>NC_092090.1:54149513-55499513 GCF_045679555.1 Salvelinus alpinus
ATCCCTGTCATTAGAGCATAGAGTGGAAAAGCAATGAGCACCCAACAACCCCAGAATAACTTGTCTCAGAGTAATAATGTACGGTGCAAGATGTTTGGAAAAAGTACAGAAAAAAAACGAAAAAGACAATGACAACATTACAACTGAACAATTCAACCTTCCCTCCCCCCGACCTCAGACAGTACCTCCCCAAACGAGGTACAAGCCTAAATAGAACATGTTCTCTTCGCACTCTCACAGACATACTGTGCGGTCTTAAACCTAAACCCACAGTCCCGCTCTTTAAAGTCTTGTTTTGTGTTAGTGGATCAAACAGCAAAAAGAGAGAGAAATAAAAGTGAATCCCTTGTGCAAACGAATTACAAAAGCACCACTTGTAGATGTATATAATTATATTCCCAGTCTTATAACAGGCATTGAGAGAGAAAATAAATCGAATGTATAAAGGCTCTCAGCCAAAAACCTAATTTTGAAGTAAGGAAATCGTAGTAAGACAATCAACATTTTTTTAAATAATAATAATTGTCTAGTTTGACGCTGAGAGAACTTACAACCAAGACCAAAAAACTACGTGTGCGCAACGTTGAACGTTTGCTGGGCATAAATTATGCTCAAAACTTTTAAAATTGAAGTGAAGACCCCCAAAAACGTGTGGCCTCGGGAAACATTTACTGTTTACTGGGTCGGTGCAAACGGATGCAGTAAACAAATAACCAAAAATATTTTGAGACACTGTAACCAAACTGAATAGGTGAACGTGACAGCCTAGAAACACAGGAGTTAAGTAAAACCTTAATACAATGAAATTAAAATGACTGAATGATTGTAAGGCAAGCACTCTAGATGATCAAAACATTAGATCACATCAAATAAGCCTGAATGGGTTCGCCAACTCCCCAACTATACAAGACTAGTATGTTATAACTAAACATAATTGTACCACACGTGGGCTACTTACTATCCACAGTTCGCAAGCAACAGTTGCTGAACTATGAGCAAGTTCAAGACTTCTTGATGTGATGTTGAATGTGAGCAATAGCCTCATCCGGAGACTCAAATGTGTAGTCTTTACCATCATGAGATGGCCGTAAACGGGCCGGGAATCGCAGTCCATACTTCACACCTGGATGGTCCCGTAGTAGTCGTTTGGCCTGCCCGAAAGCTGCATGCTGCCTGGAAACCGTGGGGGAGTAGTCCTGGTAGATGGAGAAGCTCTGTCCTTGAAAGCTCAGAGTGGTATTGCGGGCTCGTCGGAGAATCTCCATCTTCTCATGGAAAAAGTGCACTCGAAGAATTATGTCACGGGGCCTCTCACCATCCCGGGGCTTTGGGCGCAGCGACCGGTGGGCACGATCAATCAGGGGCTTTTCATCTAAGGCAAGAACATCCTTCAGCAGCCCAGAAACGAAATCCGCTGCGCGAGGCATTTCCGCGGACTCTGGGACCGATACAAGTCTCAGGTTATTGCGGCGAGAGAATCCCTCTAAACTCACACAGCTCTCCTTCACCTTTTTCAAATCCGCAGCCAGGCGTTTCACGTCAGCCTCCAGGGATGTAGTTAAATCGGAGACATTGGTAGCGGAGGTCTCCAGTGCTGCAATCGTTGTAGTGTGCGACACTGTTGTTGTTTTGAGTGATGTGATTGCTGGCACCGTCTCGTTCCGCAGGATGGTTAGATCTGCTTTTAAAGTATCAGAAACCTCCTGTATTCGGGCCTCAATCATAGCAACCACCTCCGTTTTCATTTCAACTATCTCAGAGCGCAGTAGTTTGATGTCCTCGAATGTTAATTTCAGCGCCGCCACGCCAAGCCGCACCCCCGGTTAAAGTGTGAGTCCCCGGGCCCTCAGACTCAGGAGAGGGCGGTGATGAAAGTGGGTCTTGTAGGCCGGGTTTTCTCAAAGTCATGTTTTTGGCCTTATGTTTCGTCGACATGCTGACATTCGAAAGTAAAGTAGTCTTGGTTTTTACGGAAAGGGAAAATAAATACGGTTCTGCTGCAAAATTCACATAAACTTTAAGAATACCGCGGGAGCAAACGGAAAACACGTCAGTCGCACATGTCGTCCCTCCACTCTCCCCTTCACTGACATTTTCAACCTCTCCCTGTCTGAGTCTGTAATACCAACATGTTTCAAGCAGACCACCATAGTCCTTGTGCCCAAGAACACTAAGGTAACCTGCCTAAATGACTACCGACCCGTAGCACTCACGTCTGTAGACATGAAATGCTTTGAAAGGCTGGTCATGGCTCACATCAACACCATTATCCCAGAAACCCTAGACCCACTCCAATTTGCATACCGCCCCAACAGATCCACAGATATAATCTCTATTGCACTTAACACTTCCCTTTCTCACCTGGACAAAAGGAACACCTATGTGAGAATGCTCTTCATTGACTACAGCTCAGCGTTCAACACCATAGTGCCCTCAAAGCTCATCACTAAGCTAAGGACCCTGGGTCTAAACACCTCTCTCTGCAACTGGATCCTGGACTTCCTGACGGGCCGCCCCCCAGGTGGAAGGGTAGGGAACAAACATCCGCCACGCTGATCCTCAACACAGGGGCCCCTCAGGGGTGCGTGCTCAGTCCCCTCCTGTACTCCCTGTTCACTCATGACTGCACGGCCAGGCACGACTCCAACACCATCATCAGTTTGCTGATGACACAACAGTGGTAGGCCTGGGGCCAAGCTTCCTGCCATCCAGGACCTCTTTATCATGCAGTGTCAGAGGAAGGCCCTAAAAATTGTCAGACACAAGCCACCCTAGTCATAGATTGTTCTCTCTGCTACCGCACGGCAAGCGGTACCGGAGCGCCAAGTCGAGGTCCAAAAGGCTTCTTAACAGCTTCTACCCCCAAGCCATAAGACTCCTGAACAGCTAATCAAAGGACTAACCAGACCCCTCTTTTACGCTGCTGCTACTCTCTGTTTATAATCTATGCATAGTCACTTTAACTCTACCTACATATTACCTCAATTACCTCCACTAACTGGTGCCCCGCACATTGACTCTGTACCGGTACCCCCTGTATATAGCCTCGCTTGGATATTTTACTGCTATAGTTTTATTTACTTCTTAAAGCATTGTTGGTTAAGGGCTTGTAAGTAAGCATTTCACCTTAAGGTCTACTACACCTGTTGTGTTCGATGTATGTAGCAAATAACATTTGATTTGTCCTTCCAAACGCCGTTGCCAGAGAGGAAGAAAACCTCTCAATGATTCACCATGAGGCCAATGTTGACTTTAAAACAATTACAGAGTTTAATAGCTGTAATAGGAGAGAACTTATGATTGTTCAACAACATTGTAGTTACTCCACAATACTAACCTAATTGACAGTGAAAAGGAATCCTGGCTTCCCGAGTGGCGCTGTGGTGTAAGGCCATGCATCGCAGTTGTGCAGCGTCACTACAGCCTGGGGTGACCGGGAGTCCCATAGGGCGAGGCGCAATTGTTCCAGTGTCGTCCATGTTAGGGGAGGGTTTGGCCAGGGGGGCTTTACTTGGCTCACTGTGCTCACTGTGCTCTAGCGACTCCTTGTGGCGGGCCTGGCGCCAGTTGAACGGTGTTTCCTCCAACACATTGGTGCAGCTGGCTTTTGGGTTAAGCAGTACGGCTTGGCGGGTCATGTTTTGGAGGTCTCATGACTCGACCTTGACCTCTCCCGAGCCCGTTAGGGAGTTGCAGCAATGAGACAAGATCGTAATCACGAAAAAGGGGTTAAAAAAAATAAAGGAAACCTGTACAAAAAATATTCCAAAATATGCATGTTTGAAACAAGGCACTAAAGTAATACTACCAAAAATGTGTCAAAAAATTTACTTTTTTCCCTTAATAGAAAGTGCTGTTTGGGGCTAATACAACACATTACCGAGTACCACTTTACGTATTTTCAAGCATAGTGGTGGCTGCATCATGTTATGCGTATGCTTATAATCATTAAGGACTGAGGAATTTTTCAGGATAAAAAGAAACTGAATCAAGCTAAGCACGGCCAAAATTCTAGATGATAATCTGGTTTAGTCTGCTTTCTACAGACACTGAGATGAGTTCAACTTTCAACAGGACAATAACCTAAAACACAAGACCTGAGTTGCGAGTTACAGTTTTGACTTAAATCTATTTGAAAATCTATGGCAAAACCTGAGTGTTTTTGTTGAGCAATGATCAATAACCAATTTGACAGGGCTTGAAGAATTTTGGAAATAAAAATGGGTAAATGTCGCACAATCCAGTTGTGGAAATCGCTTAGACTTACCCAGAGACTCACAGCTGTAATCGCTGCCAAAGGTGCTTATACAAAGTATTGAGTCAGGGGTGTGAATACTTTAGGTAAATTAGATTTCTGTATTTCATTTTCAATACATTTGCAAAAATGTATAGAAACCAATTTTCACTCACATTCTGGGGTATTGTGCTTAGATGGGTGAGATCAATTTGATCATTTGAATTCAGGCTGTAACAACAAAATGTGGAATGAGTCAAGGGGTGTGATTTTTTTTTTTTGAAGGCACTGTATGCCTGTGATCAAATTCAGCACAGGGTAGGCATAACGTTATTGCTTTCAAATATGTGTTATTGGCACTGGAAGTTAAACATGTAAATTCCAGACGTAACAATGCACAGTCTATATTCGGGCATTGTATTCACTCATTTTAGTAGCATTGCTTTGCGTAGACGCGATAAATAGACTTGCTTTCTAATTTCACGCTGTTAATTCTCTTTTCTGTCACTTTAGTGCATTCTAATTCCAGTGTGTTCACATGCGTTTGAATTGAGCTTGAGCGGCATCATGCAGTGCGTTCGGAAAGTATTCAGACCCGTTACTTTACATTTTGTTACGTTACAGCCTTATTCTAAAATGTATGAAATTGTTTTCTGCATTCATCTACACACACTAACCCATAATGACAAAAGTCATTTTGTGGTAGTCCACCTGTGGTAAATTCAATTGATTGGACATGATTTGGAAAGGCACACACCTGTCTATATTATGTCCCACAGTTGACGGTGCATGTCAGAGCAAAACCAAGCCAGGAGGTTGAAGGAATTGTCCGTAGAGCTCCGAGACATTTGTTTGATTGTGTCGAGGCACAGATCTGGGGAAGGGTACCAAAAAATTGAAGGTCCCCAAGAACACAGTGGCCTCCATCATTCTTAAAATGGAAGAAGTTTGGAACCACCAAGACTCTTCCTAGAGCTGACTGCCCTGCCAAACTGAGCAATCGGGGGAGAAGGGCCTTGGTCATGAAGGTGACCAAGAACCCGATGGTCACTATGACGGAGCTCCAGAGTTCCTCTGTAGAGATGTGAGCACCTTCCAGAAGGACAACCATCTCTGCAGCACTCTGCCAATCAAGGAAACCAAGATTGAACTCTTTGGCCTGAATGCCAAGTGCCACGTCTGGAGGAAACCTGGCACCATACATACGGTGATGCATGGTGGTGGCAGTATCATGCTGAGGGGATGTATTTCAGCGGCAGGGACTGGGAGACTAGTCAGGATTTGCGGGGAAGATGAACAGAGCAAAGTACAGAGCGATCCTTGATGGAAAATCTGCTCCACAGTGCTCAGGACCTTAGACTGGGGCGACGGTTCACCTTCCAACAGTGCAATGACCCTAAGCACACAGCCAAGACAACGCAGGAGTGGCTTCGGGACAAGTCTCTGTATGTCCTTGAGTGGCTCAGCCAGAGCCTGGGCTTGAACCGGATCAAACATCTCTGGAGAGACCTGAAAGTAGCTGTGCAGCAACGCTCTCAAAACAACCTGACTGAGCTTGAGAGGATCTGCGGAGAAGAATGGGAGAAACTCCCCAAATACAGGTGTGCCAAGCTTGTAGCGTCATACCCAAGAAGACGCAAGGCTGTAATCACTGCCAAAGGTGCTTCAACAAAGTACTGAGTAAAGGGTCTGAATACTTATGTAAATGTGATATGTCATGATTTTTTAAATAAACATTTGGACACATGTCTAAAAAACAGTTTTTGCTTTGTCATTATGGGACATTGTATGTAGATTAATAAGTGCATTTGGAAAGTATTCAGACCCCTTGACTTTTTCCACATTTTAAGGCTGTAACGTTACAAAGTTACAGCCTTAAAATGTGGAACAAGTCAAGGGGTCTGAATACTTTCCGAATGCACTGTATATTCCCCATTTGCACAACGCTACTTTGGCCTTCTTGCAATGCAACACTTCAACTGTTTAGAAACTAAACTTTGCGTGACGATAATCACATTCTCACGTCAATTTCAGTTTTTATGAATGACAACTTTTGCGTGAACTGGCACATGCGTGTTTTTGGGCATATTTTGTGTGTACGCATCATTTTATAAATGAGTCCCCAGGTACTGACTTCTGATTTTGTCTACAGAGTGAGTTACAAGAATGCCAAAGCAACATGGGAGAGCTGGAGGCTGAGCTTCAGAAAGCCAATAATGAGGCATACAACACTGGACACCAGCTCACCCAACTGTCCCTCAAGGTGAGCTTACTAACACATAACTATTGCCATTATTAAGCATATTCAACTACAAATTTCATTTCTCTAATTCCTCAGAGAGATTAGCAACTTAAAGCTAGAAGAAAGGTCTTTATAGGCTCGTCGAGCAAAATAAAAAAACATTCTGTTGGTCAGTGTATTTGAACAAACAAAAAAGTATTGTGCTCCCAAAATATCTTTCCTTTTCTCTTCCTCTTTCCCTGTTCAGCTCACCAACAGTGAGAACCTCCAGCAGCAGATGTACTTGTTGAACAAACAGCTGCTGTTGCTGGGAGAGACCAACAAGCTGGCAATACAGGAAGTGCAACGCCTGGGACCGGAGAGCAGTAAGGTAGAGGCAGGATTAGTGATAACAGTTCTTACTCTCTTAATCTGACCTGACCTCTGCCCAAATTCCTCACTCCTCCCCATAGGATCCCTGATGTCTAACAATAACATATTTTGACAAAATGTAAACGTTCTACATTCCCCTCTCCCTCGGTGACATGAATAAGGATACTTAATATTTTCAAGTTTAGAACTCAGAACCCATCAGTTTATGGACTCAAACTCTTCATATCAACAATCATATCACTGTATCCCTCTTTGTAATGATTTCTTGACATTTCTCTGTTGGCCAAGTCAGCTCTTATACCATAGACCAGTGTTTCCCAGTCCTGGTCCTGGGGACCCAAAGGGGTGCATATTTTAGTTTTTGTCCTAGCACTAACACAACTGATTCAAATAATGAAAGACTTGATTAATTTAATAAAGTGCGTTTGTGCTAGGTCAAAAAGTAAAATGTGACCGACCGGCTCGATTCGGTCTTATGTAGCACAATTTGAAATCGTTGTATTTTTTACATTGGATAAAAGTAGAGACTCGGGGGGGCACTGGTGAGCAGCAACATATCTGCACAAATAGCTATTCTCGCCACAGAGGTCAACATAAAGATCGACACCGTTAGCGAAGACTTGGCGAGACATTACACCCGTCTGAATAGCCTGGAAGATTGCGCAAATATTTACTCCCGACAAAGCGGTGAAACTGGAAGAGCAAGTCACCCGGCTATCATCAGATGTCATCAAACTCACTTCCAAGGTTGAGGACCTCGAGAACAGACAGCGCTGGGGGAACGGTCGCATTTTCGGCGTAAGACAGGGACTCGAGACCGTAGACTGAATGCGGCCTACCCTGTCCATAGCTAAACTGCTACAGGAAATTTAGGCCTCGATTACGCCCCCACCCTTAACAGTGCGCACAGAAGCATACAGTCCGCACCGAAGAATGGGGAGCTGCCCAGACCCATAGTAGTTAAATTCCACTACCTTCAGGAGAAGGAGGATGTCTTCCGTAAGGCAGCGCGAGCAGCTCCCATCACCCATGACAGCCGGAATATTCACATTTACTCTGACTACACGGCGGGGCGGCAGTCATGAAGAAGAGGTCAGCCTTCAACGAGGTGAGGGGGTTCCTACATCGCTTTCTGGACACCAAGTTCGGCATTCTTAACCCAGCTCTACTGTAGATCATTACTCCCTCCGATGAGCAGAAGACATTCTTAGACCCAACCAAAGCCAAAGAATACATTGTCGCACACCTACGTCCACAGGAGGACAGGCGACATAATACTAACTAGCCATTGTGGGCTTATACTGTGAACCTGCACTAGCTGTGCTAACGCAATCCAAAGACCAACTAGTGATTTAATATCTTGATTAGAAACGTGCCTCCACCCTGCTGCCAATTTTTTTTATTATTCATCCAGTAACTTAATGTTATGAACAATGATGGTATGTATAGGGTGACATGTTCTCACAAGGACAATATAAACTCAGCAAAAAAAGAAACAATGTCTTTCAAAGATAATTCATAAAAATCCCAAACTTCAGATCTTCATTGTAAAGGGTTTAAACACTTGTTCAATGAACCATAAACAATTAATGAACATGCACCTGTGGAACGGTCGTTCAGATACTAACAGCTTACAGACGGTAAGCAATTAAGGTCACAGTTATGAAAACTTAGTATAAAGGCCTCTAGTGTCCTGACTCTGAAAAACACCAAAAGAAAGATGCCCAGGGTCCCTGCTCATCTGTGTGAACGTGCCTTATGCCTCCTTGCAGCATGCCTGAGGAATGCAGGTGCGGCCAGGGCAATTAATTGCAATGTACGTACTGTGACACGCCTAAGACAGCGCTACAGGGAGACAGGACGGACAGCTGATCGTCCTCGCAGTGGCACACCACATGTAACAACACCTGCACAGGATCGGTACATCCGAACATCATACCTGCGGGACAGGTACAGGATGGCAACAACAACTGCCCGAGTTACACCAGGAACACACAATCCCTCCATCAGTGATCACACTGTCCGCAATAGGCTGAGAGAGGCTGGACTGAGGGCTTGTAGGCCTGTTGTAAGGCAGATTCTCACCAAACATCACCGGCAACAATGTCGCCTATGGGCACAAACCCACCGTCGCTGGACCAGACAGGACTGGCAAAAACAAGTCGTGTTCATGACGAGTCGTGACGAGTCATGGTTTTGGGGTGATGGTCGGATTCGCATTTCTCGTCGAAGGACAGAGCGTTACACTGAGGCCTGTATTCTGGAGCAAAATCGTTTTGAAGGTGGAGGGTCCGTCATGGTCTGTGGAGGTGTGTCACAGCATCGTCGGACTGAGATTGTTGTCATTGCAGGCAATCTCAATGCTGTGCGTTACAGGGAAGACATCCTCCTCCCTCATGTGGTACCCTTCCTGCAGGCTCATCCTGACATGACCCTCCAGCATGACAATGCCACCAGCCATACTGCTCGTTCTGTGTATGATTTCCTGCAAGACAGGAATGTCAGTGTTCTGCCATGGCCAGCGAGGAGCCCGGATCTCAATCCTATTGAGCACGTCTGGGACCTGTTGGATCGGAGGGTGAGGGCTAGGGCCATTCCCCCCAGAAATGTCCGGGAACTTGTAGGTGCCTTGGTGGAAGAGTGGGGTAACATCTCACAGCAAGAACGGGCAAATCTGGTGCAGTCCATGAGGAGGAGATGCACTGCAGTACTTAATGCAGCTGGTGGCCACGCCAGATACTGACTGTTACTTTTTTGATTTTGAACCACCCTTTGTTCAGGGACACATTATTCCATTTCTGTTAGTCACATGTCTGTGGAACTTGTTCAGTTCATGTCTGTTGAATCTTATGTTCCAACAAATATTTACACATGTTAAGTTTGCTGAAAATAAACGCAGTTGACAGTGAGAGGACGTTTCTTCTTTTCTGAGTTTTTAGTTTGAGTAGTATTTTATTTACAGTACATGGCACAATAAGCTTTTACCAACTAGCTGCGGCTGTACAGCCACGGTGCAAGGTGGTGCGGTAATAATTAGCGTAGTCGCTACCTAAGGCTAGACACTGAGCTCTCTTTCCTTCCCTTAATAGGATAGCCTACTAACATACTGTGAGCTTGTTTAATACATGCAAGTTTATACTCCCAAAGGACCATTTGTATTATTCTTTACTATTTGACTGGTTGGTTCTTGGTGGCGGATTACACCCTGGTGCTTGGTGGCGGATGGCACAGGTTTGCAGGTTGTATAGCCGAGCGAACACTGCAGCTCTGTAGGACAGGTATTAATTACCAAGCGTTTGCCAGTCACTTTCCGGTGTTGTGGCTTTTAGGATGTTCAACAGAGGGTTACATTTATACAAATGTTGAATTTTACTGGGTTTGTTTTCCTATTTACTTATTTAATTAAATGTTTTTGTAGTGTGTGTGTGTGTTTTAAGCCATCCCAAGTGGATGGGGGGGACATACACCTATACCTCCTTTTTTTAATATATTGTTTTTTTACTATCCTTCAAATATGCATATTGCATAAGATACCTTGGATGGCAGAGGTGGTTCCCTCCAGAATCCCCTTCCTTAGGTGTAAACTTGATTATGTTCGCCCTGGATAGAGCTCTACTGATGTTCAGTTTATCATGGTAGTATTTTGCTCTAGTCTAGGAGAGGTAGATGCAGCCTTCCAACAGGGGGAAGGCCAGCATAGGGGTCCAAGGTTTTCTTCTGGGTATTTTGTTGTTTTTGCTGTTTTTTATTTTATTTGATATTTTATTACTCTGACCTTTCAGCACACTATGCCAAATTCACATACTCTAGGCTCCACATGCTTTATCAGCTGGAACGTGAAAGGAATTTACCAGGTTGCCAAGCGTAGCTGAGTGTTTGCTTATGTTAAGTCCTTAAGTTTGGACATTGTTTTTCTCCAAGAGACACATCTCCGGTCCAGTGACCATGATAAACTAAAGAGAGGATGCTTAGACCAAATATTTCACTCCAACTTTGGTGCCAAGTCCAGAGGGGCAGCATCCTTATCAAAAAAGGCACCCCGTTTGTCTCCAAAGTAATTTCAGATACTAATGGCAGATATATTATAGTAATGGGGAAATTGTTCGGCACACAGGTTATTTTGTTTAACATCTATGGTCCTAATTGGGATGAGACTAATTCTTTCTGACTTCATCGCAACACTTCCCGACCTTAACTCTCATCATTTGATATTGGGCAGAGATTTCAATTCTGTATTGCGTCCAAGTCTAGATAGATCTAGACCGAAGCCCAACAATGTAATTTTAAAATCAGTCGCAGTAATCAACTCATTTCTAGAATCCTATAATTTGTCTGATCAGCTAGATATCCGCTTTCCGGACAGTATTGTGTCACAACGCGCGTGGCGACTTGAGCCACTAATACTATCCTGTAGCGCTTTTTAATAAATGCATATCAACTCACATTGATGTCTTTTACAGATCGACTGCACCTGTGACGTGTCTCACTCTACTGTGGGAGTCGTTAAAAGCATATCTAAGGGGCCAAATTATTTAATACACAGCGTATGACAACAAACAGCGCACCAAACGCTTATCGAACCTATCTCAACTCATTCTAGATGTGGACAACAGATATGCCTCTTCTACTCCTGAACTCTACAAAGAGAGACTGTACACCAATTGGAGATTTGACAATCTTTCCACCAAACAAACGGAGCAGCTTCTGTTTAAGTCGAGGCTTCCCTATTGAATTTTATAAAGCGTTCTCCTCTAAATTATCCCCTATCCTCAGCTCATTGTACAATGAAATCCTTTCTAGTCAGAAACTTCCCCAGACACTTACCCAGGTGACCTATTTCGGTTTTGCTTAAAAAAAGACAAGAATCCCCTAGACTGTGGCTCATACCGCCTTAAGCCTTTTGTGATGCGATTTATACAATTCTCACAAAGGTCCTCTCGTGCCGTTAAGAGACAGTGATGCCTAATATAATTCACTTTGACCAAACCGGATTTATCTCAGAGAGGCAATCTTTCTATAATATGCGCCGGCTATTTAATCTTCCCACACAACTCTACAGCCAAAGGTTGTAATTTCTCTTGATGCTGAAAAGGCTTTCGATCGGTTTGAGTGGGAATATCTATTTACAGTACTAGAGAGATTTGGGTTTGGCCCGTCATTCATTTCCTGGATTAAGATTTCGTACTCGTCCCCAGTGGCTTCTGTTCGCACCAACAATGTTACCTCCATCTACTTCCCTCTACACAGGGGGGCCAGGCAGGGTTGCTGTTTATCCCCTTTCTTATTTGATATGGCTAATGAGCCTCTTGCTGTCGCCCTGCGGCCAGAGGAGAGGATTACGAGAATATTAAGGGGCAACATAACTCACAAGGTGTCCTTATATGCAGACGGTCTTATTTTATACAGTGGTAAGAAAAAGTATGTGAACCCTTTGGAATTACCTGGATTTCTGCATAAATTGATAATCCAATTTCATCTGATCTTAATCTAAGTCACAACAATAGACAAACAACAATGTGCTTAAACTAATAACACATAAATTATTGTATTTTTCTCGTCTATATTGAATACATCATTTAAACATTCACAGTGCAGGTTGGAAAAAGTATGTGAACCCCTGGGCTAATGACTTCTCCAAGCTAATTGGAGTCAGGAGTCAGCTAACCTGGAGTCCAATCAATGAGACGAGATTGGAGATGTTGGTTAGAGCTGCCTTGCCCCATTTAGAAAACACTCACAAAATTTGAGTGTGCTATTCACAAGAAGCATTGCCTAATGTGAACCATGCCTCGAACAAAATATCTCAGAAGATGAAGAATTGTTGACTTGCATAAAGCTGGAAAGGGTTACAAAAGTATCTCTATAAGCCTTGATGTTCATCAGACCACGGTTAGACAGATTGTCTACAAATGGAGAAAGTGCAGCACTGCTGCTACTCTCCCTAGGAGTGGCCACCCTGCAAAGATGACTGCAAGAGCACAGTGCAGAATGCTCAATGAGGTTAAGAAGAATCGTAGTGTCAGCATCTCTGTTGACGAGTCTATGATAAGTAAAACACTAAACAGGAATGGTGTTCATGGGAGGACACCACGGAAGAAGCCACTGCTGTCCTAAAAAACCATTGCTGCACGTCTGAAGTTTGCAAAAGTGCACCTGGATCTTCCACAGCGCTACTGGCAAAATATTCTGTGGACAGATGAAACTACAGTTGAGTTGTTTGGAAGGAACACAACACTGTGGAGAAATAAAAGCACAGCACAGCACACCAACATCAAAACCTCATCCCAAATGTGAGGTATGGTGGAGAGAGCATCATGGTTTGGGGCTGCTTTGCTGCCTCAGGGCCTGGACAGCTTGCTATCATTGACGGAAAAACTAATTCACAAGTTTATCAAGACATTTTGCAGGAGAATATAAGGCTATCTGTCCGCCAATTGAAGCTCAACAGAAGTTGGGTGACGCAACAGGACAACGCCCTCAAACAGAAGTAAATTAACAACAGAATGCCTTCAACAGAAGAAAATATGCCTTCTGGAGTGGCCTAGTCAGTCCTGACCTCAACCTGATCTGAGATGCTGTGGCAAGAGAGCAGTTCACACCAGACATCCCAAGAATATTGCTGAACTGAAATAGTTTTGTAAAGAGGAATGGTCCAAAATTCCTCCTGACCGTTGTGCAGGTCTGATCCACAACTACAGAAAACATTTGGTTGAGGTTATTGCTGCCAAAGTTATTAAATCCAAGGGTTCCCATACTTTTCCCACCCTGCACTGTGGATGGTTACACGGTGTGTTAAATAAAGATATGAAAACGTATAATTGTTTATTAGTTTAAGCAGACTGTGTGTTTGTCTGTTGTGACCTAGATGAAGATAAGATCAAGTTTTACATTCACATATTTTTTCTTGCCACTGTACATCTCTAACCCTGTGGAGTCTATACCCAATCTCTTGGACATGCTACAAGGTTTTGGGACATTCTCTGGTTATAAGTTAAACCTAACAAAAAGGGAGGCTCCTCCCATTAATCAGTTAGCAGAAGGAATTGGGTATGCCAATTTCCCATTTAAGGTGGAGCATCAGGTCTTTACTTATTTGGGGATGACAGTCACACGCTCTGTTTAAACAACTTCAAAACACTCCTGGAGCGCACTAAGCAGGATTTCATAAGGTGGTCGTCTCTTCCCATTTCATTAACAGGTCGCATTAATTCTGTTAAGATGACTGTACTACCTAGGTTTTTGTACTTCTTCCAAATGATTCCCATTTTTCTACCAAAGTTGGTGTTCAAACAACTGGACAGCTACATTTCCAACTTCATTTGGAATAAGTCAAATCCACAAATGAGAAAGGTATATCTAGAGAGAGCTAAGCCCCCAGGCCTTACCACTTTTTGTTTTTTTTACACTACTACTGGTCAGCAAATATATCTAAATATGTTTATTGGGTTTCTATATTTGAAAACAATGATGACCCAACTTGGGCCATCATGGAGTTAGTCAAGCCTTCCAACTTCTCCGGTCTCGCTCCTGTGCTCCCCAGTGCACATGAACCTTGCCACCCATGTTTTGAACCCCATTGTTAAGAACTCCCTTAAAATCTGGTCCCAATTCCTTCAGTCACTTTAGCCTTAAACAAGCAAGCGGCTTCTCTCCATGAACATCTAATCATCTCTTCCCAGTGTCACAGATTGACACGGCATTCCAGTTCTGGCATATTCCAGGTCTGGTGTTTTTTTTGTGTGACCTATTTGTTGATAACACAGTCTCATTTGATACTCTTGAGGGTTGACCACCCAATACCCACTTTTTTTAGATGCCTGCCAACTCGCAGCTTTGCCAAAAAAACATTTTATTTTATTTCCATTCGGGCCTACTAAATGCACAATCTCCAGATGATACAACATAATACAGAACATTAATCCGCCTTCCTTTGCAAATACAAAATCTGCATGGGAGCAAGACCTAGGTGGCGAGCTACCTGGTGATATGTGGCTACAAAGTATTGCGCGTATCCACACATCATCCTTTTGCATAAGGCGTGGGCTTATTCATTTTAAGGGTTTGCACCGTCTCCATTACTCAAATGACAGATTGGCAAAAATGTACCCAAATGTTGACCAAGTGTTTGAGATGCCACCAGAGTCTAGTGACTGTGGGACACATGTTTTGGTCATGCCAATCTTTGAGTGGCCTCTGCCTCAAAAATGGGGCCCCATTCTCACATATGTGTAATACAACTGTTAACCCGATCACTGCCATTTTTGGGGTACTTCCCCTAGACCAGAATGCTACCTCGCTGCCTTGTCCTCTTTCACTGGAAGTCTGCAAAGCCGCCCTCCTTTATGCAGTGGGTTAAGGAGGTGATGTCATCTCTGCCTCTGAAGAAGGTTAGGTACACTGTCCATGGGTCCCGACAAAAGTTTGACTTAACCTGTTCCCCATTAATACAATACGTGGAGAGCCTGTCTTTTACTTAGTGTAACTTGCATAGTTTGGTAAGCAGTCGTGTCTGTTCTAGTGGCCATTTGTGCTGATAATAATTTGTATTTAACTTTGTTTTCCCCATTTGTTTTTGTTTCTATTAGTTTTTTTCTGTTTTTCTTATTTAAAACTTAATTTTATAAATGCCTTGGTGGGTGGAGTGGAGGGGATGAATGAGGGGTTGGGTTTGTACTGTTTTTATTGTTATATCTGAAAATCTACTAATAAAGTTTAAAAAATGAATTTGAAAAAAGTAGAGACTCCGAGCTAGAAAATGGTATCATACACTACAGTTGAGGAACAATGGGAAAGTAATTCTGCTTTGAAAGTTGATAAACCTGTAACCCCACTTTTGAGAAAATGGCCCTTAAATGTTTTGGAACAGCTACTGGAGTGCTCTTCTTTGTCTACACCCATTCAGCATCATTCACACCCTCTTTAGCCCCAGCCATCTCTTTAAGGATTCACGTGAGGCCATGTACTAAACAACCAAAGATTTCAAGACTAAAGGCTGGTTTATACTAGGTGTGTTTTGTCTGGAGTGCTCTCTTGGCGTTCGTAAACTCAGAGCGTTGTCAGATTGTCCATTTGTAAATTCAGAGTGTTTTGCTCTCGGAGCATTCAGAGCGCACACTGGATGCTTTGGTCGAGGAGTAGGGTTGATCCGAGCGTTCTAACCTAACCGCAGTCAAGCACCCAAGCTAACGTTGGCTAGCTTGTTAGCTACTTCCAGACACAAATGAGAGAACAGCTTACTCTGACCATTTTACTTGCCCTAGAAGAGATGGTTAGGCTGTTTTTATGTTATCCAGAGCATTGGTGACTGCAACTGTGCTGCTGGCAACAATTTAATTACACTTTTTTGCCACTGTTTTCTGACACCGTCCATATTCAGCAGGTGTTGAGAATTTGTAAATTCGTCAATTATTCTGAGCTCTGGCACACTCAGACGAGAGTGCTCTGATAGCTGGTAAATTCGCTCTGGATATCTACTCTGTGTATTGACAGTTGTTGTAATGACATCATGAACATTCTGTTGAAATGGTTACTTGCATAGTGGAGTCTTTTTGTTTAGACATGTAGCTAGCTAAACAATGAACCATAATCCCAACTCATAACGTTACTACCCTGCATGAATCTGTAGGTAGCTAACCAACCTGGTTCAATGTTAGCTAGCTAGCTAAAAGTACACTTTAACTTGAAATGAAAACAACTTTCTGACAAAATTAGAAACGTGTAATATCTGAAAATGTAGCTAGCTAGATTATCTTGCCAGTATACATGTATTGACGCTTATTCCTCTGTTATATATGCCATGGTTTCCCTTAGTTTGAAGATGTAATCCAGAGACGGGTGTTTTTTATACAACAGCCTTCTGTGTGTTCTCTTTTCAACTTCCTCTGCAGATTTGCATTCAAACGCCAGAATTTTCACCAGCTCCTTAGCTATCATACTCTAATTCCAAGATTTCAAAACTCGGTCCTCCAGAAATTGGAGAGCAACACTTATGTAATTCTACTACGTGATATCTTTCAAAAAAGCCACGTTAGAAAGGATTACCTGGCCTCCCGGGTGGCGCAGTGGTCTAGGGCACTGCATCGCAGTGCTAGCTGCGCCACCAGAGTCTCTGGGTTCGCGCCCAGGCTCTGTCGCAGCCGGCCGCGACCGGGAGGTCCGTGGGGCGACGCACAATTGGCATAGCGTCGTCCGGGTTAGGGAGGGTTTGGCCGGTAGGGATATCCTTGTCTCATCGCACTCCAGCGACTCCTGTGGCGGGCCGGGCGCAGTGCGCGCTAACCAAGGGGGCCAGGTACACAGTGTTTCCTCCGACACATTGGTGCGGCTGGCTTCCGGGTTGGAGGCGTGCTGTGTTAAGAAGCAGTGCGGCTTGGTTGGGTTGTTCTTCGGAGGACGCATGGCTTTCGACCTTCGTCTCTCCCGAGCCCGTACGGGAGTTGTAGCGATGAGACAAGATAGTAATTACTAGCGATTGGATACCACGAAAATTGGGGAGAAAATGTGATAAACTATTAAAAAAAAAAAAGTAAAGAAAGGATTACCTACACCTACTGACCAGCTCATATGATAGACAAAAGGGTGCTAAATGGCAGACCAATCCGAACTCATCTCTCGGCATGTCCAGCCCGCTCATTATCTCAGCCAATCATGGCTAGCTGGAAGGTTGCTTACTTTTTCCGTGGCTAAACCAACTAGGCTCGTAATTTAACAATTTTATTTGTGTTTACAGATGTCATACAAGTTTGTTATTTAAGGCACATGAAAGTTCACATGTTCCAGAAGGCATTTCTGCCCAAAAATGCATTTTGATTAAAAAAAAGTGTTTTATGTTCAAATGGCTCTTGTGTGAAGCAGTGGCGCGCGACATATGCCTAGTTTCCTGAAACTAGTCACAAATGTGCACCCCTTTTGCATTCCCAGGACCAGGATAGGGAAACACTGCCATAGACTAAACCATTTCCTGGTCCTATCTGCAGGGGCTACAGATGCTGCAGTCATCCATGGGCAAGGAGCAGGAGTGTCTGCGTCAGAGCATGCTGCAGCAGACCCAGGGGCTGGAGGCAGCTCAGCAGCGCATCGGAGACCTGGAGGCCCAGCTGGCCAAGAAGGAGCACCTCATTCTGGAGCAGAAGTTGTTCCTGGAGGAAGTCAAAGGCCAGACCAAGTAAGGGCCCAATTCCACTCAACTTTTTTTTAGGCTATTGCGAGCTCTGATTCCCTTATGTATTTTATTATTTTTCAAAGAGATTGAATTTAGGATGGTGGACAGATTTGAAAGGGGAGAACAGGTAGGAAGTGGTGGGGAGGCTGGATTCAACCGACATCAGCTACGTGCTTGGCTCCCAGTACCCAACAACTCTTATTATTCCACAATGGATGAACTGTATTGTGTACTTTTCCCCCCCTGTGAACTTTTACATTTTAAAGGTGTGTCTGTCTATGTGTCACCCCAGGGGCCAGCTGCAGGCGTCGGAGAGCAGGTACCTGGCCATGCGACGGGTCACCCAGGTGCTGCAGACGGAGATGCTGCAGCTCTACAGCCAGCTGGACGCCGAGATGCTGACCACCAACCAGAGTCTCTCAGAGTCTGACACCATCGAGCCCTCCAGCGCTCCTCCTGGCACTTCCAGGTGAGACCCAGCACCTCCTTTGATCCCTTTCCCACAGTATGAGGGATGGCTCCAGCTCCCACGGAATGGATATAACAGCCAAGGGCCTTCAACGTATAATTATGCAATATTGACAAAATGCTGCTGGTGTTTTTTTGTACAATGAATGTCTTCTCTCTGGGACAAAGTTAAATGATATAACCGTGCCAAGTGCTACCAGCAGGAGATGGTCTTTTAGGTAGGCTATACCCAGTGCAGTGCAATTTGTATTAATTTGAGCCATCTCATCATCGCTACAGTCTAGAAATACAGTACTATTGAAACCAACTCAGTCAAGATTAGGGGTGTGAACGTTTTAAACTAAATTGGGATCCCACAAAATTGAAATCACTGCAGCTGGCTTGCATGCTCTTTCTCTTCACTAATAATGTGAGTGTGTGTGTGTTCTGTCTTCGATCTGTTGCCTGCACAATAACCTAGCCTATTTATTAATGATAGGCCCTGCTTTACTGAAGTTGCGATACATTGCAAGCCAAGAAATGCGAAATATACATTCCATTGCAAGATAAAGCTTTTGATTGCCGATAGATAGGCCTAGTGCACGGTTCTGACTATGCCTGGTGGCCAACCTGCCTATACTGTGCCCATCCCCCATCTCTCCGTCCCTCGGTAGCTTGCTATGAAAGATGCAAGTGTTTGTTCTCAGAAGTACGCCAACTAATCAGTCTCTTCCGTGCCAAAAATACTGAATCTTAGGAGTCGATTCCTAGCGGTATATGTTTTCTTTCTACTAAATGTCTTTCTTTTTTAGGAGAGCATGGCTTGCATCAGGCAGTTTAAGATTATGTGATGGATGGCAGTCCCCATTTCAGAAGCTGCATTCCTAAAATGCCCATTTAAGTGGGGCTTCAAAACTTATCTCCAGAGAAGGTTTTGTTTCTGCATTTAAAAAGCATCCTTGGACAAACAAACATGCTGTAAGCCTGAGGTGCTTTCAAGGGTTATATGACTGCGGTAGATATAACTTCATTGCCTGGCCCTAGCGGTTATACATAAGTATTAGGACCATAATTCTGCATTGTGAGTTGACGTCAAAATAATAATCTTGTTTTAATAGAAAACCGTAAATGGCCGTTTTAAATGTCAAGCAAAATTGTCAATTTGTCACAGGATAAAGGAGAGGAGGTTACCCTGTACATAAATTAAAAGTAGGTACTATGGACTAATCCCAGAGAGGTACAGCTCTTGAACAGAATGTTTTATGTAGTGAAGCTGAAGACCAATGTAAAAAGATGAACAATAGTGTGTGTGTGTCTGTGTGTTTGCTAGGCCAAATGGCAGCAGTAGCAGAACTGTGCCAACTGCTCAGGGCAGCTCTGACCAACGCACCCAAGCGTGGCCGCCTGGCAACGGAAGCACTTTACCACCCGGGGGTGGAGCTCAGTCCACTACCTCGGTGACCCTCAACGGCAGTCTGAAACAGCCCCCTCTCCTGTCAGAGATGTCCCCGACCCACCTGGCCGCCTTTCCATTTTCCCTCTCCCCCGCTGGCACCCCCTTCACTGTGGGTACCTACCCCAGTGCCAAGAGCTTCCTGGGAATGCACGCCCGAGAGCTGTTCCGCAACAAAAGTGATAGCCAGTGTGACGGGGATGAGGACACCCAGCTCAGTAGTCTCTCTCACAGCCTAGTCGCCGGTGAGGAGAGCAGAGAGTCGACAGAGAACGTCCAGTCCAGCCCATTTCCTCCTCCCGCCACAGGCATCCCCCCCCATTCTCCTCCTCCTGCTGCTGCTCCTCCATCACAGGGCTCTGCTCAGTCTGCTTTGGCCCAGGAGCCACCCCCGTCAGACAGCCAGCAGCTTAGGGCCCACCACGGGCAGGGGGCAAGGCCTAGGGCCAGCGCTGCCGCTGCTGCCCGCCAGAGGAGGAAGGACCTGCGGATCATGGACTACAATGAAACACAGCAGGAGCACATCTGAAGATGAGAGGGAGGGGTGGGGCAACAGCTGCTGAGGAGCTGACACTGTAACAACAGATGTAAGAAATATCTCTAAATGCAGTGTTATTTTCACAGTTTCCCCAGTGGATGGGCGAATACAGGTTCATACAAAGCTCTATTATATAAACAAGAAAAAAATAATACATTTCCCTAAGCAAGGGACAATGAGCAAATTTGGCCTCATAATTAGCTTTTTAATGTATTCTGTCGAAGGGCCACTGCTATATGTATCCATTAGGGGGAGCAAGAGTGAACAAAAAGTATTCAACAGTGAACATGGATTAACATGGATTCCTTATGGCAAGTCCTATCACACACAATTGGTCTATTGGGTGTGTAAATCTATATATTAAGGCTACGTTGGTCTGTGTGATGTAAAACGAATAACAGCAACAGGAAAACGAGCAAGAATCTTTTGTTAGATGTTTTAATAAGCTATTTATTTATGGTTTTGGCACACCCCAATCTAGAATGGCCTGAACTTTCTGTAGGGTTCGGAGGGTCCTACTCACAAGTGCAATACTTTTCTCAAATGGATTCATCTTGTTTTTTTGTTGCTTGGTCAAAGGCCTCATAGCCTCAGCTTTTTCAGAACACTTCTTGAGTTGTTCCATCACATTTCCCTCCCCAAAACACTCAGTGCCTCTTGTTTTAACACATATAGCTCTACAAATAGGTACGAAAGTTATTGCAATAATCTGTTATAATTTATAACCAGCTAAAGAGAAGCTTAAAGAGTATCAAGTAACAATATTTTGTTTTCTTGATTCAATGGGCATGATCCCACCATACAATGAAGTTTTACAGCAATAATGCATCTTGCCTAGGTTCAAGCTAAATCTCTAGCTCAGGTCGTTAGTGCGTGTTCCTGCAGTAGTGGAGGAACGTGCAGTAACACCCTGGACCAGAGCTAGTTAATTCTCATACATTCTCTTGAGTTACATGTGCCACGTGGCATCCATCTTGCTTTTTGGGGGTTTATTGATCAAGTTGACGTGGATCACTGCATTATTTTGTCTAGGCTAGAGGCCTGTGTTCTTTTGGATATTCAGTGCCTTGATGGCTGCACACAACTGCCAGAACTACTGCAGTGGGACTCTGATGGCGCTCTTGATGTCTTGGCATTGAAGCTATGCCAGGTATATGTCCCTCTTCATAGAGGTCCTTCCTCACCCAATGCCTTTAAAGTGAATCGGGTCAAATTGTAGTTCTAAACATGGACATATTGTGAGTTTCTGTTGCCATATAGTCAATCGTCATCTAGGGTGACAATCATTATTGTTCCATCCCCTACTCAGGATCAAGACTTGCAAGCTAGTCAGTTAAGTCACATATCCATTGAAGTCAGTATTACCCATCTCCAGCTGTTATCCTCAAAGCATGGTCTCTGTCCAAGATCCTGGTGTCAATTCAAGTGTTCCTTTTTTCCCCCACATCTTTTGTTATCAGGCATGTAAATCAATGTTAAACACCATCGGAATGAGGAAACTATGGTACAGTGAATCTGACGGTATGTTAAGACAGTTCTGATTACAAATGTTCTGAAAACAAAAAGGGAAAAAAAATTAACTGAACAATATAAATCAATACAAATATTTTGCATTGTCTCTTTTTTTTTTCAGTTTGCCGAGAGCACACAAACATTGCTACATGGTAATTTAACAAGATGTGGTTATGGGCGCCGAGATAGTTATTTACCGTCTTATTCTACAGTGTCAGTGGGGTTTAGAAAAGCCACCGCATTGTTTTGATATAAGTGATTTCTGTCTCAAAACGCAAATGCTGTTAAACTATTTGTCCAGTTTCAGTCTGTTGTATGAAACATTGTGTAATATGGTTGCCAAGTTCTGAGTAATAGTTGATCACAAGTCAAACCAAGAGAAACCAACTTTATTGCAATGCTGATTTATGTAAAATAGAGGAAATGGTCAAAGGCCTAATCCTGGTGGTGAGGCTGGCTTGATTGCATGCCTGTTCTCTTAGCCTGGGTCTTCCTAGTGTTATGAGCACCAGTAGCGTGCCCAGTCAGGCTGAAAGACACGTCTCCCACACCAGCCGTCCCACCTCGCTGTCCTGAGGACTCAAGCACATCCACATTAGGATTCCCAGCAGATGTTGTGCTGGTCGCAGTAGGTGTAGGAACTGGCCAACCTTTGCAGTAGCTCCAGTGCTAGTGGGATAAGGCTTACCACACCACCGTAGTAGTTCCTGGCCTCGTCACAGCTCGATTCACTTCATCATGTGGGTAACTACAGACAAAGAAAGGACCTGGGTTAGAAAACAGGCAAAATAGTCCAACCTCACAACTCCAGTTTAAAATGCAACTGATATTCTGCAACATTTACCATATCTATTGTCGAAGTCGGTCCTTGATGTACATGGGCCTGCAGTTTGCTGATGTTGCAGTTGTAGCTGAGAAGCAACCTGTAAGTGTCTAGGATGACACCTCCAGGGCTTTGGTTGTTGCCCTTCAGGAGCCTCAGAACAGCCCTCTACTCATCCACCATTTTCAAGAAGAGGGTAAAAATTTGTAGATCTGTGGCATTAATACAGTGGTGCTCCATGTACCCTTGAACGTGTGCAAAAAGGGATGGGTTCATTATTTTATTTAAAAAAAGGACCTGTGAGAATAACTGTTGAGAGATGGTCTCACCTGCATGACTGATGCCACTGGTTCTGTCCTATCATGAGCATGCTCTTGTGACCTCTAGGGCTGCTATGAAAATGAACTGCTGCAGTTTGAAGAGGTTATGTGTGTGTTAAATGGCCTTCAACCTCTCCCTTGCCTCACGCATTGTGACCCTTGCCAGTTGTGCACACTTGTCAACAGGAAAATGCCATTTGAGATGGATAAGTTTACACTATGGAGCTGCAGCACAATATGTATACTCTGCTGCTCTGGACAAAGTCTCTAGACAGACAGCCTTGTACCAATGTAAGTTCTGGGTTTTCGAGACAACAATGGAAAGGTCCTAATAAATACAGTTTACCTGCTGGTCTATGTGCTGAGTCAGTCTAGCAGTATCAATATTTTTTCCCTGGATAAAAAGTTACAAATAGCGCAGAATTTTGCTAAATGATAGACACTGTAGTGTGTAGTACATGATTGACAACGAAGCACTGTGGTCTCAGAATGTTGTCTTGAGGAGTCGAACCAACAATCAACGAGCGTTCTGACGTTGCTGGGCAACATGACACCAATTACGTTTTCCTTAGCAACGTGTGAATGGGTCTTGGCAAGCGACTTGGATTCATGTTATAAGCGGGTAAGAAAATATTTTACCATTTTCCAAAAGCCAGTTCCAAACTAAGCTATCTACTTAGCCACATTTCATTAAATATTGTACAATAATTGTACAAGTTCATTCGTTTTGTCAAAAACCCAAGTGAAACGCCATGTTTACTGATAGTTAGAATTTGCTAGTTAGCTAGCATTTTGGTTAGCAAAGAGCAAAAAACACGTAGCTTGTTTCCTTCGACTAGCTTGGTCAGCCAATCTCTCAGCCAGAGGGCCTAGAAGTAGGACCAACGGGGCCTCAGAGGGCTTTCAGGGGGTCCCTAAAAAACAAGGCTAAATTAGCAACAAAGCCAAAACACAGCGCTCACATTCAATGGAATAACTATTTGACATTCAGACATTAAAACATTTCATTGTGCAATTACATGGCAAAGTTGTTAGGTATTCAGTTTGTTACTTGTTACACAATATCCCACCTTTTCCCCATCAAACAGACTGCAAATCACCGTATTGCAATGGATGAAACGGCAAAACCACTAAGAATTCCACCTGAAATGGCTATTTATGCAGAGAAGCATGAAATATTTGATTTAGTCCAGGTAAACCTATTTACTATTTCATTTGACAATAACATTGCAAAAGATTCCCACTAGTTACCCACCACCTCACGAGTCTGGTCTCAGATCTGTTTGCTATCATGTCAACGCCCTGTCATGCCAAAACAGATCTGTAACCTGACTACCGGTTTGACAAGAGGGAGTACAGCTACAACCGGAAGTGACTCTTTGTGGCAGGTTAGGTGAGCATTTCAGCTAACCCTAACCTTTTCCCAACCTTAACCCTAGTCTCCTAACCTGCCACATTAATTATCCTAACCTGCTATGAAAAAGTAACTTCCGGTTGTAGCTGTACTCCCTCTAGTCAGAACCCAGGCTACCTCTGCTCTCCTTTTGCTTCTACTCCCTTCATCCTGACTGATCTGTCATCTTACTCTTTTTCATCGGAGCTGGTGATGAAGACTACTACTACTACTACTTTCATCCCTTTCAATGCTTGTTTACATTTTAAGAAAAATACAAATAAAACATGCTCTAATGGTAGAAAGCGATTTTGTTTTTTTTAGACATTGGTGACGAATCTTATGGTTGATAAGCCAGAGGATCCCATCCAGTATCTAATCGTTCTTCTCAAAAGGGGCAGTGTTGAGGGTAAGTGCTCTCTGGTCCACATACAGTAGGTATTTCATGATGGTAACAAATTCAGGTTGGTCCCTACCCGTTTGGTTCGTAAACGATTTCCGTAATGAATACACCTGTGATGTGCATACAACTGATTTTGTGTAGTGTTGTTATTCTACCACTAGGTGACACTATATGAGAAGTATAGCCACTGGCTGTGTTTACATTGGCAGCCCAATTCTGATATTTTTCCCACTAATTGGTCAATTGACCAATCACATCAGATCTTTTCACATCAGCTCTGTTTCAATTGGTCAAAATTCCAATTAGTGGGGAAAAAATATCAGAATTGGGATACCTGTGTAAACGCTGCCTATGAGGTGCCTGGCATTCACATCCCACATGTCAATATCATGTCTTTTCGTTTAATATTGTTTCCTGAAACTAAATTGTGGTCGTAATACATGTTTGTTTAATTTTTGCAGTACCCAGAGTGATGTTGTTAGGTCCACCTGCATCAGGGAAAAGAACTGTTGTGAGTAGATGTTTGTTCTCAAAACTGATTTTAAAGCCTACAGTATTAGGATGAATTGAGATGTCATGAAAATGGATGGATTTGGTTTGGGATAAAATATTCTTTGTATTTGTAACATAAGACAGTAGCTGTACTACGCCACCTCTTGGTTTACACCGGAGGAAAGGGAAGCTCCAAAATGCTAAGCCATAAGGTTCCCAACACAGGCCTACCAAATGAATGACAGAAGTACACCAAAATACAAAAAAGCATGTGACAATGAACAATGGTAAACTGCTAATATTTGATCAGGGCTATCTTTTTACATGACAACTTTGTTTCAGTACTAAAAACGAAGAGCAAAGAACGGGCTGGCATTTCACTTCTAAAGAGAAGAATGACATGACAAAAAAACATGAATACATTTGACCATTGACAAAATTCAAGCTTGCAAATGTTTTTTTTAAAGAAAAATTAGAAATTGCAATTAGAAAATAAGTTTTCTTTACAGATATACGAGTCCCAAGATATGGCTTGTGATTTTAACACCTAGGGAAGGACAAATTAATAAAATAAATGTCCTTTACCCTTATATATATAGTGCATTTGGTAAGTATTGAGACAGACCTCTTCCCTTTTTCCACATTGTGTTACATTATAGCCTTATTCTAAAATTGATTAAATTATTTTTCCCCTCATCAATCTACACACAATACCCAATAATGACAAAGCGAAAACAGCTTTTTATAAATGTTTGCAAATGTATTACAAATTAAAAACGGATACCTTATTTGCATAAGTATTCAGACCTTTTGCTATGAGACTTGAAATTGAGCTCAGGTGCATCCTGTTTCCATTGATCATCATCCTTGAGATGTTTCTACAACTTCATTGGAGTCCACCTGTGGTAAATGCAATTGATTGGACATGATTTGGAAAGGCACACACCTGTCTATATAAGGTCCTACAGTTGACAGTGCATGCCAGAGCAAAAACCAAGCCATGAGGTCGACGTAATTGTCCGTAGAGCTCCGAGACAGGATTGTCTCGGAGGCACAGACCCAAGGCACAGACCTGGGGAAGGGTACCAAAACAATTCTGCAGATTTTAAGATCCCCAAGAACACAGTGGCCTTCATCATTCTCAAATGGAAGAAGTTTGGAACCACCAAGACTCTTCCTAGAGATGGCTGCCCAGCCAAACTGAGCAATAGGGGGAGAAGGGCCTTAGTCAGGGAGGTGACCAAGAACCCAATGATCACTCTGACAGAGCTTCAGTTTCTCTGTGGAGATCGGAGAACCTTCCAGAAGGTCAATCTCTGCAGCACTCTACCAATCAGGCCTTTATGGTAGAGTGGCCAGATGGAAGCCGACGCTTGAGAGGATCTGCAGAGAAGAATGGGAGAAACTCCCCAAATACAGGTGTGCCAAGCTTGTAGCGTCATACCCAAGAAGACTGTAATCACTGTCAAAGGTGCTTCAACAAAGTACTGAGTAAAGGGTCTAAATTCTTATGTAAATGTCATATTTTGCGGTACTATTTAATGAAGCTGCCAGTTGAGGAATTGTGAGGTGTCTGTTTCTCAAACTAGACACGCTAATGTACTTGTCCTCTTGCTCAGTTGTGTACCTTGGCCTCCCACTCCTCTTTCTATTCTGGTTAGAGCCAGTTTGTGCTGTTCTGTGAAGGGAGTAGTACACAGCGTTGTTCGAGATCTTCAGTTTCTTGGCAATGTCTCGCATGGAATAGCCTTTATTTCTCAGAACAAGAATAGACTGACGAGTTTCAGAAGTACGTTTTTTGTTTCTGGCCATTTTTGCCTGTAATCAAACCCACAAATGCTGATGCTCCAGATACTCAACTAGTCTAAAGAAGCCCAGTTTTATTGCATCTTTAATCAGAACAACAGTTTTCAGCTGTGCTAACATAATTGCGAAAGGGTTTTCTAATGATCAATTAGCCTTTTTAAAATGATAAACTTGGATTAGCTAACACAACGTGCCATTGGAACACGAGTGATGGGTTGCTGATAATGGGCCTCTGTACACCTAATGTAGATATTCCATGAAAAAATCAGCCGTTTCCAGCTACAATAGTCATTTACAACATTAACGATGTCTACATTGTATTTCTGATCAATTTGATGTTGTTTTAATGGACAGAAAAATGTATTTTCTTTCAAAAACAAGGACATTTCTAAGTGACCCCAAACTTTTGAATGTGGTTGTGTATGTCATACAGTTCACAAAATATCAACACATGCTCCACCATTTCCTCCACTAAACACTCATCACACAGACCTGTTTCATGTCTTCCTATCATCCACAACTTGGCATTCAAACCTGTGTGCCCAAACCGTAGTCTACTCCACACAACTTCGTGTCCTACATCCCATACTCCCCACGTCTTCTTTTACTGATCGATGCATGCAATAAAATTGCCTCCCCTTACTACGAGCATCCCACTCCCTTTGCCAAAGATCGAGCCCTTTTGCCTGGATCAAGGACTTGACTTCCCTGTGGCCCAGTGTGACCTGAATATCTACCACCTCTCTCCTCACAGCACTCTTAGCCACCACATCAGCCTTCTCATTACCCTCCACACCCACATGGGCGGGAACCCAACAAAAGCTTACCACCACTCCCATCCTCTCCAATCCCATTAACAGCACCATCATCTCCACAAAAAGTCTCCCCTATCCAACCTGCCCGCCTTCACACTTTTTTCCCCACCTTTATTTCACCAGGTAGGCTAGTTGAGAACAAGTTCTCATTTACAACTGCGACCTGGCCAAGATAAAGCAAAGCAGTGCGACACAAACAACAACACAGTTACACATGGAATAAACAAGCGTACAGTCAATAACAATAGAAAAAAAATTGTCTATATACAGTGTGTGCAAATGGCGTGAGGAGGTAAGGCAATAAATAGGCCATAGTAGCAAGTAATTACAATTTAGCAAATTAACACTGGAGCGATACATGTGCAGATGATGATGTGCAAGTAAAAATACTGGTGTGCAAAAGAGCAGAAAAGTAAATAAAAACAATATGGGGATGAGGTAGGTAGATTAGATGGGCTATTTACAGATGGGCTATGTACAGCTGCAGTGATCGGTTAGCTGCTCAGATAGCTGATGTTTAAAGTTAGTGAGGGACTGCAGCCCAAACAACACTGCAGCCCAATCAGAGCAGATCGCACCTCAGTGGTTTCACCTCCAACCATCTCAAACCTATAATCATGGCCATCAACTCTGCCGCATATACACTGACACATAATCAGTTAACCGCTTACAAACTCCAACATTGAAGTCTGGGATATACACCCCAGCCCCCACCCTTCCACTGACTGGATCCTTTGAACCATCTGTATATATCCTTAAAAACAAATAAAACCGATTTATCTATATATCTCTCCACACACCGTCTCTTGTCCTCACCCCATTCGCTCCTGCCCTCAATCATGTCCACATCTACATTTGGTTTCGGAAACGGGCACAGAGAGACGTTCCCCAATGCAATTGCCGGCCCTATCTTTCTCTCCCCCAGTCCATATTCTACAACCTTCTGCCCGATTGTCCACCCTTATGCCCTCTGCTTACCCCCTCCTCGCTCCTAGCATTCCCCAGTTGCCTAGACCCCTAAGAGGTTTTTAATGAACTCCCTTTAAACCTCGCCCAGTACATTAATGCAGTTTGCCACGCCTTATCCTCAGTGGTAGTTCCCCACAATCCACCTGCAATGCCGTCCTGAAGTCACCCACACATAATCTCAGTGCCCTTGACTGTATCCTTTCCAGCACTATAGTACAGTTTTGGCTGACGATGCATATACAAAGCACCCATAATCCAAAGATAACCTGATCAATGCATGGCACATATACAACAGTGTTTGTCTAGCCGACCCCTAATCATATCCTGACACTGCCTTTATGAGGTTCACCACTTTTCTACATTTAATTTCAATACTCTCATCAAACAACATACTTAAACTCAGACGCCCTACCTATATCCTGACTGTATATTTGCAGCCCTAACATCTTTAACCTTCCTCCTAGAAAAGACCATAAAGCAGGACTTGGCCACAGACATCCTAAACCCCCATGTTAGAGACCAATCTTGCACACTCCCACAGCTTCTTGCATCTTCTTCATCACATATTTCACATTCCCACTTCTCTTCCATACAGCCCATCATCAGCATACAAGGCCAATACCCACTCCCTATCCCACCTCCTTAAATATGTAATCTATCATCAGGGTGAACAACACCAGACTAACCACACTTTCCTTAGGAGTACCATTGTCCACTTTAAACCGGATTGATAATTCGGATCCAACCCTCACCCGTATGACTCGATCGAAAAGGAAGTCCATGATCCAGTTATACAGACCAATGCACTCAACTTGATCAACAACCCTTCCCTCCACATGGAATTGTAAGGTTTCTCAATGTCAAAACGCACAACACTCATCACCTCTTTTATTGTCAGGGCCTTTGCTATCTCTGTACTAACTGTAACCAGGGCATCCATGGCAGACCTCCGTCTCCTGAAACTCATCAAACCCCTAACTTCCAAGAAATACATCATCCTACTCACTATCATCTTTTCCATCAACTTACACATATTGGATGTCAGCTCGATAAGCCTATAACTGCCCGCCCTAGTGGGATTTTTACCTGGTTTTACAAACGGCAACAGATTCCCTTCAAACTCTAGCAGCACTGTAGTGCTTTCTACACCATCCTCCCTTTTCTTACTGTTCATTCTCCTCGCCTCAACCACTTTTCACCTCCCTCTTAAACTCGTCTATTGACACCTCCATCAGTACTCCCGCAATCACCCCTCTCACTTTCGCCATTCTGCAAGCGATATGGCATTTCACCCTACCTCCATTTAGAGCCTCCATTTTCAATATCTTGTCCCTCTGAGTTATATTAACTGCAAATATCAATACCTTTCCTTTCCCTACGCACCTAGCATCTTTTACATGTCCTATATCTGATTTGATGGCTTTTGACAATGTAATCGGTTGTAACATTTTGCTGGTTGGCTCAGAAAAGACAATCATTACTTTGTTCTTCTGTACCTCATCTCCTGCCTGTTTGCTCTTCTAGATTTCCCCCTTCTATTTATGTCCCCATCTGTGGTAAATCAACCCTCATCCCCTTTTCTGAACCTTTTCTTATTTTTCTCCCGTACAGTCGTGTAGGTAGACTCCTCACTAATACTACTGCCTTCATCCATCTCAGACTTACTCCCATCTGAGCTACGTGCCATGGCTATCTCAATCTCAGTACAGCTGTGCAGCTCCACCAATCAAACGCAACACTGTGTTCACTTTCGAAACCGAACGTTATGATCGAACACCAAAAAAAATGACAGCCTTCTTCCTCTATGGTATTATGGTGGTCCGCAAACGTACATTATAGGTGCATGCCGCCACCTACTGTGTGGGGTGAAATGTAACAACAACAAAAAATAATGTTGTTTCAGCTGTAAAGTCCTGGAGATCCAAAACCCTTTTTGCTGCATTCACAATTATGTAAAGTTTCTCCGATTTCTTGTTAGTTTGACCAGGCCCAGATCCAGGATGACATGCCTGAGGGAGCATTTAAATCCATGGGGGTAGTATTGCTTTAGAGCCCTAATAAAACAAGGTAGATTGGTCCTACATTTTTGTATATTTGAACAGTAGTATCTGAAATGTAGACGTACACATCAACAACTATCGTTTTATAGAACACAAGAAAGATATGTGCCCACTACGACATAAACTCAGCAAAAAAAGAAACTCACTGTCAACTGCGTTTTATTTTCAGCAAACTTAACGTGTAAATATTTGTATGAACATAAGATTCAACAACTGAGACATAAACTGGACAAGTTCCACAGACATGTGATTAACAGAAATGGAATAATGTGTCCCTGAACAAAGGGGGGGTCAAAATCAAAAAGTAACAGTCAGTATCTGGTGTGGCCACCAGCTGCATTAAGTACTGCAGTGCATCTCCTCATGGACTGCACCAGATTTGCCAGTTTTTGCTGTGAGATGTTACCCCACTCTTCCACTCCACGAAGAGCCTGCACGTTTCCAGACATTTCTGGGGGGAATGGCCCTAGCCCTCACCCTCCGATCCAACAGGTCCCAGACGTGCTCAATGGGATTGAGATCCAGGCTCTTCGTTGGCCATGGCAGTACACTGACATTCCTGTCTGGCAGGAAATCACACACAGAACGAGCAGTATGGCTGTTGGCATTGTCATGCTGGAGGGTCATTTCAGGATGAGCCTGCAGGAAGAGTACCACATGAGGGAGAAGGATGTCTTCCCTGTAACGCACAGCGTTGAGATTGCCTGCAATGACAACAAGCTCAGTCCGATGATGCTGTGACACACCTCCCCAGATTATGACGGACCCTCCACCTCCAAATCGATCCCGTTCCAGAGCACAGGCCTCGGTGTAACGCTCATTCCTTCGATGATAAACGCGATGTCTGGCGAGGACCTGCCTTACAACAGGCCTACAAGCCCTCAGTCCAGCCTCTCTCAGCCTATTGCGTCTGAGCACTGATGGAGGGATTGTGCGTTCCTGGTGTAACTCGGGCAGTTATTGTTTCCATCCTGTACTTGTGTACTTGTGCCGCAGGTGTGATGTTCGGATGTACCGATCCTGTGCAGGTGTTACACGTGGTCTGCCACTGCGAGGACGATCAGCTGTCCGTCCTGTCTCCCTGTAGCGCTGTCTTAGGCGTCTCACAGTACGGACATTGCAATTTATTGCCCTGGCCGCATCTGCAGTCATCATGCCTCCTTGCAGCATGCCTAAGGTACGTTCACGCAGATGAGCAGGGACCCTGGGCATCTTTCTTTTGGTATTTTTCAGAGTCAGTAGAAAGGCCTCTTTAGTGTCCTAAGTTTTCATAACTGAGATCTTAATTGCCTACCGTCTGTAAGCTGTTTGTCTTAACGACCGTTCCACAGGTGCATGTTCATTAATTGTTTATGGTTCATTGAACAAGCATGGGAAACAGTGTTTAAACCCTTTACAATGAAGATCTGTGAAGTTATTTGGATTTTTACGAATTATCTTTGAAAGACAGGGTCCTGAAAAAGGGACATTTCTTTTTTTGCTGAGTTTAAATAGCTACCGTAGGCCTACACATACTGTGCGCCTACCAACACGCACAGATCAGCTCCACAGAATGAGCACCATGGCAAAATATTTCTTGCATGCTTCATAGCTTAAACTTCAATAATTAGAATTATAGGCTATATTGCTGTTAGATATGTGACTTGCTTAGTTAAATAAAGGTTAAATAAAAACATTTAAAAATAAATAATATCAAATCAAAGTTTATTTTTCACGTGCGCCGAATACAACAGGTGTAGACCTTACAGTGAAATGCTTACTTACAGGCTCTAACCAATAGTGCAAAAAAGGTATTAGGTGAACAATAGGTAGGTAAAGAAAGAAATAAGTAAAAAGACAGACTATATACAGTAGCGAGGCTGCATACAGATACCGGTTAGTCAGGCTGATTGAGGTAGTATGTACATGTAGATATGGTTAACGTGACTATGCATATATGATGAACAGAGAGTAGCAGAAGCGTAAAAGAGGGGGTGGTGGGTGGGACACAATGCAGATAGCCCGGGTAGCCATTTGATTACCTGTTCAGGAGTCTTATGGCTTGGGGGTAAAAACAGTTGAGAAGCCTTTTTATCCTAGACTTGGCACTCCGGTACCGCTTGCCATGCGGTAGAGAGAACAGTCTATGACTGGGGTGGCTGGGATCTTTGACAATTTTTAGGGCCTTCCTCTGCCACCGCCTGGTGTAGAGGTCCTGGATGGCAGGCAGCTTAGCCCCAGTGATGTACTGGGCCGTACGCACTACCCTCTGTAGTGCCTTGCAGTCAGAGGCCGAGCAATTTCCGTACCAGGCAGTGATGCAACCAGTCAGGATGCTCTCGATGTTGCAGCTGTAGAACCTTTTGAGGATCTCAGGACCCATGCCAAATCTTTTTAGTTTCCTGAGGGGGAATAGGCTTTGTTGTGCTCTCTTCACGACTGTCTTGGTGTGTTTGGACCATTCTAGTTTGTTGTTGATGTGGACACCTAGGAACTTGAAGCTCTCAACCTGCTCCACTGCAGCCCCGTCGATGAGAATGGGGGCGTGTTCGGTCCTCCTTTTCCTGTAGTCCACAATCATCTCCTTACTCTTGGTTACGTTGAGGGATAGGTTGTTATTCTGGCACTACCCGGCCAGGTCTCTGACCTCCTCCCTATAGGCTGTCTCGTCGTTGTCGGTGATCAGGCCTACCACTGTTGTGTCGTCTGCAAACTTAATGATGGTGTTGGAGTCGTGCCTGGCCATGCAGTCGTGGGTGAACAGGGAGTACAGGAGGGGACTGAGCGCACACCCCCGGGGAGCTCCAGTGTTGAGGGCAGGGAGGAGGCGTTTTCATAGTATTGATATTACTTTTTCAGTAGCCTGTGTAATGCAAATTAGTGATAACAGAGTGAACGTTTGCCAACATTCTTTTAGTAGGCTACAAATGGTATTGGTCGTACTACTGCGACATACAAAATGTAAAAACATTTTGGCCTATCTGAAATGAAGCCATATACACAACAACTGTTATGTTGAAGCATGCAATGCTTAAGAGAAGCCACTCAAAGACTGTGATATGGAATTTTATTATTCAATGTTCATACATTTCAATTATTCTTATCGGTCTGCAAACCAGATTTTGTAATTTTCTGGTTTAAATGAAACAGACAGAATTCCCAGCTCACAATAGTCAAATCAATGTTTATTCACGAGAGCTCTGCAGTTAATATACAAAGACATTCCTTTTATACCATTCTTCTCACTTACGCACACACATGCACACTAACATTAGGAGAGCTATCTTCTTCTCCAGAATTCTCACCACAGTTTATCACTACCCAGCCGATAGTTCCATTCCCCCCAGATTAGGGAAACCTGGAGAGGTACTCCTTGTCCTATCGTAATTTCTCAGTGTTCTAGCCGGGTCGGTTCAAACACAGTTTAATTGACGTCTGTGTTTTCTTTAGGCACACACACACACATTCCTCTCTTCCCCAGTCCAACCTAGTTGGACTTATGTTTAATATTTTTATTATTCGTTATATATGCTCCATAACCTATACTCCCTAATGGTTATGTTTCCGGGTTGAATTATTTAATCATTATCTTTAACCTTATAATTCTTTTATCAGACTGGTAGCTAAAGATCCCGTCATTAAAACAGCACACACCATAAACATCGATTCAGGACCAATGTTCCAATTTCAGCACCATCGGAGTGGACAGCCAGGACAACAGGAGCACTGTGCCAGGGTTCACCTCAGAGCACAACTAATTAGGCTACATTGGTTATTGTCCCTATACCCATCAAATAACGCCAAGCTGTATATCTATCAATAGCAATTAGACATGCAAGTAGCCTAATGACATTAAGAATCACAGATACAACTAAAATATCCATTGAAGTAAAAAGCAAAGGCCTAAACTATACATACATTACGTAACTTTTTTGTCAAACAAGTAGTAGGCTTACATGAGGAAAAACCAAGGAATAAATCATTCTGGCACGGCGGCCAGGGCCATAACCTGTTTGGCCGCATGAACAACCAGCGCGACACATACGACAACATCCGGTGAAATTGCAGAGCGCAAAATACAAAATCGTAATATTAAACATTCATGAAAATACAAGTGTCATGCACTGTTCGTTTGTTCTTCTGACATACAATAAATCAACACCATACCACTCCTGGTCACTTTGATTGACTCAACCTTTCCCAGTGTGTCCTCCACCATCTTCTTGACCACAAAAGGATCTCCCAAAAACACATCCTTATCCAATGAATTGTACTCCAACAAGGAACGAGGCATTATTAGACCGAGGTTTGTCTTCATTAACAATTTAAGCCCTAAAAAATTTTATGCTACAATTTTCCACACATTTCCATTAACTTTAATGCGCCATCCGACAGTGTTTCCACTTCCGCCATCGAGAGAGACTTCCCAAAATGGCTTACTTCCACTTCCCTTATAAAGGCTAGCAGAAATGGCCCAATACCTGAAACAGTGTCACAACTGGTAGACCTCCCATGGTCCCAACAAGCATTTAAACATTGAAGGCTAGTCTACAGTGCCTTGCAAAAGTATTCATCCCCCTTGGCATTTTTCCTATTTTGATGCATTACAACCTGTAATTTAAATATATTTTTATTTGGATTTCATGTAATGGACATACACAAAATAGTCCAAATTGGTGAAGTGAAATGATTTTTTAAAAATAATAATAAAATAAAAATGGAAAAGTGGTGCGTGCATATGTATTTGCTATGAAGTCCCTAAATAAGATCTGGTGCAACCAATTACCTTCAGAAGTCACATAATTAGTTAGATTGCACACACGTGGACTTTATTTAAGTGTCACATGATCTCAGTATATATACACCTGTTCCGAAAGGCCCCAGAGTCTGCAACACCGCTAAGCAAGGTGCACCACCAAGCAAGCGGCACCATGAAGACCAAGAAGCTCTTCAAACAGGTCAGGGACAAAGTTATGGAGAAGTACAGATCAGGGTTGGGTTATAAAAAAAGATCAGAAACTTTGACCATCCCATGGAGCACCATTAAATCCATTATTAAAAAATGGAAAGAATACGGCACCACAACAAACCTGCCAAGAGAGGGCCACCCACCAAAACTCACAGACCAGGCAAGGAGGGCGTTAATCAGAGAGGCAACAAAGAAACTAAAGATAACCCTGAAGGAGCTGCAAAGCTCCACAGCGGAGATTGGAGTATCTGTCCATAGGACCACTTTAAGCCGTACACTCCACAGAGCGGTGCTTTATGGAAGAGTGGCCAGAAAAAAAGCCATTGCTTAAAGAAAAAAATAAGCAAACACGTTTGATGTTCGCCAAAAAGCATGTGGGAGACTCACCAAACATATGGAAGAAGGTACTCTGGTCAGATGAGACTAAAATTGAGCCTTTTTGCCATCAAGGAGAACGCTATGTCTGGTGCAAACCCAACACCTCATCACCCCGAGAACACTATCCCACAGTGAAGCATGGTGGTAGCAGCATCATGCTGTGGGGATGTTTTTCATTGGCAGCGACTGGGAAACTGGTCAGAATTGAAGGAATGCTGGATGGCGCTAAATACAGGAAATTTCTTGAGGGAAACCCGTTTCCGTCTTCAAGAGATTTGAGACTGGGACGGAGATTCACCTTCCAGCAGGACAATGACCCTAAGCATACTACTAAAGCAACACTCGAGTGGTTTAAGGGGAAACATTTAAATGTCTTGGAATGGCCTATTCAAAGCCCAGAACTCTTTCCACTTGAGAATCTGACTTAAAGATTACTCTACACCAGCGGAACACTTCCAACTTGAAGGAGCTGGAGCAGTTTTGCCTTGAAGAATGGGGCAAAAATCAAAGGGCATATCCCAAGAGACTTGCAGCTGTAATTGCTGCAAAAGGTGGCTCTACAAAGTATTGACTTTGGGGGAGTGAATAGTTATGCACGCTCAAGTTAAGTTTTTTTTTGTGTTATTTCTTGTTTGTTTCACAATAAAAAAATATTTTGCATCTTTAAAGTGGTAGGCATGTTGTGTAAATCAAATGATACAAACCCCTCAAAAAGTAAAAATTTTAATTCCAGGTTGTAAGGCAACAAAATAGGAAAAATACCAAGGAGGGTAAATACTTTCGTAAGCCACTGTATGTACATACAGTATTCACCAAGGTTTACATATTTTCTTTTTACACGTCACAGCACAGCAGATCATGCTGCGCTTGCCTGGGTCAAAATCTGTGCTGTGATGTGCACACAAAAAGACTGCATCTGTACCAGGTTTGGTTGTCCGGATATTTTTGCTTCTCAGTGTATCATACAGTAGCAGAGTGTATTCATAAAACCACCAAACCACACCTATTTGCACTATGTTTTTCTTAGAGAGTAGCACAGCTATCTCAACAGGTGGTACATTCAACATGGGTGGCAAAGTTATATAAATAGCCTCTATGAACTGATAGCCTATTTGTCCTGTTATTTTGAAGCCATTTATTTTTATCCCAACAGGCCAGGAAGCTGTGTGAACACACTCAAGTGATCCATATTACAGACAGCAACATTCTGAAGGAAGACACTGACCTAACAAAGAAGGCACTACAGTACAAAGCCAAGCAACAGGTACAGTTCAGGTGATTTTATTGTGTCTGTGAAGAACTAGAGAGACACTGTATCCTTATTTCTGAATTATTATTCCTAACTTTAAAAAAAGTGGAATAGAAAATTATTAGATAGAAATAACTGTCCCATGATCTTACATCATATGGAATATGGGATCGAAGTATGACAAGTATTTTTGATATCTTTCCTGTGCTTCTGAAGAGGTGAGAAAAAGAGTAGCCGCCAACGTTGTTCGACTTACGTGGATGCAAATATCTCAGCACATCAGAAAATAAGTTAGATAAGAGAAGGAGGAGGAAGAATTCACAGGGCCTGCAAAAGTATGTCCTCGTGGTATGATTATTTTAATTATCCTTTCCCCTCCAGTCTTTCAAGGTCCTTCCCTTGGCAATGAACTGCCCCTTTAAAAGGCCTATTTGGGTGATTTATATTTAAAAGCCAGGGTGGAGAGAAAGATAAAAGGCAATAAGTGTCTCTGAATCAGGGCCCGTATTCATAAAGCACCTCAGGGTAGGAATGCTGATCTAGGATCAGATCATACTTGTCCATATAATACTATTCATTATGATCGAAGACGCTTGATACATACAACTCCATGTCTTTCGTAGAGGTGAAACTGCTTTTAATTGTTTTTATATATATATATTTACTAGAGTAGTACTGAAGTCGTGATCTGGTAATGGAAGTGGGAGAGGGTTGAAGACTTGTGTCTATCTAGCAGGAGATTTCAGATATACTCTCCTCTTGAAGCTGTGCAAGCATTCTCACACTTTTGGCTGCTGGCACTTCTCTCTAGGTGACACTTCAAAGAGTATGTGCAGACACTGTGCATGCTGTGTGGCAGAAACTGACTGACTTTAGGGCATTTTGGGAAAATGCTGGGTGAGGTGGTCCATGTTAATTTGTCTAAATTGTTAGTTTTGTCATATAATGGTCATATTTTGGCTTCAAAATGGGAGCCCTGTGGAAAAAAATGTGCCGGTGTGGGGGCCTTGAGGAAAAATAGTGGGGCGGTGTTATTAGAAGTGCCCGGGACAATTTCTGGTCACAGTCCATCCCTGCCGTGTCTCATAGCACACCCTGCTAGCTCAGATCAGAGCCAATATTCAATCCCCACAAAGGCCCATTGGTGTTGCCACAACACATCTAGCATAAGAAAGCATAAGAGAAATCTGTCTAGAGGAAGACCAATCAGAGATACAGTAGTTGTTCCTGTGTCGTTTGCGATGTTTCCTGGATTCACTCTGAGGCAGAGGGCAACTTGGGTCCCTTTTGAAGTGAGTATTGGAATGACAAGAGATTAAAAGGTTTTGTTGTTGCATTTGTTTTTTTAGGAAATCCCAGGCGACCTTTGGATCAAGTTGATTCAGCAACGGCTGTCGAAAATAGACTGTGTCCGACGGGTAAGCGTGCACATACGCACGAAGGCATGCACCCACGCATGCATGTACGCACACACACACACACACACACACACACACACACACCTTACATTTGTAGCTCTTTATTGAAAGGAAATGTAGGCAATAGTTTGACATTGGAGATATACGTGTAACTGCCAAAATAATGGAAACACTTGAGTAAATAAGGGATACAAAGTGTATTGAAAGCAGGTGTTTCCACACAGATGTGGTTCCTGGGTTAATTGAGCAATTAACATCCCATCATGCTTAGGGTCATGTATAAAAATGCCCTGTTGCCCATTTATTTTGGCTAACATGGCTAGAAGAAGAAATCTCATTGACTTTGAAATAGGGGTCTCAAAGGAGCATAGGGGTTTTAAGGGTGTGTGTGTCTCAGTCACCAGATCTCAACCCAGTTGAACACTTATGGGAGATTCTGGAGCGGCGCCTGAGACAGTGTTTTCCACCGCCTTCAACAAAACACCAAATTATTGAATTTCTTATGGAAGAATGATGTCGCAACCCTCCAATAGAGTTCCACATACTTGTAGAATTTATGCTAAGGTGCATTGAAGCTGTACTGGCGGTTTGTGGTGGCCCAATGCCCTATTAAGACACTTCACATTGGGCACAAACGTCAGTTCAATGTCTAGTTTTGATTTACATTTGGTTAAGTTGTCAACTAAAGTGAATTCAATGTGAAATCAACCCAGAAAATTCACATCATTGGATTTAGGTAAAAAGTCCAGGTGAGAAAAATACGCAATGCCCTTACGTTGATGACTTTTTGCAAATCCAATTAGCTTTCCACGTTGATTCCATGTCATCACATACTGTCGGTGTTTGGGGTTGAAATGACGTGAAAAAACGTTGATTCAACAAGTTTTTGGCCAGTTGGTTTATGTAGGTGTTTCCTTTATTTTGGTAGTTACATGTAGCTAGTCCATGAGATTGTGCAGTTCCAAAAAGACTTGTATGAGTTACCAGGCATGGGAAAAGATCAATAGAGCGATGCTGAGTTCTAATGTGAGATGTGTAGGCTTCCATACCCCTCGTACTTCTCGGTCTGTCACTTTCAATTACAACAGTTAGACATGCCTATGGACTAGCTGCTTTGGGACTGTGCCAACACACATACACACACACACACTTGGAAATAAACAGAATTTTAACGGATCAGTAAATGCTAATAGTAACAAATACCTGTATATTATCTAGCCCTTCTCATTTGATGTGTTTACTTAATGATGTGAATTACACCAGTGTACAGCTCCATTCCCAGCGGATCGGCCCCTTCCTCCCAGGGGGATTTGGGCCTCTTGTGATAGAACATGATGACTCTTTGAGCAAAACCCTCATCACACACCTGTCACCCGCCTCCACCAGTCTGTGTTCTCCTCTCTAATGTGACATGGGTAACCCACAACAGAGTCAGCCATACCCCCAAACCTAGGCCCTCTAATCCTGACACTGTCTCTATCACACAGTCAATAAGCTCACTATCAAACACACAGCAGCCATTCTTGTGATGGGTATCTTATCTCTGAAGTGTCAGTTTTCCCTGTAGTGGTGTGGAAAAATATGAAATAGAAAAAAAATGCAATTTTTTTCTTGTAAACTTTGCTTAGGCTGAATACATTACTTTTTCGCTTGGCATCCTTTAACTTTCGCCTTTTAAGTGTTGTAGTTTGTGATTCATTTTTTCTTTAAATTTCGTAATGGCTGTTTATCCCTTTAGGCTAAATGTCTGATGGTGTTTATTCATTTGTTTAATTATTTTCCTGTACATCTGCATAAACGGCTGAGAATTCAGTCAGGAACCAGGGCTAGTTCTCTGTCGCAGGCAACAAAGCAGTACTGTTGCAGCTTTACCAGATCTGCATCGGATTGGAGTCTCTCTGTCACACAAAGGCACTCCTTCATCTCGTGCACAAAAATGGAGTAGCGACAGAGTGATTGACACGTTGCATTACAACTGAAGTCAAGGCCTGTCTGCTTAATTGCAGCTCCACTCGTTATCGGCTGTTTTTCGTGTGCTCTCTCTCTCTCTGTTTTTTTCTCTCAAATTAAAGCGATTGTGGAACGTTAATCATACCTAATCTAGGTCGCTCGGGTTCAGTCTCTTTTTTACTCTTTGTTCTCTTGAGGCTGTTTGTAAAACTTTCGACTTGTAATCTGCAGGGAAATCATAGAAGGGAAAAGTGGATGGAAGCGTAATAATGAACGAAGTGGAAGTGGAATAACAACTGAATTAGTGCAGTACTCCTGCTGATTTAGAAGAGGTTGAACTCTGTGAAAAGAGATACAAGCCACACGGCTGTATCAAAGAGCTCTGTCACTCTAGACCTCTAGCACTGGTGTAACGCAGTTTCTCTGGAACCCCGCAAGGTCCAAGTTCGCCCGAAGCCTAACATTTCACAAAGCTATACACTGTGTAGCTACCAATTGATGTTTTAGAATATACAACAGTCCTGTATAGACTAGATGAACCTGCATGACATGAGTCGTACTCGTGCTCTCTCCCAACTTTAATAAAAAGTTGTAAAAGCAGTCTATGAATGGCAAATAATACAGTCCATCCTAATTTTTTCCCCTTCCATTATGCATTGTACTATCTATAACTATATACCATATTTAGCTGCTATTTATAAACTTTTTTATTAAAATTACTTTTTTGAGTAGAAATGTTTTCACCATGTCCTGTAGGTCCAGGTTGCGGACCCAACTGTTTTTTTTTATAGAGTATTGCCAACCCAGACAGTGCTTCCTGAGACATTGTGCATTATATGTCCATTGCGCTGCACACAATTTAAACTTAGTCTTGAATGATGTATGCCAAGATGTACCAGAGATAAAGGACTGTTGATATTGCAACCACACAACTCAAACGCCGGTTCGCCAGTATGAGCAAAATCGCAAACCGCTTTCTTTGTTCAAGCTCTCAAGAACTGTTGTCCACTAAAGATGGTAATCTGTTTGCATATGCCAATTTATTGGCCGTCCAGTATCCAAATGACCTTTCCCCAGAGCTTCCTATACAGTTAATCTCTTTCCGTAATGTGTTGAGGCCAGCAGTTAAGGAGAATGATAGGCTCAATGAAAGATGTTGCAGAACTGCTGTATTTGAAGCAACACTCCCTTCAGCCTAGTTTCCCTGATGATGCTACGGAATTAAATATCCCTGTAACTGACGCTTCTGCGGGGAGATCGTTTTCTAAACTTAAACTCATAAACTACCATAACTACCTAAGAAGCATTAGGCTCTCGGTCTGATATGTGCTTTTGAATACCTTAGTAAGCTCCAATCATTGCACTGGCACTGTTGTAGCCTTGACCACGGCATTTGTTCATTGATATCCCCTTTACTTTCATTTGGTGTTTTTCAAGGCCTGGAGCACTTTTTCAGTCACATTCCTGAAGCCCAAAAAACAAACACTGAGCTTCTTAGTACATATAGAAATTAAAAATGCTTCTTTTTTGAAGGGTTACTGTCAAAATTATTTATAGAAATATTTATAAAAATAGACATCGATGACAGGCGCATGGGCCCCCCACCTTGCGGGGGCTGGGGGGGAGAGAGGCTGGTCCGTCAGTGACCTCTAGTATTATTTTTCACCTATAAATTGTGTGAAAGTCTGTTTATATATCTAAAAGAAATGGTAAATATTCAGCTTGGATTCTGTGAATCATGCCTGCATTAACATAAATTCATTAAGTGCATTTCTAGATTTAGGTTTGTTAATTTGATATCGTATAAAATATATATTTAGATTGTGAAGTTTGCCAATGTGTTATTAACAAGCACCTTTTACAGATAAATACTAAGAATAAGCCTAATTTATTTGTCAATTTTTTTGAAAACGGTTTATACAGTATGTGCTAAACTTTAAAAATATTAACCCAAGATGGGATCTAGGCTATTATTTAAACACCCTAAAAACGGAATGTTCAACAAAACAAGCAAAGCGCAATCAGAGCACCGCTCTTGAAATCAAACTTTATTTGCATAGCACAGTTCGTACGATACAATGCAATTGCAAAGTGCTTGGAATTACAAAGAGTATAAAAGTCTGACCTGCTAAATTTTATATCTTTACCCATGAAGTATCTCATAATTTATTAATCTATGCTTAACATATTTACATTTTAGTATAGCAATAAAATTTGTCATTTTAAAGGCATTACCCCATTGTACTATTATGATATTACATAATGGTGAAAACATTTAAGGATTACGCTGTCTCTGAAAGATTAGGATTAAGGCTGATTACAACAATGGTTGTTTGTAACAATGTTATAGATTTTTGTTTTGATAGTGTAGATTGAATTGCCCATTAAGTAAAGTTTTGATCCAATGTACTTAAAATGATCTATTTTAGTAACATATAGTACAGTAATTATAATGTTTCCTCAACATTGAATGTTGGTTCATCAAATGTGGTGAGCTTTAGATATTTTCCATTGCCAAATATTCAAGATCCATTTTTAGATTGAGCTTTGATTTGGTGTAACATTGTAGGGTAATTACAGTAATAACCACACTGTAGTATCTAGTTTTGCACTAAGTGCCTTTTAATTGGTGCCACATTGCTATCCTATAGTAGATAGATAGATAGATAGATAGATAGATAGATAGATAGATATACAAAGCCTCCAGTGCACAATGGAACTAGCATAGCTCCTAGGGGACATGTCCCGTGCAGGACATGGCTCCTTAGTAACAAAAACACACAGACAATGATTATCTGATTAGCAGCAGGGTGACTAATTGGCTGATTGTACTGTCAAAAGGACCTTGTTAGCGAGCCTTCGCGCCAGGGCCATGGACTATTTTGTGCACGGAGCACAGCAGACTGCAAAGGTCTCTCTCCGGCTTGTCGAGCACTGCTCCCCTACACTCCCCCACATCGTCCCCCCCAGCCTGCTGTTGAGCGCCCCGTGACATCTGCTTCATGCGTGTCCATCCTGTGATACATCCCCTCCTCCCTCCTCCCCACTGCAGATGTTGTGGTCCTGGGGTTCTGTCTGAACACTGAGCCCTTTTGATGTAGGGATGAAACGGAATGGAGGGAGCCACTGTGTGGGACCCCAGTGGTGGAGGCAGGGAGGATGAGTGTGCTGGGGAGAGGGGGGAGGAAGTTGGGGGTGTTGTTGTTTTGACGTAGCTCATTAGAATTTCAATCAGGCCTGAGCTTTTGGGGCCTGGCTGGGAGGGACTCCCCCTGCCTTTCCACATCCCTGGCCTAGTCTCCCCTGGGAGGGAGTGGTGGAGAGGTAGAACGGTATTAATAGGAGCTGGCCTGGTCTGGCTGGAGACTGACATCTTTCCTGTTCTCCACTATTTCTCATTGGACCTGCTGTTTGTATGGGCTCTGTTACTTCTCTATCTATACCTTACTAACTACACACTTTCATTTGCAACCATGTACAGTGGTTACCACTTTACCCAGTCGTTTTTAGGGTGCGTTCATAAAATCCGCAGAATAAATGATGATTTTATGAACGCTCATCAGCCTATTTCTTCTTATGTTTATTTTTATGGCAAATTGGGGGAAGGAACTGGATAATTAGCCACATTTTCAAGGTTTAGGAATTTAACCCACCTATTGAATCACTACTTGAAGTGGCAATTGTTTTCCTCTCCCTGTTTGTACAGATATTTATTCATAGAGTTATTGTCTCTTAAGGTCTGTCAGGGACTTGGTTTAACTGCATTATAAAGAGACCACGTCTAAATCTTTAAACAACCAGCTATTTATCACAGTGAGAGAATGGGACAGTTTAAAGGAAGTGATGAATATAAAAAAATAGGCTACTGGATAGAAATAGGGTGGAGTAGCAATGCATTTCATTGTAATCATATTACTGTGTAAGGTCATATGCCATTGTAGAGATGTTTTTAAACATAGTAATTCTATTTCTAAGTAAGTAATTCTATTTCTTTAAATTATTGAGCACAGGGCACAGAGCTAACCTTGTCGATCAGGCAATGATCATCTCCAGAATCATTTTTGGATTTTTGTGTCATCTCAGGAGAAAAGAAAACCACCCCATCAGAAGAACTATACTTTATAATTTATATAATTATACATATGATAAATAATACATCTGGGGGCTGTTTCCTGGACACAGATTAAGCCTAGTCCTGGAAAAAATGTTTGATGTAGATTCTCCACTGAGTTTGCTTTTATAGTCTGGGACTAGGCTTAATCTGTCTTCAGGAAACTGCCCCATCATGTCCTATATGAGAAATCTGTTAGTCTTTTGACCCCAGTTTGAGCCACGTTGTTTAGTGCTTGTGTTGTTTGTTCTGTGTTCAGGGTTGGGTGTTGGAGGGGATACCTCAGACACGAGAGGAGGCCCTGTCCCTACAGGAGGCTGGAGTTGCCCCAAATCATGTTGGTTAGTGCCTCAGTTTACCCCAGTTATACATTTATGTTTGGTTATTTCCATGTTGCGTTTGTGTTTGTACGTGCATGCATTTGTGTGAGTGTGTGTGTATTGAAGGAACTGTTTATGTGTGTGTTCTCTGTCAGTGTTGCTGGAGGCACCCGATGCAGTACTGATTGAACGGAGTCAGGGCAAGAGAATAGACCCTGTTACAGGAGGTAAGATGACGTGGAGATGGAGAACACTGGAGATGTATTCCAGAGTGCCCGATTCTACCAAGGGGAGGGGGGTGAAAGTGATACAGAGAGACATTCCTTTTTTATAATTCACATCATAACCACAAACCCACATCCATATTGAACCTGGGTTTCAAGGAGCGGGACACTAATCCGGACGCTTATAAGAAATCCCGCTATGCCCTCAGACAAACCATTAAAGTGGCAAAGCGTCAATACAGGACTAAGATTGAATCCTACTACACCGGCTCTGATGCTCGTCGGATGTGGCAGGGCTTGCAAACTGTTACAGACTACCGCGAGTTGCCCAGTAACGCGAGTCTACCAGACGAGCTAAATGCCTTTTATGCCCGCTTTGAGGCAAGCAACACTAAAGTATGCATGAGAGCACCAGCTGTTCCAGACGACTGTGTGACCACGCTCTCCGTAGCCGATGTGAGCAAGACCTTTAAACAGCTCAACACTCACAAGGCCGCAGGGCCAGACGGATTACCAGGATGTGTACTCGGAACATATGCGGACCAACTGGCAAGTGTCTTAACTGACATTTTCAACCTCTCCCTGACCGAGTCTGTAATACCTACATGTTTCAAACAGACCACCATAGCGAAGGTAACCTGCCTAAATGACTACCGCCCTGTAGCACTCAAGTCGGTAGCCATGATGTGCTTTGAAAGGCTGGTCATGACTCACATCAACACCATCATCCCAGAAACCCTAGACTCACTCCAATTTGCATACCGCACCAACAGATCCACAGATGATTCAATCTCACTCCACACTGCCCATTCCCACCTGGACAAAAGGAACACCTATGTGAGAATGCTGTTCGTTGACTACAGCTCAGCGTTCAACACCATAGTGCCCACAAAGCACATCACTAAGCTAAGGACCCTGGGACTAACACCTCCCTCTGCAACTGGATCCTGGACCCCCAGGTGATAAGGGTAGGCAACAACACATCCTCAACACTGGAGCCCCTCAGGGGTGCGTGCTTAGGTCCTCCTGTACTCCCTGTTCACCCACAACTGCGTGGCCAAGCACGACTCCAACACCATCATTAAGTTTGCTGATGACACAACAGTGGTAGTAGGCCTGATCACTGACAATGATGAGACAGCCTATAGGGAGGAGGTCAGAGACCTGGCAGTGTGTTGCCAGGACAAGAACCTCTCCCTCAATGTGAGCAAGACAAATGAGCTGATAGTGGACTACAAGAAAAGGAGGGCCGAGCACACATCCATTCTCCGCGACGGGGCTGCAGTGGAGTAGGTTGAGAGCTTCAAGTTCCTTGGTGTCCACATCACCAACAAACGTTCATGGTCCAAACACACCAAGACAGTTGTGAAGAGGGCACGACAACAACTTTTCCCCCTCAGGAGACTGAAAAGGTTTGGCATGGGTCCTCAGATCCTCAAAAAGTTCTACAGCTGCACCATCGAGAGCTTCCTGACCATTTGCATCACCGCCTGGTATGGCAACTGCTCGGTATCCGACTGTAAGGCGCTACAGAGGGTAGTGCGTACGGTCCAGTACATCACTGGGGTCAAGCTTCCTGACATCCAGGACTTATATAATAGGCGGTCAGAGGAAGGCCCTAAAAAATCTCAAAAGACTCCAGTCACCAAAGTCATAGACTTATCTCTGCTACCGCACGGCAAGCGGTACCGGAGCGCCAAGTCTAGGTCCAAAAGGCTCCTTAACAGCTTCTACCCCCAAGCCATAAGACTGCTGAACAATTATTAAAATGGCCACCCGGACTATTTACATTGATTTTACACTGCTGCTTCTCGCTGTTTATTATCTATGCATAGTCACTTTACCCCTACCTACATGTACAAATTACCTTGACTAACCTATACCCTCGCACATTGACTCAGTACTGGAATCCCCTGTATAGCCTCGCTATTGATATTTTATTGTGTTACTTTTAATTATTTTTTTTACTTTAGTTAATAATATTTTCTTAATTCTATTTCTTGAAGTGAAGTGTTGGCCTTGTAAGTAAGCATTTTACTGTAAAGTTTACACCTGTTGTGTTCAGCGCATGTGACAAATAAGATTTGATTTCTTTGAATCCCCACCATAGCTCTCCAGGAGAACAAGTCCTTAGAGTATAGCAAAGCCGTGCTATAATTAACAAAAGTCTCAGCTCCCAATAGGTTGGTTTGTTATGGTGAGGATGTACTCGATCAAAATAATTGCAATCTCTCTTTTCATTGTGCCGACGTCTCATTTTGCCTTTGTCAGTAGAATTACATGCATTGTGCAAATGAGCTCGCAGTTTTTTTCAAAGCTGTCCAAATACTTACACGTTTTATTTTTCACTCATACAGAATTTGTTTGTCAACGTGACGAAATTATTGGTACCTGTGTAAATAAACATTATCAGAATTACTTTATTCGCCTAGTACATTTACAGATACCCAAAATGTGACTGAGTGAATTGTCAAAGTCAATATACAGTAAACATAGAACTCTGGAGTACAGGCTGATGTACAATGAGGATATACAGGTAATTGCCAAAATAATTGCAACACTTGAGTAAATGAGGAATACAAAGTGTATTGAAAGCAGGTGCTTCCACACAGGTGTGGTTCCTGAGTTAATTAAGCAATTAACATCCCATCATGCTTAGGGTCATGTATAAAAATGCTGGGCAGGTCATTATTCTGGCTACCATGGCTATTCCCCCAGAGGATGACAATGCCACCATCCACAGGGCAGGAGTGGTCACTGAATGGTTTGATGAGCATGAAAACGATGTAAACCATATGCCATATGCCATCTCCTGCCACTCAGTCACCAGATCTCAACCCAATTGAACACTTTTGGGAGTTTCTGGGGCAGCCACCTCATACAACCTTTTCCACCACCATCAACAAAACACCAAATTATAGAATGTCTCTTGAAAGAATGGTGTCTTGTCCCTCCAATAGAGTACCAGGCACTTGTAGAATCTATGCCAAGGTGTATTGAAGCTGTTCTCGTGGTGGCCAAACGCCCTATTCATCAAATCAAATCAAATTGTATTTTTCACATGTGCCGAATACAACAGGTGTAGAACTTACCGTGAAATGCTTACTTACAAGCCCTTAACCAACAATGCAGTTTTAAGAAAATAGAGTTTAAAAAATATTTCCTAAATAAACTCAATTAAAAAAAAACTCAACTAATTTCTCAGAAGAAGAATAGACTGATGAGTTTCAGAAGAAAGTTATTTGTTTTTGGGCATTTTGAGCCTGTAATTGAACCCACAAATGCTGATGCTCCAGATACTCAACTAGTCTAAAGAAGGCCAGTTGTATTGCTTCTTTAATTAGCACAACGGTTTTCAGCTGTGCTAACATAATTGCAAAAGGATTTTCTAATGATCAATTAGCCTTTTAAAATGATAAACTTGAATTTGCTAACACAACATGCCATTGGAACACAGGAGTGATGGTTGCTGATAATGGGTCTCTATATGCCTATTCCATAAAAAATCAGCCGTTTCCAGCGTCAATTGTCATTTACAATGTTTACACTGTATTACTGATCAATTTGATGTTATTTTAATGGACAAAAAGATGTGCTTTTCTTTCAAAAACAAGGACATTTCTTAGTGACCCCAAACTTTTGAACGGTAGGCTATATTATCCACTTTATGTTGGTGTTTCCTTCCAAAAAAATTCTGTGGATATTTTACAGTGGGGGAGATATCTAGAACATGAAGTCTATGAACAAGAAGAGATAAATAGATCCCAACCTCCCTGTCATGGGGCCATCAGGGCTTGTATTCATAAAGTGTCTCAGGGTAGGAGTGCTAGGTTCAGTCTGCCTTTCAGATCATAGTAAATTTGGTTACATGGATAGGAGAGACCTGAAACTAGATCAGCACTCTTACTCTGAGACACTTGATGAATACATACCCTGATCTTCTCTGTATTACCTGTGTAGATGTGTACCACGTCACGTTCATTTGGCCCGAGGACAAGGAAGTGGTGCAGCGGTTAGAGCGCCTGAAGGCCGTGTCAGAAAAGCAGCTTGTCGCCCAGCTGATGCAGCACCATCGCGAGGTTCACGCCCTTCGCAAGACCTACCGCAACTGCCTGAAGGTCATTGATGCCGACCAACCGCATGTGGACGTATTTGACCAAGGTGAGAAGACCACTCCCAGCTAGTACATTTGGTTCCTTGGAAGTTGTGGGAAAGTATGTTTTTGGATTCACATTGGTTGTGGGAATGAAACCATACGTTTCCTGACCGGTAAAACTATGTTCTTAAAATATTCTGGGAACTTTCATTTTTAGTTTGAAGGGATGTTCTGAGAAAGTTTCACTCTGGTTCCTTGAAAGTGTTCCTGGGAGGTTTCACTAAGACTCTGAGAAGAGAAATGATCGGTTGGGGGCCTCCCGAGTGGCGCAGCGGTCTAAGGCACTGCATCGCAGTGCTAAATGCGTCACTACAGACCCTGGTTCGTTCCCAGGCTGTGTTGCAGCCAGCAGCGACCGGGAGACACATGAGGTGGCGCACAATTGGCCCAGCATTGTCTAGGTTAGGGGAGGGTTTTGCCCGGCCAGGATGTCCATGTCCCATTGCGCTCTAGCGACTCCTGTGGCTGGGCGCATGCACGCTGACACGGTCGCCAGTTGCACAGTGTTTCCTCCGACACATTTGTGTGGCTGGGTTCCTGGCTAAGGGAGCAGTGTGTCAAGAAGCAGTGCGGCAGGTCGTGTTTCGGAAGATGCATGGCACTCGACCTGCTCCTCTCCCGAGTCCGTACGGGAGTTGCAGTGATGGAACAAGACTGTAACTACCAATTGGATAGGAGAGAAAAAGGGGTCAAAAAATAAAAATAGGTTATTTGGAGGTTTTTGTTTCAATAAGATTTTTAGCTTATTTGGGGTTAACTTTTTTTTAACTCCAAGCACAGATTGGACAAATGGAAATAAATGTCCTTAGGCATTAATCATTGTGACACAGCATCAGTGAAATTCAAACTTAGAATCTTCTGTTCTCTATCCATGGAATTTGTCACCCATCTACACACAATATCCCATAATGACGAAGTGAAAAATGTTTTTAGATATTTTTGCAAATGTATTGAAAATGAAATACAGAAATCTAATTTACGTAAGTGTTCACACCCCTGAGTCAATACTTTGTAGAAACACCTTTGACGGCGTTTACAGCTTTGAGTCATCTTGCACATCTGGATTTAGGGATTTTCTCCCATTCTTCCTTACAGATTTTCTCAAGCTCTATTAAGTTAGATAGGGAATGGCGTTGAACAGCAATCTTCAAGTGTTTCCACAGATTTTCAATGGGATTCAAGTCTGTGTTTTGGCTGGGCCATTCAATGACTTTTACATTCTTGTTCTGAAGCCATTCCAGCATTGCTTTGGCTGTATGCTAAAGGTCATTGACCTGTTGGGACTGGTCGTTTGCACTCAAGCAGGTTCTCATCAAGGATTTGCTTGTATTTGGCTCCATTAATTGTTCCTTCTATCCTTACCAGTCTCCCAGTCCCTTCCTAAAAAGCATCCCCATAGCATGATGCTGCCACCACCATGCTTCACGGTAGGGATGATGTTAACCAGGCACAGTTTATCACCCGTCTTTCTCCAGACATAGTGCTTTGCCATTTGGCCAAAGAGTTACTTTTCTTTCTCATCAGACCGCAGAGTCTTTTGCCTTATCTCAGACTCTTTCCTGTGCATTTTTGCAAACCCCAGGCGTGCTGCCATGTGCCTTTTTCTCAGAAGTGGCTTCCTTCTGACCACTCTCCCATAAAGCCCAGGATGGTGCTGTAGAGACCGTTGTCCTTCTGACAGGTTCTCCCATCTCAGCCAAGGAACTCTGTAAGTTCATTCAGAGTGGTCATTGGTCACCTCTCTGACCACGGTCCTTCTTGCCCGGTTGCTCAGTTTGTTCGGACAACCAGCTCTAGGCAGAGTCTGGGTAGTTCCGTATTTCCCAATGTGCTCTTGGAAACTGTCAACACGAGAAATGGTTTTATACCCTTCCCTAGATATATGCCTCACCACAATTCTCTCTCTGAGATCTACGGATAGTTCCTTGGTATAGTTTCTACTCTGACATACACTGTTAACTGTGGGACATTATATAGACAGGTATGTTTCTTTCTAAATCATGTCCAAACAATTGAATTGGCCACAGGTGGACTCCAATCAAGTTGTATCAAAGGAAATTGGCTGTACCTGAGCTCAATTTGGAGTGTCATAGCAAATACTTATTTAAATTGGATATTTTTGCATTTTAAATTTCAATACATTTGCTAAAATTTCTAAAAACATGTTAAAGTAATGAAATACCAAGAAAATAATGTTTTTTGTCAAGTTCTATAAATGTGCTGAGAATGTTCCAAAGCCAAGCAACTATCCTGCACCATTCTCAGAAAGTTTTGGGAAGGTTGTATGCAAAATAACCATAGGACAACCACGCTCTCACCAAGCTCTAAGAAACACATGGTTCTCAGAATGTTATGTGCTAGCTGGGTTGTATGACTGTAGATTGTTTTCATTCGCGAACATATGCTACATGTTTCCAATTATCTGTCCTTCCTCCCAAGTGTCCACTTGTTCCTTTCATTTCAAGGAAATGACTGGTGTAAGAAACATGGTGGAAACTCTAGCCCATGCCTTCACCAATCCAATACTTTTAGGTTTGTGGGAAGTAGTGAAGGAGTGTATTTATTATTGGGATGAAGGACACAGCCATAAAGGACACACTTCTTTAAACCAGAAGCAAATACTCACTGACTGACATGTCTCCATATTCCACAGTAGTACACTGAACAAAAATACAAATGCAACATGTAAAGTGTTGGTCCCATATTTCATGAGCTGAAATTAAAGATGACAGAAATGTTCCATAAAGCATCCAGCTTACAGGTGTGGCATATCAAGAATCTGATTAAACAGCATGTTCATTACACAGGTGCACCTTGTGCCAGAGTTTAATGTTAATTTCTCTACCTTAAGCCGCCTCCAATGTCATTTTAGAGAATTTGGCAGTACATTCTCACAACCACAGACCACGTGTATGGCGTTGTGTGGGCGAGCAGTTTGCTGATGTCAACATTGTGAACAGAATTCCCCATGGTGGCGTTGGGGTTTTGGTAAGCATAAGCTACGGACAATTGCATTTTCTCGATGGCAATTTGAATGCACAAAAATACTGTGACGAGGTCATGAGGCCCATTTTGGAGGGGTATCTGTGACCAACAGATGCATATCTGTATTCCCTGTCGTGTGAAATCCATAGATTAGGGCCTAATGCATTTATTTCAATTGACTGATTTCCTCATGTGAAATGTAACTCAGTAAAATCTTTGAAATTGTTGCATTTATATTTTTGTTCAGTATAGTAATGACTTACATAAAGCCCCTCTCTTTGATGCCCCTCTCTACCTGAGACAGTGATTGACGATGGATATGGATGACAGTCTCTCCCATCACGGGCCTCAGAGGCTTTGTTGCACAGCATCAAAGCCTCATCACCATATAATCTCAGGCTGCGTCCCAAATGGCACCCTATTCCCTATATAGTGCACTACTTTTGGCCAGATTCCATATTGGTAATAGGGTGCTATTTTAGGACACACTCTCAGTGGGCTGCTGCCCCTCCACGGCTACGCCTTCTGGCGGGATGTCAGGACTGCACTGCAGCAGACCCATGGGGAGGTTTTGATTCCCCTCCCTGTCAGCCCAGCTGATGGACAGGGGGTTTGCCTAAGGCTAAGCTACAGGCAAGGGGAGGAGGAGCAGCCGTCGCAGCCTTCAGCCACACCATTAAAGCCATCTGAATACTACCTGTCTGAACATTACACCACTCAACTTGACAAAATAGTTCTGTCATTCTCTCTCTTAAGATTACTTTAGCCCAACCCCTGCAAATGATACACATACAGGTTTTGGAGAGGTACGGGGGTCTGCCACACTGGGTGCCTGTTGTGGGGGGTTAAGTGCTTTGTTCAAGGGCACAAAAGCAGGCAATGTCATCTAGGATTTGATACCAGCAACCCTCCGGTTGCCAGCTCACTTCTCAACAGCTTTTTCCTCTCTGACCCGGGATTTGACTTGGCAATCCTCCAGCCGCTGGCTCACCTCTCTAACCACTAGGCTACCTGCCGCCTCAGGTTTGTTGTGCGAGGCAGGGCAGTGGTGACGATAGAAGGCTAGAAGCAGGTGCACCATGGCGGAAGTGAATTGGGCTTAAACAAGTTTGCATTACTAAAGTGTATATATTTCAATCGGAGTGTCTGGAATCTTACAAAGAAAGCTAACTGATAGATAGTATTGTAACAAAGTTTTTTCTGCAGAGAAAAGTCTTGGGTGGGCCATCTGTAAAAAAGATAATGGATCTATATAATTGTAAATAGATCATCTTGGAGAAGTAACAATCACCCAAATAAAAATTATGCATTCAGGAGTATTAGCTTTAAAATTGTAACATTTTCACTCTGCCCCATGGCAAAATATGTAGAATTGCAGGAAATTTGTTTTCAACTATAATTCAACCATTTCTATATCCATTTTTGGATATATTGTAACAAGAATAGGGGAGGAGCGGGAGTAGACGTGACACATATATTAGTGGTTGAGAGATGCCAAGATTGTGTAAAACTGTCATCAAGGCAAAGGGTGGCTACTTTGAAGAATCTCAAATATAAAATATATTTTTTGTTTAGCAATTTTTGGGTTACTACTAGGGTTGCACATTTTGGGGAATATTCAGGGGTGGAAACTTTCCGTGGGGAATATATGGGAATTATATGTAAATATATATATATAATATAATATATGTAAACTAATATTAATACCATTTAAATGTAGATGTTTTTTGCATTGGATATATTTACCATATCATATGGAGAAAGAAACATAAACCTTTTACCTTATCATAAGTAGACACAATTGCAAATTATTAAATCCTTCCAATAGAAATAACATTTAAAAACATTGTTACGACTTGATCTTTAATTAAATGAATTGACTTCACATGGGATGATTTCACTGAACAACAAAAGAAAGGGAATATTGAATGAACCCCAATGATCCATCACATCTTCCAAAAACGTTTTCAACATCTGTAAAATGATAGTCTAGAAACTAAAGCTTTGGTTGTCTTCGTCTCAGGCTTCCATCTCTTCTCCCTGGACGTCCTCAATGTCCACCTCTTGAACATCAGACTCTAAGGCCTCATCTTCAATGTCACTTTCCAAACTTGTTGAGGATGGCTCGTTGCCAGGCTCAAAAAGCCTCAAGTTTGCTTGGGTGGCCACCAATTTTTCAACCCTTGTATTGGTCAGCCTGTTGCGTGATTTGGTGTGTGTGTTCCCAAACAAGGACCAGTTGCGCTCTGAGGCGGCTGATGTTGGTGGGATTTAGAGGATGATGGAGGCAACAGGGGAAAGAGCCTCAGATCCACAAAGTCCTTTCCACCGGGTGGCTGATGAGATATGTTGGCACGACTGCCATGTTGCATCCCAAAGCCCTTGCTTGGAAGTGTACATCGCCAGACTGCCAAGAACCTTGCCCTCATCCAGGCCAAGGTGGCGAGACACGGTAGTGATGACACCATAGGCCTTGTTGATCTCTGCACCAGACAGGATGCTCTTGCCAGCATACTTGGGGTCCAACATGTACGCTTCGGCGTGTATGGGCTTCAGGCAGAAGTCTTCACGCTTTTTGATGTATTTCAGAACTGCAGTTTCCTCTGCTTGGAGCAACAGTGAAGTGGGCAGGGCAGTACGGATTTCTTCTCTTACATCTGCAAGCAGAGTCTGAACATCAGACAATATGGCATTGTCTCCCTCAATCTGTGCAATGGCTACTGCTGTAGGTAAGAGGATCCTCTTGATGGGGCTGTCCATATTGGCAGACTGTGATATGGCCATTTCTTGGAGAGACTCCTTCCCCTCCAGGAGACTGTCAAACATGATGACAACACCACCCCAACAGATGTTGTTGGGCAGCTTCAATGTGGTGTTCATATTCTTCTCACTTTGCTTGGTGAGGTAGATTTCTGTTATAACTTGATGACCCTTCACATACCTAACCATTTCCTTGGCTCTCTTGAAGAGTGTAACCATTGTTTTCAGTGCCATGATGTCCTTGAGGAGCAGATTCAATGCACGAGCAGCACAGCCAATAGGTGTGATGTGAGGTAGGACTCCTCCACTTTAGACCAAGCAGCCTTCATGTTCACAGCATTGTCTGTCACCAGTGCAAATACCTTCTGTGGTCCAAGGTCATTGATGACTGCCTTCAGCTCATCTGCAATGCCGAGAACGGTGTGCCTGTTGTCCCTTGTGTCTGTGCTCTTGTAGAATACTGGTTGAGGGGTGGAGATTATCTAATTAATTATTCCCTGCCTACGCACATTCAACCACCCATCAGAGATGATTGCAATACAGTCTGCTTTCTCTATGATTTGCTAGACCTCCACTTGAACTATGATGAGCTCTGCATCCAGCAAATGAGTAGATAAAGCATGTCTGGTTGAAGGGGTGTATGCTGGGCATCATTCAGTAATATTTTCCAATACACATTGCCTGTGAGCATCATTGGTGAACCAGTTGCATACACAGCTCTAGCAAGACATTCATCAGCATTTCTCTGACTACGTTCCTCCATTGAGTCAAAAAACTTCTGATTCCAGGAGGACCATGAGTTGTTGCTATCGATAAGGTGTCTACTTCTATTCGTGTTGAAAATGATGAATCAGAGGTTGCTCGTTCTGAGCACTGAGGGAACTTTATGCACTTGGCCAGATGATTCTGCATCTTTGTTGCATTCTTCACATATGATTTGGCACAGTATTTTCAAATGTACACAGCTTTTCCTTCTACGTCAGCTGCAGTGAAATGTCTCCACACATCATAGTGTCTGTGGCAATTTCCTGTAAAGATTAGAAAAAAAATTGTAGCAAAAGAACTAATACAATTCCATGTACAGATAAATAGTTAAGCAGTTAGATTAAACAACTCCTTTGTAAGATAAATGTTTTAAAATGAAACATGTATGGAAACAGGTGAATTAACACTCCTCAGTTAGCAGGCTCAAGCAAGCTACAACCCACATGGTAGAAAAACTAACTAGCAGAAATTGTTTAAACACACTTTGCTGTAGGCTACTATTTACTAGTTAACAAAAAATCATGTATGTCATAAAATATATTCACCCCACCCAGTATTGTAATCAAAACTTACCAGAAAGCATGTAGTCCTTGGCTCAGACAGTGTAGTAGTGTGGGCTCAATAGCATCTCATTAGAGTGCAAGATCTTGACAATCAGCTGTACATGTGGTGGAAGAATGCATTGTCTATGCAGAGGGTTGCAATTCCATTGGATAGTTTAACCAAGACCTAGAATTGCCTTATGTGTATCCCACAAAAAAGGTTCACTGTTATAAGCTAACTTCTTTGATGAATTTAAGCAAAATTCCCCAATTTCCTGGGCTTAACTTCCCATGGAAAATTCCCTGAAAAATGTTGTAAATTTACCGGAAAGTTTCCAACCCTTTTCAACCCTAGTTACTACATGATTCCACATGTCTATTTTATAGTTTTGATGTCCTCACTATTATTCTACAATGTAGAAAATAGTAAAAATAAAGAAAAACCCTGGAATGAGTACCCTAACCCTAACCCAAAATATAAGCTTGTTTTATTCCAATATTTGTAAATAATGTAATCAAACACTGTATAGCCTCAAAACATATTTAAAACTATAATTTTAACATCATGGATGGTCAGTCCTTGAATCTATACCCCTGTCTATGAATTTGAGAGTTGTTACATTTTTCCAGGCCCATCCCTCAGCTTTTTACCAAAACTGAGGTGGGGTGCTGCTTTGTTATTGTTTCAATTAAGGATTCTAGCTTTAAAACAGCAACATTTTGTTTCCACGCCTCTGCCACTCCCACCACCTAAGCCCCATTTTGATCCTGTGTAAGAATTACACACGTGATCTTTTTTTTAGGTCTCGACTCAGCCTCTCCATCCTGTGTTATTAGTTACAAACCGTCCTCTCTCATTGCCAGAATCAGCCATGTATGGTGTCTTTCCCCAGATCCTCTCTGATTTAGAACCAGGCTTGCGTCCTAAATGGCACCCTATTCCTTTTGATCAGAGCCCAAGTAGTACACTATAATGGGAATAGGGTGCAATTTGGGACGCAGTCCAGGTCTATGATTGCAGATAGAGATTTAGAGGAGTGTATGGGAGGCTATGTGTGTTTACTCTCCCGGGCTGTGTTTTCAGCTTGATAAGTAAATGAAAGGTTTCTGTAATGGCACCATTTATAATTAATCAACTTCTTATTTGCTCAAGTTAAACTGAGGGCATAGAAATGTTTCGAAAATGTCTTTGCGATTAAGTATTCATACGCTGTGGTTGAAATACCAAATGTGCTAAAACTGTTTCTTTGCATATTGATTATTACGCTAATTAAGATGCATCCTTTTATGATCTGACTGGCTGCCTCAGCCATTCGAAAATATGATGTTTGCCCTATGGACGCTTGTCAGAAGTCAAATCAAATTGTATTTGTCACATGCGCCGAATACAACAGGTGTAGACTTACAGTGAAATGCTTACTTACAAGCCCTTAACCAACAATGCTTTAACAAGTTAAGAAAAAAATAGAAAATAAAAGTAACAAATAATTAAACAGCATCAGTAAAATAACAAGCGAGGCTATATACAGAGGGTACCGGTACAGAGTCAATGTGCGTGGACACCGGTTAGTTGAGGTAATATGTACATGTAGGTAGAGTTAGAGTGACTGGATAGATTATAAACAGAGAGTAGCAGCAGCATAAAAGAGGGGTCTGGGTAGCCCTTTGATTAGCTGTTCAGGAGTCTTATGGCTTGGGGGAAGAAGCTGTTAAGAAGCCTTTTGGACCTAGACTTGGCGCTCCGGTACCGCTTGCCGTGCGGTAGCAGCGAGAACAATCTACGACTAGGGTGGCTGGAGTCTTTGACAATTTTTAGGGCTTTCCTCTGACACTGCCTGATATAGAGGTCCTGGATGGCAGGAAGCTTGGCCCCAGTGACGTACTACGTTCTGTAGTGCCTTGCGGTCGGAGGCAGATCAGTTGCCATACCAGGCAGTGATACAACCAGTCAGGATGCTCTTGATGGTGCAGCTGTAGAACCTTTTGAGGATCTGAGGACCCAAATCCTTTGTCTCCTGAGGGGGAATAGGCTTTGTCGTGCCCTCTTCACGACTGTCTTAGTGTGTTTGGACCATGATAGTTTGTTGATGATGTTGACACCAAGGAACTTGAAGCCTTCAACCTGTTCCACTACAGCCCCATCAATGAGAATGGGGGCGTGCTCAGTCCTCTTTTTCTTGTAGTCCACAATCATCTCCTTTGTCTTGATCACCTTGAGGGAGAGGTTGTTGTCCTGGCTTCACACGGCCAGGTCTCTGACCTCTGACCTCCTTCCTATATGCTGTCTCGTCGTTATGTCATCGGCAAACTTGATAATGGTGTTGGAGTGGTGCCTGGCCATGCAGTCATGAGTGAATAGGGAGTACAGGAGGGGACTGAGCACGCACCCCTGAGGGGCCCCTGTGTTGAGGATCAGCGTGGTGGATGTGTTGTTTCCTACCCTTACCACCTGGGGGCGGCCCGTCAGGATGTCCAGGATCCAGTTTGCAGAGGGAGGTGTTTAGTCCCAGGGTCCTAAGCTTATTGATGAGCTTTGAGGGCACTATGGTGTTGAACGCTGAGCTGTAGTCAATGAATAGCAATCTCACATAGGTGTTCATTTTGTCCAGGTGGGAAAGGGCAGTGTTGAGTGCATTAGAGATTGTATCATCTGTTGGGGGCGGTATGCAAATTGGAGTGGGTCTAGGGTTTCTGGGATAATGGTGTTGATGTGAGCCATGACCAACCTTTCAAAGCATTTCATGTCTACAGACGTGAGTGCACTATGTAGTAAATATATTTTGTTGCATATTAGAGGCTTAGAGTGATTAGTTCCAATTAGCTTGTTGTTAATTGCAGCGTGTTAAACGCAAGGCCTATCATTTTGACGAACAGTATTGTTGTAGTTCGACCCAAATGTAAACAGCTGTTCGCTTCCTCTTGAGTGTCACACTTCAAACAAATACTCCCCTGGAACCAAGGGAGGGAGGGAGGGAGAGAGGGAGCGTTGGAGAGAGAGTGACTCAATTTATTGATCACCTCCTTTAAATTCAGATTAGCCCGCTGGCTCGCTCTTTATTACTCCATGGGAGAGAATAGGGCTTTAAACAATCCCCAGCCAGCCCCAATGCACTGTTAACAACTGGCTTATGAGATCATACATGACAGTGCAAGTAAGCTAACAGAGTTATTGTAAAGCACAAGAGATCTCGCTTTAAAAAAAAAAAAATTATGGTTTAGTGTTTATTTTGTATTGGGGAAATAATATTTTGAAGTAATGTTAGTTTGACTTTGCCAATGGTAGTTAGATAGGTTTAGATATATTTGATGTTTATAGTGTAAATAATGTCATACCTATTTTATATAGAAATGTGCACGAGTGATCCCTCATCATTAAGACATAACCAAGATCATACTTTGGGAATTAGATGTAATTTATAACTATCTTTGCAGATTCATTCTTGGATGCCATTATAAGACACGTCTTTGCAAAATGTATGAATCACTATATTGGCTGTCACTCCCAAACAGAAGACAACTCCATTGGTAACAATTACATTTTAGAATGTATCTACTTATATGTCCCTGTATATAACTATACAAGACTCACAGTACTCCTTTCTATAACAGCAGCAATGACATATTCCAAGTGTACATCGTGAAGTTGGATTAAGATCTTTCAGATACAAAGGCCCAATTGACTGCAATAATTGACTTATAGAAATCAGGGCATTAATCACAGTGGATTTAAGAAAGCACTTCTTCAAATGTGAAAAATAACTGTGTTTTTAACTATTTACGAACATCGCCATGATGAGATATTTGTAAATATGTATGTACAGTGTGGTCTGAAATTATTGACACCCTTTATGAAGATGAGCAATAATGACTATATAAAATAATTAATTCAAATACTGAGCTATATTGTATGCTCATAAAATGGGGAATTCTATTATTTTATAGTAATACAATTGCTCAGAGAAAGAGATTTTGTTTAACAAGTAATGTATTTTTCTCAAAGGTAGGGTTCACAAGATTCTTATAAATAAAGTAGTTAAAAGATGTATTAGTTTAGTATTTGGTTCCCATATTCCTAGCATGCAATGACTACATCAAGATTGTGACTCTATAAACTTGTTGTATGCATTTGCAGTTTGTTTTGGTTGTGTTTCAGATTATTTTATGCCCAATAGAAATTAATGGTAAATAATGTTATGTTTTTTGTTTTTTTGGGAGTCTTTTTTATTGTAAATAAGAATAGAATATGTTTCTAAACATGATCATGCCCCCAAGATATGCTGACCTCCCCTGGGAGGTTAACATGTCTTTTGCGTATGATGTTTGACCCTCTGTAACTTTCTCACTCATCATTATTCACGGTTCATTCAGGATTATCCGTAATCATGGTAGCATCCACATTAATGTAAGTGTTTAGGAACATATTCTGTTCTTATTTATAATAAAAGTGACTCCAAAATGACTCAATACATTATTTACCATAAATGTATATTAGGCACAAAATAATATGAAACACAACCAAAACAAACTGCAAATGCATCCTACAAGTTTTTAGAGTCACAAGCTTGATATAGTCATTGCATGCTAGGAATATGGGACCAAATACTAAACTTTTGACTACTTTATTTATAACAATCTTTAGGGGTGTCAATACTTTTGACCCCTACCTTTTGTGAAAAAAAGTATTACTTGTTAAACAAAATCTCTTTCTCTGAGCAATTGTATTAGTATAAAATAATAGAATTCCCCCTTTTTTTGTTGCATACAATATAGCTCTGTATTTGAATTATTCATTTTATAGGGTGTTAATAATATCTGGACCCCACTGTATTTTATTAGTGGAATTAGTAGTTGTTTTATTAGCTGTAGGCCTATTAGTAGTTGTACAACAACAGTTCTTGCTGTTAATGTAAGTTTTTGATATTTATTATTATTGTTTTATTGTTATTATTATTATTAGACATTATTCTTGTTACTAAGTATTGTCTGTTAATTTGGGGTTTTATTTGGACACTTTTGAAAACAAGATGGTGCATCTCAAGAGATTTCATCCTGCCAATGTTTTAATAAATAAGTGTAAATGAACCCATGTTCTAGCTATTCCTCTATCAAGATAGATAGCCTTTGGTAAAAAGTTCTTATCAATGCTTTTGCTAAAATAACATTGAAATTGCAACATACTAGAGACGAACAGAATTTAGCTGTAGTTTATATATTATCAATAGGAATGAACTGATATATTTGTTAACCATCCCTTACAACTTTAACACAGTTTCCAAGGTAACATATGCTTACTAGGTAAATGTATAACTTAAAATAAAATACTTATGTGAATCCCCTCATTACAGAATCTACCACAAAGAACCAAGCAAACATTTTCAACATCTAGTTTTGATTTACATTTGGTTGAGTTGTGAACTAACGTGATTTCAACATGAAAGCAAAAATATATATATTTACCATGTCATTGGATTTAGATTAAAAGTTGGGTGAAAAAACAATGAAATTCCAAAACGTGAAGGACTTTTTTCAAATCCAATCAGTTTTCCACATTGATTCAATGTCATCACATTGCCCTTTCCCACCTGGACAAAAGGAACACCTATGTGAGAATGCTATTCATTGACTACAGCTCAGCGTTCAACACCATAGTGCCCTCAAAGCTCATCAATAAGCTAAGAACCCTGGGACTAAACACCTCCCTCTGCAACTGGATCCTGGACTTCCTGACGGGCCGCCCCCAGATGGCAAGGGTAGGAAACAACACATCCGACACGCTGATCCTCAACACAGGGGCCCCTCAGACTTTCGGTGTGCTCAGTCCCCTCCTGTACTCCCGGTTCACTCATGACTGCATGGCCAGGCACGACTCCAACACCATCATTTAAGTTTGCCGATAACACAACAGTGGTAGGCCTGATCACTGACAACGATGAGACCGCGTATAGGGAGGAGGTCAGAGACCTCTCGGTGTGGTGCCAGGACAACAACCTCTCCCTCAATGTGATCAAGACAAAGGAGACAAAAGAGGATCGAGCACGCCCCTATTCTCACCGAAGGGGATGCAGTGGAGCAGGTTGAGAGCTTTAAGTTCCTTGGTGTCCACATCACCAACAAACTAACATGGTCCAAGCACACCAAGACAGTTGTGAAGAGGGCAGTCGTGAAGAGGGCACGACAAAACCTATCCCCCCCTCAGGAGACTGTAAAGATTTGGCATGGGTCCTGAGATCCTCAAAAGGTTCTACAGCTGCAACATCGAGAGCATCCTGACTGGTTGCATCACTGCCTGGTATGGCAACTGCTCGGCCTCCGACCGCAAGGCACTACAGAGGGTAGTGCGAACTGCCCAGTACATCACTGGGGCCAAGCTTCCTGCCATCCAGGACCTCTATACCAGGAGGTGTCAGAGGAAGGCCCTAAAAATTGTCAGACTCCAGCCACCCTAATCATAGACTGTTCTCTCTGCTACATCACGGCAAGCTGTACTGGACGCCATGTCTAGGTCCAAAAGGCTTCTTAACAGCTTCTACCCCCAAGCCATAAGACTCCTGAACATCTAGTCAAATGGCTACCCAGACTATTCGTATTGCCCCCCCCCCCCCCTCTTTACACCACTGCTACTCTCTGTTATCTATGCCTAGTCATTTTAATAACTCTACCTACATGTACATACTACCTCAACTAATCGGTGCCCCCGCACATTGACTCTGTATCGGTACCCCCCTGTATATAGTCTCGCTATTGTTATTTTACTGCTGCTCTTTAATTACTTGTTACTTTTATCTCTTCTTCTTATCCATATTTTTTTGAAACTGCATTGTTGGTTAGGGGCTCGTAAGTAAGCATTTCACTGTAAGGTCTACCTACACTTGTTGTATTCGGCGCATGTGACTAATAAAATTTGATAAGATTTTGATTATTTTTTTTTGTTTGAAATGACGTGGAAACAACGTTGATAATGACATACCTGGACCACCTCTTGAGATCATGTGTTAAATTAGGTGAAAAGGAGAACTGGATTGCCACTTCAATGCTGTGGTTCTTGTCTCCTCCCACAGTGCTGACGTACATTCTTTCGCGGCACTGTTCTGTGGCCCCTCACACCCCCAGGGTCCTCCTCTTTGGGCCCCCTGGCTCAGGCAAGAGTCTGCTGGCGAAACTTATCTCTCAGAAATACAACATTGTCAATCGTAAGTTTTCACCCAGAACAGTACTTCACTGTCCCTCTCAATGTGTTCCCCATACTATTGCCTTTACCTGGCTCTACAGAATACTCATTAATTGAATTTGTACTATGGTTATGGCGTTAAATTCAAAATTGGTTTTAGAAGTACTTCTTATGATACAACTTTTGAATGTTATTTCGACAAAGTATATTTTGCCATGTTCTCTAGAGTTGGCACAGAAACTGACAGAATGTGGTTATATTAAGTGCAGTTTTCCTGTTTGAATGCAGTTTATAACAGAATGCGGTAATCCAATATTGACTCCCAGTTTGCAAACCAGAGAAATTATTTAATGCTCTAGATTTATGGCTGAAGTGCTGGAGTATAGAGCCAAAATTAAAATTGTATCTTCACTGTCCAAATACATATGGTGAGTACAGTATATGATATATATTTGTTTAGACACAAACATGATTCAAATGTTCTGTTTTGACATGGAGTCTTATGTCACTGCCATTTTTTTGCACAGACTTTCATTTTCCATCCTCCATCTCCTTGTTTACTGTGTATGTCTGCATCCCAAATGCAAGCTATTCCTATTTAGTGCACTACTTTTGACCAAGACCGCTCTAGGGAATAGGGTGCTGTTTGGGACGCAGCCTACAGGAGCTGTCATTTTTCCTATTCTGTTTATTCCCTGTCTGAAAGGTTACATTGTGTATTCTGTTTATTTCAACATGAATGTCTCCCCTTTCTTGTCCCGACTCTCCACTTCCCTTGTAGTTTGCTGCGGTGAGCTTCTGGAGGCGGTTTCTGCAGACGCGACCAATATGGGAGAACTCATTAAACCTTACTTGGAATCTGGACAGCAAGGTACACAGCTAGTCATACAAGAGGGTGCACTCATACACACGTGCTCACACACACACCTGCACACACACACACCTTTGTGGCCATACAATTTACCTGGTTCCTCCTTCAATTAGTTGCTTTTAGCATCAGAGCCTGCATGTAAACAGTGTTACAGGGGGGAGTAAAAATTGATGTGTGCACAGAGACCCTGTATCCCTGCCCTTGCAATAGTAATGAACAGCTCTGGAATGGCTAGAGTCGTTTGCCCAAAATAATTAGATTAGCTCGGGCTACTCATCATCAGACAATTCTCTGATGTGAATAATAACTAAGGAGACATTCTCTAGTACTACATTTCCAATTAGTTCAAATCAGGTTTTCATCTGGGTTGTGTGTCTCATCTTGATTGGAAAAAGATACATATTTCAGTCAGTTTTTTACATTTAATTGTTTTGCTACTTGGAATAACATCCTGTGGAAAATAATATTAGACATGATATAAGGCGTTTGCCATTTAGCTGGGGCTACTGCTCCACTCTAGAGAGTGTATGTGGCTGCCAAAGCGTGCCAATCACTGCAGTGCCCAGGGCTTGTGTCTGGGCCACTCGCCTTGAGCAACTTTTTATTAATTGAATAAACATCCCCCGGGGAGTGGGCTCCATGCAGATGTGTGTCGAGATTGTGCCTCCAATGCATACTGAGTTCAAGCCTAATGAAGGCCTTGGCTCGCACACTTATCCCTCGCACGCACAAACACACATTTGCACATACACATGCATAGGCTACACATACACATGCATAGGCTACACATACACAAACACACAGGCTTAATCTGGGTCTGGGACAATGACCCATAGAGTCCGTTTGCAACTATTTACGACCAGAAGAACCACTGCTGGCCACAGTGGGAACCAACTCACATTCTTATTGTTACCAATGTACATATTGGAGTGAAGAATATGCATGTTAATTGTTGTGTTCAACTTCTTGTATTTTGTTGAACTGGGCTTTATGTTATCCAGTGAGAGAAGGTGGCTTTTGCCATTTGAAGACATCTCTTTCTCCCTAACCCTCCCTACATCACTCTCCCTCTCTGTGACAGTGAGGATTGCAGGGAAAGGAGCTTGCTTAAATCATTTACAAGTTGATTAATAGACTCACTGGGGTATAATTAGGGTAGGGAGAGATTGTGGCTAGTGTAACCAGTCCAGTGCTTTAGGGATTTGGAGAGCCACCATTAAGGAAGTAGAAAATAGGAAATAGTGTTATGGAGGAGTGGAAGGAAAGGAGGGAGTGGAAACGAAGGGAGAAGAAGAAACGTTTTCAGGCTGCCTGATGTTTGAAGACGTTTCTGCAGGAGGGAGAAGCTCAGATTGTTTGTTGTAGAAATTGGACATTTCAATCCATCAACTTACATTTTTCTCAGGCTTCATGGTCCCCTTGGGTTTTGCTCTTATTTTTTCTCAAAGAATATAATTATATTTGTATTACCTACCCCCCTTTTCATTTTCTGCTATTTTATCTCTAACTTTCGCACATACTTTCCTTCTCCCACCTCCACCCACTGTTTTTCTTCTCTTGTTAAAAGCCACTTATTCACCTTACTTTTGGAATGCCATCATCAACATAAATAAATTAATAATAATTCACTTATGCTGCAGCTAGCTGATTTCAGAGTGAAAGGTGTGTGGAGTGTCTTCAAGAAATGTAAACATGAATTTGTCTGATTCCAACGTAATTATTTTGTAGCCGGATACATTCCTCCTTGATTCATTCCTCATTGATTTAGAAGAAAATGCATGTGGTGATAAAATCCTGTCTCTGAAGATATAGCCTACACTTAATAGGCATGTTTATTTTTGGAAACAAGAGAGATTTCTGGCTCAAGGTGCAATAAGTGTGGTGGAAAAAACAAGACCAAATAGAAAGTACAGAGGGGGATAAGTTATACCAGACAAGTTAACATAAAGGTCGATACCCATTTTTTTTGGGGGGGGGGGGGGATTTGCATCACAAGCCTTGTCAGAAAGGAAGAGCACATGTATAATAATCCTCTGGACCCAATCTGCTGATATGATCATAACGCCAGGAATTAGACTAATCAATGAATTTCTAAATGAAAAGATGATTAAAGAGTAGGCTATAGTGTTTATTCAGGAAATTCCTGAAGAATCCACAAAAACAAAAGTAATGAGAGAAATATGTTAATTGTGAATACGTCTGTTTACCATGTGTAAACTATGGAATGTGACTGAACACATTGATAGATGCAGTATAAGCAATGGTTCTATCACATCTTCCACCAATCCAGGCATGTCAGAACAGGGATCTATCTGTCAGATGTCTGATCAGGAAGGATGCATTCTTAGTCTTCTTAAGAATTCTGAAAGAACAAGACCAGAGTCTCTAAGGGAGTGTGTTATGTGTGTCCCTGTGTTTCCTTAGTGCCTGATAGTATGGTGCTGCAGATCCTGACAGAGCGTCTCAGCAGGCTGGACTGTACCACACGGGGCTGGGTGCTGCATGGCTTCCCCAGAGACCTGGAGCAGGCAGAGAAACTCCAGGAGTCCAACTTCATCCCCAGCAGGTAGGCCTATTTACCTCTAGCTCTGGTCCAGGGCGTTAATGCTCGTTCCTCTACTAACGCCTCTAGTTGCATAGGCCACACGATGGGACCCGAGCTAATTTACCTCTAGATCCCCTAGAGCAGTGGTTGCCAAACTTTTTATAGTCCCTTTAAACATTCAACCTCCAGCTGTGTACCCCCTCTAGCACCTGGGTCAGCGCACTCTCAAATGTTGTTTTTTTACCATCATTGTAAGCCTGCCACACCCACACTATAAGAATGAGTGTGAGTTTTTGTCACAACCCAGCTCGTGGGAAGTGACACATTTCTCTTATAGGACCAGGGCACAAATAATAATAATCAATAATTTTGCTCTTTATTTAGCCATCTTACATATACAACTTTATTTGTTAATCTAAAATTGTGAATAACTCACCACAGTTTAATGAGAAGGGTGTACTTGAAAGGATGCACATAACTCTGCAATGTTGGAAGGTATTGGAGAGAGTCTCCGTCTTCAATCATTTTCCACACACAGTCTGTGCCTGTTTTTAGTTTTCATGCTAGTGAGGGCCGAGAATCCACTCTCACATAAGTACGTGGTTGCAAAGGGCATCAGTGTCTTAACAGCGTGATTTTCCAAGGCAGGATACTCTGAGCGCAGCCCAATCTAGAAATCTGGCAGTGGCTTCTGATTAAATAAAATTTTCACAGAACCGCTTGTTGCAATTTTGATGAGGCTCTCTTGTTCAGATATCGGTAAGTGGACTGGAGGCAGGGCATGAAAGGGATAATGAATCCAGTTGATTGTGTCATCCGTTTCGGAAAGTACCTACGTAATTGCGCACCCAACTCACTCAGGTGCTTCGCTATATCACATTTGACATTGTCCGTAAGCTTGAGTTCATTTGCACACAAAAAATCATACAATGATGAAAAGACCTGTGTGTTGTCCTTGTTTTTGCAAACAGAGAAGAGCTCCAACTTCTTAATCATAGCCTCAATTTTGTCCCGCACATTGAATATAATTGCGACGAGTCCTTGTAATCCTAGATTCAGATCATTCAGGTGAGAAAAACATCAGCCAGATAGGCCAGTCGTGTGAGAAACTCGTCATCATGCAAGCGGTCAGACAAGTGAAAATTATGGTCAGTAAAGAAAACTTTAAGCTCGTCTCTCAATTTAAAAAAAACCTATCAATACTTTGCCTCTTGATAACCAGCGGACTTTTGTATGTTGTAAAAGTGTTACATGGTCGCTGCCCATACCATTGCATAGTGCAGAAAATACATGAGAGTTCAGGGGCCTTGCTTTAACAAAGTTAACCATTTTCACTGTCGTGTCTAAAATGTCTTTCAAGCGGTCAGGCATTCCTTTTGCAGCAAGAGCCTCTCAGTGGATGCTGCAGTGCACCCAAGTGGCATCGGGAGCAACTGCTTGCATGCGTATTACTACTCCACTATGTCTCCCTGTCATGGCTTTTGCACCATCAGTACAGATACCAACACATCTTGACCACCAAAGTCCATTTGATGTCACAAAGCTGTCCAGTACTTTAAAAATATCCTCTCCTGTTGTCCTGGTTTCCAGTGTTGCAGAAGAGGATGTCTTCCTTAATTGACCTCCCATAAACGTAACAGACATATAACAGGATCTGTTGACTCATCCAGCTGTAATGCATATAATTCACTGGCTTGTATGCGAAGCAGTAATTGTTGAAATAATACATTTGAAAATAAGCCACGGCAGTTTTTTGAGTGAGAATTAAGACGACTTTCGAGTAGTAAGACTTGTATAAAATCAACAGGTAACATTAAAAGAAGGGGCTAGAAGTGTCTTATATGGTGAACTACCAAGTGGCCAGGACAGGCAAGCCCCATACTATTGTGGAGGACTTAGGTCCAACGTCCCTGTCTGTTGTTCAGTGCTTTCCCGCATAAGGGGGCAGTAGCTCTTCGGGTGCATCAGATTCACAACTGTCAGTGTCCATGCTAGCTGGGCTAACAACAAATGTAGAATTACTGATGTTAGCATTGGATGTGCTCGTGAAAGCAGAACAACTTGTGTCGATAGGTGTTACTACCAGCAGTACTACCAGTAGAGCTGGTATGTGTCTCTATGGACGCGGGACTTACTTTTTTTAACCATTCATCCATTTTCAAGCAAACAGAATGAGCAGCAGCTACGTTTGGCTACATACGGACCTTTAGTGGATTTCCCGCGAGAGAGTAACGGTTAATGTGATTGGATGTTAATTATTTGACTAGGCCATCTGCATTTGACTTTGTTGTTATTTCGCTGAACACTAGATGGCTTAATTTTATTTTTGGAAGTGAAATGAGGCTACTCAGGCGAGAGAAAAACCTCACCCAAATGTATAGCCCCATTGGAAAATATAAATGTTTGAAAATGTGAAGAAGAAAAAAATCCTTCTAAATATACACTGCTCAAAAAAATAAAGTGAACACTAAAATAACACATCCTAGATCTGAATGAATGAAATATTCTTATGAAATACTTTTTTCTTTACATAGTTGAATGTGCTGACAACAAAATCACACAAAAATTATCAATGGAAATCAAATTTATCAACCCATGGAGGTCTGGATTTGGAGTCACACTCAAAATTAAAGTGGAAAACCACACTACATGCTGATCCAACTTTGATGTAATGTCCTTAAAACAAGTCAAAATGAGGCTCAGTAGTGTGTGTGGCCTCCACGTGCCTGTATGACCTCCCTACAACGCCTGGGCATGCTCCTGATGAGGTGGCGGATGGTCTCCTGAGGGATCTCCTCCCAGACCTGGACTAAAGCATCCGCCAACTCCTGGACAGTCTGTGGTGCAACGTGGCGTTGGTGGATGGAGCGAGACATGATGTCCCAGATGTGCTCAATTGGATTCAGGTCTGGGGAACGGGCGGGCCAGTCCACAGCATCAATGCCTTCCTCTTGCAGGAACTGCTGACACACTCCAGCCACATGAGGTCTAGCATTGTCTTGCATTAGGAGGAACCCAGGGCCAACCGCACCAGCATATGGTCTCACAAGGGGTCTGAGGATCTCATCTCGGTACCTAATGGCAGTCAGGCTACCTCTGGCGAGCACATGGAGGGCTGTGCGGCCCCCCAAAGAAATGCCACCCCACACCATGACTGACCCACCGCCAAACCGGTCATGCTGGAGGATGTTGCAGGCAGCAGAACGTTCTCCACGGCGTCTCCAGACTCTGTCACGTCTGTCACATGTGCTCAGTGTGAACCTGCTTTCATCTGTGAAGAGCACAGGGCGCCAGTGGCGAATTTGCCAATCTTGGTGTTCTCTGGCAAATGCCAAACGTCCTGCACGGTGTTGGGCTGTAAGCACAACCCCCACCTGTGGACGTCGGGCCCTCATACCACCCTCATGGAGTCTGTTTCTGACCGTTTGAGCAGACACATGCACATTTGTGGCCTGCTGGAGGTCATTTTGCAGGGCTCTGGCAGTGCTCCTCCTGCTACTCCTTGCACAAAGGCGGAGGTAGCGGTCCTGCTGCTGGGTTGTTGCCCTCCTACGGCCTCCTCCACGTCTCCTGATGTACTGGCCTGTCTCCTGGTAGCGCCTCCATGCTCTGGACACTACGCTGACAGACACAGCAAACCTTCTTGCCACAGCTCGCATTGATGTGCCATCCTGGATGAGCTGCACTACCTGAGCCACTTGTGTGGGTTGTAGACTCCGTCTCATGCTACCACTAGAGTGAAAGCACCGCCAGCATTCAAAAGTGACCAAAACATCAGCCAGGAAGCATAGGAACTGAGAAGTGGTCTGTGGTCACCACCTGCAGAACCACTCCTTTATTGGGGGTGTCTTGCTAATTGCCTATTTCCACCTGTTGTCTATTCCATTTGCACAACAACATGTGAAATTTATTGTCAATCAGTGTTGCTTCCTAAGTGGACAGTTTGATTTCACAGAAGTGTGATTGACTTGGAGTTACATTGTGTTGTTTAAGTGTTCCCTTTATTTTTTTGAGCAGTGTATATAGATTTTTTGATTTTTTTATTTTTTATGTGAATCACATTTTTATTTGGCATACCCCTGACGACATTGGAATACCAGCCCTAGAGGACACAGCCAATCAGCCTATATCTCAGACCTTGGACTGACTTAGCAATCACTCACACTCCAATATAGGGTTGTGAGTATTTGTGTAGCACCAGCTGTCAAAGTTGACAATAGAGCCCTATGAGTGTGGTAATGTGAAACTACTGTAGTAGATCAGTAATGTCTCCTGCTTCTCCATTCTGTGTAAAGAGATTAGTTTATATAGCTAGTAGGTTCCAGTTTAATTCATGTTTTGGTTCAAAACCACTTCACTTCATTACATGACAGTCAGGCTACATTTAGGGCTCCCGACTGGTGCAGCGATCTAAGAGGCGTCACTACGGTCCCTGGTTCGAATCCAGGCTGCGTCCCATAGGGCGGCCAAATGGGTAAGCCGTCATTATATATAAGAATTTGTTCTTAACTGACTTGCCTAGTTAAATAAACCATTTTTTTAATTAAATAAATAAATTACATGTTTGCCTGGTGGAACCAGCCTGTTAGCTGCGTTCACCATTATTTTTTACTGAAATAGAATGGTGAATGCAGCGCCCTTACAAAAAAAACACATGAAAAAAATCATAACAACAAACATTTTTTACAATGAATTTGTTCTCGCATTTTGAAATGATTTCCTTGCAATATTTTGTTTTGCTTTCAATACCTTTGGGTTTATGTTTTGCTTTCAATATAATTATTTTTGTTTGCGACTTCAGAAGTTTTACTTAATATTAATGGCACAAAAGTAACTCACTCACTAGAGGCTAACACCATATAATAACACTATTACTCTAATAAAGGTGTTTGAAGAGGCAATCCTTTATTGAAACCGTAAACAGTTTCAGTAAAAAGCTGAGGGATGGGGCTGGAGAAATGCAACCACTCATATCCATAGACTACGCTATGGATGCAAGGATTGACCATCCATGATATCCAAACTATAGTTTTAACCATGTTTTTAGACTATACAATGGTTGTTTACAAAGATTGGAATTAAACAAGTTTGACTTATTACCCGCAATCGGGGTGGGCGGGTTTAGGGTCATGAAATATTGTGTGGATGAAGGGCTGGTGGGTGGCAGGCGGGATGAATAAATAGAAAATCCATAAATGTATAATTCTTGCGAAATGTATATCTGTAGGCTACAATTAGGTTTTTCTTTCATTCTTTTAAGGCTATTTCGCATAAGTGCGTAAGCCTATAAGCTTTAGGGCCTAAAGGAAACAACGCATTAATATCAATATGATATCTTCAGAGACAGGCTTTTATGGCTATATGTGTTTTCTTCTAAATCAAGGAGGAATGTATCGGCTACAAAATATTTAATTTGGAATCAGAAAAATTCATGTTTATTTCTTGAAGACACTCCACACCTTTCACTCTGAAATCTGCTAGCTGCAGCATGACAGACAGCGTAAATGAATTGTTTTTGTTGATGATGGCATTACAAAAGAAAGTTGAAGCAGTGTCTTTTAACAAGAGAAGAAAAAAACAGTGGGAGCAGAAAAGTGTGTGAAATTTAGAGAAAGAAGCAGAAAATGAAAAGGGGGGAGGTAATAAAAAATTGCCTACCAAATTGTCGGAAATTATAAGCAGAAACATATCTACATTAAGCACCCAAAAAATATCCTGCACTCCCTGTCAAAAAATCGTTCCACCTTCTCTGACTGTAGCCTAGACCGAATTGTTGTATGTTTGCGAGATAGGGTCCAGTGTGGGCCTCCAGATTTGCACTTTATCACACAGTCAGGCGGTTGCAGATGGGTTATTAGCAATTGCGAACGGGTGCGTGTGAACAAACAGCGTCAAGAATCAATGGCTACATATTAATTCATAGGTCCAAAAATGGATGTAGCAACTAAGGATTGCCCCCCCACAACCTACCGGTTTCGTTTTGGTTACAGCCTCGAGTCTTCTTGAGTATGATGTTACAAGCTTGGCACACCTGTATTTGGGTGGAGTGCTGCAGAGATGGTTGTCCTTCTGGAAGGTTCTCCCATCTCCACAGAGGAACTCTGGAGGTCTGTCAGAGTGACCATCAGGTTCTTGGTCATTCCCCGACTAAGGCCCTTCTCCCCCGATTGCTCAGTTTGGCCGGGCGACCAGTTCTAGGAAGAGTCTTGGTGGATCCAAACATCTTCCATTTAAGAATGATGGAGGCCACCGTGTTCTTGGGGACCTTCAGTGCTGCAGAAATGTCTTGGTATCCTTCCCCAGATCTGTGCCTCGACACAATCCTGTCTCGGAACTCTACGGACAATTCCTTCAACGTCATGGCTTGGTTTTTGCTCTGACATGCACTGCCAACTGTGGGACTTTATAAAGACAGCTGTGCGTCTTTCCAAATCATGTCCAATCAATTGAATTTACCACCGGTGGACTCCAATCAAGTTGTAGAAACATCTCAAGGATGATAAATGTAAACAGGATTCATCTGAGCTCAATTTCGAGTCTCATAGCAAAGGGTCTGAATACTTGAGTAAATAAGGTATCTGTTTTTGCTTTGTCATTATGGGGCATTGCGTGTATTCAACAAATATTGAATACATTTTATAATAAGGCTGTAATGTAGCAAAATGTGGGAAAATTAAAGTGGTCTGAATACTTTCCAAATGCACTGTACATACCTCTGGACGCAGATCACCCGTCATGGAGACTCCGGTTACTCCAAAGTACTCTATCCGACGGCACTCTCTGGCTGTGTACCAAATGGCACCTTATTCCCATGATATACAGTGCACTACTTTTGTAGGCACTGGTCAAAAGTAGTGCAATAAATAGGGAATAGGGTGTCATTTGGAATGCCAAATCTCTCTGTGGGTAGTGTGGGTATGTACCAAGTGGAAATGAAATGAGGTCATTATGGGTGTAAAGGTTTTGCAACTGGTCCAGTTGAGGGCTCTCAGGTCAGTGCTCCGTTGGTAGCTTGGTCCTAAACCTGTTTGTGCTGTCATGTCAACTCCTTGTCATTCATCATGACAATTCTAGGCTATTCTTCACTCATGGTCATGACACTTGGACTATTCCTCCACCCAGGCTATTCGGTTGACACAGAGCCAGGGATGGTCATAATTCCTCCAAGGTGTACTCCTCTTTATCTAACCTTGCCAGAAACAAAGGAACTATGCTGTTGGAAATGCTGTGGAATTTAATCATTATTGTTGCCTGTACAGGTGTACAGATCCTTTCTGTGTCCACAAAGGATTCTATATCATTCCTTCCCCAGTGTAATCAAACATTATTTGTGTTTATCTTCATTGTGTACACACATTGTGTTCCTTCTCACTGGGCAGAAACTGGTTGAACTACCTTTGTTTCTGATATTTCAACAAAAAAATGATATGTGATGACATTGAATTGTTAAAAAGAAAAATGCTATTGCAGCCTCTTTGCAATAAGGAATTGAGACCAAACGCTCAAGAGAAGTTTAAAGTGTTTCATACCAAGGATACAGTCAGCTGAGTGCATGCATTTAAAAAGTTCACAACACCTTTTATACTCTTCCCTCCTTTTGATCACCCCCCTCTTGAAGGTACATTTTATGACCCCAATGAGTTTCCCTCCTTTCCCCCTGTGGAATGTCCATGGTCCTCTCTTTGTTTAGCCAGATGTCAGAATCACAACCCGTCCATCTTCTGTTCTGGGCCTGACCATGCTCTCTGATCCGAAGCAATTTCCTCTTATCTGATTAGGTCACCATTTCTAAATTAGCATACACACAGTTTCATGGCCTAAACTCCATTAACGCTCACAGTAATCATTCACTAAACAGGATACAAGCCTCGTTATTGTTATTCTTATTGTGTTACTTTTTATTTTAGTCTACTTGGTAAATATTTTCTAAACTCTTCTTGAACTGCACTGTTGGTTAAGGGCTTGTAGGTAAACATTTCACTGTAAAGTCTACACCTGTATTCGGCGCATGTGACTAAAGTTTGATTTGATACAAACGAACTACAGTTTAACTTCTCTGCGCTACGGATCCCTTTTACGGGATCATTTTCCGAAACAACCGCTGAATTGCAGGGCACAATATTACAAAAAATATTTATAATCATGCAATCACAAGTGAAATATACCAAAACACAGCTTAGCTTGTTGTTAATCCACCTATCGTGTCAGATTTTGAAAATATGCTTTGCAGCGAAAGCAATCTAAGCTTTTGTGAGTGTATCAATCAATGCTAGAACAGTTAGCCTTATATTAGCTTGGTCACGAAAGTCAGAAAAGCAATAAAATTAATCGCTTACCTTTGATAATCTTCGGATGTTTGCACTCACGAGACTCCCAGTTACACAACAAATGTTCTTTTTGTTCGATAAATATTACTTTTATAACAAAAGAAACGCCATTTGGTTTGCGCGTTATGTTCAGAAAACCAAAGCCTCGTTCCGTTCGACGAAAATTCCCAAAAGTATCCATAATGGTTGTAGAAACATGTCAAATGTTTTTTATAATCAATGCTCAGGTTGTTTTTAACAAACATAATCGATATTTCAACCGGACCGTAACCTATTCAATAAGAGAGAGAAAGAAAATGGAGAGCTACCCTCTCGCGCGCAGGAACTAATCAGAGGACACCTGACTAGTTTAGAAAAATCTCGCTCCTTTTTCAAAATAAAAGCCTGAAACTATGTCTAAAGCCTGGTCACAGCCTGAGGAAGCCATTGGAAAAGGAATCTGGTTGATACCCCTTTAAATGGAAGAAAGACGGGCCAGGAAACACAGATTCTTTTAAATTTAAATCACTTCCGGGTTAGATTTTCTCAGGTTTTCGCCTGCAGAATCAGTTGTTATACTCACAGACAATATTTTGACCGTTTTGGAAACTTTGGAGTGTTTTCTATCCTAATCTGTAAATTATATGCATATTCTACGATCTGGACCTGAGAAATAGTCCGTTTACCTTGAACGTTATTTAAAAAATAAATAATAATCTGACCCCTAGCGTCAAGAGGTTAACCAGAAACATGTTACAATTTGACAGAATCCATCAGATTTGCAAAAAGTCATCAACTTAACTTCTCTAGGGTAGGGGGTAGCATTCGGAATTTTGGAAGAAATGCATGCCCAAATTAAACTGCCTGCTTCTCGGGCCCAGAAGATATGATATGCCTATAACTGGTCAATCTGGATAGAAAACACTCTAAAGTTTCCAAAACTGTTAAAATAGTGTCTGTGAGTATAACAGAACTGATTTGGCTGGCGAAAACCTGAGAAAAATCCATTCAGGAAGTCGTTTTTTGGGGGGGTTTTGTAGTTTTCTATTCAATGCCATTACAGTATCCATTGACTTAGGACTCAGATTGCAGTTTCTATGCCTTCCACTAGATGTCAACAGTCTTTAGAAATTGTTTCAGGCTTGTATTCTGAAAAATGAAGAAGTAAGAGCAGTCTGAATGAGTGGACCCTAAAGTGTCACAGAGCTTTTTCATGCACGCGACCGAGAGAGTGCGTTTCTTGTTTACCTTTTAAATTGACGACGTAATTGTCCGGTTGAAATATTATCGATTATTTAGGCTAAAAACAACCTGAGGATTGAATATAAACATCGTTTGGCATGTTTCTATGAACTTTACGGATACAATTAGGATTTCTTTGTCTTCCTGTTTTGACTGCGTTTGAGCCTGTGGATTACTGAAGAAAACGCGCAAACAAAACGGAGGTTTTTGGATATAAAGAGACTTTATCGAACAAAAGGAACATTTATTGAGTAAATGAATGTCTGCTGAGTGCAACCATATCATCATCAAAGGTAAGGGATTAATTTTATCTCTATTTCTGACATGTGTAACTGTTCTACTTTTTGTAATGATTTGTCTACTGGGCTATGTTCTCAAATAATCGTAAGGTATGCTTTCGCCGTAAAGCATTTTTTAAATCTGACACCGTGGTTGGATTCACAATAAGTTAATCTTTAAACCTATGTAAAATATGTTTTGTTTTCTGAATTTTTATAATGAGTATTTCTGTATTTGAATTTGGCGCCCAGCAGTTTTACTGGCTGTTGAAGAGGTGGGACGCTACCGTCTCACGTGCCCAAGAGAGGTGAAGGGGATTTTGGTGATTTTTTTTGGTTGATTTCACATTGCATTCACATTAGTTGACAACTCAACCAATTGTAAATCTAAAATAGACATTGAATTGTGGGTTATGCTTCATTGTCAACATTTAATCTTGAAACACATTGACCCTCCACCACAACTTCAATTTGTTGTGTTATTGACTGAAAATCTATAGAACTAGCTGCCTCTGACTGTTTATAAGATTTTGACAGTATTGAAGATTGACCCGGTTGTATAGTTAGGCTTTTGGTGCTTTTCTTATTTTTATTGAAGGATGCAAATAAATTCTCTTGGAGAATCACAAGAGAGCCATCTGCATTTACAGTACAAGCTCCATTCCATGTGTTGACCTCAACTGGACATCTACCTCGTCTCCAACATGTCCATGTCTGCAATGGAAATGAATGGTACTCAATTCCCTACATAGTGCACAACTTTTGACCAGGGGCCATAGGGAAGAGGGTGCCATTTTGAATACATCCCATGTCCTAGCTAGACCCTACACCACCTCTCAATCAGTGTTTACTAATCATAATGGTCTCATTTTCCCTTCTCCAGTGCAGCCTGCTGTGTGGCATTAAGCACTATTAGAGATGTCAGTAAATACTGCGAAGTGTCCAGAAAGCTCACAGGCAATACTGGCGTTGGCGCTAATGGCAGGAGACCTAATTTACATAGTATTAGCTTAATTAAGTCATAGAGACAATGGAGAGAGAATGTTTACTGAAGGGGGATGATGATTATGGTAGTGGTGGGACGGCCAGGGCTGTTGGGGGCAGTGATTTACCTGACAGCTATTGACAGTTTGAGGTACCGCAAAGGAAAGATAGTCATGACGCTGATTGACATTGTTGAAAATGACGGGGAATAACCAATACAGATGAGGCATCGCCAGCTGTGAACTCATTAGCAGACATCCAAATCAAATTTGATTTGTCACATGCGCGGGATTCAGCAGGTTTAGACCTTACCGTGAAATGCTTACTTACAAGCCCTTAACCAACAATGCAGTTCAAGAAATAGTTAAGAAAATATTTACAAAATAAACTAAGGTAAAAAAATATATATATATAAAAGTAACACAAGAAAACATAACAATAATGTGGCTATATACAGGGGGTACCGAGTCAATGTGCGGGAGTATAGGTTAATCGAGGTAATTTGTAAAGTGACTATGCATAGATAGAAAACAGTGAGTAGCAGCAGTGTAAAAACAAGGGGGGGGGGGGCCAATGTAAATAATCTGGGTGGGCATTTGATTAATTGTTCAGCAGTCTTATGGCTTGCGGGTAGAAGCTGTTAAGGAGCCTTTTGGTCCTAGACTTGGTCTCCGGTACCGCTTGTTGTGCGGTAGCAGAGAGAACTGTCTATGACTTGACTCTCTGGAATCTTTGACAATTTCTTGTGCCTTCCTCTGACACCGCCTAGTATATAGGTCCTGGATGTCAGGAAGCTTGGCCACAGTGATGTACTGGGCCGTATGCATTACCCTCTGTAGCACCTTACGGTCGGATGCAGAGCAGTTGCCATACCAGGCATTGATGCAACCCGTCAGGATGCTCTCGATGGTGCAGCTGTAGATCTTTTTGAGGATCTGAGGACCAACACCAAATATTTTCAGTCTCCTGAGGGGGAAAAGGTGTTGTCATGCTCTATTCATGATTGTATTGGTGTGTTTGGACCATGATAGTTTGTTGGTGATGTGGACACCAAGGAACTTGAAACTCTCGACGCGCTCCACTTCAGCCCCGTCGATGTTAATGGGTGCCTGTTTGGCCCTCCTTTTACTATGATCCACGATCAGCTCCTTTGTCTTGCTCACATTGAGGGTGAGGTTGTTTTCCTGGCACCACACTGCCAGATCTATGACCTCCTCCCTATAGGCTGTCTCATCGTTGTCGGTGATCAGGCCTACCATTGTTGTGTTGTCTGCAAACTTGATGATGGTGTTGGAGTCATGCTTGGCCACACAGTCGTGGGTGAACAGGGAGTACAGGACGGCACTAAGCATGCACCCCTGAGCGGCCCCCATTTTGCGGATCAGCATGGCAGATGTGTTGTTGCCTACCCTTACCATCTGGGGGCGGCCTGTCAAAGTCCAGGATCCAGTTGCAGAGGGAGGTGTTTAGTCCCAGGGTCCTTAGCTTAGTGATGAGCTTTGAGGGCACTATGGTGTTGAACGCTGAGCTGTAGTCAATGAACAGCATTCTCACATAGGTGTTCCTTTTGTCCAGGTGGGAAAGGGCAGTGTGGAGTGCGATTGAGATTGCGTCATCTGTGGATCTGTTGGGGCGGTATGCTAATTGGAGTGGGCCTAGGGTTTCCGGGATGATGGTGTTGATGTGAGCCATGACCAGCCTTTCAAAGCACTTCATGGCTACTGACTTGAGTGCTACGGGTCGGTAATCATTTAGTCAGGTTACCTTCGCTTTCTTGGGCCTAGGGACTATGGTGGTCTGTTTGAAACATGTAGGTATTAGACTCGATCAGGGAGAGGTTAAAAATGTCAGTGAAGACACTTGCCAGTTGGTCCATGCATGCTTTGAGTAACATCCTGGTAATCCGTCTGGCCACGCGGCTTTGTGAATGTTGACCTGTTTAAAGGTCTTGCTCACATCGGATACAGAGAGCATGATTCCGCAGTCATCCGTAACAGCTGGTGCTCTCATGCATGCTTCAGTGTTACTTGCCTTGAAGCGAGCATTTAAAAAGGCATTTAGCGCGTCTGGTAGGCTTGCGTTACTGGGCATTTCGCAGCTGGGCTTCCCTTTATAGTCTGTGATATTTTTCAAGCCCTGCCACATCCGACGAGCGTCAGAGCCGGTGTAGTAGGATTCAATCTTTGTCCTGTTTGATGGTTCATCTAAGGGCATAGAGGGATTTCTTATAAGCGTCCGGATTAGTGTCCCGCTCCTTAAAAGCAGCAGCTCTAGCCTTTAGCACGGTGCGGATGTTGCCTGTAATCCATGGCTTCTAGTTGGGAAATGTGCGTACGGTCACTGGGGGACGACGTCGTCGATGCACATATTGATGATGACGTTTACTGAGGTGGTATACTTCTCAATGCCATTGGATAATTCTCAGAACATATTCTAGTCTGTGCTAGCAAAACAGTCCTGTTGCGTCCGCGTCATCTGACCACTTCTGTATTGAGCGAGTCACTGGTTCTTCCGGATTTAGTTTTTGCCTGTAAGCAGTGTGGCAGACCAGGGGGTTTGGTCCAGGCGTTTAAAACAGATCAGACAGAGTTGGATTAGCTCGGTTTCAAGGGTGTTTATTTAAATAACAAATGAAAAGAAAAGGTCTCCTCCAGGAGACAGGAACATTACCATCTTCTGGGCTCCGGGGTCTGTATTGCTCTATCCTGGGGGTACAAAACTGAGCTCCATCCGTTATCTCTGGTGCTGAGCAAGACTATACGGGAATAACCTCTCTTCCCCCAGTCCCCTCTCCCGTGTGCTGCCCTTCTGGCAGCTTTATGGTACTCGTCCAGCTGGTGAGCAATCAGCCCCTTGATTACTCACCAACCACAATCAGCTCCAATTAATCCTGGCCGGAGAGCCCATCGAGACCTTGCACGTCCAGCAGATGGAGCCATCGCCTCGTGATGTAGACTCCGTCTGTCACCAGGCCTCGATGAGTTTCTCCCTGGTGGCTGACCTGCTGTACGCCACAGCAGAAATCATGAGGATAGAATTATGTTAAGATTTTCCAAGTGGAGGGCGATGGAGAGCTTTGTATGTATGCTTCTCTGTGTGTGGAGTAAAGGTGGTCTAGAGTTGTTTTTTTTCTTCTTCTGGTTGCACATGTGACATGCTGGTAAAATGGATTTAAGTTTGCCTGCATTAAAGTCCCCGGCCACTATTTAAACCTGTTGACCCTCGTAAGGCTGCCAGCCCAGACGACATCCCTAGCCGCGTCCTCAGAGCATGCGCAGACCAGCTGGCTGGTGTGTTTACGGACATATTCAGTCTCTCCCTATCCTAGTCTGTTGTCCCTACATGAAGGCCATCATTGTTCCTGTACCCAGGAATGCAAAGGTAACTGAACTAAATGACTATCGTTCCGTAGCACTCACTTCGGTCATCATGAAGTGCTTTGAGAGACTGGTCGAGGATCAAATCACCTACACCTTACCTGAATAGCTGGAGCTATTCTTTGCTACTTTTCAAACGAATACTCGTAATATTTCACATATCATCTTGCTAGATATGCCGAGAGAAGGCAGCAGACACTTTGTTTTGTTTAGCATCACTTAGGTTAGAATGCAGTTGTCCACCAGGTTAGAATGCAGTTGTCCACCAGGCTACGATTAGTGAGAGGTGGGAGAGGAAGCGTTGGGTGTCTCAGTTAGGAAGAAAGTGGAATGGGATTCAGGGTTTTACTGTTAGGATACATTTATGTTTGTTAGTTCCAACAAATCTTTACATTTGGTAAGTATTCAGACCCCTTGACTTTTTCCACATTTTGTTACATTACAGCCTTATTCTAAAATGGATTAAATACATGTTTTTCCTCATCAATCTACACACAATATCTCATAATGACAAATCAAAAACAGATACCTTATTTACATACATATTCAGACCCTTTGCTATGAGACTCGAAATTGAGCTCAGGTGCATCCTGATTCCATTGATCATCCTTGAGATGTTTTTTACAACTTGACTGGAGTCCACCTGTTTTGAAATTCAACTGATTGGACATGATTTGGAAAGGCACACACCTGTCTATATAAGGTCCCACAGTTGACAGTGCATGTCAGAGCAAAAACCAAGCCATGAGGTCGAAGGAATTGTCCATAGAGCTCCGAGACAGGATTGTGTCGAGGCACAGATCTGGGGAAGGGTACCAAAACATTTTTGCAGCATTGAAGGTCCCCAAGAACACAGTGGCCTCCATCATTCTTAAATGGAAGAAATTTTGAATCACCAAGACCCTTCCTAGAGCTGGCCGCCCGGCCAAACTGAGCAATCGGGGGAGAAGGGCCTTGATCAGGGAGGTGACCAAGAACCTGATGGTCACTCTGACAGAGTTCCTCTGTGGAGATGGGAGAACCTTCCAGAAGGACAACCATCTCTGCAGCACTCCAACAATCAGGCCTTTATGGTAGAGTGGCCACTCCTCAGTAAAAAGGCTCATGACAGCCCCCTTGGAGTTTGCCAAAAGGCACCTAATGGACTCAGACCATGAGAAATAAAATTCTCTGGTCTAATGAAACCAAGATTGAACTTTTTTGCCTTAATGCCAAGTGTCAGGTCTGGAGGAAACCTAGCACCATCCCTACGGTGAAGCATGGTGGTGGCAGCATCATGCTGTGGGGATGTTTTTCAGCAGCAGGGACTGGGAGACTAGTCAGGATCGAGGGAAAGATGAACGGAGCAAAGTACAGAGAGATCTTTGATGAAAACCTGCTTAGGACCGCAGACTGGGGGCGAAGGTTCACCTTCCAACAGGACAACGACCCTTGGCACACATCCAAGACAACACAGGAGTGGCTTCGGGACAAGTCTCTGAATGTCCTTGAGTGGCCCAGCCAGAGCCCGGATTCGAACATCTCTGGAGAGACCTGAAAATAGCTGTGCAGTGACGCTGCCCATCCAACCTGACAGAGCTTGAGAGGATCTTCAGAGAAGAATGGGAGAAACTCCCCAAATACAGGTGTGCCACGCTTGTAGCGCCATACATAAGAAGACGAGGCTGTAATCGCTGCCAAAGGTGCTTAAACAAAGTACTGAGTAAAGGGTCTGAATACTTATGTAAATGTTATATGCCAAGAGTGTGCATACTTGTCAAGGCAAAGGGTAGCTACTTTGAAAAATCTCATATAAAATATATTTTGATTTGTTTAACACTATTTTGGTTACAGCATGATTCCATTTGTGTTATTTCATAGTTGATGTCTTCACTATTATTCTACAATGTAGAAAATAGTACAAATAAAGAAAAACCCTGGAATGAGTTGGTGTGTCCAAACTTTTGACTGGTATTGGTGTTCCCTGAAGTCTACTGATTGAAATTATGTATAATATCCTATTCTGTATTTTGTAATTTTCAAGAAATGCTAGAGGAAACATTCCCTGTACTTAGAATGTACATGGAAACTTTTTGAATGGGATGTATGGGATACGATACTTGGGCCCTTTTATTGTGTTCTTCATACCACCACCAAACATGTTAAGCCATCATTGGTTTTTATGTGCCAATTATTTATGGAAATATGGTCATGTGAATCGTGTTCACCATTTTTCTTAATTCTAGCCATTTTGGAAGCATCATTGCCATCATTAGACTAAAGGGAACACCTTTAGTGTTTACATGTAACCTATTGGAACTAACCATGAAAACATTAACAATACAATTTTAATGAATATAGACTGAACAAAAATATAAATGCAACATGCAACAATTTCAAAGATTTTTACTGAGTTACAGTTCATATAAGGCAATCAGTCAATTGACATATGCATTAGGCCCTAATCTATGGATTTCACATGACTTGGAATAAAGATATGCATCTGTTGGTCACAGATACCTAAAAATAAACGTAGGGGCGGGGATCAGAAAACCAGTCAGTATCTCGTGTGACCACCATTTGCCTAATGGCTATTGATTGTAGCCTGTGAAATATTGCCCCAATCCTCTTCAATGGCTGTGCGAAGTTGATGGATATTGGCAGAAACTGGAACACGCTGTCATATATGTCAATCCAGAGCATCCCAAACATACTCAATGGGTAACATGTTTGAGTATGCAGGCCATGGAAGAACTGGCACATTTTCAGCTTCCAGGAATTGTGTACAGATCCTTGCGACATGGGGCCATGCATTATCATGCTGAAATGAGGTGATGCGGCAGATGAATGGCACAACAATGGGCCTAAGGATCTTGTCACGGTATCTCTGTGCATTGAAATTGCCATCAATAAAATGCAATTGTGTTCGTTGTCCGTAACTTTTGCCTGCCCATACCACAACCCCACAATTGGGCACTCTGTTCACAACGTTGACATCAGCAAACCGCTCGCCTACACAACGCCATACACGTGACCTGGAGTTGTGAGGCCGGTTGGACATACTGCCAAATTCTCTAAAATGACGTTGGAGGTGGCTTATGGTAGAGAAATTAACATTCAATTATCTGGCAACAGCTCTGGTGGACATTCCTGGAGTCAAGATGCCAATTGTACGCTCCCTCAACTTGAGACATCTGTAGCATTGTGTTGTGTGACAAAACTACACCTCTTAGGGTGGCCTTTTATTGTCCCCAGCACAAGGTGCACCTGTGTAAAGATCATCCTGTTTAATCAACTTCTCTATATGCCACACATATCAGGTGGATGGATTATCTTGGCAAAGGAGAAACGCTCACTAACAGGGATGTAAACAAATTTGTGCAAAACATTTGAGAGAAATAAGCTTTTTTTGCCTATGGAAGATTTCTGGGATGTTTTATTTCAGCTCATGAAACATGGGACCAACACTACATGTTGCGTTTATATTTTTGTTCAGTGTATATTATGACACATATGGCATATTTGGGCGATTTTATTGTGTTCTCCAGACCCCTCAAAACATTTTAAGCCATCATTGGGCTTTATGCTACACTCCGCGTTGGCCACACCTTGGCTCCTTAAAGGCCCGACACGAGTTGAAACAATCAAAGTCTTTGTGAACAGTGAAATATGCATGCCTATTCGTGACACACAGATAAAGCAGGGCAATTAGCCATGTAATCCCAGAGAGCTGTGGACAAATGTCAGCTTGAGCCTTCCTCTTTCCACCCCAACCCCTCTCTCACTCAGATGTATTTTAATTGTCCAGCAGACCGTATCAAATTAACACTTCCTCTAATTGGCTTATAAATAATACAACAGGGCCTGCATTCTAATTTAATCAGTGGTAAACATTGCCAATGCGGGCTGTAAAGAATCTGCCCCTCATTAATTTCTTAATTTGGGTAAGATGGAATGGGAGGAAATAAGGACAGGGGGTTGGGAGGGGGGGGCGGGGGGTTCTGGTTCTAGACAGGGGGTGGAGCCTCTTGGTTTAGTTAAGAGCACCCTATTTCCTAGTACACTACTTTTGACCAGAGCCCAAAGTGCATTATATAATGTATAGGGTGCCATTTGGTACACATGGTCTTTGTGCAGAAAAGAGGTACTTGTACAGTGTGTACGTTCCTCACTCATCAAATTTAGGTTATATACCCACATGCCTAAGACAGAAATGCATGTGCATTCATTCAAGTGTGCACACACACAAACACACTTTACGTTTCTTTCCAATTTTTTCCCATATCTCCGCATATCTCTGCTTGTGAGCACTCTTGTTTATGTAAGTTATTTGTTTTAGAGCATCAAGCTGTTCCACAAACAACACCCAAATGTAAATGATCTCTTCTCTTACAACCACCCTACCCAGACTGACTCTCCTATCAGTCTTTTTTTAATCTTCTTGGTTTAACCATGAATATTTCATGTAGTGGCATAAATATTAATTCTAATAGCTTTGCAGAGTAGTTCTTTTTTATTTTTTTAAAGACAAATATTCATAAAAAATTCAAGACACTCTCCCCAAAATAATTGACCATAGTCAGACACACACACACACACACACACACACACACACACACACAAAGCTTTCCCTGAGGCATACATTTAAAATCTTCGTCTGGAAATGTTTTACAGTGGTGATTGACAGCTCTGTGACATGTGGTTCAGTATGTGCCAGTCAGGACATCCCTGCCACAGTCTCTTAATCTGTAACAGTTAGGAACACTTGGGGAACATCATGGAATGGAAGGCATATCAAAGGGCTTTAGTAGGCCTATATACTGTATCACACACAGTATATTCCAAGGTGTGTGTGTGTGTGTGTGTGTGTGTGTGTGTCATTGATCCTTTGTAATTTGAAATGTTCCAAATCTCACCTTAAGTGGGGCTAGGGGGTGGTCCTTCTATATACTCTCCTCTTGAAGTAAATGTAAAACATTTATGATACTGCGAATGCAGTCAAGAGGTCACCATCCTATGATCCTCCAGAGACCACTATGGGGCCGGGGTTTAGAAGGGGATGACGGGGACTAGGGGGCGAGGACAGTTAGCATGGTGTTCCTCCACCTAACCACACCATTAGAGGCACTTTACGTAAGCAGCAGCATGTCCTGGGAGAGACCCGAGTGGACATTCCCGCGATTATTAAGTTGTGCCTGCTCAGGAGACCATCATCATCCATTCACTTTCTCTTAGCTGCCGTCATGATTATTTCAGTTAGGCACAGTGATATTCAGGCATTACCTTTATTGTTTTCATGGGACATTTCGAAGACAAAATCATTTAGTAGTAGTAAGTAAGCATACCAACCGTCGTCTTCTCTCAAGTGGAAGTAAAGGGAAGCGAAATGGTCTCTAAGTGATTGTACCTTGACGATCCCAAACCCGGCACTGGCTCATGTGGCTTACTTTGGGGTTTTATATCCTTGTGATGATCCAAGAAAGGTGACTGGTCATCATTGTTTGTCTGGAGGAAATATATTGTATATTTATCTAACAATGTATTGTGACAAACCTCATGTATTGTGACAAACCTCTTCGAGATTAGGAGAGTTTGTCACAAATTAAGCGGGAAACTGTCACCAAAATAACCCCAGAATGAGAGTTCTTTCGAACTGGACAGTACCTGTGTGTTTGTTTCCCCGTCCTGGTCCACCCAGGCCGCAGGCGAGGTCAAGGATACTAGGGTTCGGTACACAAATCGGGTTCTCGGTAGGTCCAGGTCCAAACGCCAACAGGTAAGTCCAAACAGTTCAGCTCATACACGGTAAATCCAGCTGATATATATTGTCTCTTTCTCTATGGTTCACAGATCCTTCCAGCCCTTCCTCTCTCTCTTCCTGGTTTGTCTTGACCCGTTAGTGGGTGGCCCCACTTTCTGAGCGTTCCCCTTGCTTCTGGGAATAGTAGTTTTGGCGGTCGGCCATTTTGTGATCTGTAGTTCTGATCGGGGTGGCCATTTTAGTGAGAGGGCAGAGCCCGATTATTAGTTCTGCTCTCACATATCTGCCATTTATCACTCGACCCCCTTCTTTGCCACACACCCCCCCCCCCCTAGATTCGACCCCTAGGTTGAGCTACCGCAGCAAAATATGCGTGCATGCGGGATAACCCATCCACATTTTCCATTTCCTTCCTTGCTCTGTGTTTAAGTCAAAGTGAAACGGTTGGAGACTCAAAAACCACCGCATCACCCGAGCGTTCTTCTCTTTAGCCCTATGCATCCAAGTGAGTGGGGCATGGTCACTGATGAGGGTGAAGTGGTGCCCTAGCAGGTAGGATTTCAGGCTTTCTAGAGCACAATTTACTGCCAGCGCCTCTTTCTCAACGACTGAGTAGTTGGCCTCCCGTGGTTCCAGCTTCCTGCTTAAAAAATGGATGGGGTATTCCACCCCTTCTACCTCTTGGGATAGCACGGCTCCCAAGCCGGCCTCTGAGGCATCCGTTTGAACCACGAACTCTCGCTCAAAGTCTGGTACCACCAGCACTGGATTACAGCAGAGAGCCTCCTGTAATGTTCTAAATGCTTTGGTGGCCCTTTCATCCCATTTTACTATGTTTGGTCCTCCAGGCTCTAGTCATGTCGGTAAGTGGGGCGGCCACTGTGGCATAACTTGGAATAAACTTCCGGTAGTAACTGGTCAACCCTAGGAAGGCTCGAACCTGCTTCTTATTTACTGGTTTCGGCCATCCTCTAATTGCCTCCACCTTCTTACGTTGGGGTTTGATTAACCCTCTTCCCACGGTGTATCCCAGATACTCTGTTTCCTCTAACCCCACGTAAAAATTGTCAGGTTTCGCCGTGAGAAGGGTTCGCCGTGCCTTCCTAAGGGCGTCTAACACTGCCTATACCCGGGGTAAGTGGGATTCCCAAACTGGGCTGTAGATCCCCACGTCATGTAAATAGGCTGCGGCATACGCTTGGTGTGGTTTTAGGACCTTGTCCATTGGCCGTTGAAAGGTGGCTGGGGCCCCGTGTAAGCCGGTGTATTGAAACAAACCATCAGGGGTTGCAAAGGCTGTCTTTTCTTTGGCTCTGGGGGTCAGAGGAATTTGCCAGTAACCTTTGGTTAGGTCCAGGGTCGTAATGTACCAAGCTTTACCAATTTTCTCCAGCAGTTCATCTTCTCGGGGATGGGGTAGTTATCGAACTTGGAGATTTCATTGACCTTCAGAAAGTCGTTACAGAACCGCAAAGACCTATCGGGCTTGGAGACCATCACAATTGGGCTAGACCACTCACTATGTGACTCTTCGACCACTCCAGCTGCCAACATTTTCTCTGTCTCTGTTCTAATCGCGGCCTGTCGAACATCAGGTACCTGATATGGCCTCATGCTCACTTTTCTCCCTGGTAGGGAAACGATATCATGAGCCGTAACCTCAGTTCGGCCTGGTACCTCTGAAAACACATCTGTTTTTTTAGATCCGGGTCTTTACTTCCTGTACTTGTGCTGGGGACAGAGTAGGTGAAATATTTACTTTGGCTGTCTCCTGAGTGGGTGTGGGGTACGTTACCATTAGTGGTATGTGGAGAAATCCTAAAATGAAGCTTGTACAGCTAATTACAGTCCTTGCAACTATTTCTGGATGGATATCTAATGTTCATTTCCTTTCTCGCCATAGGGTCTTCTTTTTGGAGATGACAGATGACGTGGCCATCGAGAGAGTCACTCTGAGGTCAATCGACCCTGTCACCGGGGAGAGGTGAGTCATGCGACGGCGGTCATTGCTCGGGCTTATGGGGATGTTGACCCCATGACATAGACAGCGGCTGCATTCCGAACTCTTAAGACACACCCTCTCCCCTCAGCCCTCGAATTAAGTGGACACTTCTGATGACGTATCATGATGTCTGACGAGTTGACACTTGCAGGGCGAGGGAAGAATGAATACATTTTAAATTTACCGCTCTTGACCGGCAATTTGTCACTCGTTCATCCCACGGTTGTGTTTTCAGTCATCATGGAACTGTTGTGTGTGCCTTATATGCACTACAATCAATTATGATTGCATTTCATATCTTGACTAGAAGCCAACGACATCGAATGTTAGCCATCCTACTATATCAGGAAAATTGAAAGTTACAATCTGTAAGTGTGACGTCAGGGTAGCAAAATGTCTAACTTATTTACATACATTACATTCCTTCTCCATATTAATATTGGTTTTAAGTTTTGGCTGAATTTTCTTAGCAGATGTACAATCATCGCAAATTGAATTATGGGGGGTTTCAGGTCCCGGAGTGAACATAATTGTACACTCGCAAACTCCATTTAAAACGAGGGCTGAGGGGCTTATGTTGCAAACTTCCCTTGCTTGGCTAATAATTTGGACCGACGACAAATATGGCCACGGGGATTCCCCCATGGTCATAAGGCGAGGGTAAGTGGATGAGGGTGTGTCTTTTATGAGTTTGAAACACAGCCTGTGTCCCAAATGTTACCATATTCCCTCTTTAGTGCACTACTTTTGACCAAGACCCATAGGGTTCTGGTCAAAAGTAGTGCACTATATAGAAAAGAGGGTGCCATTAAATGGGGATGTTCCCATAGTCTGATGTACAAAGTTCTGTTGTTTATTCCTCGTCCTTTGTTATTCTTAGTCCTGTTGTTTTTGCCCGACAGATACCACTCACTGTATAAGCCAGCCCCCAGTCCTGAGGTGCAGACCCGTCTGCAGTTCAATCCCAAGGACTCCGAGGCCCAACTGCTCCGGCAGCTAAAGGAGTACTGGGCAAATGCTTCCTCCCTGCAGGACCTCTACCCTGAGGCGGTGCATATCAACGCTGACCAGGACCCACACACCGTCTTTGAGTCCCTAGAGAGTCGTCTAGTCGGACGTCTTCAAAACGACGCCTGAATTCTAATCGAGACACCCACCCACCCTCATGATTTTTACGTTAACACGAGCGGAGTGAATATCCTTTTTATTTAGTATAACGTATTGGGATCTTAATTGTAGAAATAAAAGGAGTTTATTGTTCAAACCCACTGAAGCCGTCATCGTTGTCATTTGTTTCCGCATCCACTTTGTCTGTGGCCTCCTGGCCAGTGGTGTAAAGTACTTAACTTCTTTAAAGTACTACTGAAGTAGTTTTTTGGGGTATCTGTACTTTTTTACTTTTACTTCACTACATTCCTAAAGAAAATAATGTAGTTTTTACTCCATACATTTTCCCTGACACCCAAAAGGACTTGACAGGAAAATGGTCCAATTCCCACACTTATCAAGAGAACATCTCTGATCATCCCTACTGCGTAATATCTGGCGGACTCACTAAACACAAATGCTTCATTTGTAAATTATGTCTGAGTGATGGAGTGTGACCCTGGCTATCCGTAAACAAAAAAAGAAAAGAAAATGGTGCCGTCTGTTTTGCTTAATATAAGGAATTTGAAATGATTTGTACTTTTACTTTTGATACTTAAGTACATTTTAGCAATTCAATTTACTTTTGATACTTAAGTATAATTAAAACCAAATCCTTTTAGACTTTTACTGAAGTAGAATTTACTGGGTGACTTTCACTTTTACTTGAGTAATTTTCTATTAAGGTATCTTTACTTTTACTCAAGTATGACAATTGTACTTTTTTCACCACGCTCCTGGCCCTAATCTTCACAAGGTGCACTGGTTAACTCTGCTTTATTAACATATAGAAGTAAAACTGCTGCTTGGTTCAAGTCCTCTGTACAGGGGAGCCATTAGTTAGCCATCAGGGAGACTTAAGTGCAGCAGTTAAACAAAGATGTTAATATGGCAGGTTTTACAAAGTCCCCAAAGACTGGTCCAGGCTGACTTAATTACTGCAGATGAGTTTGAACATAATATGCATCTCCTTTGAATATTTTAGTAGTGGGATTTTTTTATGTGGTGGTGTTTGAAAGTTTGTACTCTAGAGTAAAGCAACCAATTCCCATGCCCTCTTTATTTTTTTGTGTTCCACTAATCAGTGTAGTTCTGATTTATTTAGTATGTTTATTTAGTCTATGTTTTCATAATGTGGGGGATTGCTTACTTGATATTTTAGTCTGTATTGTAAATGCAGACTACCTGTAAATGCAGGTGAGAAGACAGACTTGTCCATCTTATCATAAGTATCAGAATCTATTTCAAAGCTCTGTATTTGTTGTTGGTCTCAACTCAGAAAATGGACTTGTCAATCAATTCAAACAATACCACTACAAAGCACGTTTTCTGAATGTAAGAACTTGCTCCATATTATGATGTTGCATTTGTCGTGACTTTCATTAATGTGATGTCTGTTATTTATCGAATCAACTATGTTTAATTGTTCCCCGATTTAAATTAATCATGTAACAATTAACTCATTAGGGAATTTGGGGCACCACGGAAGAGTTGTTTATAGTTACCATCTCCCGAATTAAACTCTAAAGATATGTTATATATCGATAACAGTCACTTATTAACCTCCACCGCTTCTCTCTCCCGGATTCCGGGATCCTCATCAAAAAAGCTGACTAGCATAGCCTAGCCTAACGCGACAGGGATATCATATAATATAATTTTCATGAAATCACAAGTCCAATACAGCAAATGAAGATAAACATCTTGTGAATCCAGCCATCATTTACGATTTTTAAAATGTTTTACAGCGAAAACACAATATGTATTTCTATTAGCTAACCACAATAGCAAAAGACTCAACTGCATATTTTCACCATTTTTCTACCGCATAGGTAGCTATCACAAAACCGACCAAATAGAGATATAATTAGTCACTAACCAAGAAACAACTTCATCAGATGACAGTCTTATAACATGTTATACAATAAATTTATGTTTTGTTCGAAAATTTGCATATTTGAGGTATAAATGATAGTTTTACATTGCAGCTACCATCAAAAATATCACCAAAGCAGCCAAAATAATTACAGAGAGCAACGTGAAATACCTAAATACTCATCATAAAACATTTATGAAAAATACATGGTGTACAGCAAATGAAAGATAAACATCTTGTGAATCCAGCCAATACTTCAGATTTTTTTAAGTGTTTCACAGCGAAAACACAATATAGCATTATATTAGCTTACCACAATAGCCAAACACACAAATGCATTTATTAGCAGCAAAAGGTAGCGATCGCAAAAACCAGCAAAAGATATAAAATTAATCACTAACCTTGACCAACTTCATCAGATGACAGTCCTATAACATCAGGTTATACAATACACATATGTTTTGTTTGAAAATGTGCATATTTAGAGCTGCAAACCGTGGTTATACATTGTGAATATGTAGCATCGATTCACCAGAATGTCCGGAGCTATTTTGGACACTCACCTAATCTGACCAAAGAACTCATCATAAACTTTACTAAAATATACATGTTGTACAGCAAATGAAAGATACACTGGTTCTTAATGCAACCGCCGTGTTAGATGTTTAAAAATAACTTTACCATAACAAACAGCCTACGTTATAGCGAGACAGCGCCCGCCAAAACGGCGGATAATAGGACTCAACATTTTCCACAGAAATACGAAATAACATCATAAATTGTTCTTACTTTTGCTGAGCTTCCATCAGAATCTTGTACAAGGAGTCCTTGGTCAAGAATAAATCGTTGTTTGGTTTTAGAATGTCCTTTTCTCCTGTCGAATTCGTGCCACAATGCTAGTCAATATGATGACGTTCCCAATTTCTCTCGACGCAGAGAACGGAAAACTCAAAGTCCCAATAAACGTTAAATAATCTGATTAACTTCTTGTCACTACAGGGGGTGCTGTTTCAACTTCGACATTTAGCGTTCCCAAATTAAACTGCCTCGTACTCAATTCTTGCTCGTACAATATGCATATTATTATTACTATTGGATAGAAAACAATCTCTAGTTTCTAAAACCGTTTGAATTATGTCTGTGGGTGAACCAGAACTCTTTCTGCAGCGAAATTCATGACAGGAACTGCGAAGGTCTGAAAACTAGGCTCTGTTCTCAGATCAGTTTAAAGCTCTGTATGTATCCTATGGGTCGACATGAACTGCACCCGCCTTCCCCTGGATGTCAGTAACCAATGAGAATTGGAATGGAGTTTCTACGTAGCTCTCAGACCTTATAAAAGGCCATGACATGCAGTGTCCGCTCTTTTCGACTTTCGTCAAGACGCAGAGGAGGACATCAGGATGGCATGCTCAAACGCTCTCGTTTTAGGCCCTATATATATCCGTCTGTGATTTAATTCGATATAGGTGTTAGAAACATCATAACGAAGTTATTTTAAACCGAGTTATATCAGTTTATGCGAGTATATTGCTATTTTCGGTATTTCCTTAGTATTGCGCCATGACGATTTGGGCATGTCTGTGCGACATAGCTATTGTTAGCTGCTAATTCCAAAGTTGAAGAGGACGTTTTACAACCGTGCAACGATTCTTTTGGACAAAGGACAACTTGCCCAAGATTCTGATGGAAGCTCGTCCAAAAGTAAGAGCTATTTATGATGTTATTCCGTATTTATGTGGAAAAATGTAAAAGTGTTTGGCCGCTATTGTTGCGGCACTGGTCTGGCTGTAACGCACACTGTATGTCTAGTAACGTTAATTTTAAAAATCTAACACAGCGATTGCATTAAGAACTAATTTATCTTTCATTTGCTGTCCAACTTGTATTTTTTAGTCAAGTTTATGAATAGTTTTCGATTAGAATAGGTGCTTCTCCAAGATGGCGCCGGACAGATTGCTCTAAGTTTTGGCCACTATTCTCATTGTATAACCACGATTTGTGCCGATAAATATGCACATTTTCGAACAAACTCTATATACATTGTGTAATATGATGTTATAGGACTGTCATCTGAAGAATTCTGAGAAGGTTAGTGAAAAAATGTATATCTTTCGGTGGCTTATTGTGACGACCCTCCCACTCTGTCTGCCGTATTCTCTCTTTGTTCTTGTTTCCTTATTAGGATGCCGGTGGGCGGAGTTGGGAGGGTCGTCAGCTACATGGGAAACACCTGAGCCCAGTGTGTCCCAGGATAAATACACCACTTCCCCATTCATGGAGGAGACTCTCTCCATGCAGACACCTTTATAGATTTTGTTGTGTTTCTTGGTGGTTTTTTGGTTGTTTACTTTAGCATCTTTCAACACCCTGCATTATCACATTCATGCATGCAAAACACTCACTTACACTACTGATTACTGATTACACACACCATTGTATATTATACCCAGTTACTTTACTTAATAAATATATATATTGTTACTCCTTATCTCCACGTTGTCTCCCTTTTGTTACGGGCTTTGAGCCGGTTCGTGACACTTATACTTATCGCTATGTTTTTGCTTGAATCAATGCTGTTGTGATGTTTGCTATTGTGGTAAGCTAATATAACGTTATATTGTGTTTTCGCTGTAAAACACTTAGAAAATCTGAAATATTGTCTGGATTCACAAGATCTGTGTCTTTCAATTGCTGTACGCTGTGTATTTTTAAGAAATGTTTTATGATGAGTAATTAGGTAATACACGTTGCTCTCTGTAGTTATTCTAGTCTCTTCGGTGAGAGTTGTGATGGTGGCTGCAATGGTAAACTATGATTTATACCTGAAATATGCACATTTTTCTAATAAAACATATGCTATACAATAAATATGTTATCAGACTGTCATCTGATGAAGTTTTTTCTTGGTTAGTGGCTATTTATATCTTTATTTGGTCGAATTAGTGATGGCTACCTATGCAGGGAAAAATGGTGGAGAAAAAAAAAGTTGTGTCTTTTGCTATGGTGGTTAGCTAATAGAAATACATATTTTGTCTTCCCTGTAAAACATTTAAAAAATCGGAAATGATGGCTGGATTCACAAGATCTGTATCTTTCATTTGGTGTCTTGGACTTGTGATTTCATGAACATTTGATTATATGATATCCCTGTGGCTTTAGGCTAGGCTATGCTAGTCAGCTTTTTTGATGGGGGGGATCCCGGATCCGGGTTTGTGACTCGTTAGAGGTTAAACTCGGTTGAAAAAACATACTTTACGATGTTATTATCACATGTATCAAATAAAATCATAGCCGGAGATATTAGCTGTGTATACCGAACGCTTATCATAAGACAATATGGAGGTGCTTCCCGCGCCTAGGTAGAGAAAGGAAATTCTGGACACGTCATTCCAAAAGCTCTTGTTCGACCTCAGATCAAGCTAGACACCCCATTCCACCTTCCACTGCCTGTTGACATCTAGTGGAAGGCGTATGCAGTGCATGCATATCCATAAATATAAGGCAATTCAATAGGCAGGCCCTGAAACAGAGCCTCGTTTTCAGATTTTTCACTTCCTGTCTGGAAGTTTGCTGCCAAATGAGTTCTGTTTTACTCACAGATATAATTCAAACAGTTTTAGAAACTTGAGAGTGTTTTCTATCCAATAGTAATAATAATATGCATATTGTATGATCTAGAATAGAGTACGAGGCCGTTTAAATTGGGCACGATTTTTTCCCAAAGTGAAAACAGCGCCCCCTATTAAGAAGAAGTTAATCATTACCTCATATCAGTCTCATTCTGAATGTCGCAGGCTTCTTGAATCTGTACAAAGCCGAGTCTTGCTGATCGTCCCGTAACACACAGATTTGATTATTTATTTACTAACTAACACAGGATACACACACACACGCATGGTATAGGTTATTATTTAGAAACTTAATACGATGAAAACAGGTCCCTAGCAGACTAACACAATATGACACTTGTTACAAAAGATGAAGAGTTAAAGAGAGAGAGAAAAAGAGAGACACAACATATGGATACATTTGGGAACTACTCTCATAGCAATCATAAGACTTTTCCCCGAACTGCCGCCCGTTTGGGTAAGAAGTAATGCATGTATTTACGTGTTGAATGTCTTCCTTCGTCGTGTATCTCTGTTGGATCCAGGCCTTCGTGAAAAAGGTTCCGCTTCGTAAAAAGGGTTCGATTGGGCCCTCTCCTTAGTTCTGTAAGGCTCTGATTGTCCACAAGAGGTCACAATGTCCTTCTTAGTTGTCTGTGTTTACTTTCACTCGTTCTGGAAGAGTGGTCTTCTGAGGACAGCTAATCAGCCATGTCTGATTCCCATTGGGGTGATGAGAGCAGTGTAGTCGACGATGATTTGAAGAGAATAACCGGATGGTCTTACTTAAATTAACTTTCTTAGATACAGTACTTAGAACAGCTTCTCTACCGTAACATTGATTGTTAGAGGCTACTTTGTCGTCTTCAACTCGTGTTGATTTTCAGGGTCGTGACTAATGGAGACCTAGCTGCAGCTTGAGTCCCTCTAGTCTGGTATGTTAATTCTTAACTCAATCTTTTATACACTTAGGTAAAAAGGGGCATTCTTTCTGAGCTCCCTTGGGCGTGGCTAGTTACTGGCAAAGTATCATCAAAACTATGAACTTGTTAGAAAACTAAAATAACATTCCTATCTTAACAAAAACATCTTCATCCTTGATATTTCCGACACAACATAAAGGATGTAAACCTGACATACACAGTGTGAAAGCTCTTCAAGTGACAATATTTTCATTATATCACTTTTATACCATTTGTAATGACGTCACAAAATAGACATTAATTTCCCATATTCCATCTCTCATCGTTCCCCACATTCGGATGTTGAAAATATTGTCCCAGTGTTCACTTTTGGACATTAGAGTTTTTGGGCGGCAAAATCTTCTGTAACAAAGCGATTCCAATCACCAGTACTAGAGACCAAAAGGAGGAGTCTGCTGCATACAATTTACGATTGGCATGAGGTTTTCATAAAACCCCCACACCAATCCCTCCCCTCTGCGGGTGAGAGGGCTCTGTAGACATTGATCCATTGTAACCTGATCTTAGGATCCTCACAGGAGAGTCATGACACATATTGAATCCCTCCCTCCCAAGGGCCTTTTTGGTCTAATGACATGGCACAGTAATGAGGGCCCGATCCTGTGGGCAGATGTGAGATTCATTTTAATTAGTGAGGTCAGAGTGCACATTGTTAAATATCATTAACTCTTAGTTGAGAACATGGGCCGGGGGAGCAGTAGGCTACATACAGTCCCCAAAGCAAACAATGGGTCGGGTAACACCGAGGTGACTGCCTCATGATTAAAGATGGGACTGGGAGTCGATGCTTGGGGACCCAGAGGATCATGACCACTTTCATATGTATACATCTCTATCCATACCTCTACAAAAGCCAAGGAAAGGGTTATACTGTAGAAGTGTCTGGGATATGAATAAGAGTGACTACTAAGATGTATTATTTGTTTTACTTAAGCTGATGAGGAGGATTCCTTTTATGTAAATTCAGTATTCAATTTTTTGTCAAAGAAATTTCATAATTATTCTTAAATAATTATTCTGAGAACATTTCATAAATAACGAGTGTTTCAAAAGCGGTCTTATTTCAAAATGACATTTTGACAAATTACATTCTGGTCTACGTCCCAAATGACACCCTATTCCCTATTTAGTGCAGTACTTTTGACCAGGTTTTTGACCAGTGCCCATAGGGTCCTGGTAAAAATGAAAGCACGACAGAGAACACATGAGAAAGTAGGACTATGGATCAGATGATTTGAAAATCCAAATACGAGAACAAATATTGAGCACGGTGTAATATAAAGTACAGTGCATTCGGAAAGTATTCAGACCCCCTGACTTTTTCCACATTTTGCTACATTACAGCCTTATTCTAAAATGGATTAATAGTCCCCCCCCCCATCAATCTACACACAATACCCCATAATAGCAAAGCAAGAACTGTTTTTTTGTGCAATTCTTTTTATTTTTTATGAAACCTTAATATTACATTTACATAAGAATTCAGACCCTTTACTCAGTACTTTGTTGAAGCACCTTTGGCAGCAGTTACAGCCTCGAGTCTTCTTGGGTATGACAAGCTTGGCACACCTGTATTTGGGAGTTTCTCCCTTCTCTGAAGATCCTCTCAAGCTCTGTCAGGTTGTATGGGGAGCGTCGCTGCACAGCTATTGTCAGGTCTCTACAGAGATGTTCGATCGGGTTCAAGTCTGGGCTCTGGCTGGGCCACTCAATGACATTCAGAGAATTGTCCCGAAGCCACTCCTGCGTTGTCTTGGCTGTGGCCTTGGATCGTTGTCCTGTTGGAAGGTGAACCATCGCCCCAGTCTGAGGTCCTGAGCGCTCTAGAGCAGGTTTTCATCAAGGATCTCTCTGTACTTTGCTCCGTTCATATTTTCCTCGACCCTCACTAGTCTTTTAGCCCCTTCTAGATGAAAAACATAAACACCACATCATGATGCTGCCACCACCATGCTTCACCGTAGGGATGGTGCCAGGTTCCCTCCAGACGTGACACTTGGCATTCAATCTTGGTTTCATCAGACCAGAGAATCTGGTTTCTCATGGTCTGAGAGTCTTTAGGTGCCTTTTGGCAAACTCCAAGCGGGCTATCATGTGGCTTTACTGAGGAGTGGCTTCCGTCTGGCCACTCTACCATAAAGGCCTGATTGGTGGATTGCTGCAGAGATGGTTGTCCTTCTGGAAGATTATCCCATCTCCACAGTGTGTCAGAGTGACCATCTGGTTATTGGTCACCTCCCTGACCAAGGCCCTTCTCCCCCGAATGCTCAGTTTGACCGGGCGGCCAGCTCTAGTGTTGTTGGTTCCAAATTTCTTCCATTTAAGAATGATGGAATCCACTGTGTTCTTGGGGACCTTTAATGCTGCAGAAATGTTTTGGTACCCTTCCCCAGATCTGTGTCTTGACAAAATCCTGTCTCGGAGCTCTACGGACAATTCCTTCGACCTCATGGCTTGGTTTTTGCTCTGACATGCCCTGTCAACTGTGGGACCTTATATAGACAGCTGTGTGCCTTTCCAAATCAATAATGTCAAATCAATTGAATTTACCACAGGTGGACTCCAGTCAAGTTGTAGAAACATCTCAAGGATGATCAATGGAAACAGGATGCACCTGAGCTCAATTTTGAGTCTGATAGCAAAGGGTCTTATGTAAATAAGGTATTCATATTTTTAATAAATTAGCAACCATTTCTAAAAACTTTTTTTTGCTTTGTCATTATTGGGTCATGTGTGTAGATTGATTCAAAAAAATAATAATAATCAATTTTCAAATAAAGGCTGTCACGTAACAAAATGTGGAAAAAGTAAAGGGGTCTGAATATTTTCTGTGCCATTTTTCCAGAGTTTCTACTGATGTGGGATACGTGCTTCGGAGTAGCTCTGGTCTAGGGCATTTGTGCACATAGTGGAGGAATGTTCACGAAGGCCCCGGGCCAGTGCAAGCTTCCGAGGTGCTACAGTTTGGTCAGGCAGGCTATATGAGGTCAGGATCACTCTGAAGTGCTGAAGTAGAAGCTCACTCAACAACAGTTCATAACAAAGTAATTTGAAATGCAACATTATTGATTTGTTAGCTGGGTCAGACCAATGATGTGTTAATATACAGTACCAGTCAAAAGTTTGGACACAGCTACTCATTCAAGGGTTTTTCTTAATTTTATACATTGTAGAATATTAGTGAAGACATTAAATAAAACTATGAAATATAACATATGGAATCATGTAGTAACCAAAAAAGTGTATATTTTATATTTGAGATTCTTCAAAGTAGCCACCCTTTGCCTTGATGACAGCTTTGCATTCTCTCAAGCAGCTTCATGAGGTAGTCACTTGGAATGCGTTTAAATTAACAGGTGTGCCTTGCTAAAAGTTAATTTATGGAATTTATTTCCTTAATTCGTTTGAGCCAATCAGTTGTGTTGTAACTCTGTGAAGCATTTATTTGGGCTGCAATTTCTGAGGCTGGTAACTGTAATTAACTTATCCTCTGCAGCAGTGGTAAGTCTGGGTCCTCCTTTCCTGGTGGTGGTATTCAGAAGATAGCCCTATTTGGTAAAAGAGCAAGTTCATGTTATGGCAAGAACAGCTCAAATAAGCAAAGAGAAACGACAGTCCATCATTACTTTAAGACATGAAGATCATACAATCCAGATCATTTCAAGAACTTTGAAAGTTTCTTCAAATGCAGTCGCAAAAACCATCAAGCGCTATGATGAAACTGGCTCTCATGAGGCCCACCACAGGAAAGGAGGACCCAGAGTTACCACTGCTGCAGAGGATAAGTTAATTACAGTTACCAGCCTCAGAAATTGCAGCCCAAATAAATGCTTCACAGAGTTCAAGTAACAGACATATCTCAACATCAACTATTCAGAGGAGACTACGTAAATCAGGCCTTCATGGTCGAATTGCTGCAAAGAAACCACTACTAAAGGACACTAATAATATGAAGTTAATATGCTTGGGCCAAGAAACACAAACAATGGACATTAGACCAGTGGAAATCTGTCCTTTGGTCAGATGAATCCAAATGTCAGATTTTTGGTTCCAACCGCCGTGTCTTTGTGAGACGCGGAGTATGTGTGGTTCCCACCGTGAAGCATGGAGGAGGAGGTGTGAGGGTTTGGGGGTGCTTTGCTGGTGACACTGTCTGTGATTTACTTAACCAGCATGGCTACCACAGCATTCTGTAGCTGTACGCCATCACATCTGGTTTGTGCTTTGTGGGACTGTCATTTGTTTTTCAACAGGATAATGACCCAACACACCTCCAGTAAGGGCTGTTTGACCAAGAAGGAGAGTGATGGAGTGCTGCATCAGATGACCTGGCCTCCACAATCCTCCGACCTCAACCCAATTGAGATGGTTTGGGATGAATTGGACTGCAGAGTGAAGGGAAAGCAGCCAACAAGTGCATAGCATATGTGGGAACTCCTTCGAGACTGTTGGAAAAGCATTCCTCATGAAGCTGGTTGAGAGAATGCCAAGAGTGTGCAAAGCTGTCACCAAGGCAAAGGGTGGCTATTTTGAAGAATCTAAAATCTATTTTGATTTGTTGAACACTTTTTTGGTTAAGACATGATTCCATATGTGCTATTTCATAGTTTTGATGTCTTCACTATTATTCTACAATGTTGAAAATAGTAAAAAATAAAGATGGCTGGTACTGTACATCATTGGGTCAGACAGACAGGTCAAAGTGTTATACAGCAACTAGTTGAGATCAGGGGTCACCTTCTTACTAAGAGAATTTAACTGTAACAAAGTTTAACCTCTGTGTTGATGGGGGAATATACGTTTGATCTGCACAATTAAGCTTATTATAGGTTTAAATGGAACATGAACCCCATATTCATAATTCATATCATTGGTCTTCCAGTCTAATTTCAGTGTTTACATTTAAATGTTAGTAGGCTACTGTCCTGTGCTTTGATATTTTTGCTGTCTTTTAATTTAATGTTAACCTATTTATCTACTGAGCTAGTAGTACTTATTTATGTTGTATTTACAGGTAACTGCCAAAATAAAGGATACACCAACATAAAGTGTCTTAATAGGGCGTTGGGCAACCACGAGGTGCCAGAACAGCTTCAATGCACTTTGGCATAGATTCTACAAGTGTCTGGAACTCTATTGGAGTGATTTGACACCATTCTTCTACAATAAATTCCATAATTTGGTGTTTTGTTGATGCTGATGGAAAACGCTGTCTCATGCGCCACTCCAGAATGTCCTATAAGTGTTCAATTGGTTTAAGTCCTGGTGACTGAGACGGCCATGGCGTATCATGAATCATCAGCAAGTTGAGCAGTCTTTATCACTGAAGCTCCTGCCAAACGTGCCCCAACAATCACCCCTGTTTCAAAGTCACTGTCTTAGTCTACATGACTATTGCCCCGTAGCACTCACATTTGCAGCCATGAAAGGCTTTGAAAGGCTGGTCATGGCTCACATCAACACCATCAGACACCCTGGACACACTCCAATTCTCATACCGCCCCACAAGATCTAGAGATGATGCGATCTCTATTGCACCACACTGCCCTCTCTCACCTGGACAAGAGGAACACCTATGTGAGAATGATGTTCATTGACTACAGCTCAGCATTCAACACCATAGTGACCTCCGAGCTCATCAATAAGCTCAGGACCCTAAGACTGAACACCTCTCTCTACAACTTGACCCTGGACTTCCTGATGGGCAGCCACCAGGTGGTGAGTGTAGGCAACAACACATCCGCCAAGCTGACCCTCAACACAGGGGCCCCTCAGGGGTGTGTACTTAGTCCCCTCCTGTACTCCCTGTTCACCCACGACTGCGGGGCAGCACATGACTCAAACACCATCATTAAGTTTGGTGGTAGGCCTGATCACCAATGATAATGAGACAACCAATGGCAGGGTTTCCCAAACTCGGTCCTTGGGACCACCACATTTAGGTTTTTGCTCTAGCATTACACAGCTGATTAAAATAATCAACTAATCATAAAGCTTTGATAATTTGAATCAGTTGTGTAGTGTTAAGGCAAACACCAAAACATGCACCCTTTGGGGTTCCAAGGACTGAGTTTGGGAAACGCTGGCCTATAGGGAGAAGGTCAGTGACCTGGTGGTGCCATGACAACAACCTCTCTCTTAACGTCAGCAAGACAAAGGACCTGATCTTTAACTACAGGAAACAGAGGGCCGAGCATGCCCCCATCCACTTCGACGGGGATGTAGTGGAGCGGGTCAAGAGCTTCAAGTTCCGCTGTGTCCATATCACTAAGGAATTAACATGGTCCACACACACCAACACAGTCGTGAAGAAGGCATGACGACACCTCTTCCCCCTCAGTAGGCTGAAAGGTTTGGCATGGGCCCTCAGATATTTTATCTCTTCTTCTAACCATGGTAGCCAAAATAATGGGCAACTGGGCATGCCCAGCATTTTTATACATGACCCTAAGCATGATGGCGACCATGAACCACCTGTGTGGAAGCACCTGCTTTCAATATACTTTGTATTCTCATTTACTCAAGTGTTTCCTTTATTTTGGCAGTCATGTATATATGCCAAACGTAAACATATCACTGTCCGTCCAATCAGAGAGGAAGAGGTGAAGCAAGAGGGTTTACTTCGCACAAAATCTGTCCAGGAAAATAAGACCATGAAGTGAGGAATTTTTGTATTGGGGTCAGTAAGTGTAGAATTTGGTCAACAGCAAAAATGTATTGCTAATTTGCTACATGAGGCTTATTTGATTGAATAGAAGTTTTGTAATAGTTAGATTGTTACAAATGCACTGATAAGTGGACACACCTGGGGCATTTCGGCAACTTAGAAAAAAACGACTTTATATCGGTCCCAATTGATCTCGCCTCCTCTGTCCTCCTTAACTGGCTACCCAAACTCTTTGCTCCGGCCAAATGCTACACTACACCCACGCAATGGGCGGATTCGATTATGCTGAGCCGGGGGGCACCAGTTGTGAATTCATCTCTCAGAGCAGTCATCCCTCAGGGTCTCTATGTTGCCATCTACTGATATGTCATATCTCAGTGCAGTGCATCTCTCAGGAAAGTGGGGGTGTCGAGGTGTGGGTGTTTGAAAAGGAACCATATAAGGAGAAGTGGGGGTTTCTAAAGGAGTCTTTTAACACTAGACGTGCTGGAATTCCATAACTACTAGAACAGCCATGACTTGATATTTACATTTCAAATATTCAATAATACATCTATTACAAAAAAAGTATTTTAGTCAGAGTACAGTTTAACTGCAGTACAATGCAGTATAACTGCAGTACAATGCAGTGTAACTGCAGTTAAAGTGCAATCTATCTGCAGTATGCTCCAATACTGTGTCTAAAATAACACCGTTTTTTTTACTACAGTAATTTTGCAGTGTAACTGCTGTTACAGTGCAGTATAACTGAACTTCAACTGCAGTACACTGCAGTTATTCTGCAATTACTGCCTCCAAAATACGACTGCAGCTACTGCCCTTCTACTGCAGTTTCAAAACGGCAAACTTTTTTGTAAGGGATTGTAAAATGAATGCATTTTTTATAAATTAAGGTATCTAACGTTAGCTGCCATTTACATTGACAAAAACCGTAACATTACATACGTGGCTACCAGTAGGTAACGTTCAAAGACAGATCATAGTGAGTGAATATACATATTTTTGTTGCGTAACTGATTTTCCTTACTGTCATCTCTGCAGACCATGACTTACGTCCGATAACCAAAACGACGCCTTGAGTGGCACCTTTCAAAACCCCCACTTCTCCTTATATGGTTCCTTTCGAAACGTCTACTCCTTTCGAAACACTCACTTTTCCTGATAGATGCACTGCACCGAGAGAAGACATATCAGAACGTGGATGATTGCTCTGAGAGACGATGTCGCAGCTGGAGCCCTCTCACTTGAACAGGCAAACGTGGTAAGAGAGGAGTGCCCTTTTCAAAATGAAAAGTAATCCGCCCCGCTCGGTAATGTTGTCAACAAGGCAGTGCATCATCCAGAAACATACAACAATTATTTTCCATTAATATATATATATGTTTTAATTGTCCAACTAGTTTTCATTGGGAAGGCAGATAAAGTGTTTATATCAAAAACAATCCGTTTTTCATGTGAAAACAGAATCCTACTCATTACTCCACATGATAATTACGTCACTTTTGTTTTGAGCTGACTTTGCTGTGGGCTTTAAGAGCCAACTCGTGCTTGATCCGAAATGTGGTCGGAGGCGCCGTATGGATGGTGTGATGCAATTGCTAAGCCTCTGGAGGTCCTCAGTCTGGACGAGAATGAAAACGCCTACAGTGGGCGACATCATTAGCACTCCACCCACAAGTCCAGTATAATGTTGGAGGAAATACTTTCCTAGCATGAGGAACGTGCTTGTTGGCCAGTTAGCTAATATTAAGTAGTTATGCTAACACAGTTGCAATCCCTTTTGCGTTGCTTGCTAGCTTGCTACAGAGGTTAGCTACTGCCATCAGTTGTTGTTTTATCATATTTAGCCTATTCCACAGTTTGTAGAATGCATACTGGCATTTGAATATAGTTTGGGGAAAGGGAATCCCGGACACACTGTTGACAAGGTAGACACATTTTAATTTAGGTGTAGATGCATGACGTGTTCAGAATTCCATGATCAGAAGAACTCTATGATCAGATTAATTAAACTGCATGAACTACCAAGTCTAGACACGGCTTTAGAAGTAGTTTTCACAAACAAACTTCATATGTTTGAACTCCGAATCAAATATACTTCCCCAAAATAACATGGTCTCTGTGGTAGAACATTTATTTCGATTGGCGATTTTCTGAATTAATTAGAGTGCCATTTAGATAGCCTAATTTCAGATGTGTCCATGTAAACAGGATTATTAGGTACATCGTTCTTCTTGCAAAGCATGTAAACGTTTTAATCAAACTATTATATTAATCTGAATATCCACAATAATCGCATTATTATGTGCACGTAACCTTACTCAGTGAGGGGATTCGATTAATCTGGCCCGGCTAGGCCTTTCGAGTGGCGCAGTGGTCTAAGGCACTGCATCGCAGTTGCTAGCTGTGCCACTAGAAATCGTGGCTCGCGACCGGGAGACCCATGGGGCAGCGCACAATTGGCACAGCGTCGTCCGGGATAGGGGAGGGTTTGGCCGGCAGGAATGTCCTTGTCCCATCGAGCTCTAGCGACTCCCGTGGTGGGCCAGGCGCATGCACGCTGACACGGTCGCCAGGTGTATGGTGTTTCCTCCGACACATTGGTGTGGCTGGCTTCCTGGTTAAGCGGGCATTGTGTCAAGAAGCAGTGCGGCTTGGTTGGGTCGTGTTTCTGCTTAATCTGCCTACTGCTATAATCAGTTTAATATTGAATTATTACTTCGTATGTAAACGGTACTTGAGTCTGGAACTGAGTACCTCCCCAACGATTTCAAGAATGGAATTTTTATGCTATCTAGACCAGTGGTTCCCAAATTTTTTATAGTCCCATACCCCTTGAAACATTCAACCTCCAGCTGCGTACCCCCTCTAGCACCAGGGTCAGCGTACTCTCAAATGTAGTTTTTTGCCATCATTGTAAGCCTGCCACACACACACACACACTATGCATTTATTAAACATAAGAATGATTGTGAGTTTTTGTCACAACCCGGCTCGTGGGAAGTGGAAAAATAGCTATTTTCGGACCAGGGCACAAATAATAATAAAATGATAATCAATAATGTTGCTCTTTATTTAGTCATGTTACATATAAAACCTTATTTGTTAATCAAAAATTGTGAATAACTCACCACAGGTTAATGAGAAGGGTGTGCTTGAAAGGATGCACATAACTCTGCAATGTTGGGTTGTATTGGAGAGAGTCTCAGTCTTAAATCATTTCCCACACACAGTCTGTCCCTGTATTTAGTGTTCATGCTAGTGAGGGCCGAGAATCCACTCTCACATAGGTAGTGGTTGCAAAGGGCATCAGTGTCTTAACAGTGCGATTTTCCAAGGCAGGATACTCTGAGCGCAGCCCAATCCAGAAATCTGACAGTGGCTTGATTAAATTCAATTTTCACAGTACCGCTTGTTGCAATTCCGATGAGGCTCTCTTGTTCAGATATCGGTAAGTGGAATGGAGGCAGGGCATGAAAGGGATAACGAATCCAGTTGATTGTGTCATCCATTTCGGGAAAGTACCTACGTAATTGCGCACCCAACTCACTCAGGTGCTTCGCTATATCACATTTGACATTGTCTGTAAGCTTGAGTTCATTTGCACACAAAAACTCATACAATGATGGAAAGAGCTGTGTGTTAATGCAGACAGAGAAGAGCTCCAACTTCTTAATCATAGCCTCAATTTTGTCCCACACATTGAATATAGTTGCAGAGAGTCCCTGTAATCCTAGATTCAGATCATTCAGGTGAGAAAAACATCAGCCAGATAGGCCAGTCGTGTGAGAAACTCGTCATCATGCAAGCGGTCAGACAAGTGAAAATTATGGTCAGTAAAGAAAACTTTAAGCTCCTCTCTCAAAAAAAAAAAACATGTCAATACTGCACACTTCTGTATGTTGTAAAATCGTTACATGGTCGCTGCCCATATCATTGCATAGTGCAGAAAATACACCAGGGGCCTTGCTTTAACAAAGTTAACCATTTTCACCGTAGTGTCCAAAACATATTTCAAGCTGTCAGGCATTCCTTTGGTAGCAAGAGCCTCTCGGTGGATGCTGCAGTGTACCCAAGTGGCGTCGGAATGCACGTGCATTACCACTCCACTACTGTATGTCTCCCTGTCATGGCTTTTGCGCCATCAGTACAGACACCAACATGAGCATTAGCTACGTTTGGCTACATATGGACCGTTAGTGGAATTCCCTTGAGAGAGTAATGGTTAATGTGATTGGATGTTAATTATTTGACAAGGCCACCTGTATTTTACATTGTGTTTTATTTTGCTGAACACTAGATGGTTTAATTTTATTTTGAGCAGTGAAACGAGGCTACTTAGGCGAGAGAGAAAAACTCACCCAAATGTATAGCCCCATTGGAAAATATAAATGGACTGTTTGAAAATGTGAAGAAAAAAAATTGAATCACATTTTTATTTGGCTACCCCAGACGGTATTGTGCTTTGGTTGGGCCAGAGCCAGAACACACGTGGGTAAAGCAGCTTTTGAAAAATCTTCATTAGATTTTATACTGATTGGTTAGAGATTATTTTGTCAAGAAGGGATACATACAGCGTCTGTAAAAATTTACTTTTCGTAGCAGGTTTAGGATAACTTACGCAAAAGGTTAGGCTGCTTAGGTTAATGTTAGGAAAAGGGTTTGGGTTAGCTATTTTTATTTGTTTATCAACTTTTGATGTCAATTTGACAAAAGCGGTATCCCGTCTAGACATGTCCTCAGCTTTTGGGCAAAATCGACGCGCTTGAGCAAAAGGGAACGCGCAAGGAAGTGACGTTGGAAAGGGAAGGTACCCAAATCCAGGACATCCATGCTTGATCGAAAAACAACAAAAACGTTTTTTTTTTGACTTATTGTGGGTAATTTGAAATTCAGTCGACTAATTGCAGCACTAGATTATTTGTGAGACCAACGTGGAGGGGGAAGACTGCTGACTTTCAGGGTAACAGTACACGTTTTCAGTGTCTATCTAGTTATATCAATAGCTAGCTAGCTAAGTTAGCTAACTGCACACACGTGTGAATCGGTGCCTCAGATCATAGCACTAGACTGGTAAAGGTAATATGTTCTGCCTAGGACTGACACATTTTGATTAACTTTACATTCACATTATGTCATTATAATGTTATATTTAGCTGTAGCAGACATGTACAACTAGCTAGCTATGGGATCATTTGTTGTGTGTGTTGCATAGGGACGTGTATCGCAGCCTACCAGTCACCATGGCAGAGGATACGTTGATGTTGAACCTCTCGTCTAACTCAGCTCCAGCATTTCACTCGAAGAGTTATCGGAGACCAACGTCTCAGGAGAAATGGGCTTTGGTAGGTAAACCCGGGTCATAACAATGTCACGAGTTTTGTTAGATCTTTGCTAAGTACCTCAACTCCACGGTGATTTTATTCACGGAGTTGAGTACAAACTATAGTTTTTTTTAAAGAATCCCCGACTCGCTATGCAGTTGCTCTTACAGTGTACCTATGTTTTCCTCTGTGCCTTTATTTGTTTTCTGAAATCATACTTTTTTGAATAAAACGTGAATCAAAACCACCACCGACTGTTTACTTGTTGAGATTAAATTGGCACATGCTTGAACGTTCCCGCTGAGGAAACAGTCGGTGGTTGTATTTGATTAAGGTTTATTATAAAGTATGCTTTCAGCAAACGATGGCTTTCAGCAACAGAGGACAAACATAAGAACACGATAAGGGTTTACATTTTGAAAATATCGGCTGCATAGCGAGTCAGTAAAAAAATAATATATAACTAGCCTGCTCTCAACTCCATGGATGAAATCATTGTGGAGTTGAGGTACTTGGGAAAGCGGGATAACTAGTCAGTTGTAAAACTGAATTCCTTAAACTGAAATGTGTCTACTACATTTAACCAAACCCCTCTGAATCTGGTAAGGTTGACCAATCATTGTCAGCACATGTACCTTGCAAACTACCTTACTACTTTTGTTACCTTGTTCTCAGTTCATCTCTGAATAGATATTACAGGTTTTTGTTTTAATTTCCAGAAAAAAGCACAGAAACGAAAATACTCAGGAATACAGGAAGGGTTACCTAATAAACAAGGGTTCAATGGGCCTAAGACCAAGGACCAACAGCCCCCTGAGGACAAGGAAGAAGAGGATGTACCAACCCATAAAAGCCCTGTCCGAAAGCCAGCACCAAAGGTTGCAGCCAAAGCCTTGTCCCCTGAGACCCCAAAACCTGCCCAGAGATTCAAAGCCCAGCCAAAAATGACTCCAAAAAGTAAACATGTAGGGGAACACAAAGGAGGAGAGGACAGTGTGTTCATAAAGACTTCGTCCCTCTTTAGAAATAACCCAGATATCCCAGAAGTTCACAGGTAAGTTCTTTCAATGACGATGGGAGGGTGTTGAGTTGGTAATGTTGCACCTGGCTGTTGACCTATGTGGTTTCGATCTTGAATCAAGCCTTTATTCAAATAGTCTATTTTCTCTACACCACTAATGGTTTGCTGAAAACATGTCTAAGGTCCAAGACTTACTACAAATACAATTATTGATCATGATAGTAGTACAGTCTAAGAAAAAACAGGCTTGGATGGAGGGTTAGAGGGTTTGTTACTCCTGTTTAGTGAAATGTTTGGTTAGTAGTAACCCCTCCACTGGCTGTGACTGCAGGCCTGCTGTGACCCAGCTGAAGGAGAAAGTCTTCACCAGCGACTCATTTGCAGAGCTGGACCTTCACCCCCACCTGGTGAGCACCTAAACTAGGGATGTGACAAATGGAAAACGTGAATTCATAATGCAGAATATGGTCCTATTGCGTATGACCTCTAGGGTGCAATGAAATTCTATCTACCGCAGTCATAGGCTGAATCATAAATCAAACGCTTGGCCCCTAAGCCCTTTATTGAGTGGCCTCTTGCTGTTGTGTTCGATAGTGAACACTCGAGTCTGAAATTATTTTGGCCAAAATGAACATTAAGACGATGCATGCTCGACGTCCTAACTGCCACTTATCAATATTTCAAAATCTGTTTGCGAGCATTGTTTCAACTGTTTTCATTCGCTATTTAAACACGGGCACTGGAACAGACACATACTCTGATAGGCATTGAGAAAGTTGTAAAAACGTCATCTTACTCCTGCACAAAATATGTGCACGTGTATCGGTCTCCAGGGATTTCAACTGTTTTGTGTGTGTATTTATATATATATGTGTGTGTGTGTGTATATATATATATATGTATATATGTGTGTGTGTGTGTGTAGATATACAGTGGGGAGAACAAGTATTTGATACACTGCCGATTTTGCAGGTTTTCCTACTTACAAAGCATGTAGAGGTCTGTAATTTTTATCATAGGTACACTTCAACTATGAGAGACGGAATCTAAAACAAAAATCCAGAAAATCACATTGTATGATTTTTAAGTAATTAATTTGCATTTTATTGCATGACATAAGTATTTGATACATCAGAAAAGCAGAACTTAATATTTGGTACAGAAACCTTTGTTTGCAATTACAGAGATCATACGTTTCCTGTAGTTCTTGACTAGGTTTGCACACACTGCAGCAGGGATTTTGGCCCACTCCTCCCTACAGATCTTCTCCAGATCCTTCAGGTTTCGGGGCTGTCGCTGGGCAATACGGAGTTTCAGCTCCCTCCAAAGATTTTCTATTGGGTTCAGGTCTGGAGACTGGCTAGGCCACTCCAGGACCTTGAGATGCTTCTTACGGAGCCACTCCTTAGTTGCCATGGCTGTGTGCTTTGTGTCGTTGTCATGCTGGAAGACCCAGCCACGACCCATCTTCAATGCTCTTACTGAGGGAAGGAGGTTGTTGGCCAAGATCTCGCGATACATGGCCCCATCCATCCTCCCCTCAATACGGTGCAGTCGTCCTGTCCCCTTTGCAGAAAAGCATCCCCAAAGAATGATGTTTCCACCTCCATGCTTCACGGTTGGGATGGTGTTCTTGGGGTTGTACTCATACTTCTTCTTCCTCCAAACACGGCGAGTGGAGTTAGACCAAAAAGCTCTATTTTTGTCTCATCAGACCACATGACCTTCTCCCATTCCTCCTCTGGATCATCCAGATGGTCATTGGCAAACTTCAGACAGGCCTGGACATGCACTGGCTTAAGCAGGGGGACCTTGCGTGCGCTGCAGGATTTTAATCCATGACGGCGTAGTGTGTTACTAATGGTTTTCTTTGAGACTGTGGTCCCAGCTCTCTTCAGGTCATTGACCAGGTCCTGCCGTGTAGTTCTGGGCTGATCCCTCACCTTCCTCATGATCATTGATGCCCCACGAGGTGAAATCTTGCATGGAGCCCCAGACCGAGGGTGATTGACCGTCATCTTGAACTTCTTCCATTTTCTAATAATTGCGCCAACAGTTGTTTCCTTCTCACCAAGCTGCTTGCCTATTGTCCTGTAGCCCATCCCAGCCTTGTGCAGGTCTACAATTTTATCCCTGATGTCCTTACACAGCTCTCTGGTCTTGGCCATTGTGGAGAGGTTGGAATCTGTTTGATTGAGTGTGTGGACAGGTGTCTTTTATACAGGTAACGAGTTCAAACAGGTGCAGTTAATACAGGTAATGAGTGGAGAACAGGAGGGCTTCTTAAAGAAAAACTAACAGGTCTGTGAGAGCCGGAATTCTTACTGGTTGGTAGGTGATCAAATACTTATGTCATGCAATAAAATGCAAATTAATTATTTAAAAATCATACAATGTGATTTTCTGGATTTTTGTTTTAGATTCCGTCTCTCACAGTTGAAGTGTACCTATGATAAAAAATTACAGACCTCTACATGCTTTGTAAGTAGGAAAACCTGCAAAATCGGCAGTGTATCAAATACTTGTTCTCCCCACTGTATATGTGTGTGTGTATATATATGTGTTTGTGTGTGTGTGTGTGTATATATATATATATATATATATGTGTGTATGTGTGTGTGTATGTATATATATCTATATATACACATACACACACATATATATATATATATATACACACACACACACACACACACACAGAGACAGACAGACACTTACTCATTCAAGGGCTTATCTTTATTTTTGCCATTTTCTACATTGTAGAAAAATAGTGAAGACAACAATTATGAAATAACATTTACATTTAAGTCATTTAGCAGACGCTCTTATCCAGAGCGACTTACAAATTGGTGCATTCACCTTATGATATATGGAATCATGTAGTAACCCAAAAAGTGTTAAACCAAAATGTTTTATTTTTGAGATTCTTCAAAGTAGCTACCCTTTGCCTTGGTGACAACTTTACACACTCTTGGCATTCTCTCAACCAGCTTCATGAGGAATGCTTTTCAAACAGTCTTGAAGGAGTTCCCACATATGCTGAGCACTTGTTGGCTGCTTTTCTTTCACTCTGCAGTCCAACTCATCCCAAACCATCTCAATTGGGTTGAGGTCAGGTGATTGTGGAGGCCAGGTCATATGATACAGTACTCCATCATTCTCCTTCTTGGTCAAATAGTCCTTACACAGTCTGAAGGAGTGTTGGTTCATTTTCCTGTTGAATAACAAATGATAGACCCATTAAACGCAAACCAGATATGTTGGCGTGTCGCTGCAGAATGTTGTGGTAGCCATGCTGATTAAGTGTGCCTTGAATTCTAAATATATCACTGAGCGTGTCACCAGCAAAGACCACCTCAATGCTTCACGTTGGGAACCACACATGCGGAGATCATCAGTTCACCTTCTCTGCTTCTCACAAAGACACGGCGGTTGGAACCAAACATTTCAAATTTGGACTCATCAGACCAAAGGACAGATTTCCACTGGTCTAATGTCCATTGCTTGTGTTTCTTTTCATAAGGAAGTCTTCTTCTTTTTTTGTGCTTTTAAGTGTTTTTTTTTTTGTTGCAGCTTTTCACCATGAAGGCCTGATTCACGCAGTGTCCTCTGAACAGTTAATGTTGAGATGTCTCTTTGATCTCTGAAGCGTTTATTTGGTCTGCAATTTCATAGGCTCTTAACTCTAATGAACTTATCCTCTGCATCAGAATTCTGGGCCTCCTTTCTTATGGCTCCTTTCCTCCTCATTGGAGTCAGTTTCAGAATAGCACTTGGTGGTTTTTGCGACTGCACTTGAAGAAACTTGCAAAGTTATTGACATTTTCCGAATTGACTGACCATGGACTGTCGTTTGTCTTTGCTTATTTGAGCTGTTCTTGCTATAAATGACTTGGTCTTTTACCAAATAAGGCTATCTTCTGTATACCACCCCTACCTTGTGACAACACATCAAATGCATTGAGAAGGAAAGAAATTCCTCTTTAAACTTTTAACAAGGCACCTGTGAATTGAAATGCATTCCAGGTGACTACCTCATGAAGCTGGTTGAGAGAATGGGAAAGGGTGGCTACTTTGAAGATTCTGAACACTTTTTTGTTGGTTACTACATGATTCTGTGTGTTATTTCATAATTTTGATGTCTTCACTATTATTCTACAATGAAAAAATACAGAAACCCTTGAATGAGTAGGTGTGTCCAAACTTTTGACTAGTACTGTATCTTTGATTGGGACCTGTTAGTGGTTGTTTTGTGATTTAAAATTTTGTTGAAGGAAAGACATTGCTTTTCGGTTAGGGATTTTTTTCTTAACATTAGTCCCAATTTCATTTAAATGTTTTTACATTCACACTGAACCTCGACAGTAAATATTGTCTCTCGGGTTTTATTCAGTAGGGTGCACTGTAGCAAAACATTATTGCAACAGAAAACAACAAGAGTGTCTGATTGGACACGGTTCAGGTAGTCCCTCCCTGTTTTAGTGTGTTTTTCTTTCTGTTCTCATGACTTTTGAATATGACCCAGGTCATCGTAGCTGGAGTCTAGACCACGGTCGTTGTCAAGATGATAATGCTACTTTACAATGTGTCTTATAAATCAGTGGCCCTGTGAGACTTTGTTGGCTAACTGAATTGGTTCCCGCATCAGGTGGCGACGCTGACCAAAGTGCTGAATGTGACCACTATGACCAGGTAAAGCCTCCATTAGTGGTTTTCTAACTATATGTTCAAAAATGGCATCCTATTCCCTTTATAGTAGTGATGCACGATATATCGGTGAACATATCGGAATTGGCCGATTTTTAGCTAAAAATGCTAAAAACGGCGATGTTAAAAACCGATGTCAAAGCTGCCGTGCATACCTATATAATGTAGGTACATGACGTAATGACGCCACATAAAATGTTCAGCTAAACGTGAAACACTGCATTCCTAACCTAGCCCACACAATGTTTGCTGTGTGGATCGCGCAGCCAACAAGTCGAGCAGTCGTTTGAAAGAGTAAGAACATTTCAGCGAGACAACTCAAAGGCGAAATCCATTAAAGCCAAGATAATGGAATTCATTGCCCTTGACAATCGACCGTTCTCTGTCGTTGGTGATGTTGATTTTCGCAGACTGGTCGAGCACCAGTACACACTACCAAGTGCGCTATTTTTCAGATGTTGCCCTACCGGAGTTCCACAGTAATAGCGTCACTGCCATTAGCTTCACGACATGTATACTACGGAACGCCGTTTAGGTGTTTGCGTGTCAAAAAAGATAGTAGCACTGTCAAAGCTGTACAAAAAAGTCTGCAAAGACCGGCCACGAACGATGTGTTCACAATACCGCGTTGGTAATAAAGCACTCATTCAACAGTTTTAGATGAAGTTTTGTGGAAAAGGGACTGGGGCGAAATATATTTCTCCCATGGGCAAAGAAATTCTTAAGGGGTGATTGCTTTAATTAACAGTAATTTTGATCCAAATGTGCAAATTGTCTAAATAGATCATCAAGATAGGTGGATTATTTTGAATATGTTATTGGACAATAAACATATGGCTTATTAACCTATACGGTCCAAATAATGATGATCCAATCTTCTTTGAAAATATATCTAAGAATTTATCAACTACAAGCAACACTAGACTCTATTGTTATGGTGGGAGATTTTAATACGGTCTTAAATACCTCTATGGACCGGAAAGGAAATCACACTATCACCATCAGGCACTTAAGGAAATCATGAATGTCATGGATATATTGGAATTAGTGGATATATGGAGACTTAAATACCCTGACCTAGTGAGATATACATGGCGGAGGCTTAATCAAGCTAGTCGTCTTGACTACTTTCTTATGCCATTCTCTCTGGCACCAAAAGTTTAAAAAGTGTTGATAGGGGACAGAATGCAGTTGGATCATCACATATTTGGCATATCTATTACTCTTACAGAATTTCCACGTGGGCGAGGATATTTAAAAATTGGAAATTTAATCAAAGTTTACTAGATAAATTGTTTAGAATAATCAGAATAATCTTTAACTTTTTCAGACATAACATAGGTACAGCAGATCCCCTTATTGTATGGGACACTTTTAAATGTGCCTTTTAGAGGCCATGCAATTCAGTACTCATCTATAAAACAAAAGCAATTTAGATCAAAAGAGTCCATATTAACAAAGGAAATTGAAGGACTAACAGTACAGTTAGATATCAATAAAAACTGTACCGTAGAGGCCCAGAATAAGTTAGAGGAAAAACAAAAATAAATGGAGGAACTTATTCAAGAAAGATTCAGTGTAATATATTATAAAAATAAAGCGAACTGGATGGAATGTTGGGAAAAATGCACCAAATTATTTTTCAATCTTCAATATAGAAATGCTACAAACAAAATGTAAATACATTTTTATTTGTCACATACACATGGTTAGCAGACGTTAATGCGAGTGTAGCGAAATGCTTGTGCTTCTAGTTCCGACAATGCAGTAATAACCAACAAGTAATCTAACCTAACAATTCCACAACTACTACCTTATACACACAAGTGTAAAGGGATAAAGAATATGTACATAAAGATATATGAATGAGTGATGGTACAGAACGGCATAGGCAAGATGCAGTAGATGGTATAGAGTACAGTATATACATATGAGATGAGTAATGTAGGGTATATAAACATAAAGTGGCATAGTTTAAAGTGGCTAGTGATACATGTATTACATAAAGATGGCAAGATGCAGTGGATGATATACAGTACAGTATATACATATACATATGAGATGAGTAATGTAGGGTATGTAAACATTGTATTAAGTGGCATTGTTTAAAGTGGCTAGTGATACATTTTTACATAATTTCCATCAGTTCCCATTATTAAAGTGGCTGGAGTTGAGTCAGTATGTTGGCAGCGGCCACTAAATGTTAGTGGTGGCTGTTTAACAGTCTGATGGCCTTGAGATAGAAGCTGTTTTTCAGTCTCTCGGTCCCTGCTTTGATGCACCTGTACTGACCTCGCCTTCTGGATGATAGCGGGGTGAACAGGCAGTGGCTTGGGTGGTTGTTGTCCTTGATGATCTTTATGGCCTTCCTGTGACATCGGGTGGTGTAGGTGTCCTGGAGGGCAGGTAGTTTGCCCCCGGTGATACGTTGTGCAGACCTCACTACCCTCTGGAGAGCCTTACGGTTGCGGGCGGAGCAGTTGCCGTACCAGGCGGTGATACAGCCCGACAGGATGCTCTCGATTGTGCATCTGTAGAAGTTTGTGAGTGCTTTTGGTGACAAGCCGAATTTCTTCAGCCTCCTGAGGTTGAAGAGGCGCTGCTGCGCCTTCTTCACAACGCTGTCTGTGTGGGTGGACCAATTCAGTTTGTCCGTGATGTGTACACTGAGGAACTTAAAACTTTCCACCTTCTCCACTACTGTCCCGTCGATGTGGATAGGGGGGTGCTCCCTCTGCTGTTTCCTGAAGTCCACAATCATCTCCTTTGTTTTGTTGACGTTGAGTGTGAGGTTATTTTCCTGACACCACACTCCGAGAGCCCTCACCTCCTCCCTGTAGGCCGTCTCGTCGTTGTTGGTAATCAAGCCTACCACTGTAGTGTCGTCCGCAAACTTGATGATTGAGTTGGAGGCGTGCATGGCCACGCAGTCGTGGGTGAACAGGGAGTACAGGAGAGGGCTCAGAACGCACCCTTGTGGGGCCCCAGTGTTGAGGATCAGCGGGGTGGAGATGTTGTTACCTACCCTCACCACCTGGGGGCGGCCCGTCAGGAAGTCCAGGACCCAGTTGCACAGGGCGGGGTCGAGACCCAGGGTCTCGAGCTTGATGACGAGTTTGGAGGGTACTATGGTGTTAAATGCTGAGCTGTAGTCGATGAACAGCATTCTCACATAGGTATTCCTCTTGTCCAGATGGGTTAGGGCAGTGTGCAGTGTGGTTGCGATTGCGTCGTCTGTGGACCTATTGGGTCGGTAAGCAAATTGGAGTGGGTCTAGGGTGTCAGGTAGGGTGGAGGTGATATGGTCCTTGACTAGTCTCTCAAAGCACTTCATGATGACGGAAGTGAGTGCTACGGGGCGGTAGTCGTTTAGCTCAGTTACCTTAGCTTTCTTGGGAACAGGAACAATGGTGGCCCTCTTGAAGCATGTGGGAACAGCAGACTGGGATAAGGATTGATTGAATATGTCCTTAAACACACCAGCCAGCTGGTCTGCGCATGCTCTGAGGACGCGGCTGGGAATGCCGTCTGGGCCTGCAGCCTTGCGAGGGTTAACACATTTAAATGTTTTACTCACCTCGGCTGCAGTGAAGGAGAGCCCGCAGGTTTTGGTAGCGGGCCGTGTCAGTGGCACTGTATTGTCCTCAAAGCGAGCAAAAAAGTTATTTAGCCTGTCTGGGAGCAAGACATCCTGGTCCGCGACGGGGCTGGTTTTCTTTTTGTAATCCGTGATTGACTGTAGACCCTGCCACATACCACTTGTGTCTGAGCTGTTGAATTGCGACTCTACTTTGTCTCTATACTGAGACTTAGCTTATTTGATTGCCTTGCGGAGAGAATAGCTACACTGTTTGTATTCGGTCATGTTTCCGGTCACCTTGCCCTGGTTAAAAGCAGTGGTTCGCGCTTTCAGTTTCACGCGAATGCTGCCATCAATCCACGGTTTCTGGTTTGGGAATGTTTTAATCATTGCTGTGGGTACGACATCGTCAATGCACTTTCTAATGAACTCGCTCACCGAATCAGCGTATTCGTCAATGTTGTTGTTGGACGCAATGCGGAACATATCCCAATCCACGTGATCGAAGCAGTCTTGAAGCGTGGAATCAGATTGGTTGGACCAGCGTTGAACAGACCTGAGCGCGGGAGCTTGCTGTTTTAGTTTCTGTTTGTAGGCTGGAAGCAACAAAATGGAGTCGTGGTCAGCTTTTCCGAAAGGAGGGCGGGGGAGGGCCTTATATGCGTCGCGGAAGTTAGTATAACAATGATCCAAGGTTTTACCAGCCCTGGTAGCACAATCGATATGCTAATAGAATTTAGGGAGTTTTGTTTTCAGATTAGCCTTGTTAAAATCCCCAGCTACGATGAATGCAGCCTCAGGGTGTGTGGTTTCCAGTTTACAAAGAGTCAGATAAATTTCTTTCAGTGCCATCGATGTGTCTGCTTGGGGGGGAATATATACGGCTGTGATTATAATCGAAGAGAATTCCCTTGGTAGATAATGCGGTGGACATTTGATTGTGAGGAATTCTAAATCTGGTGAACAGAATGACTTGAGTTCCTGTATGTTGTTATGATCACACCACGTCTCGTTGATCATAAGGCATACACCCCCGCCCCTCTTCTTACCAGAAAGATGTTTGTTTCTGTCGGCGCGATGCGTGAAGAAACCAGCTGGCTGCACCGACTCCGTTAGCGTCTCTCGAGTGAGCCATGTTTCCGTGAAGCAAAGAACGTTACAATCCCTGATGTCTCTCTGGAATGTTACCCTTGCTCGGATTTCATCAACCTTATTGTCAAGAGACTGGACATTGGCGAGTAGTATGCTAGGGGGTGGAGCGCGATGTGCCTGTCTCCGAAGCCTGACCAGGAGACCGCTTCGTTTGCCCCTTTTACGGCGTCGTTGTTTAGGGTCACCGGCTGGGATCAGATCCATTGTATTGGGTGGAAGGCAAAACACAGGATCCGCTTCGGGAGAGTCATATTCCTGGTTGTAACGATGGTGAGTTGACGTTGCTCTTATATTCAGTAGTTCCTCCCGACTGTATGTAATGAAACCTAAGATTACCTGGGGTACCAATGTAAGGAATAACACATAAAAAAACAAAATACTGCATAGTTTCCTAGGAGGCGGCCATCTCGGTCGGCGCCGGAAGTATTGAAACTTGTTATATTCGGAAGAAGTAAAGTACTTTAAGAATATGTTTTTGTTTCAGTCTCCTCCATCTCCACTAACTGAAATTAATTGTATGGATTTTTTCCCCAAATAATAATGTAAAATTAACATCTGTACAGAAAGACTCATGTGAAGGCAAAATTACAGAGGAGGAACTTCTTGATTCAATTAAAGTCTTTAAGGCTGGGAAAACTGCAGGGCTGGATGGCATACCAGTGGAAGTATACCAAACTTTTTTTGATATACTCAGAGGACCATTATTAGCATGTTTTAACCACTCCTATATAAATGGTAGATCAGATTCGCAACAAGAAGGTCTGATATCATTATTTCTGAAACAGGACCCAAGTGGTATATATAAAGGTCCAGTCCATTAAAAAAATTGGAGACCTCTTACACAGGGTTTCGCCTGCCATATCAGTTCTGTTATACTCACAGACATTATTCTAACAGTTTTAGAAACATTTGAGTGTTTTCTATCCAAATTTACCAATTATATGCACATCCTAGCCTCTGGGCCTGAGTAACAGGCAATTTACTTTGGGCACACTTTTCAGTCGGACGTCAAAATACTGCCCCCTAGCCCAAAGAGGTTTTAAGACACTAACAGCTTACAGACGGTAGGCAATTAAGGTCACAGTTATGAAAACTTAGGACACTAAAGAGGCCTTTCTACTGACTCTGAAAAACACAAAAAGAAAGATGCCCAGGGTACCTGCTCAACTGCGTGAAGGTGCCTTAGGCATGCTGCAAGGAGGCATGAGGACTGCAGATTTGGCCAGGGCAATAAATTGCAGTGTCCGTACTGTGAGACGCCTAAGACAGTGCTACAGAGAGACAGGACGGACAGCTGATCGTCCTCGCAGTGGCAGACCACGTGTAACAACACCTGCACAGGATCGGTACATCCGAACACCTGCGGGACAGGTACAGGATGGCAACAACAACTGCCCGAGTTACACCAGGAACACTCCATCAGTGCTCAGACTGCTTGTAGGCCTGTTGTGAGGCAGGTCCTCACCAGACATTACCGGCAACAACGTCGCCTATGGACACAAACCCACCGTATCTGGACCAGACAGGACTGGCAAAAGTGCTCTAAACTGATGAGTCGCGGTTTTGTTTCAGCAGGGGTGATGGTCGGATTCGCGTTTATCGTCGAAAGAATGAGTGTTACACCGAGGCCTGTACTCTGGAGCGGGATCGATTTTCAGGTGGAAGGTGGGCTGGGGCGGTGTGTCACAGCATCATCTGACTGAGCTTGTTGTCATTGCAGGCAATCTCATCCTGACATAACCCTCCAGCATGACAATGCTACTAGCCATATTGCTCATTCTGTGCATGGTTTCCTGCAAGACAGGGATGTCAGTGTTCTGCCATGGCCAGCTATGAGCCCAGATCTGTTGGATCGGAGGGTGAGGGCTAGGGCCATCCCCCCCCCCCCAGAAATGTCCGGGAACTTGCAGGTGCCTTGGTGGAACAGTGGGTTAACATCTCACAGCAAGAACTGGCAAGTTTGGTGCAGTCCCTGAGAAGATGACGCACTGCAGTACTTAATGCAGCTGGTGGTCACACCAGATACTGACTGTTACTTTTGATTTTGACCCCCCCTCCCCCTTTGTTCAGGGACACATTAATTCCGTTTCTGTTTGTCACATGTCTGTGGAACTTGTTCAGTTTATGTCTGTTGAATCTTATGTTCATACAAATATTTACACGTTAAGTTTGCTGAAAATTAACACAGTTGACAGTGAGAGGACGTTTCTTTTTTTGCTGAGTTAGTTGGCTACCTATAGCTACTGAAACAGATGTCGTTTTGCTTTGTTTTTGGGGAAGATCATTGTTTGCATCCATGAGCTAGCAAGCTTTTTTTTAATGACCAGCACTGTAGGTGCGCGAGACAACTTTACCAACATCATAGCATACGTATCGATGAATCGTTGGGACATATAAAATACGAGCGTTAGTGTAATCAATGTGTAATAACTACGTAAAAAAATGTATGAACGAGTTAAATTGTGACATGTCGTCATATTCAGGTCCTGATTGGTCAAAAAGCTTATTTGACACATCAAATAGTGTTATTTACATATATTTTTTGACACGCAAAGACCCAAACGGCGTTCCATAGAAATCCTGGTTGAGAATGAAACGACTGAACAAATGAACAACCAAACAGCACAGCAAGTAAGTGAAAGAAATAGCTTTTAATTGTTTGCTAACTTTTTTTTTGTGACCTTTTTTTAACTTGTCAAGTCAGTTAACTTCTTGACGCACGGATCCCTTTAGCGGGATCATTTTCGTAAACAACCGCTGAATTGCAGAGCGCCAAATAAAATAAATATTTATAATCATGAAATCACAAGTGAAATATACCAAAACACAGTTTAGCTTGTTGTTAATCCACCTATCGTGTCAGATTTAGGAAAATATGCTTTACAGCGAAAGCAATCCAAGCGTTTGTGAGTTTATCAATCACTAGACAAAACAGTAAGAACAGCTAGCCTCAAATTAGCTTGGTCAGAAAAGCAATAAAATTAATCGCTTACCTTTGATAATCTTCGGATGTTTGCGCTCACGAGACTCCCAGTTACACAATAAATGTTATTTTTGTTTGATAAAGATTAGTCTTGCGCGTTATGTTCAGAAAACCACAGGCTCGTTCCGGTCCTGAAAGGCAGACAAATTCCAAAAAGTATCCGTAATGTTCGTAGAAACATGTCAAACGTTTTTTTATAATCAATCCTCAGGTTGTTTTTAACAAACATAATCGATATTTCAACCGGACGGTAACCTATTCAATACTACAGAGAAAGAAAATGTCGAGCTACATCTCTCTCGCGCAGGAACTAATCAAAGGATACCTGACGCGTTTTGAAAAATCTCGCTCATTTTTCAAAATAAAAGCTTGAAACTATGTATAAAGCCTGGTCACAGCCTGAGGAAGCCATTGGAGAAGGAATCTGGTTGATACCCCTTTAAATGGAGGGGCAGGCAACGGAACAGGGATTTTTCCAATAAAAGGCACTTCCGAGTTGGATTTCCTCAGGTTTTCGCCTGCAAAATCAGTTCTGTTATACTCACAGACAATATTTTGGCAGTTTTGGAAACTTTGGAGTTTTCTATCCTAATCTGTCAATTATGATATAATATGCATATCTGGACCTGAGAAATAGTCAGTTTACCTTGGGAACGTTATTTTTCCAAACATAAAAATTCTGTCCCCTAGCTGAAAGAAAATTCTTATTTACATTCCCGGCCTACCCTACCAAACCCGGACGACGCTGGGCCAATTGTGCGCCGCCCTATGGGATTCCCAATCACGGCTGGATGTGATACAGCCTGGATTCGAACCAGGGACTAGTGATGCCTCATGCTCAGATGCAGTGCCTTAGACCGCTGCGTCCGTGTGTGTTAGTAAACTATTTAACTGTACTAGAATGCTTAAGGCCGCTAACATTTTTAATGTCGGTTATCGTTACGGTCTTTTTTTTTTGCAAGGAAAATATTGGATATCGGCCAAAAATGTAATATCTGTGCATCACTACTTTTATAGTGCATTATAATATAGGGAATAGGGTGCCATTTGGAACACATAGCTGCCAACTGTCCTTAGCATTCAAGATGCTCACAGATCAATCGGCACAGTCTGTATACTAACGCTGTTTTCCTCGGCAGTGTCCAGAAAGAGACCATTCCTGTCCTTTTGTCTGGTCAAGACGCTGTCGTGCGCTCTCAAACAGGATCGGGTAGGATGCATTTCCAGCTCTTTATGCTTCCTTTTGATGTTTGACTGCATATTATTTTTATATATTCCACATACAGTGCATTTGGAAAGTATTCAGATCCTTTGACTATTTCCAAATTTTCTTATATTACTGCCTTATTCTAAAATGGATTAAATACATATTTTCCCTCATCAATCCATACACAACCCCATAAAGATTTTTTGAAATTTTTGCAAATGTAAACATAAGTATTCATACTCTGCTATGAGACTCGAAATTGAGCTCTGGTGCGTACTGTTTCCACTCATCGTCCTGGTTGTTTCTATAACCTCATCGGAATCCACCTGTTGTAAATTCAATTGATTGGACATGATTTGGAAAGGCACACACCTGTCTATATAAGGTCCCACAGTTGAGCGAAAACAGAAGCTATGAGATTGAGTGAATTGTCTTTTAGAGCTCCAAGACAGGATTGTGTTGAGGCACAGATCTGGGGAAGCGTATCAAAAAATGTCTGCAGCATTGATGGTCCCCAAGAACATTGGCCTCTATCATTCTTAAATGGAAGAAGTTTGGAACCACCAAGACTTGGTTCACCATAAGCACACAGCCAAGACAACGCAGGAGTGGCTCCGGGACAGGTCTCTGAACGTTCTTGAGTGGCCCAGCCGGAGCCCGGACTTCTCTGGAGAAACCTGAAAATAGCTGTGCAATGACGCTCCGAATCCAACCTGACAGAGCTTGAGAGGCTCTGCAGAGAAGAATGGGAGAAACTCCCCAAATACAGTTGTTCCAAGCTTGTAGTGTCATACCCAAGAAGAGATGAAGCTGTAATCGCTGCCAAAGGTGCTTCAACAAAGTCCTGAGTAATGGGTTTGAATACTTATGTAAATGTGATATTTCAGTTTATTTTTGTAATACATTTGCAAACATTTCTAAACATGTTTTTGCATTGTCACTATGGGGTATTGTGTGTAGATTGAGGGGGGGGGGGAAACAATTGAATCCATTTTAGATTACGTCCGTAACGTAACAATGTGGAAATTAAGTCAAGAGGCCTGAATACTTTCGGAGTACGCTGTTCTTTTCCTGTAGAGCCTAATTACTATACGAGTTGTTTGGGGAATGGGAGAATGTTTTCTTCTATATACATTGTACAGATTTAATCATTTAGCAACGTTGTTTGGAGAGGATACAGATGCTTTTTATTTTTTAGAGCTTTGTGTGAGTAATAGTCCTAAAGTGAAATGTTTTCCTTTTTGTACTGGAATGTCTAGGTAAAACTCTTGCCTACGGGATACCGCTTGTTCAGTCTTTACAAGCAGTGGAACCAAAAATTAAGGCAAGTACACTGATTTGTTTATTAAAATTAATTTAAAAAAGGTCAACATATTATTTTCATATCCAGGGAACCGCTTTAATGTCAGAGAATGACCAGCTCATTGCCTAAGAAGTGTGATCATAGTGTGATCATGTGCATGTAGGGTGTACATATACATACATGCATGCATACAGTTGAAGCCGGAAGTTTACGTACACTTAGGTTGGCGTCATTAAAACTTGTTTTTCAACCACTCGACAAATTTCTTGTTAACAAACTATAGTTTTGGCAAGTCGGTTAGGACATCTACTTTGTGCATGACAAGTCATTTTTCCAACAATTGTTTACAGACAGATTATGTCACTTATAATTCAATGTATCACAATTCCAGTGGGTCAGAAGTTTTCATACACCAAGTTAACAGTGCCTTTAAACAGCTTGGAAAATTGCAGAAAATGATGTCATGGCTTTAGAAGCTTCTGATAGGCTAAATGACATCATTTGAGTCAATTGGAGGTGTACCTGTGGATGTATTTCAAGGCCTACCTTCAAGCTCAGTGCCTCTTTGCTTGACATCATGGGGAAATCAAAAGAAATCAGCCAAGACCTCAGAAAATAAATTCTAGACCTCCATGTCTGGTTCATCCTTGGGAGCAATTTCCAAATGCCTGAAGGTACCACGTTCATCTGTACAAACAATAGTACGCAAGTATAAACACCATGGGACCATGCAGCCGTCATACCGCTCAGGAATGAGACGCGTTCTGTTTCCTAGAGATTAACGTGCTTTGGTGCGAAAAGTGCAAATCAATCACAGAACAACAGCAAAGGACCTTGTGAAGATGCTCGAGGAAACGGGTACAAAAGTATCTATATCCACAGCAAAATGAGTCCTATATCGACATAACCTGAAAAGCAGCTCAGCAATTAAGAAGCCACTGCTCCAAAACCGGCATAAAAAAGCCAGACTACGGTTTGCAACTGCACATGGGAACAAAGATCGTACTTTTTGGAGAAATGTCCTCTGGTCTGAGGAAAGAAAAATCTAACTGTTTGGCCATAATGACCATTGTTATGTTTGGAGGGAAAAGTGGGAGGCTTGCAAGCCGAAGAACATCCCAACCGTGAAGCACGTGGTGGCATTATCATGTTGTGGGTGTGCTTTGCTGCATGAGGGATTGGTGCACTTCACAAAATAGAGAGATATATGTATTTAAGTCTATATTATAAGGTTAACGAAATCAGGAGGGAATGAGAAGGATGTCCAAGTAATCCTTCATCTTGGATTTCTGGAAAAGTTTCCAGAGTTGATACCCTATATCCGTGTGTCTAAACCTTCTGCATATCCTTTTTCCAGAGAGGGGATGGGCCTCTTGCTGTCATTGTGGTCCCCACCAGAGAGGTATGCCCAGATCATTTTCTCTTTTCTCTGTCCCACTTGTTGTTCATCTTTACTTTTCTAACCTGCCTAACTTCTCACCTGGGTGCATGTGTTATACAATTACAATAAGCATACACACAATGGATGTTGAGTTTGAGTCGTAACCACTTTGATTTCTTCTTGATTTTTGTTCCCCCTCAGCTGGCCCAGCAGAGCTTTCAGATCTTCCAGAAGCTCCTCAAGGTACAGTAAGGTTGTGCCCCAAATGACACCCTATTCCTTTTCTAGCCCCAAATGACACCCTATTCCTTTTCTAGCCCCAAATGACACCCTATTCCCTTTCTAGGGCACTTCTTTTGATAATTTGTCTTAGGGCTCTGGTCAGAGTATAGCACTATATAGGGAATAGGGGTGCCTTTTGGGATGCATCCCTAGTTTCTCTGCCCAGCAAAGCACTACAGCCACAGTCAGCCAGCAAAGCATTGGAATGTGATGGGCTCTTTTCCCCTGGCTGTCTGCTTATTGTACTGTATCTTCATTCCCATCCCTCTCCTCTTGCCAGCCTTTCACGTGGATCGTGCCTGGAGTCCTGATGGGGGGAGAGAAGAGGAAGGCAGAGAAAGCCAGGTTTTTTTCCACCATTGATTGACTTTGGGTAGCATATTTGTTTGAAGGGGGAAGCTTTCACTATAGTTGGTGTCAGTGTATCCAACCTAGGCTGTGTGTGCGCGCTTACAATCCTATCTGTGTTTAGGCTGCGTAAAGGGATTAACATTCTGATCACCACGCCGGGCCGACTGGTGGACCACATCAAGAACACTCTGAGCATAGCCTTCAGCGCTGTCCGGTGGCTTATCCTGGACGAGGCTGACCGGTACACACACACACACACACACACACACACTCTTTGACCTATATTTTAGGGCTTAAGGCCCTCAGTTGTTGGCATTTCCTTCTTCCTGCCAACACTACATTGTGTATCTGGCTTTGCTTTATGGTGAATGAGTGGTTCTGTGTTTGTCGGGGTGTAGGATTCTGGACCTGGGCTTTGAGAAGGACCTGACAGTGATCCTCAATTCCTTGAATGCCACTGGACCTCCCAGGCAGAACGTGCTCCTGTCTGCTACTCTCACAGATGGTAAGCTGCCCAAGTGTCCTGTTTGTTAGGCCGCAAATGGAAAAAAATGGGGGAGGAACTGCATTTGACATTTTAGTCATTTAGCAGACTATCTTATCCAGAACGACTATCAGTAGTGCGTGCATACGTTTTTCATACTGGTCACTCGTGGGAATCGAGCCCACAACCCTGGCGTTGCAAGTGCCATGCTCTACCAACTGAGCCACACGGAATCATCATCATTACTTTGGGTGTAATCATTAGTGCACACTAACGTTTTGCAACAAAAAAATAATAATAATAATCTTGGACAAGTTCATGTTAGTCCCTCCCTAATATGGTCTGTTTGGTCCCAGGTAACTGGGACTGCGGGCCACAGGCCAATCAGATCGGTCTCTGTGTGACAGCTGCTATATCAGCTCTCTTGTGGACCAATAGAACATACACTTCCCTCAATATATATTTAGACAGTAAAGCTAACATTTTATATTTGTCTCAATACTTTAGCATTTTAGATTTGAGATCAAATTAGGCAACAATACAGAATGTCATATTTTTATTTTAGGGTATTTTCATACATATCTGTTTCACTGTTTAGAAATTAAAGCACTATATCTAGTGCCCCCAATTGAAGGAGTAAGTATTTGGACAGATTCACTTATAGTGTATTAAAGCAGTCAAAAGTTTAGCATTTGGTCCCTTATTTCTTGCACTCAATGACCCAAGCCCAGCTCAGTTAATCCCTACCATTGTGTTGCTGAGTAGTCATAATACTTCAGCAAATGTACATTATACCAGCGGCGTTGGTAGACACAATGTGAGTAACCTAATTTATGTCCATCTAACTGCATGCCTGAATGCCTCTGCTGATCCTACAGCGATTGAATGCAGTAATCATGTGCAGATGAACCAGAGTTATACTGTTAGCACTGAGGTGGTGTGGCCTAGTAGGAAGTCCCTATGTGTGCAGCTCCCCCTGCACTAACGTAAATAACATGAGCATGTCTACAGTGCATTTGGAAAGTATTCAGACCCCTTGACTTTTTCCACATTTTGTTACATTACAGCCTTATTCTACAATTGAGGAAAAATACCATTTCAAACTTGTTAAGGATAGGGGGCAGTATTTGGAATTTTGCAGGACTGAGGTGGCCAAAGTAAACTGCTTGTTACTCAGGCCCAGAAGCTAGGATATGCATGGTAGTATTGGATAGAAAACACTCTACAGTTTCTTAAACTGTTAAAATAATGTATGTGAGTATAACAGAACTGATTTGGCAGGCGAAAACCCGAGGACCAATTTTTTTTCTGTTGACCTGCCAGCCAATTCCAAGCTTAAGCTAATGAAACCAAAGACTTCCGCCTCCCAAATTGCAGTTCCTATTTCTTCCACTAGATGTCAACAGTCTTTATACATGGTTTCAGGCTTGTATTTTGAAAAACCAACGAGGAATAGTTGTTTATCCTCAGGAAGTCCCATGGCAAAACTAATCTCATTGCGCGCGTGACCGAGGGAGCACGCTGCGTTCTTTTCCTTTCCTATTGAAAATAGTTCGCTCCGTATGAAATATCGTTTATTTAGATATTAGAGTACCTAATAATGAATTAGAAACGTCGTTTCATTTGTTTGGATAAACTTTACTGGTAACTTTTGGAACTCCTATGTCTGCATTCTGAACGGGTCGATTACTGAACTCAATGACGCCTACTAAACGGACTATTTGGGATATAAATAAGGAATTTATCGAACAAAACGACCATGCATTGTGTTCCTGGGACTCTTGTGATTGTGATCAGAGGAAGATCTTCAAAGGTAAGTCACTTATTTTATTGCTATTTGGGATTTTGTGATGCCTGTGCTTGTTTGGATAATATGCTGTTGTGGGGCGCTGACCTCAGATAATCGAATGCTGTGCTTTCGCCGTAAAGCCTTTTTGAAGGCGGTTAGATTGCCAAGATTCTAAGCTAAAGAATCATGTCTGACACTTGTGTCGTGTCTTTGACTATGCCAGATTGATTGCTATGACATGCTATTCTATAAAATAATTTCTCCGTAATTAATATTACCTGATTGAACTAATCATGTAAATATTAATTAACTAGAGAGGGACACCACGAAAGAATATTTATAGAGCTGTTATCTTTCGAATAAACTCTTAAAGATTTAGTAACATTTTACTAAATAGCAGTCACATTAATCGTCATTTTATTCAGTCCTTGATTATCTGCAAGAATCCTGGCTAACAAGTTGAATCAGCAATACAAAATTGGGTTTAATTATTTATTTACTAAATACCTAACTAATCACACAGAATCACACATATACAATTAAATCATAACTTGATCACAAATTACGTCATACAGAAACGTCCCTAGCGGGCGGAATAGATATGACAGCTTGTTACACAAAGGAAAGGGGCTGAGTCTTAGTGAAAGAGCGGGAGACAGGGACATAGGCGAGCTGTGCTGTCGTAAATACAGTATCTGATGCATTCTAAATTACCGCCCATTTGAAAAAGAAAATGCAATACATATTTACTCTGAGCTGCGCTTCAGTAGGTTGGTGGTAGATGGAAGACCGTATCGCCAACCCGAGTCCTCTGTCCTTTGGAGAATGTCTCTGGTAGTCACGGGATACGTTGTAGTAACGTTGTGTGTGGAAGACGGGATACTCGGACTGTCCTTCCTAACCTGCGTTTGTAGCAGCTGTTGCCAACTCAACGGCTAGGAGATATCACTTCTGTAGTGAACACGAGTTCAAAGTTCATACCATTCACAATCAAAGTCCATGCTGATGTTGGCCTAGTTCTGTAGTTATTGTCTGAACCATTCTGACACAGGACCGTCATCCTGGTGTACCTGGAACAGGAAGTTATATTCTTGTCACTGGCTTTATATAGTGGAGGTAGAGGGGTGTGTCTGAAAAGTTTATAACCCATGCCTCTTCACAGGGGTGGGCCACTGGTTGAGCTGAGGAAAACTTATGAAAGCACAGATCTCTCATTTGGAAGCTAAATTTACATTTAATCTCTTCACAAATAATCTCATATTCAAACATTTCAATTAAACCACAATTCCATGTGAATTCGATACCTCTGACATTTATACTTTCCACAGTAGAGTTTGTCATTCTATCATTGATGAGAATGTGTCAGAGGGCAACCGAACTGACATAATATACCTTAAGTACCACCGCATATGTTCAGTTGGTTGGATTATCAGAATATAGTTCATTTCCCCCAACTTCTGATGTTACCCAGAATCTCTATGTTAACCCATGGGTTTCCTTATGTCACATCAGTTATAGTGGGGAGAGAGAAAAAGGGGGAAAGAGGTATTTATGACTGTCGTAAACCTACCCCCAACCCAACGTCATGACACTTGTATTATCATGAAGGTTTAATATTACGTTTTCTGTATTTTGAATTTGGTGCTCTGCAATTTCACTGGATGTTGTCGAGGTGGGTCGCTAGCGGGACCCCTGCGCCAGAAAGGTTAATCAATCTACACACAATACCCCATAATGACAAAGCGGAAACAAGTTTTTATACGTTGTTGCAAATGTATTAAAAATAAGGTGTAGGTTCAGGCTGAGGCTCAGAATTAGAAGAATAGTCATCCGAGATGTCATGATTAATTTCTTCCTCATCTAAGTCAAATTTTACGAATGTATACATAAAAAACATTGATCACATTTACACAAGTAATCAGTCCCTTTACTCAGTACTTTGTTGAAACACCTTTGGCAGCGATTACAGCCTCTTCTTCTTGGGTATGACGCTACAAGCTTGGCACACCTGTATTTTGGTAGTTTCTCCCATTGTTCTCTGCAGACCCACTCAAGCTCTGTCAGGTTGGAAGGGGAGCGTGGCTGCACAGCTGTTTTCAGGTCTCTCCAGAGATGTTTGATCAGGGTCTGGCTGGGCCACTCAAGGACATAGAGACCTGTCCCGAAGCCACTCCTGCGTTGCCTTGTCTGTGTGCTTAGTTAGGGTCGTTGTCCTGTTGGAAGGTGAACCTTTGCCCCAGTCTGAGATCCTGAGTGCTCTGGAGCAGGTTTTCATCAAGTATCTCTCTAATTTGCTCTGTTAATCTTTTCCTCGATCCTGACTAGTCTTCCAGTCCCTGCCTCTGAAAAACATCCCCACAGCATGATGCTGCCACCACCATGCTTCACCGTAGGGATGGTGTCAGGTTACGTCCAGATGTGATGCTTGGCATTCAGACCAAAGAGTTCAATAGCTGGTTTCATCAGACCAGACAGTCTTGTTTCTCATTGTGTGAGTCCTTTAGGTGCCTTCTGACATATTCCTAGTGGTCTGTCATGTGCCTTATACTGAGGAGTGGCTTCCGTCTGGTCACTCTACCATAAAGGCCTGGTCACTCTACCATAAAGGCCTGATTGGTGGAGTGCTGCAGAGATGGTTGTCCTTCTGGAAGGTTCTGCCATCTCCACAGAGGAACTCTAGAGCTCTGTCAGTGACCATCAGGTTCTTGGTCACCTCCCCGACCAAGGCCCTTCTACCCCGATTGCTCAGTTTGGCCGGGCGGCCAGCTCTAAGACGAGTCTTGGTTGTTCCAAACTTCTCCCATTTAAGAATGATGGAGGCCACTGTGTTCTTGGGGACCTTCAATGCTGCAGACATTTTTTGGTGCCCTTCTCCAGATCTGTACCTCAACACAATCCTGTCTCGGAGCTCTACTGACAATTCCTTTGACCTCATGGCTTGGTTTTTGCTATAACATCCACTGTCTAGTGATGCACCGATATGACATTTTTGGCTGATACCGATGTCCGATAACACATTTTTTACATTTTTGCGGCCTTTCAAGCATTCTAGTACAGTTAAATAGTTAAAACGCACACGGACGAAACGCACACGGACTGCATCTCAGTGCAAGAGGCGTAACTACAGTCCCTGGTTTGAATCCAGGCTCTATCACATCTGGCTGTGATTGGGAGTCCCATAGGGCAGTGCACAATTGGCCCAGCGTCGCCGGGGTAGGCTGTCATTGTAAATAAGAATTTGTTCTTAACTGACTTGCCTAGTTAAATGAAGGTTACACACGCACCATACTGACAGAAAAATTATTTTATTGGCATTTACAGTTGAAGTCGGAAGTTTACATGCACCTTAGCCAAATACATTTAAACTCAGTTCTTCACAGTTCCTGACATCCTAGTAAAAATTCCCTGTCTTATGTCAGTTAGGATCACCACTTTATTTTATGAATGTGAAATGTCAGAATAATAGTTGCGAGTGATTTATTCTCAGCTTTTATTTCTTTCATCACATTCCCAGTTGGTCAGAAGTTTACATACACTCATTTAGTATTTGGTAGCGTTGCCTTTAAATTGTTTAACTTGGGCCAAACGTTTTGGGTGGCCTTCCACAAGCTTCCCGCAATAAGTTGGGTGAATTTTAGCCCATTCCTCCTGACAGAGCTGGTGTAACTGAGTCAGGTTTGTAGGCCTCCTTGCTCGCACACGCTTTTTCAGTTGTGCCCAAAAATGTTCTATAGGATTGAGGTCAGGGCTTTGTGATGGCCACTCCAATACCTTGCCTTTGTTGTCCTTAAGCCATTTTGCCACAATTTTGGAAGTATGCTTGTCCATTTGGAAGACCCATTTGCAACCAAGCCTTAACTTCCTGACTGATGTCTTGAGATGTTGCTTCAATATATCCACATCATTCCTCATGAAGCCATCTATTTTGTGAAGTGCACCAGTCCCTCCTGCAGCAAAGCACCCCCACCACATGATGCTGCCACCCCCGTGCTTCACAGTTGGGATGGTGTTTTTCGGCTTGCAAGCCTCCCCCTTTTCCTCCAAACATAATGATGGTCATTATGGCCAAACAGTTCTATTTTTGTTTCATCAGACCAGAGGACATTTCTCCAAAAAGTACAATCTTTGTCCCCATGTGCAGTTGCAAACCGTAGTCTGGCTTTTTTATGGCGGTTTTGGAGCAGTGGCTTCTTCCTTGCTGAGCGGCCTTTCAGGTTATGTCGATATAGTGCTCGTTTTACTGTGGATATAGATACTTTTGTACCTGTTTCCTCAGCATCTTCACAAGGTCCTTTGCCGTTGTTCTGGGATTGATTTGCACTTTTCGCACCAAAGTACGTTAATCTCTAGGAGACAGAACGCGTCTCCTTCCTGAGCGTTATGACGGCTGCGTGGTCCCATGGTGTTTATACTTGCGTACTATTGTTTGTACAGATGAATGTGGTACCTTCAGGTGTTTGGAAACTGCTCCCAAGGATGAACCACACTTGTGGAGGTCTACACAGTTTTTTTTTTTGAGGTCTTGGCTGATTTCTTTTGATTTTCCCATGATGTCAAGCAAAGAGACACTGAGTTTGAAGTTAGGCCTTGAAATACATCCACAGGTAAACTTCCAATATACTCAAATGATGTCAATTAGCCTATCAGAAGCTTCTAAAGCCATGACATCATTTTCGGGTAATTTTCCAAGTTGTTTAGAGGCACAGTCAACTTAGTGTATGTAAACTTCTGACCCACTGGAATTGTGATATAGTGAATTATAAGTGAAATAATCTGTCTGTAAACAATTGTTGGAAAAATTACTTGTCATGCACAAAGTAGATGTCCTAACCAACTTGCCAAAACTAGAGTTTATTAACGAGAAATGTGTGGAGTGGTTGAAAAACGAGTTTTAATGACTCCAATCTTAGTGCATGTAAACTTCCGACTTCAACTGTACATATTTAGGGGAGTGACAATGGACTTTGGATTGCACATTTTGTATGATATTTTACAAGACAATGTATGACACCACTAACACTGTGTGCTTGTGTGCCTGGCATAGAGATGCGTATACAGTGCCTTCAGAAAGTATTCATACCCCTTGACTTATTCCACATTTTGTTGTTACAGGCTGAATTTAAAATTTATTAAATTGAGATTGTCTCTCTGTTTATCTCACTGTTCTAATTAATGTTGTGGTGGCAGGCTTATCCCGGTTAGCTGGGATCAGCATGAAGGAGCCGGTCAGCATCCAGGTGGGAGAGAACTCGGAGGGGATCAACGATCTAACTCCGGACCCCACAACAGCCCAGGGCAAATCGGACCGCTTTGCTGTACCCGAAAGGCTGCAGCAGCACATGGTGGTGGTTCCCAGCAAACTAAGGCTGGTCTGCCTGGCAGCCTTCATCCTGTCCAAGTGCAAGGTAAGCACGGTCTGGTATTGGGTGTAGTTTTAGCGTTTCTCTCACTAATGATTGAGATTAGGCTTGGAGGATATGAAGGTGGTCTTAGATCTGTGCCTTGGAGAAACTTCTCCCCAGAATGCACAGTCCACATGCAGATAGGTTGATATTTGGGGGTTGGCTATCTTATTGTTCATGTTAAATCGGGGAGCTCAATTAGTCTTACCATTCTGGGAAACTAAGTAGGGATGTTAATCGGTTAGCTTCTGAAAATTACATTTGACCAGTCATTGCTTATTGGTCTGTAGGTTAATTTGCATAATTTAGTGGAATTGAATTGGCCCGTGTGTATTTTCGTTAGTCGTCATGCATCTTATGACACGTGCACAGCATACAGAGCCTAGTTTAAGGAGTGGAATATCCTACCACCTGTCAGACAACGCGAGATTAGATCCTTAGTGGAGTGAATCTTGCTTTTTGTAAGCCCAGTTACTGCGCAACGATTCTAAATGAAATCGCTGTTCTATTGGTTTTCATAACTTTCTTTCGTTGCCCAGAAGCCAAAGGCCCAATCTTAGTCATATTACCAACGCATTCTAGTTGTTATAGATTCCTCCTCTTTCTACGTTTCTAACAGAGATTTTCATCTGTCACATGGAACCGCTCGCACTAGGTGTGCTGTTTCAAGTGGTGTTTTCCCCCGAATTGCATTTTGGCAAATGTTTGAATGCCTTTTTTTATATATATATTTGTGTTGCTACTGCTTCATTACAGGAGTTACATGTTCAATAATTGGCTATTAAATTTTGACTGATAAGACAATACGCTTGCTTTTGTCGCATGTTTCCATTAAGCTCTTAAGGGAAACTGTCCGGTCCTTGTGTGCACGCCTAGTATCAGAGAGCAAGAGGCGAAGCGAGTGGTTTCACTCTCGCCAAAATCTGTCCATAAAAAGCCCAATGCGTTTCTATGTCGCCTGCCTTCCAGCCTTGTAACATTGTTAGGGCGGAGAAATAAGCGTCTCGTCATTATATACAGATCTCTAATAGTATTTTCTGTTGGTCACGTCGTTTACTGTTTCGATTTTTTTTTACTATTTGTTAACCGGTTAATGAAATTTTGTTATTCGGCAGCAAAAGTGACTGAAATTTGCATCCCTAAAGTAAAGGATATGCACATTGTCCCATTTTATATTATGGCTGTGTTTATCCTCTCTCACCCCTGCAGTTTGAGAAGGGTCACAAGATAATTGTGTTTGTGTCGAGTTGTGAGGCAGTGGAGTTCCTGCTGATCCTTTTCAACGCCGTGCTCTCTGGGCCAAAAGCCAAACAGCAGCCTCCGCTCAGCTTCTTCCGTCTCCACGGCAACATGAAGCAGGAGGTGAGACACTACTTTTTTAACCTACCATGTACCCATGTGACTGTTGCATGGGAGTACAGGACAGTTTCGTTATTTACATTTGTGCTACACAGGCATCACTCCCAGGGCCTTCTCTGGAACAGCAGCAGCACAGTCTTTCCAATGAAGGCTGCTTTTAGTCAGGGTCAGAGAGTGGCTATACCATGCCCTGTGTTACCACTAACCAGCTGGTGTAGTGTGGCAGTCACCAGGCCATGCCCTGTGGCTGTACCCGGGGAGGAGCTGAGGGCTAATGCCCTGCCCAGTGTTCACCCCTGTCCCAGGGCCGCTAATGACAGTCAACGGGGGCTGCCCATATGGCACCTCTGGGGGCGTGGGACTGGAGATGGGCAGTGGGCACAAGCTCTGGTTATATTAAAGCTCTGGATATTAAAGAGGAATGGGTCAGGTGGAAGTATGGACGGCAGAGGCTGTCATCGAGGCTGGATCTACGTCTCAAATGGCACCCTATTCATTTACATTTACATTTAAGTCATTTAGCAGACGCTCTTATCCAGAGCGACTTACAAATTGGTGCATTCACCTTATGATATCCAGTGGAACAACCACTTTACAATAGTGCATCTAACTCTTTTAAGGGGGGGGGGGGGGGTTAGAAGGATTACTTTATCCTATCCTAGGTATTCCTTAAAGAGGTGGGGTTTCAGGTATCTCCGGAAGGTGGTGATTGACTCCGCTGACCTGGCGTCGTGAGGGAGTTTGTTCCACCATTGGGGTGCCAGAGCAGCGAACAGTTTTGACTGGGCTGAGCGGGAACTGTACTTCCTCAGAGGTAGGGAGGCGAGCAGGCCAGAGGTGGATGAACGCAGTGCCCTTGTTTGGGTGTAGGGCCTGATCAGAGCCTGAAGGTACGGAGGTGCCGTTCCCCTCACAGCTCCGTAGGCAAGCACCATGGTCTTGTAGCGGATGCGAGCTTCAACTGGAAGCCAGTGGAGAGAGCGGAGGAGCGGGGTGACGTGAGAGAACTTGGGAAAGTTGAACACCAGACGGGCTGCGGCGTTCTGGATGAGTTGTAGGGGTTTAATGGCACAGGCAGGGAGCCCAGCCAACAGCGAGTTGCAGTAATCCAGACGGGAGATGACAAGTGCCTGGATTAGGACCTGCGCCGCTTCCTGCGTGAGGCAGGGTCGTACTCTGCGAATGTTGTAGAGCATGAACCTACAGGAACGGGTCACCGCCTTGATGTTAGTTGAGAACGACAGGGTGTTGTCCAGGATCACGCCAAGGTTCTTAGCACTCTGGGAGGAGGACACAATGGAGTTGTCAACCGTGATGGCGAGATCATGGAACGGGCAGTCCTTCCCCGGGAGGAAGAGCAGCTCCGTCTTGCCGAGGTTCAGCTTGAGGTGGTGATCCGTCATCCACACTGATATGTCTGCCAGACATGCAGAGATGCGATTCACCACCTGGTTATCAGAGGGGGGAAAGGAGAAGATTAATTGTGTGTCGTCTGCATAGCAATGATAGGAGAGACCATGTGAGGATATGACAGAGCCAAGTGACTTGGTGTATAGCGAGAATAGGAGAGGGCCTAGAACAGAGCCCTGGGGGACACCAGTGGTGAGAGCACGTGGTGCGGAGACAGATTCTCGCCACGCCACCTGGTAGGAGCGACCTGTCAGGTAGGACGCAATCCAAGCGTGGGCCGCGCCGGAGATGCCCAGCTCGGAGAGGGTGGAGAGGAGGATCTGATGGTTCACAGTATCAAAGGCAGCCGATAGGTCTAGAAGGATGAGAGCAGAGGAGAGAGAGTTAGCTTTAGCAGTGCGGAGCGCCTCCGTGACACAGAGAAGAGCAGTCTCAGTTGAATGACTAGTCTTGAAACCTGACTGATTTGGATCAAGAAGGTCATTCTGAGAGAGATAGCAGGAGAGCTGGCCAAGGACGGCACGTTCAAGAGTTTTGGAGAGAAAAGAAAGAAGGGATACTGGTCTGTAGTTGTTGACATCGGAGGGATCGAGTGTAGGTTTTTTCAGAAGGGGTGCGACTCTCGCTCTCTTGAAGACGGAAGGGACGTAGCCAGCGGTCAAGGATGAGTTGATGAGCGAGGTGAGGTAAGGGAGAAGGTCTCCGGAAATGGTCTGGAGAAGAGAGGAGGGGATAGGGTCAAGCGGGCAGGTTGTTGGGCGGCCGGCCATCACAAGACGCGAGATTTCATCTGGAGAGAGAGGGGAGAAAGAGGTCAAAGCACAGGGTAGGGCAGTGTGAGCAGAACCAGCGGTGTCGTTTGACTTAGCAAACGAGGATCGGATGTCGTCGACCTTCTTTTCAAAATGGTTGACGAAGTCATCAGCAGAGAGGGAGGAGGGGGAGGAGGATTCAGGAGGGAGGAGAAGGTGACAAAGAGCTTCCTAGGGTTAGAGGCAGATGCTTGGAATTTAGAGTGGTAGAAATTGGCTTTAGCAGCAGAGACAGAAGAGGAGAATGTAGAGAGTATTTATTCCATATATAGTGCACTGCTTTGGTCAAAAGTAGTGCACTATATTGGGGATAGGATGCCATTTGGGATTCGGAAAGAGTTATTATGGATGTGTTTGGTAATAGGAGTGCACAGGCTGGGCCCCTTACAACTGCTCCTGTGACGAGGATGGCAGGTGACACAGCTGTTATTGCACCTAAAACAGATTGTCCTCCACAAATACCCTTTATGGATTTTGGTGTTGTCTTACATGGGCAAATAATTTTTTACCTGTACAAAATTAAACAACAAACTTTATTTTTAACAGGAAAGGACAGATGTTTTCCAAGAGTTCTCTCTCTGCAAGACTGGAATTCTGCTCTGTACGGTAAGCCAGCTCAACGTTTGAGACACTGCCTGGGCCTACATGACGCCGGATATCTTCCTGCAGGTTGAGGGAAACGGTTAGATGAAATAATGACTGTCGTACCAGATCTAAATTGTGCAGCCCTGGGTCCCAGGCAGCGAGTGGCCTGAGCATCAGCCCCTGTTTGCTGGAAGGAAAATACAGAATATCCCTGCCCTGCGGGAACCAGCCCAGCTTCTCTTTCCATTAGCTTTGGCATTTTGCTAAAAAGTTCCCTAGGCAACTGAGCTTGCCATGGACTTAAACCCAGAACTGTTGCCTCTCAAAATCATTTTCACTTGATGTTGTGAAAGGTTGCATGGCCAGTTCTTGTCATCCTTCCTTACACCTCTCTCTCCCTCTGTCTCTCTGTTTCTCACTTCTCCCCCCCATCTCCTTCACTACTTGATTGATCATTCAATTAAATTGCTTAGTTCCTAGATATTTGTCCTTTGCCATTGGTTTGGACTTGCATTTCTTCAACCAGCCACTGAGGCACACCGTCCCCCGATGTCAAAAAAATATCAACAATGACAACTTCATTTTGGGGAAATGAAATGTGTGTGAATGAGAGACCCCTTAATGCTAAATGACAAGGCTGAATAAATAAGTGGTTCTAATCCGTCTGACAGGCTGGCATGGCCCAGCACTGGCCTCCATCTGTACTGGCTGGCCAGGCCAGCATCGCTACTCCACTCCTCCCCAGGCAGTCCAGTGTGCCCGGCCAATACACAGCTCATCCTGGCCCTGCCACTGGCAACCGAAGGCCCAGAGCTCCATGCAGCATCTTCCCTCTTCCTAGCACTCCAATATCAGATATTTATTTATATTATACACCACAGCAGCGCAGCAGGCCACAAACCACAATGGCCTCCCAGACCAATAAAGACAATGGCCTTTTTGAAATGTTAGCCCATTTCAAACAAACTCCTGTGCGTGCACACAGTCATCTAGCCCAACTGTGTGTGTTTGTAGGGAGAGACAGTGGTATTTGACCAGGAAAATGTACTTCTTATAGGGCCACTATAAATCTTACCTAAAAGTCAGAGGGTTGGTTTCAGGCTTGCATTGGGAGGTCCACAACATCACAATCATTATTATAACTTTTTTCTCCAGGATGTTGCAGCACGTGGACTTGACATGCCTCAGGTGACATGGATTGTACAGGTAAAATTCTAATATAAGAACATGACATTTCTGTCCATTGAGGAATTCCAAGTGAAATGTCAGATATTTGTATTTAAATTAGTAATGTGTGTGTCTGTGTGTTTCAGTACAACCCTCCAACCACTCCAGCAGAGTACGTGCACCGCGTCGGGCGAACTGCCCGTATAGGAGCTAAGGGAAGCAGCCTTCTCTTTCTCACCCCTGCTGAAATGTCCTATGTCACTTCCCTGGCAAATCACAATATCAGGTAGGTCTGTGGATGATCACTGAACATCCCTTCTCTAACCCGTGTGCCCATGTTCACAACCTTTTTATGGTTGTGTGACACATCTCCACACAGTCTGTCTGCGTCTCCAACTTTAAAGTTAGTCTTATTTGTACTTTTCTATGCTCCATCCAAGACCGTGAAACACTTTTCTCTCCCTGTACTGTTCTCATACACGTGGTCTCTATGGTTTTACTTTGCGCGCGCACACACACACACACACACTAATGCTTCATTCCCAAGCTCTGTGTAGCCCGGCTGAATCGTCTGGGCTGATCAATATCTGTGAAGGGGAGCACTGACAGCCACTGAGCAGAGCCAGCCAGAGCTGTCACCCTCTATGGTCATGTGCTCACCCTCTGCTCACAACGTCATTTACCACGAGCCACATGACAGCCTGCTGCTAGGGTGGGTGTGGGGGGGGCATTGGGCATTGCGGAACATCCCGCACCCCACGTCTATTTCTATGGGCACAAGCACTGTTCATGACACAAACTGGAAACACCCCTCTTGTTGGTGGAGAGAGTTTAGCAGGTTTAAAGCTTATTTCCTGCAATTCTACACATTTTGTTATGGGGTGCAAAGAAAATGTTTAAGCAAATTTTCATGCAATGCTGTACATTTTGCCATGTCTAATGTGTATTCATGTGATATTTGAGTGACACAAAATTACAATTGTCTATGGGCAAAAAAAACGGGGGGGAAAACCCCGTTATATGACATGGGCTGGTTGATCTGGACACTGACAAGTTATAAATAGCTCTCGCTAAGGTATGCAATGACTAACATGACAAGAGTAACTGATGATGCACTACCCAATTTCTAAATGGCACCTTGTGCATTCTACTATTACAACTTTCAAGAGTATTTTATTTAAAAAACAAAAACAAAAAAAACAATTAACATAAACTTCCTCTTTGGGGGGGGGGGGGTGACCCTCCTGCCGACTACACAGTTGGGGAACCACTGTGCTATAGGTTTATTAAAAGGGTTTAGGACGAGGGAGCAAGACATCCGGAGAGATCCAATAGAAAGTCATACTACAAAAGTCTCACTACTTTGCGTCTTTAGAACAAGCACCCGTTTGAGGCTAAATCACAATGTTTCCCCAAATGTACTTACTTGGTAGTTTTTTGAAAGCAGTCCACAGTGGAACTCAGGGTGTCTGGGGTGTATTCACTAGGAAGCAAACGTAACCATAGGGGCCTAAAAATGGAATGGACCTACATGAATTTGTCCAATAAGAAACTCTTGTTTTTCAAAATGTTTTCTGCATCAAAACGGTTTGCTACGGTTTGCACAGTGCACTAATGAATACACCCCTGTTGTCAACTGTTCCTCCAGCCTGTCCGAGATGAAGATGGAGTTGATTCTGTCAACGCTAATGCTGGACGACCGCTTCAAAGTCAGGGGAAAGTATGACGGCAAGGTGAGGGAGCAACAAGCTCAACACATTTTATACTTATATGACTATATTCAGCTTTCACCAATGTTAAAAGTGCTTTCCTTCTGGTCAGTTCAATCTACATAACTTGTGTGTGTCTGTAGAAGTCTTCCGGGGCTCTGGAGCAGGAGGTGCAGGAAAGAGCAACTGTCCTACAGACGGAGTTTGAGAACGTTGTCCATAACGATAATGACTCTGTCCAAGCAGCCAAGAGAGGTGTGTTAAATTTGTTTAAAATTTGCACACAAGAAAAGACAAAGCAATAAGATGAGAGTTTAAAGACAAAGGAAAACTGCAGGAGAGTAGAAAAAAGATGGAAAAGTATGGCACCTCCCCCTTTCCATTTTTAAAACAGAACCCTAACATTGAAGAAAAACAAATAGTTGGGAATAACACAAAGAAAAATAACAGATTTAAGCACATGGGTTAAAAAAAAAAAAATCACGTGCATATCACCATAAGTGCGTAATCAACATGCGTTACAAACCAACTTCACCCAACATTGCTGGGTTAAAAGGACAAAAAAAAATAAAAAATTATGTTTAAATGATCGTTGAAATTAGAGTGTATATAGCAGGAAAGTTTGGGTACAGAATCAAAAGAACGGCTTCCTCACTAACAGTTTGTCTTGGTGACTGGTTTAAACTCCTGTTTTGTGGTCGTCGTTTTAGTGACGTTCACGCAGCGCTTTCCTCTGTTGATTTAGCCTTGCAGTCGTTCCTACGGGCGTACACTGCCTACCCGTCCAACATGAAGCACATCTTCCATATCAAAGCCCTGCACCTGGGCCACGCCGCCAAGAGCTTCGGCCTGAGGGACGCCCCACAGGGCCTGGTCACCGCCGCTGCCAAGGGCTCCAACAAAGACAAGGGACAGGCCAAGAACAAGAGGTGAGCCTAAACACTGCGGCACTGCTAGCATTACTTAACTGTCTGTCACTTTTTTACTGTCATTCATACAGCATCTTTTTTTTTAAATGTAAAAATCTGTTTAGCATGTATGTATGTACAGTTGAAGTCGGGAAGTTTACATACACCTTAGCCAAATACATTAAACTCAGTTTTTCATAATTCCTGAATTTTAATCCCAGTAAAAATTCCCGGTTTTAGGTCAGTTAGGATCACCACTTTATTTTAAGAATGTGAAATGTCATAATAATTGCAGAGAGAAATATTTATTTCAGCTTTTATTTCTTTCATCACATTGCCAGTGGGTCAGAAGTTTACATACTCAAGTAGAATTTGGTACCATTGTCTTTAAATTGTTTGACTTGGGTCAAATGTTTCGGGTAGCCTTCCACAAGCTTCCCACAATAAGTTGGGTGAATTCCTCCTGACAGAGCTGGTGTAACTTAGTCAGGTTTGTAGGCCTCCTTGCTCACACACGCTTTTTCAGTTCTGCCCACAAATTTTCTATGGGGTTGAGGTCAGGGCTTTGTGATGACCACTCCAATACCTTGACTTTGTTGTCCTTAAGCCATTTTGCCACAACTTTGGAAGTATGCTTGGGGTCATTGTCCATTTGGAAGACCCATTTGTGACCAAGCTTTAACTTCCTGACTGACGTCTTGTGATGTTGCTTCAATATATCCACATCATTTTCCCTCCCTCATGATGCCATCTATTTTGTGAAGTGCGCCAGTCCCTTCTGCAGCAAAGCACCCCCACAACATGATGATGCCACCCCTGTGCTTCATGGTTGGGATGGTGTTCTTCTTCGCCCTCCAAACATAATCATGGTCATTATGGCCAAACAGTTCTATTTTTGTTTCATCAGGCCAGCGGACATTTCTCCAAAAAGTACAATCTTTGTCCCCATGTGCAGTTGCAAAACGTAGTCTGGCTTTTTTATGGTGGTTTGGGAGCAGTGGCTTCTCCCTTGCTGAGCGGCCTTTCAGGTTATGTCGATATAGGACTCATTTTACTGTGGATATAGATACTTTTGTACCGGTTTCCTACAGCATCTTCATAAGGTCCTTTGCTGTTGTTCTGGGATTGATTTGCACTTTTCGCACCAAAGTACGTTCATCTCTAGAAGACAGAACACGTCTCCTTCCTGAGCGGTATGACGGCTGCGTGGTCCCATGGTGTTTATACTTGCGTACGATTGTTTGTACAGATGAATGTGGTACCTTCAGGCGTTTGGAAATTGCTCCCAAGGATGAACCAGACTTGTGGAGGTCTACAATTTTTTTAATGCGTTTTGGCTGATTGATTTTCCCATGATGTCAAGCAAAGAGGCACTGAGTTTGAAGGTAGGCCTTGAAATGCATCCACGGGTACACCTCCAATTGACCCAAATTATGTAAATTAGCCTATCAGAAGCTTCTAAAGCATTTTCTGGAATTTTCCAAGCTGTAAACTTCTGACCCACTGGAATTGTGATACAGTGAAATAATCGGTCTGTAAACAATTGTTGGAAAAATTACTTGTTATGCACAAATTAGATATCCTAACCAACTTGCCAAAACTATAGTTTGTTCACAAGAAATTTGTGGAGTGGTTGAAAAACGAGATTAGTGACTACAACCTAAGTGTATGTAAACTTCCGACTTCAACTGTATGTATGTGTGTGCAGTGGAGGAAGCTGCCTTTTTTTGCTTTTGAAATAGCAGCCATAGCGAGCTGCCGTTCCTGTCCCTCTGGGTGTAGAGGAGTGGCTGTATGTCTAGACCCCCAGAGGACGATCCGTATGGCCAGGCGTGGCCGTTGCTAGGGGTGTCTGACACTGGACCTGCCTCCACTCATCTCTGCTCTCACACAGCTATTAGTGGTCATCTGAGGGATCCCCCTGAGGCCCAGCACTCAGGTTCTGGCCTGACTGGCTTCTGGCTGGCTGCTTGGCCTGGACTCGCCCTCGAGACAGACGCAGGCAGCGCAGCACAGCCGGAGAGAGGGAAGGAGGGTCAGCTCAGCAGGGTGCCCTAGTGCTCATTAGCCTGCTGATTGTGGGAGACATGTTAGTATATTCTGCGCTGCTTGGACTGATTAGCGTGGGCTCTCACTTCTACAGCGAGCTAGCAGCTAGCACCTGCTATAGATTAATGCAGTCTGACTGACGTTCAGCTCAGTGGAACTTGGTTCATTTGGTTTCGGTGAGCTAGGTTTGTAAAACGATTCCTTGCCCATCACCGTGATGTAAGAGTGTGGTTCATGTTTTTTTTCCTGTGTGTGTCCCAAGTGGCACCTTATTCCCTATATAGTGCACTACTTTTGACCAGGGTCCTGGGCCTCGTTTCCCAAAGCCTTCATAGCATTCAGATCATTGTTAGAACCGTCTTACCATCTTCGGTTGTTTCCCAAAACCATTATTACTAAAGTTGCACTTGAAAACGTTTGTTATTTTCCGACTGCCTTAGATGCTTTTTTGCCCTTCCCAGTCACTTTATACACAGAAGAGCTCAGCTAAACACAGAATTAAGAGTTTTCTGTCGCGCTGTAACCGCCGATAACTTCAGAACGAAGTAGACTACAAATACAACGTTGCCAATTTCTTTGCAATTGTTACGAACAAGTAAAGAATAAAATAGTTTGAAGTGAAAATAGAGATGACTGCAAAAGATAAATGGGCTACGTATGCCTGTATATTAAAATCACATTGAAGTCAATTGTATGTTCATTCAATTGCATTCTATTTGCCAGTACTAGGCTGTTTGTCATTTTTGGCTCAATATATTTCATGATGTGTAATGTGCCATCTTGATTTAGTGTATTATTATAGAGTAAGCATTTATAATATTTTCTTACAGACCGAATAAAACATTTATTAAATTGAGATTTTGTCACTGGCCTACACACAATACCCCATAATGTCAGAGTGGAATAATATTTTAAGAAATGTCTTGAGTCAGGTATTTAAACCCTTTGTTTTGACAAGCCTAAATAAGTTCAGTAGTAAAAAAGTGTTTAAGTTACATAATACTTTGCATGGACTCGCTCTGTGTGCGGTAATACTGTTTAACCCCCTACAGTCGATTTCCGCACACCCGCGGAAATCTAATTAGCATACTAAAAAAATCCCCCTTAAGAATCAGCAGTGACTATGGAGGTGTAGCGTCTCCATCCGCCTATGTTGTCGCACTTCCGCATCTGCTGTGAAAGGTGACAGAGCTAGAGTGGTGTTTGTCAGACCATGAGACACCCCAAAGATCAGTCTTCTCACAATATTGCTTGTAGCTTCCGAACGGTTTGGCCTACAAACTTTTAGGGAAAGATGACAATCAAGAACATGATGGTGTTCCCCGTTTTGCTCTACGACCTCCACAAGTGTCAGGAGACTCGTCTGAAGTCGGTACAGACGATCTGCCAACTGCTGTCTATGGCGTCCGAACCGTTTTGGGCTACACACTAATAGACTAATGAACATGTGCAGACCATACAAGACTTGACTGAAGGTCCCTTGGTAACAGTTGAAAAAATTTATGGAAGTACAATGCCTTCAAAAAGTTTTCAGACCCCTTGTCTTTTTCCACATTTTGTTACCTTATTCTAAAATGGATTAAAAAGTAAATAAATCCTCAATCTACACACAATACACCATAATAATAAAGCGATAACAGGTTTTTAGAGATTTTTGCAAATGTATAAAACAAAATAACAGACCTTATTTACATAAGTATTCAGACCCTTTGCTATGAGACTTGAAATTGAGCTCAGGTGCATCCTGTTTACATTGATCATCCTTGATGTTTCTACAACTTGATTGGAGTCCACCTGCGGTAAATTTAAATTGATTGCACATGATTTGGAATGGCACACACCTGTCTATATAAGGTCCCACAGTTGACAGCGCATGTCAGAGCAAAAATCAAGCCATGAGGTCGAAGGAATTGTCCGTAGAGCTCCGACACAGGATTGTGTTGAGACACATATCTGGGCAATGGTACAAAAACATTTCTGCAGCATTTGAAGGTCCCCAAGAACACAGTGGCCTCCATCGTTTTTCAATGGAAGAAATTTTGAATGATCCGTACTATTCCTAGAGCTGGCCGCCCTGCCAAACTGAGCAATCGGGGGAGAAGGGCCTTGGTCAGGGAGGGGACCAAGAAGCCGATGGTCACTCTGACAGAGCTCTAGTGTTCGTCTGTAGAGATGGGAGAATCTTCCAGAAGGACAACCATCACTGTAGCACTCGGAGAAGCAGACACTAATCAGGCCTTTATGGTAGAGTGGCCAGACGGAAGCAACTCCTCAGTAAAAGGCAAATCACAGCCCACTTGGAGTTTGTCAAAAGGCACCTAAAGACTCTGACCAGGTAGTCACCTGGAACGCATTTCAATTAACAGCTGTGCCTTGTTAAAAGTAAATTTGTGGAATTTCTTTCCTTAAATGCGTTTGAGCCAATCAGTTGTGTTTTGACAAGGAATTATAAGTGAAATTATCTGTCTGTAAACAATTGTTGGAAAAATTACTTGTGTCATGCACAAAGTAGATGTCCTAACCGACTTGCCAAAACTGTAGCTTGTTAACTTATGGCTGGGATCTTATGGCTGGGATCCCGTTAACGGGATATCCCGTTAACGATCGATATGACAACAGCCAGTGAGAGTGCAGGGCGCCAAATTCAAACAGAAATCTCATAATTAAAATTCCTCAAACATACAAGTCTTTCACACCATTTTAAAGATAAACCTGTTGTTAATCCCACCACAGTGTCCGATTTCAAAAAGGCTTTACGACGAAAGCACAACATATCATTATGTTAGGTCAGCACCTATTCACAGAAAAACACAGCCATTTTTCCAGCAAAAGAGAGGAGTCACAAAAAGCAGAAATAGAGAAAATTAATCACTAACCTTTGATGATCTTCATCAGATGACACTCATAGGACTTCATGTTACACAATACATGTATGTGTTGTTTGATAAAGTTCATATTTATATCCAAAAATCTCAGTTTACATTGGCGCGTTATGTTCAGTGATGTTTTGCCTCCAAAACATCCGGTGATTTTGCACAGAGCCACATCAATTTACAGAAATACTCATAATAAACATTGATAAAAGATACAAGTATTATACATGGAACTTTAGATAAACCTCTCCTTAATGCAACCACTGTGTCAGATTAAAAAAAAAAAAAAATCTTTTTTTTTTTTTTTTTACTTTACGGAAAAAGCACACCATGCTATAATCTGAGTACAGCGCTCAGAGCCCAAACAAGCCATAAAGATATCTGCCATGTTGTGGAGTCAACAGATGTCAGAATAGCATTATAAATATTCACTAACCTTTGATGATCTTCATCAGAATGCACTCCCAGGAATCCCAGTTCCACAATATATGTTTGATTTGTTCCATAAAGTCCATCATTTATGTCCAAATACCTCCTTTTTGTTCACGCGTTCAGTACACAATCCAAACTCACGATGCGCGGGCAAGTCCATGCGAAAGTTCAGACGAAAAGTCATATTACAGTTTGTAGAAACATGTCAAACGAAGTATAGAATCAATCTTTAGGATGTTTTCATCATAAATCTTCAATAATGTTTCAACCGGAGAATTCCTTTGTCTGTAGAAATGCAATGGAACAGAGCTAACTCTCACGTGAGCACGCGTGATCAGCTCATGCCACTCTGGCAGAGCCCTGACTCATTCAGCTCTCATTAGCCCCCAATTCACAGTAGAAGCATCAAACAAGGTTCTAAAGACTGTTGACATCTAGTGGAAGCCTTAGGTGGTGCAATATGACCCATAGACACTGTATATTGGATAGGCAAACCTACAAACCTCAGATTTCCCACTTCCTGGTTGGATTTCTTCTCAGGTTTTTGCCTGCCATATGAGTTCTGTTATACTCACAGACATCATCCAAATAGTTTTAGAAACTTCAGAGTGTCTTCTATACAAATATACTAATAATATGCATATATTAGCAACCGGGACTGAGTAGCAGGCAGTTTTACTCTGGGCACGCTTTTCATCCAAACGTGAAAATGCTGCCCCCTATCCCAAACAAGTTAAGTAAGTGCAACACAGGGTGCATTCGCCAATTCATTGAAGGCTTTGGCTTGCTTTTATAAAGCAGGTCCTACGTGTTTGCTGAAATGTTCGTAATGTGGCTTGAACACTTTCATGAGGTGCTGAAACCCCTATTCTCAACCACCAAGAATGGGCGCATATCCGCAGCTGTAAACCAAAGACTGTAAAAAAATATATAAACACAGCCTACATATCGCTGTTTAGTTTGGCCCAGTCAGAATCGCCTGGCAAGGGCTGTTTGAATGGAGAGGGGATGAGATGTTATTTCTTTGCGTTTCCGTCTTGCTCTGGTATACTGGGGTGATGTTGGTGTAAATGTCAACATATTTGAGGTTTTGGCAGCTGCATAAGCTATTCTCGTTGAGCGTGGTTCATACTGTTAATGTTTTATCCACAACTTTCTGTCCATTGCCGTTGTGATCTACTGGGAAGCAGAATATTTCCCAAGCTGGAGATTTGAAACAATTGACGATCCTCCAATTCTGGTTTATCGACCCCACCTCTGCACCTCACAAAAGGACAGTTTGAAATGTGCCAATTATGATTAGAATTTTGATTACAACATGCTAGTTTTAATGAATATCCTGAAATGTTAGGTTTTTTCCACCAGATTTACTCAGAGGCATACAATGCAGCATAGGCATAGCCTATAGGCCTAGTGTTTTTATTTTGTAAAATGTTTCATTGTGTGTTCATTCGTATTCACAGTGCGGACCGAACAGAGGTCCCTGTACGGAACTGTTCAGTACGAATACATGTACCGTTACATCCCTACCATTTTGTAGATCATAATTAGGTCAATGCAATAGAATAGCCAGCCCTTTTCATTCACAGTTGGTGATTACATAATTATGCATCGTTCGCTCCAGCCTTGTTCATCAACTCAGCCATTCTCCCCCTTTTCTCCCTCGTGATACTTAATTTATTTAATCTGTTATGTGTGAAATTCATGCATCGTTCGCTCCAGCCTTGTTCATCAACTCAGCCATTCTCCCCCTTTTCTCCCTCGTGATACTTAATTTATTTAATCTGTTATGTGTGAAATTCGTTTAGGTTCAGGTTTGAGGCAATTATCGGGGTGATTATCAACTGGGCACGGCACATACCACTGTCAGAAGAAGGAGCAGAGCAGGCACTACTGTCGAAAAGGAGGGGCAATGGATGAAATCCATTTTTTCAATTTGTTTATGCCATGCGGTCCTAAAGCTGGTTAAAACTCCAGTTTGTAATATTATGATTCTAACAATTTGTTAAATAAAATAAAAGCAGGTGTAGATCTTACAGTGAAATGCTTACTTACAAGCCATTAACTTCTTGCAACTATAGGGGGTGCTGTTCCGCATTAGCATTTTTTGGTCTCCAAATTAAGCGGCCTATTGCTCAATTCTTGATCGTACAATATGCATATCCTTACTACTATTGGATAGAAAACACTGTCTAGTTTCTAAAACCGTTTGAATTATGTCTGTGGGTGACCCAGAACTCCCTCTACAGCAAAAATCCTGACATGACTTGCGAAGGTCTGAGAATTATCCTCTGATCTGGGTTCAGTTTTAAAGCCTGTGTATATCCTATGGCTGGAAATGAACTGCCCCCGCCTTCCCCTGGATGTCAGTAACCAATGAGAAGTGGAATCGGCTCTCTACGTAGCTGTCCGAGGTTATAAAGCCGGATGGAACGAGAGTACATTTCTTTTCCTCGTTCGTAATGGCGCCTGGCAAGAACTCAGGATGAAATTTTGGAACGCTCAGTTATCGACCAGAGATGTATCCGTCTGTAATTTAATTAAATATAGGTGTTAGAAACATCATAACGATGTTATTTGAAACCGATTTATATCAGTTTATGCGAGTATAGTGCTATTTTTCTGAATTTCCTTTGTATCTAGTTTGCGGATTTGGACATGTTTGTGCGACATAGCTAATGGTAGCAGCTAGTTCCAAAGGTGAAGAGGACGTTTTACAACAAAGCAACTATTCTTTTGAAGAAAAGACACATTGCCCAAGATACTGATGGAAGCTCGTCCAAAAGTAGGAACTATTTATGATGTTATTACGTATTTATGTGGAAAAATGTCATAGTGTTTGCGCGCCACTTTTGCAGGCACTGGTCTGGCTGCAACGCACACTATATGTCTAGTAACGTTAATTTTAAAAATCTAACATAGCGATTGCATTAAGAACTAATTTATCTTTCGATTGTTGTCCAACTTATATTTTTTAGTCAAGTTTATGAATAGTATTTTTATAAGAATAGGCGCTAATCCAAAATGGCGCCGGCCAGAATACATGCAATGTTTGTAGTGATTACATAGTATAACCACGATTTATGCTGCTAAATATGCACATTTTCGAACAAAAGCTATATGCATTGTGTAACATGATGTTACAGGACTGTCATCTGATGAAGTAAATCCAGGTTAGTAAAATTATATATCTTTTGTTGGGTTATTACGATCGCTAACATTTACAGCTGGTAAATGCGGTTGTGATTCTGGCTATTGTGGTACGCTCATATAATGCTATATTGTGTTTTCGCTGTAAAACACTTAGAAAATCTGAAATATTCTCTGGATTCACAAGATCTGTGTCTTTAGATTGCTGTAGGCTGTGTATTTTTCTGAAGTGTTTTAGGATGATTCTTTTGGTAATTGACGTCGGTCTCTGTAATTATTCCGTCTGCTTCCAACGCTATTTCAGATTGCAGCTGCAATGGTAAACTGTGATTTATACCTGAAAAATGCACATTTTCTAAAAAAAAAACTATCCTATACCATAAATATGTTATCAGACTGTCATCTTATGAAGTTGTTTCTTGGTTAGTGGCTATATATATCTTTATTTAGTCGAATTAGTGATACCTACTGATGCAGGGAAAAAATGGTGGAGAAAAAAATGAGGTCTTTTGCTATCAGTGGTTAGCTAATAGATTTACATATTGTGTCTTCCCTGTAAAACATTTTAAAAAACAGAAACGATGGGTTTATTCACAAGATCTGTATCTTTCATCTGGTGTCTTGGACTTGTGATTTAATGATATTTAGATGCTACTATCTACTTGTGAAGCTATGCTAGCTATGCTAATCAGTGTGTGGGGGGGTGGGGGGTGATCCCGGACCCGGGGTAGAGGCTCATGAAAGGTTAACCAACAATTTTAAGAAATAAAAGTAACAAATTAAGAGCAGCAGTAAAATAACAATAGCGAGGCTATAGAAAGGCGGTACCGATACAGAGTCAATGTGCGGGGGCACCGGTTAGTCGAGGTAATTAAGGTAATATATACATGTAGGTAGAGTTAAGTGACTTATGCATAGATAGTAACAGAGTAGCAGCAGTGTAAAATAGTGAAGAGGGGGTGCAAGTGGGGGGGCAAGTTGAGCTGGCCCATCGGCAAACTTGATGGTGTTTGAGTCATGCCTGGCCATGCAGTCATGAGTGAACAGGGAGTACTGGAGGGGACTGAGCACGCACCCCTGAGGGGCCCCCATGTTGAGGATCACCGTGGCGGATGTTTTGTTCCCTACCCTTACCACCTGGGGACGCCCGTCAGGAAGTCCAGGATCCAGTTGCAGAGGCAGATGTTTAGTCCCAGGGTCCTTAGCTTACTGATGAGCGTTGAGGGCACTGTGATGTTGTAACGCTGAGCTGTAGTCAATGAATAGTATTCTCACATTGGTGTTCCTTTTGTCCAGGTGGGAAAGGACAGTGTTGAGTGCAATAGAGATTGCATCTGTGGATCTGTTGGGGCAGTAGTCAAATTGGAGTGGGTCTAGGGTTTCTGGGATAATGGTGTTGATGTGAGGCATGACCAGCCTTTCAAAGCACTTGAATATAGGTGCTTATAGTTCGTCCAATTTATTATCCAGCGATTGTACGTTGGCCAATAGTACCGATGGCAACAGCAGATTAGCCACTCGTCGGCGGATCCTCACAAGGCACCCCGATCTCTTTCCACGATATATTTTCCGTCTCTTTCTCCTGCAAATTACGGGGATGAGGACCTGTTCAGGTGTCTGGAGTAAATCCCTCTCGTCCAACTCATTAAAGATAAATTCATCGTCCAGTTCAAGGTGACTAATCGCTGTTCTGATATCCAGAAGCTCTTTTCGATCATGTGAGATGGTAGCAGCAACATTATGTACAAAATAAGTGACTAACAATGTGAATAACTAAATAAAATAGCACGGTTGTTGAAGAGCCCATAAAACGGCAGCCATATTCTCCTGCTCCATCTGTCCCATTTTTATATAGACTTATTTAGAAAAAGTCAACGACGAAGGGGGGCATGACTTTAAAAATGGCAGACTAATAATATTTTTTAATTCACGAGCAGTCCAAATGACTGTTCTAGTGTTAATGACCTCACTGGCTGCTGTCCTTAACAGCTAGGCTAATTATCGGCCAGGACCCCTAATGAATAAAGCCTGCGTGAAACAGTATCGGACACTCCTCTCTACAGTTTTACTATGCTCACAGACACACACTTACACAGCGACACTCACTGTTTTAACCCCAGCCTAGACATCATCCATATGGCCTGTCTGATGGTTGGCTCAGCTTTGAATGTGTTACCACTGCTCTCGTGTTCACACACACCCAGTCTCACTGATTTGATAACAGCTATTGGCTCTTTCTAACAGACTCCCTCGTTCTCCTAGTGTCTCTCTCAGGACCCCTCTGGCCCTATACAGTGCACTAGTTTGACCAGAGCCCTATGGGCCCTGGTGAAAATTTGTGAACTGTATAGGGAATAGGGTGCCATTTGGAAAGCATCCTGGGACAGTGTTTTTTTTTGGGTTCTCCGGCCACCTGTCAGTAGAGACTTCATTACAGGTGTATGTATGGCTGCGGTGTTGCACTGTCCTTGTCCAGGCAGGTCCTCTCTCTAATTGCCTGAATAGTCCAGCAACAAACATACAAACACATACACAAAGCCTTCTGAGGCACATCTCACACACACTCCCTACTCCCTCTGGTGTAAACTCTAGCTAGACTTCACACAGCCAAGGGTGTTAAGAATACATGGAGACCACCTTTCATTGTTTATTTACATTGCCGTCTCTGGTGGTGAGGCTGAGGTTGCACTAGGACTTGCCTGAGGGGGTTATTTTGTCCCTTGTGCTTACGATGTTCTTTGTCCTTTGATAACAAACAGACGGCAAACAATTAAACAAACAAGAGCTGACTATAAAATAGCAGTATATTTAGACTGTGCCCCATATCCTACATTCCTTATCTCTCCAGTCATTGTGAATGTTATTTGGTCCAACTTTCTGAATTGTTTGAATTAACATTTTGAAAAGCTAGGTAGTTGATTTTATGTATTTTTTAAGAGCCATAACTGAAAAGGAATTGGTTACAACTTTCATTGCAATTTCAAAGAAACTGATCTAGAAAATGGTAGTGGCATGTAGATGTACTTCAATAACAATCGTCTGTGAGGGGGAGAGGCGAAGGGGCGAATGCATGCATATGCGCTGGGGTGGGTTTGAGGCGGGGGGATTCTCCGCTAAGTATTGAACTTTTGACGGATGCCAGATCCGGCAGTGAGAGTGATGCATTCTGTGTGTAGATTAATCTCTCATAGACAGACTATGTAAACATAAATGGTACGGTAGATCTCATGATACAATGGGATGCATGAGATAACGAGCAGCATTATTTCCTGTGAATTAGACACATCACGATTTCACAGGTGCGTCTTTCACATTTCGGAAGGGGAGGGGACATTTGGTCCATAGATAGTTTGTGACGTTGTCAGCTAACCATATGTGCGCTTCCATGGGGCAGAAGTCAGCGTATTGTTGTGATTCTGGATGGCCAGATTGTTAGCAAGAATGATGAACTCCCATGTGGGGAATCGTAAGTGGCTTGTTTCATCATGTTATTGATATCATATCTTGTTTTGAGGTGTTTTGACTGACTTCATGTCAATGCTAATATGGGTCAAATTCGCTAGCTAACTAACAACTGTAACGATGTATTTTAGAGACATGCTCATTGTGCAAATGTATATGTTTAAAAATATATATTGGAGATGAAATATAGCTTACATTTTGTTAACAATCTAAGCCAACCCTGTCTGTTTTTCCCCATAGTTGCGCACACCTCGATTTTGTTGCTTAACAAACAACCCGTCTAACTTGCAAAGAGAGAGGAGCTCTTTGTTCCGGTTCCGATCCTCGTTCTAGCTCTACTCTTAACATTTATGGACCCAGAACTTAATCGGGCATCTGACCAATTATGGGAGACTTCAGTTCTGGGTTAACCGAGATTTGTGGAGATATATGCTCTTCAGTCAGTCAGGCTCCCCATTCATATGTCCTCCAGTAGGGGTCCCTATAGAGCACACTATAGCTGCAGATCAATAATCCTGTTACTGGAAGGCAGGCTCCTCTGGGGTGATCAGTTTCACTGCCCTGGGTGTTTGCTGCAGCCTACTGTGCTCCGTGGGCCCTAAATGTCCCTCTGGACTGGGCAGCCCGGGGCAGGCTCCAGCTCCAGGGGTTATTGATTAGATAAAGACACAGGCTGGTTTTACATGGTCCCCCTGCTGCGATGTGACATGACAGTTATCGTTGGTCAATAGAGATCCTCACCTATACACACAACAGTCAGTCACTCTTTTCTCTGGTGCTTCTCTCCCTCCTTGTGAAGATGGGTTATTAGTACTCACCACAGCCAGAGATGGGTCTGTTCTCCTGTAGTGCCGTCTTTGGGCTAGCTGAGGCTTGTTTGGGAAGAGGTAGTATGTTCAGGATGAAGTAGAGATTTTGTTTTTTTAACCTCTAATTCCTCCCAAACCCGGATCCGGGAGCACCCCCCACAGTAAAAAAGCTGACTAGCATAGCCTAGCATAGCGTCACAAGTAAATACTAGCATCTAAATATCATTAAATCACAAGTCCAAGACACCAGATGAAAGATACACATCTTGTGAATCCAGCCATCATTTCTGATTTTTAAAATGTTTTACAGGGAAGACACAATATGTAAATCTATTAGCTAACCACGTTAGCAAAAGACACCACTTTTTTACTCCATCAGTAGCTATCACAAATTCGACCAAATAAAGATATATATAGCCACTAACCAAGAAACAACTTCATAAGATGACAGTCTGATAACATATTTATTGTATAGCATATGTTTTTTTAGAAAAATTTGCATATTTCAGGTATAAATCACAGTTCTACATTGCAGCTGCAATCTGAAATAGTGCCGAAGCTGCCAGAATAATTAGAGACCAACGTCAAATACCTAATTACTCATCTTAAACATTTCTGAAAAATACACAGTGTACAGCAAATGAAAGCCCAACATCTTGTGAATCCAGCCAATATTTCAGATTTCTTAAGTGTTTTACAGCGAAAACACAATATAGCATTATATTAGCGTACCACAATAGCCAGAAACACAACCGCATTTACCAGCAGCAAAGGTTAGCGATCGTAACAATCCAGCAAAAGATATATAATTGGACTAACCTTGATATACTTCATCAGATGACAGTCCTGTAACATCATATTACACAATGCATATAGGTTTTGTTCGAAAATGTGCATATTTAGCAGCACAAATCGTGGTTATACAATGTGGTCAGTGGCAACAGGTCATGCATTCTGGCCGGCGCCATCTTGGAAAGGCACTTAATCTAATCGATAAATAATCGTAAACTTGACTAAAAAATACAGGTTGGACAGCAAATGAAAGATGCATTAGTTATTAATGCAACCGCTGAGTTAGATTTTTAAAATTAACGTTACTAGACATACAGTGTGCGTTACAGCCAGACTAGTGCCGCAATAATGGCGGACAAATGCGTTTACATTTTTCCACATAAATACGGAATAACATCATAAATAGCTCTTACTTTTGGACGAGCTTCCATCAGAATCTTGGGCAAGTGGTCCTTTGTCCAAAAGAATCGTTGCTTGGTTGTAAAACGTAGTCTTCAACTTCGGAATTAGCAGCTAACATTAGCTATGTGGCCACAACATGCCCAAATGTTCAAAGCGCAATACTAAGGAAATTCCGAAAATAGCAATATACTCGCATAAACTGATATAACTCGGTTTAAAATAACTTCGTTATGATGTTTCTAACACCTATATCGAATTAAATTACAGACGGATATAGCTAAGGCCGATAACTGAGCGTTTCAAAATGCCATCCTGAGGTCTTGCTTTGCGCAATGACGAACGACGAAAAGAGAGCTCCCTTCGTTCCTTGGCCTTTTATAAGCTCTGAGAACTACGTAGACACTCCATTCCACTTCTCATTGGTTACTGACATCCAGGGGAAGGCGGGTGCAGTTCATGTCGACCCATAGGATACATACAGAGCTTTAAACTGATCTGAGAACAGAGCCTCGTTTTCAGACCTTCGCAGTTCCTGTCATGAATTTCGCTGCAGAAAGAGTTCTGGTTCACCCACAGACATAATTCAAACGGTTTTAGAAACTAGAGATTGTTTTCTATCCAATAGTAATAATAATATGCATATTGTACGAGCAAGAATTGAGTACGAGGCAGTTTAATTTGGGAACGATAAATGTCCAAGTTGAAACAGCACCCCCTGTAGTGTCAAGAGGTTTAAGTTAAAAAAAAAAAAAATCATATTTAATATCCGAAACATACAATATACTTCCAGTGAGGCCGCTCAACAACTACATTATACAAGTCATCCAACAGACTCCCATTCAGAGCGACACACAGAAGCATCCAGGGTCAATGCCCTGCTCAAGGGCACGTTGACAGATCTCCCAGCAGGCAAAAAAACGTGAACCCGAACCCTCAAAGATCCCCCACACAGTTCCCCAATAGCTGTCCCTCAACCATTCGAGACCCCTCACACCCCCCCAAGAAGAAAAATGTTAAATACAAATAATTACATCCCCACCCTCAAGAACCCCCCAATTCACCAACAACCAAGAGAATGAACTAAAGAGAAAAAAGAAAAAGACAGAAGAAAACAGCTAACAACAATGCAAAAAAATGTAATAAATCAATTCAAAACAAAGGACATCAAGGACAGCTAACATCATAACGGCAATGCCAGCTGTATATGTTTGTATGCATGTCTGGCACTATTACATGCATATGTCTGTTCTTGTATGCGTTTATTTGAATGAGTGTTTGTGTATATGCATGTGTACAAACACCTGCACGGCATCAGCCTCAGGCAAACCGGCATTAGTTATAAAAACCCTGCCCCTCAGTGTCATTCAAACACACTTTTCATTATTTTTACTTTTCTCTTTGACCATCATTCTGTCTCCCGCACAGCAACTCCACTCCCACTTGTCTCCAATTCCACATCCCAACCCTCAGCTTCCCTCAGCCCATCCCATCTATCTCTGCTGGCCACCCACTTCGGGTTTCTACGCAACACATATCTTTCAACTATGCTGTGATGTTTAACGTACAATTTCAATCTATCTAATCAAATAGAATCCACAGATTGCGATTTGAAGATAAATACTTTCACTAAGAGTATTTGTATATTAGTAATTGACTGACTCGGTCTCTCCAGATCTCCTAACAGTATCCTCACAACAAAATCTGCAGAGCTTTGATGATTTTATGCCCCAAATATTCTACATTTTGTTGGTGGCAAGAATTCTATATAATAATTTTAGCTGAAAAGCACGAAGTCTTGAATCTTGCATTGTTTTATATATCAACTCATACACCCTGTACCATGGAATCGGTACATTAAAAATCTCTTCCCAACTATTTTGCAGTCTGTATGGCACAGTTGTCAACATCCTGGTCCTCAAATGAAACTGGTATACTTTCCTATTTATGCTATTTTATTCCTCCGCCAGTTTTGATCCTTTATATTGGGCAGACAGAGCAGTTCCCTACCTCCTCCCGCTGCCACCTGCCTCCTCCATTTTTGGGGTAATGCTGTAATCAATTGGTTGTACTCTTGGATTGAGCAGACCTGTCTGTACAATTCTGATAACTCCATGAAGGACATAACTCTACCATTCCAATTTACACTATAATTTAAGAACAAAATACACTTTTCAAACATATTTCCCATAAATACAGGTATTTTATCAACCAGCACATTTAGTTCAGCCATAATATTTGTTGTATTTCAAGGGGATAAAATAGGATTTGTAGCCATACTTGTTTGAAAAAGAGAGATACTTTGAAAAAAGTATAATTTTCAATTAATCGAAAATGAGACATGGAAATCTACACAAAGGCAAAAAGGCAATTTTTAAACAAGCTAAGCTTTTCTTAGTAATCTATTTGAGAACCATTTAGGGTTCAAGTAAAACCTTTGAATAAGAAAAGCTTTGAGAGGTTTAGTGTTTTTATTTAATCTCAACCCACCCTATTCATTATATAGATAGACACGTTTTATTTTGTCTGGTTTAGCGTCCCAGATAAAGCAAACTATTTTTTGCTCATGATTTGAAAAACGAATCATCAGGAGTAGGCAGCGCCATAAGTGAGTAAACAGATATGACTAAGGAGTTAATCAGGGCAAGTTTTCTATTGAAATTCATTGTGGAGAGCTTATTTATATATTTTGTGATATGAATACCAAGTATGTCTACTTCACCGTCAGCCCATTTTATAGGTAAGCTGCAAGGTAATGTAAAAGTTGTATTTTTTAAGGATCCAATACGTAATATTGTACACTTATCAAAATTTGGTTTTAGTCCAGAGAGTACAGAAAAATTATCTCAATCTTTTAATGAGACATTGCAGGGATCTAGCTTGCGGACTTAACATAAAACTTGAGTCATCGGCATACATGGACACCTTTGTTTTTAAGCCTTGGATTTCTAATCCTCTAATGTTGTTATTGGATCTGATTTTAATAGCTAGCATTTCGATGGCCATAACGAATAGATATGGTGACAGCGGACACCCTTGTTTAACTCCTCTTGACAATTCAAAACTCTCTGAGAAGTAGCCGTTATTTACTATTTTACACCTGGGGTTGCTATACATTATTTTTACCCATTTTATTTACCCAAGATAATTACCGAAATTGAAAAAATCGAGGAATTTATAAATAAAATCCAGTCTTTATCAAATGCCTATTCAAAATCCGCTATAAATACCATTCCTGGCTTCTTATATGTTTCATGATGTTCTATTATTTCTAGTAGTTGTCGTATATTATCTCCAATGTATTGTCCATGTAAGAAACCTGTCTGATCAGGATGAACAACACCTGGTAAAAGTGCTATGCATTTTGCTAGTATTTTTGCATCACAACATTGAAGTGTAAGGGGCCTCCAGTTTTTTAGATAGACCGGGTCTTTATATTTGCCATCTGGGTCTTGTTTTAATAATAGAGAAATCAGACCTTCCTGCTGAGTACCTGACAGACTACCATTTCTATAGGAGTAGTTAAAACAATCTAACAATGGAGCTTTTAGTATAATACAAAATACTTGATATATCTCTACCGGTATGCCATCAAGCCCTGGGGTTTTTCCAGAATTGAAAGGATTTAATAGCCTCAAAAAGATCTTCCTCTGTAATTTGACCTTCGCACTGATATTTCTGTACATTTGAGTTTCTGCAAATTATTTTTGTTAGCATTCCTGTATTGGAGATCCAGGAAGAATTTTTTGCATTTTTCACCATATTCCATCCAGTTTGCTTTATTTTTGTAATAGATTACATTAGATCGTTCTTGAATAAGTTCTTCAAGTTCTTTTTGTTTTTACTCTAACTTATTTTGTATCTCTGTAGTATCGTTTTTATTGCTATCTACCTGTACTATTAGTTCATGGATTTCCCTTGTTAGTCTTGTTTCTTTAGCCAGAAACTGCTTTTTTATTAATGATGAATATTGAATTGAATGACCCCTAAAGGTACATTTTAAAGGTATCCCAAACAATAAGGGGGTTTGCTGAACCTATATTATACTGGAAAATTCAGTTATAAATTATTTTCTTAGTTAAAAATAAGTTGTCCTCCAGTAAACTTTTATTACATTTCCAGTATCCCCGTCCACGTGGAAAATCTATAAGAGTTACGTGAATGCCAATTAGATGATGATCCGATCGCGTTCTCTCCTATTATTACTGTTTTAACCTTTGATGCAAGAGAGAAAGAGACGAGAAAGTAGTCAAGATGACTAGCTTGATTAAGTCTCCTCCATGTATATCTCACTAGATCTGGGTTTTTTGGTCTCCAAATATCCACTATTTCTAATGTGTCCATAATATTTGTGATTTCCTTAAGGGCACGTGATGATAGTTTGTAGAGTGATTACCTTTACGGTCCATTGAGGTACGTAACACTGTGTTATAGTCTCCTACCATAATGATTCGATAATTTGTTGCCTGTAAGTTCAATAAATTGGTTATAAATGTTTTCGAAGAAGTGTGGATCGTCCTGATTTGGACCATATAGATTAATGAGCCAAATCTCTTTTTCTTCCATTTATATTTTTATGAGGATCCACCTTCCTTGCGACTCATTCCTGATTATTTACACATTCAGATCAACATTTTTGTTAATTAATATCATCACACCTTTTGAGTTCCTTTGTCCGTAACAAAATTATTTCACCACCCCATTCCTTTTTCCACGCAACTTCATCTAAGGATGTAGAGTGAGTTTCCTGTAAACAGTATGTTATATTCCTTTTCTTTTAGCCATGTAAAGACTATTAAAAAAGATCAATCTGCTAAACCGTTACAATTATAACTGGCTATGCTAATTTCACCCTTACTATTCTCCGTCTAAATTTACCATAATTAGTGCTTGTAAAGTTCCTGCCATCAGAGGTATGATGACGGTCAAAACTAGAGCTTTCAAATGTCTGATATTTAGAATTCAAGGTTCTAGCAATATTTGTTTTATTCCCTTGCCTGTGAGCCAATGCCACAGATGTTAGGAAATTGAGACAAGATATTGTGTGTAGTAAATCTGAGTAGGTTGATGTGTATGATATTGGATGTGATTTAGTGAGAGTGTGTACGATGTCTGTCTAGGAGTAAGACTGTGTGATGTCCAAATAAAAAATAACTCTGCCAATTTGCATGGTTGAGTGTCTGTGTGTGTAACATGTATAGCCTTAATAGCATGTAACATGTATAGCCTTAATAGTCATGATAATTGTAATCCATATCGTATCACCGTCATAGTTGCATCATAATTACCTTTAACATCATTGTAAAACACATCCCAGCATTTCCATAGCAATTGACGTTTCACATGATCACGAAAGACTCGAGACGGCTTCACTACAGTAAAAATGTATTCCGTACAATATGTTATTATTCCCCAATGCCCCTATTCTGATATCTTCCCCTTGCTTTTTGTAAACATATAAACTTATAGACAAATACATAAAAAAGATAGACCAACAATAAACATATACAATTATAAAACACTTCTCGACAATGGAGAGGAGTGAAAGAGAAGAGAGCAAGATCAGGTGTGTGTGTAAGTCCGTATGTGTCAGTGAGCATGTAATTGAGTACGTACAGTTCAAGTCGGATGTTTACATACGCCTTAAACAAATACATTTAAACTCAGTTTTTCACACTTTCTGACAATTAATCCTAATAAAAAATCCCTGTTTTAGGTCAGTTTAGATCACCACTTAATTTTAAGAATGTGAAATGTCAGAATAATAGTGATTTATTTAAGCTTTTATTTTTTTCATTACATTCCCAGTGGGTCAGAAGTTTACATACACTCAATTACTATTTGGTAGCATTGCCTTTTAAATTGTTTAACTTAGGTCAAATGTTTCGGGTAGCCTTCTACAAGCTTCCCACAATAAGTTGGGGGAATTTTGGCCCATTCCTCCTGACAGAGCTGGTGTAACAGAGTCAGGTTTGTAGGCCTCCTTGCTCGCACACGCTTTTTCAGTTCTGCCCACAAATTTTCTATAGGATTGAGGTCAGGGCTTTGATGGCCACTCCAATACCTTGCCTTTGTTGTCCTTAAGCCATTTTGCCGCAACTTTGGAAGTATGCTTGGGGACATTGTCCATTTGGAAGACCCATTAGCGACTAAGCTTTAACTTCCTGACTGATGTCTTGAGATGTAGCTTCAATATATCCACATAATTTTCTTCCCTCATGATGTCATCTATTTTGTGAAGTGCACCAGTCCCTCCTGCAGCAAAGCACCCCCACAACATGATGCTGTCACCCCCGTGCGTCACAGTTGGGATGGTGTTCTTTGGCTTGCAAGCCTCCCCCTTTTCCCTCCAAACATAACGATGGTCATTATGGCCAAACGGTTCTATTTTTTGTTCTACTTTTTTTACCCCCTTTTCTCCCCAATTTTCGTGGTATCCAATCGCTAGTAATTACTATCTTGTCTCATCTCTACAACTCCCGTACGGGCTCGGGAGAGACGAAGGTCGAAAGCCATGCGTCCTCCGAAACACAACCCAACCAAGCCGCACTGCTTCTTAACACAGCGCGCCTCCAACCCGGAAGCCAGCCGCACCAATGTGTCAGAGGAAACACTGTGCACCTGGCCCCCTTGATTAGCGCGCACTGCGCCCGGCCCGCCACGGGAGTCGCTGGAGCGCGATGAGACAAGGATATCCCTACCGGCCAAACCCTCCCTAACCCGGACGACGCTAGGCCAATTGTGCGTCGCCCCACGGACCTCCCGGTCGCGGCCGGCTGCGACAGAGCCTGGGCGCGAACCCAGAGACTCTGCCCTAGACCACTGCGCCACCCGGGAGGCCCTATTTTTGTTTCATCAGACCAGAGGACATTTCTCCAAAAAGTACAATGTTTGTCTCCATGTGCAGTTGCAAACCGTAGTCTGGCTTTTTTATGGTGGTTTTGGAGCAGTGGCTTCTTCCTTGCTGAGCGGCCTTTCAGGCTATGTCGATATAGGACTCGTTTTACTGTGGATATAGCTACTTTTGTACCCGTTTCCTCCAGCATCTTCACAAGGTTGTTTGCTGTTGTTCTGGGATTGATATGCACGTTTCGCACCAAAGTACATTAATCTCTAGGAGACAGAACGCGTCTCATTCCTGAGCGGTATGATGGCTGCGTGGTCCCATGGTGTTTATAATTGCGTACTATTGTTTGTACAGATGAACGTGGTACCTTCAGGCCTTTGGAAATTGCTCCCAAGGATGAACCAGATTTGTGGAGGTCTACAATTTTTTTTTCTTCTGAGGTCTATGATTTATTTTTGCTTGATATCATGGGAAAATCAAGAGGCACTGAGTTTGAAGGTAGGCCTTGAAATACATCCACAGGGACACCTCCAATTGACTCAAATGATGTCAATTAGCCTATCAGAAGCTTCTAAACCCATGACATATTTTTCTGGAGTTTTCCAAGCTGTTTAAAGGCACAGTCAACTTACTGGAATTGTGATACAGTGAAATAATCTGTCTGTAAACAAGTGTTGGAAAAATGACTTGTCATGCACAAAGTAGATGTTCTAACCGACTTGCCAAAACTATAGTTTGTTAACCTGTCTAGGACTGGGGTTCTTGCCAACAGCCAATGAAATTGCAGGGCGCCAAATTCAATCAAAAGAAATCTCATAATTGAAATTTCTCAGACATACAAGTATTAGACACCATTTTAAAGATACAATTCTCGTTAATCCAACCACAGTGTCCGATTTCAAAAAAGCTTTTCGGCGAAAGCAGAACATATCATTATGTTGGGTCAGCAACTAGTCACAGAAAGCAAACAGCGGTTTTCGAACCAAAGAGAGTTGTCACAAAAAGCCGAAATGGAGACAAAATGAATCACTAACCTTTGATATTCTTCATCAGATACTCCCGGGACAACATGTTACACAATACATGTATGTTTTGTTCGATCAAGTTCATATTTATATCCAAAAACCTCAGTTTACATTTTGCTTTGCCTCCAAAACATCCCATGAATTTGCACAGAGCCACGTCAATTTACAGAAATACTCATAATAAACATTGATAAAGATACAAGTGTTATTCACAGATTTAAAGATATACTTCTCCTTAATGCAACCGCTTTGTCCGATTTTTTTTTTTTTTTTAAATACGGAAAAAGCAAACCATGCAATAATCTGAGTACGGCGCTCGGAGACCAACACAACCCAAAAAGATATCCACCATGTTGGAGTCAACAGAAGTCAGAAATAGCATTATAAATATTCACTTACCTTTGATCTTCATCAGAATGCACTCCCAGGAATCCCAGTTCCACAATATATGTTTGATTTGTTCCATAAAGTCCATAATTTATGTCCAAATAACTCCTTTTGGTTCGTGCGTTCAGTACACAATCTAAACTCACGACGCGCGGGCAGGTCCAGGCAAAAGTTCAGACGAAAAGTCATATTACAGTTCGTAGAAACATGTCAAATAAAGTATAGAATCAATCTTTAGGATGTTTTTATCATAAATCTTCAATGTTCCAACCGGAGAATTCCTTTGTCTTCAGAAATGCAATGGAACTCAAGCTAACTCTCACGTGAACGCGCATGGTCAGCTCGTGGCACTCTGGGAGAGACCTTACTCAATCCCCTCTCCTTCGCCCCCACTTCACAGTAGAAGCATCAAACAAGGTTCTAAAGACTGTTGACATCTAGTGGAAGCCTTAGGAAGTGCAAAATGACCCCATAGACACTGCGTATTCGATAGGCAAAGACTTGAAAAACTACAAACCTCAGATTTCCCACTTCCTGGTTGGATTTTTCTCAGGTTTTCGCCTGCCATATGAGTTCTGTTATACTCAGACATCGTTCAAATAGTTTTAGAAACTTCAGAGTGTTTTCTATACAAATCTACTAATAATATGCATATATTAGCAACTGGGACTGAGTAGCAGGCAGTTTACTCTGGGCACGCTTTTCATCCAAATGCGAAAATGCTAACCCCTAGCCACAATAAATGTGTGGAGTGGTTGTAAAATGAGTAATGACTCCATCCTAAGTGTATGTAAACTTCAGACTTCAACTGTATGTGTTCATATCCACTTCATAATGTTCAGATATTTTTACAGTTCCTATACTTTATTTTTTTCGTAACCTGAAGTCCCTTTTTGAATTTAGTACAGCCATTGTGTTATGGAGCTGTCTCGGAACAGCTTGCCATCTATAAAGAATTTGTCCACAATGACAAAGGCACGCTTACCCTTCTTCCTTTGTTGCCTTTGTACCTGATATAGTCTCTTACGACGTTCGTGTATCTCCCTTGAAAATTGGTGATTGAGACTGAATTTGGTCCCTTTAAGCTCCCTTCCCCTGCTTTTGATCAGCTCCTTTTGTTGGTAGTGTTCAAATTTTGCGATCGGTTGGGGACCCTTGGTCTTGTCGCTCCAAGTCTGTGTACCTGGTGGAAAGCCACCTTGTCTACAGTCTCTATATGAAGTTTCAAGGCGGATTTAATGAATTCTCTGATTGCGCCCTCTGGAGTATTGGATGCCTCCTCAGGAATCCCAGAAAAAAAATAGATTTTCACGCATGCTACGACTTTGTATGTCTAATAGCGACTCCCTCATCAAATTTATTTATATAGCCCTTCTTACATCAACTGATATCTCAAAGTGCTGTACAGAAACCCAGCCTAAAACCCCAAACAGCAAGCAATGCAGGTGTAGAAGCACGGTGGCTAGGAAAAACTCCCTAGAAAGGCCAAAACCTAGGAAGAAACCTAGAGAGGAACCAGACTATGAGGGGTGGCCAGTCCTCTTCTGGCTGTGCCGGGTGGAGATTATAACAGAACATGGCCAAGCTGTTCAAATGTTCATAAATGACCAGCATGGTCAAATAATAATAATCACAGTAGTTGTCGAGGGTGCAGCAAGTCAGCGCCTCAGGAGTAAATGTCAGTTGGCTTTTCATAGCTGATCATTAAGAGTATCTCTACCGCTCCTGCGGTCTCTAGAGAGTTGAAAACAGCAGGTCTGGGACAGGTAGCAGGTCAGGGTTCCATAGCCGCAGGCAGAACAGTTGAAACTGGAGCGGCAGCACGGCCAGGTGGACTGGGGACAGCAAGGAGTCATCATGCCAGGTAGTCCTGAGGCATGGTCCTAGGGCTCAGGTCCTCCGAGAGAAAGAAAGAGAGAATTAGAGAGAGCATACTTAAATTCACACAGGACACCGGATAAGACAGGAGAAGTACTCCAGATATATCACCCGCTTGTCTAATGAAGCTGCTGCATCCTGTGCTCTCTCCCCTCAGACCTCTCAAGAAGTTTAGCGCTGAAGAGCGGGTGGCCAGTCTCACGCGCTCCGAATACGCCAGCGGGATTGATGGAGAATCCGCAGCCAAAAAGAAGAAGAACAAGAAGAAAAGCCAAGCCAATGGAGAGGAGGACGGAGTGGAATAGAAGTCAGGGGCTGGAAGGTTATCCCCGCTCACACAGGACAGCTCTCCTAACTCCTAAACCAATCTCCTGTCCCTAGCAGCTATAGTCTAGACATGTTTGTGATGGCCCCTCATAGATCTAAACCGATCAAATTATAGTTGAAAAGGTAATAACTCCACCTAGCCCTTTTTTTAGATTAGGTGGAGTATCTGTCACTTGATATTCATTACGCCCAGTATCTTCTCATCTAAAATGGTGCACCTAGAACGGGTGAAGGGGTTCTAGGGGTTGATTTGTGATTGTGCTGGTTGTGTAGCTTAAGGATGGGTGAATTCCATCCTTACCATAACCGTTTAACCCTCTACCTTTGCACAATCACTGTGTGTCTGTACAGAATTGATCCCAGAGCAGTGCTTGACACAACACCCACAAGTATGGGGCACCAGAAGTTGACGTAGTGAGTATAGTGTTTTTCTTTAGCAGTTCAGAACAGACTGACACAGTCTCAGGTTGTGTGTATTATTTTATAATGAATTGTATGGTGAGCCACGCACCATGGTCTATCACGTCAACACAAGTTAAGTATGTCACTGTTTCATGAAAAGAGTATGGTTGTTCTCCAGAATGTCAGAATTGTATTTTCAGCTACTGCATCGATAGGAATTTTGGTATACATCTGTGTGGACACGACTTTAAATGAACATTTTCAATTTTGAAAATATATGTTTGGTGTTTTATTTGTTTCATAAAATAATGAAACAAAATGCATTCATGCTATCTTAAATGTTTCAGAATGTCAGAAATCATATAAGCAAAGTATATAAAATATTAAGAACACCTGCTCTTTCCATGACATGAAAGGTGAAAGCTGTGATCCCTTATTGAAGTCACTTCAATCAGTGTAGATGAATGGGAGGAGACAAGTTAAAGAAGGATTTTTAAGCCTTTAGACAGGGATTGTGTATGTGAGCCATTCAGTGGATGAATGGGCCAGACAAAATATTGAAGTGCCTTTTGAACTGGGTATGGTGGGTGCTGGGCGCACCGGTTGGTGTCAAGAACTGCAACGCTGCTGTTTTTTTTAATGCTCAACCGTTTTCCATGTGGATCAAGAATGCGCCACCACCCAAAGGACATCCAGCTTACTTGACACAACTGTCAAAAGCATCGGAGTCAACATGGGCCAGCATACCTGTGGAACGCCTTGTAAAGTCCATGCCCTGATGAATTGTGATTTAAAAAAAAAAAGAAATATTGTTTCTACATTGCTACTTTTTCCAGGTGACTACAGTCTTACAAATAGGCTTTTTTAAAAACCTTTATTTAACTAAGAAAGTCATAAGAATAAATTATTATTTACAATGACGGCCTACCGGGGAACAGTGGGTTAACTGCCTTGTTCAGGGGCAGAATGACAGATTTTTTTGCCTTGTCAGCTCGGGGATTCGATCCAGCAACCTTTCGGTTACTGGCCCAACGCTCTAACCACTAGGCTACCTGCCGCTATGGTTGGTTGATTGGTATGCTATACAGGTGTGGCCTTTTATTTTCATATGTATCAAGTTCAATTTTGTCATTTTAGCAGAATATTTTGTAATACCACACAAATTACTGAAATGACGGGCTAAGAATGGACAGAGAGAGACCTATGTGTTCATCTTATCATATTTCTCCAATGCCTAATCAGTGTGTCTTGTTTGTAGTGAAACTGTCCCTGTTTGGAAATTAATAAAATCTGATGTCATTGGGACTCTGAGCATGGTACTTTCGAAACGGAGTCTTACTTTTCAACCACAGACAGTCGGACTACCGATGCAGACCTTCTTTTCCACCAGTCGGCCTACCGATGCAAGCTTTAACTGCTGTCTTGCGCTAACAAGGGGTAGGCCTGTGCTTTTTGCCATTTTCTTTAATAAAAAGTAGGCCTATGGCATACCCGCTCAATTCAAGTCTTGGTCTTAACTTAGCCTACCTCTGTGTCAGTGAAGGGATGTCGTTTAGAGTGCATTGAGGGTGGAGGAATTGACCAACATATCTATGGATATAGCAGCCTACAACCTAATTCCGTCTGTCACAAAGGTAGGCCTAGCTCTTATTTCTTAAATAGGAAGAAATAGGCTCCAACACACTCTTGTTCTAATAAAATTGAAGAGGTTTGAAATGAATTATGCCTACTCGAATTTGCCTACTTTCACCACCATGTTAATTTCCGATTGATTGTGCCATGGCTGATGCTTCAAGTTTCAGCACCACAATGTAAGTTACTAGAATCTGGCTTATTGTGAGGTCAATAACTCTAATAAATAGGTCTACATCATGGGCAAGAAATACAGTGCATTCGGAAAGTATTCAGGCCCCTTCCATTTTCAAACATTTTGTTACGTCACAGCCTTATTCTAAAATGCAGATTTTTTTGTTGTTGATTTTTTTTATCCAATCTGCACACACTACCCCATAATGAAAAAGCGAAACCTGGTTTTTAGACATTTTTGCAAATGTATTAGAAATGAGACCTTATTTACATAAGTATTCAACCCCTTTGCTATGAGACTCGAAATTGAGTTCCGGTGCATCCGGGTTCCATTGATCATCCTTGATGTTTCTACAACTTGACTGGAGTCCACCTGTGATAAATTCAATTGATTGGACATGATTTGGAATGGCACACACCTGTCTATATAAGGTCCCACAGTTGACAGTGCATGTAAGAGCAAAAACCAAGCCATGAGGTCGAAGGAATTGTCTATAGAACTTCGAGACAGGATTGTGTCGAGGCACAGATCTGGGGAAGGGTACCAAAATATTTCTGCAGCATTTGAAGGTCCCTAAGAACACACTGACCTCCATGATTCTTAAATGGAAGAAGTTTGGAACCACCAAGACTCTTCCAGGAGCTGGGCGCCCTGCCAACTGAGCAATCGGAGGAAAGGGGCCTTGGTCAGGGAGGTGACCAAGAACCCGATGGTCACTCTGACAGAGCTCTAGTGTTCCTCTGTGGAGATGGGAGAACCTTCCAGAAAGACCACCATCTCTGTAGCACATCACCAATCAGGCTTTTTCTTTTTTTAAAGCAGGCCTTTATCCAACCTGACAGAGCTTTAGAGGATCTGCAGAGAAGAATGGGAGAAACTCCCCAAATACAGGTGTGCCAAGTTTGTGAGTCATACCCAAGAAGACTCGAAGGCTGTAATCGCTGCCAAAGGTGCTTCAACAAAGTACTAAGTAAAGGGTATGAATACTTATTTAAATGTGATATTTCTGGGGTTTTACAATTGTATATATTTGCCAACATTTAAAAACCTATTTATGCTTTGTCATTATAGGGTATTGTGTGTAGATTGGTAAAAAAAAAAACGATTTAATCCCTTTTAGAATAAGGCTGTAACGTAACAAAATGTGGAAAAAGTCCAGGGGTCTGAATACTTTCCGAATGCATTGTGTATTGTTTTTAATGAAATCAATTATAGTAGTAGCAAGCTATCAAAGTTGACCTGTCCTCATGTTAATGCTCTCCTTTTCAAACTGAACAGAACATAGGCTATAGGCTAGTCCACATGCAAGATTTTTAGGACTAGGCATAATCCAAAATTATTTTCGGAAGAAGCCTTTGACTCTCCTGAACTGCCACTGTAGGCCGACACAGCACAGTCATTTGTTAGGCAGCACACACCATTTTTTGATCAGCAAGAGAGCAGGCCCGGGGTTCTAATATCCATTGCCATGTGTAATGCAGCCTAGTTTTATTTACACCATCCCAGCAGCTATCTTAGAAATATAACTTTGTTCTTTGTTTCTCCGAGCAGGCACTTTGTTGCCTATAGGCTATGGATATTTTGATTGAAACCACACTAAATAGCCTATGGGCGCAGTTGATATTGCGCACCCAGAGGAGAATCAGTGATCAAATTTTATTGGTCACATACACATGGTTAGCAGATGTTAATGCGAGTGTAGCGAAATGCTTGTGCTTCTAGTTCTGACCGTGCAGTAATATCTAACAAGTAATATTAACAATTTCACAACTACCTTACACGTGTGTGTAATAAAGGAATTAATAAGAATATGTACATATAAATATATGGATGAGCGATGGCCGTGCGGCATAGGCAAGATGCAGTAGATGGTACAGAGTACAGTATATACATATGAGATGAGTAATGTAGGATATGTAAACATTATATAAAGTGGCATTGTTTAAAGTGACTACTGATACATTTATTACATCCAATGTTTTATTATTAAAGTGGCTAGAGATTTGAGTCAGTATGTTGGCAACAGCCACTCAATGTTAGTGATGGCTGTTCAACAGTCTGATGGCCTTGAGATAGAAGCTGTTTTTCAGTCTCTCGGTCCCAGCTTTGATGCACCTGTACTGACCTCGCCTTCTGGATGATAGCGGGGTGAACAGGCAGTGGCTCGGGTGGTTGTCCTTGATGATCTTTTTGGCCTTCCTGTGACATCGGGTGGTGTAGGTGTCCTGGAGGGCAGGTAGTTTGCCCCCAGTGATGCGTTGTGCAAACCTCACTACCCTCTGGAGAGACTTACAGTTGTGGGCGGAGCAGTTGCCATACCAGGCGGTGAAACAGCCCGACAGGATGCTCTCGAATGTGCATCTGTAAAAGTTTGTGGATTTTAGGTGACAAGCCAAATTTCTTCACCCTCCTGAGGTTGAAGAGGCGCTGTTGCGCTGCCTTCACCACGCTGTCTGTGTGGGTGGACCATTTCAGTTTGTCCGTGATGTGTACGCCGAGGAACTTCACTTTCCACCTTCTCCACTACTGTCCCGTCGATGTGGATAGGGGGGGTGCACCCTCTGCTATTTCCTGAAGTCCACAATCATCTCCTTTGTTTTGTTGATGTTGAGTGTGAGGTTATTTTCCTGACACCACACTCCGAGGGCCCTCACCTCCTCCCTGTAGGCCGTCTCGACATTGTTGGTAATCAAGCCTACCACTGTAGTGTCGTCTGCAAACTTGATGATTGAGTTGGAGGCATGCATGGCCACGCAGTCATGGGTGAACAGGGAGTACAGGAGAGGGCTGAGAACGCACCCTTGTGAGACCCCAGTGTTGAGGATCAGCGGGGTGGAGATGTTTCCTACCCTCGCCACCTGGGGGGCCGCCGTCAGATAGTCCACGACCCAGTTGCACAGGGCGGGGTCAAGACCCAGGGTCTCAAGCTTAATGACGAGTTTGGAGGGTACTATGGTGTTAAATGCTGAGCTGGAATCGATGAACAGCATTCTTACATGGGTATTTCTCTTTTCCAGATGGGTTAGGGCAGTGTGATTGCGTCATCTGTGGACCTATTGGGACGGTAAGCAAATTGGAGTGGGTCTAGGGTGTCAGGTAGGGTGGAGGTGATATGATCCTTGACTAGTCTCAAAGCACTTCATGATGACGGAAGTGAGTGCTACTAGATAGTCGTTTAGCTCCGTTATCTTAGCTTTCTTGGGAACAGGAACAATGGTGGCCCTCTTGAAGCATGTGGGAACAGCAGACTGGGATAGGGATTGATTGAGTATGTCCGTAAACACACCAGCCAGCTGGTCTGAGCATGCTCTGAGGACGCGGCTAGGGATGCTGTCTGGGCCGACAGCCTTTGAGGGTTAACGCGGTTAAATGTTTTACTCACGTTGGCTGCGGTGAAGGAAAGCCCACACCGCAGGTTTTGGTATCGGGCCGTGTCAGTGGCACTGTATTGTCCTCAACGCGAGCAAAGAAGTTTAGTTTGTCTGGGAGAAAGACGTCGGTGTCCGCGACTGGGCTGGTTTTCGTTTTGTAATCCATGATTGACTGTAGACTGCCACATACGTCTCGTGTCTGAGCCGTTGAATTGCGACTCTACTTTGTCTCTATTCTGACGCTTAACTTGATTGGGGCATCGGGTTAATCTCCCTCTTAATAAGCAAGTAATTCTAAAACACTAAGAAATGTTGATATTTAATAAATTACAAATTACATGACCCTCCCCTGGACTAGATTTAGAAAATACTAAACCCTCCCCTTGACTGAAATTGAAAAATCACGGCCCTCATTTTCCTCCAGGTACCCATTATGTCAATTTTTATCCATCCCTAATTTGTTCACTTCTAACCTAAACACATTGTCTTTTTGTTTTAATCGTTGGGGGCCATTTCACAGGTTTGGTTGGCTTGAATTTCACCAATCGCCAGGTAGAGTAGCTTTCAAGCCGGGCTGAGGAGTCAGGAGTGTTGCGTGCGTCGCCGCTGACCAGCTGTCCCGTCCAAGTCTCTCCACGGTCATATCAGGCAGTATCGTCTGGTCACCAGCTGTTACTGTATTTTGGCCAAGAGCCCAAGACACCATCACCAGCACTTTGGGGGGAGTCATTCACAATGCTGTGATAATCGCTCATTTAATATTTTATTGACTAATTGTTTGGCAAATCTATTGTTGACAAATAACGTTAGCTGTTCAGATGGTCCGCCACAACATTAGTTATAGCCTACAACTACCAGACTACTGCCATAATGACAATTTGTTTTAAGCAATTCCAAGTGGGTTTGTCACTATTGATTAGACGTACAGTTGATGTCGGAAGTTTACATACACCTTAGCCAAATACATTTAAACTCAGTTTTTCACAATTCCTGACATTTAATCAGAGTAAAAATTCCCTGCCTTAGGTCAGTTAGGATCACCACTTTATTTTAAGAATGTGAAATGTCAGAATAATAGTAGAGAATGATTTATTTCAGTTGTATTTCTTTCATCACATTCCCAGTGGGTCAGAAGTTTACATACACTCAATTACTATTTGGTAGCATTGCCTTTAAATTGTTTAACTTGGGTCAAATGTTTTTGGTAGCCTTCCACAAGCTTCCCACAATAAGTTGGGGGAATTTTGGCCCATTCCTCCTGACAGAGCTGGTGTAACAGAGTCAGGTTTGTAGGCCTCCTTGCTCGCACACGCTTTTTCAGTTCTGCCCACAAATTTTCTATAGGATTGAGGTCAGGGCTTTGATGGCCACTCCAATACCTTGCCTTTGTTGTCCTTAAGCCATTTTGCCGCAACTTTGGAAGTATGCTTGGGGACATTGTCCATTTGGAAGACCCATTAGCGACTAAGCTTTAACTTCCTGACTGATGTCTTGAGATGTTGCTTCAATATATCCACATAATTTTCTTCCCTCATGATGCCATCTATTTTGTAAAGTGCACCAGTCCCTCCTGCAGCAAAGCACCCCCACAACATGATGCTGCCACCCCCATGCTTCACGGTTGGGATGGTGTTCTTCGGCTTGCAAGCATCCCCCTTTTTCCTCCAAACATAACGATGGTCATTATGACCAAACAGTTCTATTTTTGTTTCATCAGACCAGAGGACATTTCTCCAAAAAGTACAATGTTTGTCTCCATGTGCAGTTGCAAACCGTAGTCTGGCTTTTTTATGGCGGTTTTGGAGCAGTGGCTTCTTCCTTGCTGAGCGGCCTTTCAGGTTATGTCGATATAGGACTTGTTTTACTATGGATATAGATACTTTTGTACCTGTTTCCTCCAGCATCTTCACAAAGTCCTTTGCTGTTGTTCTGGGATTGATTTGCACTTTTCGCACCAAAGTACATGAATCTCTAGGAGACAGAACGCGTCTCCTTCCTGAGCGGTATGATGGCTGCGTGGTCCCATGGTGTTTATACTTGCACACTATTGTTTGTACAGATCAACGTGGTACCTTCAGGCGTTTGGAAATTGCTCCCAAGGATGAACCAGACTTGTGGAGGTCTCCAATTTTTTTCTGAGGTCTTAGCTGATTTTCCCATGATATCAAGCAAAGAGGCACTGAGTTTGAAGGTAGGCCTTGAAATACATCCACAGGGACACCTCCAATTGACTCAAATGATGTCAGTTAGCCTATCAGAAGCTTCTAAAGCCATTACATAATTTTCTGGAATTTTCCAAGCTGTTTAAAGGCACAGTCAACTTAGTGTATGTAAACTTCTGACCCACTGGAATTGTGATACAGTGAATTATAAGTGAAATATTCGGTTTGTAAACAATTGTTGGAAAAATTACTTGTGTCATGCACAAAGTAATGTCCTAACTGACTTGCCAAAACTATAGTTTGTTAACAAGAAATGTGTGGAGTGGTTGAAAAACGACTTTTAAAGACACCAACCTTAGTGTATGTAAACTTCTGACTTCAACTGTATTTCTAAGGGATTACTTTAATTCTCTGTGTGGTTTAGAAATGAACAAGAATTTTGTGAAGTTTCAGCTCTCAACCAAGTGCATTTTAGATATGAACACTTGATTGGAATTAGATTTTGCAACTTAAATCAAGTGTAAAATGCAGGCTATAGGTAGCCTTCTGCAAAACATCAATTTTTACCAAATCTGATATTAATTTGACAGCTAATTGTCGAATTCACCTTCATATTTTTATTTTACATGTAGGCTATAATTTAAGAGTTACGTTTGTCAACACACCATTTCTGACCGTTCCCACTTAATTTGGCTTACAATAAAAGGGCTTTATCATTTTCACAATTTCACAGTATTATTCCAACATAGTGTATATATATATAAAACAAAAGTTATGTTTTTGACTGCATTGGGCCTTTATTAAAGAACATTTAGTTGTATGTTTAGAGATGAAAGAGGAGAGTGTGCTGAAGCAGAAGGTTGCTGGTTCAAATATCCGAGCGACAAGATGAAAAATATTCTGTGCCCTTGAGCAAGGCACTAAACGCTAATTTGCTCCAGGGCCTCCTACTACTATGGCTGACCATGTAGAACAACACATTTAACAGCACCTATCTGGGGTTGTTTTGTGCACCAGAGGCAGCGGCTAGACCACCCTAGGCCACGTTTTGCTTTCATTTCTAATGATTCCTTAATTTAATTTTAACCGTATAGAGGCCAGTGTGCAATTCTGTGCCCATTGATTGGCTAACATGACTCCCTGTCAAAATAAAAGTTAAACAGGCCTAATAAAATAAAAACTCAGTCTAGACTAACTGTACTAAATCTTCTTTCGACCACATATTTTGAGTGAAGGGTAATTTTTGTAGAACGTATTTATACATTTAAAAAACGTAAATACATCCCCTTGTTTTGGCTTTAACTGGGATAGGATACCTTGAAACAACCAGATGACATTGCGCGAACAATTTCAAATTAGGCTACATCTTTCATCTTCAAAAAGTTTCACTGTTGCCCCATGCCCAATATTGGTCGTCCAATTTGAGCGGAACGAAAAATTAATGTCATATTGAATTAAATGCTAAAGATAAATCTGGAACGTAGGCCCCCACATCTCCATTATTTGCAAATATCATGGACATATATATTGTTATAAACATAGGCTGTAACCACGTGTTTATTTTTGTTATTTTTGTTTTTAGAGAATAACAGGGCTCTATTCAATCTATCGCTTAAGCGTTACAGATTGCGTGATCGAAAAGCTCATTTCCGATGGGGGCCGACATGCAGCGTTTATCGTGGATGCAGTATACACAAATGTGGGAAGATTGCCTTTGCCAGCTCTAACGCAGAATTTCAGCAATACAAATTTGATCCAGACCCAAATTTGTGCTAACACAAAATAGCATTTTGGCCTCAATCCAATAATTTCACGTTGATGAAAGAGCCTTTTCGTCAGCCTAAAAAAAAATATGAAAGCCCGCTCTGAAACACACAATGTTCAATTAGCCTACACATTGGCCTACAAACATGTTTGTCATATTTTCCCCTAAGCCAAACAGTTCACTACATTTCACAAATATCGACCCAAATAAAAGTTTTGACTTTCAAAGTCATGTAATTTTGTTCATGTGCAGTCCCATTTGTTTGTCAGCGAGGAGCTTGCGTGGGTGCTGACAGCTATGTCCGTTCATCGATGTGTAGGTCGAGGGAGGACCCCAGATAGAGAGGAGAGCGGCTCCCCGTCTCCCTGAAGACCATGGAGGGGGATTCGTGGAAACAGAGGACGCTGGATAGGTGGTGGTGCCGAGGGTCCTCTGTACAGATATAAGCCCGCTGTGGTATCTAGGTTCGAAACCAGACTTTGTGAGTAAAAATATGGCGAGGGAAACATTCTTTGAAGAGTCGAGTAGTTGCCAGCTTCGGCCAACAATTCCAGTCCAACCGCGGTCTGTCGCTTCCATTTCGTTCTAAAAGGAAAATTAGGGTTTAGAGAAAAAAATTAAGCTATTTATTTGGCCATCGTTATCTGCTATTATAACAAGCAGGAGGAAATAGAATTGGATGTAGCCCAGAATTTTTCATAGGCCTACTTTACTCACCCAACAGGCCTGTTTATTAAATAAACAATGTAGCTACATTAGGGGAAAATGTCAAATCTCCTCACAGTTGACAGCCATTTTTGGGGTAAATAATAATTATAGCAATTGTGTAATAACAGCACGGCACTTCAATTATTGATACAGAATGCAGTAATTGATTATGCATGTATTCATGTGTTGTCCGTAATTGTGTTACTTGTAATTTCTTCACAACGGACTTAGAGGACTTAGACAAAACTATATGTTTGTAATAACATATTTTTGAGTGGCTGAATCCAATAACTAGGCCTACTTACATTAATTACAAATTACGGTTTCGATCTGTCTTGCAACTCACCGTCTGTTCTGGTACCAAGTTTTGACCTGAGTGTCGCTGAGGTTGAGCGAAGCTGCCAACTCCATTCTGTCCTGCACACTCAGATATTTCTGCCGTTCGAAGCTGCGCTCGAGCTGGGCCAGCTGGTGATCACTGAAAGCGGTTCGAGCTTTCCGGGGCTTCTTCAGCCGAGACGACGGACTGTCCCTGCTGCTGTCCATGTCACGGTCTCGCGCTAAAATTCATGAACATGTATTTACAATTAGATACATGACCAAAATATAACCAGAATCATAAAGGATAGAATTGTGATCTGCACATTTTCCGGTTAGCCTACAATCTTGGTTATGATTGGACAGGGATTTCAAGGGCTATAGGCCTATAACTGCCACATAAAATATCTCGGTTGTTTCCATGGTTATTGCACAGTGGATATGTGAAGCGCGAAAACTGGTTTTTATATGGGCTGATCTGATTCTCAGGGAGTACAATAATCCAGTTAATTGATCCACAAGGGATGAAAACCAGTCAACTGACTGGCGCGACTTCACAGGACTGTGGATAAATCCGAAATATAGAGCTGACAATATCCTCGGGTTACAAATCTGATTATCAGGTAGACAAATTGCACCCAAACCCCGAACAATTGGATGTATCGGTGGAAGATAAACCAACTAGAGAGAGAGAGACAATCTGATATACGAAACACCACTCATCCATGCAATGAAAACCAGTCATCATAGGCATTTATATTGGTCAATGTAAGGATGAGATGATGGTTTGACGCACACACTTTCAGGTTGATCACAAATAAGGAACGGTCTATAATATTAAAGTGGCCTATAATAGTCCTAGTCAAATTACATTATTATTATCATATTTATGTTAGCTGCAGCCATAGTCAATTAACCACGCTGAATACATTGTTTACGCTTAAAGGCCTTATTGAACAAATCATCATATAGGACTATACTTGGACTTTTTCTGTTTGCATTTTCAAAATAAGTGGCTTTAAAGGCAGTTAAATGGGCGCGCAATTTTATTTTCTCTCAATATAAATACTAATGTATTGAAAGTAGGCCTACAAACCAAGGGTATTGGGCTATATGCCTAATGCCTTCATATAATTGATGAACTAATATGATAGCCTAGTTTTTTTAATTAACGTTTTTTTTCTTTAATTTATAAGACATTCGGCTATTTATAGGCCTATCATAATTTGACAATTCTTAAAACAGCCGTCTATATGAGCGATTTACTCACTGTCAACTTATTTTACGGACTGTCAAGTAATAAAGCTTACCTTTGTATTCATTGTCCGAGGACGAGTTGCTGTCGATTTTATCCATAAAGTCGTCCGCTATTTTGGACTCAAAATGCTCGGAGTCTGGCATGGGATGTTCATGACTCTTGTATGGGGCACATGCTGCAAGTGGTTTGTTACAGTCTGCAAGAATATCCCGAATAAGAAAAGATGATGCGACTGTCCGTGGCTGGGGCAGTTGCCCATGCTGTAGCGAGGACTCCAGTGCAAAATCATGTCTGTGCATTGCATCTTCGACAGATTCCGGTCGCGGGGAGAGAGGAGATGAGCAGCCGCTTTCCAGGACGGACCTCGGGCTTAACTCCAGTGGACACCGGCATTTTTCGATCGAACTTTCTCCTTTCAAAATGTGTAGGCTTGCTGGTCTGTGAGACAGCAGAGAGTCAACACCAAAACTCGACCCGTTTGTGGAGACCTCCATGATAAATATAAATATGAACAGGGCAATTGGGTAATTTCGTACTTTTAAACTACAATTTGAGACCAAGTCAACTGTCCAGTTGGAAAATCCCAAAACAACTTTGACCAGGCAATTTGTTTTTATCCACTTTCCGTCATTAGGCCTACGCGTTTTACTGCAGCGTGTCTGTAGAAATATATGTTTATGTTCTGAAAACGACACTGTAGGCTATTCTCCCCCCCCAAAAAAAGTATCCTAGCTTAATAATAGCCTAATTCCACATGTTTTGTAGAGTAAACTTCCCCATGTAAGGGAAGGACCTCAACCAGTTAGCGAGTTCATTTCAGCACCAGTCTTAAGGTCCATGCAGTCTGCAGTCACGTCCTGCCTTTGAGGAAACCGGGAGACTCTGACGACACGAACAAACATGATGGGCTTACTGGTACTGTATATGGGTGATGTTGTGGCCCCCAAGAAAACAGAAAATAATAGACAAAGTCCCCTAGTGACCCTGTTCACAACTAAAGCACAATTGTCAGCTTTTAAAGGTGTCTCTAACAGTCTTACACAATGCCCTGAGCCCATTGGCTCAGAGAGTTTTTGGTGATAACTGAGGGGAGGAGGAGTGGGGGGGAAGGGTGGATTCAACCACTACCACCCTGTTTCATCTCACTCCTCATTACTGTAAATATGATACAGATATTTGGCCTGGGCATAATAAATTATATCTCCGTACAGATATTTTCCACACTGATTCATTACACCTTTACCAACGCTGGCAATAGTCCTCTGGTAACCTAGATGTACCTTTTCCTTGGTAATCCATGTCTAACAGGGTTGTTTATGTTTTCACTTCTTGCCACTGCAGAAATATGTATTTCAATGTTTACATATTCATATTTGTTGAATTGGCATGTTAGGTGTAGGTAAAATGGGGGGGGCATGTATGTCAGTTCCTCCCAGTCTGATATTTAAGGAGATGTAGCAGATGAGGATCTATGAAACTCACTCCTTAGCCTGCAGTAGCGCAACAGGTTAGAATGCTTCAGGAGGCCTGTCATGTGTATTTGTGAGGCAGAGGTCCCGAGTTTCTCATCTTGGTATGAGCTGGCTCGGGAGAAAGCGGTATGGCTTAGCAATCAGCGTGACGCCCTTTATAATGGTGCTGTGATCTGCAGTTGTGCTCAGCTCATCTACTGGGGTTGCTGTGGAGTGAGTTTGGGAGTGTCAGGTATATGTACTGAACAAAAATAAATACGCAACATGTAAAAGTGTTGGTCCCATGTTTCATGAGCTGAAATAACACAATGCCACAGATGTCTCAAGTTTTGAAGGAGTGTGCAATTGGCATGCTGACTGCAGGAATGTCCACCAGAGCTGTTGCCAGAGAATGGAATGTTCATCTCTCTACCATAAGCCGTTTTATGTTGTTTTAGAGAATATGGCTGTACTTCCAACCAGCCTCAAAACCGCAGACCACATGTAACCACGCCAGCCCAGGACCTCCACATCCAGCTTCTTCACCTGCGGGATTGTCTGAGACCAGCCAGCTGTACAGCTGATGAAACTGAGCTGTATGTCTGTCTGTAATAAAGCCCTTTTGTGTGGAAAAACTCATTCTGATTTTTTCCAGGCCCACCCATGGCTGCGCCACTGCCCAGTCATTAAATCTATAGATTAGGGCCTATTTAATTTTTTTCAATTTACTGATTTCCTTACATGTACAGTAAATCAGTAAAATCGATGAAATTGTTGCTTTTTTGTTCAGTATACATATAGTATTGTACCATATGTATAGGTTGTGGTTTTCCTTATATTATGCTAATGAACATAGAAAACATTATTTTCTATGTAGGCAAACAAACAGAAAATAGAATATATGAATTTATTGAAATAAATGACTCTAAATCAGTCTGACTTTTCCATTAAATGTTTTATACTCGGAACACAACCCGAGAAAATGATTTATAGCCAAGCTATGACCTAATAACAAACAGTGAAAAGTGAAGCAATATTAGCATATTTTAATAACTTTTTTCCTTTAATAATATTTTTCCTTTATTTTTCCTGGAACACATATTCATACCATTTGAGTGTTTTGTACTTTACCTTCTCGCTGAGTTAAAGAGTAGTGTAGTTTACGAACATTATATTACAAACCCTTGTGGTGGTAACAGTGTAAGTCTGGCCAGAAGTACAATATCTGTTGTTTTTTTGCCAATCTGTAATTGAGGGGTTTTAGAAATCAGTAAAATCCCATGATAATAATATTGTCAGTATCAGTAATACATATAGGTTGATTGCATCTGAGAGCAATTTGATTAAGGCCGGTTGGAAAATAAGACTTTGCCCCCTACTCCCTACCCAAACAGTTACTACATAGACTCTTCTCTATGTATGTTTTAGCCCACAGTGTAGGTTCCCTGGCCCAGCTGTCCTGTCCGTGCCACTGAGTCTGAGAAGTGTGCATTGAAGGCCTTCTTTCTAGCATATGGATCCCGGAAGGTGTCCAGAGCTGGGCCAACCTGCAGATAAGAGACGAACAGTGATGGTGAGTTTGGCTTGTAAAGAGATATGACATGGTTAGTTTGACCAGATTTACATAGAGATATGTTATGGTGAGTTTGACTTGGCCCAGTCTTATATGGCAATGTTTTATATAGAGATATGTAGGAAAGTCTTGTGTATATATAGATATGACTCTGGGCTCTTCGATCAATCCATCCTGCCAGATAGGGCTCAACACTGGAAACAAAATGAAAGCGACCTGCCATGTGGATTAACTCCAATGTGTGAGTAAACCCACTGAAAGATGTGATGGAGAGTTTGAGGAGCACATCTAATGCATCTCCACCGGCTCTTCTCACTCTTTCCTCCAGTCATTTAGATTTCTGTGTGTGGATTGTGGAAGAGTACTGTATAAAATACGTTTAGAATTTGGAATAAAAGTTGTTCTCAGATATGGAGTGCCATTTAATCCTGCAAGTACACACTTTTTTCTTACGTTTGACATGTTGCAAATCGCTTGTAGGATGCTTCAAATACAGAGAAAACAGTTCCTATCAATCAGTTCCCTTATCAAATCTACAAGTAAGAAAAAAGCACAGTGTAACTTTGCCTGTGTGTCATTTGTTTATTTAAATATTTACTTGTTTGTTATGTTGTCTTTGTTTGGTAAGAAATCATGTATCCTGTGGAACCATAGTATCTTATTGAAACAGGGAAGAAAAAACAAGCGATTCAACAAAGATAGAATTGAGAGAAGCAAAAGAAAAATGACAACACAAACAAACAAATGATGAGCAGATGAAACGCGGATCACGCCGGAAAAGTCAGGGATGCAAATGTCGAACCCAGAGCAATCAGAAATGCTACTTGACAGAAAATACTGAGGATTGTTAAGTATTTTATAAGGTTAACATTCGCCTTTCACCGTCAGCTGTCAGACAAGAAAGACTTTAGTGGTGCGCATGCCGCCAAAATAAACCTTAAATCGCCTCATTAAAGCTGACAGGCATAGAATGCAGACCTCGCCACCCCATTTTGTGTGTAATTTCCACCAAAAATATATATGCAGGAATGGGAAAAGATTGGGGAAGTAAAGTTAGGTGGGGAAGACTGTGTGTGTGTGCGCAGATTGTTAGTGTGGCAGGAGGCTGATTCCCCCATAATTGGAAGCAGTGGCCATTGTCAATGGAGTATTTTCATTGCCTCACTGACAGGTAGAGCCGTCACAATGATAGCCCACTTGTCAGTGTAAAACACCAATAAAAACACATCACTTTTGATTTAATTGGAGGCCTGTGCTAGCCATGAAGTAGGTGAGCGAGGGGGATCACTGAGGGTGTGTGGGTCTACGTGTGCCTGTGTGTTGTAAATGAAGGGGAGGAAATCTTAAATTTGACTATAAACATTCCCTAAGGCAGTCTATTCTTTATTCTGCTCCCCTTCCCTATTTTGCCTTCCATTCCTCACTGATTCCCTATGGACTGTGTGTAGAAATGCCTTCAGCAGACCAGGATACACCTCTCTCACTCACACACACACACGCACGCACGGTAATAGAACAACTACAATAATACTGGTTAGGCTGTCTAGGCTGGAGTGTTGGTGACCCTGTAGCTGTGCTCTGGTGTTACTGTACTGGGCTTTTACCTGCTGGAAGCGGGGAAGCTTCCACAGCGGGGTGGACTCAGGCATGGGCCGACTCTTCCTCAACAGAGTTGTCCGTGTCTCCTGGATGCGGCCCAGCTTAGGCTGCAAGGATAGCCACGCCAGAAGAGAAATGGACATACATATAAATACTTATTCTACCACCACTACAAGTACGACTTACTACTATTGCTGGTAATACCTTCTCCAAAACAGGTTATATAAAATTATACAAATATAACCCCTTCCTTGCGTGCCAGTCTTCAGGATTCAGAGTGCATATGAGTTGGGCTCAATTCAGTTTTCAATAAAGTAAATTCAGGAAGTAAATAGACATTCAATTCATGAATGGAAAAATGCTCATAGGAAGCAATAAGCAATTTCAGAATCCACCCCCCGAATTGAAAACGGAATTGACCCAAACCCTGGAGCACACTGCTCCTGGCTACCTTTAAACCAGCCTCCTCTCCTTTCCTCTCCACTCGTCCCCAAATCTCACCAAGTTTAGCTGCCTCTCCTCCAGGGCTCTCTTCTTGGCCTGCTGCTCCTCTAACCAGTCCTGGGCGTACTTGTGCTCCAGCAGCTCACAGATGGGAGTGGAAGGCCTGAGACGACACAACACAACACAGGACTGACATTGACCTGACTGACTGTCCTAGGGGACCACTAGAAGAGGGACCTCTTTGATGCAGCTGAAAAATGTGAATGTGGCTGCATTTGAAATCACTTCCTACCAACTTGGCACAAACTGGTTGAATCAACATTGTTTCAACGTCATTTGTCAACGTATTGTGACATGGAAAATACATTGGGTTTCAAAAAAGTAATCAGTGTAAACTGTTCTTTTGAGGGTAAAATTTAAACCACAGAATTATGTCATCAAGGTAACCAAATATCAACAAAGACAAATCTTGTATAAAATGTTTAATTAGTACCTTTAAAACGTCAGATCTTCAACATTATATCCACTATGAGAAAAAAACAGGCTGTGCAGTACCTCCTACTGGATAATTAATCTATCTACAGTTACCCTTTGGTTTCCCATCAAGGATTTGAACTAAGCCCAGCTTAGCTAGGATATTTGTCACTGACTATCACCAATGTGCTATCGTGGGAACGATTGTTGAGAATGGATCTCGAATAAAAAGGAAAATAGATTCATTGTTGCTATCGAAGTCACTCCAAAGGGTAGGTTTAACAAAGCAAATTAAATGTGCCCATACTTTATCACTCATATACTGTATAATCAATAATGCTATTTAAGCCTATAGCATTTACAAAGTCATCAACAGCTATTGTTTCAATTCAACCCAGAATAAAAAAATGAACAATACAATAAGCCTAGGGTTTCAAGCTCCAGTTGATTTCAAATTTAATAACATGTAGTGATATTGAATTATGTGTTTAGTTGTCAACGCAACCTAATATAAACATTTCAAGGAGATTCATGTTCTGTGTGGATTGTTCCATCTGTGTCACTGATTAGTCTGGCTTTATTTCCAGTATTTTTTTAAATTTCAAATTAATAATTAATGTTTTGGATTCATGTCTCGAGATTGAAATACAATAAATAGCCTATTAATTATGTGTTGGATTCACGTCTCCAACTCGACCAAAAGTTAAAGAATGGGCTGAGATGTAAATATCTCCTTTAAATGTTGATATTTAGTTGCATTGTCAACCAAACACAATTGGATATTACTTTTGTAGTACAGTAAATAGCCTAAAGTTAAGGTGATCTTTTTTTAAATATATATGTACATAAATATATTTTTTTTTACCCCCTTTTTCTCTCCAATTTCGAACTTGTCTCATCTCTGCAACTCCCCAAAGTGCTCGGGAGGCGAAGGTCGAGTCATGCGTCCCCCGAAACATTACTCGCCAAACCGCGCTTCTTAATAACACCCGCCTGCTTAACCCAGAAGCCAGCCGCACCAATGTGCCGGAGGAAACACTTTTCACCTGACTACCGAGGTCAGCCTAGAGGCGCCCGGCCCGCCACAAGAAGTCCCTAGAGCACAATGAGCCAAGTAAAGCCCCACTGGCCAAACCCTCCCCTAACCCAGACGACACTGGGCCAATTGTGCGTCACCCTATGGGACTCCCGATCACGGCCGGTAGTGATACCTTCTGGGATCGAACCCGGGTCATAAGTGACGCCTCTAGTACTGAGATGAGGTGATGCCTCTAGCACTGCGATGCAGTGCCTTAGGCGGCTGCGCCACTTGGGAGGCCCAAGTTAAGGCTATCTTACAAACTAATGTGATATTCAACCTTAAAATGAGTAACACATCCACAGCCACATTTTGAGGCTACTGTAACTATACACAGATGCATCTTGCCCATAGGGTGCACAAAAGCACGTGCCCCCTCTGATTTGTCTTGTAATTTCTTTTTACTAAACTTCATTTTTATTCCCAGGTTTTTCATAATTATTTATAAAAATATCTGTCAGCTGTATTTTGCGGAGGGGGCACATTGACTGTACAATGCAGAGAGTACCCCCCCTCCCTATTCTCCCCAGTAAGTTTTTCCTTCTAAGGTGCACCACAGAACAAAAGAGAGTGTGTAGAGTGACACACAGCATTTATATTGATTTTAGCTGCCGGTGATGGGCAGAACTCAAAGGAGGTATCTTTGCTAAATTAATTTGATCTAGCTTTGTAGCCTATTGATTCCTTCTCGATGAATAAATAAAATGGAAATGGAAAAAAGTATGTGGACACCTGCTCGTCGAACATCTCATTCCAAAATCATGGGCATTAATATGGTCCCCCCTTTGACGCTATAACAGCCTCTTCTGGGAAGGCTTTCCACTAGATGTTGGAACATTTCTGCGGGGACTTGTTTCCATTCAGCCACAAGAGCATTAGTGAGGTTGGACACTGATGTTGGGCGATTAGGTCTGGCTCGCAGTCTGCGTTCCAATTCATCCCAAAGGTGTTTGAAGGGGTTGAGGTCAGTGCTCTGTGAAGGCCAGTCAAGTTCTTCCACACAGATCTTGACAAACCATTGCTTTCCTGTTCAACATTGTCATGCTGAACAGGAAAGCACCATCCCCAAACTGTTGCCACAAAGTTGGAAACAGACAATTTTTACGTGCTACGTGCTTCAGCACTCGGCGGTCCCGTTCTGTAAGCTTGTGTGGCCTACCACTACGCGGCTGAGCCGTTGTTGCACCTAGACGTTTCCACATCACAATAACAGCACTTACAGTTGACCCGGGCAGCTCTAGCAGGGCAGAAATTTGACCAACTGACTTGTTGGAAAGGTGGCATCCTATGGCGGTGCCACATTGAAAGTAGCTGAGCTCTTCAGTAAGGCCATTCTACTGCCAATCTACTGATTTTATACACCTGTCAGCAACGGATGTGCCTGAAATAGCCAAATTCACTAATTTGAAGGGGTGTCCACACACTATAAACTCAGCAAAAAAAGAAACGTCCCTTTTTCAGGACCCTGTCTTTCAAAGATAATTTGTAAAAATCCAAATAACTTCACAGATCTTCATTGTAAAGGGTTTAAACACTGTTTCCCATGCTTGTTCAATGAACCATAAACAATTAATGAACATGCACCTGTGGAACGGTCGTTAAGACACCAAAAGCTTAAGGACGGTAGGCAATTAAGGTCACAGTTATGAAAACTTAGGACACTAAAGAGGCCTTTCTACTGACTCTGAAAAATACAAACATTAAGATGCCCAGGGTCCCTGCTCATCTGCGTGAATGTGCCTTAGGCATGCTGCAAGGAGGCATGAGGACTGCAGATGTGGCCAGGGCAATAAATTGCAATGTCCGTACTGTGAGATGCCTAAAACAGAGCGACAGGGAGACAGGACGGACAGCTGATCAGACCACGTGTAACAACACTTGCACAGGATCGGTACATCCAAACATCACACCTGCGGGACAGGTACAGGATGGCAACAACAACTGCCCGAGTTACACCAGGAACGCACAATCCCCCCCATCAGTGCTCAGACTGTCCGCAATAGGCTTAGAGAGGCTGGACTGAGGGCTTGTAGGCCTGTTGTAAGGCAGGTCCTCACCAGACATCACCGGCAACAACGTCGCCTATGGGCACAAACCCACCATCGCTGGACCAGACAGGACTGGCAAAAGTGCTCTTCACTGACGAGTCGCGGTTTTGTCTCACCAGGGGTGAGGGTCGGATTCGCGTTTATCGTCGAAGGAATGAGCATTACACCAAGGCCTGTACTCTGCAGCGTGATCGATTTGGAGGTGGATGGTCCGTCATTGTCTGGGGCGGTGTGTCACAGCATCATCGGACTGAGCTTGTTGTCATTGCAGGCAATCTCAATGCTATGCGTTACAGGGAAGACATCCTCCCTCATGTGGTACCCTTCCTGCAGGCTCATCCTGACATGACCCTCCAGCATGACAATTCCACCAGCCATACTGCTCGTTCTGTGTGTGATTTCCTGCAAGACAGGAATGTCAGTGTTCTGCCATGGCCAGCAAAGAGCCTGGATCTCAATCCCATTGAGTACGTCTGAGACCTGTTGGATCGGAGGGTAAGGGCTAGGGCCATTACCCCCAGAAATGTCTGGGAACTTGTAGGTGCCTTGGTGGAAGAGTGGGGTAACATCTCAAGGCAAGAACTGGCAAATCTGGTGTAGTCCATGAGGAGGAGATGCACAGCAGCCGGTGGCCACACCAGATACTGACTGTTACTTTTGATTTTGACCCCCCATTTGTTCAGGGACACATTATTCCATTTCTGTTAGTCACATGTCTGTGGAACTTGTTCAGTTCATGCCTCAGTTGTTGAATGTTGTTATGTTCATCCAAATATTTACAGCTGTTAAGTTTGCTGAAAATAAACACATTTGACAGTGAGAGGACATTTCTTTTTTTGTTGAGTTTATAGAAAAGTATCTCCCAACCACAATTAGCTACTAAGCCATTTCAGGCTATCAAAGTTAGAGTAGTTTGTCTAACAATCTTTGCTGGCATACCTGCTGGCAAGGTTGCTAGATTTTAGAAAAGCAAGCAATTATTAAATGTACTGAACAAGACTTGCATTCCTTTCAAATAATTTACCCAGATTTTAGCAGAGAAGCATATTTAGTTTCTTTCAAAAAATAACCACCAGTCAGGAGGATACAGACATCTCAAGAGGTATGCTTGGATAGGCAGAAAAATACTTGGTTTAAATGTAATCTGATACCTTATGATAATATCATGATATTTGTGTATTGTACTGAACAAACATATAAACGCAACACATTCAAATATTTTACTGAGTTACAATTCCTATAACGAAATCAATCAATTTAAATAAATTCATTAGGGCCTGATCTATGGATTTCACATGACTGGGAATACAGATATGCATCTGTTGGTCACAGATACCTTTTTTAAAAAGGTAGGGGCGTGGATCAGAAAACCAGTCAGTAGTGACACATCTCCATGCAGCGTGACACATCTCCATTGCATGTTGATTGTTTCCTGTGGAATGTTGTCCCACTCCTCTTCAATGGCTGTGCGAAGTTGCTGGATATTGGCTGGAACTGGAACAAGCTGTCGTACACGTCAATCCAGAGCATCCCAAACATGCTCAATGGGTGACATGTCTGGTGAGTATGCAGGCCATGAAACTCGGACATTTTCAGCTTCCAGGAATTGTGTACAGACCCTTGTGACATTGGGCCGTGTATTATCATGCTGAAACATGAGGTGATGGCACGACAATGGACCTCAGGATCTCGTGAAGGTATCTCTGTGCATTCAAATTGCCATTGATAAAATGCAATTGTGTTCATTCTTCGTAGCTTATGCCTGCCCATACATAACCCCACCGCCACCATGGGGCACTCTGTGTACAACGTTGACATCAGCAAACCACTCGCCCACCCGACGCCATACACGTGGTCTGCGGTTGTGAGGCCGGTTGCACATGCAGCCAAATTCTCTACAACAACATTGGTAGAGAAATGAACATTCAATTATCTGGCAACAGCTCTGGTGAACATTCCTGCAGTCAGCATTCCAACTGCGCGCTCCCTTAAAACTTAAGACATCTGTGTGTTGTGTCACAAAACTGCACATTTTAGAGTGGCCTTTTGTCCCCAACACAAAGTGCACCTGTGTAATGATCATGCTGTTTAATCAGCTTCTTGATATGCTACACCTGTCAGGTGGATGGTTTATCTTGGCAAGGAGACATGCTCTCTAACAGAGATGTAAACAAATTTGTACACAAAACTTTTTGGGCATATGGAACATTTCTGGGATCTTTTATTTCAGCTCATGAAACATGGGACCAACACTTTACATGTTACATTTTATTTTTGTTCAGTATATTTAATATACAGGGTTGGGCAGTAACAGATTTTTTAAACGGATAACAAAAACAATGCAACTGTAATCCGTTACGTTACCAGCTAAAATATTGTAATCAGATTACAGATACTTAAAAAAAAAACTTGATTACTTTTAAAGCGGTAATCTGCAGTAGAAAAAATAACAAAGTGGCTTTTCCACCTGTGGTTCAGTAAAAATCTGAGGGATGGGGCTGGTGAATTTTAGATAAATAAGCTTTTTGTGCTTATGGAACATTTCTGGGATCTTTTATTTCAGCTCATGAAACATGTGACTAAACACTTTACAAGTTGCCTTCATGTTTTTTTTCAGTGTAAATATCATGCCATAATATGCACCTGCATTGACGTGTTATGATTCCATGTACTGCGTTGTAATTTGGATGTAATATCCTAGGCATGTTAGTGCAGTATATTGAGATGTGTGATTTATAACAGTCAAAATGACACCCTCATTAAAATGACAATTGAACAGGTAAATAAGTATGCTTAGATAACCTATGCAGAAAATATACAATTAAACATAATGAATATGATTCTAGATTGTTTGAAAAATGCCCTCCACCCTCACGTACATCGTGCCCCCTCTAAGATAATGGGTGCATGACGCCCCTGACTATACATTTATTCTGGTGTAATCATATAAAGCATGCATGTTCAAGACACAGCAGCATTCATAGGTTGTCGCAGGCATAGCCGCAGGAAGTAGGGGTGCTGAGGGTGCTGCAGCATTCCCTGACCCCCCCCCCCCCCATAAAATGTATAAACTTGCCCATTATTACTCCTATATTTGCGGAGAAAAACTCAGCAAAAACTCTTCAGCAAGCCCCCCACCACCTTTGTTTTTCTATTGGAATTTTGTTGTGCTTTTAGATGGTTGAATGCATACTGATAACAGATTGGAAATTCAACTTTTGGCTGTCTTTTTGGGTGAATATAGGTTGGAATATCATTGATCAATGTCTCAACCAAATATTATCCAATAATTGATGTTGAAATAATCTGATGTGCACAGTGGGTATTCTCTAAATAGTGCACTACTTTTGACCAAGGCCCAAATGGGTGCCAGCTCCACCCCCCGTGGTGACTTTTATTGCTTCATTAGTGCACGCCACATGCCCCTGCACTCATCCCCTCTCCACGAGCCCTAATAAAGTTGGACAGGGGTGCTACAGGAGCCCCGCTACAAGCAGCCTGGTCTGGAGAAGAGGAGAGAGTATTGGTCCCTGCCCGTCCTGTCTGCCTGGATCTGAGCATTCCTCTTTTCTATCATGGCGGAAATAAGACCACCTAGAGCGGAGTGTAAGCATTCCTTCTCCAATTTCATAAGTGTGATTAAAGAGTCACTCACAAGTGTATACAAGTGTAGACTGTTATAGGATGTTATGTTCTCCTTCAGAATACATAGCTCTAGGACTGTGTGTGTTGTTATCATCATCATCAGCATCAGTGTGTTGTCATATGCATGGGGGAAGGGGGGCTTCAGTAGTAGGATCCTAACTCATGCACACAAGAGTTCACCTTGGCATTTGGTGGATAGGGTGTGGGGCCAAACAAGTCCCCAGGGAACCATGATTTTATCTGTCATGGTTCCCCCCTCCCTCCCCGTGACCCTGCCTCAGCCCCCTCACAGGCCCAGGCGTCAAGATAGAAGAAGATAAACCTTCCCCTGACACCAAGAGGGGAAAAAGAGAGAGGGATGGGGAAATACTCGGAGAAGGAGAGCAACTGCACACAAGGGCGTTAGCCAAATAATCCTGCTCCATTTTACGGATCCATTGCCCACAAGGAGGGAGAAGATAGACAGGATTCTTGGAACCTATGCCCATTTGCCTCATCGTAACAATCCCTGCATTTGAGGATTTTCATGATACCAGTATTGCAACACTCAGAAGTATTATGGCTAGGAAACAAAACATGAAGCTGACATCGGCCAGGATTCATTTAAAGGCCCGTTGCAGCACTGCGCAACCAGCGATGTACCTATTGAAGATAATTTCCCTGACATTCGCAGAGATCACATTCATGGTAAATACTTGATGTCAGCCAATCGTAAATTACCTTTAAAAGTGAAGGGCAATGCACTTGAACTGAATGCCAGCCTTATTTGTTGAGCAAAAGTGCTAATGCCTTCTGTTGTCACCAAGAGTAACATTTGTTTATTTCCGGAGGACCATAGAGTTTAGTCTGCTTCGTGTTTTCTTTTTTGCCATGGAAAATTGAGTTTTGTGGTATCAACGTATACTGGTATTGTGACAATCCTACTACAATTAGGATGTGATGTGAGATCCCCTGTCACATGATGGTGGAGGCATCATTTTCTTTCTCACATAGTCCCTCTACCACCCCATGCCCTCCCACTCTTTTCCATCCCCAGCCTCCGCTCTCAGCCAGTGGCTATGTCGTGTGAGAGCCAGCAGGATCAGACAATAGGAATTAACACGTCCACTTCCATAATGTCTTTCTTAAACCAATTCCAAGTATCAAAATGCACAGTGAAAGAATATGTGTGGATGATGGGCTTTATATTTCTATAATTTGTCTCCAGACCCATGTCAGCATTGAGTTTATTTTTACAGGGACAGTGCACATTAATCAACGTTTCAGTAAAAGTGCCGGTTTTAGCCAGCCGGCTAATTTTAAACCGCAGTCCCTGCGCAGGTTATTAAAAACAATTACAATATAGACAATCATTGAGCAGTGAGCACACGCAGAGCAACATAGGACAAGCAAGACGTAGCATACAGACAGAGCAACATAGAACAAAAAACAACATTGCAATGCTTTTCAAAGTACTGACTAAATACTGACTGAACGCTCCATAGTACTAACTGAATGCTTTATAGTACTGGCTGTGAATGCTTCATAGCAGGAATGGAGTGCTGCCGAAATGTGGAGGAGCGGCACTCCCTAATTGTTTTCAATTTGAGAATACATGGACCTGGTAAAAATATTTCTGATAGATTCTCAATAAATTATATTTAATTACCACCAAAATTCCATGAAAACTATAGAATGACCAACTAAGTAAATATGTAGGCTACAGCAGCCTATAGGAAGGTAAATGGTGGTTTCTTCCCTGTCTTCCATCTCTGGCGGATAAATAATCATAACATTTAAAACTATAAAAATAAGACTCATAAATATAAAAAAGTAGTAACAAAGACTAATAGAAACAAATTTGTGTTGATTTGGCACACGAGCATCAATACATTACCCATCCCCCAACACTGTCAACCAAGAGTCAAGACTAAACCGATTCACCTTGGTGGTGTGCAGACTGGTTTTATATTATTCTTAACGATTTCGCACAATCCAGAAAAAAAATGCTACAATATGTCTGTGAAACTATATTGTAGCAGGCTCAAGGGTGTGGGGTTTCCACATCACCAAGTTCAATAACCAAACACGCACAGGGAGCACAACTAGAATGCAAATGGGGGAATTTATTAGGGATATTTGCACACGGGGGGGATCCAGCAACCAGTTCACAACGGGCAATCGTACAGATAATTCTCCCGCTTCTCACACTCTCCATAACAGGCGTTTCACTCTCGGTCAGCCTGCTTCCTCTTATCCCCAAGCGCTTAAAGCTCCACCGGCTTGCCTCGTTGGGGCAGGAAGTCCATATAAGGTGCGGGGGTGGAGCCAGCGGGCTGCACCCCTGAGCCTTTTATCCCCCCCAGCTCCCTAGAGCATCCCTCCTGGAGAGGGTATCAGCATTTCCATGGGCTGCACCTGATCTGTGGACGACAGAGAAAGCAAAGAGCTGTAAGGAAAGGAACCAGCGAGTGATCCGGGTGTTACTGTCCTTATTCCGTGACATCCAAACCAGTGGTTGTGCCGTCCCAATAAGTCATATTTTAGAGTCTCCAGCGCCCACTTGATCGCAAGACATTCTTTCTCCACAGTGGAATATCTTTGTTCCCTCGGCAACAGCTTCCGACTAATGTATACAATTGGGTGTTCCTCACCTTCTTGTAGCTGTTATAGGACGGGCACCCACCCCTGTTTCGGATGCATCGGTCTGTATCACCAGTGGTTTGGAGTAGTCCGGCGTCACCAGCACGGGTCCAGAACACAGGGCTCCCTTTAGGCCCTGGAAATCTTTCTCCGTCTCCTCTGTCCACATCACCTGGGCGGGCAGACAGCTCCTGGTCAGATCTGTCATTGGGCTGGCTAGGGAGGCAAAGTGGGGGATAAATCTCTGGTAGTAACTAGTCAACCCCATAAACGTACTGTGAGCGGACCAAGTAATTGGGCGTCACTCTAAAGCGGGAAGGTGGAACAAACGAGTCAGGAGTAGGTTTTCTTGATTGAACAAAGTTCTATATTGAGGACATTTGGTCAACACAAACACTCCAACAGAATCAATGAAACTCTCCAAAGGAAAAAACATATCTTCTTCTCCAGAGCAAAACAGGAACACAATACGATTGTCTTTAAACTACCACAAAAAGTCACGACATTGTCACCGTCTTAATGGTTCTTCCTAGATAGCTCTTCTGTCTCGGTGGCCATCTTCCAGAGATAGTCCCCCTTCTTGCTGGTTCCATACTCTCTCTTATAGGGGAAGGAGAATATCTCATTAGTAGTGTCAGCTGTGCTTAATTGCCTCTGGTTCACTTGTCTCCCATGCCTTGTTGGGCTACCATCCGTGAGCCCAGCCTGCCCTCTGGTGGTCCTTCCACATACCTTCCCCCTCAGGACCGAACCGGAGGGTCGGGCGCCAGACGCACCGTCTTGGTCGCGTCGGGACAGCGCGTCTGCATTCCCGTTCCTCGATCCGGCCCTGTGGATGACATGGAAAGAGAACGGTTGTAAAGACAAAAACCATCTGGCTATTCTGTTGTTATTGTTTCTCTTACCAGCCATCCACGTGAGGGGCGCATGGTCCGTAACTAAAGCAAACCTCCGACCCAGTAGGTAGTACCGGAGATAATCGAGGGCCCACTTAATGGCTAAGGCCTCTTTCTCTACGGTAGCATACCTCTGTTCCCGATCGCTGAGCTTCCTACTTATGAAGAGAATCGGCTTCTCTGCTTCACCTTTACCCTGAGCTAGTACGGCCCCGAGCCCTGTATCCGAGGCGTCGACCTGCACAATGAACTCTTGTGAGAAGTCTGGAGCCTGTAGGACGGGATCAGAACACAGGCCATCTTTTAACGATTGAAAGGCATCTTCCGTCTCGTCTTTCCACTCTACCTGGTTTGGCAAGTTTTTCTTGATGAGGTTTGTGAGGGGATTGGCAATGGTTGCATATCCCGGGATAAAACGGCGATAATATCCCGTTATCCCTAAGAAGGCCCGAACGTCCCACTTGGTCCGGGGTCGCGGCCAGTCCCGAATTGCCCTGGTCTTCTCTGCCTGTGGGCGTATTTTCCCATTCCCCACGGTGTACCCCAGGTATTCCGCTTCGGACAGACCCAGGCAGCATTTATTTGGATTGGCCGTCAACCCTGTGGCTTCCAAACTCACGAGCACCGCCCGTAATCGCAGGAGGTGACTATCCCAGTCCTCGCTGTGGATAACCACATCGTCTATGTACGCCGCTGCATACTCTTGATGGGGCCGTAGAATGGCATCCATGAGGCGTTGGAAAGTTGCAGCGGCACCATGCAGTCCGAAGGGCATCCTCACATACTGGAAAAGCCCCTCTGGTGTGGCGAAGGCAGTCTTTGGGCGATCCTCCGGAGCCACCGGCACTTGCCAATATCCCTTCGTCAAATCCAGGGTGGTGATGAACTTGGCCTTTCCTAAGCGCTCCAAGAGTTCATCCACGCGGGGCATGGGATATGCATCGAATGTAGAGATGGCATTCACGGCCCTAAAATCGTTGCAGAGTCTCATACTACCATCGGATTTGGGGACCAGGACTATGGGACTGGACCACTCACTCGTCGATGGCTCGATCACACCCATCCTCAACATCTCCCTTACCTCGTTCTTAGCGATGACTCGGCGAGCCTCAGGAATCCTGTAAGGGCGGATATGCACCTTCTTGCCGGGTTCAGTGTGGATATGGTGGAACAGGACATCTGTTTGTCCTGGGAATGGAGAGAATATTCGACCGAAGTTCATAATCAGCTTGTCTAGCTGTCTTGACTGCTCCGGCAGGAGAGTTTGACCACGGCGCACCGGTGGTAGAGCCTCCTCTTTTCTTTTTCCCTCCAGGGCCATCAAAGCCACCTCCTCCTCTCTTCCATGGTACGGCTTTAACAGGTTTATGTGATAGAGTTGGACCTTCTTCCTTCTATCAGGTTGCTTGATGAGGTAATTGACCGGTGAGACCCTTTTCATTACCTCGTAGGGTCCCCTCCACTGTGCCAGCAAGCGATGTTCGGCCGTGGGCACGAGCACCATCACTTTCTCTCCCACGGTGAACTCACGGGGGGGGTCGCGGACTTATCATAGGCCCGGCCTTGGGTCCTTTGTGCCTTCTCCATATGCTCCTTGACTATGGGCCACACTGCTGACAGGCGGTCTCTCATCAGGGTAATATGTTCTATTGTGGATCGAAAGGGGCATGGTTGGATCTCCCAGGTCTCTTTGGCTAAGTCGAGGATCCCTCGACAGGGTCTGCCATAGAGCAATTCAAACGGAGAGAATCCAGTGGATGCTTGGGGTACTTCTCGCAGGGCAAACATTAAGTGTGGAAGAAGCATGTCCCAGTTTTTCCCGTCTCGGGACACCACTCTTCTCAACATGCTTTTAATCGTTTTGTTCAAGCGTTCACACAACCCGTCTGTTTGAGGGTGGAATATGCTTGTACGTATCTGTTGAACCTGATACAACCGACACAAGTCCTTCATCAACCGCGACATGAATGGGGTTCCCTGATCAGTTAAGATCGTCTTGGGGAGGCCCACCCGAGAGAACATCATGAATAATTCCTTGGCAATTCCCTTTGACGACATGTTACGCAGGGGTATGGCCTCCGGGAACTTGGTAGCGTAATCTATGACCACTAGGATGTACTCGTGTCCTCTGGCGGATTTTGGGAGGGGTCCTACGAGGTCCATAGCTATGCGTTCAAAGGGAGTCTCTATGATGGGGAGAGGAATCAAAGGGTTACGCAGGTGTGGCCGTGGAGCTGTACGTTGACATTGATCACACGTCCTACAATACCTGGCCACATCCCGGGTGACCCGGGGCCAATAGAATCTCTGCATGATTCTGTCAATAGTCTTGTCTCGTGCCAGGTGTCCTCCTAGGACGTGGGAATGGGCTAACTGTAGAACTGTATCCCTGTATGGTCTAGGCACCATTAGTAATTCCTGGTTTTCCCCCCTTCGTCGTACGACCCAGTATAAGAGACCGCGCCTGATTGCATAGTAAGGAAGAGGGGGCTCACCTGATCCGTCGACGTTTCTCCCGTCGATCACCTTCACCTTCCTCATGGCCTCCCTTAGGTCTGGGTCTCTATGCTGTGAGGTGCCGAACTGTCCCTTTAATTCCTGGGGCAGATCAACCTCGGTAGAGGGATGTGGAGGATGTTCCCCATCCCCCTCAGGGGTGACCGATGAGAACCCCTTCCAGGTTCCCTCCTCGGATGGAGCTTCAAATATATCCCTTAGCGTCTGGTTGCTCCTTCCTTCCTGTGTAGTGTATAACCCTTCACAGGTGTCTTCATCGGTGGTTTCCTGGAATATCTGTCGTAAACGTTGGGTTGCTATTTCTTCCTCTGCTGCAGAGGACGAGGACGTAGCTACGTCTCCTTGTAGGACTACTACCTCGGGCTTGGATTTTCTCTTCTTTCCTGTCCCCCTTCTTTCCACGCATAACGTCATCTGCCGAAGCTCCTTATATAGGGGACAGTCTCTCCCGATCAATAATGGTACCTTCAGCTGGGGCACTTTCCCTGCCCTGACTGTACACCTTCCTTTTGGAGTGAGAATCGGCAGATTCACAGTGGGGTAATAGTGGGTGTCTCCATGGATACAGGATACGGCTACTTTGTCTGGTAGCAGTGTTGCGGAGGTCACCAGCCGCTCCTCTACTAACGTAACCATACTTCCCGAGTCGAGAATGGCTACCACATCTTGTCCTTCGACTCGAACTGGAATCTCTGGGGCTGGAGCTATTTCTGCTAACCAACAGTGTTGATCCTGCCCCCTCAAACCGAGATGTGTGGGGGTGGGCAGTGATGACTCTGTGACCATGGGCTCGTCCTTGCTAGGACATTGTGGGGCATAATGGTTGGGAGACTGACATTTATAACACCGACCCTGCTGTGTGGGGGATGACTTCTCCCACCTCCGGAGGGGGTTTGGACGTTTCGGTGGCGGACGCGCCGGGGTGAGTCGTGGTACGGGATTGGAAGAATCCTTCCGTTCCTCCTTGTCACTTTTTAACAACTCCCCTGTAGACCGATATGTTTCCACCGCCTGTGCTATGTCGTCGGCTGACAACGGGTTGGCTTGCCCCACAACCCTTTTTAAGTCACTGGGTAATTCCCTCAATATCTTGTCCACTACAAGAGTCTCTATCACCTGTCCTACTCCCTTTTCAGGTTCTAGCCACTGTTTCGTCAGTGGTATTAATGCAAAAATCTGGGAACGGACGGGTTTGTCAGCTGTGTAGGTCCATTGATGGAACTTTACGGCCCTATCTCTGGCAGTCAGCTGGTACCGGGATAGGATCTCGGTTTTTAGTCGCCCATAGTCTGCAGCTTCGCGGGCATCCAGGTCAAAATAGGCTTCCTGAGCCACCCCGGTCAAAAGAGGGGCTAATGCGCTCGCCCATTCTGTGGGCGGCCACTCTTCCAAGGTGGCCGTCCTTTCGAAGGTCATGAGGAATGCCTCAATATCATCCTCCTTGTAGAGACGAGGTAAGATGGCGTGAGCAGCCGCTCTTGGCTTAACTCTAGGTTCTTCTCGCCGGCTCAGCTGTTGTTGCAGGAGTTCTATGGTTGTATGCTGTGCCGTGATCAATTGTTGTAGTAGGGCGTTATCCATCGTACTTGAATGGTTCCTCCTGGTCTACTGGAAGAATCTTGAATTACTCACTTATCCTTGTGTCACTCGTCCACCTAATGCCCACATTCTCCACCAATGTGAGCGGACCAAGTAATTGGGCGTCACTCTAAAGCGGGAAGGTGGAACAAACGAGTCAGGAGTAGGTTTTCTTGATTGAACAAAGTTCTATATTGAGGACATTTGGTCAACACAAACACTCCAACAGAATCAATGAAACTCTCCAAAGGAAAAAACATATCTTCTTCTCCAGAGCAAAACAGGAACACAATACGATTGTCTTTAAACTACCACAAAAAGTCACGACATTGTCACCGTCTTAATGGTTCTTCCTAGATAGCTCCTCTGTCTCGGTGGCCATCTTCCAGAGATAGTCCCCCTTCTTGCTGGTTCCATACTCTCTCTTATAGGGGAAGGAGAATATCTCATTAGTAGTGTCAGCTGTGCTTAATTGCCTCTGGTTCACTTGTCTCCCATGCCTTGTTGGGCTACCATCCGTGAGCCCAGCCTGCCCTCTGGTGGTCCTTCCACAGTACGTACCTGCTTCTTGGTGAGGGGGCGTGGCCAGTCCTGAATCGCCTCCATTTTCTTCACCTGGGGTTTTACACATCCCCTCCCGAGTACCCCAGGTACTCAGCCTCCCGCCCCCTGTAAGGCCTGCAATACCACGCTCACCTGGTTTAGATGGGTCTCCCACTCGCTCCCATGGATTACAATATCGAGGTAGGCCGCCGCGTACTCGCGATGGGGACGGAGAACCCGGTCCATCAACCTCTGGAAGGTGGGCGGGGCCCGTGCAACCCAAAGGGCAGCTTCCTGTTGTGGGACAGCCCATCAGGGGTGGCAAAAGCAGTTTTCTCCCTAACCTCGGGAGCTAAGGGCGCCTGCCAATAACCCTTCGTCAGGTCGAGCGTGCTGATAAATCAGGCGGTCCCTAGCCGTTCTATTAGTTAATTAATTCGGGGCATGGTGTAGGCGAACTTTGAGAGTTCGGCACCATCACTATGGGGCTGCACCACTCACTCTTCAATGATTCCAGCTTACAACATTGTTGGAGAAAGCTGAGGGTTCAGCCTTCCGTGGTTGTCCTCTGTGCAGTACCTCCAAAGCCACCTGTTGATCTTCCACCAGTTCCACTAGCTGATCCTCTTTCTGCTGGTTAGCTTGGCTTACTAACTCTTTAGCTTCGAACGGGAGAGAGCGTAGAAATAGATCTATGACCACTTTCTCGATGGGCGTGATCGTCAGTGGTTCAGCAGTTAGCCAGTTCTTGGCCAGCCTAATCACATCATGTATTTGCGGTCGGGGGGGCGCTGTGACATCATACACCCAATCATGGAATCTTTGCGCCCTGCTAATCAGGGTGTAACCATACCGGCGCAGGATTTACTTTTTCAGACCCTCATAATGCGTCGCCTGGTCAGCAGTCAGATTCTGATAGGTATTTTGTGCCGCGCTTGACAGGAAGGGTGATAGCAGGCTGGCCCATTGCTCATGGGGCCATTTCTCCCTAGCCTCCATCCTCTCGAAGGCTTGGAGGTAAGCCTCGATGTTGTCAGCCCCTGTCAGTTTCAGTATAAACATACAGGGTTTTGGGACGAGGCGTTGCTGCACCTGCATGGGCAGCTGTCAGCTGGCTGAGTTCAGCTCGCAGGAGAGCGGTCTGCTGACGCTGTTCCTCCAGCAGCTCCCAATGCATAGCTTGTTGCGTTATGTTCACCAATGCTTCCATTATGCTCTGTGTCTGTTTAGTTATTGAGCTTGGTTTGCTATGCCCGTATTCTCCATCACATGTAGCAGGCTCAAGGGTGTGGGGTCTCCACAAGTTCAATAACCAAACACGGGTAATCGTACAGATAATTTACACGCGTTTCCCTCTCGGTCCTCTCCCTCTTTGTGCAGCCCGCTTCCTCTTTTATCCCAAAGCACTCAATGGCTTAATTATCCACCAGCTTGCCTTGTTGGGGCAGGAAGTCCATATAAGACTTGTGGGTGGAGCCAGCAGGCTGCAAGATATTTTCCTTCAATCACCACTCCCCTCACCTCTCCTTGCTATCTGCAAAAATATATTCACAGTATTATGAATGAATTGTGGTTTATTTAGGAGCATTTCGTAGTGTGACTGATTTTACCAATTGCATTAGTACTGTACAAAGTTAGAGGTGCGCTATTTGATAGATTCTCCCGCTCCCCGTATCTCAGGCTTCCAGTGGGGGGACCTGAGGTCAACCTACCCCCCCCTCCCATCTCATACTTCTGAGTGGGAGACGTTCCCAGGCAGTAGCCTGCCTAGCTCACAAACTAGAATCAGGGGGCCCACTCCGACAAGGTTAATTGACCCACAGTCCCACACGGTGACATGATATCATTGACGTGACGTGCAAATGTCACCATTCCAACTTTTTTTGTGCGGGCGCCCTGGGCAGATTCCCATGTCGCCTATACCTAAATCCACCACTTCATCGGAGGCTTGACCACTTTGAGCGGGCCAAATCGGTAGAACTCCCCTCTTGTGTATCAGAACCCAGAAAGATATGTGATCACATGGTTAAGGTGCTGTCCTTTCAGCACCACAATTTGAAGGGCGCTCAAATTGCTTAAAATAGCTCTCATCATCAAGATCTGTTGCCTACGCCTAATAGTCCTACTCATCACTTATTATTATTACAAATAGAAGATTCTCTCTTCTCACAATGGTGCCGTTTAGCAAACTTAGATAAAAGCTGAATCGATCTCTCGCAAAGTCATATAATTGTTAATTTGTATTTTACATAACAGACCCGAAAATAATCGCATATACTGTCAATGTAACACCAAAAACAACACCTCATTTCTTATCTGAAGAGTACATTTTTTAAAGTAATTCAAGAAGATCTAAATGCATATTCCCATGAAACTGATTGAGATTAAATGATTGGCATTAAGTTTGGAAATTTCACCGGTAAAACGTGAAGTATTATTTACTATTTTGAAATTAGGTAGGCCTATGCCTAACTTGGTGTTTCAGTGTATTAATAATATAATTTTTTCTTGAGACAATACGTGTGGGCATAAGCGGACGTTGCAATTGGAGGATGGATGTTATGCATAGTCCAATTCTACATCTGTCGGTACAAAACTTTGAATTAGAAATTATGAAATCATAAAAGAAAAATTGCGCTACACCACTGCTTCATAGTACGGACTGTGAATGCTTCATAGTACTGACAGAATGCTCTACAGTACTGACTGTGAATCCTTCATATTAACTGAATGCTTCATAGTACTGACTGTGAATGCTTCATAGTACTTACTGTGAATGTAAGTTGTGGGAACGTATGTTTTTGGTTTCACATTGATTGTGAGAATTAAGCCATAAGTTTCCAGACTGGTAAAACTGAAAGTTTTTTTTACATTCTAAAAACAGAAATTACAATTTTGCCTGTTCTGGGAGCGTTTATTTTTAGGTTGCTGGGAGGTTCTGAGAATTTTTACTCTGGTCGCTTAATTTTTTTAATGCTCCGCAGAATGGAAATTATAGGTTATTTGCAGTGGTGGACAAAGTACTAAATTCTCAAACTTGAGTAAAAGTAAAGATACCTTAATAGAAAATTACTTACAATTGAAGTCGGAAGTTTACATACACTTAGGTTGGAGTCATTAAAACTCGTTTTTCAACCACTCCACAAATTTCTTGTTAACCTCTCTGGGTTAGGTCAATTGTCCCACCTGGCCAATAGCCAGGGAAAATGCAGAGCGCCAAATTCAAATAAAATGATATAAAAATCAAACTTTCATTAAATCACACATGTAAGATAGCAAATTAAAGCTACACTCGTTGTTAATCCAGCCAACATGTCAGATTTCAAAAAGGCTTTTCGGCGAAAGCATAAGATGCTATTATCTGATGATAGCACAACAGTAAACAAAGAGAGTAGCATATTTCAACACTGCAGGCACGACACAAAACGCAGAAATAAAAATATAATTCATGCCTTACCTTTGACGAACTTCTTTTGTTGGCACTCCAATATGTCCCATAAACATCACAAATGGTCCTTTTGTTCGATTAATTCCGTCGATATATATCCAAAATGTCAATTTATTTGCCGCGTTTCATCCAGAAAAACACAGCTTCCAACTTGCACAACGTGACTACAAAATATCTCAAAAGTTACTTGTAAGCGTTGTCCAAACATTTCAAACTACTTTTGTAATACAACTTTAGGTATTTTTAAACGTTAATAATCGATCAAATTGAAGACGGGATGATCTGTGTTCAATACAAAAAGAAAACAAACTGACGCAACTTTTCTGGTAATGTGCCTCTCTCAAACAATTTACTTCAAGTGACTATCATTTAAGATGGCCGTACTTCTTCATTACACAAAGGAAAAACCTCAACTAATTTCCAAAGACTGGTGACATCCAGTGGAAGCAAACAAGTGCAAACAAGTCCCTTAGAAATCTGGTGTCCCAATGAAAACTCACTGAAAAGACAGTGACCTCAAAAAAACTAATCTGAATGGTTTGTCCTCTGGGTTTTACCTGCTACATAAGTTCTGTTATACTCACAGACATGATTCAAACAGTTTTAGAAACGTCAGAGTGTTTTCTATCCAAATATACTAATAATATGCATATCTTATATTCTGGGGATGAGTAGCAGGCAGTTGAATTTGGGCATGCTATTTATCCAAAAGTGAAAATGCTGCCCCCTACCCCGAAGAAGCTAACAAACTATAGTTTTGGCAAGTCGGTTAGGACATCTACTTTGTGCATGACACAAGTAATTTATGCAATTATTTCACTTATAATTCACTGTATCACAATTCCAGTGGGTCAGAAGTTTACATACACTAAGTTGACTGTGCCTTTAACCTGTTATGGCTGCAGCCCGTCGCCGGTACACCTATGACAACATCCAGCTCAAGTGCAGGGCGCGAAATTCAAAATCTATTTTTTTTTAAATATTTAACTTTCACACATTAACAAGTCCAATACAGCATTTGAAAGATAAACATCTTGTCAATCCAGCCAACATGTCCGATTTTTTTAATGTTTTACAGAGAAAACACCACATATATTTATGTTAGCTCACCACCAAATAAAAAAGGAGGACAGACATTTTTCACAGCACAAGTAGGATGCAAGTAGCATGCACAAGCCAACCTAACTAACCTAGAACCAACCTAAATAACCTAGAAAAAACTACCTCAGATGACAGTCCTATAACATGTTACACAATAAATCTATGTTTTGTTCAAAAAATGTGCATATTTTAGCTATAAATCAGTTTTACATTACTGCTACCATCATAGCTACAGTCAGAAATCGCACGGGAGTAGCCAGAGAAAATACAGACACCAACGTCAACTACTAATTACACATCATAAAACATTTCAGAACAATATATGGTGGATAGCTAAAGAAAGACAAAGATCTTGTGAATAGAGCCAATATTTCTGATTTTTGAAGTGTTTTACAGCGAAAACACAATATATCGTTATATTAGCTTACTACAATAGCTAGCACACAGCAGCATTGATTCTAGTCAAACGGTAGCATAGCACAGTTCGACAGATATATGAAAAAGCATCCCAAATTGGGTCCTTATCTTTGTTGATCTTCCATCAGAATGTTCTCCAAGGGGTCCTTTGTTCAGAAACGTCTTTATTTCGATCCAGAACGAACGATTTCCCTCTTGAATTAGCAAGCACACTGGCCGTGCGTTGCTAACCTCTCGTTCTTGAACCAATTCTTGCGTCGCATCACGTCTAAAGTCCAGAATAAATTTCAATAATATAATGAAACTATATTGAAAAAACATACTTTAGGATGATATTGTGACATGTATCAAATAAAATCGAAGCCAGAGATCATATTCACCTTTAACGAGTGTTTTCCAGGAGCCGAGTCCAGGTCCTACTTCGCGCCCAGAAAAAAAAATTAAGTGCGCAAGTCTCACTCCAAGAGGTTGTGTTCAATCCCAGGACGAGATAATCAAGTCATTTCTGCTCTCACTTCCGCATGACACCCAGAGGAAGGCGTATGACGTGTTTCTACAGTCCTAAGTGACATGCCCTTTTATAGACAAGGTCTTGAAGAGCGACATCGATTTTGGAAATCTCACTTCCGGATAGGAAATGGGCTGTAAAAATAGTTCTGTTCCACTTAGAGAAATAATTAAAACGGGTTTAGAAACTAGAGACTGTTTTCTATCCAATAGTAATAATAATATGCATATTGTAAGAGCAAAAATTGATTAAGAGGCCGTTTGAAAATTGGCACATATTTTCCAGTTTTTCAATACGCCCCTGCAGCCATAACAAGTTAAACGGCTTGGAAAATTGCAGAAAATGATGTCATGGCTTTAGAAGCTTCTGATAGGGTAATTGACATCATTTGAGTCAATTGGAGGTGTACCTGTTGATGTATTTCAAGGCCTACCTTCAAACTCAGTGCCTCTTTGCTTGACATCATGGGATAATCAAAAGAAATCGGCCAAGACCCCGAAAAAAAATGGTGGCCCTCCACAAATCTGGTTCATCCTTGGAAGCAATTTCCAAAGGCCTGAAGGTACCACGTTCATCTGTATAAACAATAGTACACAAGTATAAACATCATGGGACCACGCAGCCGTCATACCCCTAAGGAAGGAGACGCATTCTGCCACTGCTCCAAAACCGTCGTAAAAAAGCCAGACTGCACATGGGGACGAAGATCGTACTTTTTGTAGAAATGTCCTCTAATCTGATGAAACAAAAATAGAACTGTTTGGCCATAATGACCATCGTTATGTTTGGAGGAAAAAGGGGGAGGCTTGCAAGCCGAAGAACACCATCCCAACCGTGAAGCACGGGGGTGGCAGCATCATGTTGTGGTGCACTTCACGAAATAGATAGCATCATGAGGCAAGAAAATTATGTGGATATATTGAAGCAACAGCTCAAGACATCAGTCAGGAAGTTAAAGCTTGGTCGCAAATGGGTCTTCCAAATGGACAATGACCCCAAGCATACTTCCAAGGTTGTGGCAAAATGACTTAAGGACAACAAAGTCAAGGTATTGAAGTGGCCATCACAAAGCCCTGACCACAATCCAATTTGTGGGCAGAACTGAAAACTTTTGCGAGCAAGGAGGCCTACAAACCTGACTCTGTTACGCCAGCTCTGTCAGGAGGAATGGGCCAAAATTCTCCCAACTTATTGTGGGAAGCTTGTAGAAGGCTACCCAAAACGTTTGAACCAAGTTAAACAATTTAAAGGCAATGCTACCAAATACTAATTAGTGTGTATGTAAACTTCTGACCCACTGGGAATGTGATGAAAGAAATAAAAGCTGAAATAAATCATTCTCTCTACTATAAATAAATCATTCTCTCTATATATTATTTCACATTCTTAAAATAAAGTGGTGATCCTAACTGACCTAATATAGGGAATTTTTACTCAGATTAAATGTCAGGAATTGTGAAAAACTGAGTTTAAATATATTTGGCTACGGTGTATGTAAACCTCCGACTTCAACTGTATGTAGGACTTGCATCCTTGGCACAATAAAGTTATTATATTCTACTCTATCCATAGGCTTCATTAATACCATTCAGACTTGAAGTTGATACAACAACTATGATAGCTGAGGTTCATAGATTGGTATGAATATTAGTTTCAGAATCTAACGTTTTAGGGTCCATACACAGATAGGTTACATACAGTAGCTAGCTACACATCCATAGGCATACAGTTATTTTTATCCTCCACTACACAATAAGCAAGTAAATAGTTAGCTATCTATGTTACTTCAGCTGCATTGCACGGCAAGGCAAGCTTACACAATTGTACATTAAATTTGCAGTAAATGCTTTAGCTAGCTTGTACATTTTTTGCTTGACTCGTGACGTTATAAGACTTACATTTGCTTCCACCGTCCTGTTTTGTCAGCCATCTTTGCTGAAGAAAGTCACCAGGAACGGGTGGCTCTAGTCAAGTTCGTTAATGGAACCATGATTGGTCATATAAAAACCTTGGGTCCCAAATGTATAATGAGTGCTCTAATTCCCCCTTGTGGTGGTCTGGAGCAATGAAGCTGTGACGCTGGGTACCTCTAAGTCCCGCGGTGTAAGCTCGCAACCTTTAAAGGTGTATGTATTCACCCCCTTTGCTATGAAGCCCCTAAATATGATCTGGTGCAACCAATTACCTTCAGAAGTCACATCATTTGTTAAATGAAGTCCACCTGTGTGCAATCTAAGTGTCACATGATCTCAGTATATATACACCTGTTCTGAAAGGCCCCAGAGTCTGCAACACTACTAAGCAAGGGACACCACCAAGCAAGCGGCACCATGAAGACCAAGGAGCTCTCCAAACAGGTCAGGGACAAAGTTGTGGAGAAGTACAGATCAGGGCTGGATTATAAAAAAATATCCTAAACTTTGACCATCCCACGGAGCACGGTTTCCACGCGAGTAGAACACGGTGTGCATTTCGTTGTTTGCCGCACATTCCGGTTAAAACGCCGAGAAAATAACGCAGAGAAATGGTTTGAAATGAATGACATAAGTAAAACCACCCTATTTTGTGCTTGGAAGTGAAATTTTTGTACAAATAGGATTAGCTTAGGATGCTACATCTAACAAAGGGAAAACAGCATTTTATTTTTCCTGTGTCGCGTTGAAATTCCTCCGCCTTGCGCAACGCCCTTTGTAATTCCGGGATTTTGGCTTTATGCGATCAGTGACCCCCTGGTGGTGAAGAATCGTCAGTACAGTAATTAGGTGACACCCAAACGTGGATCACATTCAAAAAGTGGGTACTTAGGATATCCAGCCAATCAATTGATTGGGTATTGATGTTAGTTCAATTGAACTAACAAGTGAAATTGCCATATTTACCTTTTCAGGTGGATCTTTTAAATAATATCAAAATTGATTGGTTTTCACATTAACCTAGAGTAACGCTTTCAGGTTAAAGTTTAATTCCCAAATAGCCTATACAGGTTTGATTTATCATTAAAATTGATCAATCAGTAAAATCTGCCTTTTCAAAGCACATTCAGTAAACCCCAGTACTGACGGAAGTCCCGCCTCCAGCGGGAATCCCATGTGGCTTCGGCCTTAGGGAGAGGTGAACCTAGTGGTGAATGTAACCTAACATTTAAACTACTGCTTACACCTTTTATGACAATCCAGACAATCCCAATTGCTTGGATATCATCGTCTCATTCAATTGAATAGGTTAAATTGTCGGACATACCTTTTTAGGTCTTCCAATTAAATGAGACATTTTAAACTTTCCAATAGTAACCTAGATGAACCAACTTCCCAGGTTAATTAATTACCAGATAGCCTATCCAGGTATGATTTATCATTGATTAATTCAATTTGCTTTTGCTTTTGCAAATTCATTCACATCCAACTCCCACAGTACTGATGGTTCATTAACATCTATAAATAGATTCAAATCGTCTTTGCAGCTTCCAACATATTCCAAAACCAAACTTTGGAAAATTAAGAAAAACATTTTTCCTTTCAAATGTTCTAATAATGCGCAAGCTATCAGAGGGGGTAGCCCCCACTCGCCCGCTAATTAGTGAACCTCCACCCATAAATGGATTGATCTCTGACCTCAGCAGCGATAACAACCCTAATTATGCCATTAGCGGAAAAACAGCAGACATGGCGAACAACGCTCTCCAAAATCAACCATCGGGCGCAGGCCTCAGTGTCTCTCCAGTCTAGCCCTGATGTCTTGCCATCCCAGATTGGCATCGGTCCAATACCGCAGTGCACAGTTGAAGCACGAGCAGGTAACGGTAGGCATAAAAAGGGACAGGTGGATAGAACCGGGAAACCAATGACAAATTCAGAAAAGGGAAACATTCTGCTAGCTATGGAACTGTGTTTGAAAACTGAATTAAATGTAATTGCAAAAACTTATGATGATGAACAAGCACAAACTCTTCAACAAAATCGTCTTCTACAGGAACAAAATCGTATGCGAAAGGAACAACTCAATTTAGCCAAAACTAAATACGATGAGGTCCACGCCAAACTAGATAAATCTGACAAGTTATCTACAAACAGGAGCGCTCAACTTGATAACATACATGCAGTTTTGTTGAACGTTACTCAAACTAACATGGTTCTACTCAAAATGCTTTAGACCAAAGACGATCAGTTAAAGAACACAATGACTAAGTTGGATGACAGATCAGCAGAACTCATTGAAGTCGCTGACCAAATTAATGATGAGAGAACTCAGGTGATGAAGATGGAAATATTGATTTCTAAGCAAGCGGAGGAAATCTCATCACTGAATCTCTCGCTCTGTACTCAATACCTCTATCTGTAAACCATGACAGATAAGTTTGAGACCGAAAGGAGAAAGTGCGACACTCACCTGTCCAAAATCAGTACTCTAAGCACTCAAGTGGACTCTGCAATGCAGCAGAATACCACCCTTAGGTACCATCTGGAGGAAGTCCAGAATGGTCACGCTCTACAGCGTGACTACCCATCCAATCAACCGGAGCCCTGTACTCAAAGGAGTAAAGACGATAGGTTTCAGACTTTGCCTCCCTCGTGTCCCTCAGTCTTCTTCTCTTGGCCATTCGGCACTGAGTAATAGGGTGCCTCTTGGCCAACAAAGCCAAAGCTTGGCTTCCCCTCTTGGCCTTTCAGCCCCAATTTCCCCACAGGATGAAGCCTGCGCCCGCTTGGCGCGGAATACCTTCACAAACTCGTCTAGAAATTTCCCACCTTTGACCCTGTACCAGGTCAGCCAAACGATACTGAGACGTTCCTAGCTGACATAGAGGACGCATTGATGGCTACCCGAACGCTACGGGTTCTGACAGGGTTTACCTGTTGACGCGAACATCAAATTAACACGTGACAAGTTTCATTCGTCTACAACAGCAACACGTGCTAAATGACAATGCTAAACTTGCCACAGCTTTGAAATTAGAATTCAGTGGTTCTGCGACTCGCAAACACGATAGCTCACTTGCTAACACCATCAAACAAGCTCAGAACGAACACCCACAAGCTTACTATCATAGGCTTTGTTCAGCTTACTCTGGCCTATTCACTGAAACAGGAATAGAAGAGCTGTTACCATTCAAACAAATGTTTCTGTCGAACATGTATCCCACCTTCATTACCTACTTGTGCCCTGCAGCCCACGTTGACTTGCCCATCTTACAACTCAGAGAGCTTGCAAGCAAAGCTTTTGAGGCTTTCACAATCTGGGTTTAAAAAAAAAAACTAATGTTTTTTTCTTCAATAACTAATAAGCCTTTTTGCCTTTTTACTAAGTAATTAAAATTTTGGAGTCAATTAAAGATGAGCAAAAACAACCCATTTCCAGAGCTTTCTATTTAGCAGACATAGAGCCCTGACCACTCGGTTTTGAAGTTTGACCAGGAGCACTCACACCAGTTAGAGGGTGCATTATCAGGTATTGGAGAGATGACGCACAACAACGGTTTCTACCACAAAACCGCGATTCCAATAACCTCCACAGTCTAAATAACTGTAAAGTACGTAGCCATCGAAACTACCGCTACAATCGACCTGTTCGCTACATTCCTGCACCAAACCCACACAGTGTCAGAGCACAAGGGTAACAAAGGGTTAAAGGACGATAAAAAACATAGACCAATGTTCTCCAGAAGTTCCACTACGTGAAGAACTAAAGCAAGAAAAATTTGAGAAAAGGGTAAAAGTCACAAGGACTGGACAGGGATTTACAGGACACCAGGTCCGCAGGAATTAACACCCATATCAAGGACGTTAAAATTTGAATTTCTCCCGCTCTCACTCGAGACCCTATCCAGGGCCCGCTTGATCAAGAAACAAGCCCACAGGCTTCGTCTAAAGTTGCGAAGAAAAAGATCAAAAGCTTAGTTAAAGCCAAGCCCACTCAAAATCCGAAAAGTCGATCTGCTTTCACCTTGAACAGACATGCCACTAAACCCGAATCTAAACGCCCATACCTGGAAACAGTCTTGGAGGACTGCTTAACTTGTCATGCGCTAATTGATTCGAGCGCGACAATCTCATCTCATCTCTCAAACATTGTTTGATGATCTCAAAGGGGCTTTGAAGCCAACTAAATGTTGGTTAAAAGTGGAACGATGCGATACTACACTTCGAGGGGTCACTCAGACTACCTCGCCTCTCACATTGAGAGTCATGCTGAAACTACACTTCCAGGACGTATCGCTCGTTCCTGTGTATGTTACCAGCCTCGAATCTGTACCTCTGCTACTTGGAGCAGACTTGATGGAGCGGTTACTCCCACTGATGAATTGGAAAACCAACCAGGTATGGTCACAGGCCACAGTGCATTCTCCACTGACCACACTGTCTTCCCCTAACGCTAGCTGCAACGCAGTCATTCACGGGTGGTAGCTTTCAAAAGCACCCCTTGGGAAAAAGATGTTTAGAAACCAAGGAGATATTACGATATCTCGACACAGTCCATCAGAAAACCTGATTGACCATTCTTTTCATGATTTTGAGCCAGCTGTCTCTGTGAATGAGCAACTCCCCCCCGCCCTTGCAGTCGTGCATTATGGTCATTTAGATTAACTTCTCTTGCCCTTCGGACACTTCCGCAAGCACTGCGACCGTCTCAGCAAGAAAAACATTGATGCATAGAGTGTACTCTGCTTCCGATGATACACCTTCCGCTTTGTGGGGGATGACTACCACTGCTGAAACATTTTGCGATATCACAGACAGATATCCTCATCTCAGTTCGCAGGTACTGAAGAGGTTGCCACACGTGGACGCTATGGTGACTGACAGCCCTCGACAGCCACTGAGCGTTTTGAAGCACAAACACCAGGAAATTTGGTTGAAAGGTTACAGCCATTCCCATAACGCGGCCGCTGACAACTCGTACATAGGGTCCGACATTTTCGTTTGTGCCTCGGATACCAACACCACCCGCTTGTGGGGGGGAGGGGGGGGTATAGTAGCCCAGACCCATGATGAGTACCACACTGGTCAGAGAAGTCATGCCTTGCCATGTGTAGGTTCAACTACAATACAACTAGTAAAATGCTCTAATCATGTGTTCCGGTAGGATAATATTTCATAATAAATCGGTAGGATAACTGCTTCCCTTGAGTACCAGTACCAATGCCAGCAACAGTCAGACTAGCTACAATCAGTAAGAAGGTTAGAGACCTAACCAATCAAATTATCCTTGACAACAGCGACATAGGAGTCACTCAGAGTGCAACACAGGGAAGGGAATCTCCAGAGCACTCTTCCACTAATAACTTTCCTCCTGAATGGAGGGTTTTATTTATTAGAAGTCATGAACCATGATCACACCGCGTATGACTGGTCCAGTGCTTATAGAGTACCTCCGTCGTGAGGTTAGCTCCTCCGTGGATAGCATAGCTATGAAATAGACTTCTTCACACCTATCGCCACATACCTATCGCCACTACAATTGTGGAATACGCAGTGACTTGTAGTAAAACCGCTAATTGACTCCCTCGACCAATTCTGACTAACCTCCAGGCATTGACCTGAAAATTACCTGATTACGTCAAACTCATTCTGAACAAGTTGTAGTATGCCAGGATACTTGGTTTTCTTCCCTTGACATGCGCGCTTGTGTAAGCATAAACGCACATGTACAACGGAACATCCCATTAGGATTTATGCTAGGATCACTTAAGGGTCTGAGCAAAATACCAGCCTTAGTAAAGTTGAACATTTACTTTGAGGCCTTTGACTCTACAGCTACAGTACTCACCAGTTTTCTTCCCAGAGCTCCATAGGTCATCCCTGTAGACTGCCCAAAACTGGTGCCTTACAGCTGTAGACTCATCATATAGTTATCAACTTAGGATAGTGCCTAAGCAACACACCAAGTAGGAAAACCCTAGACTTGACATTAGAGACAATTCCACGATAGAGTCATTTAGCCAGGACATTGAACGTATATAGAATACAGTCCAATTAGATGATTTTGGTGCAAGATCTATATTTGGTATATCTTTTGTTTATGCTTTTATTCCTTTTCGGTTCAGTTCCTTTGACACTTAGGAAGTGATAGAGCCATAAACAAAGTCCCCATACAACCATCACTTACTGCCACAATGCCGCTCATTGGGGAATTAATGTAATTATATATTTTGTGAGTGTGTGTGCGTTGTTAAAATCTGCCTAAGTTACTGCCCAGATCTTCCAGTCTGGATGACCAGACCGGACACCCACTGCCCATCCTTGTGGCGGCCTGCCCCACTGTCAGAGAGCCTACCAAGGTAAACCACCAGAGGGGGGGACCGTAATGGCGATCACCAACCAGGACATCCCCTGGCCATTCCTGTGGTACTTTTCAGCTTCCAGGAAACCTACCAGATTAAACCACTAGAGGGGGACCGCAACGGCAAGGTAATTATATATTTTGTGAGTGTGTGTGCGTTGTTAAAATCTGCCTAAGTTACTGCCCAGATCTTCCAGTCTGGATGACCAGACCGGACATCCACTGCCCATCCTTGTGGTGGACTGCTACGCTTTCAGAGAGCCTACCAAGTTCAACCAACAGAGGGGGACTGCAACGATGAACTACAAACAGGACATCACGTGGTCATTATTTTTATGTTATTTGTAGGATAATTGCAGGATAATCACAAGATCCAAACCATCGGGACTGGGGACGGGGGACGGGGACGGGGGGACGGGGGGCTGTCATGATGTGGTCCTTCCTGGTAATAGATCGTGGCTTCTCACTCTCTCCTACACCCAGGTTCTGTTATCTCAGGTCATAAACTCCTGGCGGAGACTCTCTCCCCCTTTTCATGCAGTATGGAGAGAGAGAGTTTCACAGTAGAACAAAGGAACTCCTGCCAAATTCTACTAGGTTGCAGAATTTGAGAATGGAACAATATCCATATTTTGGAGAATGTGTAAACGGTCGGTGGAGAAGCCAGCTACGACCCGATCCGTTTCATGTTTATGACCTCATGAAAGAAAGACAATACAGCCACATTACCCTAACTCTGTTTATACAGGTGCCTCCGTTATGAGGTTTGCATCTAATTATTGTATAAAATGAATGAGTAAAAATGAAACTATTTGTGAAATGATGTAATGCGATGTTAAACCTTTAATGAGAGAACTCTATTCCCTTTAAAGTTTAACTAAGTCATTGGCCCGCCCCCGTGAGCACAGACATGATCAGGCATCATAGAACTGCCTTTTCTACTGTTACGAATATAATTCCCTCCTGAGGAAATCCTCTTTAGACCAAGCATACATCGGTGTCAGCTGAGGTGGCACAGGTTTGAGTACCAAGACTGAGCAAACCCACAGCGTGAGCTGTGATTGTGAATAGTTATTGAATTCCTAACCATACCACATGGATCATTGGCTACACGTCTGGAAATGGTTAAACTCTGAGACTATCGATCCCTACAGGATATGAGCAAATCTTAGATACTAGTCTGCAGCTAGAAATTATGTAAACCTGGGTTGCGTATACCAACAACCGCCGAAACACCTATTCTATGAGAACATTTTTGAATGGAACTCATGGTTAGAATGAAGTAGCCATTCTAAACACGAAAGACTTTGATCTTCAGAGAAACAGAGATGCGGATGAACTGACTCTCCAGCAGACGGACTGACGAATCCAACAGAGATCACGACGACTCCTGGGCGTAAATATATATTGATTGCAATTATTCCCGAATGAGTGAGCGTTCATGTGCAAAGGATTAGCATTTCAATTAATATAATTATCAACTGTGTGTGTAGTGATCCCTTTTGTCTTTCCCGCTCTCGTTCAGTCCACACCCACTTCCCTTTGTCCACCAAGCCGTCATATGGGCTTAGCCCACTAGGGATACCTCCCTATCATTTGTTTGTAACAGATCTACTGTTTGTTTGTTTGTGTATTTCTGTGATTATTTAGTTAGTTAGTAAATAAATGATTGAGACATGGATGATTCATAGTAAAGGCTGGGTTCATGCAGATAACCAACATTTTACGACGTTTGGAATGAGACTGACGTGAGGTAAAGGATAATTCATTAATAAGAAGACAAATTGACCAGATATTAAAATATCTGAAGAGTTATATTAGGAAAATTATAACTTTGTAATCTGAGGATTTTCCTTTGTGCCCTGACTTCCTAGTTACAGTTACATGATTAGTTTAATCACGTAATAATAATTACAGAGAATTGATTTGATAAAATAACAGTGTTCACTTTTAATGATGCCAAAGACACGACACAACATTGCAGCTGAAAACAACTGAATTAGCCATTTACCAATTACTCGTATCTATGTGTGTTCGGATTTTTCCTTATGAACATTCAGAGCAGATCCTCATCGAGGGAATTAAGCTAAATAAATGCTGGCACCTATTCATGTTGCTATGGTTGTGATTTCATTATTTCAATGGGATCTCTTGCTTGAGATCTATTAATAACATATCCACTGCTGCTGTGAATTCAAACATTTGTGCCCTTGAGAGGAGACAGACACGTATAAAGCTTTGGTGGAGATATATCTGTACGCTACAGAGCACAGCGTGCACATTCTATACAAGTTGTGCCGTAGTGCATAATCGCTACAAATTGATTTGTTAGCTAAGTGGTGGCGTCGGCTGGCTATCCAGCTCACATTAAGAAGTGCAATGGCAAATTCACCTTTTGTCAAAATGAAAACAGTGTAGAGAAGATTTACTGCTATAACTCAATGAAAATGGATAGAACATGTTAGCAAATTGGCCATCCACAGTATTGTAACCCTAGTTTCCTTCCATTCATGTTGTGATGCCCTGTTCCAGTATGAGAGAAGTTGTGTCTGAAATTACATTATTGCTAATACCTATCTATCTGCACTAGATAGGGAATAGGGTGTCATTTTGAACACAACCCCACATCAGATCAAATAAAGTGGGACACTCACTGTGTCGAGATGCCAAAGGTAGTGTCAGGGGGGATGCGAGGGGGCACAGGGACATGGGAGCCCCTTCTGGCAAGAGTGGCTTGTCTCCTGTCGTGGGTGGCGCGGTACTGATAATGCTCCTTGGCAGTCACCAGGCCGGACTTCACCCCCTCGCGGTTCAGAGCCACAAAGTCCTTCTCAGGCCTCCTGGAGTGGCCTCTACTGCCACTGGTGGGCAGGGAGTGTGTGTGCCAGTTGGACAAGGCTGGGAGAGTAGGGCACAACACAACGGCAGAGAGTGAGTTCAAGGCCTGTATTCACAGTGTTTCCTCTAACACGCAATTACTATTTATTTTTATCGAATATATTATTATTGTTATTATTTGTATTTATTTATTTCCGTTTTTTCTTTCTGTGTATAATCAGGTTGACAAAACAAAATAAGAAAGATTCACCCCCAATATTTTCCCCATATATACTTCAACACAGTTACTTCCTCCAAAGACAAATGTTGAATTTGTTATTAAAGGTCCAATGCAGCCATTTTTATCTCAATATCAAATAATTTCTGGGTAACAATTAAGTACCTTACGGTGATTCTTTAAAATTAAAAAAATTGTAAAAAAGACACATGTATTTCTCAAGCAAGAATTTTGCTACGACTGTCTGGGAGTGGTCTGAGTAGTGAGGGTAAAACTGAAAATTATTGGCAGAAACGTTTAGAGTTCTGGTCTATTAACCCATTTTTACCACAAAGTCCATCCCACCAAAACAGGCTGAAATGTCAGGCAGTCTTTTCGAACAGCACTTACACTAAAAGGGCATTATTATCATTCTCACAACTTTGCAGTATTTTTTTCAACCTTATAGTTTGGAAATATACAGTACAGTGCATTCAGAAAGTATTCAGACCCCTTGACTTTTTCCACATTTTGTTACGTTGGCCTTATTCAAAAAAGATATATAATGAATCTCATTAATCTACACACATAATGACAAAGCAAAAACAGGTTTTTAGAAATGTTAGCAAATGTATTAAAAATAAAAAACTGATATCACATTTAGAATAAGGCCGTAACGTAACACACACACCCTTATCAACTCATCCAAGACAAATTCCCTACAGATGTCTTTGAAATGGAAATCAAATTGAACTATTTTACAGGTAAAAAGCATGCCCAGCTAGCACATAACATTCTGAGAACCATATATTTCTTGGAGCTTGGTGAGAGTGTAGTTGTTCTGTGGTTATTTTGCATAAAACCTTCCCACAACTTTCTGGGAATAGTGCAGGATAGTTGCTTGGCTTTGGAACATTCTCAGCACATTCATGGAACTTGAAAAAAAAAAAAGTTCTTCCTATTTCATAACTTTAACGGAAAGTTTCCTAAGTGTTCAAACATGGTTACATTTTGTTAATGTTTTAGGAATGTTCTCCAACTGGTTTGACATTGGGAATGTTCTCAAATAGTTTAGAGAGCATTAAGAAACAACGTTCTTCTGTGGGAATTTCAGTACTTCAGCATAATGTTTCTTACAGGTTTCCTCATGGTTATATTTAAAGTCATGTTCTCAAATTGTTTTGCGAAAGTTAAGACAAAACTATCTCTATCCTCTATCTTGTTAAGTGTGTTCAGGGATGTTGGCCATACATACAATTGGCCACACCTGATCTTAATGAGTGCTTGTTTCATTTGAAATGGGCTATTTGAATAGACTAAAATGAACAGCTTTGTGTGCGTAAAAAAAACATGACATGCTAGCTGGAGCTGGTATGTATGGATACTGGTGTCACAGGGGACTAATTCCATGGATAGAGAACAGATAATCATAGGTTTGTATCTCACTGATGCTGTGTCACAATAAAAAAGAAATGTGTTTGCATGATTAATGCCTAAGGAAATCAATTAATGTGTCCTATCTGTGCATGGAGTTCCAAAAAGTTGACCCAAAATAAGCAAGCAGTGAAATTAAAATACTTAAAAAACCTCACAGGAGAACTTTAAAGGAACCAGAGTAAAACTTTCTCAGAACCTCACTGCAACTTAAAAATAAACGTTCCCAGAACAGACGATATTTTCACTTCTGTTCTCAGAACGTTGGCTTGGATCCCACAACCAATAGAAATCCAAAAACATATGTTCCCACAACTTTAAAGGAACCACATGTGCTAGCTGGGCGGCGTCTACACGGCTACATCTATGCAAAGATAGATCAATCGCTCACGTACAGTAGATAATGTCTTTCCTGAAATATTTATAGCTGTGTAAAGAGTTGGAACAAGGCTGTTCTCTGTGAAGCAGCTCATTGCAACACCAATTTCCATCAGAGGGGTTTTGATTAGTTGCGAGACGGTGACATCTCCATAAGACGCTTGACTCTCTCTCTCAGTCATCTCTGTCTCGGTGACAATATGGAGGTGTGTTCCCCAGGTGTCGTTACCACCGTCGCTGACAGTGAGCCTTTGTTATCCTTTTCACAATTATTGAAATTCAGTTTTTTATGCCATTTTTAAAAGAGCGCTCTCTGTCTAGTGGGTAGTGACAGATTTAAGAGGGGGGGGGGGGGTTAATTTGAGAGAGTTGAGTGTTTAAACACTTAGAGCGGCTCACGATTGACAGTCGAGCTCAATCGGGAGACATTTCCACTGGGTGAGTGGCGAGGGCCTGGAGGGGGGTTCAAGGGTTGGTTTGGTGGGGGTTCAGGAGAGAGTTTGACATTCCCCGGCGTCTGTCCGCTGACGGAAGAGCATCATTATCATTCTCCAGCTGGAGAGGGAGGAGGACATGCACAGTTTAGCTGGTGAGAAGAGGAAGAGTGACAGGGAGGGCCGGCTGCCTGAGGGGATGCTTTCTCAGCCAAACACACTGTGACATCAGGGCTGACGGTAATGGGGACACATGGGTTGTATCCCAAATGGCACCCTATTCCCTAAGTAATTAAATAGTTGGCCATATGACACTGCCATGGCCGTCACAATCCAGCCCTCTCCAGTGCACTCAGCGTGTGTGTGCCTGACAGACACACCTCTGAATAATATCCAAGATCGTTTTTACCATGTGCTGTTTTTTTAAACAGTAAAAAATGTTTTTTAAATTTTATTGTGTGCTGTGGAGGGGTTCCACACACCTATCAATGCTAAGTCTGGGGTTAAAGAAAATAATGGACCACAAGGGATGCAAAGGAGGATTCATAATAATAGTAATGATTTTGTCACCCCCAATGTGTAGACTAACACCCAATTGAGTGATGCAGGATGGACACTTTGCACACCCCCTACCTTCTGAGACTCCTCCGTCCTGGATGGTCGCAACAGTTCCGTACACAAAGTCAGGTCCAAGACATGTCAACCCTTTAGACTTGGTCTTCCCAAGCGCTGGCTGTAGGTAACAGACAGAAAAACAGGACAGTATTCACCTTAAAGCTAGAATCCTTGGTTTCTACATTCATTTTTGGACTGATAAATTAATGGTATATATCAATGAATTATTGAAGAGAATAACTTATAAATGTCTCATGAGTTTGTACATCTGCTGTACCCCATCAGAAGCCAAAATATAAGCTGGTTTTACTCCAGTTTGTAAACAATGTAAATGAAAACAAACACTGTATAGCCTCAAAACATAGAATTAGGAATTAGAATAGGATCTCTATGGTTAAAACTCCATTTCGATACCATGGATGGTTAGTCCATCCATCGCGCTGTCTATGAATGTGAGAGTGGTGACATTTTCACACATTTTGCTATAAGGCTGAGAGAAAATGTTGCTCTTTTAAAGCTAATTCCCTACAATTCTACACATATTGCCATGGGGCCGAGAGAAAAATGTGCAGTTTGATAGCTAATCATTTAGCAGACACTCTTATCCAGATCAACTTACAGTTAGTGCATTCATCTTAAGATAGCTAGGTGGGACAACCACATATCACAGGCATAGAAGGTACATTGTTCCTCAATAAAGTGGCTACAGTATCAATAGAGTCAGAGCTAGGAGGTGTGTGGGGGGGGGGGGGGGGGGGGGCTGGTTACAGCTAGGGGGAGCTGGTTCCACCATTGGGGTGCCAGGATAGAGAAGAGCGTGCACTGGGCTGAGCAGGAGTTGCCCTCCCGTAGGGGTGGGAAGGCCAAGAGACCAGAGGTAGCAGAACGGAGTGCTCGGGTTGGGGCATAGGGTTTGAGCATAGACTGAAGGTAGGGAGGGGCAGTTCCCCTTGCTGCTCCGTAGACATGTTGTTGTAGTGGATGTAAGCTTCGACTGGAAGCCAGTGGAGTGTGCAGAGGAGCGGGGTGACATGAGATAACTTGGGAAGGTGGAAAACCAGGCGGGCTGCAGCGTTCTGGATAAGTTTCCGGTTTTTGATGGCAGAATTGCGAGTTGCAGTAGTCCAGATGGGAAAGGACAAGTGCCTGGATTAGGACCTGCGCTGCTTCCTGTGTGAGGTAGGGTCGTACTCTACGGATGTTGTAGAGCATGAAACTGCAGGAGCGAGTCACTGGTTTTATGTTTGCAGAGAACGACAGTGTGTTGTCCAGGGTCACGCCAAGGTTCTTTGCACTCTGGGAGGGCGACACTGTGGAGTTGCCAACCGTGATTGAACGGGCAGGCCTTCCCCAGGAGGAAGAGCAACTCCGTCTTGTCAAGGTTAAGCTTTAGGTGGTGGGCCGACTTCCAAGTTGAGATATCTGCCGGGGATGCAGAGATGCTTGTCGCCACCTGGGTGTCAGAAGGGGAGAAGGAGAAAAGTAGTTGAGTGTCATCCGCATAGCAATGATAGGAGAGACCATGTGAGGATATGACGAAGCCGAATGACTTATAGAGAGAAGAGGAGAAGGCCTAGAACCAAGTCCTGGGGGACACCAGTAGTGAGAGTACGTGGTGCACACACAGATCCTCTCCATGTCACCTGGTAGGAGCGGTCTGCCAGGTAGGATGCAATCCAAGAGTGTGCAGAGCCTGTGACGCCCAGCCCTGAGAGGGTGGAGAGGAGAATTTGATGATTCACGGTGTTGAAGGCAGCAGATAGATCTAGGAGGATGAGAACAGAGGAGAAAGAGTCCGCTTTGGCAGTGCGGAGAGCCTTTGTGACTATGACACATTTTGCCATGATGCTGAAAAAACATTTTGCAGTTTTACAGCTAATTTACTGAAATTCAAAACGTTTTTGCCATGGCTTATGACGTGTTCGTTTGCTTTGGGAATGGGGGGGCCCACAGATCTGGGACCAGGCTACAACAGTATCAGCCAGCTTCGGAATCCACAATTTCTTCCTCACCAGGCCTATTTTTGAAGAGCTCCTAGATGCAGAAGATTCCCTAAGCTGTCAGAAACGAACATGGAAAGCTTGAGGACCTTAAAGTTCCTAACCTCACTGTTGAAACCATTCATATTTATTTTGAATTTCAAAAAAAATCTATGCCAAAGTCGCAAGAAGAACAGCACTTGGGAGCACATTTGAAAATTGTAACTCACGAACAAGAACGTCAAATATGTCAGACTTGTGTGGAAGTGATCAATTGTCAGCTACTTTATCAGTAAGTCTTTAGAGACGTTAATAGGTGGAAAGACACTACCTGTATAAATTACTGTTAATTATCCCAGGTACTTAAAAGGCACTAATTTCCATAAAATATTCCAAACAAGATCAAAATTATTTTTGGAAAGACATTGATTGTCATATGGTACAAACATTTAACCAACCCTTTTAAATGGAGAGTTTTGTTTCAAAAGAGCGAGCGTTTTAGTAGCGGCAGTAAGACACAATGGTGGTCGAGTGGTTCTTTGTCTCTTACTGGCTTCTGTAGCCTACACAGAGAGGTGAAATGTTCAGAACGGTGCAGATGGAAATGTAATGCATAGAGCACCTGACTCGATCCCCGTATTCTATTACATGGTAGACAAATCAGGTTTGTTCTACATAATGCATTTCTATAGCGTGTTCTGTAGCGTTGGACCCCCCTGTTAACTGGCGTTGGACCCCCCCTGTCCCAAATGGCACCCTATTCCCTCTATAAAGTAGTGCACCAAATAGGGAATAGGGGGCCAGTTGGGACACAGCCCAGGATTGAAGGGTGATTAAGAGAAACGGGGCTGAATGAAGCAGCTCCTCTTCTCCAGTATTGAGGTGCGGCTTTATACCACCTGTCTGCCATCTCTACACTGTAGCTCAGAGAATCTCCAAGGGGGTGGAAGTCAGGGGTGCGGGGAACGAGCAATAGGTGATGTCGTACTGCGCTTTGGTCGTCTTGTTTCAAAGTTCTCCATTCAAGTTCTTGCTTTTAAGTTAAGGTCTCATCATCTCTCCACAAAGACGGGAAGAGAAAATCCAAACCCCAGCTAGGGTGATGAGAGAAGGGTGCGAGGGATTGCTACTCCACATTACCTGAACACATTGAAGTGTATGACATGTACCTATGATCTGCAGGCTCTTTACTGAGTGACAGAAACAGAGGTTCTGAGCACGCGTCAGTCACACAGATGAGCACATACGAAAGCTTCCCCACTCATGCTGTCTTGTGTGATTTGTAGGCAGATAAAAACATCCTTTGGTTATAGCGAATACCTTGTGCCAGCAACGGAAACACACAGATACAATATGGCATCGCTAGCTTGAAGCCTGGCTTTCAGCTATGGCATGACTCAAAACATAAGTCTCATTTAGAATACAATGGAAACACTTTTACCAGATAGTTAATCACAGCATAACCATTGTGAAAATTACCTCACGTTTAAAGCCTGCCTGAGCATCTATGTATGAAATGTGGATTACACCACAATGGTCCCAAATGGCACACTATTTATTTTTATTTTTTTTATTTTTTATTTAACCTTTATTTAACTAGGCAAGTCAGTTAAGAACACGTTCTTATTTACAATGACATTTACCCGGCTGGGCCAATTGTGCACTTCCCTATGCATGATAATAGTCCATTCTAAATCAAAACAAATTTCACACATACAGGACCAGTCAAAAGCTTGGACACACCTACTCATTCCAGGGTTCAACTTTTTTTTATTTGACTATTTTCTACATTGTAGAATAACAGTGAAGACTATGAAATAACACATATGGCATCATGTAGTAACCAAAAAGTGCTAAACAAATCAAAATATATTTTAGATTTTAGATTCTTCAAAGTAGCCACCCTTTAACTTCATGACAGCTTTGCACACTCTTGGCATTCTCTTATTTAGTATATGTAAAGCCAAGATTAAATCAAGAATAGTCTGATGGGTGACAATATTTGCCTATCATTTACATTTACATTTAAGTCATTTAGCAGACGCTCTTATCCAGAGCGACTTACAAGTTGGTGCATTCACCTTAAGATATCCAGTGGAACAACCACTTTACAATAGTGCATCTAACTCTTTTAAGGGGGGGGGGGGGGGGGGGGGGGGTTAGAAGGATTACTTTATCCTATCCTAGGTATTCCTTAAAGAGGTGGGGTTTCAGGTGTTTCCGGAAGGTGGTGATTGACTCCGCTGACCTGGCGTCGTGGGGGAGTTTGTTCCACCATTGGGGTGCCAGAGCAGCGAACAGTTTTGACTGGGCTGAGCGGGAGCTGTACTTCCTCAGAGGTAGGGAGGCGAGCAGGCCAGAGGTGGATGAACGCAGTGCACTTGTTTGGGTGTAGGGCCTGATCAGAGCCTGAAGGTACGGAGGTGCCGTTCCCCTCACAGCTCCGTAGGCAAGCACCATGGTCTTGTAGCGGATGCGAGCTTCAACTGGAAGCCAGTGGAGAGAGCGGAGGAGCGGGGTGACGTGAGAGAACTTGGGAAGGTTGAACACCAGACGGGCTGCGGCGTTCTGGATGAGTTGTAGGGGTTTAATGGCACAGGCAGGGAGCCCAGGCCAAGGAGTTCAATCTTGGTTTCATTAGACCAGATAATCTTGTTTCTCATGGTTTGAGAGTCCTTTTGGTGCCTTTTGGCAAACTTCCAGCGGGCTGTCATGTGCATTTTACTGAGGAGTGGCTTTCGTCTGGCCACTCTACCATAAAGGCCTGATCTGTGGAGTGCTGCAGAGATGGTTGTCCTTCTGGAAGGTTTTTTGGTACCTTTACCCAGATCTGTCCCTCGACACAATCCTGTCTTGGAGCTCTACAGACAATTCCATAGACCTCATGGCTTAGTTTTTGCTCTGACATGCACTGTCAACTGTTGGACCTTATGTTGGACCTGTTATTCCTTACATTGGCCTTACAAGATTACCCCAGGTAATCTTAGGTTTCATTACATACAGTCGGGAGGAACTACTGAATATAAGAGCCATGTCAACTCACCATCGTTACAACCAGGAATATGACTCTCCCGAAGCGGATCCTGTGTTTTGCCTTCCACCCAATACAATGGATCTGATCCCAGCCGGTGACCCTAAACAACGACGCCGTAAAAGGGGCAAACGAAACGGTCTCCTGGTCAGGCTTCGGAGACGGGCACATCGCGCTCCACTCCCTAGCATACTACTCGCCAATGTCCAGTCTCTTGACAATAAGGTTGATGAAATCCGAGCAAGGGTAACATTCCAGAGAGACATCAGGGATTGTAACGTTCTTTGCTTCACGGAAACATGGCTCACTCGAGAGACGCTAACGGAGTCGGTGCAGCCAGCTGGTTTCTTCACGCATCGCGCCGACAGAAACAAACATCTTTCTGGTAAGAAGAGGGGCGGGGGTGTATGCCTTATGATCAACGAGACGTGGTGTGATCATAACAACATACAGGAACTCAAGTCATTCTGTTCACCAGATTTAGAATTCCTCACAATCAAATGTCCACCGCATTATCTACCAAGGGAATTCTCTTCGATTATAATCACAGCCGTATATATGCCCCCCCAAGCAGACACATCGATGGCCCTGAACGAACTTTATCTGACTCTTTGTAAACCACACACCCTGAGGCTGCATTCATCGTAGCTGGGGATTTTAACAAGGCTAATCTGAAAACAAAACTCCCTAAATTCTATTAGCATATCGATTGTGCTACCAGGGCTGGTAAAACCTTGGATCATTGTTATACTAACTTCCGCGACGCATATAAGGCCCTCCCCCGCCCTCCTTTCGGAAAAGCTGACCACGACTCCATTTTGTTGCTTCCAGCCTACAAACAGAAACTAAAACAGCAAGCTCCCGCGCTCAGGTCTGTTCAACGCTGGTCCGACCAATCTGATTCCACGCTTCAAGACTGCTTCGATCACGTGGATTGGGATATGTTCCGCATTGCGTCCAACAACAACATTTACGAATACGTTGATTCGGTGAGCGAGTTCATTAGAAAGTGCATTGACGATGTCGTACCCACAGCAACGATTAAAACATTCCCAAACCAGAAACCGTGGATTGATGGCAACATTCGTGTGAAACTGAAAGCGCGAACCACTGCTTTTAACCAGGGCAAGGTGACCGGAAACATGACCGAATACAAACAGTGTAGCTATTCCCTCCGCAAGGCAATCAAACAAGCTAAGTCCCAGTATAGAGACAAAGTAGAGTCGCAATTCAACAGCTCAGACACAAGAGGTATGTGGCAGGGTCTACAGTCAATCACGGATTACAAAAAGAAAACCAGCCCCGTCGCGGACCAGGATGTCTTGCTCCCAGACAGACTAAATAGCTTTTTTGCTCGCTTTGAGGACAATACAGTGCCACTGACACGGCCCGCTACCAAAACCTGCGGGCTCTCCTTCACTGCAGCAGAGGTGAGTAAAACATTTAAACGTGTTAACCCTCGCAAGCCTGCAGGCCCAGACGGCATTCCCAGCCGCGTCCTCAGAGCATGCGCAGACCAGCTGGCTGGTGTGTTTACGGACATATTCAATCAATCCTTATCCCAGTCTGCTGTTCCCACATGCTTCAAGAGGGCCACCATTGTTCCTGTTCCCAAGAAAGCTAAGGTAACTGAGCTAAACGACTACCGCACCGTAGCACTCACTTCCGTCATCATGAAGTGCTTTGAGAGACTAGTCAAGGACCATATCACCTCCACCCTACCTGACACCCTAGACCCACTCCAATTTGCTTACCGACCCAATAGGTCCACAGACGACGCAATCGCAACCACACTGCACACTGCCCTAACCCATCTGGACAAGAGGAATACCTATGTGAGAATGCTGTTCATCGACTACAGCTCAGCATTTAACACCATAGTACCCTCCAAACTCGTCATCAAGCTCGAGACCCTGGGTCTCGACCCCGCCCTGTGCAACTGGGTCCTGGACTTCCTGACGGGCCGCCCCCCCAGGTGGTGAGGGTAGGTAACAACATCTCCCCCCCGCTGATCCTCAACACTGAGCCCTCTCCTGTACTCCCTGTTCACCCACGACTGCGTGGCCATGCACGCCTCCAACTCAATCATCAAGTTTGCGGACGACACTACAGTGGTAGGCTTGATTACCAACAACGACGAGACGGCCTACAGGGAGGAGGTGAGGGCCCTCGGAGTGTGGTGTCAGGAAAATAACCTCACACTCAACGTCAACAAAACAAAGGAGATGATTGTGGACTTCAGGAAACAGCAGAAGGAGCACCCCCCTATCCACATCAACGGGACAGTAGTGGAGAAGGTGGAAAGTTAAGTTCCTCGGTGTACACATCACGGACAAACTGAATTGGTCCACCCACACAGACAGCGTTGTGAAGAAGGCGCAGCAGCGCCTCTTCAACCTCAGGAGGCTGAAGAAATTCGGCTTGTCACCAAAAGCACTCACAAACTTCTACAGATGCACAATCGAGAGCATCCTGTCTCACCGCCTGGTACGGCAACTGCTCCGCCCGCAACCGTAAGGCTCTCCAGAGGGTAGTGAGGTCTGCACAACGTATCACCGGGGGCAAACTACCTGCCCTCCCAGGACACCTACACCACCCGATGTCACAGGAAGGCCATAAAGATCATCAAGGACAACAACCACCCAAGCCACTGCCTGTTCACCCCGCTATCATCCAGAAGGCGAGGTCAGTACAGGTGCATCAAAGCAGGGACCGAGAGACTGAAAAACAGCTTCTATCTCAAGGCCATCAGACTGTTAAACAGCCACCACTAACATTTAGTGGCCGCTGCCAACATACTGACTCAACTCCAGCCACTTTAATAATGGGAACTGATGGAAATTATGTAAAAATGTATCACTAGCCACTTTAAACAATGCCACTTAATATAATGTTTACATACCCTACATTACTCATCTCATATGTATATGTATATACTGTACTGTATATCATCCACTGCATCTTGCCATCTTTATGTAATACATGTATCACTAGCCACTTTAAACTATGCCACTTTATGTTTACATACCCTACATTACTCATCTCATATGTATAGACTGTACTCTATACCATCTACTGCATCTTGCCTATGCCGTTCTGTACCATCACTCATTCATATATATTTATGTACATATTCTTTATCCCTTTACACTTGTGTGTATAAGGTAGTAGTTGTGGAATTGTTAGGTTAGATTACTTGTTGGTTATTACTGCATTGTCGGAACTAGAAGCACAAGCATTTCGCTACACTCGCATTAACATCTGCTAACCATGTGTATGTGACAAATAAAATTTGATTTGATTTGTAGACAGGTGTGCACTGTAAATACTTATGGTAATATACTAATCGTAATATATACATTATAAACAGGAGCAATAGTGACCAGTAGCAGGATAAATAGAAAAATACGAATGGTAATGGCAATCATCATTTTAGCAGCAGCTTAGGTTGTCTGAGTGGGTAGAGACCTGTGGATGGGCAGTGTGGATACTCTGTGGGAGAGGGACAGCAGTATTTCTGAACCATTTAACAGTCTTATGACCAGGGGATAGATGTTTAGGAGTCCGTTTGTCTGAGCCTTTATGTGCCAGTACCGCCTGCTGGACGGCAGTATGGAGAACAGTCCATGTCTCAGGTGGCTGGAGTCTTTGGCAATTTTTCGTGACCTTCTCAGACATTGCCTGGCATGTACGATGGCTGGGAGCTCGCCCCAGTGAGCAGTCCACACTAGGACCTTCCGGCCACAGGCGGTACGGTTGCCATACTAGAGGGTGATACAACCAGTCAGGATGCTTCTCAATGGTGCAGCTGTAAAAGTTCCTGAGTATCTGAGGGGCCATGCCAAATATGTTCAGTCTGCTGAGGGAGTAGAGGTGTTGCTGTGCCTTCTTCATGACTTTTCTGGTGTGAGACCATGTTAAGTTCTATGGTGGAAAAAATGACGAACTCTGTTATGCACATGCGCTGTATGAGCCTCTCATGTAAGAAGAAGCTTGTGTTTTTCCTCTCTTGTTTTTGAGTAACTTAGTCACGCAGCCTATTACAAAGGGCCGTCAGAGAGTGACCAGGTTTTGGTCCATCCTGTTCTTTTCGTATCTTTCAAGGGCACAGCTGTGTGGAGATATGAAGAGAACCGAGGAGTGCTTGAGCAGTAGCAACAATTCTATCAGCAGAAAGGAGTAACAAAACTGTTGGAATCACTTGTTTGTACGCTAGGTTCCCATCATGATCACACACATCTGCTAAACTGCCAAAGGTTATAAAAGCTGAGACCCAACTCTTATTTGTTGGGCTCTAACTTTGCACCTTTTCTTAAGCCCTCTTCTTAATGCATGGGTCGCAGACATGTTTAAAAAAAGAATAATAGGAACTCAGTCTGGTTCTCAACTTACGGTGAGAATTATAATATATGCCATTTAGCAGACGCTTTTATCCAAAGCGACTTAGTCATGCGTGCTTACATTTTACGTATGCATGGTCCCGGGAATCAAACACACTACCCTGGCGTTACAAGTGCCATGCCCTACCACCTGAAGTACAAAGGACCACATATGTCATGTAGAATAGTAGAATACACAAGAAGCATTCCCAAAATGTTGTTGTTCATAAGCAGTTTTTCTCTTGTTATGTCAGTCACTGACAGTCACTTAGTTAGCCATGTCAGCTAACAATGTTTAGATAAGTTAGTTTAGCCAGCTATCTCAAGTTGTAGTTATCATGGATGAATACCAACCGGGCAAGCAGGACACATGCCCAGGTGCCTGACCTCCAGGGGGCCCCCAATGACTCTCACTCAGATATCATATTAACATGGCATAAATCATGGCAAAATGTGAAGAATTGCAGGAAATTTGCTTTAAAACTGCAAAGACTTCTCTCCACCCTATGGCAAAATGTGTAGTATTGCAGAGAATTAGCTTTAAAAACTGAAATGTTCTTATCTCTGCCCCATGACAAAATTTGAAAAATCTTAGTGATGTAGAATTGAAGTGCTAGCTTGTTGTTGCGGTTGTCCTGAGGTGTAATATATACAGCAGTCACGATAACAGATGAAAACTCTAAATCGGGAGGTAGAAGGCATTTGACCATCAGGTGTTCCAAGACTGGAGAACAATAGGTTGAGACTTCCACTGCACACCATCTGTTGTTGATGAAGAGAGACATTCCCCTCCCCCTCTGAATTTCCCTGAATCCAATGACCTGTCCACTCAGAGAATGGAGAATCCATCGAGTTGGATAGCCATGGGGGGTATCTTGTTCGAAAGCCATGTTTCTGAAAAAATTATAATATTGCAGTTACAAGAATCCTGTTAATAGCAAATCCGCGATTGGAGGTCATCCATCTTTTTATCAAGTGACATTGGACAATAGAATGGAGGGAAGTGGTGGCCGGTTATCCCTTCACCTTACTCTCAAACAGGACGCCTGATCACTTGCCTCTTTTTCGCCTGCATTTTCTCTTGGGTAGCCCGAAGATTGGATCAGAGGTACAGTGCATTCGGAAAGTATTCATACCCCTTCACTTTTTCCAAATTTTGCTAAGTTACAGCCTTATTAAAAAATGTATTAAAGAAATGTTTCCCCATAATACCCCATAATGACAAAGCGAAAACAGGTTTTTATAAATACCTTATTTACGTAAGTATTCAGACCCTTTGCTATGAGATTCGAAATTGAGCTTGTATCCATTGATCATCCTTGAGATGTTTCTACAACTTGATTGGAGTCCACCTGTGGTAAATTCAATTGAATGGACATGATTTGGAAAGGCACCTGTCTATATAAGGTCCCACAGTTGGCATTGTATATCAGAGCAAAAACCAAGCCATGAGGTCGAAGGAACTGTCCATAGAGCTCTGAGACAGGATTGTGTTGAGGCACAGATCTGGGGAAGAGTACCAAAAACATGTCTGCAGCATTGAAGGTCCCCAAAAACACAGTGGCCTCCATCATTCTTAAATGGAAGAAGTTTGGAACCAACAAGACTCTTCCTAGAGCTGGCCGCCCGGCCAAACTGAGCAATCGGGGGAGAAGGGCCTTGGTCAAGGAGGTGACCAAAGATCCAATGGTCACTCTGACAGAGCTCAAAAGTTCCTCCGTGGAGATGGGAGAACCTTCCGAAGGACAACCATCTCTGCCACACTCCACCAATCAGACCTTTATGGTAGAGTGGCCAGATGGAAGCCACTCCTCAGTAAGGCACATGACAGCCCACTTGGAGTTTGCCAAAAGGCACCTAAAGGACTCTCAGACCATGAGAAACAAGATTCTCTGGTCTGATGAAGCCTGAATGCCAAGCATCACGTCTGGAGAAAACCTGGCATGCTGTGGGGATGTTTTTCAGCGGCAGGGACTGCGAGACTAGTCAGGATCGAGGGAAAGATGAACGGAGCAAAGTACAGAGAGATCCTTGATGAAAACCTGCTCCAGAGTGCTCAGGACCTCAGACTTGGGTGAAGGTTCACCTTCCAACAGGACAACGACCCTAAGCACACAGCCAAGACAACACTCACTACCGAGGAGTCTAAAACTGCTTCTGGAAGCAATGTCAGCACAAGTACTGTTCGTCGAGAGCTTCATGAAATGAGTTTCCATGGTTGAGCAGCCGCACACAAGCCTAAGATCACCATACGGAGAGGTGTAAAGCTTGCCGCCATTGGACTCTGGAGCAGTGGAAAAGCATTTTCTGAATTGATGAATCATGCTTCACCATCTGGCAGTCCGACGGACGAACCTGCCCTAATGCATAGTACGAACTGTAAAGTTTGGTGGAGGAGGAATAATGGTCTGGGACTGTTTTTATGGTTCGGGCTAGGGCCCCTTAGTTCCAGTGAAGGGAAATGTTAATGTTACAGCATACAATGACATTCTAGACGATTCTGCGCTTCAAACTTTGTGGCAATCGTTTGCGGAAGGCCCTTTCCTGTTTCAGCATGACAATGCCCCGTGCACAAAGCGAGGTCCATACAGAAATGGTTTGTCGAGATCGGTTTGGAAAAACTTGACTGGCCTGCACAGACCCTGACCTCAACCTGATTGAACACCTTTGGGATAAATTAGAACGCAGACTGCAAGCAAGGCCTATAATTGCCCAACATCAGTGCCCGACCTCACTAATGCTCTTCTGGCTGAATGGAAGCAAGTCCCCGCAGCAATGTTCCATCATCTAGTGGAAAGCCTTCCCAGAAGAGTGGAGGCTGTTATAGCAGCAAAGGGGGAACAAAGGGGGAACCAACTTCATATTAATGCCCATAATTTTGGAATGAGATGTTCGGCGAGCAGGTGTCCACATACTTTTGGTCATGTAGTGTATGTTACCTAGCTGGCTATGGCTATCCAACACTGAAATTCAAGGTAAGCTTTTGGTTTTATTAATATTGCCACCGGGGCCCACTGGTGTAAATCTAAACTGCTAGGTAACTGTACTGCATGATTGTCACAGGTTTACTAATGTATTAGTTCTAGTAGCTATGTTGTTGACTAGCTAATATGGTGACAAAGATGTAGGCTGTGTGTCACAATTAGCTTTTATAATATGAAGATTCTGCTTGGAAAGGTTTTTTCGCCTGGTCACAGACAGCTGATGTGTCCACAACGAAGGGAAAAGGTGAGAGGAGGAGAGCGTGTAGATGTGAGAAGGAATTATACAACGATCTGGCTGCTGTGAACTGTGTTTGTGTGTGATCAGGGGTCTATTCATTCTGCCGAATCTGTTTAAAAACTTTTCTTAAATGGAAGCAAACAGACCGAAACTGGGAAAAACATACCTGAATTCTCCAATAGAAACTCTCGTTTGCAACTGTTGGACTAATGATTACACCCTAGATCAGCTAGATGCAGGCAAGATTGTGCAAGGCGGGATTGAATGTGTCAATGTCTGTCACCCTGATTACTCAAATTTCATAGAGCCCCCCCCTAGGAATCCAAAATCAAATATGTTGCCATATTTGTGGGCGGCTGAAAAAAATAAAAAATGTAAAACTTAGCTAGAGCTCCCTAAACAGACCACCCCACATTCCATAATGTCTCCTCCACCCCATCCCACCCCCATAACCCTCCCCCTTCTCTTCCCATGTCTGTCTGTGATCCATTCTCCATGCACAACCTGTCTGTTTATTGATATGCAAACTCTCCTTATGAGCGCCTAATCCCCAAGCATTGGGGATAATTTATAAAGCATTTACATAAAGAAGGCCAACTAATTGGGAGCATGTGTCTGGGTAAGCCCCCCACAGACTCTCAAGGACCCGTACTACAGATGAGCTGCTATAGGCTCTTCGCCTCTCCCCTACAGAAATCGAAACATCAAAGATGGATAGAATTCTTCCCATTTCAGATGCACCGCTTTCCTGCAGTCAACTGATCAAATCGCCCTCTAGTGGCTCCATGGGTGGAATGTTATTCATATTTTTCATAATTAATCAACAATATATATATATATATCCGGTGTTTCTATGTCAACTGTGTTTTGTTATAGCTCTGTTATAGCTCTGTGATGTATATAAAGTGTAATATTGGGATGCAAACTCTAAATTTAACACATTTCAACTATATCTGACATGGTACAGGTGTCTTTTTTTTAAGCCCACAACCATTTGTGTGAAGTGTATACTTTGGTTTCAAAGTAGATTTGTTTAAGACTACCAAGAAACACTGTGTGACCCTGATTTGGCCCACTGCAGTAAATTAAACATCAATAATTGCTTTCCTGCCTTCTTAGGTCAGTTGAAAAGCTGAACATCAAACTAACATCAAATCATCAAGTTGATAAACTTGTAACTTTTGAGAAAATAGCCCTTGAATGTTTTTGTACACCTACTGGAGAGCTCTTCTTTGTCTACACCCATTCAGCATCATTCACACCTTCTTAAGCGTTACCCATCACTTTAAGGATTCACATGTGAGTACGGTAGTGTACTAAACAACCAAAGACTTCAAGACTAAAGGCTGGTTTAAACTATGTCTATCAACATGTCTGTGTACAGTTGTCACAGTGACATAATGAACATTCTATTGTCGTCCGATGTCAAACTTCTTGTTATTTTTATGAAAAAGTATAAACACAAAAACGACAGGCTGCATTACATCAGCAGCCTGGTGGTCCAAAATAGCAAACAAGCTAGCAAACCAGGCAACTAAAAGCAACTTACTAAACAATGTTTTCGTTAGTTTCTAGCTTGTTAGCTTGCTAGCTAACGTTAAATTAGCTGGCTAGCCAGTTCAAATAATGACATATCATAGCTGACGACCTCCTAACTTTATCTAATTTGTATTCATTATTAGAGGAAAATAAACTCGCAACAAGATCATTATTAACAAGTTAATGGCGAGCTAATTACAGAAAGTAGCTTACAGTTGTGAGTTTGACGAAATAAAAACAAGGCATTCTCCCGGAGAATTTTAGAACTTGGACACGGTCTTGTTGGCCAAACGTTACTGTTATATCCTAATTTGACTTTGGTGCAGGTCATGTTGTTCTTCACATTAGCGTCTCTGGTAAACACACACCATATCAAATAAAATCTATGTTTATTTGTTACATGCACAGGATACAGGAGGTGTAAAAGGTACAGCGAAATGGTTACTTGCATAGTGGAGCCTTTTGTTTAGGCATGTAGCTAGCTAGCTAGCTAAACAATTAACCATAATCCCAACAACATTTATCTGCCCTTAACCTTGTTCTGAACACCTCCAAAACAAAGGTTGTGTGGTTCGGTAAGAAGAATGCCCCTCTCCCCACCGGTGTGATTACTACCTCTGAGGGTTTAGTCATCTCATACAATTACTTGGGAGTATGGCTAGACGGTACACTGTCCTCCTCTCAACACATATCCAAGCTGCAGGCTAAGGTTAAATCTGGACTTGGTTTCCTCTATGTAATCGCTGCTACACCCATCAAGCAGGGGGGACAGAGATGCTTGTTAGTGGGTCCTGAGATGTGTTGCGTCCCGAATAGCACATAGGGCTCTGGCCAAAAGAAGCGCAGTATGTAGGGTGGGCCTCAAGGTTTAGTTTTGTAATTTCCTATTCGTTTTTAAATTATTATTTTAAATTCAGTTTAGTTTCAATTACTTTTCAGACTTGATTTACTAGTTTGTTTTCAGTTTTAGTTTGATAAAAATATTTATATTATATTTATATTAGTTTTATAAAATTTCGTTTCAGTGTTAGGGACATAAAGTAGACTTACAGTATGCATGGGAGGCTAGAATATATTTGTGGTGTAGGCCTATAGAAGGTGTACTCAAGTACTATTCAAGATGGTCCGGTCACACAAAGTTCAGGATGAATATTGTCATTTATCAGCATAGTCAGGGTTGCCATGTCTGTGTTTTTTTTTGTTGCCAAATTGGGCATCTTTGAAAACGATGTCGCGCGTGAAAATGTATTGGGTTGCAGGATTTTGGGCTACTTCTAAATTGCACCGCGGCCGCCATGGCAATTTCTTAAAAATATATATTTCACTGTGACCTGCTGCCGCTTGTTTCTGAGTGAGTGTGTGACAGAGTGAGTGGTGGCGAGGGGGAGGTCCGGAGGGGTGTGTGTGTATGTGTTGAGACTGAGCGCTGCAGCAGGCAGCTGAGTCATGTGAGTGAGAGGAGACAGAGCAGCACGCGCATCATGACAACTTTTTACCACTTTAGAATGTCATTATGGAGACACCTATTTCCAACCCTTTTCCCATAAAACATGTTAACGCGCTAGAACTGATGCGCATCAAGAAGTAACGGTGACAAAGCACAGGAAAACGACTTTAGGCGCATTACATGCTGACTAGACAGGGCGTGTGCCATCGCACTCATGTTGATTTTGTCCATCCACACCAGACGTGATCAGGACATGCAGGTTGAAATATCAAAACAAACTTTGAACCAACTATATTAATTTGCGGACAGGTCGAAAAGCATTAAACATTCATGGCAATTTAGCTAGGGCTGTTATTTTACCTGAAATGTACAATTTCCTCTACTTAGACAATTAATCGACAGATAAAGGGGTAAACCGAGTTAGTAATCTCTCCTCCATCAGGCTTCTTCTTCTTTCGACTACATGGTGGTTGGCAACCAACTTTAAGGTGCATACACCCCCACGTGGGTATATGCTAATTGAAACCAATGAGGAGATGGGAGAGGCGGAACTTGCAGGGCGCCAAGCATCATAAATTGAACCAAGTTCAATTTTAGCGCTAACGCGCAAGAGCAGTTTGGATGCAATGATCCGCGTCATTGCAAAAACGACAGGCTGCATTACATCAGCAGCCTGGTGGTCCAAAATAGCAAACAAGCTAGCAAACCAGGCAACTAAAAGCAACTTACTAAACAATGTTTTCGTTAGTTTCTAGCTTGTTAGCTTGCTAGCTAACGTTAAATTAGCTGGCTAGCCAGTTCAAATAATGACATATCATAGCTGACGACCTCCTAACTTTATCTAATTTGTATTCATTATTAGAGGAAAATAAACTCGCAACAAGATCATTATTAACAAGTTAATGGCGAGCTAATTACAGAAAGTAGCTTACAGTTGTGAGTTTGACGAAATAAAAACAAGGCATTCTCCCGGAGAATTTTAGAACTTGGACACGGTCTTGCGCGTCAACGAGCGTCTGCGCAGACAGGCGCTAAAATTTAACATGGTTCAATTTATGATTAGCCTATTAATTTCTACCATTTTACACAATAAATATGTTGAAATTATGATATCACTGGAGTCATTGCAAATCAATTTGTGGCACTTGTGTTGCCTACCTGGAGCTGGCAAACTGATTTAAAAATAGCCTTTAACTTCAGTTTATTGTTGTCGTAGCCTTGTGTTATTATGCAATTATTAATGTGCATGATAATTTAATGAAATTGTAAGTTATCAATTGTGATCATGGTCACAGTTCTATTGCAATTGCAGATCAGCTGTTGTTAGAATGCATTAGATTGAAGGTAACCGTCAGTCAGATTAGGCTACAGGTAAAAAATTTATACATTGACGATCCCATCCTCAGTAGCCTATTCCAGCAGGCTATTTTTGCAACACAAGCACTTCTTACCATGAAAGAGTCTCACTATTCATGTTAAATACATTAATCTGACAATTCGACCTAAGCAAGCTGCAACATCATTAATTTGAGATATTAACAAGGCTACTGTGTAGGCCATCTGAAATTAGATGTAGGCCTATCAGGGGCTATAGGCCATCTGCATCTAGCTAACCAAACCATGGCAAAGTTGATTTACATTTATAAACACAGATTTTAGTCAGTAGGCCTAGCCTATGCCTGTTGAAAATGACAAGTCAATCTCCCAAATAGGCCATTTATAACCGTTTGTATTCATAACATCTGGCACAATTGCCAGAAAGAGCCTAACATTTGTTTTTTTAAAGTTTAATAAGGGCAAATGATCTTTTCTCTTGAGGCATATTCAAATTCCTTTATCTTCTTATGGCTGAAGGGGCAGTATTGAGTAGCTTGGATGAAAGGTGCCCATATCAAACGGCCTGCTCCTCAGTCATAGTTGCTAATATTTGCATATTATTATTAGTATTGGATAGAAAACACTCTAAAGTTTCTAAAACTGTTTGAATTATGTCTGTGAGATTAACATAACTCATATTGGCAGGCAAAATCCTGAGTTGAAATCAAAACAGGAAGTCAGAAATCTGAGCTTGTATGTATTCACCAGAGTCCCTAATGAAATCCCCTTGAGATATGAATGATTGTGCACTGCCTAGGGGTTCCACTAGATGTCAACCATCAATAGAAATTATAATGAGACTTCTATGATGTTGTGGGAGAGAATGATAGCAGAATCAGTCAGGTGTCCATCAAGCAGCCATTTTCTGATCATGCTTTTTCCTCATGGTACTCACTTGAGCTCCATTGCTCACGAAGACAAGAAAGAATACTCCGGTTGGAACTTTATTGAAGCTATATGTTAAAAACATCCTAATGATTGATTCTGTACTTAGTTTGAAATGTTTCTTCGACCGGTAATATCACTTTAAGTTTTTGTCCGATTTAACGCTGACCAGAATTAGCGTTTGGATATGTAAACCAGACGCGCTAACAAAAGAAGGTATTTGGACATAAATAACGGATTTTTTAGAACAAAACAAACATTTATTGTGGACCTGGGATTCCTGGTGTGCTTTCTGATGTAGATCATCAAAGGTAAGGGAATATTTATCATATATTTTCTTGTTTATGTTGACACCATCTTTGCGGCTGTGGTGTTTTACTTTTGAGCGCCGTCTCAGATTATAGCGTGGGTTTCTTTTTCCATAACGTTTTTTTGTAATCTGACACAGCGGTTGCATTAAGGAGAGGTATATCTATAATTCCATGTGTATAACTTGTATTATCATCTATATTTATGAGTATTTCTGTTGAAACGATGTGGCTATGCAAAGTCACTTGATGTTTTTGCCACTAGTGAATCTAGTCGCCTCAATGTAAACTCAGATTTTTTGATATAAATATGAATTTAATCAAACAAAACATGCATTGTGTAACATGAAGTCCTATGAGTGTCATCTGATGAAAATAATTGAAGGTTAGTGATTAATTTTATCTCTATTCTGGTTTTTGTGAACCTATCTTTAGCTGGAAAAAATGGCTGTGAATATTGTGGTTTTGTGGTGACCTAACATAATATTCGTTTGTAGTGCTTTCGCTGAAAAGCCTATTTGAAATCGGACACTTTGGTGGGATTAACAACAAGATTACCTTTAAAATGATATAAGACACATGAATGTCTGAGGAATTTTAATTATGAGATTTCTGTTTTTTGAATTTGGCGCCCTGCACTTCGACTGGCTGTTGTCATATCGATCCCGTTAACGGGACTGCAGCCATAAGAAGTTAAAACTTCTTAAGGCTAGGGGGCAGTATTTTCATTTTTGGCAAAAAAATGTATCCATTTGAAACTGTCAATTTCTCAGCCCCCGAAACTAGAATATGCATATAATTTAGTCAGATTAGGATAGAAAACACTCTGAAGTTTCCAAAACTGTCAAAATGTTGTCTGTGAGTTAAACAGAACTGATATTGCAGGCTAAAACCTGAGGAAAATCCAATCAGGAAGTGCCCCTGTTTTTGAAACCTCTCTGTTCCTATGCATCCCTATTGCCCATTTAAAGGGATATCAACCAGACTCCTTTTTCTATGGCTTCCCTAAGGTGTCAACAGCCTTTAGACATAGTTTCAGGCTTTTATTTTGAAGAATGAGCGTGAACGACCACATTGCGTAAGTGGATAGGTGGGGGCTCTCAGAGTGAGTTGTGCGCAAAAGAGAAAGGCAGCCATTGTTACTCCCGGTCCTAGTGAAAAGCCAACTGTCCCGGTTGATATATTATCGAATAGATATTTGAGGATGGATTATAAAAAACGTTTGACATGTTTCTGTGGACATTATGGATATAATTTGGAATTTTTGTCTGCGTTGTCGTGACCGCTCTTTCCGGTGGATTCCTGGGCTTAACGCACCAAACTAACGGAGGTATTTGGATATAAAAAATATCTTTATGGAACAAAAGGAACATTTGTTGTCTAACTGGGAGTCTCGTGAGTGAAAAAATCCGAAGATCATCAAAGGTAAACGATTAATTTGATTGTTTTTCTGATTTTCGTGACCAAGTTACCTGATGCTAAGTGTACTTATTGTTTTGTCGAGCGATCGATAAACTTACACAAACGCTTGTATTGCTTTCGCTGTAAAGCATAATTTCAAAATCTGAGACGACAGGTGGATTAACAAAAGGCTAAACTGTGTTTTGCAATATTGCACTTGTGATTTCATGAATATGAATATTTTCGAGTAATATTATTTACCTGTGGCGCTTAGCTACACTATGCTATTCAGTGTTGCTGATGACAATTATCCCGGATCCGGGATGGGTGGTTCAGAAAGGTTAATCAAATTAATTAAGCCAAATTTCTTAAAATCAATCCCATATACTATGTTATTACAAAACAGGTTTTAAATTCTTTGGTAATGCCAATGTGGAAGACTATCAAATGCTTCTCAAAGATGCCCTCTGGTGGTCAAACTACCACTAACTTGGCTGACAATTAAAACTTGGCTGACAATTTAATAGTGTGCCACAGAATGCTGCAGACCCACAAGGTGTGCTGCAGCATGACGCAACTTTTAAAGGAGGAACTACTGTATATGATTTTACATTTGGATAATAAAGTATTTAAAGCATTTTGAAGATATAAGCCACCTGCATTTGTTTATTAGGCTACTACAAGTAAACATAGCCTACAAATACATACTGTAGTAAACATGGGAAAGTGCCTAATTCCTTACATAAGGGAGAGCAGGCCCTGTTTGTACTAGAGAATGCAAGCACGTGGGAGACCGTGGTTCAATTCCCCGACGGGGAGGAAGGAGTAGGCTGTCCTTGTAAATAAGAATTTGTTCTTAACTGACTTGCCTAGTTAAAAAAAGGTTACACTAAGAGCAGAACATTTCTGCACCCTAATGTTCTAATTCTAGTCTAACCAATACCCAAATGGAGATCAGGTGAAAATAAATATCTCATTGATTTATCAAGACCAGTCCCCATGCTTGTCTCAGAGCACTGCTAAAATAGTTGTAGGCTTCAATATGCTCTTTAAATAAATAAGACCTACACCACTTTTAACAGAACATTACTCAACACTAGTGAGACTCATGTCGCCTACGGTAGTCCTACAGGATGTCGAAAAATATGACGTGACTCTCCGCCAATAATTACATATAGAGGATTGGAGGATTCTAAATTAAAACCAAAAGCCATCTCATGGGTCTCCTGGTGGCAACCGGCACAGGTATCGAACCTGCATCAGCCAGTTAAGTTATTTTATAATCAGTCTAGACTTCGAAGAAATAGACTCCAATTAAGCGCTCTTGTTGTTTGTAAAGTCAAATTAAAATATAGATTATTGTTGAAATGAATTGCTCGATGGTTTTCTCCATCTGTTGGTGTGCAACACTTGCATAACAAGTTTGATATATTTTCAGCACCAGCCACTGTTCACCTCCTATTGATTGCGCTGTGGTTGCCACCAGTTGTTTTTAAATTGAACTAGGCAAGTCAGGTAAGAACAAATTCTTATTTACAATGACGACCTACTCCAGCCAGTCTATTAGACAATTCTTTAGTAAAGGTTGAATAGTCTATTGTTCAGCTAATAGCCCATCCTAGAAACGTTGTTTGCAGAATTCACAGCCTGCTACCCTTGTGATAAACTAATAATAATACCTTTTCCCCTTTCCACTTGTTAAAATTGATAAAGTGTTTTTAGCCACAATCGGCCCCAACCCCAATTAATACATTTGGGCACAGTCGATAGCGTGCTGGACTTCGGGCTAGAATATTGAGGGTTCGAAACCTGCTCCCTGCTTGTTTCATTACATTATTATGCCGGTCACAGAGCAAATAGCCTGTATCGTTACTCACATCTCGTTCCTCGCCCTCTTCCACGTGTCAAATTAAATAAAGGTAAAAAAAACAAAAAAACTGAATGACACCTTTATTTGCCCTAGGAAGAGTACATGATCAGTGAATATATTCAATGTACAGGCTACAATATGGGGATCTCATGCGTGGTAATAACTACAGTACATGTATATGGCACAATAACGTTATTATATTCTACTCTATCCATAGGCTTCATTAATGCCCTTCAGACTTGAAGTCGATACAACAACTATGATAGCTGAGGTTCATAGATAGGTTCTGAACTAATATTCACACCAAACGTTTTAGGGTCCATACACAGAGCTAGTAGGAGTTTGCACCATATTTCATGTTCCAGTTTTAAATCATTGAAGGTGAAGAAGTGTACACTTTAGGAAGGAGAAATAATTTGGACAGAGATAAGAAATATATTATTCAACTGGCAATGCTGCCCCCTAGTGTTGTTTTCTGAAATCGAATGACATTGAAATATCTCAAAGAAGAAACTAAGGCACAGGCAGCCCAATTCTGATATTGTTTTTTACTAATGGTCTTTTGACCAATCAGATCAGATCTGAAAAAGATCTGATGTGAAAAGATCTGATTGGTCAAAAGGCCAATTTGTGGAAAAAAAAATTAGAATTCGGCTGCCTGTGCAAACACAGCCTAATAAGCAAGTGAGGGCAGCATGGGTATGATTGCTCGGCGCTTTGCCTGGTCCATGTAGCCTATCTTCAAACCATGCTCCTTACCCTAATTAAAAGAGGATTAGCCAGCATGGAGTCCCTGACCACTCCGATGCGAGAAGCCTGCATTTCCAGGTTCAGGACGGCTACACCTTGGGGAAATAGAGGAGTTATTCCAGATGGTACAACCAACAAGCAAATCAATCAATTAGGCCTACCTAAAATAGTACAATTGCTGCTAGACCTTGATATCCATGGAGAAGGCTAGCCTATATCATAGGTGGGTTTCCTGGACACAGATTAAGACTATTTCTGGACTAAAGAAGCTCAATGGAGAATCTACTTTGAAAATGTGTTTTAGTCCAGGATTAGGCATAATCTGTGTCCAGGAAACCGGCGTATAATGTTCTCTGTAATTCTATAGGCCTACCCTCACGAAACAGCTAAACGCTTGGCATCTTAACACAGATACACATTCTTAGGATTTTGATTTAAACATTTGATTTGAGATACACATCCTTCAGAAATTTCTGCTCAGATTTAATGTTCTTATTGAACTGACAGCACATGCTCTGGTTTTATCTAGGGTCTAAATATTAGTAATGTGGCAATTGGCTCCGGGGTGAAGTTTCCAATACAGATAAAGGATCAGCTTCCCCTCCCCCAATCCTAACCTTAAAGGCCCAGTGTAGTCAAAAACGTGATTCACTGTGTTTTCTATACAGTACCAGTAAAAACTTGACACACCTACTCATTCAAGGGTTTTTCTTTATTTTTACTATTTTCTACATTGTAGAATAATAGTGAAGACATCAAAACTATGAAATAACGCATATGGAATCATGTAGTAACCAAAAATGTGTTAAACAGATTCTTCAAAGTAGCCACCCTTTACCTTGATGACAACTTTGCATTTTCTAAACCAATTTCACCTGGAATGCTTTTCCAACAGCCTTGAAGGAGTTCCCACATATGCTGAGCACTTGTTGGCTGCTTTTCCTTCACTCTGCGGTCCAACTCATCCTAAACCATCTCAATTGGTTTGAGGTCGGGTGATTGTGCAGGCCAGGTCATCTGATGCAGCACTCCATCACTCTCCTTCTTGGTCAAGTAGCCCTTACACAGACTGGAGGTGGGTTGGGTCATTGTTCTGTAAAAAAATTATAGTCCCACTAAGTGCAAACCAGATGGGATGGCGTATCGCTGCAGAATGCGATGGAAGCCATGCTGGTTAAGTATGCCTTGAATTCTAAATAAATCACAGACAATGTCACCAGCAAAGCACCCCCACACCATCACACTCCCTCCTGCATGCTTCACGGTGGGAACCACACATGTGGAGATCATCCGTTGACCTATTCTGCGTCTCACTAAGATACGGCGGTTGGAACCAAAAATCTCAAAGTTGGACTCGTCAGACCAAAGGACAGATGTCCATTGCTAGTGTTTCTTGGCCCAAGCAAGTCTCTTATTGTCACGACTTCTGCCGAAGTCGGTCCCTCTCCTTGTTCGGGCGGCGTTCGGCGGTCGACGTCACCGACCTTATAGCCACCGCCGATCCACTTTTCATTTTCCATTTGTTTTGTCTTAGGTCTTACACACCTGGTTTCACTCACCCAATTACCTGTTTATTATTTAACCCTCTGTTCCCCATGTTTGTTTGTGAGTGATTGTTCTTTGTGAATCGGTCCGTTATTGTGGGCTCGTATATCTGCCTTGCATTTTGAGTAAAGTACGTTGATTACTAATTTCTGCTGTCCTGCGCCTGACTCTACACCAGCTACACACAGGACCCCATTACACTTATTATTGGTGTCCTTTAGTTGTGGTTTCTTTTTAGCAATTTCACCATCGGCGTACACGTCACTGATAAACTGAAATGGTCCACCCACACAGGCAACGTGGTGAAGAAGGCACAACAGTGCCTCTTCAACCTCAGGAGGCTGAATAAATGTGGCTTGGCACCTAAAACCCTCACAAACTTTTAGATGCACAATTGAGAGCATCCTGTCGGGCTGTGTCACCGCCTGGTACGGCAACTGCACCGCACGCATCCGCAGGACTCTCCAGAGGGTGGTGCGGTCTTCCCAACGCATCACCGGGGGCAAAGTACCCGAAGGCCAAAAAAAATCAAGGACAACAACCCCTTGTTGCCTGTTCACCCCGCTACCATCCAGAAGGCGAGGTCAGTACAGGTGCATCAAAGCTGGGACCAAGAGACTGAAAAACAGCTTCTATCTCAAAGCCATCAGACTGTTAAATAGCCATCACTAGCACATTAGAGGCTGCTGCCTAAATACATAGACTTGAAATCACTGGCCACTTTAATAAATGGAACACTAATCACTTTAATAATGTTTATATATTTTGCATTACTCATCTCATATGTATATACTGTATTCTATTGTATCTTAGTCTATGCTGCTCTGATATTGCTCATCCATATATTTAAATATTCTTAATTCCATTCCTTTGGGTATATGTTGTGAAATTGTTAGATATTACTTTTTAGATATTACTGCACTGTCAGAGTTAGAAACATAAGCATTTCGCTACAGCCGCATTAATATCTGCTAAACAAGTGTATGTGACCAATAGAATTTGATTTGATGAAGGCCTGATTCACTCAGTCTCCTCTGAACAGTTGATGTTGAGATGTGTCTGTTACTTGAACTCTGTGAAGCATTTATTTGGGCTGCCATTTCATTTCTAATGAACTTATCCTCTGCAGCAGAAGTAACTCTGGGTCTTCCTTTCCTGTGGCGGTCCTCATGAGAGCAAGTTTCATCATAGCGCTTGATGGTTTTTGCGACTGCACTTGAAGAAACTTTCAAAGTTCTTTCTGGATTGACTGACCTTCATGTCTTAAAGTAGTGATGGACTGTCATTTCTCTTTGCTTACTAGAGCTGTTCATGCCATAATATGGACTCAGTCTTTTACCAAATAGGGCTATCTTCTGTATACCACACCTATCTTGTCACAACACAACTGATTGGCTCAAATGCATTAAGGAAAGAAATTCAACATATTAACTTTAAACAAGGCACACCTGTTAATTGAAATGCATTCCAGGTGACTACCTCATGAAGCTGGTTGAGAGAATTCCAAGAGTGTGCAAAGCTGTCAAGGCAAAGGTTGGCTACTTTGAAAAATATAAAATATATTTTGATTTGTTACACTTTTTTGGTTACTAAATGATTCCATATGTGTTATTTCATAGTTCTGATATCTTCACTATTATTCTGCAATGTAGAAAATAGTAAAAATAAAGAAAAACCCTTGAATGAGTAGGTGTGTCCAAACTTTTGACTGGTACTGTATATTTCCACACTATGAGGCTGGAATAATATTGTGAAATTGTGAAAATGATAATGCCGTTTTAGTGTAAGAGTTATTTGAAAAGAATGCCTAAATGCTTTCAAAGATTTTAGTGAGTTACAGTTCCTATATGGAAATCAGTCAATTGAAATACATTAATTAGGCCCTAATCTATGGGTTTCACATGATTGGATTTCACAATACAGATATGCATCTGTTGGTCAAAGATAAAAAGTTAGGGGAGTGGATCAGAAAACCAGTTAGTATATTTTCCTCATGCAGTGCAACACATCTCCTTTGCATAGAGTTGATCAGGCTGTTGATTGTGGCCTGTGGAATGTTGTCCGACTTTTCAATGGCTTTGTGAAGTTGCTGGATATTGGCGGGGACTAGAACACGATGTCATACACGTCGATACAAAGCATCCCAAACATGCTCAACGGGTGACATGTCTGGTGAGTATGCAGGCCATGGAAGAAATGGGACTTTTTCAGCTTCAAGGAATTGTGTACAGATCCTTGTGACATGGGGCCATGCATTATCATGTTGAACCATGAGGTGATGGCGGCGGATGAATGACACGACAATGTGCCTCAGATCTCGTCACGGTATTCTTTGTGCATTCAAATTGCCATCGATAAAATGCAATTGTGTTTGTTGTCCGTAGCTTATGCCTGCCCATACCATAACCCCACTGCCACCATGGGGCATTGTTTTAACAACGCTGACATCAGAAAACTGCTCACCCACACGACACCATCTGCCCGGTACAGTTGAAACCGGGATTCATCCGTGAAGAGCACACTTCTCCAGTGTGCCAGTGGCCATCGAAGGTGAGCATTTGACCACTTAAGTCATTTACGAAGCCAAACTGCAGTCAGGTATAGACCCTGGTGAGGATGACGAGCAGGCAGGTGAGCTAACCTGAGACGGTTTCTGACAGTTTGGGTCGAAATTGTTTGGTTGTGCAAACCCACAGTTTTAACAGCTGTCCGGGTGGTTGGTCTCAGACGATCCCGCAGGTGAAGAAACCAGATGTGGAGGTCCTGGGCTGGTGTGGTTACATGTGGTCTGTGGTTGTGAGGCCGGTTGGACAGACTGACAAATTCTCTAAAATGACGTTGGAGGTGGCTTATGGTAGAAAAATGTACATTCAATTATTTGGCAACAGCTCTGGTGGACATTCCTGCAGCCAGCATGCCAATTGCACGCTCCCTCAAAACTTGAGACGTCTGCGTGACAAAACTGCACATTTTAAAGTGGCCTTTTACTACCCCCAGCACAAGGTGCACATGTGTAATGATCATGCTGTGTAATCAGCATCTTGATATGCCACACCTGTCAGGTGGATGGATTATGTTGGCAAAGGAGAAATGCTCACTAACAGGGATGTAAACACATTTGTGCACATAATTTGTGAGAAATAAACTTTTTGTGCATATGGAACATTTCTGGGATATTTTATTCCAGCTCATGAAACATGGGACCAACGCTTCACATGTTGCGTTTCTATTTTTGTTCAGTATAGTTAATATACAGGGTTGGGGAGTAACAGATCAAAAAAACTGATTACAAAAAAATTCAACTTGTAATCCGTTACGTTACCAGCTAAAATATTGTAATCAGATTAGATACTTAAAAAAATAAAATAGATGATTACTTATAGGATGAATTTTAGAGGTAATCTGCAGTAGAAACAATAAAGTGGCTTTTCAACCCCTGGTTCGGTAGAAATCTGAGAGATGGGGCTGGAGAAATGTAATCACCGTCAAATTCATAGATAGAGTTATGGATGCAAGAATTGACCATCCATGATATCAACATTATAGTTTTAACCATGTTTTGAGGCTATATAGTGTTTGCTTACATTTTCTTTTTTAAAATTGTATTTATTCATTTAACCTTTATATAACTAGGCAAGTCAGTTAAGATCAAATTTGTATTTACAATGACAGCCTACTGGGGAACAATGCCTTATTCAGGGGCAGAACGACAGATTTTTACCTTGTCAGCTCGGGGATTTGATTCTGCAACATTTCGGTTACTGGCCCAACACTCTAACCACTAAGCTAACCAGAAGCTAGCTAGCTAGTTCTTCTTTACAAACATTGGAGTAAAACAAGCTTATATTTGGGGTTCTGGTGGGGTAAGACGGTTGTAACTAAGCTCATGAATAATTTATAAGTTACATTCTTCAAGAATCAATGGGTATATATATCATTAATTTATAAATCCCAAAATGGATGTAGCAACTGCTGAGGGCCCCTTTATGATCAAAAATTATGTTTGCGAAAAAATTCTTTATGACACCTTTCTGTTTTCAAAATGACATTCGAAAAACACACTGAAAAAAAGTGCAAGTTTATTTTTGTTCTGCGTCTGACTACAAGTCAGAGACCACTATGACACACTAAATGCATTTGCTGGATTGTGGGAAAAGAGCAGGAAGAGGCTTTTGTAGGTTACAGCAGGGGTGCAATTTTCACTGGGGACATGACCACAGAGAGTGCAAACAGTGGCAGCTGTTGTCTGTGTGTGTTTTGCTTTTTCTCTGCGTTGTAAAAGCAAGCAGAGCAGAAACTGGCTACTCTTTATTTGACTGATGTAGATGGCAAGGTAACTGACTTAACATAAATAATCCCAGTGCTGAGTTAGTAGTGTAAATTACATGTAACGTTAGCTAGTGTTTCATCCCCTCTCGACTGAACTTCTGTCTGAAGTGAATTAACTAACTAGCTAGCTAGCTAGTAGCTTCCACAGCCAGGTCAGCTCTAGCCTCTAGCTATCTGTCAGGTAGCAATGTCTAACAGCTGTTGTGTGTATGGAAGTGCTTTGTAGCCTTTGTTTTGTCCCGTTTCAACAGAATGAAATTAACTTGGCTTGTTCTCACCAGTTGATGTACCATTAGAGCTAGTAAAGCAATGTAACGTTATTGATCTGTCAGTTGAGTTTCCCAAGCTAATTCCCTACTTTTTACACTGACACGTTATAAACAGCTCTACAGGCTTCACTGTCATGGTGCATAGTCAGTACACAACACTATGCTCATAATGTCTTAGCAGGACCAGATGGTGACAGGTGTCCCAGCAGGGTCAGACAGCCAGGGAAGAACAGTATACAGTACAGAGCTCAGGTGAATTTTGCAGTATATTATATCAGTGAATGGATACAAAATTGTTGTGTATGCTACAGTCTGGGATCTGGGAATAATGGTAATTTCAATAATTTAACCATTGATTCTATTCTTGGATAATGTATAAATATACACTAAGGTAATTCCTTGTCTGAGCAGGATCCGATGGTGATAGGGGTTTAGCAGGGTCAGGCAACCAGGGAAAACCAGTCTGATGGCACAGACATGAACTTTTGCAGATGCAACACTTTATTCTATCTGTGCAGCAAACACTGGACAAGCCAGAAACTTCAAATAATTTAACTATTTTAAGGCAGTCTGACAAACATTGATCTCCAAACAAAGTTGATCTCAAAACTGTATCAAGGGTTGATAGGCTTTCCCCAATGACACAAAACATGTAAAACAAAAATATGAGGAAGACCTGGGAGACACTACTCATGATGATGAATGGATACAGATATGTTAGAATGCTCAGTCATGTTCATATAATCTCAGACATAAATTACAGCAGTTTAAGACTATCCATAGAAGGTACTATATGCAAGTGAAACTGAATATCATGAATTCAGAAATGTCGTTCCTCTGCTGGAGGAAAAGGGGACATATTTCAATATGTTATGGTCTTGTGAAGGCTGGCTGAATTATGGCAAAGAGTATGTTATTTTATTTCAGCATGTCTCCAGATTCTCCCTTCTCCCTGTTTTTCTTTGCTTGAAAATGTTGATACTGGAGACTTATCAAAAGAAACTGTGTAACCTAACATTTAAGCGGCTAAGAAATGCATTGTCATTAATTGGAAGGTTGGTTATCCTCCCACAATGTCCTAATGGATGGCAGAAATGTTAAGTTATGTATCACTATATTTGATGTATTACAATATTAAGGGTATACTGTACAACTTTCATAAGGTCTGGATGCCTTATATGGAATACTGTACGACAAAAATAGTCTGTATTGAAAACATGCCGACGTCAGGGGAGATGCCTATTTAGGCAATCCTTAGCTGCTAGGCTGCTCAGTCTTGGCCCTGGGGGTCTGCCGTACTGTTGGTTGTAACTCTGGCCTAGGCCTAACACACAAAAACGTGTCAAAAAAAGTTTTCCCGGACTTAAAGGCTTTAACTGCATCAAGAAGTACCTCTTCTGTAATATGGCCTTCACTTTAATCTTTCTGTAATAGCTGTTAATTTGACATCATTAATATTTTTTTTTAAATCCATACAATTAGCTTCGGTTTGTGGAGATGGAGGAGACAAATGAAAACATATGCTTAAAGTACTTTACTTTGTCTTTCAAAATATAGTTTGGTGAATCATGAGTCATTTGTAACAAGTTTCAGTTAATTATTTTTGGTAGCATTTCTAAATTGAAGATTTTAAAAGAATTTGGTGCATTTTTCCCTATATTCCATCTAGTTTGCTTTATTTTGATAATATATTACACTTGATCTTTCTTAAATAAGTTCCTCCATTTATTTTTGTTTTTCCTCTTACTTTTTCTGAGCCTCTATGGCAGTTTTTATTGCTATCTATCTGTACTGTTAGTCTTTCCATTTCCTTTGTTAATATATACTCCTTTGACCTAAATTGCTTTTGTTTTAGAGAGGAGTACCGAAGTCCATGGCCTCTAAAGGCACATTTAAAAGTGTCCCATACAATAAGGGGATCTGCTGTGCCTATGTAATGTCAGAAAAAGTCAGTTATAAATTATTTAATCCTAGTTAAAAACAAGTTATCATCCAATAGGCTTTGATTAAATTTCCAATATCCTCACCCATGTGGAAATTCTGCAAGAGTAATATATTTGCCAATTATTTGATGGTCCGACTGCATTCTGCCCCCTATCAACACTTTTTAAACTTTTTGTGCCGGAGAGAATGACATAAGTAGTCAAGACGACAAGCTTTCACACGGTCAGGATATTTAAGCCTCCATATATCCACTAGTTCCAATATATCTATATTTGTGATATATAAGTGCATGAGGGTGATAGTTTGTAGTGTGATTTCCTTCACTGGCCATAGAGGTATTTAAAACTGTATTATAATCTCCCACCATAATAATATAGACTTGTATTGCTTGTAGGGTTAATATATTATTATACATATTTTCAAAGAAGCGTGGATCATCATTATTTGGACCGTATAGGTTAATTAGTCATATCTGTTTATGACCTAATAACATATTAAAAATCACCCATCTACCTTCAGGATCTGTTTGGACAATTTGCACATTCGGATCAAAAAATTACGGTTACTTAATATCATCACCCCTTTTGAATTACTTTGTCCATGGGAGAAATATATTCCGCCTCCCCATTCCTTTTTCAACACAACGTCATCTTAATTTCCAATAATTAACTAATAATATGCATAATAATGCAGGCAGTTCGTGCAGAGGGTTAACTATAACCAAGATTACCATGACAAAAATGACATTTTTGGCAAGCAATTATTATTTTAGCAAACAATTATTGTGATTCATCCTATATTGTCCCTAACATCATTACCCTCTAGCAACAGATGTGGGACACACACACACTCAACCCCTTTCCCCCACAAACAACCATAAGCTCAGATGCTCAAAACTGGTTCCATCCCTGAGCCCAAGGACTTGATTTACGATGGCATATACAGTTGCAGCTGTTTTAAAAGGCATGCAAAACTGACACAAAAATGGGGATATTTGATTAACCATTGTCAAGTCCTAGGTGATGGAGAGCAGATCACCCCTTTCCCCTGAAACACACACACGCTAGTCCCCTGTTGTGACCATTTCCCCAAGCATCTCTGTGCAGTCAGACCTTTGATTATTTGGTGCCACCAGGGCCAAAATTATACGAAGGCGTTTTATGTACGGGGGAGTTTTGTTAAGAGCCCTGACGCTCAATCTGAATATTAACATGCGTTTCTTGCAGTGCGGTTTTGGAACCATAAGGACCTTATCAACAAAAAATAATTTTCAAAAAACAAAAGGTTAAATTGATGCACACCTTGATGGGATCGGCCATATCGCCATGTTACAGCGCTTGTTTACGGAAGACAAGAGACAACCACCTGTGCTAATTAGCTATCTAGCATGCTCTGAACACCTGTGTGTAAGCATCTTGTTTATTTGAAGGATTCTTTCTTTCTGATGAAAGATGCTTATTTCTAAAACCCTCTTAGGTCTCACTCCCCCCTATCTGAGATATCTACTGCAGCCCTCATCCTCCACATACAACACCCGTTCTGCCAGTCACATTCTGTTAAAGGTCCCCAAAGCACACACATCCCTGGGTCACTCGTCTTTTCAGTTCGCTGCAGCCAGCGACTGGAACGAGCTGCAACAAACACTCAAAGATGGACAGTTTTACCTAAATCTCTTCATTCAAAGACTCAATCATGGACACTCTTACTGACAGTTGTGGCTGCTTTGCGTGATGTATTGTTGTCTCTACCTTTTTTTCCTTTGTGCTGTTGTCTCTGCCCAATAATGTTTGTACCATGTGTTGTGTTGCTACCATGCTGTGTTGTCATGTGTTGCTGCCTTGCTATGTTGTCGTCTTATAGGTCTCTCTTTATGTAGTGTTGTCTCTCTTGTCGTGATGTGTTTTTTGTCCTATATTTAAATACTTTTATTTTTAATCCCAGCCCCCCATTATCACTACTGTATCATACAAGGCCAAGAATTCACACAAGTTTTTATACTAGCTATTTCATACTGACATCTCAAATGTATCAATCCTGACTGAACATGGATTTATTTAAACAGCTTGTTAGCAAGCAATTAGCCTAATATTGGATTAAAGAAGCCTAACGTTACTCCTTAGTCCAAGGACATTCTTTACATGTTCTGTTTAAATGGCGAATTTGCTGTAGAAGCCAAAACAGCCAAATACTATATCTAAACGTGAATTGATGCTCTATTGCTGTACGGATCTAGAAACATTAATCCCTCTACTTTCATATGACATCAAAATAACTTAACAAATGAAAAATACACACTTACTGTACACTGTTTTAACCGGTTGTAACATAATTGCAGCCAACAGCATTTTTCAGTGACAAGACGTTTGTGGCATGTCTTCTCTTTACACACAGGTGTTCGGAGACACAGATAGCCAATTAGCACAGGTCGTTTTACTCTGTCTTCTGTCGGTTTTCCTTAAACAAGCATGGTAACATGGAAATATGGCTGTGTGGGACCTAACCCTAAAACGGTGTGTATCAATTTAACCTTTTGTTTTTAGAAAAAAATGTCTTGCCGATATGAAAGATAAGGTCCTTATGCTTCCAAAACCATACCGCAAGCGATGCGTGTTAATGTTCAGACCGAGCGTCGCGGCTCTTAACAAAAATCCTCCCTTACAATTGACGCCTTCGTCCAATGTCAATGACTCTTATGTGTAATGTAATGGAACTGAGTTATGATTATAATTAGACCCGCACGGAATCCGCGCACGCAGAATTCCCTACGAAAATCTGCCGAATTTGAAATAGAATGCATATCTAAAGCTAAAAATAAGCTGCCAGCTGATATAAAAGTTAAATAAAATTGACTTGTTGTTGAATTTAAGTATCCTGTTTTCATTGATGCATTTCAATAATCGAAAAGTGTAGCCCTTCCCCTGTGTGAGTGAGAGGTGCAGACAGCTACGGGAATGAATGACAGCTGTCTGATGAGAGAACCAACAAAAAATGCCCAGATTTACAGCAGAAGAGCTGAGAAGTAAACACTTGGCGACCAGAATAACAGCCAGGGCGTTTCCAGCTGAACTGTATGAGAATGGAGGAGTACTTTTCTGCAAAGTCTGTCAGCATTCAATCGCCATCAAACTGTGGTGGAGCACCTGAGGTCACTCCGAAACAAAAATAGGAGGGCTAATTCCGTGGACCAGGTAAACATTCTGATGCTTTGGCTAGCTACATTATCTAATAGGTTTGTTCTAGTTAGCTAAAATCGGTTCTTGACAGTTACATTTTTGTCTATCTACATAGTGGCAAGTTAGCCTGGCAAGCTTCCCCATGTTGTCACTCCAGCTCCACCGTTTCATTTAGGCTAGCTAGCTAACTTAGCTAGCTAACATTACTTCAGCTAACAAGTTAGCCAAAGTGACGTGATGGAGCTATCAAGTTAGGAATCACAAAAACAGCAAGTAAATAACAAAAAAATGTCTGAAAATATGTTAACTATCATTGTTTGAAAATGTATTTGTGTGAGAGACATACTGTCAGGTTTATGGGCTGTGTTAGTGTCGTTTCAGGAGAGTGTGTGCTTAGATTCAAAGCTTGAGATCCACTATAGGCCTGCTATTGAACTCAACCTGAGAAATCTTAATTTACTAAATGTAACCATTGTTCTTTATTTTCAAAAAATGTTTCAGTCCAAACAAGAACACGTGTCTGGCAAGGACCCCTCCACAGCTGAGAGGAGTTCATCGTGGACTTTACAAGAACATTAATCAAAGCAGATATATAGTTCTCGAAAAGGGGCCCAAGTTCTCCACATTTCTGAAGAAACACTGCAAGCAGGGAGGGTATATCCCAGCGCCATCCCATCTGCGTACAGAGTACTTGCCAGAGCTCTATCCACAATTTGAGCAGGACATCAAAGACGCTGTAGAGGGAAAAGATCTTTACTGTATGTCATCCTTGATGAGACGACCGATACCTTTGGAAGCTGTGTGCACTTGCCATTCTACTTAAGCCAGTGGGTGAATGACCTGTTGTAGCAGAACTGGCTTTCTTGGATAAAGTCAAATTTACCACGGTGTCCCAAGCTTTCCTGTATCAATAACATGGGGGTTGACTTTAACAATGTGTGGGCTTTTGTAAGCGACTCAGCTAGCTACATGAAGAAGGCTTTCACCAGCATCTTGAAGGGCCTCTTCCCCAACTCTGGACACGTCACCTGCTTTTCCCATCTTTCCCACGTCCTGTGTTTCAGGACGTGAACTAGCTGTGTGCTTTGGTGAAAAAGGTGTTAGGCACCCCAGCGTCGTCTGGAGCAGAGATCATTCATGCTGGAAAATGACCATTCTCCTGTGAGTACATGGATGTGCTCACCGACTTCACTACGACCTTACCAGAAACAGCAAAGTATGTCCAGGACCTTTGTGAGCTGCTGAGGGAACGCAAGGCCCAGCTGAAGGCCCAGGCAGTGTTCATTGTGGAGCATAGCGGCTAACCTGATAAAGCTGGAGGAGACCTCTGTGCCAACAGCCCACAACATCGCCAGCAAGCTGGAGGACCTGCAAATGCAGTTGAGTATGGCAGAACAGCTGGGGCTGACAACTGGCACCCTCATACAACTGAGCTGCTGTGGCAGCTTCCAGAGGAAGACAGGCTCTCCTGCACCGAGTTGTTCCATTCTGCAATGGCAGCAGGCTCAATCAAGCTGCACACTGTGCTGGAGAAGCACCCCTGCATTCACCTGTCACTAACTGTTCTAGATCCAGCCCAGGGGGTAGGCGCAAGAAAGGACATTAAGGACTGTCCATGCCATCCCTGCTCGGAGCCAGGTGTCTGCAGAAGAGTTGCACAGATACATGGGCATCGACAAGGCAGATGCTACAGAAGTCAGTGCAGTGGACTGGTGGGCAGCTACGGAGGACAAGACAGCCTTAGCTCACATTGCGGCGATGCATCTGTGCCTCCCCACTACCTCAGTGGATGTAGAAAGACTTCTCACATTATAAGATGCTACTTAGTCAGCATAGAAGGAGCCTCATGGAGAAAAATGACAATTTTGTTGATTGCAAAGTATAGTAGCATTGAGCACTAAAAAGCATGTCAGTCACACCCACCAACTCTACCACTCTTTCTGTGTTTTGGTTTGAAGCAATTTGATAATGAATCAATAGTTATATGTTGAATGGAACAAAGAGACAGAATGGTTCACCTAAACTATTTGGTGTTAATGTATTTATAGCTGGATTCGTCAATGTATCATTTGTATTTATATGCCTTTGCACTTTATTTATCTATCATATTTACGATTAAAGGATCATATACTGTAAAGGTTGAGTTTGTGTAGAGGTTATTTTTGACTGAGCTTTAGTAGAAGGATAACCGTAGGTTCATTGTCAACTAAGCATTTATTCACATAAGCCATGTTCCCATGTTATAAAATAATGTTACTACCCTAGAGGCAAAAAAAAACTTTCCGCAGAATTTCAGCAGAAATCGACGCAGAAAATATAAGAAATCCCCGCTGATTCCGTTTGGGTTTGGTTATGATCAAGCGCTAGCAAGAAATCGGCAGCAGCTAAGGCCAGAGTCAACAACGTTACTATACAACTGATGAAAACCATTACAAATTACATAGTTTCAAAATAATATAACGTTATTCATATCAGAGGCAAGAACTGCAATTTAGTTTTTTGTAGCTAGTTTACAAATGAAGAAATCGACGACATTACATACCTCTTTACTTCCTGTTGGTATCTTATGTTGTTATGGAAACGCGACGCCAAACATTGACGAAAAGTGTACACAAATAGGAATCCCATTGGGTAATGAATGGAGGAATTTATAACAGCCACTCTAGCAGACTGTAGACCAATCGCGTTCACGTTGTCATGCTGTGTCACGTATTTGCTAAACTAATCGTCATGCAATCCCTTCTCAAAGTCAGGGTATGAGTCGAAAAACCTGCCTATTTTCCTCGAAAGTACATAAGGTCACAATTCCAAAGCTATACGGTATTACAGACAACGAGTTAATTATCTTACATCTCGGAAAAAATGTGTAAAGTTGTAGTTCTTGTTGACGAAATTAATGCTAATATTGGGTTTTTGATCTGGCGCCCAGTTGACTCCCATTCCCTATTTGAAGGACAGCTCTCCTTGTCCCATCATGGGCAACGTACATTAATATGATTCCAAAAGAGTTTCCCAACTCCTCAAAAGTACCAACTCTGAGTATCTCTGACCAAGCTCTGTGGGTTGCGCCTCCGTCACTATATTGCCATTGTTGTTAACGTTCTACAGACGCCTCAGCCATATTGATGCTCAAAAGTAGAACGGGGGCTAATGACTTTGAACTATGGAACGCCGTTTGGGTCTTTTTGTGTCAAAAAATATACACGTCAAAAAGCACTTTTTAAAAATGTATTATTTTATTTTTCCCCCCTTTTAAAAAAATATTGTTTTAATTAATAACAAATCAATACAGGAAGTAGATGTTGGAACACAAGTCACTTGAGTGGGTTGAGTCACTGACTTGATCTTCCTGTTTGGGTTGGCGCCCCCCCTTGGGTTGTGCAGTGGCGGAGATCTTTGTGGGCTATACTCGGCCTTGTCTCAGGATTGTAAGTTGGTGATTGAAGATATCCCTCTAGCGGTGGGGGGGCTGTGCTTTGGCAAAATGGATGGGGTTATATCCTGCCTGTTTGGCCCTGTCCGGGGGTATCGTCGGACGGGGCCACAGTGTCTCCCGACCCCTCCTGTCTCAGCCTCCAGTATTTATGCTGCAGTAGTTTATGTGTCAGGGGGCTAGGGTCAGTCTGTTATATCTGGAGTATTTCTCCTGTCTTATCCGGTGTCCTGTGTGAATATAAGTATGCTCTCTCTAATTCTTTCTTTCTCTCCCTCTTGGAGGACCTGAGCCCTAGGACCATGCCTCAGGACTACCTGACCTGATGACTCCTTGCTGTCCCCAGTCCACCTGGCCGTGCTGCTGCTCCAGTTTCAACTGTTCTGCCTGCGGCTATGAAACCCTGACCTGTTCAAGGGACGTGCTACCTGTCCCAGACCTGCTGTTTTCAACTCTCTAGAGACAGCAGGAGCGGTAGAGATACTCTGAATGATCGGCTATGAAAAGCCAACTGACATTTACTCCTGGGGTGCTGACCTGTTGCACCCTCGACAACCACTGTGATTATTATTATTTGACCCTGCTGGTCATCTATGAACATTTGAACATCTTGGCCATGTTATGGTATAATCTCCGCACAGCCAGAAGAGGACTGGCCACCCCTCATAGCCTGGTTCCTCTCTAGGTTTCTTCCTAGGTTCTGGCCTTTCTAGGGAGTTTTTCCTAGCCACTGTGCTTCTACACCTGCATTGCTTGCTGTTTGGGGTTTTAGGCTGGGTTTCTGTACAGCACTTTGAGATATCAGCTGATGTAAGAAGGGCTTTGTAAATATTCAAATATTTGATTTGAAGTATATATAAATAATATACAAAGGACAATTAGGCTAGGGGGTACAATATCACATTACACAAGGACCTTAAGGGACATACATACACTTATTATTCTAACATCTTTTTTGTTAGTAGATTATTTAATTGTCTTAAAATACAGTTCAATAAAACAATTTAAGGTAAGAAAATGTGGTGTTTTGTTTGTAAATTTACATTTGTGAATATGACATTTGGCCAAAAGAATAATGAAATTAATTACATAAAAATGTTTCAGCTTATTTCTATCGTAGGTAAAGAATCCAAGCGGTACATCTCTCCACAATAGTGTAAGATCTTCATAAATGTGTTCAATTATAAATCTACTGGTGTCTTGCCACAGTTTTCTTACATGAATACAATGCCAAAAAAGATGGAACACTGTTTCTGGGTGGTCATTACAAAAGGAGCCATTTGAGTTGATCTTTTCCTTAAACTTCTTCATATAGTGGTTGGCAGGATAATATTTATGAATCATTTTAAAGGAAACTTCCTTAATTTTGTTAACAAGTAGGTATGTGTGTGGCAACATCCAAACTTTTTTTCAACTGATATTATCAATAAATCCATTCCAATTAGGCATGACATAAGGTATAGATAGATACAACATCCTGCTGAAACAAGGTTCATATCGCTCTGTTGTTGAATGGACCAAAAGAGAAACAAATCTTTCCTACTGATGAGTCAACAGGGTCAACGGAAGGTAGGCTCTGAGGGTCAGGTCTTGACACGTTCCTGAATAATAAAGCAACACCTGAGGGAATGGCATCTAAACAATTGCAAAATCTTTAGGTGTTACAGGGATATTGAAAAGTGATAAGAATTCCTTATAACTGAGCAAAAGACCCTCTGCATTTACCAGTTGGCTCACCAATAGGATATTATTTCGGAATCAATGTTCTAAAAACAAAGAAGTATTTTTATACAATATATCCCGATTATTCCATAAATAATATCTGTGTGGAGAAAAATTATGCTTATAAATTAAGGACCATGACAAAACCTGCCGATGAAAAGCAGAAAGTTTCACTGGAACTTTGTCAATATTATAATTGCAAACCAACAATAAAGTTAAGGCCACCAAAAGTAGAGAAGACATGATTAGGAATAAAATTCCACATAGAAGTGGGTCTTCTTAGGAATTGTTTTATCCAATTGATCTTAAAATTATTATTTAAGGTAGTAAAGTCCAGGAAATTTAGCCCACCATTCTCAAAAGTGTTCATTACAACAGTTTTCCTAATGTAATGGGTACGGTTTCTCCACAGAAAGTTGAAAAGCATCTGGTCTATCTCCTTGCTTATTTTACTGTCAATATATAAAGATAGAGCGCCATATGTTAGTCTAGAGATACCTTCAGCTTTGGTTATTAGGACTTTCTTTTAAAGATAAGTCCCTCTGTAGCCATTGATTTAGCTTCACCTGGGTTTTTTTAATAAAGCCTCTAGGCTTTTGATCCTTTGTAAAGGTTATGCCCAAATTGTCACGTTCTGACCTTAGTTCTTTTTTTATGTTTTGTGTTAGGTTGGTCAGGGCGTGAGTTGGGGTGGGTAGTCTATTTTCTTTTTTCTATGTTGTTATATTTCTATGTCTGGCCTGATATGGTTCTCAATCAGAGGCAGCTGTCGATCGTTGTCTCTGATTGAGAATCATATTTAGGTAGCCTGTTTTCCCCATTTTGGTTGTGGGTGTTTATTTTCTGTTTAGTGTCTGTTCACCTAACGAACTGTTTCGTTTTCTCATTCATTGTTATTTTGTGTGGTGTTCAGTTTGGTATTAAAATATGATGAACACTTACCACGCTGCATTTTGGTCCTCTTCTCCTTCACCAGACGAGATTCGTTACAGAAACACCCACCAACTCCAGACCAAGCAGCGTGGTAAACGGGAGCAGTGCAATCTGGACTCATGGACATGGGAGGAGATACTAGATGGCAAGGGACCCTGGGCACAGGCTGGGGAATATCGCCCCCCCAAGGAAGAACTGGAGGCAGCGAAAGCTGAGCGGCGGCGATATGAGGAGGTAGCACGGCAGCGCGACAGGCACGAGAGGCAGCCCCCAATTTCTTTGGGGGGGGGGCACACGAGGAATGTGGCAGAGTCAGGTTGGAGACCTGAGCCCACTCCTCGTGCTTATCGTAAGCAGCGCGTTACTGGTCAGGGACCGTGTTAAGCGCACGGTGTCGCCAGTACGCGCTCATAGCCCGGTGCGCTATAGGCCAGCCCCCAGCAAGTGTCATGCGAGTGTGGGCATCCAGCCAGGGCGTATTGTGCCGGCTCAGCGTGTCTGGTCTCCGGTACACCGTTTCGGCCCAGGGTATCCTGCGCCGGCTCTGCGTGCTGTGTCTCCGGGGCGCTGGGAGGGTGCAGTGCATCCTATGCCTGCGCTCCGCCCGTACCAGGCGAATGTGGGCATTGAGCCTAAGGGAGAGGTGCGAGTAGTATGCACCAGATCTCCAGTGCTCACCCACAGCTCGGTTCAACCTGTGCCTGCACTCTGGATGGTCCGGGCTAAAGTGGTCATCCAGCCTGGAGGAGTGGTGCCAAGGCTGAGCACCAGAGCTCCAGTGCTCCCCCACAGCTCGGTCCATCCGGTGCCTCCTCCATGCACCAGGCCTCCTGTAGGTCTCCCCAGCCTGGTGGGTCCTGTGGCAGCCCCACGCACCAGGCTGTCTCTCCGTCTCCTCCCTCCAGGTTCTCTCTCCAGGTCAGAGCCGCCCGTCTGTCCTGAGCTGCCGGAGCCGCCCGTCTGTCCTGAGCTGCCGGAGCCGACCGTCTGTCCTGAGCTGCCGGAGCCGCCCGTCTGTCAGGAGCTGCCGGAGCCGCCCGTCAGTTAGGAGCTGCCGGAGCCGCCTTTCACTACGGTGCTGCCGGAGCCGCCTTTCACTACGGCGCTGCCGGAGCCGCCCTTCACTATAAAAGTATAAACTGTAGTAGGATGAGTCAAAAACGTAGGAGCAGTGAACGTATAAGGTACCGAGATCTGCACCATTTAAGTCAACTTAAAGTGAAAATAGCTTATTCCATAAACTCTGAGCGAGATGTTGTCATGACTGTCCTGATCAGGTCAGGTTACATGAGACCACAACCCTACAGATTGTCTCTCACCCCAACAGAGGAGGAGAGATCTAGGGGTATGAAGATGTGGGGGTTTTATGACCCCTCACGCACATTGTAAATCTTAGGCAACAGACAAAATTCCTTTGTCCTCTCACTATGGAGAACCGGCCTCAGAACATTAAACATGCAATAAATGGACTTTGGAACAATGGTGGTAATGACGATAGATGGAATATTAATATAATTTTTGTTATGTTATTAAAAGTCAAAGGACGACGTTATAATGAAAACATTGTAACTTTAAGAGTTTTCCTAATATGTGCTTGATGTTTATACATTGTACGTTGTGTGGAAAATGTCCAAATCAAAGAGAATGTTTTTGTAAACATGAAATGTGAAGTTAATTGGATCTGAGTAAAATCTAGACCTTGCCTCATAACTTGGTAGCCCAGAGAATTGCCCTAAAGGCGGTTACGCCCACTTCTGACCCGAGGGTATAGGACATGTGAGTTAAGAATTAACATATCAGACTAAGTGACCCGAGCTGCAGCCAAGGTCTGAGTAGTCAACGAACCCAAAACGCAAAACGAGGTTGAAGACAAAGGAACCTTATTCTATCCATGCTACGGATGAGTAGCTGCGTCTAAGAGGGTGAATTTAGAACTGATCACCCGGTCTCCACTCCCCATCGAAGCGTGTACCTACACTGTTTTCATTCCTACGCTGTGAGCCCTGAGCTACAGGGCTGGCTTTCCTCAGAAGACTCCTTTCAGAACAAGGGCGAGGATTCAGACCACTAAGCAAAAAGGACACTGACATCGTGCGGACAACCAGAGAAGTGCGCCATCCGAAAAGACGAAACGGTCCACGCAGAGACCCCCAGCGGAGACCTTAAACACGTAATTACATCATTATATTCTGACCCATAAGAACGGCAGTTCAGGGCAAGGTTAGGGTTAAAATAAGCATAGCTGACAAATGCACCCAAATGTATATTTCTCTCGTGTACTTTCTCTGTTTCTCTCTCTTTTAAATCCCCATTTTGGGTGACGCACCAGAGTGTGTTGGCCCATTGTACTAAGTTCTAATCAATAGCCTAGACTGTGTTTTTGTGTATGTGTATCTTTTATTATAATTTTAGCTTTGTAGTAAATAAATAATCAACTAAAATTGGTGTGGTACAAGCTCATTGGTGTGACTCAGGTTTGTGCAGATTTTCGGATTATGCGATGTTCAGAATGAGACTGTAGAGGAAATTGATTAATTAGCGACTGTTGTAAAATCGATATTCTGATATTCTTTGAAACTCAATAAAACTAATTTTACCATGGTGCCCCAGGTTAATGAGTTAATAATTGCCTGATTCATTTAATCACGCAATTATAAACCGTTAATCATTTGATGAGCAGCAGTCGTCACATTAACTAATACAGCGTCACGACAATGTTATCCAGCTTTTGAAATTCAACTCAACTGAAACTTATGTTCAAGACCAAACCAAGGGTTCTTTGTAGTAAGAGAGACCTCTTTAGTGTAATCAGGAACTATTCTGATAAATAAAATACAAAATAATAATTTAAATGAAAGGGTACCTACTATTTTAAGTGCATATGAAAACTGATCATAAAAAAAATTGAATAAAAAATGTTTTACATATACATGTTCCTAAGACCTTTTTCACTTGGAAATAAGTATTAATAACTAAATAGAACAATAACCGTGTAAAGTCAGAGCAGACCTGTATGCCCTTTAAAACAATATCTTAGTTATTGTATACATAAAAAATAAATACAACTTTCAGTCTTCTTCGTAAGTTTGTAAACAAAATAGGCCTTCTGGTCATACAAGAACAAACTAATAAATTGAAGTACCTGAGTATTCCGAAAAATAGTCACCTGATGCTTGTTAGGTAAAGTTAAACAATACAAGGAAAATGAGAATACCATGGTCGAAACCATCAATCTGTTCATTCTGGTGAGATTATAGGGAGGAATATGGATTTCTGAACCGTTGATGAAGCCTCGTCCTCTGACAAAGAAAGCAGCCTTTCCCTAATTTCGTGCTTTCTTGATCGTTGGCCACAACTTGTTCCTTCTTTCTATGTCCTTCGGGCTGAGATGCTCGGCGAAACGCATACCATGGCTCTGAAGGAAGGCGTTCTTCTTAGCAGCTTTCCAGACAGCATCCCTGTAGAATCTGGCAGTGAAGAGGATGATGATACCCCTTGGTCTTGAATCGTTTTGCTGTTGCTTCTTGCCGAGGCGATGCACAATGTTGATGGTATTACGAGCAGTGGCTCGGGTGGTTGTTGTCCTTGATTATCTTTTTGGCCTTCCTGTGACATCAGGTGGTGTAGGTGTCCTGGAGGGCAGGTAGTTTGCCCCCGGTGATGCGTTGTGCAGACCTCACTACCCTCTGGAGAGCCTTATGGTTGTGGGCGGAGCAGTTGCCATACCAGGCGGTGATACAGCCTGACAGGATGCTCTCGATTGTGCATCTGTAAAAGATTGTGAGTGTTTTTGGTGACAAGCCAAATTTCTTCAACCTGCTGAGGTTGAAGAGGCGCTGCCATGTTTCCATGAAACAAAGAACGTTACAATCTCTGATGTCTCTCTGGAAGGCAACCCTTGCTCGGATTTCGTCTACCTTGTTGTCAAGAGACTGGACATTGGCGAGTAGTATACTTGGGAGTCCGTCTACGGAGCCTGACCAGAAGACCGCTCCGTCTGCCCCTTCTGCGGCGCCGTTGTTTTGGGTCGCCGGCTGGGATCCGATCCATTGCCCTGGGTAGTGGACCAAAAAGAGGATCCGCCTCGTGAAAGTCGTATTCCTTGTCGTAATGTTGGTAAGTTGACGTTGCTCTTATATCCAAAAGTTCCTCCCGGCTGTATGTAATAAAACTTCAGATTTCCTGGGGTAACAATGTAAGAAATAATACATAAAAAGACAAAATACTGCATAGTTTCCTAGGAACGTGAAACGAGGTGGTCATCTCTGTCGGCGCCGGAAGTACAATCTTCGTCCCCATGTGCAGTTGCAAACCGTAGTCTGGCTTTTTTATGGCGGTTTTGGAGCAGTGGCTTCTTCCTTGCTGAGCGGCATTTCAGGTTGTGTCGATATAGGACTCGTTTTACTGTGGATATAGATACTTTGTACCTGTTTCCTCCAGCATCTTCACAGGGTCCTTTGCTGTTGTTCTGGGATTGATTTGCACTTTTCGCACCAAAGTACGTTCATCTCTCGGAGACAGAACGCGTCTCCTTCCTTAGCGGTATGACGGCTGCGTGGTCCCATGGTGTTTATACTTGCGTACTATTGTTTGTACAGATGAACGTGGTACCTTCAGGCGTTTGGAAATTGCTCCCAAGGATGAACCAGACTTGTGGAGGTCTACAATTTTTTTCCAGATTTCTTTACATTTTCCCATGATGTCAAGCAAAGAGGCACTGTGTTTGAAGGTAGGCCTTGAAATACATCCACAGGTACACCTCCAATTGACTCAAATTATGTCAATTAGCCTATCAGAAGCTTCTAAAGCCATGACATCATTTTCTGGAATATTCCAAGCTGTTTAAAGGCACAGTCAACTTAGTGTATGTAAACTTCTGACCCACTGGAATTGTGATACAATGAATTATAAGTGAAATAATCTGTCTGTAAACAATTGTTGGAAAAATTACTTGTGTCATGCACAAAGTAGATGTCCTAACTGACTTGCCAAAACTATAGTTTGTTAACAAGTTGAAAAACTAGTTTTAATGACTCCAACCTAAGTGTCTGTAAACTTCCGACTTCAACTGTATATGTCTATTCCTCATGAAGCCAGATTGGGTCTCTTCTATAATTGAGTCCAATACTGCCTTCATTCTTCTTGCTAATATAGAGGCTAATATTTTGTAGTCATTATTGAGCAGACAGATTGGACGGTAATTATCGAGTAGAAGTAAGTATTTCTTGGGCTTAGGTATTAATGTAATCAGACCTTGAGTCAAACTGGGAGGGAGAGCATTATTTGCTTTCAGAAAAGACCTCCAACAGAAATGGGGCTAACTGTTGAGAAAAAGTTTTGTAAAACTCAGCAGATATACCATCAGTCCCAGGAAACGTATTATTTTTAAGGTGTTCAGTAGAATAAATTATCTCTTCAACTATAATAGGGTCATCACACTGTTCCCTCTCAGCCTCCCAATTGATTTCACACACCCCAAAATATATTTAAATAGTGGAGTAGGGTGGTGTTATTTTGTATTTTTTTGTGAGTGTATTGTTAGATGGTAGGGTATTTGTTTATTTATTTTTTCAAGCAAAGTATAAGGAAGTTGTACTCCAGTCTAGTAGGTGGCGGTAATGGAACATTTATTGGATGCCAAACGCCGTTAGACCTCATCGAAGAAGTAGTAGTATTTGGTCAAGTTGTAAAGTGCTTTGTATCGCTTTGGTTACTATGGAGGCAGTTGGTTAGCTGGCTACGGTAATGTTAGCCGTTAAATTCACACACACAAGACCGAGGATCACAAACAGTCACAAAAATGTGAGTTGATAGCTAGGGACTATAGCTAAGGTTCTGTCTGCATTTTTGCCAACATTTAGTTATTGACGTAACCTTGTTCTGTTCAATGTTCTCTACCTAACGTTTTATAGCTACAGTACCGTTATAGCTAGGAACGTTAACTAGTTACTAAATAACGTTACCCCAATTAATGTTAAGTTCAAAAGAATACTAACGTTAGCGTGGAACCCCGTATTATCGGTATATTCAACAGCGTTTAAGAAATATATTACCTTCAACAGTGTTATCTTGTGATCAAGCCATCAATGTTTTGTGATTATTGGTGTCATAAAAATGTTAACGTTAGCTAACGGGTCAGCAATTAGCATGTTTGACATTTCAGTGGAAATACTAACGTTATCCACATAAAAAATGAGAAGCCAACCCCGTATCCGAAGTGTTTACTAGATAGTTGGCTAGCCTTCTGGTAAAAAAAATGTTTTTACTCGCATGTCAACTTTTCATTGCGTAGCCCGTTGCGCCCTCCTGTGGACTCTTAAAAAATGTTTCTTCATCAACATATTCAGTGTTGTAACCAAATAATGTGTCATAATTTGTTTTATAGATTAATCTTATGTTTTGAGAAAGTAAAGTTTAATACTAAAATATACATTTGTTTAAATGAATAGAACTTTAATTTCAGTCATATGCATTGACATAAACAACTTAAACACTGTTGGAGTTTGTTGCAAAGATGCACTTGGAAAGTAAAGGAAGAAATGCACCAGATGGGTTGAATAAATGTATACACTGCTCAAAAAAATAAAGGGAACACTAAAATAACTTTTTTCTTTACATAGTTGAATGTGCTGACAACAAAATCACACAAAAATTATCAATGGAAATCAAATTTATCAACCCATGGAGGTCTGGATTTGGAGTCACACTCAAAATTAAAGTGGAAAACCACACTACAGGCTGATCCAACTTTGATGTAATGTCCTTAAAACAAGTCAAAATGAGGCTCAGTAGTGTGTGTGGCCTCCACGTGCCTGTATGACCTCCCTACAACGCCTGGGCATGCTCCTGATGAGGTGGCGGATGGTCTCCTGAGGGATCTCCTCCCAGACCTGGACTAAAGCATCCGCCAACTCCTGGACAGTCTGTGGTGCAACGTGGCATTGGTGGATGGAGCGAGACATGATGTCCCAGATGTGCTCAATTGAATTCAGGTCTGGGGAATGGGCGGGCCAGTCCATAGCATCAATGCCTTCCTCTTGCAGGAACTGCTGACACACTCCAGCCACATGAGGTCTAGCATTGTCTTGCATTAGGAGGAACCCAGGGCCAACCGCACCAGCATATGGTCTCACAAGGGGTCGGAGGATCTCATCTCGGTACCTAATGGCAGTCAGGCTACCTCTGGCGAGCACATGGAGGGCTGTGCGGCCCCCCAAAGAAATGCCACCCCACACCATGACTGACCCACTGCCAAACCGGTCATGCTGGAGGATGTTGCAGGCAGCAGAACGTTCTCCACGGCGTCTCCAGACTCTGTCACATGTGCTCATGTGCTCAGTGTGAACCTGCTTTCATCTGTGAAGAGCACAGGGCGCCAGTGGCAAATTTGCCAATCTTGGTGTTCTCTGGCAAATGCCAAAAGTCCTGCACGGTGTTGGGCTGTAAGCACAACCCCCACCTGTGGACGTCGGGCCCTCATACCACCCTCATGGAGTCTGTTTCTGACCGTTTGAGCAGACACATGCACATTTGTGGCCTGCTGGAGGTCATTTTGCATGGCTCTGGCAGTGCTCCTCCTTGCACAAAGGCGGAGGTAGCGGTCCTGCTGCTTGGTTGTTGCCCTCCTACGGCCTCCTCCACGTCTCCTGATGTACTGGCCTGTCTCCTGGTAGCGCCTCCATGCTCTGGATACTACGCTGACAGACACAGCAAACCTTCTTGCCACAGCTCGCATTGATGTGCCATCCTGGATGAGCTGCACTACCTGAGCCACTTGTGTGGGTTGTAGACTCCGTCTCATGCTGCCACTAGAGTGAAAGCACCGCCAGCATTCAAAAGTGACCAAAACATCAGCCAGGAAGCATAGGAACTGAGAAGTGGTCTGTGGTCACCACCTGCAGAACCACTCCTTTATTGGGGGTGTCTTGCTAATTGCCTATAATTTCCACCTGTTGTCTATTCCATTTGCACAACAGCATGTGAAATTTATTGTCAATCAGTGTTGCTTCCTAAATGGACAGTTTGATTTCACAGAAGTGTGATTGACTTGGAGTTACATTGTGTTGTTTAAGTGTTCCCTTTTATTTTTTTGAGCAGTGTATTATATTTTAGACATGTCATTTTTTTTTTTACAAATAAATAATTTCATATGAAAACAAACAAAACAAAGAAAACAAAGAATTAAATCTCAACCTCCACCCCTATATTGTCACAAAAATCCAGCTCCACCGCTAACTATAGATCTCACTCTACACACCTGCAGTGGAACCAGTGCTGGCAGAAGTCTCGGGCCTACACTCTTACGGGGAGCTTGCAGGTGGATCACGCTCCCCGCAGTGAGCACAGCGAGTGGTGTCTTCTTTTATTTGGAAACAAAACACATCAAATTGATTAACATGGTTTTGCAAAATGTAGAAGTACTACAGCAACAATAGTAATTGATACAAATGAGAGAGAGAAAGTTGGTAGGCCGGTTTGGTGGTGACAGACAGGGGGGGTGATGTGGTGGTGGTGGTGGACGAAACCGCTGACGATGGCTTGGAGGAGCTGGTGTTTGTAATGGTGGGGTTAAGGGGCCGATGATGGTGTGGCCGGGAGAATAGGCACGTGGCCTTCTTCTGTAGCTGGGGGGTCCTACAGGTGTTGCACACTGGGAGGCACTGACGGTGGTGATGCAGCTGTCAGGAGTGGTTCCAGCGGGAGGTCCAGCGGAGGCGATGGCGTCAATGGTCTCATCCATGGCAGCCCTCTCCTGTGCCCTCTGTGTTCTGATGGCTGCCCGACGCGCTCTTTCTCCTCCGCCCTCTCCTTCTCACCCCTCTCCTGCCACTGGCGCGTGTATTCTTCCCCGGTGAGGCATGTGACGACCACAGGGAGTCTTCTGTATTGGTCTAGCCGATACTTCAGGACAGTAAGGATGTGCCTCAGGTCCTTTGCTATCAGCCCCCCCTCTATTAGGGGGTGTTCTTCTAGAGCTAGGGCTGGAGCAAGGACTGGGACTGGAGCAGGGGCTGAGGGTCCTCCTGTGGTCGCTGGGGAGGAGGTGCTGATAGACGGTACAGTGCTACTGGTTCCAGGAGAGGCGGTAGTGGGACCCGGTAGGGACCGAGACGCCATTAAACGGGACACTTCAATGGCTGAAGGGTCAAAAGGGAAAAGGCCATACTTCTTAAACCCTTCCACCACGTAGCGCATGTCCTTGCAGTGCTGGTACGGGTAGCGGAATACTCTGGCAAATTCAGATTTGTTTACAATGTAGGAGTGGTCAATATGGCTGAGGTCTCCAGCTACCTTGGAGTGTGTTGGAAGACAAAGAGGTATAACCCCTTCCCTTAGTGCTGCTGCGAGCACCTCCGGGTCCATGTGGCTCGTGTCCATTTTTTTAAATGTATTTTAACTTTTATTGAACTAGGCAAGTCAGTTAAGAACAAATTCTTATTTTCAATGACTGCCTAGGAACAGTGGGTTAACTGCCTTTTTCAGAGGCAGAACAACAGATTTTTACCTTGTCAGCTCAGGGATTCGATCTTGCAACCTTTCGGTTACAAGTCCAACGCTCTAACCACTAGGCTACCTAAACCACTTCCTGAACAGGTCCCTGTCAATGTAGCCACTGTTTGACCGTCCATACAAGGCTTGGGGGGGGGGCCTTCCAGTGTGTAGTGGCAACCGAGGAAACACTTCGGGTAGATGATAAATGGGGGGGACATCCTCCCCAGCTGTGTTGAAGCAGGCCAGCACTGATGTGCTCCTTGGTCCCCGGAGCCTGCTAGTACATGTGTTTTGCGCCCCGGGGAGCCAGCACTTTGTGCCTGCTCTGGTCGCTACGAAACCCAGACTCATCGCAGTTATAGATTTGTTCTAGGTTTCTCCCTCAATCCACTCTCTTCCAAGTGCTTCTCATAAGAAATAAAGAAGGTGTCTATCGTCAGACGTGTGGCACACTCAGCTCTCCCCCTAACTAGGTTGTCCGGCCTCCTCAAGCTCAGGTTCTTGTGCCTCTTCCTGAACATTTCCCACCACCTTTTCCCCAGCGGTGGGATTGTTTCCCCTGGGTGCCGAAACCTAGAATAGAATAGAATATAAAATTGTCCATCCAGGATGAAAATGTTTGTTTTGGCATCACCATACACATCCACATTTACATCACACACATTGAGAACAGTCAGTCCAGCATTCTACATACAATAACACATAGAACACCAAATACTTGCGCAGTAGATACATGGCTGGCGCAGTAGATACTGTACTGCACCAGATAATGTTCATCCTCTGGTGCAAGCGATGTGGGTGGTCCACTGCGACAACCATGGGTTACCCGGCCGGCCGCTCAGCCAATCTGCCACGGTCTGCCGAGGTACATCATGCACCTTGGTAGGTAAGAAAATAAAACTGTTACTAGCAGATAAAATTCACATACACGTGGTAATCTCCTAAAAACAAAAGATGCCTAACCTTGGCAGCCTGGCGGCTAGCCATCCCTGCCCCGCAGTCCTCCATGGCATGGAAAATGTCCATCTCACTCCACTGCTTTCTCTTGACTTTCTCCATGCTGTGGTGGTAAATACATGTCGCTAAATAACTTGGCACACAATACACGTTTTAGAAAGATAACTTAATCTGAATATGTATAAACATTTACATTTCAGAGCTAAGGCATTGAAAGGTGATGATGATCACAATAACTGAAAGTGTACCGACGTTTTTTGTTTGATATCTGTAATGAAAATTAGTGTCCCAATTAGTTTAATATTGATGCATACATTGTAACATTTGACTAAATACTGCCTCTATGTACTGTAGCTGTTGTAAGATTAAACATAGCCTACAGTGATAGGTGTCAAAAAGTTCATGGTTCAAATAGAATTTTTGCAGATTGTGCAAAACGCCCCCATCAGAGGACTCCAATTTTGATACGGTAAAAGCTTGACAACATTTTGTTGTTTTCATATGTATTATCTAACGCTTACAATTTATTTCCTTTTTGCTTACTTAGCAGTTATATCAACATTTAGCAACCAAGCTAGCAACATTAGCAAATCCGTTAACTATATTTGAGGTAAAAAGTTGGATATTAAATGTTGTTTGGTCTGTCGCGTAGTCAAAGTTTATGTTATATCGTAAAATAACTCACTTTTGTACATCGTGCTGGTCCGTACAATTGACCTTATTTTAGCGCCCAAAAAACGTAATACTTCCAGATCGATTGTAAAGCACAATTTCTCTCTTTTCCAACAAAGTCAATGACGAGACCTTCATGATGCCCATCTCTGCATGATTCAAGAAGGCAATGAGCTCTGTCGGGTCTTTTTAAAAATGGGGGGGAAGCGAAACCTATTGCGTGATAGTGAGTAGAGATGTCGTGTGGGGAAACGTATTTTTTCACTCACTGTCCAACTTATCACCTTATCGCCTCTAAAATGTAAATAAAACACGATAAATAGTTTATATAATGTGTCATTACATACATATTTGAAGGTCTGTGTCAAATTTGAATCAGGTTTAGGGAGGTGTTAAAGTGATCTTGAAGTAAACAGCGGCTTTTGAGAGTCATGATAGCTTGCAGTGATGACGCAAAAAATTACTAGGTATCCCACCTTACCCTCTCCATTTCTTGTTTTTAAAAGGTGAGAGAAGTGCTACACTTGGTGGAGAGAGGCTGTAAGACAGAATTAGTTGCTTTATGCGTGCTGTACGTTATGCACAGCGTCGGAGGGATCAGTTTTTTCACATTTTCTCCAATATTATAGACCCATTACCATGTCAATCAATGTTTGAATAGAAACGTAGTTCACACCCCAGATTTTCATGTCAACACAGTCGCTACAGTCCCATTAGTTTTCTTTGCAGCCTCGTTTGAATGTCGCGGTTGCGCACATTTGTACGGAATGGGGTTAGCGTACGTTACAACGTGTATGTATACATGTTACTTTTTTGAAAACCCTCAACCTAACTTAACTTACATAAATTGCAATAAAAATCAGTGGTCAGCTAGCTAGAAGGGTGTCTTTAGTCGCAAAACTTACCGTTATTTTCCAGTCCATTTAAATGTTGAGCTCGAGGTGATTTAGTCCTCCAACCGCTAGAAAGTATCCGAAGTTAGGGGGTGGCCGATGTTGGGGGGAAATTAGCTAGCTAACGTTAGATAAAAATTGCTGACACCATTCAAATCAATGAGGGTTTGGAACTTTAAAGCTAATTTATCTCAATCATCTTTTTGATAGAGCCTTACTAGCTAATGTTATCGTCCCAAGTGCTTGATATTGTTAATGTTTGTTGCTAGCGTTAGTTGGTTTGACTTGTGTTAACGCACTGATACTGTGAATAAAACAAATTTGTAAAGTTAGGGTATGTTACGTTAATCAGCTAGCTAACTAAGTAGCAAGCTAGCTAACTAACGACAAAGTTATTTATATCTTGACTTCTTCTAGCCAGATTCATTGGTTTTTGTTTGCTGGAAATCCCTGATATGACTCTGCTATCTATGGTAGAACTTAAGACTAGCTTCATTCAACAGTCACTAGGTAACTTAGCTAGATAAAATAGCTAGCTAATTAATTTTGCTAGCAGCTACCTAATGTTAGCTTCATAAATTGATCAAATCCCCCACTTCACAGCTTCACAATGAAAAAGGGGGTTACCCAGAGGATCTCACCCAGGAGAGGAGCCAAAGTAAGCTTAAGGATACAGAGTCTGGGCTCACCACTGTTGGACCCTTACAGCCTTACTCCATATCCCACCCGTTTACCTCTCCACCGGACAACCCACTCCAAGATGGACAGTAATCACCAGTTAGACATTACTGATGCGAATGAAGATTGTCTACTCGCAGAGACTGTGACCATTGAAGGTAGAGAAGGACGAGTCTGGTCAAAACATTCAGGTACTAGCTAGCTACAACAATTCCTTTAATGTGTTGCTTTCACCTTTGACCTGTTTGGATGAAACACTCTTTTTCGTCATTTCGGGATAGATGAAGAGAGTATCCAGGGAATCAGATATATCACAGAGGACCTGATCTCGAGGCTGACCAAGCAGGACAATTTAGCCTTTGTACGGTCCCTAAACCTGGCCGTAATAAAGAGTGGTGACAAGAAATTCAAGGTAAGAATTATGTGATGAAGCTGAAATATCCTTTTCCATCAGTCGGATTTAACAATCACCAAAACAGCACCATGTAGGAGACCCACGGTAAAGGCGCACAGAGACAACAAAGCTTGTTTTCAAAATCATCAAAGATATATTATTTTAACCCAAAACCTTTTAATAAAGACCTTTATAGTCAAATATAATGGGGAAGGGAATGAGAGAGCTACTTTAGATTTTGGAAGGGATTCTGATCATTGAGCATTGAGTGATTAACTGAGGTAAGACTTCAGTGCAGGACAGGGGTTGAGGTGTTCAGAGTATCGGTGTGCCGATCTTGTCATAATTGTATCTGTTTTATCACACTTGATACTCGTAATTGGATTTACTCGTGATCGGAAAACCCAGAAGTGCGCTTTAAATGCCAGTAAAGCCTATTCCTCAAGTGTGCATTACTATACTACCACTTAGAGCGCATCTCACAGCGCATCGTTATGTTCCTTCACACACATTGTTCAAAGGTAAATTATCCCGATAGATGAAAATGTACATGATTTACTTACTTAGTCCTATTCAAACGAACATTTTCTCTCCCGACACTTATGCCACAACATTTGTACAATTAAAATAAACAATCGACATTTGTCATTTTATCTTCGAATGATCTGCCGCTTGATAAACATACCTGGGCGAGAAAAATAATAGCAACCAAGCATGGGCTTGGATCGTGACATAACGTCGTCAGCAATGGAATAATTATACGGACAGGCTAAGTAGACAGAAAAAAACAACCATATGGCTTCAGCAAAGTCGGCAGGATATTATTAGATTGAACAACAATGACTAGCTACGGATTCTGATTCATACACAATGTTTGGAGAAGGGAGACTTGTGCCATGAGACGAGTGACCGTGTGACTGAAACAGAGCTTGTTCTAATCCAATCATTGCAGCAAGCTCAACCGATACCCCACCCGTTTCTTTACAGACAGAAGAACTAGCCAATAGTTGTTTAGAGCACATAGCGCTTCACACTGAGTGAAAGAGCGATGCGTGCTGGCAGCTGAAAGCACATTTTTTAGATCACAGATAATTACAAAAAATACTTGTCATAATCGTATTTGGAAAATTCTTTGTCTGAAGGTATTGTGACGTGGAAAATACATTGGATTTGAAAAAAGTCATCCACATCAACTGTTGTTTTTAGGGAAAAATTTTAACCACAGGTTTCAAATCAAATGTTATTTGTAATATGCGCTGAATACAACAATCTTATTGTGAAATGCTTATTTACAAGCCCTCAACCAACAATGCAGTTAAGAAAATATTTACTAAATAACCTAAAGTTAATTTTTTTTAAATAAAATAACAATAACGAGGCTATATATATGGGGGTACCGGTACCGAGTCAATATATTGGGGTACATGTTAGTCGAGGTAATATGTACATGTAGGTAGGGGTAAAGTGACTATGCATAGATAATAAACTGCAAGTAGCAGCAGCGTTAAAAAGAAAGGGGGGGACAATGGAAATAGTTCGGATAGCCATTTGATTAGCTGTTCAGCAGTCTTATGGCTTGGGGGAGGAAGCTGTTAAGGAATGTTAAGACTTGGCGATCTGGTACCACTTGCCGTGCGATAGCAGAGAGAATAGTCTAGGGTGGCTGGAGTCTTTGGCAATTTTTAGGGCCTTCCTCTGACACAGCCTGGTATAGAGGTCCTGGATGGCTGGAAGCTTGGCCCCAGTGATGTACCGGGCCGTACGCACTACCCTCTGTAGCGCCTTGCGGTCTGATGCAGAGCATTTGCCATACCAGGCAGTGATGCTCTCGATGGTGCAGCTGTAGAACTTTTTGAGAATCTGAGGACTCATGCCCAATCTTTTCAGGCTCCTGAGGGGGAATAGGTGTTGTCGTGCCCTCTTCACGACTGCCTTGGTTGTGTTTTGACCATGATAGTTTGTTGTTGATGTGGACACCAAGGAACTTGAAGCTCTCGACCTGCTCCACCACAGCTCCATCGACGAGAATGGCGGCGTGCTCGGCTCTCCTTTTCCTGTAGTCTACGATCATCTCCTTTGTCTTGATCCCGTTGAGGGAGAGGTTGTTGTCCTTTTACCACACTGCCAGGTCTATGACCTCCCTATAGGCTGTCTCATCGTTGTCGGTGATCAAGCACCGACCGTTGTCGTCTGCAAACTTTTGTCACCAATTGGCAACAGATTGTAATGCGAATATTCAAAAATCTGCATAAAGAAAATATGCAAATTTTCTCACCAGTGGTATGTTTCCGCCAAACTGACTTGTTGCAGATAAAAATCAGTGTGTGATAACTTAAACGAAAAAGTACATTTCGTGTGCACTTTCATGTACTGAATTATAATCTAAAGTTCAATGTGGTTCCATTGCATTTTCAACTCTACCGATAGTTTTGTCACAATAACGGTTGGGTTAAATAGCAAATCTGCCTACTCTGGTTGGCACGTGCGCTCTAGCCAGAAGATACAGTGTGGCAAGGCTGTCTACATAATGAGATTATTACTTTCACCACCCTGTGAAGTTCATCATAAATTATTTAATCTGTAGCCTAATAAACTGCATGGTTTCATGATTCGTAGTGGAAGGACCACACACCAGATCATCGCGTGACTCCAAGTTTACTTTCGATATGATGGTTTTTATATCAATATTTGCGCACAGCCTAGCGGTTAAGAGCTTTAGCCCAGTAACCAAAAGCTTGTTGGTTCGAATCCCCGAGATGACTAGGTGAAAAGTCTGTCGATGTGCCATTCAGCAATGCACTTAACCCTAATTGCTCCCGTAAGTCACTCTTGATAAGAGCGTCTGCTAAATGACTAAAATGTCAAATGTAATTGTCATAAAGGTGTTTCCAGCGCCATTTCTCGCATAATTAATTTTACCGACACAAAAAGATCCCACCATCGTGAATGAACAAATTATCTGTCGGCATTTATAAAATTGTACCGAAACTTCCTGTTTCCATCACAGCTGTCGTGATTATTATTATTTGTTTGTTATGACTTGCATAAAACGGATGGAAATGGATGGAAGCATGTTAGTGGTAACCAAATTTCAACATAGACAAACCTTGTGTAAAATATGTTGAATTTGTACCTTTTTAAAATGTCAGATCTTCAATGTTATATCCACTATTAGAAGAAAAAAAACAATAGGCTGGGCACAGCACCTACTGGAGAATTGATCTTCAGCTACCCTTTGGTATCCCAACCATGGTTATAACCAAGCCCTGCATAGCTATTGTCACTGACTATTACCAATGTGCCATCGTGAGAATGATTGAGATCTCCAATAAAAACTAAATAGATTTACTGTTGCTATCAGTCATTCCAAAGGGTAGGTTTACAGAGCAAATGAAATGTGACCATACTTTATCATTCATGTATCATCAATAATGCTATTTAAGCCTATATAGCAGTTGCAAAGTCATCAACATCTATTGTTTCAATTCAACACAGAATTCAACCTAAAAATAGACAATACAATAGGTCTAGGGTTTCAAGCTCTGGTTGATTTTAAATTGTATGATATGTAGTGATATTGAAATGTGCTTGGTTGTCAACGCAACCAAATACAGTATCAACATTTGAAGGAGATGTATCTTCTGCTTGGATAGTACCTTCTGTGCACGTCTCCAAAAAATCTAAGTTAAAGAATAGGACTAAACCAAACTATATTTAAATTTGATTGATTTAATCCTATTCTTTAATTTAGATTTTTGGTTGAGATGGAGATGTGAATCCAACACAGCAATTATTAATTTGTAGAAAAACTGTAATTAAAACCAGACTAAGTCAGTGGCAGAAGATGAATCCCCTTTAAATGTTGATATTTGGTAACTTTAGGCTATTTACTGTATTACAAAAGTAATCTTTAAAACAAATGTAACATTCAATCTTAAAATTAGTAACATCCATGGCCACATTGAGGTTACTGTAACTATACATTTTTTTCTTCTCTAATCATATAAAGCGTGCATGTTCAAGATTGCATGCATACTGTAGGTTGTTGCAGGTCTGTGGAGATCTTCACAATTGCTGTAATATTTTGCACAGAATCTTGAACAGTATTGGTCACTTGCACCATGTACAGTGCATTCGGAAATTATTCAAACCCCTTGACTTTCCACATTTTGTTACGTTACAGCCATATTCTAAAATTGGTTAAAATAGTTTTTTTCCTCAATCTACACACAATACCCCATAATGACAAGCAAAAACTGTTTTTTTACACTGTTGCAAAGTTATAAAAAAATAAGATAAAACTGAGCACATTTAGATAAGTATTAAGACCCTTTACTGTACTTTGTTGACGCACCTTTGGCAGCGATTACAGCCTTGAGTCTTCTTGGGTATGATGCTACAAGCTTGGCACACCTGTATTTGGGAAGTTTCACATTCTTCTCTGCAGATCCTCTCAAGCTCTATCAGGTTGGATGGGGAGCATCGCTGCACAACTATTTTCAGGTCTGCATAGATGTTCGATCGGGTTCAAGTCCGGGCTCTAGCTGTGCCACTCAAGGACATTCAAAGACATCCAAAGCCACTCTGTCACGTTCCTGACCTGTTTTCTGTTAGTTTTTGTATGTGTTAGTTGGTCAGGACGTGAGTTTGGGTGGGCAGTCTATGTTTTGTGTTTCTATGTTGGTTTAATGGGTACCTGATATGGTTCTCAATTAGAAGCAGGTGGTTTTCATCTCCTCTGATTGAGAATCATATTAAGGTAGGTGTTGTCACATTGTTTGTTTGTGGGTGGTTGTCTCCTGTCTTCCGTGTCTGTGTATGTTGCACCACACGGGACTGTTTCGGTTTGTTCGTTCGTTTGATGTAGTCTGTTCCTGTTCGTGAGTTCTTCGTGTCTTTATGTAAGTTCCATGTTCAGGTTTCGTCTACGTCGTTTTCTTATTTTGTAGTTTGTTGAAGTGTTTTCGGTTTTCGTCTGTACTTTAATAAACTTAATTATGTATTCACAACCCGCTGCATTTTGGTCCTCCGATCCTTCTCTCCTCTCCTCGTCCGAGGAGGAGGAAGAACTAGACAATCGTTACAGAATCACCCACCCACCTAGGACCAAGCGGCGTGGGAGAGCGCAACAAAGTAACCAGGACTCGTGGACATGGGAGGAAATATTGGACGGAAAAGGACCCTGGGCTCAACCAGGAGAATATCGCCGCCCCAAAGCTGAGCTGGAGGCAGCGAAAGCAGAGAGGCGGCGATATGAGGAGCTAGCGCGGAAGCAGGAAAAGGATCTGGGCTACACTACGTGGGAGGAGATCGACAGGTGGTCGATCGACCCAGGGCGAGTGCCGGAGCCCGCCTGGGATTCTCTGGCGCAGTGCGAGGAGGGATACCGGCGAATAGAGGCAGCACGACGACGCGGTAGGAAGCCTGTGAGTAAACCCCAAAAATTTCTTGGGGGGGGGGGCTTAAAGGGAGAGTGGCGAAGTCAGGTAGGAAACATGCGCCTACTCCCTGTACTTACCGTGGAGAGCGAGAGTACGGGCAGACACAGTGTTACGCAGTAGAGCGCACGGTGTCTCCTGTACGTGTGCATAGCCCGGTGCGGGTTATTCCACCTCCCCGCACTGGCAGGGCTAGATTGAGTATTGAGCCGGATGTCATGAAGCCGGCCCTACATATCTGGCCACCAGTGCGTCTCCTCGGGCCGGCTTACATGGCACCAGCCTTACGCATGGTGTCCCCGGTTCGCCTACATAGCCCGGTGCGGGTTATTCCACCTCCCCGCACTGGTCGGGCGACGGGGAGCATACAACCAGGTAAGTTTGGGCAGGCTCAGTGCTCAGTGCTCATTTCCGGCGCCACCTCCCCGCTCCAGGCCAGTACCACCAGTGCCTACACCACGCACCAGGCTTCCAGTGCGTCTCCAGAGCCCTGTTCCTCCTCCACGCACTCTCCCTATGGTGCGTGTCTCCAGTCCAGTACCACCAGTTCCTGCACCACGCACTAAGCCTCCTGTGCGTCTCCAGAGCCCTGTACGCACTGTTCCTTCTCCCCGCACTCGCCCTGAGGTGCGTGTCCTCAGCCCGGTACCTCCAGTTCCGGCACCACGCACCAGGCCTACAGTGCGCCTCAGTCGGCTAGAGTCTGTAGTCTGCCCAACGCCGTCTGAGCCATCCGTCTCTCCAGCGCCATCTGAGCCATCCGTCTCCCCAGCGCCATCTGAGCCATCCGTCTCCCCAGCGCCGTCTGAGCCATCCGTCTCCCCAGCGCCGTCTGAGCCATCCGTCTGCCCAGTGCCGTCTGAGCCATCCGTCTGCCCAGTGCCGTCTGAGCCATCCGTCTGTCCCGAGCCATTAGAGCCGCCCGTCTGTCCCGAGCCGTCAGAGCCGTTCGTCAGTCAGGAGCCGCTAGAGCCATTCGTCAGTCAGGATCTGCCAGAGCCGCCAACCAGACAGGATCTGCCAGAGCCGCCAACCAGACAGGATCTGCCAGAGCCGCCAACCAGACAGGATCTGCCAGAGCCGCCAACCAGACACTATCTGCCAGAGCCGCCAACCAGACAGGATCTGCCAGAGCCGCCAACCAGACAGGATCTGCCAGAGCCGCCAACCAGACACTATCTGCCAGAGCCGCCAACCAGACAGGATCTGCCAGAGCCGCCAGCGAGCCATGAGCAGCCAGAGCCGTCAGCGAGCCATGAGCAGCCAGAGCCGTCAGCGAGCCATGAGCAGCCAGAGCCGTCAGCGAGCCAGGATCTGCCAGAGCCGTCAGCGAGCCATGAGCAGCCAGAGCCGTCAGCGAGCCATGAGCAGCCAGAGCCGTCAGCGAGCCATGAGCGTCCAGAGCCGTCAGCCAGCCATGAGCGTCCAGAGCCGTCAGCCAGCCATGAGCGTCCAGAGCCGTCAGCCAGCCATGAGCGTCCAGAGCCGTCAGCCAGCCATGAGCGTCCAGAGCCGTCAGCCAGCCATGAGCGTCCAGAGCCGTCAGCCAGCCATGAGCGTCCAGAGCCGTCAGCCAGCCATGAGCTGCCCCTTAGCTTAGAGCTGCCATTTATCCAGAACTGCCCCTCAGTCCAGAGCTGTCTCTCTGTCCGGAGCTGCCCTTCAGTCCGGAGTTGCCCCTCTATCCTGAGCTACCTCTCTATCCTGAGCTACCTCTCTGTCCTGAGCTACCTTGTCCCGGAGCTGTCCTTTATCTTGGTGTTGCCCCTTAAATTAGGTGGGTGGAGTAAGAGGGTGGTCATTCTGAGGGGGAGACGTAAGCTGGGATTGACTATGGTGGGGTGGGGACCTCGCCCAGAGCCTGAGCCACCACCGTGGTTAGATGCCCACCCAGACCCTCCCCTAGACTTTGTGCTGGTGCGCCCGGAGTTCGCACCTTGAGGGGGGGGTTATGTCACGTTCCTGACCTGTTTTCTGTTAGTTTTTGTATGTGTTAGTTGGTCAGGACGTGAGTTTGGGTGGGCAGTCTATGTTTTGTGTTTCTATGTTGGTTTAATGGGTACCTGATATGGTTCTCAATTAGAAGCAGGTGGTTTTCATCTCCTCTGATTGAGAATCATATTAAGGTAGGTGTTGTCACACGGGACTGTTTCGGTTTGTTCGTTCGTTTGATGTAGTCTGTTCCTGTTCGTGAGTTCTTCGTGTCTTTATGTAAGTTCCATGTTCAGGTTTCGTCTACGTCGTTTTCCTATTTTGTAGTTTGTTGAAGTGTTTTCGGTTTTCGTCTGTACTTTAATAAACTTAATTATGTATTCACAACCCGCTGCATTTTGGTCCTCCGATCCTTCTCTCCTCTCCTCGTCCGAGGAGGAGGAAGAACTAGACAATCGTTACACACTCCTGCGTTGTCTTGGTTGTGTGCTTAGGGTTGTTGTCCTGTTGGAAGGTGAACCTTCTCCCCAGTCTGAGATCCTGAGCGCTCTGGAGCAGGTTTTCATCAAGGATCTCTCTGTACTTTGCTCCGTTCATCTTTCCCTCGATCCTGACTAGTCTTCCAGTCCCTGTCACTGAAAAATATCCCCACAGCATGATGCTGCCACCACTATACTTCACCGTAGGGATGGTGCCAGGTTTCCTCCAGACGTGATGCTTGGCATTCAGGCCAAAGAGTTCAATCTTGTTTTCATCAGACAAGATAATCTTGCTTCTCATGGTCTGAGAGTCTTTAGGTGCCTTTTGCCAAACTCCAAGTGGGCTATCATGTGCCTTTTACTGATAAGTGGCTTCCGCCTGGCCACTACCATAAAGGCCTGATTGGTGGAGTAACTGCAGAGATGGTTGTCGTTCTAAAAGGTTCTCCCATCTCCACAGAGGAACTCTGGAGCTCTTTCAGAGTGACCATCAGGTTCTTGGTCACCTCCTTGACCAAGGCCCTTCTCCCCCGATTGCTCAGTTTGGCCGGGCGGCCAGCACTAGGAAGACTCTTGGTTGTTCCAAACTTCTTCCATTTAAGAATAATGGAGGCCACTGTGTTCTTGGGGACCTTCAATGCTGCAGACATTTTTTGGTACCTTTCCCCAGATCTGTGTCTCAATGCAATCCTGTCTCTGAGCTCACTGCCAATCCCTTTGACATCATGTCTTGGTTTTTGCTCTGACATGCACTGTCAACTGTGGGACCTTATATAGACAGGTGTGTGCCATTCCAAATCATGTCCAATCACTTTAATTCACCACAGGCAGACTCCAGTCAAGTTGTAGAAACATCTCAAGGATGATCAATGGAAATGGGATGCACCTGAGCTCAATTTCGAGGCTCATAGCAAAGGGTCTGAATGCTTATGTAAATAAGCTATTTGGAAAAATGTCTAAAAACCTGTATTCACTTTGTCATTATGGGGTACTGTGTGTAGATTGATGAGGAAAAACATGTAGTTAATACATTTTAGAATAAGGCATAACAAAATGTGGAAAAAGTCAAGGGGTCTGAATACTTTCCGAATGCACTATACTTTAATGTGATCTCAACTGCGAACCAGGTCATTTGGTTCTGCTATTAGATGAAGCACAGTGATAACATGAATCTGTTGTATAAATAAACAAAATATCTGACATTGTATTCCTATTTGAACTTTGCTGTGTTTTTAAGTGGTTGAAAGCACAGTGATAGGCATTTCGGTGACAACTTTAATTTAAGATCCAATGCAGACAGTTTTATTTTATTTAACTTGGCAAGTCGGTTAAGAACACATTCTTATTTACAATGACGGCCTGCCCCGGCCAAACCCTAACCCGGATGACGCTGGGCCAATTGTGCGCCGCCCTATGGGACTCCCAATCATGGCCGGTTGTGATACAGCCTGGAATCAAACCATGGTCTGTAGTGATGCATCTAGCACTGAGATGCAGTGCCTTAGACTGCTGCGCCACTCGGGAGCAATAACAAATAATTTCTGGGTAACAATGAAGTACCTTACTGTGATTGTTATCATTTAAAATGGCCAAAAAGAAACAAATATCTTCTTAGCAAAGAGACATTTCTCAAGCAAGAATTTTGCTGAGACTGACTGGGGGTGGTCTAATTGGGGAGATGAAAACTAGCTGTTATTGACAGAGGTTTGTAACTGTCTTTATTATTGGTCTATTAACACATTTACTGATGTCACCAGGCAGGCCTAAACTCCACCACACCAAACAGGTGGACTTTTTAGGCCGGTCTTTTCAAACAGCTCTTACACTAAAAAGGCATTATCATCATTTTCTGAATTTCACAGCATTATTCCAATCTCATAGTGTGGGAATATGTATAAAACACAAGCAGGAAATTCACGTTTTTGACTGCACAGGGCCCTTAACCAAAAATCATGGTTTTTGCTTGTGCTTTTAGATGGTTGAAATCGTAGTGGTTACACATTGGAAATTCAACAACATTTTTGCTGTCTTTTTGAGTGGTTAAATATAGTTTAATCTCATTGATCAACGTCTCAACCAAATATTACCTAACTTCCACATTGAAATGATGTGGTGTTCCCAGTGGGATCAAATGTAGCCCATGAAACTTTCCTGAATTAAAACCCTGATCATCCACATACCATGCGAAAAAATGTGCTGCGTCAACCTCTTTTAATCACACTTAATGGATGATGTGATAAATGATCATAATTCTGAATTGATTTCGACATCCCAGAGAAGACAGTAGAAACGTCCATATGCTCAGCAAGTAAAGTATTGTAATGGCAAATACCTCTGCAAGCTCCTTGTAGTTGCCATTGTTTGCAGAACTTTCCCTCATCTGCCCTTGGCTCGTTGCAGGACGATCAACATGCCCCCTAAAAGCCAACTCTTACATGCCCAAAAATGAAGTATCACTGTTTCTTCTTCTTACCTTCTTGTTGTTGCACAATTTAACCAGACCTTCCTCCATTACATGATTGATACAGCTTTTTCCCAGAAGCTGGAATCTGATGTAGGCAATGAAATGGCTTCTTCAATTAAAAAAGGCACTATTTGTCGTTAGCGTTAGCTTGCCATTCTGGCGGAGAAAACTGCACTCTGGTAGCTAGCTACTTGCTACTAAAGTTTGCAGGGCAAATTGAAGAAAATGGCACTACATCAACACAAAAATAAAGATCTAAAACCAAGAAAACAATATTTAATCTACCTCCGCTGTCTCCTGTAGTTTGAAGAAACTAATTTGAATTAAATAATGTCCTGAAACTGCTGAACTATTTCAATCAACCCAACAATGTCACCAACTCACCAAGCTTCTAAATCACACATGTGTAGTACTAGGTTCATTCTCTGATCCTTTGATTTTTATGGACATGTCAGTTCATACTGCAAAAGCTTTGATGGGTTGGAGGACGTCCTCCGGAAGTTGTCATAATTACCATGTAGGTCTATGGAAGGACGTGAGGAGCACAAGCCTCCTAGTTTATTTTGGATTGAAGTCAATGTAGCCAGAGAAGGTTGGAAAATAGCTGTCCTCTGGCTACACCGTGGTGCGTCCCTAGTGGGTGCTGTTGAGATTATTGTAGACCATTGCAAAACATTGTGTTTTAATCAGGTATTTGGTGACGTGAATATATAAAAATATTTTTTTTTTTACTGAGTAGAATGTTCCTCTTCTGAGGAGCCTACACTGACATAGATACAGACGTAATACAGTGGCATATCTTCTGTGTTTCAGTTCATTGAGAATTTGGAGAAGTGCGAACACCTGCAGATCCTCAACGTCAGCTATAATGTCATTGAAAAAATTGAGAAGCTTGAAAAGCTGCACAACTTGCGGGAACTACATCTCTCTAACAACATAATCCAGTAAGAGCACAGCACACTTAAACAACACTCAATCAATTCCTTTTATTGATGTACTCTGCCATTTGGTTAACAGACTACGTGTATCAAACATTTATTACGATTGCTAATTGTAATTGTTTTTTGTAATAAAACATTTTAAGAAACGTTGTTTCTTTCTGCAGTAAAATTGAGGGCCTAGAGCACATGGCAAGACTTCAGCTTTTAAATCTTTCCAGCAATGACATTGAACATGTGCCTCTATGGCTGGCTAAGAAACTGAGATCACTCCAGACTTTAAACCTTCAACGTAACAAGATCTCTTCTGTGAGTATCTCTGTTTTTTCTCTGTCTTCTTCATCATGCACCACCTATGCACTTAATTTAGCCTGTTTCTATCTTTCCGATTGTAGCTAGTTTATGATGTATAATTTATTCAGGTCAGGGGTGTCATTTCAGCTAAACTTAAAGAATGGAAAAGTGACGGGGTGAGAGGATAAAAAACTATATTTGAAGATAATTTACTGCATTTCTACACAATTTAAAAACGAAATGCAATTTGGAGAACAGAAAGTATCACTTTGTTGCTGTAGCTTCATTCACCTCAGTCAATAGGGAACGTAACATTCTACAAACACATGTCATACAATAATTAGCTGCCTGCTACGCACTAGCTCAGAACCAGGATTAAAACTCTAGTTTAGTTTCATGTCAAGTCAAACAGCAGTTACCTAGTTAAAGCCATGTACTACAGCCATCTTTACATCTGCAATGTGTTGAGAAAAAGTTACGCTGTTTCCAGTAGCTGCGTCAATGCACTCTCCATAAAGCCAGCCAGCCATACAAACAGCCTTCCCTCCCTCTCCCAGGTGTCTGCAAGGTCCTAAAATAATCGGCTACATAAAAAAATCCCCATTAAAATTTGTCAGTTTAAGCTAGAGATATCTTTTTTGCATTGGATGCGTCTCAATCCACCGCATCTGCGTTGAGCGGTAACGGAGCTAGAGCGGTGTTTGTCAGACCATGAGTCATCCCGAAAATCTGTCTAATCACAAAATCGTCTGAACGGTTTGGCCTAAAAACTATTATGGCACCTTTATGGAAAGATGAGACTCACTCAGTCACTACAAATATACATGCATCCTTCCTAACTTAGTTGCCGGAGAGGAAGGAAGCAGCTCAAGGATTTCACCATTAAGCCAATGACGACTTTAAAACAGTTAAGAGTTTAATGGCTGTGATAGGAGAAAACGGAGGATGGATCAACAACATTTTAGGTACTCCACAATACTAACCTAATTGACAGAGTGATAAGAAGGAAGCCTGTACAGAATAACATATTCCAAAACATTCATTCTCTTTGCAACAAGGCACTAAAGTAATTCATGATAAAAAATAAACGTAATGGAGCAAAGCACAGGCAAAACCTGTTTTCAATCTGCTTTCCACCAGACACTGGGAGATTAATTCACCTTTCAGCAGGACAATATCCTGAAACACAAGGTCACGTTTACACTGGAGTTGCTTACCAAGAAGACAGTGAATGTTCCTGAGTGGCCTAGTTACAGTTTTGACTTAAATCTACTTGAAAATCTATGGCAAGACCTAAGAATGGTTGTTTAGCAATGATCAACAACCAATTTGACAGAGATTGAAGATTTTTTTAAATAATAATGGGTAAGTGTTGCACAATCCAGGTTTGGAAAGCTCTTGGAGACTTACCCAGAACGACTCAACGCTCTAATCGCTGCCAAAAGTGCTTCTACAAGGTATTGATTCAGGGGTGTGAATACTTACGTAAATTAGATACTTCTGTATTTACTTCAATAGCAAATATTTCTAAAGATGTTTTCACTGTCAATATGGGGTAAAATATTTCATCCATTTTAAATTGTCTGTCACAACAAAATGTGTAATAAGTCAAGGGGTATGAATACTTTCTGAAGGCACTGCGTTTGTGCGTACGTGCATGCATGCATGCATGCATGCATGCATGCATACATACATACATACATACAGTTGAAGTCGGAAGTTTACATACACTTATGTTGGAGTCATTAAAACTCGCTTTTCAACCACTCCACACATTTCTTGTTAACAAACTATAGTTTTGGCAAGTCTTTGTGCATGACAAGTAATTTTTCCAACAATTGTTTACAGATGGATTATTTCACTTATAATTCAGTGTATCACAATTCCAGTGGGTCAGAAGTTTACATACACTAAGTTGACTGCCTTTAAACAGCTTGGGAAATTCCAGAAAATGATGTCATGACTTTAGAAGCTTCTGATAGGCTAATTGACATAATTTGAGTCAATTGGAGGTGTATCTGTGGATGTATTTCAAGGCCTACCTTCAAACTCAGTGCCTCTTTGCTTGACATCATGGGAAAATCAAAAGAAATCAGCCAAGACCTCAGAAAAAGAATTGTAGACCTCCACAAGTCTGGTTCATCCTTGGGAGCAATTTCCAAACGCCTGAAGGTACCACGTTCATCTGTACAAACAATAGTACGCGAGTATAAACACCATGGGACCACGCAGCCGTCGTACCGCTCAGGAAGGAGACGCGTTCTGTCTCCTAGAGATGAACGTACTTTGGTGCGAAAAAGGCAAATCAATCCCAGAACAACAGCAAAGGACCTTGTGAATATGCTGGAGGAAATAGGTACAAAAGTATCTATATCCACAGTAAAACAAGTCCTATATCGACATAACCTGAAAGACCCCTCAGCACGGAAGAAGCCACTGCTCCAAAACCGCCATAAAAAAAGCCAGACTACGGTTTGCAACTGCACATGGGAACAAAGGTTGTACTTTTTGGAGAAATGTCCTCTGCTCTGAAGAAACAAAAATAGAACTGTTTGGCCATAATGACCATTGTTATGTTTGGAGGAAAAAGGGGGAGGCTTGCAAGCTGAAGAACACCATCTCAAACGTGATGCACAGGGGTGGCAGCATCATGTTGTGGGGGTGCTTTGCTGCAGGAGGGACTGGTGCACTTCACAAAATAGATGGTATCATGAGGAATGAAAATGATGTGACAACATTTTGAAGCAACATCTCAAGACATCAGTCAGGAAGTTAAAGCTTGGTCGCAAATGGGTCTTCCAAATGAACAATGACCCCAAGCATACTTCCAAAGTTGTGGCAAAATGGCTTAAGGACAACAAAGTCAATGTATTGAAGTGGCCATCACAAAGCCCTGACCTCAATCCCATAGAAAATGTGTGGGCAGAACTGAAAAAGCTTGTATGAGCAAGGAGGCCTACAAACCTGACTCAGTTACACCAGCTCTGTCAGGAGGAATGGGCCAAAATTCACCCAACTTATTGTGGGACTCTTGTGGAAGGCTACCCAAAACGTTTGACCCAGTTAAACAATTTAAAGGCAATGCTACCAAATACTAATTGAGTGTATGTAAACTTCTGACCCACTGGGAATGTGATGAAAGAAATACAAACTGAAATAAATCTTTCTCTACACTATTATTCTGACATTTCACATTCTTAAAATAAAGTGGTGATCCTAACTGACCTAAGACAGGTAGTTGTCACTAGGATTAAATGGCAGGAATTGTGAAAAACTGAGTGTACATGTATTTGGCTAAGGTGCATGTATACCTCCGATTTCAACTGTACATACACTGAGTTGACAAGACGTTAAGAACACCTGCTCTTTCCATGGCAAAGACTGATCAGGTGCAAACTACTATCCCGTATTGATGTCACTTGTTAAATCCACTTCAATAATTTTAGATGAAGGGGAGGAGACAGGTTAATGAAGCCTTAAGGCGATTGAGGCATGGATTGTGTGTCATTCAGAGGGTGAATGGGCAAGACAAATCATTGAAGTGCCTTTGAGCTGGGTATGGTAGTAGGTGCCAGGTGCACCTGTTGGTATCAAGAACTTCAATGATGCTGGGTTTTTCATGCTCAACAGTTTCCCGTGTATCAAGAATGGTCCACCACCCAAAGGACATCCAGCCAACTTGACACAACTGTGGGACGCATTGGAGTCAACATGAACCAGCATCCCTGTGGAGCGCTTTCGACACCTTTGTAGAGTCCATGCCTTGATGATTTGAGGGTGTTCTGAGGGCAAAAGGGGTGGGGTGCAACTCAATGTTAGGAAGGTGTTCCTAATGTTTGTTATACTCAGTGTATATTTCTACACTGAGATTGGAATAATACTGTGAATTGTGAAAATTATGATAATGCCCTTTTTTATTTGTAAGTGCTGAGCGATTAGTGCTTTTTGAGGTCGGTTCGGTTTCAGTCATAAAAAAAGAATCAAGATTTCACTTTCGATACATTTTTTAAAACATTAAATTCACTCTGCATTATGTGGGTTGAAGGCTGTAACAACACAGAATATTTTTAAAAATAAAAGTCAGATGATGGTAGTGACTGCCCATGACTGCTTATCACTTATTAACCGTCAGTTATTCACATTACTTTAATAAAATATTTCAGTTGTGTATATTACATTTGTTTTATTTTATGACTTATTTAATTCCATGTCATCTCATCTCTATAGAGCTGCTGCCTATGCTGTCTGACAAAGTCACTATTTTAGTAGTTCTTCAAAGTAATAAAGCATACTTTTATGACTGCTGAATACCAACTATCACTTAGATCATGTATTTTCAGGTAGAGATACCTCGCGAAGAAACTGCTCTCTGTGTATCCCCTCTTGTCTCGCATTCTTCGGTCTCTTACGTAGCAGGCGTAAAAGAAACACAGACCGGACAAGTTTAGCTGTGCAATAGATTATGGTCATTGTTGTTAGATTAGCGCAGAAAACGTGATGTAGAACATTGGCCTGTTGGAAACTACAACTCCCTACTACATCACGCAGTCCGGGCATGATCTGATTTGTCTGTACAGAAAGTGCAGCGCAATGTGCACATTGAGCTCACAGAAAAAAACTACGAAGTGGAATTCAGATAATTGACCCGACGTTGGTCAGTTAGTTGTTTAAAAACTGAGAAATAACCACCATTTTGGTTAATCGCTCAGCCCTAGTAGTTTGTAAAGACCTGACATTTCATCCTGTTTTGGTGGGATGGAGTTTTGGTTCAAAATGTGTTAATAGACACATTTTAGGCCAAACAAGTGGTAAATTAGGCCAAATAGGTGGTACATTAGTTAATAGACCAATGAGAAAGAGTTCCAAACAGGTCTACCAATAACAGCTAGTTTTCCCCTCCCCACTCAGACCACTCCCAAACAGTCCTAGCAAATTTCTTGCTTGAGAAATTGCTCTTTGCAATGAAGCTATTCTTTTGTTTCTTTTTGACAATTTTAATTGAAGACAATTGCAGTCAGGTACTTAATTGTTACATAGTAATAATTTGATAATGAGATGCATTGAACCTTTTTAAGATAGTACTTTACTAATCCTCAAAGGGGAAATTTGATTGCACCAGCCAATACATTCTTGAGATGACGCCGACAGAGATGGTCGCCTCGCTTCGCGTTCTTAGGAAACTATGCAGTATTTTGTTTTTTTTATGCATTATTTCTTACATCGTTACCCCAGGAAATCTTAAGTCTTTTTACATACAGCCGGGAAGAACTATTTGATGTAAGAGCAACGTCAACTAACCAACATTACAACCAGGAATACGACTTTCCCGAAGCAGATCCTCTCTTCAGACCACCACCCAAGACAATGGATCTAATCCCAGCAGCTGACTGAAAACAACGACGCAGAAGGGGCAGACAGAGCAGTCTTCTGGTCAGGCTTCGTAAACGGGCACATCGCTCACCGCTCCCGAGTATACTACTCGCCAATGTCCAGTCTCTTGACACAAGGTAGATGAAAATCGAGCAAGGGTTGCCTTCCAGAGAGACATCAGAGATTGTAACATTCTGTTTCACAGAAACATGGCTCTCTCGGGATATGTTGTCGGAATCGGTCCAGCCACCGGGCTTCTCCATGCAACGCGCCGACAGAGATGAACACCTCTCTGGGAAGAGGAAGGGCAGGGGTGTATGCTTTATGATTAACAACTCATGGTGTGATCATAACAACAGACAGAAACTCCAGTCCTTCTGCTCACCCGACCTAGAATTCCTTACTATCAAATGCAGGCCATTCTACCTACCAAGAGAATTCTCGTCAGTTATAGTAACAGCTGGGTACACCCCCCCCCCCCCTTAAGCAAACACCAAGACGGACCTCAAGGAACTTCACTGTATGTAAACTGGAAACTATATACTCGGAGGCTGCATTTATTGTAACTGGGGATTTTAACAAAGCAAATTTGAGATCTAAATTTTATAAGCATATTAATAGCACGACACGTAGGGCTAATACTCTCGACCACTGCTACTCTAACTTCTGCGCTGCATACAAAGCCCTCCCCCGCCCTCCCTTCAGCAAATCTGACCACGACGCCATCTTGCTCATCCCGGCTTATAGGCAGAAACTTAATCGCTCCCTATCCCAGTCTGTTGTCCCCGTATGCTTCAAGATGGCTACCATTGTTCCTGTACCCAAGAAGGCAAAGATAACTGAACTAAATGACTACCGCCCCGTGGCACTCACTTCTGTCATCATGAAGTGCTTTGAGAGCCTAGTCAAGGATCATTTCACCGCCACCCTAGACCCACTTCAGTTTGCATACTGCCCCAACAGGTCCACAGATGACGCAATCACCATCACACTGCCCTATCCCATCTGGACAAAAGGAATACATACGCGGTTCATTGACTACAGCTCAGCATTCAACACCATAGTACCCTCCAAGCTCATCAAGCTGGAGGCCCTGGGTCTCAGCCCCTCCCTGTGCAACTGGGTCCTGGACTTTCTGATGGGCCAACCCCAGGTGGTGAAGGTTGGAAACAACATCTCCACTTTGCTGACCCTCAACACTGGGGCCCCACAAGGGTGTGTGCTCAGCCCTCTCCTGTACTCCCTATTCACCCACTACTGCGTGGCCATGCACGCCTCCAACTCAATCATCAAGTTTGCAGACGACACAACAGTAATGGGCTTGATCACCAACAACGACGAGACAGCCTACAGGGATGAGGAGAGGGCACTCTGAGTGTGGTGTCAGGAAAATAACCTCTCGCTCAATGTCAGGAAAATAACCTCTCGCTCAATGTCAACAAAACAAAGGAGATGATTGTGGACTCCAGGAAGCAGCAGAGGGAGAACCCCCCCCCCCCCCCCCATCCACATCGAAGGGTCAGCAGTGGAGAAGGTGGAAAGTTTCAAGTTCCTTGGCGTACACATAACAGACAAACTGAAATGGTCCACCCACACAGACAGCGTGGTGAAGAAGGCGCAACAGAGCCTCCTCAACCTCAGGAGGCTGAAGAAATTTGGCTTGTTACCCAAAACCCTGACAAACAGTTACAGATGAACAATCGAGAGCATCCTGTCGGGCTGTATCACAGCCTGGTAAGGCAACTGCACCGCACTCAACCGCAAGGCTCTCCAGAGGGTAGTGCGGTCTGCCCAACGCATCACCGGGGGCAAACTACCTGCCCTCCATGATACCTATAGCACCCGATGTCACAGGAAGGCCAAAAAGATCATCAAGGACAACAGCCATCCGAGCCCCTGCCTGTTCACACCGCTATCATCCAGAAGGCGAGGTCAGTACAGGTGCATCAAAGCTGGGACCGAGAGATTGAGAAACAGCTTCTATCTCAAGGCCATCAAACTGCTAAACAGCAATCACTAACTCAGAGAGGCTGCTGCCTTCATTGAGACCCAATCACTGGACACTTTAATAAATGGATCACTAGTCACTTTAAATAATCCCACTTTAATATTGTTTACATATCTTACATTACTCATATCACATGTATAACTGTATTTTATACCATCTACTGCACCTTGCCTATGCCGCTCGGCTATCGCTCATCCATATACTTCAATGTACATATTTTCATTCACCACTTTAGATTTGTGTGTATTAGGTAGTTGTTGGGGAATTGTTAGATATTACTGCACTGTTGGAACTAGAAGAACAAGCATTTCGCTACACTCGCATTAACATCTGCTAACATCTGCTAACCATTTTTGTCTTTCTCTTCATACCCGGGGCTGCTGCAGCTGCATGAGCTGTCCAGACTAAAGCCTCTGAAAAACCTAACAGAGCTGACTGTGGCAGAGAACCCTATAGCCAATCTCCCCCATTACCGTCTCTTCCTGGTTTTCCATCTGAGGTCACTTGAGACACTGGATGGGCAGCCAATCAGCCAGGAAGAGAGAGAGCAGGCCCCTCAGCGCTTTCAAATGGGTACATTGCAGTATTGCACAATCCCTGCTTAAAACCCTGAAAGGGTCTCATTACTAGATGAGCCTTTGTATATTTTAGATACTTGGTGTGTATTCATTAGTGCAAACCTTAGAAAAGTCCCTCATTTTGGCCCGTTAGTTTCCTAGTGAATATACAGTACCTCAGTACCAGACTTAGGTTGTTTCCTAGTTGGCACTGTTAGTGGAAATTGCAACTCTTTTCATGCTGTGGTTGCAGAGGAGATTGAGCGTCTGGAGCAGGACCTGGAGTGTCGTGCGGCAGAGATCGGGAGGCTGCAGAGTGAGCAGGTGGCTGCAGTGGAGGAGCTTGAGCAGCAGGAGGAGCTCATTGACCAACTGCAGCTAAAGAGCCTGCAGCAACAGCACTGCCAGGCCCAGCAGGAGCAGGAGCTGGACACCAAGACAGAGCTGGTGGGCATTTATCTCAACATGCACGCACTCACTCAAATACAGACAGACAGACAGAGAGAAAGAGACACACACACACACACACCAGAGTTTCCGTTAGGAAAATGTGGTGCCGGACAACGTGACCGGTAAGATTTTAATTTACCGGCCATTTGAGAAATTTACCGGACCGCTATGCATTGGGTGTGTCTCAATAGGGCGGCCACCCACGGGGCTCAGAATGACAGATCGCATTTTGATTATGGCAATTCATCATAACATACCATGTAGCTCCTGTAATGAGGCATCCGATAAAACGTCATTTTCAAACCTTTGCCAAAATACAATTAGCGGGAAAACACCAATCTAAACAATGCACCTGATGCGAGCGGTATATGACAGAGATGAACATCTTCGTTAGAAACTTGGGAGGGGGTGAATGTAAAGATGCAACAACTAGGATGGGTTGCTAATATACAGTGGTTCTTCCTGTAAAAGTTGCATCATACTGCAGCACATCTTACGGGCTGCCGCAGAATTCTATGGCACGTTATTTAATTGTCAGCCATAGTTACCATTAATGCTAGTAAGTGCTAGTTTGACAACCAAAGGGCATCTTTGAGAAGCATTTGATAGCTTTCAATATTGGCTGTACTAGAGAATTTAAAATCTTTTTAAGAACATAGTATATGGGATTGATTTTAAGAAAATGTTACTTAATTAATTAGATTAATATTGTAGTGTTTCCCTTTTGAAAATATGGCGCTGTACAACATGACAGTCATTAGTAGGCTACAGTACTAAGAGCATAACATTTCCACACCCTAATTGTAGTCTGACCAATACCCAAACAGAGATTCAGGGAAAATAAAAATCTCATTGATTTATCAAGACCAGTCCCCATGCTTGTCTCAGAGCAGTGTGAAATGGTGCTGAAATAGTTGACCACATGCGGGTAGGCTATTGCTTCAAACTTCAATATGCTTTTTAAATAAATAAGACCTACTCCACTTTTAACAGCACATTACTCAACACTAAGTAAGACTCATGTCACCTATGGTAGGCCTACAGTATTTGTAAAAAAAAAAATTTCAATGACGTGACTCCGCAAATAATTAGATTTGGAGGATTCTAAATTAATATCGAAGGGGCATTTTTCATAAGGGCAAATCTGATCTGTGAGTATCTCAGGGGCTTTTATATCGTTCTAAATTCAATTAATGAATAATAATAATAACTTTTTTTATTTTAATTATGATATTTTGGAGATGATTTCGTTTTCAAATAACCTAATGTGAGCGGGGGGGGGGGGGGGGGCACATTCTTGAACATGGGCTGAAACATTCTTACTAATTTGTAAATAAAGCCAGTTTTGTTATTTAGAATTATTTATTTCTGTTTTTAGAGGGAGAGAAACCAAAAGCTCACCGTTGCCTCATGGGTCTCCCGGTCGCGGCCGGGACGGGTATCAAGCCAGCATCTGTAGCAAAGCAGTTTGCACTGCGATGCAGTGTCTTAGACCGCTGCGCCACTCGGGAGGCACCATCCACAAAGTTTTTAATGCTGATCAATTGCCTTGCACAAAGTATCAAAATACAAAGAGGTGTTGGCTAAAGTCTATTGTCCTGCTAATAGCCCATAATGGGCTGATATAATACATGGTGTCCAGGTCAGGATAACCAAAACATTTCTTTATTAAAGACTATCAGAAAGAAAGAGTTGGTACTTATTTATTTCGATCTAAAGCCATGAATGAGTGAGTCACTCAGTTTTATGTAGGTGCCGAGGCTATATGACTGCGCCATCAACTTTATTATTTAGCAGACATCACTTGCTTATATTCAGTCAACACATATATCATGGAATATAATTGAACATTTTTGTTTCTCTTAGAATAAAAACCTTAATGTAACAACAGTTGTAAGTAATGCTGACGAGTAGAAACAAAAAAATAAGTGTATTTTTCAGGGCGTGCGAGACAGAGGAATATCAATTCTTACACTATTGTTAATGCATTGTATTACTAATTAGGCCTAATTAGGCCTCATATTTACCGTTTTCATTCTCGGAGTGGAAAAGTTGTTTGCAGAGTTCACAAACTGCTACACTGTGAGAAACAACTTTTGGTTATCATTTACAACTTGTTAATTTTTTTCATTGTCTTTTGTTTGGAGTGCTCCATGTGAGCAATGATGGGTCTGGTTTCTTGGTCTTGTTAATGTTGAGGGAGCATGAGTGCCTGAGCATACACAGAAGTAGCATACCTGACCTGCTGCGAATAAATGCAATAAAGTGCCCATTTGGGAATGTTTGATTTGTGATTGTCTTTCTAACCACATCCACCACTAATAAGCTGAGCTTCTCAGTCATTTTTTCAACGAAGTCTGTTTTCTAAACATCCATTGTGAATGATACCCTAATAGTTCCTTACAGTAGGCCTGCGTGAAAGAGCAAAATATCATAATCTGATGATCCCATACTGTATATCAAGTGGAGCGTCATAGAATAGCTTTCCCTTGCGCAAAAACAGCTGTCTGTCCCTCAGAAAACTCTGAGGGCCCGGAATAGGCTAGTTGATACAATGTTGCACTTCACTAGCGATAGCTCAAGACCGATAGAAATGCAGGCAGACCGGCTGTAGCGCAATGAATGTGATTCAAAGAACCAAATAATTAATCAGTATTTTTATTTATTTGTTTTTATTTGTCGGCTTTATGTATTTTTACTTGGTTGACAAACGGCAACATTGGCCATCTTTGCGTTCCATGCGCTCATTTCGGCTACAGTGCATTCGGAAAGTATTTAGACCCCTTGACTTTTTCCCCATTTTGTTACATTACAGCCTTATTCTAAAATGTATTAAATAATTTTTTCCCCCTCATCAATTTACACACAATACCCCATAATGACAAAGGGAAACAGGTTTTTAGAAATGTTTGCAAATGTATTAAAAATTAAAAACAGATACCTTATTTACATAAGTACTCAGAACCTTTGCGATTCGATATTGAGCTCAGGTGCATCCTGTTTCCATTGTTCATCCTTGAGATGTTTCTACAACTTGATTGGAGTCCGCCTGTGGTAAATTAAATTGTTTGGACATGATTTGGAAAGGCACACACCTGTCTATATAAGGTCCCACAGTTGACAGTGCATGTCAGAGCAAAAACCAAGCCATGAGATCGAATGAATTGTCCGTAGAGCTCCGAGACAGAATTTTGTCGAGGCACAGATCTGGGGAAGGGTACCAAAACAAATCTGCAGCATTGAAGCTACCCAAGAACACAGTGGCCATCATTCTTAAATGGAAGAAGTTTGGAACCGCCAAGACTCTTCCTAGAGCTGGCCACGTGGCCAAACTGAGCAATCGGGGGAGAAGGGCCTTGGTCAGGGAGGTGACCAAGAACCTGATGGTCACTCTGACAGAGCTCCAGACTTCCTCTGTGGACATGGGATAACCTTCCAGAAGGACAACCATCTCTGCAGCACTCCACCAATCAAGCCTTTATGGTAGAGTGGCCAGACGGCAGCCACTCCTCAGTAAAAGGGACATGGCGGCCCACTTGGAGTTTGCCAAAGGCACCTAAAGGACTCTGACCATGAGAAACAAGATTCTCTGATGAAACCAAGATTGAAATCTTTGGCCTGAATGCCAAGCGTCATGTCAGGAATAAACCTGGCACCATCTCTACGGCGTAGCATGGTGGTGGCAGCATCATGCTGTGGGAATGTTTTTCAGTGGCAGGGACTGGGAGACTAGTCAGGATCGAGGTAAAGATGAACGGAGCAAAGTACAGAGAGATCCTTGATGAAAACCTGCTCTGACTGGGGCAAAGGTTCACCTTCAAAAAGACAATGACCCTAAACACACAGCCAAGGAAATGCAGGAGTGGCCTCAGGACAGCCAAAGCCCGGACTTGTACCAAATCGAAGTGCCAAGCTTGTAGCGTCACACCCAAGAAGACGTGAGGCTGTAATCACTGCCAAAGGTGCTTCAACAAAGTACTGAGTAAAGGGTTTGAATACTTATGTAAATGTGATATTTCAGTTTTTGTTATTCTTACAAATTGGGAAACATTTTGAACCTGTTTTTTGTATTGTCGTTATGGGGTATTGTGTGTAGATTGATGAGGGGGAAAAAACGTTTTAATCAATTTGAGAATTATCCTTTAACGTAGCAAAATGTGGAAAAATTATAATTTCCGAATGCACTGTATATAGCCGCCAATGATCACGGTGTATCAGTGTTCGTATGGCAGAGGCTGATGCTCTCACATTAGTTACATTTTTAGTTTTATATTTTTAGCCTTTTAATTAAGATTTTTATGATTAACCACTTGACAAAAATTGAGAAACAAAATTTTTATTTTTGAAATTAAACTGTTCCCAGAAGATGCATACATAACTGGCACGCAGATCAATGATAAATTGTTAGTTTTTCCATACTTGAAACTCATGCGCCTCCTATGAAGTCTTAGTAAAATAATTGCATGGTGTGGTATTGCATGGTGTGGCATAGTGTTTGTGTGTACAGAAAGCAAATTCTTTAGTTTTTATTGCTCATCGTTCACATGATTTCTTAATGGCCTTTTATGACTCAATGGTATACATGATTTGGTTTCATAAGTCATGCACCCAGGTTGCGTCAAACAAACAAAACACTAACCTTTTCAAATGCCAGGGCCTCACTCCAGTAACTCGTATTCATTATAATATAATAGGCAACACTAATCTTAGATCAGTACATCTACTCTTTATGAATACAGGCCATGATCATGTCTTCATCCATTTTTCTCATTTGCTCTTTGCATGAATTTTCTGTTTGTTTTCCCACTGCTTCGGTCTCTTCAGCCTCCTTCATTGCCTGCTCCTCTACTGGATGCTATTTGTCAGGTACTCCTGAAGACACACACATATTCATGTGAACCCAATGCCCACTGCTGACCCATGTCCTTGTTTAAATGTCCATGACTCTTCTGTCCATTCAGGTTCTCACTCGCAGAGCACTCTCATGTTTGCCAGCATTTTGTTGTTTTTGTTTGTTTACCTCGTGTTTCAGATTAAATGTAAAGATGATAGATGCTGCCTGTTTTTTCTTGGTTTGACTTCATATGGTCAAAGCTAGTATAATATACAGGTACATTTGCACTTTTGTTTTTTATTGTGACAAAGTACATTTAGGTAGATAGCAGCTGCTTTTAGATAGGCTATTATACTGAGCAGTGACTTACATGGGATTGACCACCATAATGATGAGCTATATTTTTCGGAGAATCCAAAATATTGCAATTACATTCCATTCTAACTTGCAGTGAGTGTATGATGCTTTTCTTCAATGTGTTTGTGATATCTCTGTATAATCTCTATACTGCATGGCCGTATTGACAGCTGAAACAGAAAACGGTGGAGCTGACGCGAGCATGCCAGAAGCAGTATGAGCTGGAGCAGGAGTTAGCCTTTCAGAAGATCGACGCCAAGTTTGAACCATATCCCTATTACCCAGACCATGTGAGTGCATCCATCCAGACCCCTCATGAGCCATCTCTTCATTCAGTTGTTGTCTTAGGGTCCGCCGACAATGGCACCCTATTCCCTATACAGTGCAATACTTCTGGTCAGAAGTAGTCAACTATACACTGAGTGTACAAAACATTAAGGACACCTCTTTCCATGACCTAGACTGACCAGGTGAATCCAGGTGAAGCTGGATTAATCTTATTGATGTCACTTTTTAAATCCAATTTAATCAGTGTAGATGAAGGGTAGGAGACTGGTTAAATAAAGATTTTTAAGCCTTGAGACATGGTTGTGTGCCATTCAGAGGGTGAATGGGCAAGACAATGGATTTAAGTGCCTTTGAACAGGGTATGGTAGTAGGTGCCAGGCGCACTGGTTTGTGTCAAGAACTGCAACACTTCTGGGTTTTTCATGCTCCGTACTTTCCCGTGTGTATCAAGAATGTTCCATTACCCAATGGACATCCAGCCATCTTGACACAACTGTGGGAAGCATTGGAGTCAACATGGGTCAGCATCCCTGTGGAACGCTTTTGAGTCCATGCCCAGACAAATTGAGGCGCATTAAGATTAGGAAGTTGTACACTCAGGAAATAAGATGCCATTTTGGATGCACCCTTGGAATCTGCATGAATTCATGATTAATTTCCCCTCTCTCTCACCAGGAGTTGGAGGCAGAGAGCTTGCTGGAGGAAAGCCCTTACATTGGAAAGGCACGGCACAAGAGGAACACGGTGGCCTCAGATGGCATCCAGAGTCATCAGATGCCAACTGCTGGCCACATAGAGACAGACAACCCCAGGCAAGACGTGGCCAAGATCAGCTCCAGAGACTGCAGCCAAGAACAGACTAAAGGTACAGAAGAGGGAGTATGGTTAAGTTCGTCCTACTAGATGCTGATCTTGGATCAGTTAAGTTTTTTTTCCTTCTAATGGCTAAGGTTCGAATTGGAGGAGGGGAAGCTGATATGGTAACACAACAAGATTTTCCTATTGTCTGCATCACCCTGCCTACTGTATGTGAAGTGAACTACAGGGTTGTTCCTCTGACTGTTGCTGACTGACGTGAGTGTTAGGTGAGGTGTAGTTAGGTGAGTTCTTGTTTGTGTGACTGTGTCCCCAGCCGAGGAGCGTCTGCAGCAGTTGCACAGGGAGATCGAGGAGGCAGAGCAGCAGGTCCTCAGGGCCGGTGGAGAGCTTCGCCAGCTGCAGGAGACACTCTCCCAGAAACAGGTGAGACACCGGCTCTCCTATTGTCTGTGTCCCAAATGGCACCCTATTTCCTATACAGTGCAGTATTTTTGTCAAAATTAATGCACTTGGTCGTTCCATCAAATTTGTCCCTTTTTGGTAGTGTAACTTTGAATTTTATTACAACATTTTTTACCTAATTTTAACAATCTGTCATGAATAGCACATGTTCAACTTAATAAAAAACATGTTTTTCCATTTCAAGAAGTTCAATAAAAAAAATACTATAGTAAGTGCCAAATAAAGTGACAGGGTTGATGATTACATCTCAAATCAGCCTTAAATCCCCTTGACAGGGGGTATGGAAGCTTGTTGTGTGCAACAGGAAGGGGACATTGAATGAGTAGAACCAGCTCACATGTTGTGCTATGATTTGACAATTAGATGTTCAATGTTACATTTTTTTATATTAATGATGTAAAGGCCCCAGTTTAGAGGACCTGCGTGATTCTGGTACTGGTTCCCATTTTTCCATTATTAAAGTGGCTAGAGATGAGTCAGTATGTTGGCAGCAGCCACTCAATGTTAGTGATGGCTGTTTAACAGTCTGATGGCCTTGAGATAAAAGCTGTTTTTCAGTCTCTCGGTCCCCGCTTTGATGCACCTGTACTGACCTCGCCTTCTGAATGATAGCGGGGTGAACAGGCAGTGGCTCGGGTGGTTGTGTCCTTGATGATCTTTTTGGCCTTCCTGTGACATCGGGTGGTGTAGGTGTCCTGGAGGGCAGGTAGTTTGCACCCGGTGATGCGTTGTGCAGACCTCACTACCCTCTGAAGAGCCTTCCGGTTATGGGCGGAGCAGCTGCCGATATTACCCCCCCACCGGTTATGTCGGTGACCGTGTAGATTGGCTTGGCACTATCCAATTTTTTTTTCTTCTAATAGTGTAATAACAGTATCCAGTAGTCCCAGATCTGTTTGTCCTATTATGTCAACTCCTCATCACTCCTTGTCACTTATTGTCATGTCAAAGAGTTGACATGATTGCACAAACAGATCTGCGACCATGCTACAATAACAGCACTGTTCCACATCAACTAGCCTAATCCACCCCGGACACTTCTAAAAGCCTCTTCTCTCCATCCTTCATCTAGGTGTCCGAGGCAGAGAAAGAGCAACTAAGGCAGAAGCTCCACTGGAGGATCCAGCAAGTGAGGCAGCTGAGAGATGAGGCGGAGGCTCTGGAGGGCCAGCTGGAGATACAGAGAGGGGAAATGAACCGAACCCAGGGAGAGCTGGACAACCTCCAGGGCCTACTCGTCACACTGGACCCCAGGGACCCCCAGCATGTTAGTACTTTAGATAGCTAGCTACTAGCTCTGGTCCAGGTCGTTAGTGTGCATTCCTCCACTAACGGCTTGGACCAGAGCGAGCGATCAGCATCACTTTACACCACCCGCACCACTGACACACTGCAGAGCAGAGCAACTTATTACATATTGAATACACCAAACTCACAGGATACACCACTTTAGAACCTTTTTAAACTAGTCCCTTCAGTTGCATACACTGTTTTAGTACTTTTCTGAACGAATCTCTACAGTTGGATACACTGTATTCTGGCACTTTAGCAAGTGTTTATTCATACTGAATACGGCAAATTCACAGGATACACCATTTTAGAACTTTCCTAATCTAGTCTCTTCAGTTGCATACATTGTCTTAGCACTTTCCTAAACTATTCCCTTCAGTTGGATACAGATTTAGCACTTTTCTAAACTAGTCCCTTCAGTTGGAATTGATGCAGCACTTCAATATACAGGGTCGATGTGCAGGGGTACGAGGTAGTTGAGGTAGATATGTACATATAGGTAGGGATGAAGTGACTGGGCAACGGGATAGATAATAAACAGTAACAGCAGAGTATGTGATGAGTCAAAAGAGATTAGTGCAAAAAGTGTCAATGCAGATATTCCGGGTAGCTATTGGTGAACTATTTAGCAGTGTTATAGCTAACCAAACTTTGTGCATCGGTACCGCTTGCGGTAGCAGAGAGAACGGTCTATGACTTGGATGGGCCTTCCTCTGACACCGCCTGGGCTGTATGCACTACCCTCTGTAGCGCTTTGGGTCAGATGCCAAACAGTTGCCATACCAAGCGGTGATGCAGCCAGTCAAGATGCTCTCACTGGTGTCAACCTGTTCCACAACATCCCTGTCGATGTGAATGGGGGAGTGTTCGGCCCTCTGTTTCCTGTAGTCCATGATCAGCTCCTTTTGTCTTGCTGACGTTGATTTAAAGGTTGTTGTCCTGGCACCACACTACCAGGTCTCTTACCTCCTCCCTGTAGGCTGAGCTTGGTGATCAGGCCTACCATTGTCGTGTCACCCGGTCACGCAGTAGTGGGTTAACAGGGAGTACAGTAGGGGACTAAGCACGCACCCCTGGTGGACCACCGTGTGGAGGGTCAACGTGGCAGATGTGTTGTTGCCTACCCTCACCACCTGGGCGTGGCCTGTCAGGAAGTCCAATGTAGAAAATAGTAAAAATAAAGAAAAACCCTTGAATGCGTAGGTGTGTCCAAACTTTTGACTGGGACTGTACAGTTGAAGTCGGAAGTTTACAAACACATAGGTTGGAGTCATTAAAAATCGTTTTTCAACCACTCCACACATTTCTTGTTAACAAACTATAGTTTTGGCAAGTCGGTTAGGACATCTACTTTGCGCGTGACACAAGTAATTTTTCCAACAATTATTTACAGACAGATTATTTCTCTTAATTATTCACTGTATCACAATTCCAGTGGGTCAGAAGTTTACACACACTAAGTTGACTGTGCCTTTAAACAGCTTGGGAAATTCCAGAAAATTATGTCATGGCTTTAGAAGCTTCTGATAGGCTAATTGACATAATTTCAGTCAATTGGAGATGTACCTATGGATGTATTTCAAGGCCCACCTTCAAACTCAGTGCCTCTTTGCTTGACATCATGGGAAAATCAAAAGAAATCAGCCAAGACCTCAGAAAAAAAATTGGAGACCTCCACAAGTCTGATTCATCCTTGGGAGCAATTTCCAAACGCCTGAAGGTACCACGTTCATCTATACAAACAATAGTACGCAAGTGTAAACACCATGGGACCACGCACCCATCATACCGCTCAGGAAGGAGACGCGTTCTTTCTCCTAGAGATGAACGTACTTTGGTGCAAAAAGTGCAAATCAATCCCAGAACAACAGCAAAGGACATTGTGGAGAAAACGGGTACAAAAGTATCTATATCCACAGTTAAACAAGTCCTATATCGACATAACCTGAAAGACCCCTCAGCAAGGAAGAAGCCACTGCTCCAAAACTGCCATAAAAATACCAGACTATGGTTTGCAACTGCACATTTGGACAAAGATGGTACTTTTTGGACAAATGTCCTCTGGTCTGATGAAACAAAAATAGAACTGTTTGGCCATATTGACCATTGTTATGTTTGGAGGAAAAAGGGGGAGGCTTGCAAGCCATTGAACACCATCCCAGCCGTGAAGCACGGGGGTGGCAGCATCATGGTGTGGGGGTGCTTTGCTGCAGGAGGGACTGGTGCACTTCACAAAATAGATGGCATCATGAGGAATGAAAATGATGTGGATATATTGACGCAACATCTCAAGACATTAGTCAGGAAGTTAAAGCTTGGTCACAAATGGGTCTTCCAAATGGACAATGACCCCAAGGATACTTCCAAAGTTGTGGCAAAATGGCTTAAGGACATCAAAGTCAAGGTATTTGAGTGGCCATCACAAGCCCTAACCTTAATCCTATAGAAAATGTGTGGGCAGAACTGAAAAAACGTGTGCGAGCAAGGAGGCCTACAAACCTGACTCAGTTACACCAGCTCTGTCAGGAGGAATGGGCCAAAGTGCCCCCAACTTATTGTGGGAAGCTTGTGGAAGGCTACCCAAAACGTTTGACCCAAGTTAAACAATTTAAAGGCAATGCTACCAAATACTAATTGAGTGTATGTAATCTTCTGACCCAATGGGAATGTGATGTGAGAAATAAAAGCTGAAATAAATCTTTCTTTACACTATTATTCTGACATTTCACTTTCTTAAAATAAAGTGGTGATCCTAACTGACCTAAAACAGGGAATTTTTACTAGGATTAAATGTCAGGAATTGTGAAAAACTGATTTTAAATGTATTTGGCTAAGGTGTATGTAAACTTCCGCCTTCAACTGTACTACCCTTTCCCACCAAACGCAACATGCAACAATTTTAAAGATTTTGCCGTGTTACAGTTCATGTAAGGAAATCAGTCAATTGAAATATATTCATTAGGCACTAATCTATGGATTTCACATGACTGGACAGGGGCCAGGCCAATCAGAATCCCTACAAAAGGGCTTTATTTTAAACAGAATTACTCCCTTTATTGTCCCCAGCATAAGGTGCACCTGTGTAATGATCATGCGATTTATTCAGCTTCTGCCACATCCAACAAGATTCAGAGCCGGTGTAGTAGGATTCGATCTTGGTCCTGTATTGACACTTTGCCTGTTTGATGGTTTGTCAGAGGGCGTAGCGGAATTTCTTTTAAGTGTCTGGATTAGAGTCCCGCTCATTGAAAGCGGCAGCTCTAGCCTTTACCTCGGTGCGGATGTTGCCTGTAATCCGTGGCTTCTGGTTGGGATATGTATGTACGGTCACTGTAGGGGCAACGTTGACGATGCACGTATTAATGAAGCTGGCAACTGATGTGGGCAACTCCTCAATGCCATCAGATGAATCCCGGAACATATTCCAGTGTGTGCTAGCGAAACAGTCCTGTAGCTTAGCATCTGCTTCATCGGACCTCTTCCGTATTGAGTACTTTCTGTTTATGTTTTTGCTTGTAAGCAGGAATCAGGAGGATAGATTTATGGTCAGATTTGCCAAATGGAGGGCGAGGGAGAGCTTTGTATGCGTCTCGGTGTGTGGAGTAAAGGTGATCTAGAGTTTTTTGCCTCTAATTGCACAGGTAACATGCTGGTAGAAATGAGAAAACGTATTTCAGCTTTCCTGCATATAAGTCACCAGCCACTAGGAGCACTATAGAGCTTATGGCCCTATACAGCTCATTGAGTGCAGTCCTAGTGCCAGCATTGGTTTGTGGTGGTACTATAGACCAGTGGTTCCCAAACTGTGGGGTGCGCCCCCAGGGGTCAGCAGGGTGGGCACAGTGGTCCGGCTTTAAACTTACTTTTGAAAGTTGTAATAGTAGAATGCACAAGGTGCAATTTCGAAATTGGGTAGTTCCACATCAGTTCCTCATGTTTTTCATTGCATACCTTAGATAGCTATTTAGAACTTGTCAGAAATGTCCAGATCAACTAATGTCAGCTAACAATTTTCTATTTAGGTTTTTTAGCCCATAGATATTGTTGTAATATTTTTGTCACTCACATAGCACAAATACACATTAGACATGGCAAATTGTATAGAACTGCAAGAAAATTTACTTTAAAACTGGAACAAAACAAATTGCGCCCCATGACAAAGTGTAAAATTGCCACCAACAAGAGGGTGTGAACAGTTTGTTTCATGAGTGCTTGTGCCCATAGCTATAGACAAGGGGCGGGGGATGTTCCCCAATGCTGGAAGGGGGAGCCACAGTGAAAAAGTTTGGGAACCCTTGCATAGACAGCTACGAAAAATATAGATAACTCTCTTGGTAAATAGTGTGGTCTACAGTTTATCATGAGGTAGGTAAAGTGAAAAACTGGAGAACCTGGAGACTTCCTTAATATTAGAAATTGTGCGGCAGTTGTTGTTAAGAGACACCCAACCCCTCTGAGCTTCCTCGACGCAGCCGTTCTGTCCTGCCGATGTATAGAAAAAACATCTTGATTTATATTTACCATGTCGTTGTTCAGCCACGACTCTGAGAAACATAGGATTTTGCTGTTCTTCAGATCACGTTGATAGGATAGTCTCAAACAGAGTTCATCCAGTTTATTCTCCAGTGACTGCACTTTCGCCAATAGAATGGAGGGTAGAGGCGATTTATCCACTCTCCGACATAGTCTTGTCAGGTATCTATAGCGCCGTCTCCACCTTCGAGTGTCTGGGATTTGGGCCTGGTCTGTGATAATCAATATGTCTTTTGCCTCCTACTCATTGAGGTAGAAGTCCTCGTTCAAATGGAGGTTAGTGATAGCTGTTCTGATATCCAAAAGCTTTTTTCTGACATAGGAAACGATGGCGGATACATTATGTACATTTTAATTTTATTTTATTACAGCCCAAAAATACACAAAATAGCACAATTGGTCAGGAGCCCGTAAACGGCCGCCATTCCCTCTAGTGCCATTATTCATTACTCTGATAATTCATACTCTAATATTTATTAGATTTACATCACTTTTTTTTTTTTTATATATCCCTATAGTGTTATGCTATTTTAGCAGACGCTCTTAGCATACACACTTATTTCTTGCTTGCATAACCTACATGAAACAATTAGCCCTGTTTAAACATTACATTGGAAATGCATGTTTTTTTCAACTTTTAACCACAGATAGCATAACACTATAGGGATATTACATTGCAGAAAAACAACATGTGCAGAATGTTAAAAAGAGGTTTAGAAAACAGGAAAAGGCATTTCGGGGGGCAGGACAAACACAGGATGCGTAGCCACTCTTTTTGTTTTATCTGCCCCTCCAGGTCGTGGACTTTAATCATACATTTCCAGAAGATATTCTCCACATGTGTTCTTATTTCTCTTGTCAAAACGTTTTGAACCGTTTTCAACATACATGAAGATGTACATGTAATCTAAATCCATAAAAAGTAACATATTTCATTTGTGGAACCTCGGTCACAAACAAAGAAGTGCACATTGCTATATTTCCATCGCACCTGCATGTGTCAAAGCTTAACTTGATGGACCTCTCAGAATAATTCATTATTTTTACCCTACGGGAATTCTGTGGGAATTATTCCATGGAAGCAACAAGTGAAAAAAAGGGGCTACTGTGCCTTTAAAAGAAGTTGGTGAGTTCTCTGGGGAATCACCATAGAGGGCAGGGAAAGAGAACTTGCCTCACTTCCACCAAATGCCAGGGGCATTGTCATAGCCTATCCATGCATGTTGATTGGTCAACAGGGCGGCTTCCTGTGTTGATTCGAAGAGAGAGAGTGGAGTACATGAGGGAAGGGGGTTAGGAGGCATGCTCAGGCTGTGGGGACTAAAGAGTGAAGTCCTAAAGAAGGGGAAACCTCAGCCCCTGAGCCTGTAGAGCTGGGGGGTTGGACCTAACCGTGAGGGAGGGAGTCAGGAAATGCAACGTCTTCACCCGGGGGCATCCTGTAGATTCGGGGGAAGCAGATGAGAGCTGGCTAACTGGATGCATTTGCGGGGATGCAAACCAAAGAGTAATCTGACTGCACTGATTTCTAGTGAGTACCGCAACTTGGCCTTGGGAGGGACTCCTGACATTTTTCAGCTTTTTCTCCCCCTCTCGTATCTTCTTTCTCTACTGTGTTCTAAATTGAAGAGAATGTTTAAACAGAAACATACTTGTTATTGCAACCGTTACTAATATGTAACAGGACTCTGGGTGAAAGGTTGTTCTGAAGGTTTTCCAAAAATGTTGTTCTTCTCCTGTCTTGATTTCATATTTGCATCACTCTTCTGTAAACAGGAATACACAGTTTTTCTTGCTATTACCTAAAATTACTGGACTGTACTGTTATAGTTTGACCTACTAAGCATTTTTACAACATTTTTTGGGGGGCCAGTACACAATCAAATATGACAGCCGTCACATAACATAAAGTGACCGACTGGTTATTATATTTAGTGAACAATGTGAAGTGAATTATAATTAGGTTTGTAGTGCAATTGTTCTTGCTCTGTGAGTGTAACAGAGCTGAAGTAATGAATAAGTAAGTTGGCCCGGTCAGGAAGAATTGAGTAGGAAGCATAAAAGTCCTCTTCTGCGTTAGTGTGGGGTTAGGTCACTCACATTCCTCTTTGGTCACCTCTGATATGCCAAAGCTAGTGTTTTCACTCTAAAATAGGGTTAACCTGATACCCATAAAAAGAACCTGCACAGTTATGTAAATGTGATGGGATATTAGTATTTTTCTTGCTTTTCATGGCATATGCTCACATTTTGTGTCCGTTAACTTACCATAGACTACCTCTATTGAATGTGAACTAATGATAATATAGTATAACAAGTGCTTAATTTGATCCGGCACCTCTGAGTTTTGGACTGTTTCATTCCGCAAACCATTTGCCAGGATCCAGTACCTCTCTTGGCATGAGAAATGTTTTCACTGTTTGCAATGTACCCATTCTGGTAACACTTTACGATAAGGTTCCATTTCTAAAGGACTTACAAAAAGTTTGTAATTATGATATTAACAGTTATTTCATCATTTGTAAATGCATTATAAACCTTTAATAAATGTTATAACAAATTGGTCAAAATAGTTTGATTTCCAGTCAGTGCTTGCCAAATAGTAAGCCACTATTTACCTCCAACTATTGACAATTTTTAAATTCACCTACAAATGCGTGTAATATTGAACCCTTATGTATCATCATGCAACTTTATTTTCAATAGTTGCACAGTTGGAGGAGGTATCCTTAATCTTATAAGTGTTTAAGTGCATTTATAAGTTGTTAATAACTGGAGGTAAATATTGGCTTACTATTTGGCAAATACTGACCAGTTATTGCAGGCTAGCGTCCCACCTCGACAACAGCCAGTGAAGTTGCAGGGCGCCAAATTCAAAACAACAGAAATACCATGATTAAAATTCCTCAAATATACAAGTATTATCCACCATTTTAAAGATTCTTGTAAATCCAACCACAGTGTCCGATTTCAAAATGGCTTTACTGCGAAAGCACACCATGCGATTATGTTAGGTCAGCACCTAGTCACAGAAAACCATACAGCCATTTTTACAGCCAAAGAGAGGAGTCATAAAAAGCAGAAATAGAGATAAAATGAATCACTAACCTTTGATGATCTTCATCAGATGGCACTCATAGGACTTCATGTTACACAATATATGTATGTTTTGTTCGATAAAGTTCATATTTATATCCATAAATCTCAGTTTACATTGGCACGTTATGGTCAGAAATACATTGTCTCAAACAAACATCCGGTGAAAGTGCAGAGAGCCACATCAAATTACAGAAATACTCATCATAAACATTGATAAACGATACAAGTGTTAAACATACGAATAAAGATAAACTTCTCCTTAATGCAACCGCTGTGTCAGATTTCAAAAAGGCTTTACGGAGAAAGCACACTTTCTGCGATTATGTTAGGTCAGCACCTAGCCACAGAAACCCATACAGCCATTTTCCAGCCAAGGAGAGTGTCACAAAAGTCAGAAATAGCATTAAAATGAATCACTTACCTTTGATGATCTTCATCTGGTGGCACTCCCAGGTCTCCATGTTAGACAAATGTTTGTTTTGTTCGATAATGTCCCTCTTTATGTCCAAATACATCCTTTTTGTTTTCGCGTTTTGTCCAGTAATCCGAATGCTTAAGGCGCGTGCACTAAGTCCAGACAAAAAAGTACAATAAAAGTTAGTAGAAACATGCCAAACGATGTTTAAAATCAACCCTCCGGTTGTTTTTGTCATAAATAATCAATAATATTTCAACCGGACAAAAGCTTCGTCAATAGGAAAGGAGAAACAAGAAAGGCGCGTTCCCGATCAGGCGCATGGCTGATGAATGGAAATTTCCACTGGCCACTGATTGAAAGTGCTGTATCTCCCTCATTTTTCAGAGTAAAAGCCTGGAACGATGCCTAAAGACTGGCAACATGTAGAGGAAGCCAGAGAGCTCGTGAGCTGGATCCTAAGTCTTTGTATGGTGGATAGGCTTTCAATGGAAAAACAGCCTTTCAAAATAATAGTACTTCCTGGTTGGATTTTCCTCTGGTTTTTGCCTGCCATATCAGTTCTGTTATACTCACAGACATTATTTTAACAGTTTTAGAAACTTTAGAGTGTTTTCTATCCAAATCTACCTATTATATGCATATCCTATCTTCTGGGCCTGAGTAGCAGGCAGTTTAATTTGGGCACGCTTTTCATCCAAAATTCTGAATGCTGCCCCCTACCCTAGTGAAGTTAAAGTTACCTCTGTAATTATCCTGCCCCCTAAAAAACGTAACGTGAACGTGGCTGATATTCTAAGAATTGAATAGAGTTGGGCCTGCCTGAATTTATGATTGGCGCAATATTGTAACCGTAGACCAACGCCTGGCCATTGCTGTGGTGAGACAGAGAAGCGTGCCTGTACCTCTCACAGAACTAGAAATACATTCACTTTCTATGACCTCACTCTGCTCTGATAGACATGAGCCTGCAACTCTCATAATTTATTTCCATATAAAATCATAGGCACGGGAAGGGTGCTGGAGGTGCTGCAGCACCCCAGATGATACATTTAAATATATTTGTTGAAGTTATTTAATTCCTGCTGTCTGTTAAAACCTCTACGGACCCCCCATCCCGGATCCGGGATCATCCTCATCAGAAACGCTGACTAGCATAGCCTAGCCTAGCGCCACAGGGATATCATATAATATAATTTCATGAAATCACAAGTCCAATACAGCAAATGAAAGATAAACATCTTGTGAATGCAGCCAACATTTCCGATTTTTAAAATGTTTTACAGTGAAAACACAACATATATTTATGTTAGCTCACCACAATAGCCCAACACACAACGCCATTTTTTCACCGCAAAGATAGCTTTCACAAAACCCACAAATAGAGATACAATTAATCACTAACCTTTGAACAACTTCATCAGATGACAGTCTTATGACATCATGTTATACAATACATTTATGTTTTGTTCGAAAATGTGCATATTTATAGCTATAAATCGTGGTTCTACATTGCCGCCATGGTCACGAATGGCACCAAAATGTCCGGAGAAATTTTAGACAGCCACGTAATCTAACAGAAAAACTCATCATAAACTTTGCTGAAAAATACATGTTTCGTATATAATTAAAGATACACTGGTTCTTAATGCAACCGCTGTGTTAGATTTAAAAAAATAACTTTAGTACAAAGCACAGCATGCAATAATCTGAGACAGTGCTCAGCCATTCTCCGCCATGTTGAGTCCAAAGAGTCCACAAAAATACGAAATAACATCATAAATATTCCCTTACCTTTGATGAACTTTCATCAGAATGCAGTGCCAGGAATCCTAGTTCCACAATAAACCGTTGTTTTGTTTTAGAATGTCAGTTTCTTCTGTCGAATTAGCAACTTTGGCTAGCATGGTGGAGCTCACGTGTCCATGAAGATTTTACGCATGAACGAAAAATTCAAAAAGTCATAATAAAAGTCGAATAAACTGGTCAAACTCAGTTGAGAATCCATCTTTAGGATGTTTTTCACAAATATATCCAATAACGTCCCAGACGGAGCATTTCTTCGTGTCTACCTAACGCATTGAGGACAACGATATGACAAACCCAAGTGCGAAGCCAAGTACTACCAATATGGCTGACCTCTCACTCCAACGAGTCCCATCCGGTCCCAGAAAAGGCTAGACACTTCATTCCATGTTCTACTGCCTGTTGACATCTAGTGGAAGGCGTATGAAGTGCATACAGATCCATAATTACAAGACAATTGAATAGGCAATGCCTTTCACAGAGACCCATTTCAGAATTTTCACTTCCTGTTTGGAAGTTTGCCTGCCAAATGAGTTCTGTTTTACTCACAGATATAATTCAAACAGTTTTAGAAACTTCAGAGTGTTTTCTATCCAATAGTAATAATAATATGCATATCATATGATCTAGGACAGAGTACGAGGCCGTTTAAATTGGGCACAATTTTATCCAGAATTTTATCCAGGGCGCCCCCTATTTCCAAGAGGTTATTAAGAAATAAATGAAAAAATTTGGAAGACTACACCAGGAGTATGCCTATAATTTAGCCACATAGGATCAATAGCTTTTTTATATATTTTTTAAATAGCCTAGCTGTGGATTGTGTGTAGCCCAATCCCAAATCAAATTTTATTTGTCACATACACGTGATTAGCAGATGTTATTGCGGTTGTAGGGAAATGCTTGTGTTTCCAGTTCCAACAGTGCAGTAATATCTAACAAATTACATAACATATACCCAATACACACAAATCTAAGTAGGAATGAATTAAGACTATACATATGGACAAGCGATGTCAGAGCGGAATGGACTAAGATACCGTAGAATAGTATAGAATACATTATATACATAAGAGATGAGGAATGCCAGATATGTAAACATTATTAAAGTGACTAGTGTTCCATTCCTCAAAGTGGCCAGTGATTTCTAGTATATGTCGATAGGCAGCAGCCTCTAATGTGCTAGTGATGGCTGTGTAACAGTCTGATGGCCTTGAGATAGAAGCTGTTTTTCAGTCTCTCTGTCCCAGCTTTGATGCACCTGTACTGACCTCGCCTTCTGGATGATAGCGGGGTGAACAGGCAGTGGTTTGGGTGGTTGATGTCCTTGATGATCTTTTTGGCCTTCCTCTGAAATCGGGTGCTGTACGTGTCCTGGAGGGCGGGTAGTTTGCCCCCGTTAAAGCGTTGGGCAGACCGCACCACCCTCTGGAGAGCCTTGTGGTTGCGGGCGGTGCAGTTGCCGTACCAGGCGGTGATACAGCCCGACCGGATGCTTTCAGTTGTGCATCTGTAAAGGTTTGTGAGGGTTTTGGGTGACAAGCCAAATTTCTTCAACCTGAGGTTGAGGAGGCTCTGTTGCTCCTTCTTCACCACACTGTCTGTGTGGGTGGTCCATTTCAGTTTGTTTGTGGTGTGTACGCCAAGGAACCTGATGCTTTCCACCCTCTCCACTGCGGTCCCGTCGATGTAGATGGGGGGGGGGGGTGCACCCTCTGCTATTTCCTGAAGTCCACGATCATCTCCTTTGTATTGTTGATGTTGAGTGAAAGGTTGTTTTCCTGACACCACACTCCCAGAGCGCTCACCTCCTCCCAGTAGGCTGTCTCGTCATCGTTGGTAATCAAGCCTACTGCTGTTGTCGTCTGCAAACTTGATGATTGAGTTGGAGGCGTGCTTGGCCATGCGGTCATGGGTGAACAGGGGGTACAGGAGAGGGCTGAGCACGCACGCTTGTGGGGCCCCAGTGTTGAGGATCAATGGAGTGGAGGTGATGTTTCCTACCTTCACCCGTCAGGAAATCCAGGACCCAATTGCACAGGGCGGGGTTCAGACCCAGAGCTTAATGATGAGCTTGCAGGGTACTATGGTGTTGAATGCTAAGGTATAGTCAATAAACAGCATTCTTACATAGGTATTCCTCTTGTCCAGATGGCATTGGCACTTTTTGTAGTCTGTGATTGTCTGCCACACGTCTGAGCTGTTGAATTGCGACTCCACTTTATCTCTATACAGACGTTTAGCTTGTTTGATTGCCTTGTGGAGTGAATAACTACACTGTTTATATTCTGCCATATTACCAGTCGCCTTGCCATGGTGAAATGCGGTGGTTCGCGATTTCACTTTCACGCGAATGCTACTATGCTACTCCTAATTTACTAATTTACAAAAATAAAAAACATACACTGGTTCCTCCTTTAAAAGTTGCGAGCTTTCACCGCGGGACTTAGAGGTACCCACCCCCTTGCAGTGCTCCAGACCACTGCAAGGGGGAGTTAGAGCACTCATTATGCATTTTGGTCCCAAGGTTTTTATATTTACATTTACATTTACATTTAAGTCATTTAGCAGACGCTCTTATCCAGAGCGACTTACAAGTACATACATTCATACTTTTTTTTTGTACTGGCCCCCCGTGGGAATCGAACCCACAACCCTGGCGTTGCAAGCGCGTTGCAAGCGCCATGCTCTACCAACTGAGCCACACGGGGCCTGTGGCCTTATATTACCAATCATCATATTGAGTGGTTCCAATGACGAATTTGATGCGAGCTACACGTCCCTGGTGACTTTCTTCAGCAAAGATGGCTGACAAAACATTATGGTGGAAGCAAATTTAAGTAATTATAACGTGATAACGAGTCAAGCTAAAAATGTACAATTGAGAGGAATATGTTAGTTAATGTAGAGACAAACGATTGTGCATATTGTTTTTGTCATAAAATGTAATTATGAAAATCGCTATTTCGCAAGTTTTATCATATCCAATACCAGGTGTATCAAACTCCATTCTTTGAATGATGTATTACAATTATACACGTCAACATTCTTTTCCACTCCTGCCCCTGGGACATCAATGATTACACATTGTAACTATGCAATAGACTAGAAACATGATTTAAGTAAAGGCTGATTTGTAATTCATATATACAGAATAAAACACAGTACATCCTGCCAGCATGTCCACAAGCGAGCCACTCAGGGGGATAATGACGCGTGGAAGAGAGCGAGGAACGAGATGGGAATAACAATCCAAGCTATTTGCTCTGAGACCGGCATAATAATGTAATGAAACAAGCAGGGAGCAGGTTTCAAACCCTCAACATTCTAGCCCGAAGTCCAGCAAGCTATCGAATGTTTTAATTGGGGTTGGGGCCGGTTGTGGCTAAAAACACTATCAATTGTAACGTGGAAAGGGGAAAAAGTATTATTATTATATTTTTTTCAGAAGCAGGATGGGCTATTAGCTGAACAATAGACTTTTCAACCTTTTACTAAAGAATTGTCTAATAGTTGAGCTAGGTGTGAACCCCCCCAACTTGCAACAAATAATTTGTATCCATCTTTCCAAATCTACCTACAGTCGTGGCCAAAATTTTGAGAATGACACAAATATTAATTTTCACAAAGTTTGCTGCATCAGTGTCTTTAGATATTTTTGTCAGATGTTACTATGGAATACTGAAGTATAATTACACGCGTTTCATAAGTGTCAGGCTTTTATTGACAATTACATGAAGTTGATGCAAAGAGTCAATATTTGCAGTGTTGACCCTTCTTTTTCAAGACCTCTGCAATCCGCCCTGGCATGCTGTCAATTAACTTCTGGGCCACATCCTGACTGATGGCAGCCCATTCTTGCATAATCAATGCTTGGAGTTTGTCAGAATTTGTGGGTTTTTGTTTGTCCACCCGCCTCTTGAGGATTGACCACAAGTTCTCAATGGGAGTAAGGTTTGGGGAGTTTCCTGGCCATGGACCCAAAATATCGATGTTTTGTTCCCCGAGCCAAATGATGATGCAGAAATGTTATGCTCTTAGTGTAACCTTTATTTAACTAGGCAAGTCAGTTAAGAACAAATACTTATTTACAAGGACAGCCTACTCCTTCCTCCCGTTGTACAGCGTCATATTTTCCATTCTAACGGAAACCCTGAGGGTTTCGTTTTTTGTTTTTCTCTGACTATAAACACCATAATATTAATCAAATTAATCCCATATACTGTGTTATTACAAAAAAGGTTTTAAATTCTCTGTTAATGCCATTAAATAAAAATGTTTGTCTCTGTGCTTCATAATTTTCTTTCAATTCGCAAGAGGCTGAATGTATCTCAACAGAGAAAGCATCCGAGTGAGCGAAACAGCGGCCCTATCTCTGTATGTAAAGCCCATTTATCTGATGCTGTATGGTCAAAAATAATATGATATTGTTGAAAGCATCCAAGTGAGCAAAATATATTTTTGACCAGACAGCCTCAGATTGTTGGGCTTCACATACAGAGAGAGGGGAGCTGATACGCTCGCTCGGATGCTTTCAAAAATATCATTATTTTTGACCAGCATTGAAGCGCTGAAGGGAAGCCAGCGAGCATTTGGCCTACCTTGATAATAAAACAATTATAATAATAGCCAATCAGCTTGGAGCTAAACTGAGTGAGCTCAACTTTGAATGGTCCTGGAGCACCAAAAAAAAGTGTCAAGGGAAGCCAGTTTGGATTTGGCTTCACACCAATCACATCACCCCAAAAGCCAATCTTCATATACAGAAAAAACTTGAATGGTTTCATCTCTTTGTGTTGTCTTCCGGTGGCCAGCTAGCTAGCTAAAATTGTCACTTTCCTAAATTAGCCATGGATGGAGATCGGGATTGTGGTTTTACTTAATTCTCCGTACTGGCCAATGATTATAACAGCGATTCTGATCCAACCATAAATTCACACGTTGTGCTCCTGGCCTACAAGTTCAACATGTAGCTAGATGTATTAGGTTAATGTTAAATAGCTGGCCTGGCATTTTAGCCAGGTAGGCTAGGACAAAAAAACTAAAAGCGTGTACTGTATCATGACAGTCATAGACCGTTTAGTCAACATGAAAGAAGAGGATGGAATTGGCATTTCACTACAAGTAGGGTGATTCAACATGTTTTTTTTCTAGACTGAACCGAAATACACTGCTCAAAAAAATAAAGGGAACACTTAAACAACACAATGTAACTCCAAGTCAATCACACTTCTATGAAATCAAACTGTCCACTTAGGAAGCAACACTGATTGACAATAAATTTCACATGCTGTTGTGCAAATGGAATAGACAAAAGGTGGAAATTATAGGCAATTAGCAAGACACCCCCAAAAAAGGAGTGATTCTGCAGGTGGTGACCACAGACAACTTCTCAGTTCCTATGCTTCCTGGCTGATGTTTTGGTCACTTTTGAATGCTGGCGGTGCTCTCACTCTAGTGGTAGCATGAGACGGAGTCTACAACCCACACAAGTGGCTCAGGTAGTGCAGTTCATCCAGGATGGCACATCAATGCGAGCTGTGGCAAAAAGGTTTGCTGTGTCTGTCAGCGTAGTGTCCAGAGCATGGAGGCGCTACCAGGAGACAGGCCAGTACATCAGGAGACGTGGAGGAGGCCGTAGGAGGGCAACAACCCAGCAGCAGGACCGCTACCTCCGCCTTTGTGCAAGGAGGTGCACTGCCAGAGCCCTGCAAAATGACCTCCAGCAGGCCACAAATGTGCATATGTCAGCATATGGTCTCACAAGGGGTCTGAGGATCTCATCTCGGTACCTAATGGCAGTCAGGCTACCTCTGGCGAGCACATGGAGGGCTGTGCGGCCCCCCAAATAAATGCCACCCCACACCATGACTGACCCACCGCCAAACCGGTCATGCTGGAGGATGTTGCAGGCAGCAGAACATTCACCACGGCGTCTCCAGACTCTGTCACGTTTGTCACATGTGCTCATGTGCTCAGTGTGAACCTGCTTTCATCTGTGAAGAGCACAGGGCGCCAGTGGCGAATTTGCCAATCTTGGTGTTCTCTGGCAAATGCCAAACGTCCTGCACGGTGCTGGGCTGTAAGCACAACCCCCACCTGTGGACGTCGGGCCCTCATACCACCCTCATGGAGTCTGTTTCTGACTGTTTGAGCAGACACATGCACATTTGTGGCCTGCTGGAGGTCATTTTGCAGGGCTCTGGCAGTGCACCTCCTTGCACAAAGGCGGAGGTAGCGGTCCTGCTGCTGGGTTGTTGCCCTCCTACGGCCTCCTCCACGTCTCCTGATGTACTGGCCTGTCTCCTGGTAGCGCCTCCATGCTCTGGACACTACGCTGACAGACACAGCAAACCTTTTTGCCACAGCTCGCATTGATGTGCCATCCTGGATGAACTGCACTACCTGAGCCACTTGTGTGGGTTGTAGACTCCGTCTCATGCTACCACTAGAGTGAGAGCACCGCCAGCATTCAAAAGTGACCAAAACATCAGCCAGGAAGCATAGGAACTGAGAAGTTGTCTGTGGTCACCACCTGCAGAATCACTCCTTTTTTGGGGGTGTCTTGCTAATTGCCTATAATTTCCACCTTTTGTCTATTCCATTTACACAACAGCATGTGAAATTTATTGTCAATCAGTGTTGCTTCCTAAGTGGACAGTTTGATTTCACAGAAGTGTGATTGACTTGGAGTTACATTGTGTTGTTTAAGTGTTCCCTTTATTTTTTTGAGCAGTGTATAAACGCAACATGCAACAATTTTAATGAGTTTATTCATTTCGGTCATTTGAAATAAATTAATTAGGCCCTAATCTATGGATTTCACGACTCAGCAGGGGCGCAGCCATGGGTGGGAGGGCATAGGTCCAACCACATGGTAGCCAGGCCCACCCACTGGGGAGCCAGGCCCAGGCAATCAGAATAAGTTTTCCCCCACAAAAGGGCTTTATTACAGACATAAATACTTCTGTTTCATCACACGTGGTTACACGTGGTCTGCGGTTGTGAGGCTGGTTGGATGTACTGCCAAATTCTCTAAAACGACATTGGCGGCATCTTATGGTAGAGAAATTAACATTAAATTCTCTGGTAACAGAGACATTCATGCAGTTGACATTCCTGCAGTCAGCATGCCAATTGCAAGTTTCCTCAACTTGAGACGTCTGTGGCGTTGTGTGACAAAACTGCGCAATTTAGAGTGGCCTTTTATTGTCTCCAGCACAAGGTGTACCTGTGTCATGATCATGCTGTTTAATCAGCTTCTTGATATGCCACACCTGTCAGGTGGATGGATTATCTTGGCGAAGGAGAAATGCTCACTAACAGTGATGTAAGTAAATAAAGAACTAAACATTTCTGAGAAATAAGCTTTTTGTGTGTATGGAACATTTCTGGGATCTTTTATTTCAATCAATCAAATGTATTTATTAAGCCCTTTTTACATCAGCCGATGTCACAAAGTGCTGTACAGAAACCCAGCCTAAAACCCCAAACAGCAAGCAATGGAGATGTAGAAGCACGGTGGCTTGGAAAAACTCCCTAGAAAGGCAGAAACCTAGAGAGGAACCAGGCTCTGAGGGGTGGCCAGTCCTCTTCTGGCTGTGCCGGATTGACATAACAGTACATGTCCAAGATGTTCAAACGTTCATAGATGACCAGCAGGGTCAAATAATAATAATCACAGTGGTTGTAGAGAGTGCAATAGGTCCGCACCTCAGGAGTAAATGTCAGTTGGCTTTTCAGAGAGAGAGAGAGAGAGTCGAAAACAGCAGGTCTGGGACAAGGTAGCACGTCCGGGGAACAGGTCAGGGTTCCATAGCCGCAGGCAGAACAGTTGAAACTTGAGCAGCAGCATGACCAGGTGGACTGGGGACAGCAAAGAGTCATCAGGCCAGGTAGTCCTGAGGCATGGTCCTAGGGCTCAGGTCCTCCGAGAGGGGATGGAGAGAGAATTAGAGGGAGCATACTTAAATTCACACAGGACACCGGATAAGACAGGAGAAATACTCCAGACATAACAAACTGACCCTAGCCCCCAACACAAACTATTGCAGCATGAATACTGGAGGCTGAGACAGGAGGGGTTGGGTACGCTGTGGCACCGTCCGACGATACCCCCGGACAGGGCCAATCAGGCAGGATATAACCCCACCCAACTCCACGCCACTAGAGGGATATCTTCAAACCACCAACTTACTACGCTGAGACAATGCTGAGTATAGCCCATGAAGATATCCCCCTCGGCACAAACTTGAGGGGGGAGCCAAACCCGGACAGGAAGGTCACTTTAGTGACTCAACCCACTCAAGTGACACACCCCTCCTAGGGACGGGATGGAAGACCACCAGTAAGCCAGTGACTCAGCCCCCGTAATAGGGTTAGATGCAGAGAATCCCGGTGGAGAGAGGGGAACCGGCCAGGCAGAGACGGCAAGGGCGGTTCGTTGCTCCAGTGCCTTTCCGTTCACCTTCACACCCCTGGGCCAGACTACACTCAATCATAGGACCTACTGAAGAGATGAGTCTTCAATAAAGACTTAAAGGTTGAGACCGAGTCTGCGTCTCTCACATGGATAGGCAGATCATTCCATAAAAATTGATCTCTATAGGAGAAAGCCCTGCCTCCAGCTGATTGCTTAGAAATTCTAGGGACAATAAGGAGGCCTGCGTCTTGTGGCCTGCGTCTTGTGACCGTAGACCGTAGAACAAGCATCTCTGTTTTGTCCGAGTTTAGAAGTTAAACAATTGCCGCCATCCACTTCCTTATGTCTGAAACAGATGCTTCCAGAGATGGCAATTTTGGGGCTTCACCATGTTTCATCGAAATGTACATCTGTTTATCGTCCGCATAGCAGTGAAAGTTAACATTGTGTTTCCGAATGACCTCACCAAGAGGTAAAATATATAGTGAAAACAATAGTGGTCCTAAAACGGAACCTTGAGGAACACCGAAACTTTGTTGATTTGTCAGAGGACAAACCATCCACAGAGACAAACTGATATCTTTCCGGCAGATAAGCTCTAAACCATGCCAGAACTTGTCCGTGTAGACCAATTTGGGTGTCCAATCTCTCCAAAAGAATGTCATGATCAATGGTGTCAAAAGCAGCACTAAGGTCTAGACAGGGGTGGGCAATTCCAGTCCTCGAGGGCCTGATTGGTGTCACAGTTTTGCCCCAGCTAACACACCTGACTCCAATAATCACCTAATCAAGATCTTTAGTTTAGAATGTAATTTCATTAATCAGCTGTGTTTGCTAGGGATGGAAAAAGTGAGACATCGATCAGGCCCTCGAGGACTGGAGTTGCCCACCCCTTGGTATGATGCCGTTAAAGGGTCATTTATCACCTTCACGAGTGCAGTCTTAGTGCTATGGTGGGGTCTAAAACCAGCATGAAGAGTTTTGTATACATTCTCTTCAGTGAGTTGCTGCGCAAACAGCTTTTTCATATTTTTTTTGAGAGGAATGGAAGATTCGATGTAGGCTAATAGTTTTAGAGTCAAGGTTTGGGTTTTTCAAGAGAGGCTTTATTACTACTACTTTTAGTGAGTTTGGTACACATCCGGTGGATTAGGAGCCATTTATTATGTTCAACATAGGAGTGCCAAGCACAGGAAGCAGGTCTGTCAGTAGTTTAGTTGGAATAGGGTCCAGTATGCAGCTTGAAGGTTTAGAGGCCATCACTATTTTCATGAATGTGTCAAGAGATCTAGGATTAAAACACTTGAGTGTCTCCCTTGATCCTACGTCCTGGCAGTGTTGTGCAGACTCAGTGCAACTGAGCTTTGGAGAAATACGCAGATTTAAAGAGGAGTCCGTAATTTGCTTTCTAATGATCATGATATTTTCGTCAAAGAAGTTCATGAATTGATCACTGCTGAAGTGATTTCAGCTCATGAAACATGACCAACACTTTACATGTTGCGTTTTATATTTTTGTTCAGCGTACTTGCACACACACACACACACACACACACACACACACACACACACACACACACACACACACACACACACACACACACACCAGTACCATGTACAGCCACATACAGTTGAAGTCGGAAGTTTACATACACCTTAGCCAAATACATTTAAACTCAGTTTTTCACAATTCCTGACATTTAATCCTAGTAACAATTCCCTGTCTAACAATTTCTGATCAGTCAGGATCACCACTTTATTTTAAGAATGTGAAATGTCAGAATAATAGTAAGGGGAATGATTTATTTCAGCTTGTATTTCTTTCATCACATTCCCAGTGGGTCAGAAGTTTACATACATACACTCAATTAGTATTTGGTAGCGTTGCCTTTAAATTGTTTAACTTGGGTCAAACATTTCGGGTAGCCTTCCACAAGCTTCCCACAATAAGCTGGGTGAATTTTGTAGAGTGGCCAGAAGGAAGCCACTCCTCAGTAAAAGGCACATGACAGCCCACTTGAAGTTTGCCAAAAGGCACCTAAAGACTCTCGGACCATGAGAAACAAGATTCTCTGGTCTAATGAAACCAATATTGAACTCTTTGGCTTGAATACCAAGCGTCACGTCTGGAGTAAACCTCCCCATCCAACCTGACAGAGCTTGAGAGGATCTGAGGAGAAGAATGGAAGAAACTCCCCAAATACCGGTGTGCCTAGCTTGTAGCGTCATACTCAGGAATACTCGAGGCAGTAATCGCTGTCAAAGGTGCTTCAACACAGTACTGAGAAGAGTCTGAATACTTATGTAAATGTGATATTTCAGTTTTTGTTATTTTTATACATGTGAACATTTTTCTAAAAACCTGTTTTTGTTTTGTCATTATGGAGTATTGTGCGTAGATTGATGAGGGGGGGAAACGATTTCATCAATTTAAGAATAAGTCCGATACCTAATAAAATGTAGAAAAAGTCAAGGGGTCTGAGTACTTTCCGAAGGTACTGTATGAACTAACAGGTTATAGAGCAAACAACGCAATTATCACAATACATAGGTTGTAATATGGCTTTTTTCCTTGCTTGGCATCCCCGTTGATTTTACCCATGCACCGCTACTGGTCTCCAGTCAGGAACTCGCATCAAATATGTCAGTGAACAGCATGCAGCCAAAACAGGGCTTTAGCAATATTTCTAATACAATCACAGCAAAATAAGTTGTAAAAGCAAATGACTCCTGCTGAAAATAGAAGACTAATCTGCCTGTAGGCTACCAAATATGTTATCAACTTCCAAATAGGCCTGTTGAGCGAACAGCATTGTTTTATAAAGTAAAACGAGAGAGGCAAGGCTTTTGACACAAGGGCATCAGCCATCGCCAGTGATTGAGCTGCGCATCATTGGGTGAGTCAGTGAAACTGGAAGGCTTTTTTAGGACTAGAATATTATACAATATGCATCTCCACACACCTAGGCCTAGGCTATTGATGGATTGATGACAAGGTTGTTTTTATTGATCGCATATTCTCAGTTTGTCATTGTCAAAATAGGCTGTTATTTCAATCATTTGTTAGGTATTAAAACAAATTCTGCTAAGGTTTTCAGTCATCTAAAATGATGTGGAATTGCATGAAATGCTTTTATAAAAGGCAACCAAAAAAAGCTACAAACTGTGTGCAACTTCTGCAAGCGCCTACTGCTCTGTGCCAGTACGCAAAAGTGAGGATAATGCATGCAATGGTCACCCAGTTTACAAATTAAGCATTGAGTAACACATTATTACAAACACATGCATTCATATTTTCGTTACAAAATGTATTGATTAAATTTGGAGTTGTCATGCTGAAGTATGGCCATACCTACAGTAATAGGAGCCTAGGGGAAAATCCTAATTTCCTATTAAAATAGAATTTTCATCTTCTATTGACATCATTGACAGGCTCTGATCAGGCCCTACACCCAAACAAGGGCACTGCGTTCATCCACCTCTGGCCTGCTCGCCTCCCTACCTCTGAGGAAGTACAGTTCCCGCTCAGCCCAGTCAAAACTGTTCGCTGCTCTGGCACCCCAATGGTGGAACAAACTCCCTCACGACGCCAGGTCAGCGGAGTCAATCACCACCTTCCGGAGACACCTGAAACCCCACCTCTTTAAGGAATACCTAGGATAGGATAAAGTAATCCTTCTAACCCCCCCCCCCCTTAAAAGAGTTAGATGCACTATTGTAAAGTGGTTGTTCCACTGGATATCATAAGGTGAATGCACCAATTTGTAAGTCGCTCTGGATAAGAGCGTCTGCTAAATGACTTAAATGTAATGTAAATGTAATGTAATAGGAGTGTATATTGACCTACTGTCGCTGAACCCTGTCCATCCTCCCCTCTCCAGGCCCATGTGAAGGCTCAGGTGTCCAGTAAGAGCCAGCTGCTGGACATGATGAGCAGGAAGCACCGGGAGCTGGAAGGCCGGCTGGATGACATGCTCTCCCGTATCGCCAAGGAGACCGAGGAGATCAAGGACCTGGAGCAGCAGCTGACCGACGGTGAGAGGGACTAGAACTTGATGATTTGTCTGAGTCCTGTTCATTAGCCACAAAAAGGAAGAAAACCGACTGACACGGGGAGGGGCTTAAAAAAAAAAAAAAGTAAGTAAAAAAAAATAGGCAAGTAAGTTAAGAACAAATTCTTATTTACAGTGACAGCCTACCCCGGCCAAACCCGGGCGAAGCTGGGCCAATTGTGCTCCGCCCTATGGGACTCCCAATCACGGCCGGATGTGATACAGCCTGGAATCAAACCAGGGACTGTAGGGACGCCTCTTGCACTGAGATGCAGTGCCTTAGACCACTGCGCCACTCTACCTGAACGTGTTCAATTAGAAACGTTTTCCTTTGTAAAACATTTTCCTACAATGTGCCCTAATGAACACGACTCTGCTGTCTGTCTCCAAACAGATAATGAGAGAGAGCTGCTTCTGGTTGGGTTTAAAGTTTAGTTTATTAGGATCCCCATTAGCTATTGCACATACTCTTCCTGGGGTCCTCATAAAACGTACAAATACATGACAAAGTACAGAACAGTTAAAGACGACAACAAAAGTTATATATTGGAAAGACCTCAAGAGACAACAAAAATACTATTTACACACTGTTCATAAATACAGTTGAAGTCGGAAGTTTACATACACTTAGGTTGGAGTCATTAAAACTCGTTTTTCAACCACTCCACAAATTTCTTGTTAACCTCTCTGGGATATGTGGGACGGTAGCGTCCCACCTGGCCAACATCCAGTGAAAATGCAGAGCGCCAAATTCAAATAAATTACTATAAAAATTTAACTTTCATGAAATCGCACAATTCAGTATACCAAATTAAAGCTACACTTGTGAATCCAACCAACGTGTCAGATTTCAAAAATGCTTTACGGGAAAAGCAAACAATGCTATTATCTGAGGATAGCACCCCAGCTAACAATCACAGACCATCATATTTCAACCTTCCAGGCGCGACACAAAACGCAGAAATAAAGATATAATTCATGCCTTACCTTTGACGAGCTTCTTCTGTTGGCACTCCAATATGTCCCATAAACATCACAAATGGTCCTTTTGTTCGATTTATTCCGTCGATATATATCCAAAATGTCCATTTATTTGTCGCGTTTGATCCAGAAAAACACCGGTTCCAACTTGCACAACGTGACCACAAAATATCTCAAAAGTTTTGTCCAAACTTTTCAAACTACTTTTGTAATACAACTTTAGGTATTTTTTTAACGTAAATAATCGATAAAATTGAAGACGGGATGATCTGTGTTCAATACCGGAGGAAAACAATGTGTAGCATGCTTTCTGGTCACGCTCCTCTAACAAACAGTACACTTCACTGGAGCCTCATTCTGAACATGGCTACTTCTTCATTTCTCAAAGGAAAAACCTCAACCAATTTCTAAAGACTGTTGGCATCCAGTGGAAGCGATAGGAACTACAGGAAGGTCCCTTAGAAATCTGGATTCCCAATGAAAATTCATTGAAAAGAGAGTGACCTCAAAAAATATAAAATCCGAATGGTTTTATATAAATGCTAACCTCTTACCATTACAATAACAGGGGAGGTTAGCATTTTTTGGGGGGGATGATATTTCTCACTCATCATTATCCACGATTCATGCAGGACTATCGATAATCATAGTAGCATCCACATAAATGTAGAAGTGCTTAGAAACATATTCTATTCTTATTTACAATAAAAGTGACTCCAAAATGAAACATTATTTATCATTTCATTTCTATTGGACAAAAATAATCTGAAACACAACCAAAACGAACAGCAAATGCATCCAACAAATTTGTAGAGTCACAAGCTTGATGTAATCATTGCGTGGTAGGAATTTTGGACCAAATACAACATTTTTGACTACTTTAATTGGTCCCCTCAGTCATTTTATCGTTTCAAATCCAAAATGCAGCGGTACAGAGCCAAAACAACAACAAAAATGTTTCATTCTCACAATACTTTTGGAGCTCACTATGTCTGTTTGAAGTGTATGCAAATATATTATAAAGTGGTTAGACATTTTCAACACACAAATGTTTCTTAAAAAGACTAGAAGAGAAGTAGTCAATTTCTCCTTAACCATGAAACACTAGCATGCATGTTGTTGATGTTAGTTCTGTGTGCAGTTAAGGGCAGGGTGAGCTACTTTGTTTTGAGCCAGCTGCAGCTTTGCTAGGTCTTTCTTTGCTGCACCTGACCCTATTAAGATGGGACAAGATCAGAGCCTGAACAACTAGTACAGTTGATCTTGGTGTCAAAATCTCAGAACATCTACTAAATTGGTCCTTAGTAGGGTATGTTCATAGCAGTTGTATGTACATTTTATCATTACGCCATTGACACTATTTGTTTCTTCCCAGGAAAATGTGGCATCATGTGCGAAGCTGCAGCTTTAACATATCTGCAGATATCCCAGACAGTTCCCCTCCAAAAGTCCCACTAATTGAGTTAGACACAATAGCTTCCTTGTTTCAGAACCCCTACCCCCCATTATTATTCAGAGCTCTTCCAAACTCACATTAAACCTACCAGGCCTTGCTGTGATCCTTCTAAATACCTGGAGAGTATAATTGCTATTTAGACTCACTGACACGGTCACGAGTCTCCCCACCATTGTCCTTAATGAACCACAATGGATAACCAACCAATGGCACTGCCTCCCACCACAGGTCAGATAGCAGCCAACGAGGCTCTGAAGAGGGACCTGGAGGATATAATCTCTGGCCTGCAGGAGTACCTGAGCGGGGTGAAGGAGCAAGCCCGGTGTGCCCAGGCAGACTGCCACCACCTGCAGAGGGAGATGGAGGCCCTGCAGCGCTACCTGAATGAGAGCCAGGAGCAGCGCCGCCTGCTGGAGACAATCGCCACCGCCACTGATACAGAGAAAGCACAGCAGCAGCAGGAGCTGGACGCGCTGAGGAGGGAGAACGCTGAGCTGCGGCGGGCACAGGGTCAGATCAGCGCCTACGAAGCGGAGCTGGAGAGCCAGCTGCAGGAGCGCCACACTGAGGCGGGCCAGCTAAAGGAGGAGCTGGGGCGAATGTGCAGGCTTAGCCAGTTGGAGCACGCTGCCCTGCAGGCGGCGTTGGACAAGGAAAGGCAGTCCAAGGACAATGCCCAGGCCCGACTACAGCTGGCTGCAGAGAGGGAGGAGCTCCAGGAACAGCTCACTGCTCTACAGGAGGACAAGGCCAGTCTGGAGGAGTGTGTGGGTGCTCTGCAGAGTTCTCTAGAGCAGGCCAGGGGAACATTGCTATGCCCACAGGAGGTGCAGAGGCATCTTGAGCAGATGATCAGGACCATCACCTCAGGGCAGCCTGGCCACATCAGGTGAGGGAGTCTCCCACTGTTCACCCCCAGTGAGAGTGGGACCATATAGTTGGGTAGAAGACTTGCCACAAAGCCTAAATAAGGGAGATAGCCCTCAGTGGCGTCATGCTGTCAAATAAGTTATAATGGTAAAGATAGGGTATGGGCCCTCATTCCAACTCTATGATTGGGACAAACACATGGTTTATGCATACTTGGTATTCACATCGTATTTTTTTTAAATTAATTTACCACAATTAATTTCAATAGACATTTAGCAAAAATAGATAGGATTCTGCAACCATGGAGAGGTAAATACTCTATTTATGGAAAAATCACATTGATTAACATTTTGGTCCTATCACTTACTAATGGCACTGCCTACTCCAGATAACAATTTTTTTTAATCATAAAAATGTAAATCTAAAAAAGATTTCATTTTATTTGGAATGCTAAGACGGATAAAATAAAACGTGCCTATTTATATAATGAATGAGTTTGGGAGGCTAAAATTATTAAATATTAAAGCTTTAAACCTCTCACTAAAAACTTCACTCATACATAAGTTATACTTAAACCCAAAATGGTTTAAGTAGATTATTAAGAAAGGCTCATCCTTTGTTCAAAAATGGCCTTTATACAGATTTCTCATTTCCGACCAGTGGAATTTTTTTGTTTTGTTTGAAGTATCGCCCTTTCTTAAACAAGCCGTACAAAGCTGGTTACAATTTCAGTTTTATCCTCCAGAAAAGATAGAACAAATATTACAACAAATGTTATGGTTAAATTAAAATATACTGATTTTTTTTTAAAATCAAAAAACATTCTTTATGGAAAAAAATAAAAAAATGTGTATTATATTGGTTAATGATATTATGAATAGAAACGGAGGAGTTATGTCACATATGCAGTTATCGAAAATATATGGGAATATCTGCTCAATCCAAACTTTACAACCAACTGATTGCAGTACTAACACAAAAATTGTCACGTTTGCTGGAATAATTATCGGACCAAACTGCAGCGCGATATGGTTTCCACATTAATATTTTTTGAAAAGGCACAAAACAACAAAGAAAGAACAAAACAAACAACGAACCGTGACTACAGTGGACTAACTCAAAATAATATCCCATAAAACACAGGTGGAAAAAATGCTACTTAAATATGATCCCCAAATAGAGACAACGACACCAACATAGAAAAACGAAACTAGAACCCCACATAGAAAATAATAACTAGAAAACCCCCCAGTCACGCCCTGACCTACTATACCATAGAAAAACAAAGGCTCTCTATGGTCAGGGTGTGACAAAAATGGAGGAGGCAAGTGGAAAAGGGAGAAGGTAGGGAACTTGTTAAAGATACAAATTGGCTGACAGGAACTGGCATAAATAGAAAAATATACCATTTTCATCTGAGGACAAAAATGTTGACAGCTGCGTCATACAGGTTGCAAAATAAATGGGAGGAGCTTTTCGATGTACCAATTCCATGGCACATGGTTTATGAACTGGTACAAGAAACTACACTTGATTCAAGACTTTTTAATTTTTTTAAATATTATTATATACCATTCTTGCCACCAACAGAATGCTATATATACAGTGGGGCAAAAAAGTATTTAGTCAGCCACCAATTGTGCAAGTTCTCCCACTTAAAAAGATGAGAGAGGCCTGTAATTTTCATCATCATCATTTCATCATCACCACTTCAACTATGACAGACAAAATGAGAAAAAAAATCCAGAAAATCACATTGTAGGATTTTTTATGAATTTATTTGCAAATTATGGTGGAAAATAAGTATTTGGTCAATAACAAAAGTTTATCAATACTTTGTTATATACCCTTTGTTGGCAATGACAGAGGTCAAACGTTTTCTGTAAGTCTTCACAAGGTTTTCACACACTGTTGCTGGTATTTTGGCCCATTCCTCCATGCAGATCTCCTCTAGAGCAGTGATGTTTTGGGGCTGTTGCTGGGTAACACGGACTTTCAACTCCCTCCAAAGATTTTCTATGGGGTTGAGATCTGGAGACTGGCTAGGCCACTCCAGGACCAAAGTCACGAAGCGCGTTCACTAAAACCTGACGAAATGTCCAAAAGTTCCGTAACAGTCAGTAGAAAGATGTCAAACGATGTATTGAATCAATCTTTAGAATGTTGTTAACATAAATCTTGAATAACGTTCCAACCGGAGAATTACATTGACTTCAGATGAGCGATGGAACGGAGCTCCCTCTTATGTGAACGCGCATGGTGAAAGCATGGTCAGGTCATGGCAGTGGTGACTAATTATTCTCTCATTCGGCCCCCAGCACAGTAGAGTCATCAGACAAAGTTCTACAGACTGTTGACATCTAGTGGAAGCCGTAGGAAGTGCAAACCCATTCATATCCCGCTGTAATTTCAATGGGATCTTGGTTGAAAATCCACCATTTCCCCAGAATTTCAAACAGTTTTAGAAACTTCAGAGTGTTTTCTATCCAATACTAATAATACTATGCATATATTAGCAACTATGACTGAGGAGCAGGCCGTTTACTCTTGGCACCTCTGTGCACCTTTCATCCAAGCTACTCAATACTGCCCCTGCAGCCATAAGACGTTAAAAAGAAAAAGAAGAAAAAGAAAAACACATGGTTCAGAGTGGCCAAGTGTTGGACTTATCATCACCTGCAGTACTACTCTCTCTCATGTTAGCAGGGTCCGCAGTGAAGTGAGCGTGGTGGGCCGCAACTTGGAGCGGCTGCAGCGTGAGGTGCTGGGAGTGGTGTCTGCTGCCCAAACAGACCGGGACCAAGCCCAGCAGGGCCAGGCTCGACTCAGTACGGAGCTGGCCTCCCTCCGAGAGCAACACAAGGCAGCCTGCCAGGCTGCAGCACAGGCCACGGTGAGTCTCTTCTTTTTCCACCACCTCCATAGGCCACTGGTAGGATGTATGGTGAAGTTGGGTCAGTTTCGCACACTTTACCTTATTGCTTAAGTTTAGGATTGGGGAGAAGAAGCTGATCCAAGATCTTTACCAAGGGAAAACTTCACCCCCTGAGAGGAGGGAAGCATCTCTGACTGATTTGCCACTGCTGTTGTTTTACTTGTTCCCTGTTGTTCATGGCTTGTCCCACCCACCAGCAGGCAGCAAAGAAACTCAGTGAGGAGGAGATACTCCAGCTCCGGGAGGAACTGCAGGAGGCACGAGAGCTCCAGAAACTGACGGGCCAGCGGCTCCAGGAGGCTAAGGACGAGCAAGAGCTTTTGCTCGCTGAGCTGAAGGAACAAGACAAACAGGTCATTACTTCCACTGCTCAAAGGATCTACGAGTCTTCTGCCCACTAGTTTATAAGTATAACACACACAGAAAACAACATGTACCACTAGAGCTACTGTTTAGAAACCATTGTGGGAATGTATCACATCATAATTGTAAATGAGTTAAGTTGACAGGATTGCTGAATGAATGGATATAGATGGACAGATAGACGGACGGATAAATTGACTGATCTACTCACTCACTGACTGTAGGTTCTTGTCTCCCCCAGATGGAAGTGGGCGAGTGCCACACCCAGCAGCAGCTGAAGTCTCTGGACTTGGAGCTGCTGGAGCTAAGAAGCTCCTTCACAACGGCAGACAAGATGTCCGCCCAGCAGTTGAGAGCCGCCAAAGAGCAGCTCTGCTCCTTACACACCACCGTGGAGCAAATCAACCAGGAGAGGGCTGAGGTGGGTGTCTCTTCATAAACTTAAACACCTATAGGCTGTGTCCCAAATGGTACTCTGTTCCCTACATAGTGCACTACTTTTGACCAGAGCCCTATGGGACTAAATAAATCTCTCTCTCCTTTTCGTCGTCCTATACTTTTGCGGTGCTGTCTGTGTGTAGAGACTGTGTTAGACTAAAGAGAATAGCTATTTTTCAAAGAATCTGTCCTCAATTTCTCCCTTTTTTTCTCTTCTTTCCTCCATCTCAAAATTCTCCTCTCGGACCTTATTCAATACGGTTGAGAAGGAGGCCAGGAGTTAAAATGAGAGGAATTGAGGAAAGACTCATTAAGATTGAGTCAATCTATTTGTGACGTGTTGTGTTAATGCAGGATGCGGAGGAGCTGGAGGGGTCTAGGGTTCTAGCAGCTGAGATCACTCAGAACCTGACCAAAGCCGAGGCTGAGATCCAGCTGCTGCAAAAGCTACTGAAAAAGCTACTGAAGTACAGGGTATTAAAAAAAGCTAAGACTACAACTCCTACAGAAACAATGTCTACATCCCAAATGGCAGCATATTCCCTATATAGTATACTACTTTTGACCAGGGCACATAGCGCTTTAGTCAAAAGTAGTGCACTATGTCGAGAATAGGGTGCCATTTGGAACACACTCCGTGTTGTACATGAGTAGAGATGTACTCTTATTTAACAATATTTGTGCTCTTTCCATTAGATGCATTTGATGGACCAAAATAGCCTGGGGGGTATTTCAGACATCAGCATTCAACAGCAGGAGCTGGATCGACTGAAATGGGCCTTGACCAGACAAGAGGCGCAGACTAAGCAACTGCGGGAGCAGCTCGCCCTGGCTAGAGAGAGTTAGTCGGCTGAACAGTTTGTTTTAGCCCTTTTTGGTTGAGTTAGTCTTAACACTGTAAAAACACCCCAATTCACCTATTAGGCCTAGCCCTGTATGTCTTTCTGAAGCTTCGATGCCTACATCAATATTTAAAAAAACAATATATACTTTTTTGCACTATAATCCACTTTATTGTTGTTTTGTTGACATCCCCAATGTGATTTTGACTCCACAGAGAACAGCGGGAACCTGGAGGAGCTTATGGGGGAGGTGTGTGCTCTCAGGGAAAACCTGGTCCAGCAGAACCAGGTCTTATCCAGCCTCAGAGACCCTCACAGGACCAGGGGTCACTGGTACTATGTCCCATCATCCACAAATGTAAGGAACCACCACCACCTACCAACCTCCCTGTGACTGTTTCAGTAGTTGATGGTAATGCTTTATGGGATTGTCGGAGTGTGGATATGACTGCTACTTGGCTGCAAACTCAGAAGAACCAAATCAAGCTAACTTATTCGGTTTCCTTCTGGGGAAGGAAACCACCTCCACAAAATCCTGATTCGACAAAAGATATAGTGATGTTATACCACCGACACATCAAAATAACAAAAAAAATGTACACCCAGTGTAATAACACGTTGACACGATCATTGTCATAACACTGTCATGACCCATATATTTACACCTGTTGTGACAGATATTGCGTTATTTTATGGAAGGTTATGACACCTACATAAGAGTGCCAAGAAGTTTCCTTTCGTTTGAAAGTTTGTTTTTTAAATCCTTTGTTGTTACTGTAATGAATTATTTACAGCCATGTTTGTTTTCCTCATATTTTAAGTAACTTGTAGAAAATACACAAGCATTAAGACCATCCTGTGTCACTTTACTTGGACTAAGAAAATACACTTTATGACCAATTAGGCCTATCTGGCTTATATGATCCATCACCAACATGCCCTTATATCAGTCATCAGTCAAAAACAGTGTGTCTTGTCCTGCTCCTGAAATATGCTCCTGCATTCATCCCAGTCATCAGCAACAGAGCACTGGGGTAGATGTGTGTCTGACATCAATGTGAGTGCAATTACAATGATAATTTAATATGGTCTATTTAAAAAAAATATTAATGAAATGCTCTGCCTTGTGTGGTGGGTTTTGACAACCAGCCATAAAATAATGCAATATATGTGTTATGACAGGTTATGACAGCTGTTATTGCATGGTTATGACCGTATGAGTTGACTGAGTTTGAGGGACAGATTTGGAATTTAGCAAGGATACCATGGTTAACACCCGTACTCTTACGATAAGTGCCATGGGATCTTTAGTGACAACAGAGAGTCAGGACACCCGTTTAACATCCCATCCGAAAGGCTGCACCCTACACAGGGAAATGTCCCGAATCACTGCCCTGGGACATTGGGATATTTTGGGGGGGGACCAGAGGAAAGAGTGCCTCCTACTGGCCCTCCAACACTACTTCCAGCAGTATCTGGTCTCCCATCCAGGGACCGACCAGGACTAACCCTGCTTAGGCATGCCAGCAGTGGGAGACCAGAGGCATGCCAGCAGTGGGATGCAGGGTGACACAGGGTGTCACCATTAAGATGAAAGCTGCAATGCCGAGGTTCAAGCTGTGTGCCCACTGTGCCGCCATCAGGACTATTTGGACACATTGCCTTAGGATGAGCTACTTCTGTACTCCTTACCACACTAGGCAAGTAATAGAACTCAAAATCAACCAGATCATGCAATATGCTATTGATGTATTTTGGACATTGGTTTATGATATTGACTACTTTAAACATCTTCACCTGAACTGCTGGACAGATTGGTACAACATTTGGTATATAGCATCTATGGATGCACGTCTTTAACCCCCTAGAGTCGATTGATGCACCGGTGTGTCAATCTAAGTAACATAATAAAAGAATCCCCATCAAAATCTGTCAGTTTAAGAAAGAGAGATGGATGCATTGGATGGTTCTCAGTCCACCGCATCGGCCGACGTCGCACTTCCGCGTCTGGTGAAAGGTGGCAGAGCTAGAGCGGTGTTTGTCAGACCATGAGACATCCTAAAAATCGGTCTTCTCGTGTAAACGTCTGTAGCATCCAAATTGTTTGGACTACAAACTTAAGGTGTTCTCTGTTTTGCCCATTCGACCCTGACAAGTGTCCCGGGACACGTCTGAAGGTAACCAGTAGCGTTTTTTTTTTAACTAATGGAAGTATGAATGTAGTTTTGTGACTACCCAAAATAAGGGGTTAAGTACACAACATGACCAAAAGTATGTGGACTTGCTTACATTCAGCCACAAGACCATTAGTGAGGTCGGGCACTGATGTTGGGCGATTAAGCCTGGCTCGCATTCAGGGTTCCAATTCATCCCAAAGGTGTTCAATGGTGTTGACGTCAGGGCTCTGTGCAGGCCAGTCAAGTTCTTCCACACCTATCTCGACAAACCATTTTTGTATGGACTTCGCATTGTACACAGGGGTGTCGTGTCTTTGCTGTCATTAATGTGTTTGAATATTATTTTATAAAATCAATGAACTACGTTTAATTATTACGCGATTAAATTAACCATTTAACAATTAATTAAGTAGTAATCTGGGGCACCACGGAACAAGTTTATATAACGAGTTACTGTTTTCCGAATTATCTCTTAAAGATAAAGATCTCTTACATCAGTCAATTCATTAATTCTTATTTACCTTCAGTCTAATTCCGAACATCAACTTCAAATCTGCATGAACCCTAGCATAAACCCTAGCATAAATGATGAATCAGCGATATACAAATTGTGTTATTTATTTTCTAACTAAATAATCACACAGAATTACATAAACACACAAACAGGATAGTTTACGGGTTGATTACTACACAAGGCAATGAAAAGTCCCTAGTGGACTAACCTGATATGATGGCTTGTTACAAAAATGAGAAGGGACGGGCATGCAAGAAAGAGCGGGAGAAGAGAGACTAAGGACTTCACTGTTGTACATACAGCTGATAACTATGCTCATGGAAATGTGAATACTTTGCACATGAACGGCTGCTCATTCGAAAATAATTGCAATGTACATATTTACGTGTGTAAGTCTTGTCTCTCTGTTGAAATCGCCGGTCCGTCTGGGGAGTAATTCGACAGAAAGTCTCTGGTTTGTCCACCAGAGATCAAAGTCTTTCGTAGTTGTAGATTGCTCAGCGGGCTCTGTTATAGTGGATACGTTAGACGTACCACTGGTCGTTTGATAGGGGAATGTGCTTTAGAATGGTTCTTTCAGAGTACCACCCGGTGGTTCTCGGTCGAGTTTACTAGACCTAAGAGTGCTTAAACAGCTGCAGACTGAATGGCAGCAACCCGGCGTGTTTTGGTCTAATATGTTAATTCTTCAGCGAGTCCTTCTAAACACTTGGAGATAAAGGGTGTTCCATTACGTTTGGCATAATGTCTGTGCTGACATAGGCGTGGTTACTGACTGGATAAACTTTACATGAAAAACGTTTTATTTATTTAGAAGGCCAAGATCACATTTCGTCTTCTCACAAAGAGTTTCATATTTAATCCTAGAAGTTCCACAACATTTGGATGTAAACCTGACAACTGGGAAATATACACATTCAGAGATACAGTTATGTTATACCATCCTTAATGAGATCCTAAAACAACAACTGATCTGACATAATTGTTCTTTAAGTACCCACGGATCCTTCCAACTGTTTGGATTACAGAAATATTGTTTCGTTATCCAATCTTGGATGTCACAGTACTACAAAATCTCTCTCTGTTGTAACAAAGGGATTTTTAACTTCCCTTTCATTGTATGGGAGTGAGAGAGTTCCTGCTGGTATTTACGAGCGTCATAAAACGGCCAACTTCACCCCTCTCTCCCTCTGCGGGAGGGAGAGGGCGCTGTAGAGCGGACCCATTGTAACCTGATTCTTCAGATCTTCATAGGAGAGTCATGACCGGGGCAATGTCATGCTTAAACAGACCTTCCCCAAACTGTTTCCACTAAGTTGGAAGCACAGCATAGTCTAGAATGTCATTTTATGCTGCAGCGTCAAGGGGCCTAGCCTGACCCATGAAAAACAGCTACAGACCATTATTCCTCCCCCACCAAACTTTACAGTTGCACTATGCATTTAGGCAGGTAGCGTTCTCCTTTCATCTGCCAAACCCACATTTGTCCGTCGGACTGCCAGATCTGTAGCGTAATTCATCACTCCAGAGAACGCTTTTCCACTGCTTCAAAGTCCAATGGCGGCGAGCTTTACAACACTCCAGCCGACGCTTGGCATTGCGCATGGTGATTTTAGGCTTGTGTGCGGCTGCTCGGCCATGGAAACCCATTTCATGAAGCTCCCGACGAACAGTTCTTGTTCTGACGTTGCTTCCAGGGGCAGTTTGGAATTCGGTAGTGAGCGTTGGAACCGAGGACAGACAATTTTTACGCACTTCAGTTTTCGTCGACCCTGTTCTGTGAGCTTGTGTGGCCTACCACTTCGCGTCTGAGTCGTTGCTGCTCCTAGACGTTTCCACTTTACAATAACAGCACTTACAGTTGACCAGGGCAGCTCTAGCAGGGCAGAAATTTGACCAACTGACTTCTTGGAAAGGTGGCATCCTATGACGGTGCCATGTTAAGTCACTGAGTTCTTCAGTAAGGCCATTCTACTGACAATGTATGTCTATGGAGATTGCATGGCTGTGTGCTCGATTTTATACACCTGTCAGCGACGGGTGTGGCTGAAATAGCCGAATCCACTAATTTGAAGTTTTTCTTCCTGAGTTTTTTTCTTATTATCTCCTAGATTTAGGACAGACACTTCAAAACCTTGTTTCTTTTTAAAGGCCAAAATCAATATTTTATCCCCCCAAAAAGTATGTATTTTTATACCTAAAGGGGTCCTAATATTCACAACCAAATAGTTAAATTATCCATACTATGACAATCTTAAAACAATTCCATGTCAGCTTAGCACCCCCCTCCCCCCAACACCTTAGACTCTAAAGCAGGGGTGTCAAACATACGGCCCGCGGGCCGGAACCGGCCCCCAAGGAGGTTCGATCAGGCCCGCAGGATAATTTGAAAGTGGAAAAAATGCATAAAAGACATGGAATTAATATTTTTAATTCGCTGCAATTCATGGATTATCCGCTAAGGGGCGCACTCTTTCCATCAGAGTAGAAGACAAGCTGCATCACTGAGACAGACTGAAAACAGCAGACGGTATCAATGCGCCATCTGCTGCTTGTTACGACGTTGTTAATACCTTGGTCTCTACCTCTCCGCTACACCCTCATTAGCCAAAATGTCGTTATCCAAACGGAGAAAAGTAGATAAGGAGTGTAGAATTTTCAAAGAAAAATGGACCACGTCCTATTTATTTACAGAGATGCACGGAAAACCTTCATGCTTGGTGTGTTTGCAACAAGTTTCGGTATTGAAGGAATATAATATTCGACGCCACTACGAGACTCATCACAGCGAAAAATATGACGGCTTGCAAGGACAACTGAGAAGAGATAAGATTAACGAATTGCTGGCGGGTCTGAGGAAATGATTTTATATGCGTATGTGTAAGTGGTTTAAAAATTCCTTTCTTTAAAAGTCTCATTTAATCTTAAAGTGCATTACTATATTTTTCAGTACCAATTAAAGTTTTGTGCCTTTGTACAATCAGTGGGATCAGTTGCAATGCATATTTGTGAATGATAAAAGTAAATTGCACATTTGTCTAAGGAAATATGAGGTGTTTCATGAAATGTTTTGTAAAAGGATAGTTCATTAAATTTCAATATTTTCCTAATGTTCTTGTGCTTCTTTACACCAAAACAAAGGAAAGACATGATATTTTGGTTATTTATAGCAGAGTATGGTATAATTTTAATGGTCCGGCCCACTTGACATCTCCCTAGGCCGTATGTGGCCCACGATGCGAAATGAGTTTGACACCCCTGCTCTAAAGAATGAAAGGCAAAATTTTCCAAGAGTCACGATAAAACAACATGAGCTTGCATTAACGCTTTTTCCTGTCTAACAGTGCCACCATGCAGCCAAACTCAAGAGATATAAACATGTGCCTGTTATAGCGCCACCGTGTGGTAGATCTGAATGTGCTTGCATATGTTGAGTGTTGACAGTGTTTGGAATATGTACACCAAGTTTTGGTACAATTCAAATATCGGTGTCTGATCTGTATGAATTTATGTGCTAGACCACGCCCACATGAAGTATGTTTGAGATACTAGCCTAGAAATTGTTGCGTTGGGAGACATTGGTCCACAGATCAAGTTTCGTGCAGATCGGTAATTTGGTGCCAGAGGAGTTGTGTTTTAAATGTAGTATGTTTAAAGCCTAAGTTATACTGTATATATGCAACGCAAGACCGCAAAATGGTGATCCTGCTTAATTGTGTCGAGTTTATAATTGCGGGGCTGTACACCTTTGCGTATTTTTCCTACACAATTACGCAGGATCGTCGTTTTTGCATAGCTATTTGTAGTTCTTATATTGCATTTGGTATAAATTAGGCTTAAGGCTGATATTGTACAGGACTAATATACTATAGTTTTATTGTCTGTTTCTCCTTGTTCCGTCAGGCTCACAGTTTAGGTTCTCAGGGCACTCAGGATTCAGGTCTAGGGTCGCAGTATCCTTCTTCGCCTGACAGGGGGCACCACAGCAGCAGGCGCAGGGGGGTCAGCAGGGATAGAGGTCCCCAGCCTGAAGGGGGATACTGGGTCTACTCCCCTCCGGTGCACACATCCTCACACACTTCCAAAGGAAGAGGTATGTATAGGCACATTGCAATTTTCCTCTGAGACCTCTGTAGTTACACTACGATACAGCAAACCGTGAGAGTCAACACATCAACGTGTGTGTGCACGCATCGGTGTATGTGTGCATCGGTGTGTATCCGTATGTGTGTGTATGTGTCTGCGTGTGCTTGACCCCTCAGGTGAGGCGAGGGACAGTAGTGGTGAGAGCGATGTGGCAGACTGCAGCTCCTCTGGGATGGGGACTGGGGATCAATTCAACCATCCCCCTGGCTCGGCCATCTACACCATGCTGCCCGACGGTTCGCCCCTGCCCCCTGGCTCTGTGATCTATGCCCCCCCTGCGGCCAGCCTGGCGGTCAGTCCCGGGACGGTCATCTACGGGTCTCCACCACAGGGGGCCCACCTGGTCTATGGCCCCAGCAGCCTCTCTGGGCCCTGGCTCGGAGTCAGCCTCCCCACCGGGGTGCTCCACTGCAACATGCCAGGGCACAAGGAGATGGTGGGTGACATGGATGAGATGATGATTCCTAATGGTTTGAATGGACTAATCCAGTGTTTCCCAATCCTGGTCGTGGGGACCCAAAGATTTCCGCTTTTAGACCTAGCACTAACACACTTGATTCATCTAACCAGCTCATCATCAAGCCTTTGATGATTTGAATTACTCAAAATCTAACAGTTGCACCCTTTTTGGGTCCCCAGGACCAGGATTGGAAAACACTGGGCTAATCTACGATATGACCACTAGAGGGTGAATTAAGATGATATTGAAAATGCATTAACTAAAATGATGCCCTCGACTTACAGATGCCTTTTTTCTCTGGCTCCAACATGGGTGGCGTTCAGAAGGTTACAACATGCTGAACGTCCCAGAGACGCCATTCCTTACTCTGGCCACATGTCAGAATGAATAGTATCTGTATCTGAGTGCTCCACAACACTGTGCTCTACTGACTCCGGAGCTCTAACATGCTGACCACACCGCTCGTGCGCGTCTGCCATTGCGCGCATGTTGATTTTGTCCACCCACACCAGACGCGATCAGGACACGCAGGTTGAAATATCAAAACAAACTCTGAAATATTAATTTGGGGACAGGTCGAAAAGCATTCATGGGATCTGGGTTCTGACTCCGAAACTTAAAATATTGTTAATTATCAGGTATCCTATTGAAATATTGAGTGCCATAGTCTGGTTTCTACACCAGAAGTTAATGGTTATCTGTAAGACGAATGTATATGGTGGAGGCAATTAAGGTTGGAATGTATTGAGTAAAGGATGGGCAATCACTGATGTGGTTTAGTGAGGAAGGGGGCTGAGGTCAGGTCACATTAAGGAAGAAGGAACAGTTTATTGCCCGCATCACTTAAATAAATATACAGTATATATATATACTACCAGGGGGTGGATCAGTTTTAATATTGCGGATAGATTGTAGCTTCCATCAATGTAATTGTCTGCATCATTTCCAATCCCCCATATATTATTTTGATAAATATTTATATATACACCACCACTTAGAAATTGCTATTTTGTTAATGAAAGAAAAGCTATTTTTCTTGTCCATTAAAGTAACATCAAATTGATCAGAAATACAGTGTAGACATTGTTAATGTTGTAAATGACTGTTTTAGCTGGAAACGGCAGATTTTTTTAATGGTATATCTACATGGCAGGTTTTGTTAATTAATCCAAGTTTATCATTTTAAAAGGCTAATTAATCATTAGAAAACACTTTTGCAATTATGCCTGCACAGCTGAAAACTGTTGTCCTGCTTAAAGAAGCAATAAAACTGGCCTTCTTTAGACTAGTTGCTGTTGTGGTCTGGCACAATGACATCAATGAGAAATCGCAAGCTCAATATACAAATGTTTTGATGTCGCCGTTTTATCAACAGAAGAGTATAACCGATAAAACCAAAATGAGTAGATGTACTCCACTGCAAAAAGACTGGGTACGTGAGAACATTGATAGAATTTGTACGTCAGCTTTGATGGCAGGTTTGAAAGCTGTGATCAAAACGGCAATTGAGGGGGTAGTGGATGATATAGAGCAGGATGCTTTCAAATACTAGTTGAGTACAATTCAGCTCACTTCGCAGTCATGCAAAGGGTTAATACTGCCACAGTGAAAGTCACTAACAGTGGTTTTAATGGCCAAGGTAAGACAAAGAAACAAGAATGAAAAAATTGCGAAAAAACTTTAAAGTGTAGGGGGACAGATCCCTGTTTTAGATGTGGGGCCGTTGGTCATTGGAAGAATGAGTGTAGAGTGGTAATGGAGACTACTGCACCTGCTGCATTCGAGGGGATGCTGCGATGCAAGCATTTGCATCTTTGTCAAAACAGCAGCAGCAAACACTCCTGAAAGCAGTGGGACAGGAAACTTTCACATAGCGGTGTATGGCCTCGGTTAGATCAATAGTGGTTACTTTTTTTATGTGAAGGGAGACCACGTCTTACACAACTTTCTAATAGATACCGGCGCTTAAATATCACTGATTCCTTACGATGAGAAATTGGCTAAATTTGCGACAGGAAAAGTATCACATTTAGCGGGGTAACGGGCACAATTCTAAGGCGAAACAGCTATTACCTATGTCATTGGACATTGGGCCAGTAACCATACCAGGATAATTTGACATGGAAGGAAATGGAACCGATTTAGCTAGGTTGCTTGCTGTTGCTAGCTAATTTGTCCTGGGATATAAACATTGAGTTGTTATTTTACCTGAAATGCATAAGGTCCTCAACTCCGACAATCAATCCACAGATAAAAGGGTAAAATGAGTTTGTTTCTAGTAATCTCTCCTCCTTCAGGCTTCTTCTTCTTTGGACTTTATATGGTGGTTGGCAACCAACTTTAAGGTGCATTCCCACCACCAACTGGACTGAAGTGTGGACCTCTGTTCATCTTTCAATCACCCATGTGGGTATATGCTCCTAAAAACCAATCAGGAGATGGGAGAGGCGGGACTTGCAGCGTGTCAAACGTCAAAATAGAACCAAGTTCTACTTTAGCGCTTGGCTTTACAGACCCTCGCGAGCAGTGTTGGTGCAATGATTGAATAACATGTATGTGTACATTTATTTTGCAGCGCTTGCTCACGCGATGGGGGCGGTGTGGTCAGCATGTAAGCCATAAAAGTGTGTGTGTATCCGTTCGTTCGTCTGTCCGTCCGTCAGGAAAGGGAGCTGGCCAGGCTGGAGCAGCTGGTGGAGGAACAGCCACGTGGCAGCCAGGGCCCAGGGGAGGAGGAGAGGCAGGCCCATGTGGAGAGGGATGTGCTCAGGTACCAGGATCAGCGCACACAGCTCAGACTGGAACTCAGAGAGCTCCGGAGAGCCTTAAGCCAACTTCGCCGCCGCAGGTACGGTAACCCTCAGCTCTCACAGTCCAGCAGGGTTAAGGTAAATTCGAATTGAAGTCAGTCAATTCAGGAAGTGATTTGAATAAAAAAGTCAAAAATTTGAATAACTTTCTACATAAATAACTTCTCCTTTTAAGCTTATTGAGAAGTAATTGAAAAGAAATACACTTTTTTCAATTATTGGATTAGAATTTTTGTTCACTTCCTGAATTGACTGACTTCAATTTGAATTGACCCCAACCCTGCAGTCCAGTACATCATATTTTTTGGGAGACTAAAAGACCAACTTGGGGACATCTTGCTCAGGTATGTGTGTGTCTCCTCAGGGAGATGCTGGAGGGCCAAGGGGGGTCAGAGGTTGTGGAGGAGTCCCTGCGGCACCACGGGGCTCTGCTGGATGAAGTAGGCTGTTTGGAGAAGACCCTGCTCCGCCGCAGGGCTGAACTCAGGGAGGCAGACCGACTGCTGCTGGAGGCTCAGAGCAGCTTGAAGGACACAAGGACCAAGGTCACATATATTGACATATATCACATATATAATGTTATTAGGAAGTGTATATTCGACCGGAAGAAGAAAACGTACGCTTAGGCATAGGGGTCGAAATAAATAACTTAATGTTAGCATACCGCCGTCCACCACCATTCATTTTCTGCCAGTCGAATATACACTGCCATATTCTTATTACCTCTTGGGTGGCAGAATGTAGCGAGGGGGGTACATTTACGGGTGGCCATAAATAGCCCCCTTCATTTAAGGGGGAGGGGGGTGCAGTAGTTGGTTATCAGCAGCTTGATAGTCTGCCCTTCTGGTTTAAAATATTATAGTTGAATTACTGACCGTCTTACATTTGAAGACTTTGTTGCTGGTGAATGGTGATATTTGTCTGTAGTACCATCTCTTGTATCATTAGCCAGTAGTGTTGTAACAGACTGTTTCATGTGACCCTGTGTAGACCAAAGCGACTCTCCAGCAGCAAACTGAGGCCCGGAGGCGGCTCGCCGACACAGAGCAGGAGCTGGAGGAGCTGGAACTCCGCACTCGGGACAGCGCCTCTTTGCTGGTGGAGGCCAAACAGCATCTCAGGGATCTGCAGGAGGATCTCCAGGAGCTGAGGAGACGCAAGGAAGAGCAGGGAGACACTCTACAGAGGGTGGAGGAGGTGGTGGCTGCCCGCGACCTGGTGTTCCAAGAGGTCAACAAGAAGGTGAAACGAGCCAGTGAGCGACTGGAGGCCCTCCGGAGCCAGCTTCAGGAGACCCAGAGCAAGGAGGTCGCACTGCTGGAAACCTGCAAACAGTCTGAGAGCACCCTCGCCCAACGCAGGAGCGAGCTAGAGCAACTCAACATTCAGGTATTGCAATGACATTCTTAATTTTTCTGTCACAATGTCAAGTCAAATTTTATTTAAAGGGGTCACAACACACTTAGCCTCAATGAGAATCGGGAAGCCTGGTGAAGTCTATGGCCAAAATGAACTAAAATGGGGTGGAGAACCGGTGTAAATAAGTGACACCTCGCAACACATCAAACTAATCAAATGCCTTTCTTGGGTTCAGCTTAACATGCAGCACTCCTTCAACTGGCATGTCAGGGAGGGTCACTAGGGGCACTTGCCGGTAACCACGTTAGCCTCATTTAAATGCACACCGATATTCATAGCCGGTTCGATAGTCACAGACCTGTTTGTATCAATAATGTGCCAATGACCAATTAGTAGTTCAAATTACTTTGTATGTAACTGTGTGTGTGTGTATGTAGGTGCTGCGTGGGGATGTAGAGGCGCTCTATGTCCAGAAGGGTGAGCTGGAGGCCCAGCTGACTGGGAGGAGGGCCAGCGTGGCTGCACTCAAACAGCAGGGAGGTCAGGAAGAGGAGATCCTACAAAGTGTCCACTTACAGATCAACAAGCACAAAGCAGGTAACCAGCCCTAGCACGAGTCACACACAGCTAACTCACCTAGTTTTCACCTAGATTGACACGGTCAGAGGGTTTTGCTCAAGGCCCAGACCCTAAATAGCCTGGTCCAAGATCTGTTTGTGCTCTTGCTAACTCCATTGCTCATTGTCAAGCCAAACATGTTTGCATGGCAATAAGTGACAAGGAGTTGGCTTGATGGCACAAACAAACTGGCACTCAGGCTACGCCCAAAAGCCTAATGATAGCAAGGTACAGACATCCCAATAACTATATAAACAGTATAGAAGAGTAAAAGTATGTCAATATTATTATTAGTGCAAATCTGCCACGTGTGGTTACAGCGGGAAAGCGAGTGCAGCCCAAGAATCAGAAAGTGTGGACATGGCATAAGACCATGAACCATGAGGTTACTCTGCACTTCAATGCTTATGTATTACTACATAGTAGTAACCTTATAGAGTTGTGCAGTTTGATGACTGTGTGTCATTGTGTGTGTTTGTGCTTGCACATGTGTGTGTGTGTGCCTGGCTGTGTGCATATGTGTATGTGCAGAGCTGAAGCACGTTCTGGAGATGTTGCAGATGACGGGCCAGGAGCTGCAGGCGGTGAAGCTGCAGCATGACCAGCGCCTGGACCAGCTGGAGAGGAGTCAGGAGAGCCTGCAGCAGGTCAGAGGTCACTCGTAACGCTGACTGGATCTCAAATGGCACCTTATTGAGGGCTGTGACAGTTTGAATAGTAAAAATTATTTGGTGCACATTTTCCTCCACTCTTGACTGCATGTGCTGCCATAGAAATAGAATGGGCATCCTCATTCAAGTCAATTATGGTATAATGGGTGGACTGGCAGCCATTGTGAGTGTACCCAAAGGAGCAAAGCAGGAAGTAAAAGCAGGAAGTGCACCCATCAATACAGTGCAATCGGAAAGTATTCAGACCCCTTCCCTTTTTCCACATGTTGGTACGTTACAGCTTTATTCTAAAATGGATAAATACTTTTTTCACTCATCGATCTACACACAATACCCCATAATGACAAAAAAACTGAATTACCTTATGTACATAAGTTTTTCTATGAGACTTGAACCCTTTGCTATGAGACTCGAAATTTAGCTCAGGTACATCCTGTTTCCATTGATCATCCTTGAGATGTTTCTACAACTTGATTGGAGTCCACCTGTGGTAAATTTAATTGATTGGACATGATTTGGAAAGGCACATACCTGTCCCACAGTTGAGAGTGCATGTCAGAGTAAAAACCAAGCCATGAGGTCCAAGACAGGATTGTGTCGAGACACAGATCTGGGGAAGGGTACCAAAAGATTTCTTCAGCATTGAAGGTCCCCAAGAACACAGTGGCCTCCATCATTCTTAAATGGAAGAAATTTAGAACCACCAAGACCCTTTCTAGAGCTGGCCGCCCGGCCAAACTGAGCAATCGGGGGAGAAGGGCCTTGGTCAGGGAGGTGACCAAGAACCCATTGGTCACTCTGACAGAGCTCCAGAGTTCCTCTGTGGAGATGGGAGATATATAATGGCGCAGGAGGAGATGTTTGCCGTTTTATAGGCTCCTAACCAATTGTGCTATTTTGTGTTTTTTTGCGTTTTTTTACTTATTTTGTACATAATGTTTCGGCCACCGTTTCTTATGACTGAAAAGAGCTTCTGGCTATCAGAACAGTGATTACTCACCTCGAACTGGACAAAGACTTTTTTACTTTAACGAGTCGGACGCAAAGGATTTACTCCAGATACCAGACCATAGCCAAATCGCCGTCATTCGCATGAAGAGAAGACGCCGATACAGGGGACGCAGGTCCGGGTGCCTTTGTTAGAATTCTTCGATGAGTAGGTAATCCGTAGCTGTCTATTTACCACCAAAAATCTATGCTGGCACTAAGACCGCACTCAATGAGCTGTATAAAGACATAAGCAAACAAGAAAATGCAAGAAACAAACAAAAAAATCAGGGGCGGTGCTCCTAGTGGCGGGGGACTTTAATGCATTTCTACCAGCATGTTACATGTGCAACCAGTGGGAAAAAAACTCTAGACCACCTTTACTCCACACACAGAGAGGCATAGATAGCTCTCTCTCGCCCTCCATTTGGCAAATCTGACCATAATTCTTTCCTCCTGATTCCTGCTTACAAGCAAAAACTAAAGCAGGAAGTACCAGTGACTCATTCAATACGGAAGTGGTCAGATGACGCAGATGCTAAGCTACAGGACTGTTTGCTAGCACAGACTGGAATATGTTCCGAGATTCCTCCAATGGCATTGAGGACTATACCACATCAGTCACCGGCTTCATCAATAAGTGCATCAATGATGTTGTCCCCACAGTGACCGTACGTACACGCCATGGTTCACAGACAACATCCAGAGTGAGCTAAAGGGTAGAGCTGCTGCTTTCAAGGAGCGGGACTCTAACCCAGACACTTAAAAGAAATCCCGCTATGCCCTCAGACGAACCATCAAACATACAAAGGGTAAATACAGGACTAAGATTGAGTCCTACTACACCGGATCTGATGCTTGTCGGATATGGCAGGGCTTGCAAACTATTACGGACTACAAAGGGAAGCCCAGCCGCGAGATGACCAGTGACACCAGCCTTCCAGACGAGCTAAACAACTTCTATGCGCGCTTCAAGGCAAGCAACACTGAAACATGCATGAGAGCACCAGCTGTTCCGGACGACTGTGTGACCACGCTCGCCATAGCCGATGTGAGTAAGACCTTTAAACAGGTCAACATTCACAAGGCCGCAGGACCAGACGGATTACAGATTGAGTCTGTAATACCTACATGTTTCAAGCAGACCACCATAGTCCATGTGCCCAAGAACACCAAGGTAACCTGCCTAAATGACTACCGACCCGTAGCACTCACGTCTGCATCCATGAAGTGCTTAGAAAAGCTGGTCATGACTCACATCAACACCATCATCCCAGAAACCCTAGACCCACTCCAATTTGCATACCAACCCAACATATCCACAGATGAAACTGCCCTTTCCCACCTGGACAAAAGGAACACCTACGTGAGAATGCTTGCTGTTCATTGACAACAGCTCAGCGTTCAACTCCATATTTTCCTCAAAGCTCATCACTAAGCTAAGGACCCTGGGATTAAACACCTCCCTCAACACGGGGGGTCCTTCAGGGGTGCATGCTCAGTCCCCACCTGTACTCCCTGTTCACCCATGACTGCGTGGCCAAGCACGACTCCAACACCATCATTAATTTGCTGACAACAGCACTGTGGTAGGCCTGATCACCGACAACGATGAGACTATAAGGAGGAGGTCAGAGACCTGGCAGTGTGGTGCCAGGACAACAACCTCTCCGTCAACGTGATCAAGACAAACGAGATGATCGTGGACTACAGGAAAAGGAGGGACGAGCCCACCCTCATTGTCATCGACGAAGCTGTAGTGGAGCAGGTTGAGAGCTTCAAGTTCCTTGGTGTACACATCACCAACAATTTATCATTGTCCAAACACACCAAGACGGTCGTGAAGAGGACACGACAACACCTTTTCCCCCTCAGGAGACTGAAAAGATTTGGCATGGGTCTTCAGATCCTCAAAACGTTCTACAGCTGCACCATCGAGAGCTTCCTGACTGGTTGCATCACCGCCTGGTATGGCAACAGCTCGGTCTCCGACCGCAAGGCGCTAGAGGGTAGTGTGTATGGTCCAGTACATCACCAGGGCCAAGCTTCCTGCCATCCAGGACCTCTATTCCAGGCGGTGACAGAGGAAGGCCATAAAAATTGGCAAAGACTCCAGCCATCCTAGTCATAGACTGTTCTCTCTTCTACCGCACGGCAAGCAGTACCGCAGCACCAAATGTACACTACCGTTGAAAAGTTTGGGATCACTTAGAAATGTCCTTATTTTACATGAAAACATACATGAAATGAGTTGCAAAAGAATAGGAAATATAGTCAATATGCTGACATGGTTATATATAATGATTAAAACATTTTGGGGAAATAATAACTGTGTCCTTCAAACTTTGCTTTTGTCAAAGAATCCTCCATTTGCAGCAATTACAGCCTTGCAGACCTTTTGGCATTCCAGTTGTCAATTTGTTGAGGTGATCTGAAGAGATTTCACCCCATGCTTCCTGAAGCATCTCTCACAAGTTGGATTGGCTTGATGGGCACTTCTTACGTATCTTACGGTCAAGCTGCTCCCACAACAGCTCAATAGGGTTGAGATCCAGTGACTGTGCTGGCCACTCCATTATAGACAGAATACCAGCTGACTGCTTCTTCCCTAAATAGTTATTGCATAGTTTGGAGCTGCTTTGGGTCATTGTCCTGTTGTAGGAGGATGGCGTTGCAAAATGGAGTGATGGCCTTCCTTCTTCAAGATCCCTTTTACCCTGTACAAATCTCCCACTTTACCACCTCCAAAGCACCCCCAGACCATCACATTGCCTCCACCATGCTTGACAGATGGCGTCAAGCACTGCTCCAGCATCTTTTCATTTTTCTGCATCTCACGAATGTTCTTCTTTGTGATCCAAACACCTCAAACTTAAATTCCTCTGTCAATAACACTTTTTTCCAATCTTCCTCTGTCCAGTGTCTGTGTTCTTTTGCCCATCTTAATCTTTTATTTTTATTGGCCAGTCTGAGATATGGCTTTTTCTTTGCAACTCTGCCTAGAAGGCCAGCATCCTGGAGTCGCCTCTTCACTGTTGACGTTGAGACTGGTGTTTTGCGGGTACTATTTAATGAAGCTGCCAGTTGAGGACTTGTGAGGCATCCGTTTCTCAAACTAGACACTCTTATGTACTTATGTCTTCTTGCTCAGTTATGCACCGGGGCCTCCCACTCCTCTTTCTATTCTGTTTAGAGCCAGTTTGCGCTGTTCTGTGAAGGGAGTAGTACACAGCGTTGTAGGAGATCTTTAGTTTCTTGGCAATTTCTCACACGGAATAGCCTTCATTTCTCAGAACAAGAATAGACTGATGAGTTCCAGAAGAAAGTTCTTTGTTTCTGGCCATTTTCTATGTATATATTCCATTTAAGATCAGCTGTATCAAATTCATTTATAAAGCCCTTCTTACATCAGCTGATATCTCAAAGTGCTGTACAGAAACCCAGCCTAAAACCCCAAACAGCAAGCAATGCAGGTGTAGAAGCACGGTGGCTAGGAAAAACTTCCTAGAAAGGCCAGAACCTAGGAAGAAACCTAGAGAGGAACCAGGCTATGGCCAGCTCATTTACAACATTAACAATGTCTACACTGTATTTTGGATCAATTTGATGTTATTTTAATGGACAAAAAATGTGCTTTTCTTTCAAAAACAAGGACATTTCTGAGTGACCCCAAACTGTTGAACGGTAGTGTAGGTCCAAAATGCATCTTAACATCTTCTACCCCCAAGCCATAAGACTGTTGAACAGCTAATCAAATGGTTACCCGGACTATTTGTATTGACCCCCCCAGTCTTTTTTTTTTTTACGCTGCTGTTATTATTTTTTACTTTAGTTTATTTCGTAAATAACAGGGCTACCTGTTGTATTCGGAGCATGTGACAAATAACATTTGATTTGATTTGAGTACCTTCCAGAAGGACAACCATCTCTGCAGCACTCAACCAATCAGGCCTTTATGGTAGTGGCCAGACAGAAGCCACTCATCAGTAAAAGGCACACGACAGCCCGCTTGGAGTTTGCCAAAAAGCACCTAAAGGACTAGACTATAGGAAACATGATTCTCTGGTCTGATGAAACCAAGAATGAACTCTTCGGCCTAAATGTCAAGCGTCGTGTATGGAGGAAACCGGGCACCATCCCTACGGTGAAGCATGGTGGTAGCAGCATCATGCTGTGGGTATGTTTTTCAGCGGACGGGACTGGGTGACTAGTCAGGATCGAGGGAAGATGAAAGGAGGAAAGTACAGAGAGATCATTGATGAAAACCTGCTCCAGAGCGCTCAGGACCTCAGAATGGGGTGAAGATTCACCTTCCAATAGGACAATGACCCTGAGCACACAGCCAAGACAACGCAGGAGTGGCTTTGGGATAAGTCTCAATGTCCTCAAACCCGATCGAACATCTCTGGAGAGACCTGAAAATAGCTGTGCAGCGACGCTCCCTGTCAAACGTGATAGAGCTTGAGAGTATCTGCAGAGAAGAATGGGAAAAACTCAAATACAGGTGTGCCAAGCTTGTAGCGTCATATCCAAGAAGACTCGAGATTATAATCACTGCCATAGGTGCTTCAACAATGTACTGGGTGAAGGGTCTGAATACTTTTGTAAATGTGATATTTCCGTTTTTAATTTTTTATGAATTTGCAAACATTTCTAAAAACCTGTTTTTGCTTTGTCATCATGGGGTATTGATGAGGGGGAACAAACTATTTGATACATTTTAGAATACGGCTGTAACAAAATGTGGAAAAAGTCAACGGGTCTGAATACTTTCCGAATACACTGTATGTGCTGTGATTTGTTGATTCACATGGACTGAGATTACCAAAATGTTATATTATTATCCGTATTTAGTGCGCTACGTTTGACCAGGGCTCATAGGGCTCTTGTCCGAAATAGTGCCATTTAATGTGTACACAGACAAGTGGGTGTTTACACTTTTTTTTGTTTTTTTTTGTGTGTGTATTTTATGTCTCTGTGTGTTCCCCCAGGTGCGCGTGGAGCTGCAGGCGCTGCAGCAGGAGGCATCACGCCAGAAGTCTGAGGGCGAGCTCCAGAGGAGGCTGGCGGAGCAGGACCGGATGGAGCTAAAAGAGGAGGCGCAGGGAGTCCGGGAGCAGGCGGAGGAGGCCGCCAGGGAGAGGAACAGGCTGGAGGAGCAATGCCGGAACCTGGAGGCCAGACGGACACACGCCGACCGGTGCTTGGAGGCGGCGGAGGACGCGGCGCGGGGGGCTGAGGCTGAGCTGAACAGGCTGCATGCAGAGCTGGGCCAGCTGAGACAGGAGCAGAGACAGCCTCACACACACAGGTATGAATCACCCACAAACTGCACTTTTTCTATTATTGTATTTATTGTCTTTAATTTTCTAGAAGATATGTCCTTTGTCTATGCTTGATGATATGTTTTAATGTATGCACACGAGCCGGAAGCAAAATCTCTCCACGGGGATAATAAAGTCATTATTTTATCTTATCTCATCTTATCCTTCAGGCAGAAGATGGAACGAGACACGGCAGCCACTCAGCAACAGCTATACCGGGAGTCTGAGATCTTCAGTGGTCGGAAGGAGCAGGTGGAAGAGCAAAAACGGCAATTAGAGATGCTGGAGGAGGAGGTGCGAGTGTTGGTCATGGTCCGGGACAGTGTCGTGCGGGAGGAGCAGGAGGCGAGGAAGCAGCTGGAGGAGGATGAACGGAGAGCTGAGCAGCTGGAGCACAGGCTGATGGAGCTGCACACTGACCTGGCTGAGAGGCAGACTCAACTACAAGTAACATGACAGGGCAAGATTTAGACACCATACACTGTTGCCAATAAGTCGTAGTCTGAAATAGCACCCTTTTCCCTGTATAGTGCATTACTTTGGTCAAAAACTGCACTTTTTTAGGCGCAGCCATAGTGAAATAGGCCTATACAATTTGCATATACTCCAGAATGTTATGAAGAGTGATCAGATGAATTGCAATTAATTGCAAAGTCTCTCTTTGCCATGCAAATGAACCGAATCCCCCCAAAATATTTCCACTGCATTTCAGCCCTGCCACAAAAGGACCAGCTGACATCATGTCAGTGATTCTCTCGTTAACACAGGTGTGAGTGTTGACAAGGCTGGAGATTACTCTGTCATGCTGATTGAGTTTGAATAACAGACTGGAAGCTTCAAAAGGAGGGTGGTGCTTGGAATCATTGTTCTTCCTCTGTCAACCATGGTTACCTGTAAGGAAACACGTGCCGTCATCATTGGTTTGCACAAAAAGGGCTTCACAGGCAAGGATATTGCTGCCAGTAAGATTGCACCTAAATCAACCATTTATCGGATCATCAAGAACTTCAAGGAGAGCGGTTCAATTGTTGTGAAGAAGGCTTCAGGGCGACCAAGAAAGTCCAGCAAGCGCCAGGACCGTCTCCTAAAGTTAATTCAGCTGCGGGATTGGGGCATCACCAATACAGAGCTTGCTCAGGAATGGCAGCAGGCAGGTGTGAGTACATCTGCACGCACAGTGAGGCGAAGACTTTTGGAGGATGGCCAGGTGTCAAGAAGAGCAGCAAAGAAGCCACTTCTCTCCAGGAAAAACATCAGGGACAGACTGATATTCTGCAAAGGGTACAGGGATTGGACTGCTGAGGACGTCATTTTCTCTGATGAATCCCCTTTCCGATTGTTTGGGGCTTCCGGAAAAAAGCTTGTCCGGAGAAGACAAGGTGAGCGCTATCATCAGTCCTGTGTAGTGCCAACAGTAAAGCATCCGGAGACCATTCATGTGTGGGGTTGCTTCTCAGCCAAGGGAGTGGGCTCACTCACAATTTCGCCTAAGAACACAGCCATGAATAAAGAATGGTAACAACACATCCTCCGAGAGCAACTTCTCCCAACCATCCAGGAGCAGTTTGGTGACAAACAATTCCTTTTCCAGCACGATGGAGCACCTTGCCATAAGGCAAAAGTGATAACTAAGTGGCTCGGGGAACAAAACATCGATATTTTGGGTCCATGGCCAGGAAACTCCCCAGACCTTAATCCCATTGAGAACTTGTGGTCAATCCTCAAGAGACAGGTGGACAAACAAAAACCCACAAATTCTGACAAACTCCAAGCATTGATTATTCAAGAATGGGCTGCCATCAGTCAGGATGTGGCCCAGAAGTTAATTGACAGCATGCCAGGGCGGATTGCAGAGGTCTAGAAAAAGAAGGGTCAACACTGCAAATATTTACTCTTTTTATCAACTTCATGTAATTGTCAATAAAAGCCTTTGACACTTGTGAAATGCTTGTAATTATACTTCAGTATTCCATAGTAACATCTGACAAAAATATCTAAAGACACTGAAGCAGCTAACTTTGTGGAAATTAATATTTGTAATTCTCAAAACTTTTTGCCACAACTGTATACTCAATGGCTCCATAGTTGTATTGGTTCACAACGTTTCAAACCTAAAACTGCTGCTTAAGTGCAATGGAGGAAGCAGTCATTTCTGTGTGTGTGTGTAGTGTGCGCGGGAGCTGCAATGTGAGGCCAAAGAGCGTGAGGAGAGGCAGCGGCAGAGGCTCCAGGAACTGCAGGCCCAGAGCCAGGTTGAGGAGAGCTCTCTGGCCCAGCACACACTCAGACTGGAGCAGGTCAACACTGCAGTGGCCGACATGGAGGACAGGAACCGGCGAGTAGTGACCAGGGACCACAAGCAGTGTGCCGTCCTGCAAGAGCACGTGCCTCTGCTTGGTAAGCGAAAAATAACTTGTACTACTTACAGTTGAAGTCAGAAGTTTACATACACTTAGGTTGGAGTCATTAAAACAAATTTTTCAACCACACCACACGTTTCTTGTTAACAAACTATAGTTTTGGAAAGTCGGTTAGGACATCTACTTTGTGCATGACACAGTCATTTTTCCAACAATTGTTTACAGACAGATTATTTCACTTATAATTCACTGTATCACAATTCCAGTGGGTCAGAAGTTTACATACACTAAGTTGACTGTGCCTTTAAACAGCTTGTGAAATTCCAGAAAATGATGTCATGGCTTTAGAAGCTTCTGATAGGCTAATTGACATAACTTGAGTCAATTGGAGAGGTGTACCTGTGGATTTATTTCAAGGCCTACCATCAAACTCAGTGCCTCTTTGCTTGACATCATGTAAAAATCAAAAGAAATCAGCCAAGATGTCAGAAAAAAAATTGTAGACCTCCACAAGTCTGGTTCATCCTTGGGAGCAATTTCCAAACGCCTGAAGGTACCACGTTCATCTGTACAAACAATAGTACGCAAGTATAAACACCATGGGACCACACAGCCGTCATACCGCTCAGGAAGGAGACGCGTTCTGTCTCCTAGAGATGAGCGTACTTTGGTGCAAAAAGTGCAAATCAATGCCAGAACAACAGCAAAGGACCTTGTGAGGATGCTGAAGGAAACTGGTACAAAAGTATCTATAACCACAGTTAAACAAGTCCTATATCAACATAACCTGAAAGGCCACTCCGCAAGGAAGAAGCCACTGCTCCAAAACCGCCATAAAAAAGCCAGACTACGGTTTGCAACTGCACATGGGGACAAAGCTAGTACTTTTTGGAGAAATGTCCTCTGGTCTGATGAAACAAAAATACAACTGTTTGGCCAAAATGACCATTGTTATGTTTGGAGGAAAAAGGGGGAGGCTTGCAAGCCGAAGAACACCATCCCATCCGTGAAGCACGGGGGTGGCAGCATCAAGTTGTGGGGGGGTGCTTTGCTGCAGGAGGGACTGGTGTACTTCACAAAATAGATGGTATCATGATGAATGAAAATGATGTGGACATATTGAAGCAACATCTCAAGACATCAGTCAGGAAGTTAAAGCTTGGGCGCAATTGAGTCTTCCAAATGGACAATGACCCCAAGCATACTTCCAAAGTTTTGGCAAAATGGCTTAAGGACAACAAAGTCAAGGTATTGGGGTGACCATCACAAAGCCCTGACCTCAATCCTATAGAAAATGTGTGGGCAGAACTGAAAAAGCGTTTGCGAGCAATGAGGCAAACCTGTCTCAGTTACACCAGCTGAGTCAGGATGAATTTGCCAAAATCCACCCAACTTATTGTGGAAGGCTACCCAAAACATTTGACCCAAGTTAAACAATTTAAAGCAATGCTACCAAATACTTGTCACGCCCTGACCATAGATAGCTTTTATTCTCTATGTTGGTTAGGTCGGGATGTGGGAATTATATTTCTATGTTGGCCTAGTATGGTTCCCAATCAGAGGCAGCTGTTTATCGTTGTCTCTGATTGGGGATCATATTTAGGTAGCCATTAACCCATTGTGCTTTGTGGGATCTTGTCTATGTATAGTTGCCTGTGAGCATTATTCTAGCTTTACGTTTCGTTTGTTCGTTTTGTTTGAAGTTTTTCTATTCCAAAATAAAGGATGGAAACATACCACGCTGCATCTTGGTCTACTCCTTATGACGAACATGACAATACTAATAGAGTGTATGTAAACTTATGACCCACTGGGAATGTGATGAAAGAAATAAAAGCTGAAATAAATACTTCTCTCTACTATTATTCTGACATTTCACATTCTAAAAATGAAGTGGTGATCCTAACTGACCTAAGACAGGGCATTTTTACTCAGATCAAATGTCAGGAATTGTGAAAAACTGAGTTAGAATGTATTTGTCTAAGGTGTATGTAAACTTCCTATTAGACTTAGACTCCTTATTTGCTCGCTATCGCTGTACTCTCGCTCTCAACCAGGGTTAAAATAATATTAGTTTTCTTTCAAATACTTTGATTGAGCTTACCTGGCACCATGGAACCAATGGTATAGTCCCCAAAGTACAAAGCCTGCCCATCTGACGCCACACGCAGGCTCAATCAAATGCTCCAAAGAGTTTGAAAGACATACAGTGCCAGTCAAAAGTTTTAGAACACCTACTCATTCCACTATTTTAGTGAAGACATCAAAAGTATTAAATAACATATGGAATCATGTAGTAACCAAAAAAGTGTTAAACAAATCAAAATATATTATATATTTTTTAGATTCTTTAAAGTAGCTACCCTTTCCCTTGATGACAGCTTTGCATTCTCTTGGCATTCTCTCAACCATGCATTTAAATTAACAGGTGTGCCTTGTTAAAAGTTAATTTGTGGAATTTATTTTCTTCTTAATGCGTTTGAACCAATCAGTTGTGTTGTGACAAGGTAGGGGTGGTATACAGAAGATAGCCATATTTGGTCAAATTCCATATTATGGCAAAAACAGCTCAAATAAGCAAAGAGAAATGACAGTCCATCATTACTTTTAGACATGAAGGTCAGTCAATGAGTAAAAGTGCAGTCGCAAAAACCATCAAGGGCTATGATGAAACTGGCTCTAATGAGGACCCAGAATTACCTCTGCTGCAGAGGATAAGTTCATTAGAGTTAACTTAGACTTGGAGTTAACACTTATTTTAACTTAATATAATACATCAATAAAATCAATTTAGCCTCAAATAAATAATGAAACATGTTCAATTTGGTTTAAATAATGCAAAAAACAAAGTGTTGGAGAAGAAAGTAAAAGTGCAATATGTGCCATGTAAGAAAGCTAACGTTTAAGTTCCTTGCTCAGAACATGAGAACATATGAAAGCTGGTGGTTCCTTTTAACATGAGTCTTCAATATTCCCAGGTAAGACGTTTTAGGTTGTAGTTATTATAGGAATTATAGGACTATTTCTCTCTATACGATTTGTATTTCATATACCTTTGACTATTGGATGTTCTTATAGGCACTTTAGTATTTCCAGTGTAACAGTATAGCTTCCATCCCTCTCCTCGCTGCTACCTGGGCTCGAACCAGGAACACATCGACAACAGCCACCCTCGAAGCAGTGTTACCCATGCAGAGCAAGGGGAACAAGTACTCCAAGTCTCAGAGCGAGTGACGTTTGAAACGCTATTAGCGTGCACCCCGCTAACTAGCTAGCCATTTCACATCGGTTACACCAGCCTAATCTCGGGAGTTGATAGGCTTGAAGTCATAAACAGCGCAATGCTTGAAGCATTGCGAAGAGCTGCTGGCAAAACGCACGAAAGTGCTGTTTGAATGAATGCTTACGAGCCTGCTGGTGCCTACCATCGCTCAGTCAGACTGCTCTATCAAATCATAGACTTAATTATAACATAATAACACACAGAAATACGAGCCTTAGGTCATTAATATGGTCGAATCCGGAAACTATCATCTCGAAAACAAAACATTTATTATTTTAGTGAAATACGGAACCGTTCCGTATTTTATCTAACGGGTGGCATCCATAAGTCTAAATATTCCTGTTACATTGCACAACCTTCAATGTTATGTCATAATTATGTAAAATTCTGGCAAATTAGTTCGCAATGAGCCAGGCGGCCCAAACTGTTGCATATACTCTGACTCTGCGTGCAATGAACGCAAGAAGTGACACAATTTCACCTGGTTAATATTGCCTGCTAACCTGGATTTCTTTCAGCTAAATATGCAGGTTTAAAAATATATACTTCTGTGTATTGATTTTAAGAAAGGCATTGATGTTTATGGTTAGGTACACGTTGGAGCAACGAGTCCTTTTTCGCGAATGCGCACTGCGTCAATTATATGCAACACAGGACACGCTACATAAACTAGTAATATCATCAACCATGTGTAGTTATAACTAGTGATTATGATTGATTGATTGTTTTTTATAAGATAAGTTTAATGCTAGCTAGCAACTTACCCTGGCTTCTTACTGCATTCGCGTAACAGGCGGGCTCCTCGTGAGGCAGGTGGTTAGAGCGTTGGACTAGATAACCGTAAGGTTGCAAGATTGAATCCCTGAGCTGACAAGGTAAAAATCTGTTGTTCTGCCCCTGAACAAGGCAGTTAACCCACCGTTCCTAGGCCGTCATTGAAAATAAGAATGTGTTCTTAACTGACTTGCCTAGTTAAATAAAGGTGTTAAAAAAAATAAAAATAAAAATTATTCGGCGTAAATCGGCGTGCAAAATTACCGATTTCCGATTGTTATGAAAACTTGAAATCGGCCCTAATTAATCGGCCAATCCGATTAATCGGTCAACCTCTAATTGATACGCCATCCTATCTGGTTTGCGCTTAGTGGGACTATCATTTATTTCTCAACAGGACAATGACCCAACACACCTCCAGGCTGTGTAATGGCTATTTGATCAAGGAGAGTGATGGCGTGCTGCATCAGATGATCTGGCTTCAACAATTACCCTGCCTCAACCCAATTGAGATGGTTTGGGATGAGTTGGACCGCGGAGTGAAGGAAAAGCAGCCAACAAGTGCTCAGCATATGTCTGAACTTCTTCAAGACTGCTGGAAAAGCATTCCTCATGAAGCTGGTTGAGAGAATGCCATGAGTGTGCAAAGCTGTCAAGGCAAAGGGTGGCTACTTTGAAGAATTTGTTTAACACTTTTTTTTTGTTTAATACATAATTCCATATGTGTTATTTCATCATTTGGATGTCTTCACTATTATTCTACAATGTAGAAAATAGTAAAAATACAGAAAAACCCTTGAATGAGTAGGTGCGTCCAAACTTTTGACTGGTACTGTATTTGAAAGAAAGCAAATACTCTTTGAACTCAGGTCTGATCTCAATACACTTTATCTTTCATCATTCGCTCCTATCACCAATCTTCACTGCAGTGTTTGCTGGTTTTTGCCTGCCTGGTTTGTCCATCCACACCTGAAGCAGTTTGTTACCTGACTGTGTGTGTGTGTGTGTGTGTGTGAATGTGATCCCAGGGCAGGAGCTGTGTGAGAGGGAGGCCCAGCTGCAGGAGCAGGCTGAGGAGCTGCTTACGCTGCAGGAGGAGCTGGGGGCGTGTCGGGTGGAGGTGCAGTGTATGCAGGAGGAGAGGAGGACTGCCGAGAGCAGGCTGCAGGCCCAGAAGAGCTGCGAGCACGCCCACCAAGAGAAACTTAAGGAGACAGAGCAGGTGGGTCATAGGAATGGATGGATGGATAGATGGTAGGGAGGGATATGGATGGCTACTGGCTTTTCACTTAAACTTAGTGGATATCTACGTATTTTTCATTGCTGTACCATTTTAACAGGATGGTATCGTAGCGTCTGTCATCAGACTGTGGGTTGCGACGACTAAGGAGGAACTAATTTGGAACTCTGTTCCGGTGCACATTTTTTCATCAATGATCATTTGGAAAAATAACGATTTCGCAGGTGTTCGCATCTTTCTAATTTTCGGAAGGGGTGGGGACAGTTGGCCCATGTGTTGGCTGTGAGTTTCCGTTCAGGCGGTTGGAGACTTCGCTAGTCTCGTTAGTATCTTTTCTCCTACATCTTCCCCCAGAACCTAATCGAGCATCTGAAGCAATTTCAATTCTTCGTTTCCGAGATTAAGAAGAATGAAACGTGTCGCCCATAGTCTCTGTTGACATATTTAGGCAATCTGAGTGGCAAATTTGCAGGGTTTCGGAGAAAGTGATTGGTAACAGGATAAATAATAATAATATTAAACAATATAGCAGCATCATAAGTGGTGGTTGTGTGTGTGTGTGTGTGTGTGTGTGTGTGTGTGTGTGTGTGTGTGTGTGTGTGTGTGTGTGTGTGTGTGTGTGTGTGTGTGTGTGTGTGTGTGTGTGTGTGTGTGTGTGTGTGTGGCTAGAGACCTAGGTGGGGGTGGGCAGCTATTATCTAGCTGTTTAAAAGTCTCATTGCTTGGGGGTAGAAACTGTCTCGGAGCCTGTTGGTCCGAGACCTGATACTCTGGTACCGCCTACCGGAAGGAAGCAGAGAGAACAGTCTATAGAAGGGGTGGCCGGAGTTTTGGGAAATTATTTGGGCCTTCCTCAGACACCGCTTGCTATGCATGTCCTGAATGGCTGGGAGCTGGCCATGGTAGATCAGGCTGCACAGGACAACAACCAGAAGGCCAGAGGCCTGCAGAAGGAGCTCAACACAGTGTCCAAGGAGATGATGGGCCTCAGAGACAATGTTCTGTACATCTCCACTACAGAGTTGGAGTTAGTTACAGAGTTAGACCTTCAAATGTAGACTGAGTGTACAAAACATTAGGAACACCTTCCTAATATTGATTTGCACCCCCTTTTGCCCTCAGAACAACCTCAATTCGTTGGGGCATGAGACTACAAGGTTTAGAAAGTGTTCCACAGGGATGCTGGCCCATGTTGACTCCAATGCTTCCCAAAGTTGTCAAGTTGGCTGGATATCCTTTGACTAGTGGACCATTCTTGATACACACTGGAAGCTGTTGAGCGTGAAAACCCAGCAGCAACATTGCAGTTCTTGACACACTCAAACCGATGCACCTGTTACCATACCCCATTCAAAGACACTTAAATATTTTGTCTTGCCCATGCACCCTCTGAAAGACACACATACACAATCCATGTCTCAATTGTCTCAAGGCTTAAAAATCCTTCTTAAACTTGTCTTCTCCCCTTCATCTACACTGATTGAAGTGGATTTAACAGGTGACATCAATAAGAGATCATCGCTTTCACATGGATTCACGTGGTATTCACACCCCTTGACTTTTTCCACATTTTATTGTCTTACAAGGTGGGATTCAAATGGATTCAGACTGTCACCGATCTACACAAAAAACTCTAATGCCAAAGTGGAAGAAAAATTCTGACATTTGTAAAACATTTATGAAAAATAACAGTAATATACAGTACATAACTATTCAACCTCCTGAGTCATGTCAGAATCACCTTTGGCAGCGATTACAGCTGTGAGTCTTTCTGGGTAATTATCTAAGAGCTTTGCACACCTGGATTGTACAACTCTGTCAAGTTTGTTGTTGATTATTGCTAGACAGCCATTTTCAAGTCTTGCCATGGAATTTCAGGCCTATTTAAGTCAAAAATGTAACTCGAACATTCAGTGTCGTCTTGGTAAGCAATATATACTATATTATACTATATATTTGGCCTTGTGTTTTAGGTTATTGTCTTGCTGAAAGGTGAATTTGTCTCCAAGTGTCTGTTGGAAAGCAGACTGAACCAGGTTTTCCTCTAGGTTTTTTCCTGTGCACAGCTCTATTATGCTTCTTTGCCATATTTTTTGCAGTTTTTCTTTAGTTCCTTATTGCAAACAGGATGCGTGTTTTGGAATATTTGTATCCTGTACATGCCTCCTTCTTTTCACTCTTTCATTTAGATTAATATTGTGGAGTAACTACAATGTTGTTGATCCATCCTCAGTTTTCTCCTATCACAGCCATTAAAGTAAGAAACTGTTTTTAAGTCACCATTGGCCTCATGGTGAAATCCCTGAGCGGTTTCCTTCCTCTCCGGCAACTGAGTTAAGAAGGACGCCTGTATCTTTGTAGTGTGTGGGTTTATTGATACACCGTCCAAAGTGTAATTAACTTCACCATGCTCAAAGGGATATTCAATGGCTGCTTTTTTTATCCTTCTTTGTGAGGCATTGGAAAACCTCTCTGGTCTTTGGTTGAATCTGCTTTTGAAATATACTGCTCGGCTGAGGGACCCTACAGAGAATTGTATGTGTGGGGTACAGAGATGTGAGGTAGTCATTCAAAAATCATGTTAAACTATTATTGCACACAGAGTGAGTCAATGCAACTTATTATATGACTTGTTAAACTAATTTTAGGCTTGCCATAACAAACTTTGACATTATGGGATATTGTTTGTAGGCCAGTGACACAAAATGTAATCTGTTTTAAATTCAGACTAACACAAGAAAATTTGGAAAAAGTCAATGGGTGTGAATACTTTCTGAAGGCAATGTTATGGAAAGAGTAGATGTACCTAATGTTTTGTACAATCAGTGTATATCTCCCAACCTGTCTGATGGGTCACGTCATTGAGAAAATCAAGGAACTGGAGTGTTTTTTTGTTTTTAAAATGCAGTATTCAAAAGATTGGCCAGCTGGCTCTGACTGGTTCTGGAGCTGGATTTGTCATAAGCATTGATTTAGGGAAAACTTCATCACCGATAGAAACCACTGGCCTATATTTGACCATCTATTGTCATCTCCAAAAGAGTCTTCCATAAATTGCGGCCGCAAATCCGCCATCAAAATATTTAGAAAGAATCACTGTGCAACCTTTGGTAGGTGGGCTGCTGACAGGCTTCGGCTGTGGCAAAGCCAAGTCAGCCCATGCACTTGGTTTCTCACAGGGGAAGTGAAATGATAGGCTACAATGACTTTGCTCATGATCATGCATGCCGCAAATGGCATGTAACTTTAATTTCCTTATTTTCTTTCGCGGGTGCCTTTTCATTATCTGGGTAGACACTTCTAGCTAACGTTACACCAAACAAAGCAATGGAGATTTGCACATAGTGGGCAGTTCAGATTTGTCACTTCAAACCCAAATATATCATACTTTTACTAAAACGATGACTTATTGACTTAAATTGTTGCACATCATAGGTAAGCTATAGCCATCGTCTTTCAGCTCGAAAAAGTAGATTACTGTTTTGGGCATTTAAACTACACTCAAAAGCTATCTTTTTAATATTTTGTTCATTAGTCCACTGTTAATACAATAAAGAAAATCATGCATATCAGCAGTCAAGTTTTCAAGATGGAGCACTTTCAGTACAGAGTATGAAGTTGCATTCTGTTATGTAATCTGTTGTGTCCCTCAGCTGCGCAGTCAAGAGGAGGGGGGCGAGAGCCGCCTGAGGGAGATCAAGGAAGCCATGCGTTGGCTGAAGACTGACGTCAAGGCAGAGCTGAACAGTGGGATGGTAGAGCTGCCCCTCGCCCCTGACCAAGATTCCTCCTCCTCAGACACTGACGACCACAAAGAGAACTACCCCCTCTACTCAACCCCAGCCGTGCCTAGGCCAGCCTGCAATCCTACTGTAATGCCTCAGCTTTGCTACCTTACATCTCTCCCTGTCATATCTAGTTTGTGCTGCACACACAAGTCTGTTAGCCTGGTTGCCAGTCTATTTCTGCTCTCTTGCCAACACCTTATGGAATTGTTTAGCTTGACAATGACAAAGGCAAGAGCACAAACATATCTGAGACCAGGCTTCAAGTCTGTGTGTACAAAGCTTTTTTGAGCAATGCCCAAGATTTGTGTCTGTGGTTAACTTTTGGTATTTGAGTTTAACATACTTACATTTTCATCATACCTCATGCGAAATACCTTGTAACAAAGATTACTGCAGAACCGCTGTTCTACCATCACTAGCAGGCAGAGGTCTTGCCTGTGTTCCTTAGATTGATGGAGTGTACAGTACAGTGTAGGAATTCCTCTGAAGCGATGACAGGTCTGTGTTTCTCTGCATCTGTCTTCAGGATGAGCAGTGGAAGGGAGAGGTGCTAAGAGAGAGACTTCGACAGCAGGAGGACCTCCTGAAGGTACTACTACCCCAACTTGTCTTTACATTCTAGTATGCTTCATCTCATGTTGTGGGGAAAGTAGTAGTAAAAATACACTTTCTCTAGTCCTTGGCCTACATCCTAATCTGACTTTGGTGCAGGTCATGTTGTTTTTCACATTACCGTCTCTGGTAAACACACACTACATAAAATAAAATGTATTTTGTCACATGACCAGGATACAGAAGGTGTAAACCCTACAGTGAAATGGTTACTTGCATAGTGGAGTATTTTGTTTAGACCCATAATCCCAGCCCATACTACCATGCACCATGCATTAATCTGCAGGAAGCTAAAGCTAACCAACTTGGTTCAATGTTAGCTAGCTAGCTAACATTAGGCTATAACTAGCAATGCAAATGTATTTCTGAGATGCGATTAATATTAATACACAGCTCATACACTTAACGTTAGCTAGCGAGCCAGCCAGCTAATGTTGCCTGCTAGCTAACAGTACGCTTTAACTTGCAGTGAAAACGACTTTCTGACAAAATTTGAAATGTATAATATCTGAAAATGTAGCTAGACTCTTACCCATATTCATGGATGAACGCTTCTCCCTCTCTGTCATGGATGCCATGGTTTCCCTTAGTTTGAAGATGTAATCCGGAGACAGGGGTTTTATACAACAGCCTTCTGTGTTCTCTTTTCGACTCCCATCGCATTTGCAATCATACTCTGCTTCCACTGGGCATTTTTACGGATTTCAAAACTCGGTCAACTTCTTCCGCGACAACAATACTATTGAGCGCCGTTTCTTCCCCATCACTGTCATCAGAAGACTCTACAATGTTTCGTTCAATATAAAAAAAAAATCTAAATGTCTGATTCATTTTTATAGTCAGAGCGCGTCAGCGTGGCGCACGATCCCCCTTCAGAAAGTAGTCCATCACAACTTTTTCCCACTGATCTTTGTCGATAGCGCCTGTTAAATTCAGGGCAGCATTGCTGAGAGCAGTAGCCACACTTTTGCAGTTATTCATGATATCTTTAAAAAGATCCACAGTCGAAAGGATTATCTACACATACTGAGCAGCTCATGTTATCGAGAGAAGCAGCAGAGGGAGCAGCCCCCTATCCACATCGACGGGACAGTAGTGGAGAAGGTGGAACGTTTTAAGTTCCTCGGCGTACACATCACGGACAAACTGAAATGGTCCACCCACACAGACAGCGTGGTGAAGAAGGCGCAGCAGCGCCTCTTCAACCTCAGGAGGCTGAAGAAATTTGGCTTGTCACCAAAAACACTCACAAACTTTTACAGATGCACAATCGAGAGCATCCTGTCGGGCTGTATCACCGCCTGGTACGGCAAATGCTCCGCACACAACCATAAGGCTCTCCAGAGGGTAGTGAGGTCTGCACAACGCATCACCGGGGGCAAACTACCTGCCCTTCAGGACACCTACACCACCTGATGTCACAAGAAGGCCAAAAAGATCATCAAGGACAACAACCACCCGAGTCACTGCCTGTTCACCCCGCTATCATCCAGAAGGCGAGGTCAGTACAGATGCATCAAAGCGGGGACCGAGAGACTGAAAAACTACTTCTATCTCAAAGCCATCAGACTGATAAACAGCCATCACAAACATTGAGTGGCTGCTGCCAACATACTGACTCATCTCTAGCCACTTTAATATTGAAAAAATGTATGTAATAAATGTATCACTAGCCACTTTAAACAATGCCACTTTATATAATGTTTACATACCCTACATTACTCATCTCATATGTATATACTGTACTCTATGCCATCTACTGCATCTTGCCTATGCCGTTCGGCCATCGCTCATTCATATATTTGTATGTACATATTCTCATTCATTCCTTTACACTTGTGTGTATAAGGTAGTTGTTGTGAAATTGTTAGGTTAGATTTCTTATTAGATATTACTGCATGGTCAGAACTAGAAGCACAAACATTTCGCTACACTCGCATTAACATCTGCTAACCATGTGTATGTGACAAATAAAATTTGATTTGAGCATGCTACATGGCAGACCAATCCGAACTCATCTCTCGCCATGTCCAGCCCATCCATTATCTAGGGTTAGGCCAATCATGGCTAGCGGGAAGGTTCCTGTTTTTTTTTTTCCCATGGCTAAACCAACCAGGCTCATAATTTATTTTTACAGATGTCATACAAGTTTGTTATTAAGGCACATGAAAGTTCACATGTTCCAGATGGTGTTTCAGCCCAAAAACGCATTTTGATAAAAAATAAAAATGTCTTCGTGCAAATGCCTCTCCTGTGATGTAGTGACGTGTGACATACGCCTAGATTTCTGGGTCACAGATGGGCAGGGAAGGCCTATCTATGCCATTCTTCATTTGTTTCTGACTGTTCTGTTGTCCTCGCCAGTCTCAGCTGGGCAGACGCATGTGGTCTCAGGAAGAGTTTCTGAACCAGCGCAGGCAGCAGACCGAGGGGAGTCTACTGGGGCTGAGCAGACGAGTGGACAAGCTGGGCCAACTGCTCGGCAACTGCACCTCGGACTCCCTCTCTCTGAGCTCCTCTGAGACCCCACTTAAACAAGGCTCTGTAAGTGTGAGCAAAAAGGTAAGGAACCCTTGTCTAATAGCACTTATAGCAGCTACATTCATCCATCAGTAAAAGGAATTTATGTGATTTGCCATGGTACTGTTTACTGTATGGTATACATTCATTTTAGAACCACCCTAATAGTTCATGTAGATTCATTGTATCCATAAACTACAAGTGGAAATCAGTTCTTAACAATACAGTCTCGGTCTTGATCTGTTTAGCCAGATGCTCCAGAGAAATGGCGTCTCCAGGAGAGTGCGCAGGCGTCCCACAAACCTGTGAGACTGGATCCTACACTACTTGAGAAGTAGCCAGGCCCCAGGCTGAGTCCAGGCCTCTGACAGCCTCCCAGCCTCGGTGTAGGGTGAAGTTGCCCCTAGATGCTGATCCTGGGTCATCTTTGCATTTCCCCACTAATGGTTAAGGTTAGGATTGGGGGAGGGAAGCTAATCCTAGATCACTACCTAGGGGAAACTTTACCTTAGAGCGTGAACAGTCATCCTGTCTGTTTGGTGTGGCATGCCTAAACATGACCCACCATCACAGCAATATTTACCCAGGGTGAAGAGGAACAGTCTCTCATCCATCCAAAGTGCACTTGGCCTGTCAGCAGGATCATCAAGCAAGATAAAAAAATATATATATATATATTCATAACTATACAAGTATATACAGTGGGGAGAACAAGTATTTGATACACTGCCGATTTTGCAGGTTTTCCTACTTACAAAGCATGTAGAGGTCTGTAATTTTTATCATAGGTACACTTCAACTGTGAGAGACGGAATCTAAAACAAAAATCCAGAAAATCACATTGTATGATTTTTAAGTAATTAATTTGCATTTTATTGCATGACATAAGTATTTGATCACCTACCAACCAGTAAGAATTTCGGCTCTCACAGACCTGTTCGTTTTTCTTTAAGAAGCCCTCCTGTTCTCCACTCATTACCTGTATTAACTGCACCTGTTTGAACTCGTTACCTGTATAAAAGACACCTGTCCACACACTCAATCAAACAGACTCCAACCTCTCCACAATGGCCAAGACCAGAGAGCTGTGTAAGGACATCAGGGATCAAATTGTAGACCTGCACAAGGCTGGGATGGGCTACAGGACAATAGGCAAGCAGCTTGGTGAGAAGGCAACAACTGTTGGCGCAATTATTAGAAAATGGAAGAAGTTCAAGATGACGGTCAATCACCCTCGGTCTGGGGCTCCATGCAAGATCTCACCTCGTGGGGCATCAATGATCATGAGGAAGGTGAGGGATCAGCCCAGAACTACACGGCAGGACCTGGTCAATGACCTGAAGAGAGCTGGGACCACAGTCTCAAAGAAAACCAATAGTAACACACTACGCCGTCATGGATTAAAATCCTGCAGTGCACGCAAGGTCCCTCTGCTCAAGCCAGCGCATGTCCAGGACCGTCTGAAGTTTGCCAATGACCATCTGGATTATCCAGAGGAGGAATGGGAGAAGGTCATGTGGTCTGATGAGACAAAAATTGAGTTTTTTGGTCTAAACTCCACTCGCCGTTTGGAGGAAGAAGAAGGATGAGTACAACCCCAAGAACACCATCCCAACCGTGAAGCATGGAGGTGGAAACATCATTCTTTGGGGATGCTTTTCTGCAAAGGGGACAGGACGACTGCACCGTATTGAGGGGAGGATGGATGGGGCCATGTATCGCGAGATCTTGGCCAACAACCTCCTTCCCTAAGTAAGAGCATTGAAAATGGGTCGTGGCTGGGTCTTCCAGCATGACAACGACCTGAAACACACAGCCAGGGCAACTAAGGAGTGGCTCCGTAAGAAGCATCTCAAGGTCCTGGAGTGGCCTAGCCAGTCTCCAGACCTGAATCCAATGGAAAATCTTTGGAGGGAGCTGAAAGTCCGTATTGCCCAGCGACAGCCCCGAAACCTGAAGGATCTGGAGAAGGTCTGTATGGAGGAGTGGGCCAAAATCCCTGCTGCAGTGTGTGCAAACCTGGTCAAGAACTACAGGAAACGTATGATCTCTGTAATTGCAAACAAAGGTTTCTGTACCAAATATTAAGTTCTGCTTTTCTGATGTATCAAATACTTATGTCATGCAATAAAATGCAAATTAATTACTTAAAAATCATACAATGTGATTTTCTGGATTTTTGTTTTAGATTCCGTCTCTCACAGTTGAAGTGTACCTATGATAAAAATTACAGACCTCTACATGCTTTGTAAGTAGGAAAACCTGCAAAATCGGCAGTGTATCAAATACTTGTTCTCCCCACTGTATATATGTGTGTGGCTTAAGAAGTACTGTATCCTTAACATAGTTTCCACTACCTCAACTAGTTTGAGAAGTTTTTTGGGCAAATTCAATTACATTTTTGCCTATGAATATGCTTGTTTTTTGTATGACATATATTGGTATATTTTTTTACTTTTTAATATCAATGTCTCATTTATTTACAAGCTATCCAGTCACGGTAGCATTTAATTCCTAGCATCCGGCTAAAGCATGAAAATAAACTCTTTCAGTTTAGTCTCTTCATTTTTTGCAATGTCAATCTAATATACCTTTCATACCAATGTAGGAACTTGAGTGGACTAATAATTGTTGATAAATGGTGACTTAATTTATCTGCCTACTATATCAAATTAATAACATTGGCTGTGACAGAACTGAGGATGAGTCAACAACTTTGTAGTTACTCCACAATACTACCCTAATTGGAAGAATAAAAATATTCCAAAACATGCATCCTATTTGCAATAAGGCACTAAAGTAAAACTGCAAAGAATGTGGTTAAGTAATGAACTTTATGTCCTAAATGCAAAGTGTTATGTTTTGGGGCAAATCCAACACTACACATCACTGAGTACCACTCTTCATACTTTCAAGCATGGTGGTGGCTGCATCATGTTATGGATATGCTCGTCATTGGCAAGGACTAAGGAGTTTTTCCAGCATAAGAAGAAACAGAATAGAGCTAAGCACAGGCAAAATCCTAGAGGAAAACCTGGTTCAGTCTGCTTTCCAACAGACACTGGGAGACATTCACCTTTCAGCAGGATAACAACCTAAAACCAACACTGGAGTCACTTACAAAGACAACATTGAATGTTCCTGAGTGGCATTGTTACAGTTTTGACTTAAATCGGCTTAAATCTATGGTAAGACATGAAAATGGCTGTCTAGCAATGATCAACAACCAAATTGACAGAGCTTGAAGAATTTTAAGAATGTGAAAATATTGAACAATCTAGGTGTGTAAAGCTCTTAGAGACTTACCCAAAAAAGACTCACAGCTGTCATCAATGCCAAAAGAGATTCTAACAAATTTTTGAAAGAAGAAAAACGCAAGATGGTGTGATCATCCAACGTGGATCAAAGAAGGTACTTTCTGAGATCATCCTACAGACGTTCATCCAAATCAGATATTTCGTTTCTTTACATTATCGGAAAAAGCATATTCTAATGCTTCTATAGCAAAAAAGAACATAGGCATAAAAATGAGGACACAAAAAAAATGTGGCTTGCTTCAGCTCTTTGAAAGTATTTTTTTGGTTATGGAAGTAGTTTAAAATGTTTTACATAAGTGAAGCGGTAAAATATATAGTCAAAGTTAAATATATAAAAAATATCTGTTCTGATTACTTTGATAGACTATCAAAGCTCACTCTCTCGTCTGTGCCTAGGCTAATTATTTGCTGCAGTTTATCCTCCATCACCAGAGTAACTCATCAAAACCCAACATAACATTACAATGTAACCCAACTCGGGTTCAGGCCTACCTTAGAAGTAAGCTATGTTAATAGACTAGTAACCTGCTGTGTTACAGTTCAGATTTAGTGAGAAGTGTGTGGCTGTGTGATGTCGGGGTGGTGTGTATTAACGATCTAATTTGCATGAAGTTGTATAAAAAGTTGTAATAATTACATCAATTGTTTCAAATTGTTAAACTCAGTTTTGCATGAAGATTTGTTAATATGACCACCCTACCTTGAGTTGATCTTAAATTACTGTAAATATGTATTTAGTACTGCCTCATTTGCATATTAAGTGCTTCATTTGCAAAATTTCACTTTTTTATTTTATTTGAATCGTGTGTTTTACATCAGCCCTGAAAATGTCATAACAGTATGACCACCCTATCTTGAGATATTGGACAAAACGTGTTGAATTTTGTAATCCAGACAAATTATTTGGTACCATTATTGACTAGGGATTAACATTAACCTGTCCGTGAACTTTTTTTTACATTTTCCGCTCATTTGAAATTAAGATATCTCAGCAATGGTAAATCATATCCTCATGAAATAAAGTGTTTTGTGTTCCTGAGAAGCTATAACTGGGAATACAAATTATAACACCAGAACCAAAGTAAAATTTTGTCCCCTAACACCCTACACTTAAACCACAATAATAACTAGATTATAATTTTCCATGAAGAAAAATGCTGTGACTTGCTTCAGCTCTTTTGAAAGTATTTTTGTGTCAGTGGAAGAAGTTTAAAATGTTTTACTTAAGTGAAGCGGAGAAATATAGTCAAAGTTAAATTTTAAAATATCTGGTTTGATTACTTTGATAGACTGTATCAACCTTATTACTTTGAACTGTGGGGCAATTGGATCACATATTTAATCACAAATAACTACACTTTTACTCATAAGGAATTAGAAAAGTTTAAGGTTATCATTTGGGGAGAGAAATATGATGGTGCATCTAGTGGAATAACTTTAAAGTTTGTTAGTGTTGTATAAGGCCATAAGCAAACAAGAAAATGCTCTTCCAGGGGCGGCGCTGCTAGTGGCCGGGGACTTTAATGAAGGCAACTTAAATCCATTTAACCTCTTTTCTACCAGCATGTCACATGTGTAACCAGAGGGAGAAAAAACACAGTAACCGTACATACACTACCGGTCAAAAGTTTTAGAACACCTACTCATTCAAGGTTTTTTCTTTATTTTACAATAATAGTGAAGATGTCAAAACTATGAAATAACACATGGAATCATGTAGTAACCAAAAAAGTGTTAAACAAATCAAAATATATTTTATATTTCAGATTATTCAAATAGCCACCCTTTAACTTGATGACAGCTTTGCACACTCTTGGCATTCTCTCAAACAGCTTCATGAGGTAGTCACCTGGAATGCATTTCAATTAACAGGTGTGTCTTGTTAATTTGTGGAATTTATTTTCTTCTTAATGCGTTTGAGCCAATCAGTTGTGTTGTGACAAGGTAGAGGTGGTATACAGAAGATTTGATAAGACCAAGTCCATATTATGGCAAGAACAGCTCAAATAAGCAAAGAGAAACGACAGTCCGTCATTACTTTAAAACATGAAGGTCAGTCAATCTATGATAAAACTGGCTCTCATGAGGACCGCCACAGGAAAGGAAGACCCAGCGTTAACTCTGCTGGAGAGGATAAGTTCATTAGAATTAACTGCACCTCAGATTGCAGCCCAAATAAATGCTTAACTGAGTAAAAGTAACACACATCTCAACATCAACTGTTCAGAGGAGACAGTGAATCAGGCCTTCATGGTTGAATTGCTGCAAAGAAACCACTACCAAAGGAAGAAGAGACTTACTTGGGCCAAGAAACATGAGCAATGGATATTATACCGGTGAAAATCTGTCCTTTAGTTTGATGAGTCCAAATTTTAGATTTTTGGTTCCAACCGGCCATGTCTTTGAGACGCAGAGTAGGTGAACGGATGATCTCTGCATGTGTGATTCCCACTGTGAAGCATGGAGGAGGAGGTGTGATGGTGTTGGGGTGCTTTGCTGGTGACACTGTCTGTGACTTATTTAGAATTCAAGGCCACACTTAACCAGCATGGCTACCACAACATTCTGCAGTGATACGCCATCCCATATGGTTTGCACTTAGTGGGACTATCATTTGTTTTTCAACAGGACAATGACCCAACACACCTCCAGGCTGTGTAAGGGCTATTTGACCAAGGAGAGTGATGGAGTGCTGCATCAGATGACCTGGCCTCCACAATCACCCAACCTCAACCCAAATGAGATGGTTTGGGATGAGTTGGACCGCAGAGTGAAGGAAAAGCAGCCAACAAGTGCCCAGCATATGTGGAAACTCCTTCAAGACTGTTGGAAAAGCATTCCAGGTGAAGCTGGTTGAGAGAATGCCAAGAGTGTGCAAAGCAGTCATCAAGGCAAACGGTGGCTACTTTGAAAAATCTAACATGTAAACTATATTTGGATTTGTTTAACACTCTACAATGTAGAAAATAGTAAAAATAAAGAAAAACCCTTGAATGAGTAGGTGTGTCCAAACTTTTGACTGGTACTGTATATCCATTGATTATTGAAGAATGTAACTTATAAATGCCTCATGAGCTTAGTTTAACTGTCACACTCCATGAGAACACAAAATATAAGCTTGTTTTTCTCCAATGTTTGTAAACATTGTAAATATAAACAAACACTATAGCCTCATATCATGGTTAAAACAATCATTTTGATATCATGGATGGTTAGTCCTTGAATCCATAGCTCTGTCTATTAATCTGAGAGTGGTTACATTTTTCCAGGCCCATCCCTCAGCTTTTTACCAAAACAGAGGCGGGGCGTCCATTTTGTTATTGCTTCATCTATGGATTTGTCCTTTAAACAGCTTCATATTATCAAGATACCAAAGTGTCACCAACGATAGGCCTGTAGCATATGGCATACATTTTTCGCATGTAAATAGCACTTTTCTGTAGTGCTCAAAGCATGCCATTCCATGAGCACAGTATTTAACTCGAATCAATGAGCCCAATCAGTCCTCCATGACAACAAAATAATAAACAGAATAGTAGGGCTGGCTTAGTTTTGGGGTTATGTTTAGGTTAAACAATTTGGCTAATCTATACTTACATATTTCAAAGTACTATTCTTGAAGATCAAGGGGTATAAGATTTGTTGGAATGACTGAAATTCTGATACACTTTGGTTTTTATGGTAAATATATAATTTAATCATATTATTATATGTAGTAGAAAGCGATGGGTTAGAAGAAGCCTACATAACCAACCCATAAAGTAAAATGTATCATCCATATATGGCCAGCTATGTAAACTTGAACATTGATTTATCCTGCAATATATGTTGTTTAATTGGTGACAAACATTTTTGTCTTCCTCTAATGCCTCTTAAGGGGAAAGTAATGCAATGTAATGAGATTATATTACTGAGTTTGGGTAATCCAAAAGTTACGTTACTGATTACAATTTTGGACACGTAACTGTAACGGATTACATTTAGAAAGTAACCACCCAACCCTGACCATAACCCTAACCTTACACAACCAAATCCGTTACCTAACCATTTTAAATGTCAACTTCAATGGGGTAGGGACGTCCAAAGGATTCTGAATATCACGAACCATATGGTTATCATCTGAGAGCTGTATCCATGAATACTGGTGTGAGACACAGACAGCGGCCTGACCATAGAATTAGGAATTAGAATACTATTATGACATAGCCTGACAATAGATCACACAGTAGTTATTTTCTGAGGGAAATTGATCTCTCTTATCTTGTGTCCCCTGCCCAGTATTCACGGATACAGCTCAGATGATAAACATATGGTCTTACAAGGTCATTTAGAATTTTTGAAAAACACTTCAATTACATTTCCTCCGGAGCCACAGGGCCGATCTGGACGAAACTTGAGATATGGCATCTATGGAACAAGGATTTTCAACGCAATATTTTCCAGACTAGTATGTCAAACAACTGACCAATAAATATTAATGTGGGCGTGGTCTGTCACAAATTCATATAAATCAGACACAAATTGTTGTATTGTAACCAAACTTAATACACATGTTCCAAACCCTGTCAAGACTCAACATATCCAAGCACATGCGGATTGACCACAAGGTGGCGCTACAACAGGCCCATATTTATATCTCTTGATCTGTTTCACTCAGTGTTGAAATCTGTTTGACTCCGTGTTGAAATTGAAAACCTCTGTGGTTATTGTGTTGTGATGATATACCTCCCATTTGAAGTCTGGATTGTGATTCCTAGGATTTTTGTGTGGTGTCAAAATCTGACTAATTGTTGTAACTACTTATTTTGCTCTTTTTTTTAGTCTATGTTTCTGTACAGCACTTTGTGACATAGGCTGATGTAAAAAGGCTTTATAAATAGATTTGATTGATTGCTGTCAGGACAAACACTTTCACATCCAAAGCTACAGATAGGGAGATGGAGAAGTTTGTCATAAGGTGGCTGCAGCTTGCACCAGACAGAGAAGGAGGCAGAAAGGAGAGGACAAAACACAGCAAGGGAAGGGCGGATAGACCCAGAGAGACATAGATTCATTTACATACACACATGCATCCAAAAGTTACTAAATTCCATTAGTGGTAATACTATACATTTCTCCATGTTCTCGGGAAGATACAGTAAAAGGCAAAACTGGTCAGAGTTAGCAACAGTTTGGCTTAATTCTCCATACTGGCCAATGATTATAAAGGTGATTCTGATCCAACAATAAATTCATATATTGTGCCCCTGGCCTGAGAGGATGGAAGTTCAACATGTAGCTAGCATTTTAGCCAGGTAGCCTAGGACAACAAAAACTAAGTGTGTACTGTATGACAGAGTCATAGATCATTCAGGCAACATGAGAGAGGAGGATGGCATTGGCGTTTCTCTACAATTAGGGGGAGTCTATGTTTTTTCTACTTGCACACACACACACAGAGAAATCAGTCCCATGGACAGCCACATCATATTTAGCTTACATTGATTGGACTAAATCATTTTTGGTATCTTTTAGTTGTCACTGTATTAGACTAAGCATAAGTGATTAGGTTATGTTGAAATGGTGCTGGAATAGTGGAGCCAGCTCCTGTTTTCTTTGCGACTTGGTGTAACTCTCCATAGTTCTAAATCAGTAGTTGTCTGAAAATTTCGTAAACATTAACTTCATTCACCATCCTGTAGGTTATGTAACTGTTTGTTACAATCAATAGGTTTTGTGGACTTCACCAGACATATGTTGCTCTCCGGTTTTGTGATTAAACAAAGGTGTAGTTGAATTTATTGTCTCGGCCTTAGGCCTATATATCACGGTGTCAAGGCATATGAACTACCAGGTTATAGAGCAAGCAACGCAATTATCGCAACACATAGATTGTCATGGATTTTTTTTCCTGGATTGATTCCTCTGTGATTTTACCCCCGCACCACTACTACAACACAATCAAATTGTGCAACATCTGCCGGGACTGTTGTGTTACTTCGCCCAATATCCTTATTAAGGTGATAGGGCCACAAGTGGTTTGAAGTGCGTGCATCCCAGGTGGAATTGGCATCCAAAATAACGTGAAAAAGCAAAAAAGTGATATCAATTCCTTTAGACATATATTTTAAGATACCTTATTGGAATTATGAAAAATCACCCTGAAAATGTACCTGTCCTTCAAACGAGGGGGAACTATTTTACTAGACGCCATTCTGCTGCCCAGTTTTGATAGCTAATGGTTGAAGTATTACTGCGCAGGTCCGTGTGGGACAACGCAAGTCCCTACAACGCGCAATGCCTTCGGGGGTACGCCAAATAAAAATGTGATTCACAAAACAACAAGAAATAAATTAAAATGAAATAAATAATTTTTCTTCACATTTTCAAACAGTCCATTTACATTTTCCAACGGGGCTATACATTTGGGTGAGGTTTTATTCTCACCTGAGTAGCCTCGTTTCAATGCCAAAAATAAAATTAAACTATCTAGTGTTAAATAACTACACAGTGTCAAATACAGGTAGCCTAGTCAAATAATTAACATCCAATCACATTAACCGTTACTCTCTCACGGGATTCCATTAACGGTCCGTATGTAGCCAAACGTAGCTGCTGCGCTTTCTGTTTGCTCGAAAATGGATGAATGGTTAAAAAAAAGTAAGGCAGACGTCCATAGAAACACTTACCAGCTCTACTGGTAGTACTGCCTCTACCAGCAGTACTGCACCTGTCAACGACACAAGTTGTTCTGCTTCCACGAGCACATTCAATGCTAGCATCAGTAATTCTACATTTGTGGTTAGCCCAGCTAGCATGGACACTGACAGTTGTGAATCTGATGCAGTCGAAGAGCTACTGCCCCCTTACCCGGGAAAGCACTGAACAACAGACAGGGACATTGGACCATCGAAGAGACGCAAATATGATGAGAACTACATTGATTTGAGGTTCACATATTGGGACTAGTGCCTTTCCTCAGCCACAGTGTGTTATATGTGCAAAAGTACTATCTCACAATTTGATGAAACCTTCACAGACATTTAGAAACAAAACACTTTTTGAGCGAGAATTAAGAGGACTTTCGAGTAGTAAGACATGTATAAAAGCAACAGATACCATTAGTAAGGAGGGGTAGAAGCGTCTTATATGGTGAGTTACCGAGTGGCTAGGACAGGCAAGCCCCAAACTATTGTGGAGGACTTAATTCTTCCTGCTGCCCCGAATATGGCTGGGACAATGCTGGGGGAAAAGGCCCCAAAAATATATACTGACAATACCTTCATCAAACAACACTGTTTCGTGACACATCCGTGACATGGCAGGAGATGTTTTGAAACAATTACTGCTTCGCATACAAGCCAGTGAATTCTATGCATTACAACTGGACGTGTCAACAGACGTGGCGGGCCTGGCACAGCTCTGGTATATATACGTTATTTTTATGGGGGGTCAATTAAGGAAGACATCCTCTTCTGCAAACCACTGGAAACCAGGACAACAGGAGAGGATATGTTTAAAGTACTGGACAGCTTTGTGACATCAAATGGACTTTGATGGTCAAGATGTGTTGGTATCTGTACTGATGGCGCAAAAGCCATGACAGGGAGACATAGTGGAGTGGTAACGCGTGTGCAAGCAGTTTCTCCCGACACCACTTGGATACACTACAGCATCCACCGAGAGGCTCTTGCTGCCAAGGGAATGCCCGACAGCTTGAAAGACGTTTTAGACATTCCAGTGAAAATGGTTAACTGTTAAAGCAAGGCCCCTGAATTCTCGTGTATTTTCTGCACTATGCAATGATATGGGCAGCGACCATGTAACGCTTTTACAACACACAGAAGTGCACTGGTTATCAAGAGGCAAAGTATTGACACGTTTTTTTAAATTGAGAGACGAGTTTAAAGTTTTCTTTACTGACCATCATTTTCACTTGTCTGACCGCTTGCATGATGACGAGTTTCTCACACGACTGGCCTACCTGGGTGATGTTTTTTCTCGCCTGAATGATCTGAATCTAGGATTACAGGGACTCTCTGCAACTATATTCAATGTGTGGGACAAAATTGAGGCCAATCAATGCTTGGAGTTTGTCAGAATTTGTGGGGTTTTGTTTGTCCACCTGCCTCTTGAGGATTGACCAAAAGTTCTCAATTTGATTAAGGTCTGGGGAGTTTCCTGGCCATGGACCCAAAATATCGATGTTTTGTTCCCCGAGCCACTTAGTTATCACTTTTGCCTTAAGGTGCTCCATCATGCTGGAAAAGGCATTGTTTGTCACCAAACTGTTCCTGGATGGTTGGGAGAAGTTGCTCTCGGAGGATGTGTTGGTACCATTCTTTATTCATGGCTGTGTTCTTTGGTAAAATTGTGAGTGAGCCCACTCCCTTGGCTGAGAAGCAACCCCACACATGAATGGTCTCAGGATGCTTTACTGTTGGCATGACACAGGATTGATGGTAACGCTCACCTTGTCTTCTCCGGACAAGCTTTTGTCCGGATGCCCCAAACAATCGGAAAGGGGATTCAGAGAAAATGACTTTACCTCAGTCCTCAGCAATCCAATCCCTGTACCCTTTGCAGAATATCAGTCTGTCCCTGATGTTTTTCCTGGAGAGAAGTGGCTTCTTTGCTGCTCTTCTTGACACCAGGCCCATCCTCCAGAAGTCTTCCCCTCACTGTGCGTGCAGATGCACTCACACCTGCCTGCTGCCATTCCTGAGCAAGCTCTGTACTGGTGGTGCCCCGATCCCGCAGCTGAATCAACTTTAGGAGACGGTCCTGGCGCTTGCTGGACTTTCTTGGGCACCTTGAAGCCTTCTTCACAACAATTGAACCGCTCTCCTTGAAGTTATTGACCGATAAATGGTTGATTTAGGTGCAATCTTACTGGCTGCAACATCCTTGCCTGTGAAGCCCTTTTTGTGCAAAGCAATGATGACGGCACGTGTTTCCTTGCAGGTAACCATGATTGACAGAGGAAGAACAATGATTCCAAGCACCACCCTCCTTTTGAAGCTTCCAGTCTGTTATTCAAACTCAATCAGCATGACAGAGTGATCTCCAGCCTTGTCCTCGTCAACACTCACACCTGTGTTAACGAGAGAATCACTGACATGATGTCATCTGGTACTTTTGTGGCAGGGCTGAAATGCAGTGGAAATATTTTTTGGGGATTCAGTTCTTTGCAATTAATTGCAATTCATCTGATCACTCTTCATAACATTCTGGAGTATATGCAAATTGCCATCATACAAACTGAGGCAGCAGACTTTGTGAAAATTAATATTTGGGTCATTCTCAAAACTTTTGGCCACGACTGTATACAGAGAAAACAGTCGGCCCGAGGATTGAACCCTGTAGCACTCCCATAGAGACTTCTAGAGGTACGATCAACAGGCCCTCCGATTTGACACACTGAACTCTGTCTGAGAAGTAGTTGGTGAACCAGGCGAGGCAGTCATTTGAGAAACCAAGGCTGTTGAGTCTGCCGATAAGAATGTGGTGATTGACAGAGTCGAAAGCCTTGGCCAGGTCGATGAATACAGCTGCACAGTATTTTCTCTTAGCGATGGCGGTTATGATATCGTTTAGGACCGTTAGCTTGGCTAAGGTGCACTCATGACCAGCTCGGAAACCAGATTGCATAGCGGAGAAGGTACGGTGGGATTCGAAATGGTCAGTGATCTGTTTGTTAACTTAGCTTTCGAAGACCTTAGAAAGGCAGGGTAGGATAGATATAGGTCTGTAGCAGTTTGGGTCTAGAGTGTCCCCCTTTGAAGAGGGGGCTGACCGCGGCAGTTTTCCAATCTTTGGGGATCTCAGACGATACAAAAGAGATTGAACAGGCTAGTAATAGAGGTTGCAACAATTTCGGCAGATAATTTTAGAAAGAGAGGGTCCAGATTGTCTAGTCCGGCTGATTTGTAGGGGTCCAGATTTTGCAGCTCTTTCAGAACATCAACTATCTGAATTTTGGTGAAGGAGAAATGGGGGAGGCTTGGGCAAGTTGCTGTAGGGGGTGCAGGGCTGTTGACCGGGGTCGGGGTAGCCAGGTGGAAAGCATGGCCAGCCGTAGAAAAATGCTTATTGAAATTCTCAATTATCGCAGATTTATCGGTGGTGACAGTGTTTCCTAGCCTCAGTGCAGTGGGCAGCTGGGAGGAGGTGCTCTTATTCTCCATGGACTTTACAGTGTCCCAGAACTTTTTGGAGTTTGTGCTACAGGATGCAAATTTCTGTTTGAAAAAGCTAGCCTTTGCCTTCCTAACTGCCTGTGTATATTGGTTCCTAACTTCCCTGAACATTTGCATATCGCGGGGGCTATTCGATGCTAATGCAGTACGCCACAGGATTTTTTTGTGCTGGTCAAGGGCAGTCAGGTCTGGAGTGAACCAGGGGCTATATCTGTTCTTGGTTCTACATTTTTTGAATGGGGCATGCTTATTTAAGATGGTGAGGAAATCACTTTTAAAGAATAACCAGGCATCCTCTACTGAGGGAATTAGGTCAATTTCCTTCCAGGATACCCGGGCCAGGTCGACTAGAAAGGCCTGCTCGCTGAAGTGTTTTAGGGAGCGTTTGACAGTGAGTGGTGGCAGAATGAGGCGACGAATAAAAAACTTGGCATATCTGAAGGTCATGCTCATAGATTAGACGAACAGAAGCAGGAATTGGCTATTGCGCTTGAAAAGAGTCAAAACCTAAATCAAGAATTAGAGAAAGACCTTGGGGATAGGCAGAACCAAATTAAACATCTCAGGGTTTCGCTGTATTTGAAGTTGTTATATTATCATTAGTGGTCTATTATCGGGTAAAAGCATATGCTTATTATTCATTTCTCAAATATTTACTGTATTAGCTAATCATTCAGTCGAATACCCTATGCTACAGCCATTGAATCTGTCTTTGAGCGTTAAGAGACGTTAACTTTTTACGGCTGAGATCCCGTTAATGGGATCGACTTGACAACAGCCAGTGAAAATGCAGGGCGCCAAATTCAAACAACATAAATCTCATAATTAAAATTCCTCAAACATACAAGTATTTTACACCATTTTAAAGATAAACTTGTTGTTAATCCTACCACAGTGTCCGATTTCAAAAAGGCTTTACGACGAAAGCACACCATCTGATTATGTTAGGTCAGTACCTAGTCACAGAAAAACACAGCCATATTTCCAAAAGCAGAAATAGAGATAAAATGAATCACTAACCTTTGATGATCTTCATCAGATGACACTCATAGGACTTCATGTTACACAATACATGTATGTGTTGTTCGATAAAGTTCATATTTATATCCAAAAATCTCAGTTTACATTGGCGCGTTATGTTCAGTAATGTTTTGCCTCCAAAACATCCAGTGATTTTGCAGAGAGCCACATCAATTTACAGAAATACTCATCATAAATGTTGATGGAAATACAAGTGTTATGCATGGAACTTTAGATAAACTTCTCCTTAATGCAACCACTGTGTCAGATTTTTTTTTTACTTTACGGAAAAAGCACACCATGCAATAATCTGAGTATGGCGCTCAGACACAAAAACAAGCCATACAGGTACCCGCCATGTTGTGGAGTCAACAGAAGTCAGAAATAGCATGATAAATATTCCCAGATGATCTTCATCAGAATGCACTCCCAGGAATCCCAGTTCCACAATAAATGTTTGTTTTGTTCGATAAAGTCCATCATTTATGTCCAAATACCTCCTTTTTGTTCACGCGTTTAATTCAAAAATCCAAATTCACGACGCACAGGCACACTTAGTCCAGGTGAAAAGTAAAACAATTCCATTACAGTTCGTAGAGACATGTCAAATGATGTATAGAATCAATCTTTAGGATGTTTTTAACATAAATCTTCAATAATGTTTCAGCCGGAGAATTCATTTTTCTTTAGAAAGGAGAAGGAACGCAGCTACCTCTCATGGGGACGCGCCTGAGTGAGCTCATGGCACTCTGCCAGACACCTGGTTGAAACAGCTCTCATTCCCTCATCCTTCACAGTAGAAGCCTGAAACAAGGTTCTAAAGACCGTTGACATCTAGTGGGAGCCTTAGGAAGTGCAATATGAGCCAATAGACACTGTATATTCGATAGGCAATAACTTGAAAAACTACAAACCTCAGACTTCCCACTTCCTGGTTGGATTTTTTCTCAGGTTTTTGCCTGCCATATGAGTTCTGTTAAACTCACAGACATCATTCAAACAGTTTTAGAAACTTCAGAGTGTTTTCCATCCAAATCGACTAATAATATGCATATCTTAGCTTCTGGGCCTGAGTAGCAGGCAGTTTACTCTGGGCACCTTATTCATCCAAGCTACTCAATACTGCCCCCAGCCATAAGAAGTTAATGGCTAGCTCTGTCCATGACATTATGTTATTATATTTTTCAATCTTGAAATACAAGGGCAAATGTTATTAATCGGTGACTGAAATTTCGCGCTACATGATATTCACTTCCGGACTTGGAGAGCGCTCAAAGCTTTGTAGAACACCTCTCTGAATAACGGGGCGTGGTTTTGGCTTAACTGCGTTGGGAAAAAGAAAGACGCCACCAGATCCATTAAGGGATTTATGTGAAGGGAGACGTAAGAGGCCACTTCTCAGACAACTTTCTAATAGATACCGGCGCTCAAATATCACTGATTCCTTACGATGAGAAATTGGCGACAGGAAAAAGTATCACAATTAACAGGGGCACAATCTAAGGCGATACAGCTATTACCTGTGTCGTTGAACATTGGTTCAGTAATGATACCAGGATCATTTTACATGACGATGGGAGTAGAACCGATTTTGGGGTTGGATAATCTTTGCGAGATTCCGGGAGAGTGGATTCTAAAAATCTAAAAATTGGCAGTAGGAACCGGGATAGCTGAACAATTGTTGTTTCAGGATCATCCACTATGGCAAAAGACGCATTCGATTGTGGTCTAATCAAAGGTTACAAGCCTGTTGTGGTGGAGGGAGAACCGCCACCACCAATGAGGCAATACCCTATTAAACCGGAGCCTGAGGAATCATTTCCGGAGGATCTTCCAATATTACTTGAACGCGGCATAGTGGTACACGGACCAGCTCGATGCAACAGCCCTTTATTCCCAGTGAAAAAGGGACTAAAATGGCGTATTACTGTGGATTTTCGCAGCATAAACAAACATGTAGTGAAAATCACACCAGTGGTACTTTTAGTACTATATCTATTGACACAATGATGAAAATAATCATGGCCTCTAAACCTTCAAGCTGCATACTGGACCCTATTCCAACTAAACTACTTAAAGAGCTGCTTCATGTGCTTGGCCCTCCTATGTTGAACATAATAAACGGCTCTCTATCCACCGGATGTGTACCAAACTCACTAAAAGTGGCAGTAATAAAGCCTCTCTTGAAAAAGCCAAACCTTGACACAGAAAATATAAAAAACTACCGGCCTATATCGAATCTTCCATTCCTCTCAAAAAAAATTGAAAAAGCTGTTGCGCAGCAACTCACTGCCTTCCTGAAGACAAACAATATATACGAAATGCTTCAGTCTGGTTTTAGACCCCATCATAGCACTGAGACTGCACTTGTGAAGGTGGTAAATTACCTTTTAATGGCGTCAGACCGAGGCTCTGCATCTGTCCTCGTGCTGCTAGACCTTAGTGCTGCCTTTGATACCATCGATCACCACATTCTTTTGGAGAGATTGGAAACCCAAATTGGTCTACACGGACAAGTTCTGGCCTGGTTTAGATCTTATCTGTCGGAAAGATATCAGTTTGTCTCTGTGAATGATTTGTCCTCTGACAAATCAACTGTATATTTCGGTGTTCCTCAAGGTTCCGTTTTAGGACCACTATTGTTTTCACTATATATTTTACCTCTTGGGGATGTCATTCGAAAACATAATGTTAACTTTCACTGCTATGCGGATGACACACAGCTGTACATTTCAATGAAACATGGTGAAGCCCCAAAATTGCCCTCGCTAGAAGCCTGTGTTTCAGACATAAGGAAGTGGATGGCTGAAAACTTTCTACTTTTAAACTCTGACAAAACAGAGATGCTTGTTCTAGGTCCCAAGAAACAAAGAGATCTTCTGTTGAATCTGACAATTAATCTTGATGGTTGTAAAGTCTTCTCAAATAAAACTGTGAAGGACCTCGGCGTTACTCTGGACCCTGATCTCTCTTTTGACGAATATATCAAGACTATTTCAAGGACAGCTTTTTTCCATCTACGTAACATTGCAAAAAAAAGAAATTTTCTGTCCAAAAATGATGCAGAAAAGTTAATCCATGCTTTGGTTGCTTCTAGGTTAGACTACTGCAATGCTCTACTTTCCGGCTACCCGGATAAAGCACTAAATAAACTTCAGTTAGTGCTAAATACGGCTGCTAGAATCCTGACTAGAACCAAAATATTTGATCATATTACTCCAGTGCTAGCCTCCCTACACTGGCTTCCTGTTAAGGCAAGGGCTGATTTCAAGATTTTACTGTTAACCTACAAAGCGTTACATGGGCTTGCTCCTACCTATCTTTCCGAGTTGGTCCTGCCTTACATACCTACACGTACGCTACGCTACGCAGGCCTCCTAATTGTCCCTAGAATTTCTAAGCAAACAGCTGGAGGCAGGGCTTTCTCCTATAGATCTCCATTTTTATGGAATGGTCTGCCTACCCATGTGAGAGACGCAGACTCGGTCTCAACCTTTAAGTCTTTATTGAAGACTTATCTCTTCAGTAGGTCCTATGATTGAGTGTAGTCTGGCCCAGGAGTGTGAAGGTGAACGGAAAGGCTCTGGAGCAACGAACCGCCCTTGCTGTCTCTGCCTGGCCGGTTTCCCTCTCTCCACTGGGATTCTCTGCCTCTAACCCTATTACAGGGGCTGAGTCACTGGCTTACTGGTGCTCTTTCATGCCGTCCCTAGAAGGGGTGCGTCACTTGAGTGGGTTGAGTCACTGACGTGATCTTCCTGTCTGGGTTGGCGCCCCCCCTTTGGGTTGTGCCGTGGCGGAGATCTTTGTGGGCTATACTCGGCCTTGTCTCAGGATGGTAAGTTGGTGGTTGAAGGCTGGGGTGGGGCCACAGTGTCTCCTGACCCCTCCTGTCTCAGCCTCCAGTATTTATGCTCCATTAGTTTATGTGTCGGGGGGCTAGGGTCAGTTTGTTATATCTGGAGTACTTCTCCTGTCTTATCCGGTGTCCTGTGTGAATTTAAGTATGCTCTCTCTAATTCTCTCTTTCTCTCTTTCTTTCTCTCTCTCGGAGGACCTGAGCCCTAGGACCATGCCTCAGGACGACCTGACATGATGACTCCTTGCTGTCCCCAGTCCACCTGGCTGTGCTGCTGCTCCAGTTTCAACTGTTCTGCCTGCGGCTATGGAACCCTGACCTGTTCACCGGACGTGCTACCTGTCCCAGACCTGCTGTTTTCAACTCTCTAGAGACCGCAGGAGCGGTAGAGATACTCTTAATGATCGGCTATGAAAAGCCAACTGACATTTACTCCTGAGGTGCTGCACCCTTGACAACCACTGTGATTATTATTATTTGACCATGCTGGTCATTTATGAACATTTGAACATCTTGGCCATGTTCTGTTATAATCTCCACCCGGCACAGCCAGAAGAGGACTGGCCACCCCTCATAGCCTGGTTCCTCTCTAGGTTTCTTCCTAGGTTTTGGCCTTTCTAGGGAGTTTTTCCTAGCCCCCGTGCTTCTACACCTGCATTGCTTGCTGTTTGGGGTTTTAGGCTGGGTTTCTGTACAGCACTTTGAGATATCAGCTGATGTACGAAGGGCTATATAAATACATTTGATTTGATTGAAATTTGATTTGGTAGCGGATGGCAGACCTATTGGCATCAATTCTCTCAAACCAGTCTGCTAGACATAAAATGGATTCTGGTCAGTGCCGGTGGCTGAGGAGTCACGAGACTGGTTTGGGTTCTGTTGCCAGGGGGAGTAATATACGTGGGCTAGGGCACCGATGGGATTTACAAATAGTCCAACTTTGTATCACGCTGCATTGAAACAATCGCTTAAAGGGTGTACATTTCAGGGTTCTGTGTTGGTACAATACGTAGATGATTTGTTATTGGCGTAAAAAGATGAAGAAACTCATATGTGAGACCTTACCACATTAGTAAACTATTTGGCAGAGCAGGATCACAAAGCATCATATGAGAAAGCACAACTATCGAAACAAGAAGTAACATATTAGGGAGTGTCTATTTCGAAATGGAAACAAAACATATTACACGTGATAGAGTAGAAACAATGCGTTCTCTGGCATAGCCAAACACTCCTCCACGCTCAGGAAAACCCTAGGAGCGTTCAATTTTGTGAGACATTTTATTCCGTAATTCTCTGAAATTGCTGAACGACTTACAGAGTTGACAAAAGGGGGGAAGGGTCCCCATGAAAGGATAGAGTGGAGTCAAGAGTGTGAGATGGCGTTTGTCGAGCTAAAGAACCAATTGTGTCAAGCGCCAGCATTGGGGTTGCCAAACCTAAAATGACCTTATATTATAAAATGTTTGTTCATGAACATGAAAGACATTGTAGCGCGGTGGTTACGCAAAAGCATGAGGGAATAGAGAGACCAGTAATGTACTGGAGTATATCGTTAGACTCGGTGGCGACAGGAATGCCACCGTGCCTGAGGGCGGTACAAGCGACAGAAATGGTGTTGCATAACACAGCTTCGATTACAATGGGGCAAAAAGTGGATTTGTATGTTCCACATGCAGTAGCAACCATAGCTAATAGCACGAAAGCACAACACGTTACTAGCGCGAAATGGAAAAAATGGGAATTAAAGTTAAATGGGTAAAATCTACATTTCCATAAGATTGATACTTTGAATTCTACGTCGTTAATGCCGTTGCCCGGGGAGGGTGAACTTACATGTGACCCAGATCAATTTACGCCAAAGCCTAGGCCGATTTGGAAGAGACAGCATTGGAATTGGGACAAGTATTGTATACAGATGGCTCTAGTTACATGACCATAGAAGGGAAGAGAGTAACGGGGTACGCTGTGTGTGATGACAGGGGTGTAGTAACGGCTGGCCCAGTGCCATCCTCGGTGTCAGCCCAGGGGGTGGAATTATATGCATTAGCCGAGGCCTGTCGGCTGTCGGAAGGGGAGAATGTAACAATATACACTGATTCTCGATATGCATTTGGGGTAGTTCATGATTTCAGTACATTGTGGTCACAATGGGGGGCATGTTAACAGCGATAGGAACAGAAATAAAAAATGGACAGGAGCTAGAGGCATTATTAGTAGTGTGTCAGCTACCCAGTAAATTAACAGTGGTGAAATATGAAGCTCATTCTAGTCGTACAGATAAAATAGCCATAGGGAATCGCAGAGCAGACGAAAGTGCTAAGGCGGCAGCCTTAGTAAGAGAAGGTGTTAAAGCACCTGCAGCGGTAAAGTCCACAGCCTATTCTCGGGGGGTTCACACTTCTCACGTGAAACGAGATCCAGCTGCATAATGGGTGAGCTGGAAGCTGCCATGATAGAGGAAGCGGAGCTAAACCGAGAGAGGAAGAGTAGATTTCACTGTAGACAAGCAGTTGGGTGGGGTCTGGGAGCTACTTTAACCACCATAGTCTTTGTGTCTGTTGCTTTAATGCTTACTGAACCATGTAAAAAGTATACATTGACAATTCGCATTGAAAGGGTTGCCAAATATGAAGACACGAGAATGCATTGGGGTAGAGTCAGTACCAGTGCTACGGATACTAGACAGATCACTAATCACAAAGGTATGTTGATATGGGTGAAGCCACTTGATAACAGGATTAGTACATTGTACGTAGGTTGTTCAGATCAAGGTGTAGTTTTATTACAGACAGGAGTGTGGAAGGATCATAATAATACAGAGTCTTAAGAACGAAACTAGATTTTATCTTTTGCCGCAGATGGTTCTAGATCAGCTGAAGCTCAGTCGATAACTTTCAGATGAATGCTACCAGAACTAAAAACATTTCAGGAAGTTGATAGCATGAACACAACCATTGCTGACAATGGACTTAGGTTTTTCTTTGCATATATAGTTATGCATAGTTTAACACATTATTAATACTGTTATGTTTTGTGTTTCTTTTTGCTTTTCAAGTCTTGTGCTATCACTCTCTTAGGAACCAGAAGTTGAAATGGAGAAAGTCAAAGCTACAGCTGAAATGTCACTCTGTTATCCGACGAGAAATTGGAATAAGAGTGTGTATAGTGTGATTAGAGATCAAAGTCCATAAGACGTAGATTTGTAAACATAATAATCAACTGTGAATGTTAATCATGTTATTATCATTGTCTGTTCATTTATAAGTCATTTCCAAGTTTATATAATGATGAACAGTATGGAGTTAATGTTCAACAGGGGGGACTGATGAGTTATGACTTATAAATGTGAAAATATGAAATATACTTATTCATGTCACTAAGGGAGAAAGGGGACTGTATAGAGTTTACATTCTGTCAGGATATGTTATTGTTAACCATCAGGGATCTCATGGGAGAAGAGACACAGTCTGGTACAAGTCAACATGACAGCCGTGAGTTGGGGAGGAGTGAGGAATTTGTGCAGAGGTCAGGTTAGATGAAGTGAGGAAGAACATATGACTAATCTTCTGGATAGCAACAGAGGTGTATTGGCTGCTCAGATGTGCAAGGAGGGGCTCAGCATAGGAGAAAGGGTTAAATACAAGTGGTTATGTGCAGCTGTATGACCCAGTGGGTGAATAAACTTGGTTCGAGCTTGATTAAGCGTCCGTGAGTTTTTTACTCTGTTTATTTAGAACCTAACACTTATTTTCCTCCTTCCCTAGCTTAATTTCCTTTCATCCTTTATTATCTTCCTTTCATAGAACCCTTTTCTCCTTTCCTAGCTCCCATTCATTGATTTTGACAGTCCACCCACTTAATATAACAGTCCCTTTGCTCTTGTCCACCAGATTCCTCAAGACCATGCAAGAACTTGGCCCCAGCAGACACCACCACAAGAAAACCCAAGGATTCATCAGACGCACAAGGGTGCATGTGTCCAACCAACGCCGAGAATAGACACATCTTCCCTCTCTCCTTCTTCTCCTGGTGGGCAACAATTCCTCACTCACTCATGTTTCAGTATCAGCTGGTGGAGGGAGAGATGGGGAGGATGTGTCCATCCGTTGCATAGGAAAGACACATCTTCCCTGTCTCTTCTCCTGGTGGGCAGCAATATACACTTACCTCACTCTAACCCACCTCATTGTGTTATAGTGAAATGCCCCTTAAAATATGGGAAATGCTCACCAAGCAAGAAAAGATCCTGGAACAGCAAACGCTCATCCTATGCCTCATAGCAGAATGCTGCAGAATATGTGATCGAAGAAGGCCTTCTGCCGTTGAAGAATCAACAAGGTCTCCAGAGCCTGGAAACCAAACTTCAGGGGGCTGACTTCAAACTGAATGTCATGTCCACTCCCGCACCTGCGCTCGAGGTCACCGGTCTACTACCCACCTGTCCTGGCAAGCCATCTTTACGCACACCTGGCAACCATCATTGCGCACACCTGTGTCTCATCATCAGTCACTACTCCCTTGATTACTTACCCTTTATATAGCACGCTTTTGTTATTAGTCATCAGGTAGTATTGTTTATGTTTCTATGTCAGACGCTTCTCTTGTTTTATATAGCTCCATGTTCGTTATTATTAAACTCACTAACTGCACCTGCTTCCTGACTCCCTGCGTCTACGTTACAGGATACTAACTATACAAATGGAAGCAGCAGTTAACCAAGATATCTCCCAGATGGTCGGCGAACAGGAACACCTTCTTCGTCAACACCATGACCAGCTGGCTCATTTGGCGACGGCTATGGATGAGGTCCTCCGCATTCTTCAACGAGTCGACATTACTCAAAGGGCATCATCTCCAACCAAAGTTATGTCAAAGGGCATCATCTCCAACCAAAGTTATGTCAGCTGTTATGACATATTATGACATGGTTATGACTGTGTCCTGATGCTGGGTGTCAAGTAAAGTGTAAAAGTGATTTTTGCTACCTTTATTTAACTAGGCAAGTCAGTTAAGAACAAATTCTTATTTACAATGACAGCCTACCGGGGAACAGTGGGTTAACTGCCTTGTTCAGGGGCAGAACGACAGAATTTTACCCTGTCAGCTCGGGGATTCGATCCAGCAACCTTTCGGTTACTGGCCCAATGCTCTAACCACTAAGCTACCTGACACGTTAGCGGAAACTGCATTCACGTGGTAAAGGATTCATATGTTGGCTTAATCGGAAATTACCTTTAGGGGCGCTTTCACATATCCTCTTATGATACAGATTCTGGAGCATTTGGTACCCTGATCCACACTATAAAGCAAGTGTGAAACCGAAACGAACCCTGGCTGAAACAAATTCTGGACCTGTGTGAGTACATGCAGGAACGCCTCAAATTGCAGGCCACAATTGCACCCTTCACTTTTGACCAGTAGTGGCGCCTCCGCTTGAAAACACTTCACTCCAAAATATTGGCCGCTTTGTGGGCGTAGGAGTGAACCTATTCAAGTGAATAGATTTGGAAAATGTAAAACATTTTTTTATATATGATTAGCTGGCTACAGCCGGCCAACTTTACATACTGTATAACCAAACGAAGATAGACCACAGCCCGTCGTTTCAAATGGGAACAAATGAGTCATAATGGGCAGAACAAGCAAGGAAGTGGGCAGAACCAAGCACGAGCTAGCGAGATCCTATTAGCGCGTTCTAGCATGTATTTGCATATTTCCGTTAAGGAATGCCTACTCTGTGAATTGCGCGTGTGCAATAACTCAATTCGGCCTTTGCACTAAACAACACCATTTAAAAAAAACTTTGGCAAAGGGTAAAGTCTACAAAACGTAGTCCACATGTTTCATCAATGAGAAAATTTGCAGAATGTCGGTCAAAATCCATCTTGTTCCATCTTCTCCCACTGCCGGACACTGGGCTTCCTTTCACTACCATATTTGGTAGTGAGTGGAAATGCCAAGCGGATGCTTCACATTCATAAATCCGGTGAAATATCTGTCTCGCCTGTGATGTAACGTTAGCTCGCTATGTGACAACATCAGCTAACGTTATCTAGTTTAGATAACTTCATATTAGCTTGTTATCTTGATGTAGGCCTATTTATCATTGTAAATCAAAAACATGCTCCAAATGCATTTGTAGGGTTCTGACAATTCCCACTCTCTCTTCGCCTGACTTTGCCTTCAGGATAATTTTCTGCTGGGTAGATTGATGTAAATGTGATATTTCCGATTTTTATTTGTAGTACATTTGCAAAAAAACAGTTTTGCTTTGTCATTATGGGGTATTTTGTGTAGATTGATGATAAAAAAATATATATTTAATACATTTTGGAATAAGGCTTTAATGTAACAAAATGTGGAAAACATCAAGGGGTCTGAATACTTCCCGAATACACTGTAACCCGGAAGCCAGCTGCACCAATGTGTTGGAGGAAACACTGTTCAACTGACGACGAGGTCAGCCTGCAGGCGCCCGGCCCGACACAATGAGTCGCTAGAGCGCGATGAGCCAAGTAAAGCCCCACCGGCCAAACCCTCCCCTAACCCGGACGACGCTGGGCTAATTGTGCACCGCCCTATGGGATCAAACCCCAGGTTGTAGTGACACCGCAACACAGTGATTCGCGCACTGACCAGGTAAGCGGGCACTTCAGTATTCAAATACCTTGTGTGATTTTAGGCTTTATTAGTTTAGTGACAACCTATGTAATTTGCTAGGTTATTGTTAGCTATGCACTGTTGAAAATGTTGTTTAACCGGAATAAAAGTAGGCTTAGCTACAAGGAGACAACTCTCATCTGACTATACCTGCTGAACGGGGCTTAGTTCATGGATGCTAAAGGAAACCAGACTTCCCCGCAAAACTTACCAAGAATAAAACATAGAAAATAATTTATTTGGTCTCTCTGTGTTTCATACATTTCCTTAATGTATGGGAGAGAAATGCATCTGCTAACTAATCCTGGAAGTACTGTCAACACAATGAGGGGGAGCCAGAGGGAACTGCTAGGTGGGTAGACAGGCTGCCTTAAGATCCAGACTTCCTCAGGTACTCAGCCATAGTAAATGCTTTCTTGTTGAGTTGTCCGCCATGGACCCCTTCTTTTCCCATGACTAAAACCAATGCTTTTCCGGCAGAGGCTGTATGTGTCTAACAGGAGAAAGCATCCGAGCGAACGAAACAGCGCACCCTCTGTCTGTGTGTGTAGCCCATCTATCTGATGCTGTCTAGTCAAAAAGAGTATGACATTGTTGCCGCCTGTTGCACTGAATGCAAGGGAAGCCAGCGAGCATTTGGCCTCCCTTGATAAAAAAATTATAGCCGAACACTGATTGGCTGAGAACTCAGCTGTGAATGGTCCTGATGCACCCAAAAAAAGTGTCATGGGAAGCCAGTTTGGATTTGGCTTCACACCAATCCCATCACAAGCCAAAAGTCATTGACTGAAAACTTGAATTGTTGCATCTCGGTGTGTCGTTGTCCTCCGGTGGCTAGCTAGCTAACTAAAATCGTCCCTTTCCTAAATTAGCCATGGATGTAGATAGAGATTTGGACTTGTAGTTTTATTTAATTCTCCGTACTGGCCAATGATTATAACGGCGATTCTGATCCAACCATAAATTCATGCATTGTGCTCCTGGCCTGAGGATGGAAGTTCAATATAAAGTCGGCTAATGTTAACTAGCTGGCCTGGCCATCGTTGCCAATGAAAGGAAGTTAGGCTGGCGAGCAAGCATTTTAGCCAGCACAACAAAAACTAAAAGCGTGTACTGTATGACAGAGACTGTTTAGGCAACATGAAAGAGGAGGATAGCATTGGCATTTCTCTACAAGTAGGGTGAATCAACATGTTTTTTTCTACTTGCACACACACACAAATTAGTACCACGGACAGCCACATCATATTTAGCTTAAGTTGATTGGACTAAATCGTTTTTTGGTATCTTTTAGTTGTCACTGTATTAGACTAAGCATAGGTGATTAGAGGATGTTGAAGTTGAAATGGTGCTTGAATAGTGGAGGCTGTGCCTGTTTTCATTGCGACTTGCTGTAACTGTCTGTGGTTATAAGTCAATAGTTGTTTTCCCGCTCAGCCCAGTCAAAACTGTTCGCTGCTCTGGCACCCCAATGGTGGAACAAACTCCCTCACGACGCCAGGTCAGCGGAGTCAATCACCACCTTCCGGAGACACCTGAAACCCCACCTCTTTAAGGAATACCTAGGATAGGATAAAGTAATCCTTCTAACCCCCCCCCCCCCCCCTTAAAAGAGTTAGATGCACTATGGTAAAGTGGTTGTTCCACTGGATATCATAAGGTGAATGCACCAATTTGTAAGTCGCTCTGAATAAGAGCGTCTGCTAAATGACTTAAATGTAAAATGTGGAAGCATTAACTTGCTTGACCATGCTGTAAGTCATGTAAACTGTTTATTACAAGTAATATGTTTTGTTATGAAACTAAGGTATGGTTGCCATGGTGTCTTCTTATTGTCTCGGTTTAGGCCTATGAACTAACATGCACAGCTATTGCCTACAATATATTTTATTTTGATTGTTCAGGTTCACCATCAGCAATAGTTTTGGTAGTTTTTCCTTTAAACAAATCAGTGTATATGGTCATTTTTAGATATACTGGGTAATGTGGATCATTTCATAACGAGCAATCACTTTTGTGAGACACACTGCATGGAAAATATCGTTCCATAAAAATTTCCAAATGGTCGAAACCATTCGATTTTGAGATGGGGTGAAATCCAAAGTTGTGCTATATATATGGGCTATGTCATAGCTAATTTGTAAATGACAAATATTGATACATTACTAGCTCAAACACTTAATCTGCAAATATGACAAATTCATTTGTAGGTGATGGGGATTTCAGAACAAAAGTGGGGAGACAGAAAAACAGGCTACATTGCCATGGGAGAAACATTGCCATAAGCCATGGGAGATTGAGCGAAAATTAAGATTACTTTTGAGTAGTAAGACATGTATAAAAGCAACAGATACCATTAGTAAGAAGGGGGTAGAAGCGTCTTATATGGTGAGCTACCGAGTGGCTAGGACAGGCAAGCCCCATACTGTTGTGGACTTAATTCTTCCTACTGCCGCGGATATGGCTGGGACAATGCTGGGGGAAAAGGCCAAAAAAACTATACAGACAATGCCTTCATCAAACAACACTGTTTCACGACGCATCAGTGACATGGCAGGAGATGTTTTGAAACAATTACTGCTTTGCATACAAGCCAGTGAATTCTATGCGTTACAGCTGGATGAGTCAACAGACCTGGCGGGCCAGACATATTTCCGTTACGTTTTTGAGGGGTCAATTAAGGACGACATCCTCTTCTGCAAACCACTGGAAGCCAGGAAAACAGGATAGGATATTTTTTAAGTATTGGACAGCTTTGTGACATCAAATGGACTTTGGTGGTCAAGATGTGTTGGTGTCTGTACTGATGGCGCAAAACCCATGACAGGGAGACATAGTGGAGTGGTAACGCGCGTGCAAGCAATTGCCCCCGACGCCATTTGGGTACAATGCAGCATACACCGAGATGCTCTTGCTGCCAAGGGAATGCTTGACAGCTTGAAAGTCATTTTGGACACTACAGTAAAAATGGTTAACTTTGTTAAAGCAAGGACCCTGAATGTATTTTCTGCACTATGCAATGATATTGGCAGCGACAATGTAACACTTTTACAACATACAGAAGTGCGCTGGTTATCAAGAGGCAAAGTATTGACAATTTTTTTTTTAATTGAGAGACAAGTTAAACATTTTCTTTACTGACCATACATTTCAATTGTCTGACCGCTTGTATGATGACGAGTTTCTAACACGACTGGCCTATCTGGGTGATGTTTTTTCTCGCCTGAGTGATCTGAATCTAGGATTACAGGGACATTCCGCAACTATATTCAATGTGCAGGACAAAATTGAGGCTTTGATTAAGAAGTTGGAGCTCTTCTCTTTCTGCATTAACAAGGACAACACACAGGTCTTTCCATCGTTGTATGATTTTTTGTGTGCAAATGAACTCAAGCTTACGGACATTGTCAAATGTGATATAGCGAAGCACCTGAGTGAGTTGGGTGCGCAATCACTTTCCCGAAACGGATGACACAAACAACTGGATTCGTTATCCCTTTCATGCCTCCAGTCCACTTACCGATATCTGAACAAGAGCCTCAATTAAATTTAATCAGAAGTCACTGCCAGATTTCTTGATTGGGCATTGCTCCAGAGTATGCTGACTTGGCAAATCGCGCTGTTAAGACACTGATGCCCTTTGCAACCATGTACCTATGTGATAGTCGATTCTCGGCCCTCACTAGCATGAAAACTAAATACAACCCAACATTGCAGAGTTATGTGCATCCTTTCAAGCACACCCTTCTCATTAACCTGTGGGGAGTTATTCACAATTTTTGATAAACAAATAAGATTTAATATGTAAGATGGTTGAATAAATGATTTATTATTTGTGCCCTGGTCCTATAAGAGCTCTTTGTCACTTCCCACGAGCTGGGTTGTGACAAAAACTCAACCTCATTCTTATGTTTAATAAATGTATTGTATAGTGTGTGTGGCAGGCTTACAATGATGGCAAAAAAGACATTTGAGAGTGCGCTGACCCTGATGCTCGAGGGGGTATGCAACTGGAGGTTGAATGTTTGAAGGGGTACAGGACTATAAAAAGTTTGGGAACCACTGATAAAAGGAAATCAGTCAATTGAAATGAATTCATTAGGCCCTAATCTATGGATTTTACATGACTGGGCAGGGGCTCAGGGAGGGCATAGACCCACCCACTGGGGAGCCAGGCCCAGCCAATCAGAATGAGTTTTCCCCCACAAAAGGGCTTTATTACAGACAGAAATACTCCTGTTTCATCAGCTGGCTGGTCTTAGTGTAACGGATGTGAAATGGCTAGCTAGTTAGCGGGTACGCGCTACTAGCGTTTCAATCAGTTACGTCACTTGCTCTGAAACCTAGAAGTAGTGTTGCACCTTGCTCTGCAAGGGCCGCGGCTTTTGTGGAGCGATGGGTAACTGTTGTTGATGTGTGCAGAGGGTCCCTGGTTCGCGCCCGTGTCGGGGCGAGGGGACGTACTAAAGTTATACTGTTACATTAGGAGAAGAAGCCGGATGTGGAGGTCCTGAGGTTGTTCTGCCAAATTCTCTAAAATTACATTGGAGGCGGTTTATAGTGGAGAAAATAACATTAAATTCTCTGACAACAGCTCTGGTGGACATTCCTGCAGTCAGCATGTCAATTGCACACTCCCTCAAAACATGAGACATCTGTGGCATTGTAGAGTGCCCTTTTATTGTCCTCAGCACAAGGTGCACGTGTAATGCTGTTTTATCAGCTTCTTAATATGCCACACCTGTCTGGTGGCTGTGTTGTCATTGCAAAGCAGAAAAGCTCACTAACGGGGATGTAAACAAATTTGTGCACACAATTTGAGAGAAATAAGCTTATTTGGCGTATGGAATATTACTGGGATCTTTTATTTCAGCACATGAAACACGGGACCAACATTTCACTTGTTGCATTTATTTTTTTGTTCAGTATAGATACGTACCGAATCATCTTTAAAGAGAAAGATGCACATCCCTAGTTGCCACACACAAGATTGCCCTTAATCCAGAGCTGTTCTCAAAACAAAATCTAATTACAGAAAGCGCCAAACTGAGATCAAGAGTTGTTTATCCATAAATATTTTACCATGGTTAAGAAGTGGTCCTTCGAAGCCAGTATTATTACACAAACACTTTTTATAATCTGGTCTTGTCAAGAGCATCTGTGCTTAGATTCACAAGAGTATAAAGAATGTACAATAATGGTTATCTAAATAAAGTAATTCAATAATGAAAGTACATTATGCGATCTCAATTGTACATTTGCTCAAGCCAAAAATGTTACATTAATCAAAGAAAATCATTACAAACAGAAATGGCTAGCCATCAGTGAACCAATTCCAACACGTAAGATTTTTGACCAGGGACCATATGTATCAAGCCTATCAGAGTAAGAGTGCTGATCCAGGAATAGTTTTGCCTTTTAGATCATAATGAATAAGACTACATGGACAGGGTGGACCTGATCCTAGATTCTCTCCCACTCAGCTGCTTTGTGAATATGAGACTAGGCCTACGTGATGGAGCTACATGTAATGAGACCAATTTAAATCCTTCTCAACACTTCCAAGGAGACCGTTTGGGGAAAAGCACCACAACTAATATTAGCCAGTCTCTTCATGCCACCAAAGAACTTGAGTGAAAGGCAGACTGGACCAATCTTTTTACAGTGCATCGAGCTTTGAGAAATTGCATTACAGTTGTATCTTCTAAGCCCATTTTCAAGATAACACTACTGCTGCGTTGCGATACTGGGCCCTGAAATACAGCACAAGCAAATACCGATTGAACATAACACACTAACACCTCTGCAGAAGAAAAAAAAAAACATTCAGAATCATAGCTCGACATCTCTCTGACTAAGAAATCACATACATCAGTGATGTCAAGGTAAATATGGAATGACTTCAACGAAAGATTAGTGAGAAACATAAGCTCTCTACAGAATGCACCGCGTGCGCTCATCCCAATGTGGAGATCATTGTTGTGAAATGGTGAGGAATGAGCTTTCCTGTCCTCTGGGGTGTATTCATTAGTGCAAAACGATTTGCATTAGAAAACATTTTGCAACAAAAACAAGGGTTTGTTATTGGACAAATTCAGGTAGGTCCTTACCTGTTTGCTTTCATTTGGTTCATAGTGTATACACCAGAGGAATCTGGTGGGAGGAGCTATAGAAGGAAGAGTTCATTGTAAAGTCTGGAATGGAATCGTAACATCAATCACCTTATCAACTTGTTTGACTCCGTTCCATTTCTACCATTAAAATGAGCCCGTCCTGCTATAGGGCCTCCCACCAGCCTCTGGAATACACCCCTGCTAAGACATGAAGAAAAGGGACAGGAACTGCTTAAGGTGAGTAGCTAAGATAAACTGCTCTCATTGCGTGGCTCAGATAGCCCTGCTGGATGCTCCATTACAAGGGAATGAATCTGGTGTTATTAGAATCGGAACCAGACAAAAAAATACAAAATATTTTTGTGCCTTTGAACGGGGTATGGTAGTAGGTGTCAAGAACTGCAACACTGCTGGGTTTTTCATGCTCAACAGTTTCCCTTGTGTATCAAGAATGGTCCACCAACCAAAGGACATCCAGCCAACTTGACAAAACTGTGGGAAGCATTGAGTCAACATGGGCTAGCATCCTTGTGGAAAGCTTTCGACACATTGTAGAGTCCATGGCCCAACAAATTGAGGCTGTTCTGAGAGCAAAAGGGGGTGTAACTCAATATTAATGTGTCCCTAATGTTTTGTACAATATGTGCATATGATCTGGAGAGGCAGTAAAATATCAAAATAGTTATAAATCTAATATAGTAGCCTATTGAATTTACAGGAAGGCGTTCTACATTAGTTTGCATAACAAGTTAACACTAAATTAGGCAAAAACAATCACAGTGAATGATATGGGGGGTGTGATCAGGGGTCGCATCCCAAATGCCGCAATATTACCTATGCAGTGCACGACTTCTGACCAGAGCCCTATGGGTACAATTTGGGATGCAAGCAGTGAGATGAAGTCCCTGAGATTACATCAATCAAAGGGAGAGAGGTGCATTGCTGAACCACCTCACAACCTCAATTCACCAGCTAAGTCCTACTAAAGTGCCCCAGGGGACATAGGAGAGAGATATCCCTCTAATACAAAGCCACGGGCTGAGCAGGATGACCAATTTCCACAGCCACCATAGATCCACATACAATACTCCCATTTGAGTCACAGCTGGAGTGGGCATCTGAGATGTCTCACTGATCAGAATCTCTACTGATGGGGTGTATTCATTGGGCAATTTCAGGTTAGTCCCTCCCTGTTTGCTTCCGTAAGGTTTCTAGTAAAAAAAAAAAACTGCTGGAGCTCCATCTCCACCGAAACGGCCTCCAGACCACATCACAAAAAGTGCAAAGATTTCTCTTGGACTCCACGCCCAGTGTTCTGTCTAACTTTCCAATAGTACATGCTACAGGTCAGATCTCTCTCATTGAGGCACCCAAGAAATTTGACAATTTGGTCTTTCACACGCTCATATTCTACATTATACTATACCCATCATTTCCCACTAATGTTCATTAAAATAAATGGGTAAAAAAATAACAAATATTTTATAATAATTATATCGAACAAAAAGTCAATCCAACGTATTCCAAGACCGATAAAATCTCCGGAAACGTTTAAAAAGAATTAACAATTTGGTGAATGGTTATACACGTTGAGTGAATCATGCATCCATTATCTTTGGTATCTGTGCCTGTTTGCTAAGTATTTTGCAGCCACTCTTAATAATTTAATTTGAATTAAAACAGTACTACATTCAAAACACCACAAGAGTGATGAATCATTCCATTTATAGTTATGCACATCATGGTTTCTTCTGTGGATAGAAAAAGGCTTTTTCTTCAGTAGAGCAGCCAGCCAGCCACAAAGGCCTGTTGCTGTGTTCTAATCACAATGTGTGACCCATGAGGCTTGCTCATCTCATCATAGGTGCTGGGTGCACTGGGTTATGTAGGCTATGGGGACATACAGTATAGCTGTGTGAGATAGATACGGGGAGACAGAGAAAGAGATGGATGTAGATGGCTGGGAGTGGTATAAAGCCCATCCCTGGCTCAGAGCCTACTGGGGCCCAGACTGTCAGTGCCTTGGTGGAGGCATGTGAGCTCCTGGGTGGTGGAGGGAGGCTGTGGCACAGGGGGCAAAGGTCAGCTGGAGGGTCAGCGGGTGTGGTCATTAGCAGCTGCAGCCTTCCTTCTGGGGCTGCAGTTCACTGGTCAGCCGGCCACCCTGCGGGGCGGAGGGCTTGTGCTGGACACCAGACTCGGCGGCGTTCAGGTCCAGGCTTCCGTCCTGAATGTTCTGGTAGATCTTCTTGGCTGCCTCCAGAAACGCGTCCTCCACATTCTCACCCCTGGGTTACAGGAAAACAACCGACTCAGGCACAATGGACTGACTAGTCTCCTAGTAACTTCAATGCACTCTTTGATGCAAGTGAAAACATTTGGGTGTGTTAACTTACGTCTTTGCACTAGCCTCTAGGAACAATAGACCTACAAAAACAGACTGAATTAGGTCCATAAGAAAAGTTGTTTGCAAATAGAAAGTGATTGTTCAAACTTTGATTCCCATGATCTACAGTACACGGAGATCTGCTGTGATAAACCTTACCGTTCTCCTCAGCAAACTGCTTAGCCTCCTCATAGGTTACATCTCGCTGGGCCTCCAAGTCTGCCTTGTTACCAATAAGAATTATCACCTGGGGGGATAGCACACAGGCCAGGGTTGTCATGGCAGCATGGAAATATACAACTGTCTTGTAAAGACACAGTTTGATCAGGAGTTCAGATTTCCAGCTGGCTGACTCACAGTATTAGGGTTGGTGAGGTTTCTAGCATCAGTCAGCCAGCTGCTAAGGTGGTTGTATGTGCTTCTCCTACAGGAAAGGACAAGAGAACATTTTGAACCATAACAATAATAGAATTTCAGTTCAAATGTACAAAGACATAATACCAGATAAGTCATTGTGAATACAAGATAATGGAAATTGGACAAAAGGTTAAATGGGGTTACTGAATCCATGCTAATTCCCAACACTCGAATGCTGGGCACCTTATGGGCTGGTTTGCCGAAACACAGATTTTGCATAGGCCTGGATTTAAAAAGCACTTTAAATTGACATTCTCCATTAAACATGCTTTTTAGTCCAGGACTAGGCTTAATCTGTGAGGCTAGATAAATAATCAATGTAATAGTCGCCAGGGCCCGCGTTATGGGCTATGGGCGCTAAGGGGCCTGGTCCGCTCTACCGTATCCCCTTGCCCTCCAAATCAAATATTGATAATTAATTTGAAAGGCGTGAGCCGACAGAAAGACGCATCAATCTCATAAGTTACCCGAACCAGCATCCCTCTGTCTCAGTGTGTGTGGCCAATGTATGTGATGCTGTTTGGACAAAAAGACTATAGCATGTCATACTATTTTTGTCCAGACAGCACCAGATACACAAGTATGTAGACACCCCTTCAAATTAGTGGATTTGGCTATTTCACCCACCTCCGTTGCTAACAGGTGTATAAAATCGAGCACACAGCCATGCAATCTCCATAGACAAACATTGGCAGTAGAATGGCCTTACTGAAGAGCTCAGTGACTTTCAACGTGGGACAGTCATAGGATGCCACCTTTCCAACTAGTCAGTTCTTCAAATTACTGCCCTGCTAGAGCTGCCCCGGTTAACTGTAAGTGCTCTTATTGTGAAGTGGAAACGTCTAGGAGCATCAACGGCTAAGCCGTGTGGTAGGCCACACAAGCTCACAGAACGGGACTGAAGCACGTAAAAATCGTCTGTCTTCGGTTGCAACACCCACTACCGAGTTCCAAACTGCCTTTGGAAGCAATGTCAGCACAAGAACTGTTTGTCGGGAGCTTCATGAAATGGGTTTCCATAGCCGAGCAGCCGCACACAAGCCTAAGATCACCATGCGCAATGCCAAGCGTCGCCTGGAGTGGTGTAAAGCTCACCGCCATTGGACTCTGGAGCAGTGGAAACTAGAGGTCGACCGATTAATCGGAATGGCCGATTAATTGGGGCCGATTTCAAGTTTTCATAACAATTGGAAATCGGTATTTTTGGACACCGATTTGGCTGATATTAAAAAAATAAAAATATTATACACCTTTATTAAACTAGGCAAGTCAGTTAAGAACACATTCTTATTTTCAATGACGGACTAGGAATGGTCGGTTAACTGCCTTGTTCAGGGGCAGAACGACAGATTTTTACCTTTTCTGCTCAGGGATTCAATCTTGCAACCTTATAGTTAACTAGTACAACGCTCTAACCACCTGCTTTACATTGCACTCCACGAGGAGCCTGCCTGTTCTGCGAATGCAGTAAGAAGCCAAGGTAAGTTGCTAGCTAGCATTAAAAGTATCTTATAAAAAACAATCAATCATAATCACTAGTTAACTACACATGGTTGATGATATTACTAGTTTATCTAGCGTGTCCTGCGTTGCATATAATCGATGCGGTGCGCATTCGCGAAAAAGGACTGTCGTTGCTCCAACGTGTACCTAACCATAAACATCAATGCCTTTCTTAAAATCAATACACAAGTATACATTTTTAAACCTGCATATTTAGTTAACTTCTTTGGGGTAGGGGGCAGTATTTTCACGTCCGGATGAAAAGCATCCCTAGAGTAAACGGCCTGCTATAAAGCCATAAAAGCTAGAATATGCATATTATTATTATGCATGCATTTTTATCTAACGGGTGGCATCCATAATTCTAAATATTCCTGTTACATTGCACAACCTTCAATGTTATGTCATAATTACGTAAAATTCTGGCAAATTAGTTCGCAACGAGCCAGGAGGCCCAAACTGTTGCATGACTCTGCGTGCAATGAACGCAAGAGAAGTGACACAATTTCACCTGGTTAATATTGCCTGCTAACCTGGATTTCTTTTAGCTAAATATGCAGGTTTAAAAATATATACTTCTGTGTATTGATTTTAAGAAAGGCATTGATGTTTATGGTTAGGTACAGTCGTGCAACGATTGTGCTTTTTTCGCAAATGAGCTTTTGTTAAATCATCCCCCGTTTGGCGAAGTTGGCTGTCTTTGTTAGGAAGAAATAGTCTTCACACAGTTCGCAACGAGCCAGGCGGCCCAAACTGCTGCATATACCCTGACTCTGTTGCAAGAGAAGGGACACCATTTCCCTAGTTAAAAGAAATTAATGTTAGCAGGCAATATTAACCTCTCTAGGGTACGTGAGACAGTAGCGTCCCACCTCTTCAACAGCCAGTGAAACTGCAGGGCACCAAATTCAAAAACAGAAATCTCATAATTAAAATTCCTCAAACATGCATGTATTTTACACCATTTTAAAGATACACTTGTTGTAAATCCAGCCACAGTGTCCGATTTCAAAAAGGCGTTACGACGAAAGCACACCATCTGATTATGTTAGGTCAGTACCTAGTCACAGAAAAACACAGCCGTTTACATTGGCGCGTTACGTTCAGTAATGTTTTGCTACCAAAACATCCGGTGATTTTGCCGAGAGCCACATCAATTTACAGAAATACTCATAATAAACATTGCTAAAAGATACAACTGTTATGCATGGAACTTTAGATAAACTTCTCTTTAATGCAACCGCTGTGTCAGATTTCAAAAAAGCTTTACCGAAAAACAAACCATTCAATAATCTGAGTCGGCGCTCAGAGACCAAAACAAGCCATAAAGATACCCGCCATGTTGTGGAGTCAACAGAAGTCAGAAATAGCATGATAAATATTCACTTACCTTTGATGCTCTTCATCAGAATGCACTCCCAGGAATCCCAGTTCCACAATAAATGTTTGTTTTGTTCGATAAAGTCCATAATTTATGTCCAAATACCTCCTTTTTGTTCGCGCGTTTAGTACACAAATCGAAATTCACGATGCGCAGGCCAGACGAAAAGTCAGAAAATTCCATTACAGTTCGTAGAAACATGTCAAACGATGTATAGAATCAATCTTTAGGATGTTTTTAACATAAATCTTCAATAATGTTTCAACCGGACAATTCCTTTGTCTTTAGAAAGGAAAAGGAACGCAGCTACCTGTCACGGGGGCGCGCCTGAGTGAGCTCATGGCACTCTGCCAGACATCTGGTTGAAACAGCTCTCATTCTCTCCCCGTTCACAGTAGAAGCATCAAACAAGGTTCTAAAGACTGTTGACGTCTAGTGGAAGCCTTAGGAAGTACAATATGACCCCATAGACACTGTATATTGGATAGGCAAAGACTTAACCTACAAACCTCAGATTTCCCACTTCCTGGTTGATTTTTTTATCAGCTTTTTGCCTGCCATATGAGTTCTGTTATACTCAGACATCATTCAAACAGTTTTAGAAACTTCAGAGCTTTTTTTATCCAAATCTACTAATAATATGCATATCTTAGCTTCTGGGCCTGAGTAGCAGGCAGTTTACTCTGGGCACCTTATTCATCCAAGCTACTCAATACTGCCCCCAGCCATAAGAAGTTAAGATCGGTGTGGAAGAACTTGACTGGCCTGCACAGAGGCCTGACCTGAACTCCATCAAACACCTTCGGCAGGAATTGGAAGGACGACTGCAAGCCAAGCCTAATCGCCCAACCTCACTAATGCTCGTGGCTGAATGGAGGCTGTTATAGCAGCAAAGGGAGGGAACCAATTCCATATTAATGCCCATGATTTTGTCATGAGATGTTCGACAAGCAGGTGTCCACATCCTTTGGTAATGTAGTGTATATCCAACAGTAACAAACTAATGAAAATGGTTTTGTGTTATTTGAAAAAAAATTGAATCTTATTCTAATGTTACCTAAGACCTTCATAAACACAACCAAATTATTATATTTGCGATAGCATATATGAAATGTATTAATAACACTGTTAGAATGTTGCAGTCAAGCTCATTCGCTTGAAGGGGGGTCCCTCGAAGCAAAGCAGTTCCAGCGTAAAACATTATTGTCCCCTTATGGAAATCAAATGCCCGTCCAACTGCTTAGTTCTGGTGCTGGCCCTGATAGTCACTTCAAGTAAAGCCCAGCTGAGATCCTGGCCTACCTGGTGATGTCATAGACCATGAGTGCCCCTGCTGCTCCCCTGTAGTAGCTGCGTGTGACGGCCCTGAAGCGCTCCTGTCCCGCAGTGTCCCAGATCTGCAGTTTGATCTTCTGGCCGCTCACCTCGATTATCCTTGTGCCAAACTCGACTCCAATAGTGTGGGGGCAGTCTGCCATGACTGTTGGGAAAACAGATAGGCCCTATTAGCTTACTAAAAGTATCTATTGAAGAGAGTATCTTGAGTGCAGTGCACATTTCTTGGTTTGTTAACAGAGGTGTATTCACTGCGAACCAAACTAAAGTAAACAGGAGGGTCTAATCCCAACTTGTCCAATAAATCCTATTCTGCATGGTGACTATGTTGACTTGTGTTTGTATATTGCTGTAAATGTACTTGGCAAATAAAGGTCATTATAATACTGAAGAAACACTTGATTCTGTTGCAAAATATTTTGCAAGTGTGCACTAATGAATACATCCCCGGATTATGTAACCTTGAATGGAAAGTCAACTTTGTAAACATGCAGTGGTACAGTAACATGATTGTGTACAATCTTCCATAAAGGAGACACCACTGCTTTTTAGACCATACCCACATTTCTTTTCTGTGAACTGGTGAAGCAGGCATGATTTCCCTACACCCATATCCCCTGTAGTGGGAGAAAACAAAGCAATATAGGCAATGCTTACAATTATTCAAAGGCTTATATGAAACATGTAAGAAATTGTATAAGATACTGGTAACTTGTTTTAACCACTTCTCAACATAAGCTATAACTTGGCACAACATCCACCCATCCCCCACTATACCCCCACATTTTGTACCTTGTTAAGTAACCACAGACCCACATACTCAACCCTCCCCCATGAATAGGACTCTGTTAAAAAGATGCATATGCATTCTGCTCAAGGATGAGACTATAAGACAATGAACTGTGGGAAGGGCCAATGGAAACGTCGACATCAGGCCGAACAGGATTACCCACGTCCCAGATCGACCAATCGGAAGGCCAGACGACAAGATCAACCTACTTTGCTAGTTGCCTATATAATCTGTATGTACTGTTTAGAGCGGCCTCTTCTCCGACGATTTCATAAGAATCTGACAGAAAGGGGCCGTGCACGTTTTTGCCTGATATCTTTACACTTGAATAAAACGGCCTTATTATAAAATTATCCACCTCGTCCTATGTCTCCACTTGTTCTCCTGTCTCAAGTAAACGTTTTATCAACAAACAGTGATGTTGAAGATGTATGGGAAGAGTGTTGTAGTTAGGCTCATTTATAAAATAGTTCAGGATAAGTATGTACACTTAAGCAGTATTCTCAATGAAGGCACTTTTACATAAGACCAAAACAACTGCGATGAGACATCAACTAACATTCAGATTCGTTTCAGTGAGCTATGTAAAATATTGGAATCTTGGCCACTTACCAATAATAATGTATTTGAAGATGTAGGAGTAGTTGTATGGAGCAGTAGTCATTTCGGCTCTTGAATAAAGAAAGGAACGTCAATTTGAATTAAACGCTCTAGCTAGCAATAACACCAACCAGAATGTAAACTGTAAACAACCATGCCACAGCCTGAGGCCCACTACAACAGTCAAACTCGAATTGAAAACCATAAGCTAGCTATAACGTTAGCTAGGTAGCTAGCTAGCAAACTGATACATTTTGTCGTCATCTAGCCTATGCCATAATAAACATATTGCGAACTTCAAATTCACTTTGGCTATCTACTCCGATTTCAGAGCACACAGTCTCGTCAGTGTGCCAGAGCACAGAAAACCTGATGAATTTACGAACGCTCAACACCCGAATATGGCCCGTACCAGTAAACGTCGGCAAAAAAAACGTAATTCACGTGTTCCCAGCAGCACAGCAACAGCCACCAACTGCTAGGGTGAGTAAAATGGTCAGAGTGAGGTGTTCTCTCAGTTAGTTTGGGTGCTTGACTGCGGTTGTGAGGTTAGAACACTCGGACCCTATTCCTCAGCCAGAGCGTCCAGTGTGCGCTCTGAACGCTCATTTAGGAACGGACGATCTAACAACGCTCTGAATTTACAAACGCCCAGAGCTCACTCTGGCACTCAAAAGTCAATTTACGAACACACCCTAAGTTAGGCCTATTCGATTTTGAAAATGTGGTGCTAGCTAGATCAGAGGAAAAGGGCGAAACAGTAATGTAATGGGGAAAACCTAGCGTGCTACATTGGCAACTGTAACGTTGGCCAAAGGGAACTCCCATTCAGTTGCTAGCTAGTTAGCTATCTGACTCTTGCGCAAGTTAGCATTAGCTAGCTAACGTTATGCATTTAGCTAATTTAAAGTAATGTTGAGCGGTACCAAACTTGAATTCCCCAATTTCAGATAAACATGATACATGTCTTTGTTTTACCTTGTATTTGAATACTTATCTAGCTGTCTAACCCGTCGATCTGATAAATTGGTCCTTTTAAGAGGCTTTCACAATTCTTCATCAATAACAGCTAGCGCAACCAAGTTCAGCTGTATACCGCAACCTACTGGACAGGAGTACACTCAGCTAACGCTGCACTGATATGGAAGTGATCATTTTTTCCCATGGGGTTTTTCCAATGATGTGTAAATGATGTGATGATGTGTATAAATGACACTGTTGGGGAAGCTACTCTGAAAAGACAGTTTACCAAGCTACCAGTTACTTCACTCTGAAAGAAGTTAAGCTAGGCTAGTGGCCAATCCTCAAAAATTGCTTTAGTTTTTGAGATACCCCTACCAAATGTAGAACAAAACACAACCATGTTTAAAAAAAATCTGTCTCCCATTTATGAAATGGATTGTTGTGAAAAATATTTTACTGCAAAAGGGGTTACATTTATAGATATTGGGACACACCCTAACCTTAAAACATGCAGAATAATGCCTGGCTGGAGGGGGGCACATATCAAATCAAAATGTATTTGACACATGTGCCGAATACAACAGGTGTAGATCGTACAGTGAAATGCTTACTTACAAGCCCATAACCAACAATGCTTTAAGTAAAAAATAAAATTAAAAAAGTGTTAAAACATTGATTTCTTATAAGGATTTCTTATAAGCTTCCGGGTTGGAGTCCCGCTCCTTGAAAGCAGCAGCTCTACTCTTTAGCTCAGTGCGGATGTTGCCTGTAGTCCATGGCTTCTGGTTGGGGTATGTACATACAGTCACTGTGGGGATGATGTCATCGAGGTACTTATTGATGAAGCCAGTGACTGATGTGAGAACACTAAGGTAACCTGCCTAAATGACTACCGAACCATAGCACTCACGTCTGTAGCCATGAAGTGCTTTGGAAGGCTGGTCATGGCTCACATCAACACCATTATCCAAGAATTCCTAGACCCACTCCAATTTGCATACCGCCCCAACAGATCCATAGATGATGCAATCTCTATTGCACTCAACACTGCCCTTTCCCACCTGGACAAAAGGAACACCTATGTGAGAATGCTATTCATTGACTACAGCTCAGCGTTTAACACCATTGTGCCCTCAAAGCTCATCACTAAACACCTCCCTCTGCAACTGGATCCTGGAATTCCTGACAGGACGCCCCCAGGTGGTAAGGGTAGGTAACAACATATCTGCCACGCTGATCCTCAACATGGGGGCCCCTCAGGGGTGCGTGCTCAGTCCCCTCCTGTACTCCCTGTTCACTCATGACTGCATGGCCAAGCACGACTCCCAACACCATCATGACTTTTGAATATTGACTGCAAGGTAGACAATATTGGAACATACATGAATTTGTCTTGAACTGCAATCTGGTCATATGTTCCAGTCTTTTCGTTTCATCTTGTGTCAAATCTTGAGCCAATGACATGTTCAACTGGTTCTACAGTTTCCCACTTCTCTGTGAAAGAATGTGGACCTCTTGCATTCAGAATTTAGCACAGTGAAAGGATTCTCTAACCCTTCAAAACATGCCTCAACTTTCTTGGACATTTCAGTTTGTCCTTCATCACACAGAACATTCTTAATGACAGTTTCTTTAGCTCGCTGTTGGATATCATGAACTCTCTTCCATGGAATTCACAACAGAATTAACTGTACTTTGACCTACATCTGCTGCCTTTAGATCAGCAATTACAGACGCACAACTATTTACAATGTCTGGGGAAGACATCGCTGACTCACTCTACATTTTCAGTCAACACTTCTCCAACATCATTACCCTTACAAGTGTTAAAGGTGCTTTGAGGGTTTGAAAAAAATCGACATCACCGACTGAACCAAATTAACTGCTAATGTGGCAATTATTTAACTTGAAGGAGCTGGAGCAGTTTTGCCTTGAAGAATGGGCAAAAATCCCACTGGCTAGATGTGCCAAGCTTATGGAGAAATACCCCAAGAGACTGGCAGCTGTAATTGCTGCAAGAGGTGGCTCTACAAGGTATTAACTTTGGGGGGGGTGAATAGTTATGCACGCTCAAGTTTTCAGGTTTTTGTCATATTTCTTGTTTGTTTCACAATAAAAATATTTTGCATCTTCAAAGTGGTAGGCATGTTGTGTCAATCCAATGATACAAACCCCCCAAAAATATATTTTATTAATTCCAGGTTGTAAGGCAACAAAATAGGAAAAATGCCAAGGGGGGTGAATACTTTCACAAGCCACTATAACTTTGTTTTCCCAAGGAATGGCAGCGATGGAAGAAGTTGCTACCACCAGTATTTCAGGAAGACCTTGGTGAGTGGTGAAAAAATCCTTAGAAATTGGTTGGTGTTGTCATGTCTTTGGCATTATTAAAGTGAAGACTGTTATTTTATCAAATCAATTCTCTGTAATTATTATTACATGGTTAAACTAATCATGTAAATGTAATTAACTAGGAAGTTGGGGCACCAAGGAAAGTCTTCAGATTACAAAGTTATAATTTTCCTAATATAACTCTTCAGATATTTTAATATCTGATTAGTTAGTCTTCTAATTAATTAATTATTCTTTACCTCACGTTAGTCTCATTCCAAACGTCGTAAATTGTTGGTTATCTGCACGAACCCAGCCTTTACTATGAATCATCCACACACCAATTGTCTTAATAATGTATTTACTAACTAACTAACTAAATAATCACAGTAATGTATAAACACACAAACAGTAGATATGGTTACAAGGAAATGATAGGGGAGGTTCCCTAGTGGGCTAAGCCGATATGACGGCTTGGTGGACAAAGGGAAGTGGGTGTGGACTGAGAACAGGCGGAAAAGAACAGAGGGCTCACTACACACAGTTGATAATTATATTAATTGAAATGCTAATCCATTGCACATGAACGCTCATTTGTTCGGGAATAATTGCAATCAATATATATTTACACCCAGTGTGTCGTCGTGATCTCTGTTGGAATCGTCAGTCCTTCTAACCTTCTTACTGATTGTAGCTGGTCTAAGCTGGTCTAACGGGTTCCAAGATGGCGTAGCAGTGTAGACGTGTTTGTTTGGTCCTCTCGTGTACGTTTGTATTTTTCGTATTTCTTGTATATATATATATATATATATATTTTTTCTATCTCTTTTCGATTTTTAATTTGATTATACCTTCCGGTAACCTACCTCACCCAATGTGATACGGAATCGCTATTATTTTTTAACTTTGGAACACATTCAAGAACCCCCAGTAGCTAACCAGCTAATCAGCTACAAGCTATTTAGCCATTTTTAGCCGCTGCTAGCAGCTTTTACCTTCTGCACAGACACCAGCCCTGTTATTAGCCTGGATATTACTCACCAATTTACCAGCATCGGACTGTCTCTCGACAACAACGCCGGATTCCTGCCGTAATCCCTGAGCCACTACTTCTGATCCTCACAGCTAGCTTGCAGCTAGCGCCACTGCCACGAAGCTAGCACCAGTTAGCAAACACAATTCTACAATCACAACCTCTCTTTCGCCATCCGGCTTGGATTCTCTGTCGACATGACCACGTCTGGTCTGCAGACGAATACCCCATCCGCTGTGCCCTCAACCGGCCTCCGTCTGAGCAGACCCCCTCCGTCCGAGCAGACCACCCCCCGGGCTACTAACTTTAAACGTCGCATGCTAGCTTAGTGGCGGCTTCCCTGCTCCATCTACGGCTGCCCCCTGGAACTATGATCACTTGGCTACATAGCTGATGCCTGCCGGACTGTCCATTAATTCACAGTACTCCATTCTGTTTATTTGTGTTTTATCTGTCGGCTCTGTGTTTTATCTGTCGGCTCTGTGTGTAGTCAATCCGACCCTCTCTGCCTAGTCGTCGCCATTTTTACCTGCTGTTGCTGTGTTAGCTGACTAGCTGCTGTTATCTCACCTGTTGTTTTAGCTATCTCTCCCAATCAAGACCTGCAATCACTTTATGCCTTACTGTATGTCTCTCTCAAATATCAATATGCCTTGTATACTGTTGTTCAGGCTAGTTATCATTGTTTTGGTTTGCAATGGACCCCGTAGTTCCACTCTCCGTACCTCTGATACCTCCTTTGTCCCACCTCCCACACAGACTTCCGGCGCCGAAAAGAGATGGCCGCCTCGCTTCGCGTTCCTTGGAAAATATGCAGTATTTTGTTTTTTTACGTGTTATTTCTTACATCGGTACCCCAGGTAATCTTAGGTTTCATTACATACAGTCGGGAGGAACTACTGAATATACGATTAACGTCAACTCATCATCGTTCCTACCAGGAATATGACTTTCCCGAAACGGATCCAGTGTTTTGCCTTCCACCCAATACAATGGATCTGATCCCAGCCGGCGACCCTGTGCGACGCCGAAAAAGGGGCAAACGAGGCGGTCTCGTGGTCAGGCTTCGGAGACGGGCACATCGCGCTCCACTCCCTAGCATACTACTCGCCAATGTCCAGTCTCTTGACAATAAGGTTGATGAAATCCGAGCACGGGTAGCATTCCAGAGAGACATCAGGGATTGCAACGTGCTCTGCTTCACGGAAACATGGCTAACTCAAGGGACGCTAACGGAGTCGGTGCAGCCAGCTGGTTTCTTCATGCATCGCGCCGACAGAAACAAACATCTTTCCGGTAAGAAGAGGGGCGGGGGGGTATGCCTTATGATTAACGAGAAGTGGTGTGATCATCATAACAACACACAGGAACTCAAGTCATTCTGTTCACCTGATCTAGAACTCCTCACAATCAAATGTCGACCGCATTATCTACCAAGGGAATTCTCTTCAATCATAATCACAGCCGTATATATTCCCCCCCAAGCAGACACATCGATGGCCCTGAACGAACTTTATCTGACTCTTTGTAAACTGGAAACCACACACCCTGAGGCTGCATTCATCGTAGCTGGGGATTTTAACAAGGCTAATCTAAAAACAAAACTCCCTAAATTCTATCAGCATATCGATTGTGCTACCAGGGCTGGAAAAACCCTAGACCATTGTTATACTAATTTCCGCGACGCTTATAAGGCCCTCCCCCGCCCCCCTTTCGGAAAAGCTGACCACGACTCCATTTTGTTGATTCCAGCCTACAAACAGAAACTCAAACAACAAGCTCCCGCGCTCAGGTCTGTTCAACGCTGGTCCGACCAATCTGAATCCACGCTTCAAGACTGCTTCGATCACGCGGATTGGAATATGTTCCGCATCGCGTCCAACAACAATATTGACGAATATGCTGATTCGGTGAGCGAGTTCATTAGGAAGTGCATTGACGATGTCGTACCCACAGCAACGATAAAAACATTCCCAAACCAGAAACCGTGGATTGACGGCAGCATTCGCGTGAAACTGAAAGCGCGAACCACTGCTTTTAACCAGGGCAAGGTGACCGGAAGCATGACCGAATACAAACAGTGTAGCTATTCTCTCCGCAAGGCAATCAAACAGGCTAAGTCTCAGTACAGAGACAAAATCGAGTCGCAATTCAACAGCTCAGACACAAGAGGTATGTGGCAGGGTCTACAGTCAATCACGGACTACAAAAAGAAAACCAGCCCCGTCGCGGACCAGGATGTCTTGCTCCCAGACAGGCTAAACAACTTTTTTGCCCGCTTTGAGGACAATACAGTGCCACTGACACGGCCCCTTACCAAAACCTGCGGGCTCTCCTTCACTGCAGCCGAGGTGAGTAAAACATTTAAACGTGTTAACCCTCGCAAGGCTGCAGGCCCAGACGGCATTCCCAGCCGCGTCCTCAGAGCATGCGCAGACCAGCTGGCTGGTGTGTTTACGGACATATTCAATCAATCCTTATCCCAGTCTGCTGTTCCCACATGCTTCAAGAGGGCCACCATTGTTCCTGTTCCCAAGAAAGCTAAGGTAACTGAGCTAAACGACTACCGCCCCGTAGCACTCACTTCCGTCATCATGAAGTGCTTTGAGAGACTAGTCAAGGACCATATCACCTCCACCCTACCGGACACCCTAGACCCACTCCAATTTGCTTACCGACCCAATAGGTCCACAGACGACGCAATCGCAACCACACTGCACACTGCCCTAACCCATCTGGACAAGAGGAATACCCATGTGAGAATGCTGTTCATCGATTACAGCTCAGCATTTAACACCATAGTACCCTCCAAACTCGTCATCAAGCTCGAGACCCTGGGTCTCGACCCCGCCCTGTGCAACTGGGTCCTGGACTTCCTGACGGGCCGCCCCCAGGTGGTGAGGGTAGGTAACAACATCTCCACCCCGCTGATCCTCAACACTGGGGCCCCACAAGGGTGCGTTCTGAGCCCTCTCCTGTACTCCCTGTTCACCCACGACTGCGTGGCCATGCACGCCTCCAACTCAATCATCAAGTTTGCGGATGACACTACAGTGGTAGGCTTGATTACCAACAACGACGAGACGGCCTACAGGGAGGAGGTGAGGGCCCTCGGAGTGTGGTGTCAGGAAAATAACCTCACACTCAACGTCAACAAAACAAAGGAGATGATTGTGGACTTCAGGAAACAGCAGAGGGAGCACCCCCCTATCCACATCGACGGGTCAGTAGTGGAGAAGGTGGAAAGTTTTAAGTTCCTCGGTGTACACATCACGGACAAACTGAATTGGTCCACCCACACAGACAGCGTTGTGAAGAAGGCGCAGCAGCGCCTCTTCAACCTCAGGAGGCTGAAGAAATTCGGCTTGTCACCAAAAGCACTCACAAACTTCTACAGATGCACAATCGAGAGCATCCTGTCGGGCTGTATCACCGCCTGGTACGGCAACTGCTCCGCCCACAACCGTAAGGCTCTCCAGAGGGTAGTGAGGTCTGCAGAACGCACCACCGGGGGCAAACTACCTGCCCTCCAGGACACCTACACCACCCGATGTCACAGGAAGGCCATAAAGATCATCAAGGACAACAACCACCCAAGCCACTGCCTGTTCACCCCGCTATCATCCAGAAGGCGAGGTCAGTACAGGTGCATCAAAGCAGGGACCGAGAGACTGAAAAACAGCTTCTATCTCAAGGCCATCAGACTGTTAAACAGCCACCACTAACATTTAGCGGCCGCTGCCAACATACTGACTCAACTCCAGCCACTTTAAAAATGAGAATTGATGGAAATTATGTAAAAATGTACCACTAGCCACTTTAAACAATGCCACTTAATACAATGTTTACATACCCTACATTACCCATCTCATATGTATATACTGTACTCTATATCATCTACTGCATCTTGCCATCTTTATGTAATACATGTACCACTAGCCACTTTAAACTATGCCACTTTATGTTTACATACCCTACAGTACTCATCTCATATGTATATACCGTACTCTATACCATCTACTGCATCTGCCATGCCGTTCTGTACCACCACTCATTCATATATCTTTATGTACATATTCTTTATCCCTTTACACTTGTGTGTGTGTGTAAGGTAGTAGTTGTGGAATTGTTAGGTTAGATTACTGTTGGTTATTACTGCATTGTCGGAACTAGAAGCACAAGCATTTCGCTACACTCGCATTAACATCTGCTAACCATGTGTATGTGACTAATAAAATTTGATTTGATTTGATTTGAAACACATGCGGTGACCTCACCCATTGAGACCAGCATGTCCAGAGATACAACCTCTCTTATCATCACCCAGTGCCTGGGCTTGCCTCCGCTGTACCCGTGCCCCACCATACCCCTGTCTGCACATTATGCCCAGAATCTATTCTACCACGGCCATAAATCTGCTCCTTTTATTCCTTGTCCCCAACGCTCTAGGCGACCAGTTTTGATAGCCTTTAGCCGCACCCTCATCCTACTACTCCTCTGTTCCTCGGGTGATGTGGAGGTAAACCCAGGCCCTGCATGTCCCCAGGCACCCTCATTTGTTGACTTCTGTGATCGAAAAAGCCTTGGGCTCATGCATGTCAACATCAGAAGCCTCCTCCCTAAGTTTGTCTTACTCACCGCTTTAGCACACTCTGCCAACCCTGATGTCCTTGCCGTGTCTGAATCCTGGCTTAGGAAGGCCACCAAAAATTCTGAGATTTCCATACTCAACTATAACACTTTCCGTCAAGATAGAACTGCCAAAGGGGGAGGAGTTGCAATCTACTGCAGAGATAGCCTGCAAAGTTCTGTCATACTTTCCAGGTCTATGCCCAAACAGTTCGAACTTCTAATTAATTTTTTTTATCTCTCCAGAAATAAGTCTCTCACTGTTGCCGCCTGCTACCGACCCCCCTCAGCTCCGAGCTGTGCCCTGGACACCATCTGTGAATTGATCGCCCCCCATCTAGCTTCAGAGTTTGTTCTGTTAGGTGACCTAAACTGGGATATGCTTAACACCCCGGCAGTCCTACAATCTAAGCTAGATGCCCTCAATCTCACACAAATCATCAAGGAACCCACCAGGTACAACCCTAAATCCGTAAACATGGGCACCCTAATAGACATTATCCTGACCAACTTGACCAGCACAAAAACATCCTGTGGCGAACTGCAATAGCATCGAAGAGCCCCCGCGATATGCAACTGTTCAGGGAAGTCAGGAACCAATACACGCAGTCAGTCAGGAAAGCAAAGGCCAGCTTTTTCAAGCAGAAATTTGCATCCTGTAGCTCTAACTCCAAAAAGTTCTGGGATACTGTAAAGTCCATGGAGAACAAGAGCACCTCCTCCCAGCTGCCCACTGCACTGAGGCTAGGTAACACGGTCACCACCGATAAATCCGTGATAATCGAAAACTTCAACAAGCATTTCTCAATGGCTGGCCATGCCTTCCTCCTGGCGACTCCAACCTTGGCCAACAGCCCCGCCCCCCCCCGCTGCTACTCGCCCAAGCCTCCCCAGCTTCTCCTTTACCCAAATCCAGATAGCAGATGTTCTGAAAGAGCTGGAAAACCTGGACCCATACAAATCAGCTGGGCTTGACAATCTGGACCCCCTATTTCTGAAACTGTCCGCGGCCATTGTCGCACCCCCTATTACCAGCCTGTTCAACCTCTCCTTCATATCATCTGAGATCCCCAAGGATTGGAAAGCTGCCACGGTCATCCCCCTCTTCAAAGGGGGAGACACCCTGGACCCAAACTGTTACAGACCTATATCCATCCTGCCCTGCCTATCTAAGGTCTTCGAAAGCCAAGTCAACAAACAGATCACTGACCATCTCGAATCCCACCGTACCTTCTCCGCTGTGCAATCCGGTTTCCGAGCCGGTCACGGGTGCACCTCAGCCACGCTCAAGGTACTAAACGATATCATAACCGGCATCGATAAAAGACAGTACTGTGCAGCCGTCTTCATTGACCTGGCCAAGGCTTTCGACTCTGTCAATCACCATATTCTTATCGGCAGACTCAGTAGCCTCGGTTTTTCTAATGACTGCCTTGCCTGGTTCACCAACTACTTTGCAGACAGAGTTCAGTGTGTCAAATCGGAGGGCATGTTGTCCGGTCCTCTGGCAGTCTCTATGGGGGTACCACAGGGTTCAATTCTCGGGCCGACTCTTTTCTCTGTATATATCAATGATGTTGCTCTTGCTGCGGGCGATTCCCTGATCCACCTCTACGCAGACGACACCATTCTGTATACTTCTGGCCCTTCCTTGGACACTGTGCTATCTAACCTCCAAACGAGCTTCAATGCCATACAACACTCCTTCCGTGGCCTCCAACTGCTCTTAAACGCTAGTAAAACCAAATGCATGCTTTTCAACCGTTCGCTGCCTGCACCCGCACGCCCGACTAGCATCACCACCCTGGACGGTTCCGACCTAGAATATGTGGACATCTATAAGTACCTAGGTGTCTGGCTAGACTGCAAACTCTCCTTCCAGACTCATATCAAACATCTCCAATCCAAAATCAAATCTAGAGTCGGCTTTCTATTTCGCAACAAAGCCTCCTTCACTCACGCCGCCAAACTTACCCTAGTAAAACTGACTATCCTACCGATCCTCGACTTCGGCGATGTCATCTACAAAATAGCTTCCAATACTCTACTCAGCAAACTGGATGCAGTTTATCACAGTGCCATCCGTTTTGTTACTAAAGCACCTTATACGACCCACCACTGCGACCTGTATGCCCTAGTCGGCTGGCCCTCGCTACATGTTCGCCGTCAGACCCACTGGCTCCAGGTCATCTACAAGGCTATGCTAGGTAAAGTGCCGCCTTATCTCAGTTCACTGGTCACGATGGCTACACCCACCCGTAGCACGCGCTCCAGCAGGTGTATCTCACTGATCATCCCTAAAGCCAAAACCTCATTTGGACGCCTTTCCTTCCAGTTCTCTGCTGCCTGCGACTGGAACGAATTGCAAAAATCTCTGAAGTTGGAGACTTTTATCTCCCTCAACAACTTTAAACATCTGCTATCCGAGCAGCTAACCGATCGCTGCAGCTGTACATAGTCCATCGGTATATAGCCCACCCAATTTACCTACCTCACCCCCCATACTGCTTTTATTTATTTACTTTTCTGCTCTTTTGCACACCAGTATCTCTACTTGCACATGATCATCTGATGATTTATCACTCCAGTGTTAATCTGCTAAATTGTAATTATTCGATTTATTGCCTACCTCCTCATGCCTTTTGCACACATTGTATATAGATTCTCTTTTTTTCTACCATGTTATTGACTTGTTTATTGTTTACTCCATGTGTAACTCTGTGTTGTTGTCTGTTCACACTGCTATGCTTTATCTTGGCCAGGTCGCAGTTGCAAATGAGAACTTGTTCTCAACTAGCCTACCTGGTTAAATAAAGGTGAAATAAAAATTTAATAAAAACTGTTGCTGGCATTGGTACTGGTACTCAAGGGGACCAGTTATCCTACCGATTTATTCTGAAATACTATCCTCCCGGAACACATAATTAGAGCATTTTACTAGATGTATTGTAGTTGAACCTACGCATGGCAAGGCATGACTATTTTTGCCATTTGTTTGAGGTGGAAGTCCACTGGACTTCTACGACCAGTAGAAAAGACTTCAGTAATATCTTAGATGTGTTCTAAGGTTGTCCCCGTCTAGGGGCCTATCTGCTCCTCACTGTTTTCATAGGGGAGTTTACAACTAGATTTGTTTTATGCTCTGGTGGCCTCATACGGTGTTGCATGTAGTCTCGACCCCCCCCCCCCCCCCCCACCGGCCTCGATGAGGCTCATCATGGGTCTGGGCTACTATTCCCCCTCTTTGTGTCTCGGGACGCCCCCGAGGCACCAATGAAAAGGTCGGACCCTATGTGCGAGTTGTCAGCGGCCGCGTTATGAGAATGGTTGTAACCTTTCAACTAAATCTCCTGGTGTTTGTGCTTCAAAACGCTCAGTGGCTGTCGAGGCCTGTCAGTCACCACAGCATTCGCGTGTGGCAACCTCTTCAGTACCTGTGAACTGAGATGAGGATATCTGTCTGTGATATCGCAAAATGTTTCACCAGTGGTAGTCATCGGGTCAGTTGCGGGACTGCCGCCATTAGTGTCATTGTAAGGGGTGACAGTCCCCCACAAAGCGGAAGGTGTATCATCGGAAGCAGAGTACACTCTGTGCATCAATGTTTTTCTTGCTGAGACAGCCGCAGTGCTTGCGGAAGTGTCCGAAGGGCAAGAGAAGTTCATCTCAACTACCGTATTGCACGACTGCAAGGAGGAGGGAAGTTGCTCATTCACAGAGGCAGCTGGCTCGAAATCATGAAAATAATGGTCAGTCAGGTTGGCTGATGGAATGTGTCGAGATATCGTAATATCTCCTTGGAGGTTTCTAAACGTCTTTTTCCCGACGGGTGCTTTCGACAGATACCCCTCGTGAATGATTACGTTGCAGCTAGCATTAGGAGAAGACAGTGTGGTCAGTGGAGAAGGAACTGTGGCCTGTGACCATACATGGTTGGTTTTTCAATCTATCAGTTGGAGTAACCGATCCATCAAGTCTGCTCCAAGTAGCAGGGGTTCAGATTCGAGGCTGGTAACATACACAGGGTGAACGAGCGATACGTCCTGGAAGTGTAGTTTCAGCATGACTCTCAATGTGAGGGGCGAGGTAGTCTGAGTGACCCCTCGAAGTGTAGTATCACATCGTTCCACTTTTAACCAACGTTTAGTTGGTTTCAAAGCCCTTTTGAGGTAATTGAACAATGTTTGAGAGATGAGCGATATTGTCACGCCCAAATCAATTAGCGCATGACAAGTTAAGCAGTCCTCCAAGACTGTTTCCAGGTATGGGCGTTTAGATTTGTGTTTAGTGGATATAGTCCCCACGAAGTGGAGTGGTCGTTTGCAACGATGTGATGTGCCATTTCTGTTCAAGTTGAAAGCAGATCGACTTTTTCGATTTTGAGTGGGCTTGGCTTTAATGAAGCGTTTGACCTTTTTCTTCGCAACGTTTGTATCAGTCTATAGACAAAGCCTGTGGGCTTGTTTCTTGATCAAGCAGGCCCTGGATAGGGTCTCGAGTGAGAACGGGAGAAATTAGAATTTTAACTGACACTTTTTGTGGGTTGGGTGCAGGAACGTAGCGAACAGGTCGATTGTAGCGGTAGTCGTTTTGATGGCGACGTACTTTACAGTTACTTTACAGTTATTTAGACCGCGGAGGATATTGGAATCGTGGTTTTGTGGTAGAAACCGTTGTTGTGCGTCATCTCTCAATGCTCTGATACCTGAGTGCTCCTGGTCAAACTTCAAGACCGAATGGTCAGGTCTCTTAGCATTGTGAGCTTTTGATACCTCAAAAGCTGTGCTTGCAAGCTCTCTGAGTTGTAAGATAGACAAGCCAACGTGGGCTGCAGGCCCCAAGTAGTAATGAAGGTGGGATACATGTTTGACAGAAACATTTGTTTGAATGGTAACAGCTCTTCCATTCCTGTTTCAGTGAGTAGGCCAAAGTAAGCTGAACAAGCTTGTGGGTGTTCGTTCCGAGCTTGTTTGACGGTGTTAGCCAGTGAGCTATCGTGTTTGCGAGTCGCAGAACCACTGAATTCTAATTTCAAAGCTGTGGCAATTTTAGCGTAGTCATTTAGCACGTGTTGCTGTTGTAGACGAATGAACCTTGTCTTGTGTCTATTTGACATTTTCTTTAACAGGTAAACCCTGTCAGAACCCGTAGCGTTCGGTTAGCCATCTAATGTGTCCTCTATGTCAGCTAGGAGCATCTCAGTATCGTTTGGCTGACCTGGAATGGGGTCAAAGGTGGGGAAATTCTTGACGAGTTTGTCAAGGTATTCCACGCCAAGCGGGCGGAGAGGTTTGGCTTCTTTCTGTGGGGAAATTGGGGCCGAAAGGCCAAGAGGAGAAGACTGAGGGACACATGAGGAAGGCAAAGTCTGAAACCTATTTGAGTGAAACCTGTCTTCACTCCTTTGAGTGCCGGGCTCCGGTTGCTTGGTTGGGTAGTCACGCGTGTGATCGTTCAGGAATTCCACCAGATTGTACCTAAGGGTGGTATTCTGCTGCATTGCAGAGTCCACTTGAGTGCTTAGAGTACTGATTTTGGACATGTGAGAGTCGCTCTTGCTCCTTTCGGTCTCAAACTTATCTGTCATGGTTTGCAGATAGAGGTCTTGAGTACGGAGCGAGAGATTCAGTGATGAGATTTCCTCCGCTTGCTTAGAAATCAATATTTCCATCTTCATCACCTGAGTTCTCTCATCATTCATTTGGTCAGCGACTTCAATGAGTTCTGCTGATTTGTCATCCAACTTAGTCATTGTGTTCATTAACTGATCATCTTTAGTCTGCAGCATTTGGAGTAGAACATTGTTACTTTGAGTAATGTTCAACAAAACTGCATGCATGTTATCAAGTTGACCGTGCTTGTTTGTGCTTGTTTGTAGATAACTCGTCAGATTTATCTAGTTTGGCGTGGACATCATCGTATTTAAATTTGGCTAAATTGAGTTGTTCCTGTAGCATACGATTTTGTTCCTGTAGAAGACAATTTTGTTGAAGAGTTTGTGCTTGTTCATCGTCATAAGTTTTTGCAATTACATTTAATTGTTCAGTTTTCAAATGCAGTCCCATAGCTAGCCAAATGTTATCCTTTTCTGCATTTGTCATTGGTTTCCCGGTTCTCTCCACCTGTCCCTTTATGTCTCACATTACCTGTTTGTGCTTCATCTGTGCACTGCGGTATTGGATCGATGCCAATCTAGGATGGCAAGACATCAGGGCTAGACTGGAGAGAACCTTTACGAGGCCTGCGCCCGATGGTTGATTTTGGAGAGCGTTGTTGTCTGCTGTTTTTCCGCTAATGGCATAATTAGGGTTGGTGTCGCTGCTGAGGTCAGAGGTCAATCCATTTATGGGTGGAGGTTCACTAATTAGCGGGCGAGTGGGGGCTACCCCATCTGATAAGCTTGCACATTATTAGAACATTTGAAAGGACATTTTCCAAAGTATGGTTTTGGAGTATGTTGGAAGCTGCAAAGATGATTTTAATCTATTTATAGACATTAATGAACCATCAGTACTATACCAGTAATGTGGGAGTTGGACGTGAATTAATTTTCAAAGGCAAATTGAATTAATTAATCAATGATAATGATTAATCATACCTGGATAGGCTATCTGGGAATTAAACTTGACTTAACCTGGGAAGTTGGTTCATCTAGGTTACTATTGCAAAGTTTATTGAACATTATTGAAGATTTATGTTAAAAACATCCTAAAGATTGATTCAATACATCATTTGACATGTTTCTACTGACTGTTACGGAACTTTCTGACATTTCGTCTGCTTTTAGTGAACGTGCTTTGTGACTTTGGATTTGTTTACCAAACACGCTCACAAAAGTAGCTATTTGGACATAAATGATGGACATTACCGAACAAATAGAACATTTATTTTGGAAGTGGGAGTCCTGGGAGTGCATTTCGACGAAGATCAGCAAAGGTAAGTGAAGATTTATAATGCTATTTAGGACTTTTGTTGACTCCACAATTTGGCGGGTAACTGTATGGCTTGCTTTTGTGGCTGAACGCTGTTCTCAGATTATTGAATATTGTGCTTTTGTCGTAAAGCTTTTTTGAAATCTGACACAGCGGTTGCATTAAGAACAAGTTTATCTTTAATTCTATGTAAAATATGTATCTTTCATCAAAGTTTATGATGAGTATTTCTGTTATTTGATGTAGCTCTCTGCAATTTCTCCGGATATTTTGGAGGCATTTCTGAACATGGCGCCAATGTAAACTGAGGTTTTTGGATATAAATATGAACTTTATCGAACAAAACATATATGTATTGTGTAACGTGAAGTCCTATGAGTGTCATCTGATGAAGATCATCAAAGGTTAGTGATTCATTTTATCTCTATTTCTGCTTTTTGTGACTCCTGTCTTTGGCTGGAAAAATGGCTGTGTTTTTCTGTGATTTTGCGGTGACCTAACATAATCGTTTGTGGTGCTTTCGCTGTAAAGCCTTTTTGAAATCGGACACTGTGGTGGGATTAACAAGAAGTGTATCTTTAAAATGGTGTGAAATACTTGTATGCTCGAGGAATTTTTATTATGAGATTTCTGTTGTTTGAATTTGGCGCCCTGCACTTTCACTGGCTGTTGTCATATCGATCCCGTTAACGGGATTGCAGCCTTAAGCATCTCCAATCCAAAATTAAATCTAGAATCGGCTTCCTATTTTGCAACAAAGCATCCTTCACTCATTCTGCCAAACATACCCTTGTAAAACTGACTATCCTACCGATCCTTGACTTCGACGATGTCATTTACAAAATAGCCTCCAACACTCTACTCAGCAAACTGGACGCAGTCTATCACAGTGCCATCCGTTTTGTCACCAAAGCCCCATACCCACCCACCACTGCGACCTGTATGCTCTCGTTGGCTGGCCCTCGCTACATATTCGTCGCCAGACCCACTGGCTCCAGGTCATATATAAGTCTTTGCTAGGTAAAGCTCCGCCTTATCTCAGCTCACTGGTCACCATAACAACACCCACCCGTAGCACGTGCTCCAGCAGGTATATCTCACTGGTCATCCCCAAAGCCAACACCCACTTTGGCCGTGTTTCCTTCCAGTTCTCTGCTGCCAATGACTGGAACAAATTGCAAAAATCGCTGACGTTGGAGACATATCTCCCTCACTAACTTTAAGCATCAGCTATCTGAGCAGCTTATTGATCGCTGCAGCTGTACATAGACCATCTGTGAATAGCCCACCCAACTACCTACCTCATCCCCGTATTGTTTTTATTTACTTTTTTGCTCTTTTGCACACCAGTATTTCTACTTGCACATCATCGTCTGCACATCTATCAGTTCAATGTTAATTTGCTCAATTGTAATTACTTCACTACTATGGTCTATTTATTTCCTTACCTCCTTACTCTATTTGCACACACTGTATATAGATTTTTCTATTGTGTTATTGACTGTACTTTTGTTTATCCTATGTGTAACTCTGTGTTGTTTTTTGTCGCATTGCTTTGCTTTATCTTGGCCAGGTCGCAGTTCTAAATGAGAACTTGTTCTCAACTGGCCTACCTGGTTAAATAAAGGTGAAAAAAATGAACCAGACTTGTGGAGGTCTACAATTTTTTTGCCTGAGGTCTTGGCTGAATTTTTTTAATTTTCCCATGATGTCAAGCAAAGAAGCATTGAGTTTGAAGGTAGGCCTTGAAATACATCCACAGCTACACCTCCAATTGACCCAAATTATGTCAATTAGCCTATCAGAAGCTTCTAAAGCCATGACATCATTTTCTGGAATTTTCCAAGCTGTTTAAAGGCACAGTCAACTTAGTGTATGTAAATTTATGACCCACTGGAATTGTGATACAGTGAAATAATCTGTCTGTAAACAATTGTTGGAGAAATTACTTGTGTCATGCACAAAGTAGATGTCCTAACCGACTTGCCAAAACTATAGTTTGTTAACAAGAAATTTGTTCAGTGGTTGAAAAATGAGTTTTAATGACTCCAACCTAAGTGTATGTAAACTTCTGACTTCAACTGGTGCTAGCTACACATCCATAGGCATTTTTATCCTCCACTGCACAATAAACAACAAAATTGTACATTACATTTTCAGTAAATGCTTTAGCTAGCTAGATTCTTTACATCCACTGTTTCACAAGATGATAGCCTGATTTGGAGTCCCTAAAACATTAAACAACCAGAATTACAATTTCATACTCATGTCACAACACCCATAAAGCTAGCCAGCTAGCTGGCTAATGTTAGCTAGTCAGCTAGCTTGCTAAATTGCAATTTTCATAAATTAACTTTATGATTAAAAAAATATGCATAATGTAAGAAATTGTATAAGATACTGGTAACTTGTTTTAACCACTTCTCAACATAAGCTATTCTTGGCACAACATGCACCCATCCCCACTACTTTGTCAGACCCACACACACATCCCCTCCCCCATGAATAGGGCCTGTGAAAACAAACGCACATGCAGGATGCCTTTGGATGTGACTAGGACAAAGAACTGTGTGAAAAGCCAATGGAATGTCGACATCAGGCCGAACAGGACTACCCACGACCCAGATCGACCAATCGGAAGGCCAGACGACAAGATCAACCTACTTTGCTTGTTGCCTATATAATCTGTATGTACTGTTTAGAGGTCGCTCTTCCGACGATTCAATACGAGTCAGACAGAAGGAGCCGTGATGCACGATTTACTAAGATATTTTTACATATCAATAAAAGGCCTTATTATATAATAATCCACCTCGTCCTATGTCTCTACTTGATCTCCTGTCTCCAATAAACGTTTTACTAACAATAATCATTTGTCTCTACATTAACTAACATATTCCTCTCAACTGTACAGTTTTTGCATGATTCGTTATGACGTTATAATCACTTACATTTGCTTCCATCTTAGTATTTTTGTCAGCCATCTTTGCTGAAGAAAGTCTCCAGCCTTGGGTCGCATAGTATCAAATTCATCATGGGAACCACTCGATATGATTGGTCATCGCCCAGCGGTCGCCGCTGGTGATTGGCATAAAGTTGGGAAAATTTATATTTTTCATGCCAAGTTCACATCACCCAAAGGTCCCCCGCTTCTCACCACTTTCCTTCCGTTGAAAATGAATGGGAAGCTTAGTTTCAACGCGCGGCACTTGTGCTATTGTACATGGGGCATTATGTAAATTTATTATTTTATTTATTTATTTTAATTTTTAAAAAGAAACATGTTTCTTTTGTCATTATGGTGTTTTGTATGTAGGTTGATGAGGGGAAAAAACGATGTAATTAATTTTAAAATAATGCTGTAATGTAACAAAATGTGGGAAAAATTGTCTGAATACTTTCCAATTGCACTTTATAGTGTATCTGCAGATCCAGAAGCATCAGGCAGTAGGTCCTCTTATCCTGGTCAAAAACATGGTGGTAGAAAATTCCCATTACATTCTGAATCATAGTGTCCACCAAAATTCTAATGAAAAACACCATATGAGAGCTTTTAAACCTAAGCTCTGCTTTCAGTGTTGTCCATTTTTGTAATTACTATATCCTATGGGAGCAGCCATAACATTTTGGTACTGAAGTAGAAAATCTGTCAAAAAACATGACTGAGGGTCACAAATGAGCGAGATTTACTATTCAAGTGTCATCTGTCAACTTTTAGTTGAAAAAACACACTTGAAGCAAATGTAAACATTTAATTAAACCGATTTAATCAAAGAGCAGTTGAACAAGAGTTAGCAAAGTTTAGGATGTTGTCTGGCAGCCTGGCAGGCGTGGTGCCAACCGCAAAGCAACTTTCCCTAATGTATCCTGGAGAGAAAGAGAGAGAGAGAGCGGGTGGCAGTGGAGGGATCCTTCAAATTATGTGAAAGGGAAGCAGTATTCTAACACACAAGTAACAAGTAAAATAGCCTGATGTGGACACCAATTCAGAGGCAAACAATGTGAAAGTATCTAGGAGTCATCTATAGGTAATACCACACAAAATGAGAAAGAAACACCTTGAGAACATCATGCCAAACAGGAAGTGTAAAGAATGGTCTTTCCTCAAAAGACAGGGAAGGCGAGGAGGGTCTCAGCTGAGGTCAGAGTTTCTGGAACATCAGCATTCGTGGGTTCGATTACTGGCTCAAAATGGCCAGAAGCAAAGTACTTTCTTCTGAAACGCGTCAGTCTATTCTTGTTCTGAGAAATGAAGGCTATTCCATGCGAGAAATTGCAAAGAAACTGAAGATCTGGTACAACGCTGTGTACTACTCCCTTCACAGAACAGCGTAAACTCGCTCTAACCTGAATAGAAAGAGGAGTGGGAGGCCCCGGTGCACAACTGAGCAAGAGGACAAGTACATTAGAGTGTCTAGTTTGAGAAACAGACACCTCACAATTTCTCAACTGGCAGCTTCATTAAATAGTACACGCAAAACACCCGTCTCAACGTCAACAGTGATGAGGCAACTCCGGGATGCTGGCCTTTTAGGCAGAGTTCCTCTGTCCAATGTCTGTGTTCTTTTGCCCATCTTAAACTTGTATTTTTATTGGCCAGTCTGAGATATGGCTTTTTCTTTGCAACTCTGCCTAGAAGGCCAGCATCCCGGAGGCCAGCATCTCGCCTCTTCACTGTTGACGTTGAGACTGGTGTTTTGCAGGTCGCAAATTAATTATGGAGGGTGTGGAACTTTCCATACTGCCTTAGTAGTATTGATGGGAAGCACGTCCAGGTCAAGGCACCACCTTTAGTGGGTAGTGACTATTTCAATTACAAGGGCACACACTCCATAGTGCTTCTTGGAGAATGTGATGGCCACTATCGTTTCACCATGGTAGACATGGGGGCACATGGTCGGCAAAGCAACAGAGGAGTGTTACAGGAGAGCACCTTTGGGTCTCGTCTCCTTGAGGGGAAGCTCGAGTTGCCACCACCTCAAGACCTGCCTGGCACCACAACCACAGTCCTGCATGTGTTTTTTGGAGATGCTGCTTTCCCCTTCCATGTTAATCTCATGCGCCCCTACCCAGGTATGTATAGATATACACTATGAGTGTACCAGTGAGACGTTCAGGCCCAAGGTACTTGCTATGTGTTGGATGTACTGCTGTTTCTTTTATACATTACGTATGTTTCAGCAACCATGGGCAACAAGGACTTCAGATTGTAGCTACAACCATTCTATAGGAAAAAGTAGTGCTATCCAGGTTCCTTAGGATATCCCTACCCTAAACCCCTACCCTACCCTACCTTAACCTTTTAAATGTCAACTTCAGTTGGTTGACGTCAGTTGGGATGTCCCAAGTATCCCGTTTAGACTTTTCCCTCCCAGATAGGCCTACTTAATTTTTGCATCACAACACTCGACAACGTTCTGACAATTGTAGCCAAGGAGTTGTTTATTGTAGCGCACAAAAAAAACACAACATTGTGTGAATGCTTTTATATTTACATTCTTTTCTTGGTCCAGCATCAATAATGTTTCATGCCTTTGGTATGTTCAGCACCACCTCTACCTGTATTTATCTCTTGTAATATTTAGTACCACAATTGTCATGCCAATGAAAACCAATGGCTTGTATTTGTCTTTTTACTCAATTTACAGGTACCAACCTTGATGAAGACCAGAAAATGTACAACTACCATCATTTCCGTGCACAACGCATCATTGAGAACTCTTTTGGCATCTTGACTGCCAGGTAGAGGATCCTTTGCCGGCCAATTGAGTTCCATCCCGACAAGGCGGTGGACGCTGTGAAGGCATGCATCGCCCTTTACAACTACTTGTCATAAACCGATGCTGCCAACACCCCAGCTGCCAGGTACATCCCTCCCAACTTCACAGATTCCACCACGGCATCTGGTGAACAACAACAGCCAGGAGAGCGGAGAAGGCAGGTGATGTGTGATGTCAACCTTCAGGATCCAGGGCGACTCTGCAATACCAGGGCATCACGGGCTGCATTGGGGACCAGGAACTAACTTAAGACATTCTTTATGTCACCTCAGGAAAGTGTCTCTTGGCAGCAGACTTGTCAGAAGTGAAGTAATACAGTAATAAAACATTGATATGTAACCTGTTGAATGACTGTTGATTTTGACATGACAAATGACATGACAAAGACTTGAGAAATGTTTGCAAAACAAAAACTTTTATTTCTCCAATTTGGTAATTCTACAAGTGCAAATATATGAGGTAGTGCTGCAGATTTGGCCAATTCAACAGAACAAAGTGCAAACATAAATTAGTTATATATTATTAAGGGTTGGCACAGCATTTATTCTTAGTTTATAGGCATTTAAACATAATTTCTGGACATTTAAATAATTTAATGAATCAGTTATCAACAGAGAAGTTATTCATTCACTAATTAACAGTTAAATTAAACAAATTAAAGATGCTACACAAACCCTTTACAACATATCTCAACAATATAAAGTGTCACAGAACCTTTTTTAAAGAACAAAACATTTATTTTGAGTGTGTGTGGTTGTGTACTCTTCAGTTCCCTGCTGATCCTCAGACGCTGGCTACTCATACATAGCCAGCTCCATTTCAAAGAGGAGCTTATGTATAGCAAACTTCGCACAGGATTGGGCAGAGTTGTTTAACTCAGGACTAAATGGGCCTGATCCTGCGCTGCAGTCATCTGACATATGCAATTACATCAGTTCATAAAAAGTTACGTGTACAATAACCAGCCGGTGTAGTTTTTTCATAACGGTAATGTTGACTGATCAGTAATACAATGTATAATGATAGCATAACACCCATCTACCATATGGATCTATTAAACTTATTATAATCACCATGTCTTTAACAAACAAAAAGACATTACCTCTTCTGATATGTTGGAGTCGGTTCCCCGGTGATTGACATAGGAGCTCAGCCATGATAGCATGAAGTAAAAAGACAGCACCGTTTTCCCACCTGCCCATCTCCACTTCGACCCTTCATTTAAAAAAAATCTTAACCAACTGCCTCCACTTCTTGTAGCAAGCTTCCCCTTCCATCCCCATTACCTCCCTGATCTCTTTCCAGGAGTTGAAACTAAACTATTGTCTTTGGAATCCCTACACGTGGTATCATAAATATGTTTATATTTGCGAACTTCTTCTGATAGCCTTTCGTCAAATTTCTCCATGTTTGTTCTGAAGGAAGTGAGTTTGTGTTAATACAGGATGTACCGCCTCCACCAATCATGTCATTGCAGAGCTATACAGAGCTAAACGGAGCCCTCTGCATTGTTACAAAATTTGAGAGGCGCACAGCGATGCGTGACAGACCTCAATTTGGCCTATGCATGCCTCCGGAGGCTCTGCAATTGCATCACACCCTCCATACGGAGCCTCCGACCCCATTTATGGATCAAGCATAAATTGGCTTTTACGGTCGCTGTCCTTTCAGCACCACGAGCCTGTCACTTTTGATGTGACACTGTTGTTGTTGCTATTGGTGATAGTGTGATATTGGTGTTAGGCTACCATAAGTTATGTAAACTGTGTGTTTTTTTTTTGCTTCTCGCACTATTAATGTTATGACCTATGCATATGTTCAGTTTGTCCCAGACTCTAATTAGGTTCTATCATTTTCTTTCGTCTTTATTTACTTTTGACTACTGAGGTGGAAATACTTTATCTGGTGGGAGTACTTTGACCTTTTTAACCTGTCTCTCCTCTCTGGGGAGGTTCCCATTGCTTGGAAGGCAGCCACGGTGCATCCTTCATTTAAAGGGGGAGATCAAGCTGATTCAGATGACCATCCTATTATCCATGCTATATTACGGAGACGCAATTTATAGATCGGCAGGTAAGGGTGCTCAAGTGGCTAGCCATGAGATTTGCCACCAATACTCCTTTGGGACACATCACTGCACTCTATACTCCTCTGTAAACTGGTCATCTCTGTATACCCGTCGCAAGACCCACTGGTTGATGCTTATTTATAAAACCGTCTTAGGCCTCACTCCCCCTAATCTGAGATACCTACTGCAGCCCTCATCCTCCACAAACAACACCCGTTCTACCAGTCACATTCTGTTAAAGGTCCCCAAAGCACACACATCCCTGGGTCGCTCCTCTTTTCAGTTCGCTGCAGCTAGCAATTTGAACGAGCTGCAACAAACACTCAAACTGGGCAGTTTTTTTCTCCATCTCTTCATTCAAAGACTCAACCATGGACACTCTTACTGACAGTTGGGGCTGCTTCGTGTGATGTATTGTTGTCTGTTCCTTCTTGCCTTTGTGCTGTTGTCTGTGCCCAATAATGTTTGTACCATGTTTTGTGCTGCTGCCATGTTGTGTTGCTACCATGATGTTGTCATGTGATGTTGCTACCATGCTGTGTTTTCATGTGTTGTCCTATGTTGCTGCCATTTTATGATGTTGTCTTAGGTCTCTCTTTATGTAGTGTTGTGGTGTCTTTCTTGTCATGATGTGTGTTTTGTTCTATATTTACATTTTTAATCCAAGCCCCGGTCCCCGCAGGAGGCCTTTTGCCTTTTGGTATGCCGCCATTGTAAATAAAAATGTGTTTTTAACTGACTTGCCTAGTTAAATAAAGGTGAAATAAATAAAATACAAATATATTGAGGATATTGTTTTTTTATATACTTATTGCAAGTCACTTTGGTGTATAACAATGAATTTACAAAAGTCCATCATGTACATTTTTTTATATTAGATTTCATATGTAATTTTGAAACTCAGAAGAGGTTTTGCTTTTAAGGTATAACTAACCTATATTTGATATTTACTCACCATGTTAATCTACTCATCGTCCCTAACAAAACCAATTGCATAGCATTTCTTATCCTGTGATACACTTAAGGGAAAGTTCAGTGATTTTACACACTGCAAACAACTAGCAACATTTTGGGATCAATTCCCCATCTAAGTCAATGTATTAAAGTAGTATGTATTAAATTAGTATGTATTAAATGTCATGCCTGATATTGATTGTGACCAATGAATTGGTTGAAAGGTAGACAACATTTGTAGTGTATTGCATTGGATAGCATGGTATTGTACTTGTACTCATCCTCTGATGTAAACACGCACGCACACGCACACACAACCACCCACCCAGTGGTGTGTATTCATGGATGCCAAGGGAAGTCAGGATCTCCACCCTAACCCCCCCTTCCAAAAAAAAAACATACTAAAGAATTGATCTTTCGTCTCTGTGTTTCATACATTTCCTTCAATGCGCAAGAGGCTGAATGTATCTCACTGGAGAAAGCATCCGAGCGAACGAAACAGCGCCCCTCGGTCTCAACATGTGTAGCCCATCTAACTGATGCTGTCTGGTCAAAAGGAGTATGACGTTGTTGCCGGTAGCACTGAATGCAAGGAACGCCATCAAGCATTTGGACTCCCTTGATATATATATTTTATAGCCAATTAGTGTTGAGCTAAACTGAGTGAGCTCAGCTGTGAATAATCCTGGCACACCAAAAAAAAGTGTCAAGGGAAACCAGTTTGGTTTTGGCTTCACACCAATCACATCACATCAGAAGCCAAACGTCATTGACAGAAAACTTGAATTGTTGCATCTCGTTGTGTCGTCATCCTCCGGTGGCTAGCTAGCTAACTAAAATGGTCCCTTTCCTAAATTAGCCACAGATGGAGATAGGGATTTGGACTTGTGGTTTAACTTAATTCTCCGTACTGGCCAATGATTATAACGGCGATTCTGATCCAACCATAAATTCATATATTATGCCCCTGGCCTGAAAGGATAGAAAGGTCAACATGTAGCTAATGTATCTTCTTATTGTCTCGGCCTTAGGCCTATATCTCGGTGTCAAGGTACAGTTTATGAACTAACAGGTTATAGAGCAAACAATGCAATTATCACAACACATAGGTTGTAATGTCTATTTTTTTCCCTGGCTTGGCATCCCTGATGATGTTACCCACACACCGCTACTGACACACACACACGAAATCCATATCATCTGTTTATTTGTAATTTGTACAAAATTAATGAGACCTATGGCACCTTTATGTATTCACAGTAATCCTAAAAACACCATATCATAAAATTATGTTGTGTCTTCCTGAGTTAGTATCTTGCTGTTTCCTTTTATATTTAGCTGCTTTAAACAAAAAATGCCTAAATGTGTCTAAAGCTTTGTAAAGTAACCTTTGCCTGCTCATAGTTGTCACGTGATGTCATCAGTGTCTCCTGAACTTAGAAACATGACGTTTTTTTGGCTTGGTGCTGGAGATTATGAATTGGGTGTTGAAAAAGGGTGAAGTGCCCATTTAACAGCCTTCAAATAGAACACGTTCTGCATAATCATTCAGAATGTCTACATATTTAGTGCAGGCGGGACTTCCCTCACATTCAGTTGGCCACATCTCAACTGTAGCCAGGGAATCCAAAGGGTATCTATACCTGAAACATAGGGTTAGGGTCAGATCTGAATCAAAAAAGACGTGGTTATAGTGCATTGTCAGTAGCCAAGTTGTATAATTTTTTCTAAAATAAAGACTAATGCACACACTCACTTATAACTTCTGCCAACTCGTATCTGCATGCTGTCTGCACCCATGATCAGGTACTGCCCACCAATCTTCATATCCACAGAACTGCAACTGGCCTTTTTGACAAATTCCACCTCTGTGTTGATGTTGACATTGTCCAACCCTGTCATTTACACAAAACAGGAATAAAGTTAAACATATCATACAATTGTAAATATATATATATTTCTTACTTCACATTAAAACGTTTTTATAGGAGATAGACGTACCCCTTTTGAAGGGATCCTCCACATTTGCCACATAAGTAATAAAATCACCTTCTTCCACAATGGATTTGATTTTTACCTTGAAAGCTGTGAGAAAAGACGCAAACATATCATATGCAAGGCGAAACAAATAGAATAAGCTCACCATACCAAAAAGACTGCCTACAAATGTGAAATTTCTTCAATAAATCAATTGTGCATTGGCGACAATTTTTCCTGATGAGGTGGTAACAGTTCTACAAAGTATCATCTTACCATATTTTATACTGTCACGGCAAGTAGCTTGTCTTCTTTCCTCAGCAGTGATGCTGGGATCCATCTCTGATTTGAAGTTGCAGCATTCCGCTATCATCACAGCAACAGATTGCAGTCACAAATAAAAATAAACAAAGTAATCACCCATAATTTACATTAACTTGAACAAATGACCAACCAGTTTTCTCCAGACACATGTTTGGAGAAATGTTCCACCCTCCAGACATCTTCAATACTTATAATTTACTCGCAACCACCACTGTCCCCTGAGCCCATATGACTTACCTGCCATGCAGTGGCACTGTTCCTCTACACAAAGCCGTAGTAGCTTGGTTTCTATAGGCGGGGAGTAGAGCTTGGAACATTGGCTCTCTGTGGAGCAATAGAGAAGGATTATTTTTAAGTTGGTCCAACTTCCTGTGGTATATTCGTTTCTGTGGGTTTTGTTTTCCGCCATACTGTACCTTGATCATTGTACTCGTAGATTTTAAACAAGGAAGCACTGACCATGCCAACTCGAAAGAGTTCTTTTATACGGAATCCCACACAGACGAATTGGTCAAAGGGGACCTGTAGTGTGAAAGGCAATGACAGTGTTAACATTATATGACTCACTTGAACAAAAGTATAGGACTACAGTATTAGGACAAATTTAAACTACAGTATAGGACTACATTATATGATTCATTTGAATGTCCACACCTAAACCAATATGTTCCAATAGCAGAAGAGAAGATAAGTGGAACTTACTGAGTCCAGCTGAAGCACAACCTTGTCTCCTGTGATCTTGTAGTCAGATATCACAGATTCCAGTCCATCCCGGAACTGTGAGGGAATTGATCACACAACTGAAAACAGGCCATGTCATTCATATGGAACAGTGTACAAATACACTGAACAAAAATATGGATTTTACTGAGTTACAGTTCATATAAGGACATCTCTCAATTGAAATAAATAAATTAGGCCCTAATGTATGGATTTCACATGACTGGGAATACAGATATGTATCTGTTGGTCACAGATATCTTTAAAAAAGATTGTGGCGTGGATCAGAAAACCATTCAGTATCTAGGTGTGACCACCATTTGCCTCATGCAGCGCTACATCTCCTTCGCATAGAGTTGATCAGGCTGTTGATTGTGGCCTGTGGAATGTTGTCCAACTCCTCTTTAATGGCTGTGCAAAGTTGCTGGATATTGGCGGGAACTGGAACGCGCTGTCGTACACGTAGATCCAGAGCATCCCAAACATGCTCAATTGGTGACATGTCTGGTGAATATGCAGGCCATGGAAGAACTGGGACATTTTCAGCTTCCAGGAATTGTGTACAAATCCTTGCGACATGGGGCCGTGCATTATCATGTTGAAACATGAGGTGATGGCGGCGGATGAATGGCACAACAATTGGCCTCGGATCTCGTCACGGTATCTCTGTGAATTCAAATTGCCATCGATAAAATGCAACTGTGTTTGATGTCCATAGAAAACTGTAGTCAGGTCATGACCCTGGTGAGGACGACGAGAATGCAGATTCCCTGAAACGGTTTCTGACAATTTATGCAGAAATTCTTTGGTTGTCAAAACCCAGTTTCATCAGCTGGCTGGTCTCAGATGATCCCGCAGGTGAAGAAGCCGGATGTGGAGGTCCTGGGCTGGTTGGACGTACTGCAAAATTCTCTAAAACGATAATGGAGGCGGCTTATGGTAGAGAAATGAACATTACATTTTCTGGCAACCGCTCTGGTGGACAATCCTGCAGTCAGCATGCTAATTGCACACTCTCAAAACTTGAGACATCTGTGGCACATTTTAGAGTGGCCTTTTATTGGTGCACCTGTGTAATGATTATGCTGTTTAATCAGCTTCTTGATATGCCACACCTGTCAGGTGGATGGATTATCTTGGCAAAGGAAAAATGCTCACTAACAAGGATGTAAACAAATTTGTGCACAAAATAGGAGAGAAATACGTTTTTTGTGCATATGGAACATTTCTGGGATCTTTTATTTCAGCTCATGAAACATGGGACCAACACTTGTTCAGTGTAGATTTAGGAGAAAGTGGAAAACATGAATATGTTAATTACCATATTCAGATCTTCTTGGAAGGGTTGCACCCCAGTGGGTAGTTGGATTTCCATGACTGTGTGGCTGGAGTCAGTGAATAACTCGTTTGGAGGGGGTTTGTATCTTTAAAACATATGAGACAATATAAGCACTGTTCTATGAAGTATATTTTACTATACAGAAATGCACATTATCTTTACAGTGGTGGAGATAGCATTAGGTTTTCTTTGTATTTTAATTACATTAAAACAGATTAAAAAACACCTTATGGAACAGCAGGGACTGTGAAGCAACACAAACATTGGCACAGACACACACATACACACGCATACACTCACACACACACACGCGCTATACATACACATGGATTTAGTACTGTAGATATGTGATAGTGGTGGAGTAGGGGCATGAAAGCACACAGTGTGTTGTGAAATCTGTGAATGTATTGTAATGTTTTAAAATTGCACAAACTGCCTTAATTTTGCTGGACCCCAGGAAGAATAGCTGCTGCTTTGGCAGCAGCTAATGGGGATCCATAATAAATACAAATACAAATAAAACGATGGTGATTTACTCAATAAATGACTGTGAACTAATATATAGTGTGTGACTCTATTTATTTTCATAGCTTATAGTTTATTCTCCGTCAGTCAGCACCTCTACATAAAATCCTTTCCTCTGGGTGTGCGCCAGCTCATGTTTTTTATTCGATTAATAAAACAAAACACCAAATATTTTACTCACTTTGCACATGCGACAATTCGAGACGAATGCAGCATAGTATCTGGTGAAGTAGAAATTAAAGCTACAGTACCAGTCAAATGTTTGAACACACCTACTCATTCCAGTGCTTTTCTTTATTTTTTACTATTTTCTACATTGTAGAATAATAATGAAGACATCAAAACTATGAAATAACACATATGGAATCATGTAGTAACAAAAAAAGTGTTAAACAAATCAAAATAGTTAAAATAAAGAAAACCCTTGAATGAGTAGGTGTGTCCAAACTTTTTACTGGTACTGTATATATGTTTCCATGTTTATTGTGAGAGAAATGGTTTACAGACATTGATACACTGTCATACCTTTGGACTTTTTGTTAGGATGATGCACTTCAATGGAAATGTCAAATTTGCAGTTTTTGTCGGTCTCTGTTGTTTTATAATAAACGGTTTTCATCTGTTGTCAGATAAGAATTGAGCATACTGTTTAAAGGGGCAATCTAGAGTTGAAACAACAATTGGGTATGACAGTTGAACTAAGCTCATGAGGCATAAAATAAATTCTTCAAGAATTAATGGGTATATGTAAATCATTACTTAAATGTACAGTGGCAAGATAAAGTATGTGAACCCTTTGGAATTACCTGGATTTCTGCATTAATTGGTCATAACATTTGATCTGATCTTCATCTAAATCACAACAATAGACAAACATAGTGTGCTTAAACTAATAACACTACTAATCGTATTTTTCTTGTCTATATTGAATACATAATTTAAACATTCACAGTATAGGTTGGCCGACGCTGGGCCAATTGTGCGCCGCCCTATGGGACTCCCGATCACAGCCGGATGTGATACAGCCTGGAATCAAACCAGGGACTGTAGTGACGCCTCTTGCACTGAAATGCAGTGCCTTAACTTCTCTAGGGTAGGGGCAGCATTCGGAATTTTGGATGAAATGCATGCCCAAATTAAACTGCCTGCTTCTCGGGCCCAGAAGATATGATATGCATATAACTGGTAGATTTGGATAGAAAACACGCTAAAGTTTCCAAAACTGTTAAAATAGTGTCTGTGAGTATAACAGAACTGATTTGGCAGGCGAAAACCTGAGAAAAATCAATTCAGGAAGTCTTTTTTCTTTTGGTTTTGTAGTTTTCTATTCAATGCCATTACAGTATCCATTGACTTAGGACTCAAATTGCAGTTTCTATGCCTTCCACTAGATGTCAACAGTCTTTAGAAATTGTTTCAGGCTTGTATTCTGAAAAATGAAGAAGTAAGAGCAGTCTCAATGAGTCGACCCTAAAGTGTCACAGAGCTTTTTCATGCGCGAGACGGAGAGAGTGCGTTTCTTGTTTACGTTCTAAAAACAACCTGAGGGTTGAATATAAACATCGTTTGACATGTTTCTATGAACTTTACGGATACAATTTGGATTTTTTTGTCTTCCTGTTTTGACTGCGTTTGAGCCTGTGGATTACTGAAGAAAACATGCGAACAAAACGGAGGTTTTTGGATATAAAGAGACTTTATCGAACAAAAAGAACATTTATTGAGTAAATTAATGTCTGCTGAGTGCAACCATATGAAGATCATCAAAGGTAAGGGATTCATTTTATCTCTATTTCTGACTTGTGTAACTGTACTACTTGGCTGGTTACTGTTTGTAATGAATTGTCTAGTGGGCTATGTTCTCAAATAATTGTAAGGTATGCTTTCGCCGTAAAGCATTTTTTAAATCTGACACCGTGGTTGGATTCACAAGAAGTTAATCTTTAAACCTATGTAAAATATGTTTTGTTTTCTGAATTTTTATAATGAGTATTTCTGTATTTGAATTTGGCGCCCAGCAGTTTCACGTCTCACGTACCCAAGAGAGGTTAAACTGCTGCGCCACTCGGGAGCCCATAACCAACTTCTCTTTAGAAGGACATTGAGTAACGCAACAGAGGATGGATGGAACTTACCTGGACAACGGAGACTCCTGTACCAAAGCCTGTGGACACTCTGACATCTTTATCCTCAGTCACCTGTTAAAATGAGACACAGTATGACTGTATAATCATGATATAGATGGGAGACAGAAAATAGCGGGGAAACATACAAACACAGCACATGAGAGATATAATATATAGCCTGTACTGCAACTTCAGGGTTCATTTAGCAAAGATCAGAATGAAATGTGCCATAGGGGTAGATGCTGAAGAAACTACATCAGTACATAAATGATTGAGATCATGATCAGGTTATTCTGCAAATATCATTGACCCGATACATCATAGTCACAGGAAAACCCAAGGAAAAGATAGTCTCATTGAGCAGAAGTGGTCCTTTTGCAGGCAGTGTGTACATTTTGGGTCACACAGCGTGTGAGGGTGGAGGTAAGCCCTTACCTCTATTGGTTTGCCCACAGGTTTCTTCTGGGTGAGCTCGATTTTCCCCAGTTGTTCCCTCGTCTTTATGTAGGACGCCTCGATCAACAGATCCAGCTTGGTATATTTGACCAGTTTGCTGTACTCAGTCAGAGCCTCCAGGGTGAGAATAGTGTCCTGAATAGAGATGACATACAGTAGTGTGATGAAGAAGGTGTAGGTGGTCCTTTGTAGGTGGTCTTCTGTAGCTCAGCTGGTAGAGCATGGCACTTAAAACACCAGAATAGTGGGTTCGATTCCTGGGACATACGTTAAAATATATGCATGACTAAGTCGCTTTGGATAAAAGTGTCTGCTAAATGGCATATATTATGTAAGGAATAATTAACAAGGGGCTATGTGTTATTAAAATTATTGAACAACGTGGAAGGTATGTGCCATGACTAGTGGTGGGGAGTCCATTCCTCAACTCCCATTTCTGTGTGTCAAGCCTCTATTCCACTAGGAATCGAGTCCTAAGATTCAGTATTTTTGCAATGGAGGAAACTAGCTAGTTGCCATAGGCTACTTCCGAGAACGCAAACTCACAACGCAAACTCACAACTTTTACAGCAAAGAAAGAAGCAGTTAGCCAGGGAGGGAGAGAGGGGAGGGACACAGCCAGGCATGCCGGCCACCAGGCAGTCAGTCAGAACCGTGCATCCAAATCAAATCCAATTTTACTTGTCACATCCGCCGAATACAACAGGTGTAGGTAGACCTTACAGTGAAATGCTTACTTACAAGCCCTTAACCAACAATGCTTTAAGATTAAGAAGAAAAATGTGTTAAGTAAAAAATAGATAAGTAGAAAAATACAAAAATAAACGTAACAAATAATTAAACAGCAGCAGTAAAATAACAATGGCGAGGCTATATACAGGGTGTACCGGTACAGAGTCAATGTGCGGGGGGATCGGTTAGTTGAGGTAATTGAGGTAATATGTACATGTAAGTATTATTAAAATGACTATGCATATATAACAGAGAGTAGCAGCAGCGTAGAAGGGGGGGGGCAATGCAAATAGTCTGGGTAGCCATTTGATTAGATGTTCAGGACTCTTATGGCTTGGGGGTAGAAGCTGTTTAGAAGCCTCTTTCACCTCGACTTGGTGCTCTGGTACCGCTTACCATGCGGTAGCAGAGAAAACAGTCTATGACTAGGGTGGCTGGAGTCTGACAATTTTTAGGGCTTTCCTCTGACACCGCCTGGTATAGAGGTCCTGGATGGCAGGAAGCTTGGCACCAGTGATGTACTGGGCCATACGCACTACCCTCTGTAGTGTCTTGCGGTCAGAGGCCGAGCAGATGCCATACTAGGCAGTGATGCAACCAGTCAGGATGCTCTCGATGGTGCAGCTGTAGAACCTTTTGATGATCTGAGGACCCATGACAAATCTTTTCAGTCTCCTGAGGGGGAATAGGTTTTGTCGTGCCCTCTTCACAACTGTCTTGGTGTGCTTGGGCCATGTTAGTTTGTTGGTGATTTGGACGCCAAGGAACTTGAAGCTCTCAACCTGCTCCACTACAGCTCCGTCAATGAGAATGGGGGCGTACTCGGTCCTCTTTTTCCTGTAGTCCACAATCATCAACTTTGTCTTGATCACGTTGAGGGAGAGGTTGTTATCCTTGCACCACACGGTCAGGTCTCTGACCTCCCTATAGGCTGTCTCATCATTGTCGGTGATCAGGTCTACCACTGTTGTGTCATTGGCAAACTTAATGATTGTGTTGGAGTCGTGCTTGGCCGTGCAGTCATGAGTGAACAGGGAGTACAGGAGGGGACTGAGCACGCACCCCTGAGGGGCCACCGTTTTGAGGATCAGTGTGGCGGATGTGTTGTTACCTACCCTTACCACCTGGGGGGGTCGCCCATCAGGAAGTCCAGGATCCAGTTGCAGAGGGAGATGTTTAGTCCCAGGGTCCTTAGCTTAGTGATGAACTTTGAGGGCACTATGGTGTTGAACGCTGAGCTGTAGTCAATGAATAGCATTCTCACATAGGTATTTATTTTGTCCAGGTGGGAAAGGGCAGTGTGGAGTGCAATCTCGATTGCATCATCTGTGGATCTGTTGGGGCGGTATGCAAATTGGAGTGGATCTTCAGTTTCTGGGATAGTGGTGTTGATGTGAGCCATGACCAGCCTTTCAAAGCACTTCATGGCTACAGACGTGAGTGCTACGGTTCCGTAGTCATTTAGGCAGGTTACCTTAAGTGTTCCTGGGCACAGGGACTATGATGGTCTGCTTGATACATGTTGGTATTACAGACCCAGACAGGGAGAGGTTGAGAAGGTCAGTGAAGACACTTGCCAGTTGGTCAGCGCATGCTCAGAGTACACGTCCTGGTAATCCGTCTGGCCCTGCAGCCTTGTGAATGTTAACCTGTTTAAAGGTCTAACTCACATCGGCTGCGGAGAGCGTGGTCACACAGTTGTCTGGAACAGCTGATGCTCTCATGCATGTTTCAGTGTTACTTGCCTCGAAGCGAGCATAGAAGTTATTTAGCTCGTCTGGTAGGCACGTGTCACTGGGCAGCTCTCGGCTGTGCTTCCCTTTGCAGTCTGTAATAGTTTGCAAGCCCTGTCACATCTGACGATCATCGGAGCTGTATTGACGCTTTGCCTATTTGATGGTTCGTCGGAGGGTATAGCGGGATTTCTTATAAGCTTCGGGGTTAGAGTCCCGCTCCTTGAAAGAGGCAGCTCTACGGTAGCCTAGTGGTTAGAGCGTTGGGGGTTGCTGAATCAAATCCCTGAGCTGACAAGGTAAAAATCTGTCGTTCTGCCCCTGAGCAAGGCAGTTAACCCACTGTTCCCCAGGCACCGTGGATGTTGATTAACTTTTTGACGCTAGGAGGCAGAATTTTTATGTTTGGAAAAATAACGTTCCCAATGTAAACGGCTTATTTCTCAGGTCCAGATGCATATAATTGACAGAGTAGGATAGAAAACACTCTAAAGATTCCAAAACTGTCAAAATATTGTCTGTGAGTATAACAGAACTGATTTTGCAGGTGAAAACCTGAGGAAATCCAACCCAGAAGTGACTTTTATTTTGAAAAACCACTGTTCCATTGCCTGCCTTTCGTCCATTTAAAGGGATATCAACCAGATTCCTTTTCCTATGGCTTCCTCAGGGTGTGAACAGTCTTTAGACATAGTTTCAAGCTTTTATTCTGAAAAATGAGCGAGATTTATCAAATCGCGTCAGTGGATAGACGGATGTCCTTCCATTAGATCATGCGCGCGACACTGATAGCTTGACATTTTCTTTCTCTTCTTTATTGAATAGTTTACAGTCCGGTTGAAATATTATCGATTACTAATGTTAAAAACAACCTGAGGATTGATTATTAAAAACGTTTGACATGTTTCTACGAACTTTACGGATACTATTTGGAATTTTTAGTCAACCCTTGATGACATGCCTAAGGCTGTGGAATACTGAACATAACGCGCCAAACAAATGGAGTTTTTTATATATAAAAATAATCTTTATCGAACAAAAGGAACATTTATTGTGTAACTGGGAGTCTCGTGAGTGCAAACATCCGAAGATCATCAAAGGTAAGCGATTAATTTTATTGCTTTTCTGGCTTCCGTGACCAATCTATATTGCTGATAGCTGTTTGTAATGTTTTGTCTAGTGATCGAGAAACTCACAAACGCTTGGATTGCTTTTGCTGTAAAGCATATTTTCAAAATCTGACACGATAGGTGGATTAACAACAAGCTAAGCTGTGTTTTGGTATATTTCACTTGTGATTTCATGAAAATAAATATTTGTATTAATTATTTTTGAATTTGGCGCTCTGCAATTCAGCGGTTGTTTACGAAAATGATCCCGTTAAAGGGATCCGTGCGCCAAGAGGTTAACCTCTCACCATTACAGAAACAGGGGAGGTTAACGTTTTTTGGGGGGTATGATATTTATGCCTCTAACTTTCTCCATTATTATTCACGATTCAGTCAGGATTATCTGTAATCATGGTACCATCCACATTCATGTTAGGAACATATTATATTCTTATTTACAATAAAAGTGGCTCCAAATGACACAATACATTATTTACCATTCATTTCTATTGGGAACATAATAACCTGAAACACAAACAAAGCAAACAGCAACTGCATCTAACAAGTTTGAAGACTCACAAGCTTGATGTAATCATTGCGTGCTAGGAATATGGGACAAATACTAAACTTTGGACTACTTTAATAAACATATAAGTTAATTAGTCCCAACAGTTTTGGTCCCCTAAAATGGGGGGGACTATGTACAAAATGTCCTAAATGACAAATGAAAAAAAAAACTTATGTATATTGAGACCTGGGTTCAAATAGTAGGCCTATTTTGATTTCTTTCAAAAACTTTAACTGCGCTTGATTGAGCCGGTCTGGCGCACTATAACCAATGGAATAGTCCTTAACGTGCAAACCCTGTCCATTTTGCATTTCGTTCAGGCAGGCTCAATCCAATGCTCAAAGAATATGAAAGTAAATTAAATACTATCTGATACCAGTGTTAGTATTGCTATGGAACCTGAGTTGAGTGAAAGCCCCCTCCATAGCGCTGGTCCTGGGTCAGCCAGTTGATGATGGGCTTGGCGTAGTTGTGTTTGGCTTTGATCAAGCCTGTGAGTAGGAGGTAGGAGGTGGTCTCCACGGTCTGGGCCGATGCCTTGTCAGGCTTTAGCGGGTTCAGACTGGCATCTATCTCGTGCCAGTAGCGATATTCAACTGGGTTTCCTTCACAAGAAGACACAAGAGTACAGACATCACAAGATTATACTGATAATTTGAAGCTACAGTATGTTCTACATTGAATTCTAAATTGTATCCAGTAACTTTCGCCTCAGAATCCACACCACTTCGTACCTTTTTCCCTGGCTTGCTTCTCAAGGCTATCATACAGGATCACGGATTGCATGCTGTCCCTGTCGTCCAGTGTGAGAGCATAGGCAGCCACAGCTTTCGCATACAGGCTTTTCACCCGGGGAGCATGATCAGAGACGTAGCCTGCAGCACGTTTCAGAGCCTGACTAAACTCCTGAGGATAATCACACAAGTCTAGGTTACCACATGGTACTGGAAATATTAGAGCCTATATTTGATAGCCTACTTCCACATTTGCTATAGCCTCACCAGCAAGCCACAATTTTCCACCGCCATGGCAGTCTTGATTCCAATCATGACGAAGGATGTGAAGAAGACTGATTGATCCACGGAATCTACACTTGCACCCTGTACTCTGGGACAGGTGGAGAATTCACGGAAGGAACCATCATCATTTTGAGCCTTGTTGATTAGCCAGAAGATGGAGTTAGACAACATGTCACTGTCTACTTTGACGTATTTGTCCATCTGTCCCAATGTCTTCACCACAAGAGCTGTTAACCTACAGGAGAGTCGGTTACACAACAACACGACAAGGTGAGGTGCATGAGACAGCGCACTGAGTTTCCTCTAGCCTAGTTGCTGACCCATACTGTATGTACTGTATATATATGCTGACTGGCAGCAAGAAGGACAACAGAAAGATGACAAAACATCATTGTTTGGCTACATTTACACAGGCAGCCCAATTCTTAAATGTTTCCCACTAATTGGACTTTGACCAATCACATTAGATATTTTTCAGAGCGGATCTGGTCAAAAGAACAATTAGTGAAAAAACTATCCGAATTGGGCTGTGGCATGACAATGGTAGGGAAGTTGGCTACAGCACACAGTATGGGACCAGGCTCTGTCTGTTCAACCCTATACCAAGCAGCAGACTCACCATGTACTAGCCTCCTTGTCTTTCCACATGCTGTAACTAAATTCACGAGGCCTCTTAAAAGAGAGGATGCTTGTGATGCCTTAACAACACAGAACAAAAAAAAAAACACAATTGAGCAACACCAATTCAAAACTCATGAAACAAAAATATAATTTTTTTATTTAACCCTTGTTTTACCAAATGTTGAAGTTAGGAAACTTTTTTTGCAAGGAGGACTTAGCAAACAAAGGAGCAAGGGATTCTAAACAACAGGATAAGTAATGTAATGTTGTGATCACATTTGTATTTTAGAGAAACAATAAGTGTAAAAAAAAAAAAAAAGAGTGAATCTCCCACCCTCTCTGATCTTCCTCTTAAGCTCCAGGGGACTGTTGTGTTCCTCTAGGCCCATGATGTCCCAACGGCTCGTGGTCTCCAGGTAGTGGTAGACAAAGTAGATGGGGAGGACTCTCATGATCTCGCCCTCAGCGGAGCCACTGGGTAGGTTGACAAGCTGGCGCAGGCCATCGGGGTTGTTCAAGATAGCCAGCACCTCTCCCAAAATCTCACCTAAAAGATGTGGTGAGGAGGATACAGGCTCATTTAAATGCAAGATGGAGAGGGAGGAAAAGGAAGGAGTGATAACAATTAGACACAACAACAAAGATTACGATAATGAGGTAAGATTAGGCTATGAGATTACGATTTCTACAATTATTTTAGGCTAAATAAAGAGCAACTGGGTGCAATTCACAAATCATACAGCACTACTTATTGATATGAACTTAAAGACATGATCAATAATTTGATATTGTACAGTTTCAGAAATTATACACATTTGTATAATTTCTGCTGTTGAAGTTCTGCCACATTTGAGGAAACAAATAGATACAGTGGGGAGAAGAAGTATTTGATACACTGCCGATTTTGCAGGTTTTCCTACTTACAAAGCATGTAGAGGTCTGTAATTTTTATCATAGGTACACTTCAACTGTGAGAGGCGGAATCTTAAACAAAAATCCAGAAAATCACATTGTATGATTTTTAAGTAATTCATTTGCATTTTATTGCATGACATAAGTATTTGATACATCCGAAAAGCAGAACTTAATATTTGGTACAGAAGCCTTTGTTTGCAATTACAGAGATCATACGTTTCCTGTAGTTCTTGACCAGGTTTGCACACACTGCAGCAGGGATTTTGGCCCACTCCTCCATACAGATCTTCTCCAGATCCTTCAGGTTTCGGGGCTGTCGCTGGGCAATACGGACTTTCAGCTCCCTCCAAAGATTTTCTATTGGGTTCAGGTCTGGAGACTGGCTAGGCCACTCCAGGACCTTGAGATGCTTCTTACGGAGCCACTCCTTAGTTGCCCTGGCTGTGTGTTTCGGGTTGTTGTCATGCTGGAAGACCCAGCCACGACCCATCTTCAATGCTTTTACTGAGGGAAGGAGGTTGTTGGCCAAGATCTCGCGATACATGGCCCCATCCATCCTCCCCTCAATACGGTGCAGTCGTCCTGTCCCCTTTGCAGAAAAGCATCCCCAAAGAATGATGTTTCCACGTCCAGGCTTCACGGTTGGGATGGTGTTCTTGGGGTTGTACTCATCCTTCTTCTTCCTCCAAACACGGCGAGTGGAGTTTAGACCAAAAAGCTCTATTTTTGTCTCATCAGACCACATGACCTTCTCCCATTCCTCCTCTGGATCATCCAGATGGTCATTGGCAATTTTCAGACGGGCCTGGACATGCGCTGGCTTGAGCAGGGGGACCTTGCGTGTACTGCAGGATTTTAATCTATGACGGCGTAGTGTGTTACTAATGGTTTACTTTGAGACTGTGGTCCCAGCTCTCTTCAGGTCATTGACCAGGTCCTGCCGTGTAGTTCTGGGCTAATCCCTCACCTTCCTCATGATCATTGATGCCCCACGAGGTGAGATCTTGCATGGAGCCCCAGACCGAGGGTGATTGACCGTCATCTTGAACTTCTTCCATTTTCTAATAATTGCGCCAACAGTTGTTGCCTTCTCACCAAGCTGCTTGCCTATTGTCCTGTAGCCCATCCCAGCCTTGTGCAGGTCTACAATTTTATCCCTGATGTCCTTACACAGCTCTCTGGTCTTGGCCATTGTGGAGAGGTTGGAGTCTGTTTGATTGAGTGTGTGGACAGGTGTCTTTTATACAGGTAACGAGTTCAAACAGGTGCAATTAATACAGGTAATGAGTGGAGAACAGGAGGGCTTCTTAAAGAAAAACTAACAGGTCTGTGAGAGCCGGAATTCTTACTGGTTGGTAGGTGATCAAATACTTATGTCATGCAATAAAATGCAAATTAATTACTTAAAAATCATACAATGTGAATTTCTGGATTTTTGTTTTAGATTCCGTCTCTCACAGTTGAAGTGTACCTATGATAAAAATTACAGACCTCTACATGTTTTGTAAGTAGGAAAACCTGCAAAATTGGCAGTGTATCAAATACTTGTTCTCCCCACTATATCACAGTGCAACCTCTATAGCATACCATATCATTAAAATGGAATAGAATAAAATACCATTAATAGTAAGGAGACGTTCCACAGAGGTCTTAGGCACCAGTTGTGAAGGAATGCTATTACTGAGTTCTACCTTTCTGATGGCGGGGCCTGATACACACAACACAGAACATACATCAGCAGTTAGGAGAAATTATATCAACAATGGTCAACAATTCGAATGTCTATGTGTGGAGCATGTGCATCCAATGGAATGCTTTGTTCATCCATTTGTTTCGTTTTTCCAAAAAAAGACAGCCCAGCATTACAGAGGGCATATTTATTGTTTAGGAGTGATGATCCACAGGAGGCTGGTGAGGGGAGGACGGCTCATAATAACGGCTGGAATGGAGTAAATGGAATGGAATCAAACACATGGAAACCATGTGTGATAAGTGTTCGATACCATTACATTTATTCCGTTCCAGCCAATACTATGAGCCTGTCCTCCCCAATTAAGGTGCCACTAGCCGCCTGTGATAGAGATAGAGATTAAGCAGGCAGAACCATGACACAGAGGTTTGGAGAGTATACTAAGAAAGATATTATAGTTAATGTACTGTATATCTGCAATAGCTTAGGGACACAACATCGGGAGTTAGTGTATTGGTTGAACTCCCTGAGTTGTGCATCTTTCTGGTGGGTGGCAATGGAAAATAACCCAACCACAATATAGCCGGCTTAACCACCCAAGAAAATCCTGTCTACAAAGGCATATGTATAATCTCTAGGAACTCTACTTACAGACTAAAGTGAAATGTGTCCAACTTTTGTCCGATCCACATCATATTCCTGCTGAGTTAAACATTACACCATGCACTTCACGTGAAACTTCCTACCACAAAATCTACCATATGGAGGTTTGGACAAAAGTTGGATTCAGTTGTTGATTTGATAGCGAGGGATACATTTCACTTTACGTCTGGTAAGTAGAGTTCCTACAGATTACACATATGCCTTTGTTGGCTTCTGTTGACAGGAAAAGTTTTTTTGGGTGAAGCAGGATATATTGTGGTGGGGTTATTTTCTTTCACCACACACCAGAACGAGGCACAACTCAGGTCCAATACACAGACTACCGATGTTGTGTCCCAGCACTAATGTGAAATAGCATTGAGCCCATACCATAAAGACCCTGTGGGTCCAGTTTTCCTCCGCTGAGGTCCTCGGTCCTGATGCCTTCAGGCTGGTGAAAAGACAGATAATACACAGCTTTTAAAACATCATACTGTCATATACTGTACATAATATACTGAACGTACTGTGTATGTAATCACAATATGCATTAGGTAGTTGCAGAGATGTTAAAGAGATATTTTACTGAAAAAACATATATTATAGTTTTTTTCCGATGCAGTCCATTTTTGTTGCATATCATCAGTTTTCAAGATAGAGCACTTTGTAAAAATCTACAAGTGTGATAATGATGCATTTTGTGTCAGTTCCATTTTGCATCATCATCATCACCCCTTTTGTTTTGTCATATAATGGTGCGTGCGGATGACGCTCATTCTAGTACAGTTAAGTGCAGAAGTAGCAGCAGTCGAACTAGTCGCCTATAAGCTTACCACTACACGGATCGTCTTCAAAATTTGGTCGTTGAACCTTGACTTGTCAGTGCGTAAGGTGAATGTGAGAGTGTGACTCCCCACTTCCAAGGCCATGAGAGTGAAGGTGACAAGACCAACTGAGCCGCTTTCCAACAGAGTTGTCTTGTCACAGTTGGTAGTCTTTATGCCGTCATCTTTCGTTGGTTTTCCTTGGAACAGGCACACCCCTGCCCCAGCGGTCAGAGTTACACAATACTAGCCACGGATGATACAGACAGAAAGAAGAATGGAAGCAATAAGATGTAAGTAAATCAGTGCTTAAAATGGGCAGGTATACACCGGTACTGAATACCAGTAACTCGATTTTTGACTGCTTGAGTACCGGCACATCCTATAGAATATTGTCTTAACAAAAAACAGTAATACTGGCCCTTATTTCATTCCACTTCAAGCACATCATAAATTCATCAAAATATGCATTATATGATAAAGGTTTTCAATCCTAATGACATGAATAATGCCAGGTAAATGTTTTTTATTATTTTCAATGCATTTCAATAGAACCTCTTTTACTGGCTTCACCTTAATATTGTCTTCTGCCTGGTTATAGACGGAGCCTCGCAGCTCGATCTGCTCTCCACGCACCATGGAATAGGGGAGGGGCACATTTACACTCACTGCCTGAGTAACTGAGACCTTGATGGGGTCCGCCACACAGATCCCTGAGCTCCCTGGGAAGAATAAGAAAAACATTAACAACAAAACCCGGGTGACCAAGGGTTGATTCACTCTACTGTTTTTAGCCAAGCTTTGCTGGCCTGTCTACACAACTAAAATGGCAGCGGGGAGTCATGTAGCTCATACAGGAGTGATAAAGGCCAAGTGACTATTTAAAAAAATATATATATTGTGATTTATCAGGGAGTGCTGAATCACCCACAGCAACCCTACTTCCCTCGGCTATGACAACTACCATAGTTGCTGGAACTGTGCTGGAAAGGACAATGTGTAGAGAAAATACTAGAGCCAGCATGGTACGGTTCGGGTTGGCACAATGTGTGAAAGGGGTACAACTGACTGTGTAGAACAGTGGCTAAGGACTCCAGCAAAGATAGTTGCTATTATATGGATGAAAAAATAAATAAGATTAAGATTGCTTGGTGTGTTGAATGACTGTGGTAAATGTACCTAATTTCTCCTGTAGGTGGTGCTAGGTGTCAGTGTTTGTTCACCAACTTACCCTCCTTCTTGAACACGCCAACAGCTTTTATCTCCCAAGTGGTCAGAGAGTCTGGGAGATTTCTGTTCAAGGTCATCTGCCCTGACCTAGTTGATGACAACAGTAACACACTTACTTGGCCTCAGGTCAACCAAGACACAAGGGCCACTGGGCTAGCACACTCCCGTTTTAGATACTGTTAGATAACAGTACATTCAATGAACATAGAGAATACACATTTTAAACCTGTCTTTCAGTATTGTCTCAAGTAACTTACTTTGCATTAATTGTCAACCTTAATGTTCCATATTTAATATATCTTCCAGGTAAGAAGATATATTGCATTTATAGTTTGTTTATATTTTTTTATGCTATGCCAAGAACCTTTGTTTTTCTCACCTGACTGGTTGTACTTCCCATAGCCAGCTCTCTGGGAAGTAGCTGCGTATCTGAGTGGGCATCAGGTCAAAGAGAATAGCCATCTCTGCATAGAAAAGGCAGGGATTGTAAGTTAAAACACAACTATGCTGACCCTCAACACGGGGGACCCTCAGGGGTGCCTGCTAAGTCCCCTCCTGTACTCCCTGTTAACCTGCGACTGCATGACTCCAACACCATCATTAAGTTTGCTGATGATACAATGGAGCTCCCTGCCATCCAGGACCATTGTGAACCAGAACAGGACCACAAAAAAATCCACAGGACCACAACAGGGACTACCCACTGGGCACACACTGGTTGAATCAATGTTAATCAATGTGAATCACGTAATTTGTCAATGTATTGTGACATGGAATCACTCCGAATTTACTTTCACATACAGCTTGTACAAGAAAAGTTTGAGGAGTTACTATTCAATGTTATTTATGTAGTCTATGCAAATTAGTATGGAAGCTGATCAATGTCAAAATGTGTTGACATGATAGCTCAGCTGAATTGTACACAGTTTGTTTCCAAAGTTAAGCAGAGTACATAGAGGTAGGCATCTGGATGGTGGACTTGTTCTCACTGATGTGCATTACCTCTCATACAACAGTAGAAGTCAATGTCCAGGCATAAATCGTTGGACTGTGGCTTCAGATTTTATTTCAAGGTTGATAGCTTGACATTGAAACAATGACAATGATTAAAGAATACAATTTTATTATCAACATTGAAACAAGGGAAAAGCAAATGTGTGCCCCGTTTCAAGAAACTATGCGTATGTCGCACGTCACTACTTTCCAGGAGAGGCATTTGAATGTTTATTTTTATCGAAATACATTTTTGGGCAGAAATGCCTTCTGGAACATATATGAACATAACTTACATATGCCTTAATTTGTATGCCATCTGGAAATAATTGGTTTAGCCAGGGAAAAATACAGGAACCTTCCCGCTAGCCATGATTGGCTGAGATAATGGATTGGAGAATGCTTCTGTCTATAACGTGAATTGCTAAGTATGTGTGGATAATCCGGTCTACTGCAGCTTTTTTTTTTTAAGATGTCATGAACAACTGAAAAAGTTTTGCTACTGCTCTCAACATTGCTGCCCTGAAGTTAATAGCACTATCGACAAAGCTCAGTGGGAAAATGTTGTGATGGACTACTTTCTGGAGGTTGATCGTGCCATGCTGACTCTTTCTGACTGAAAATGAATCAGACAATGAGGAAATCCCTGATTTAGGTTAAAACATTTTCATTGAACCAGACATTGTAGTCTTCTGATGACAATGGTGGGGAAGAAACGTTATTGTTGTCACGGAAGAAGTTGACCGAGTTTTGAAATCAGTGGAATGCCCAGTGGAAGCAGAGAGATGATTGCCAAATGCAGAGTGTCCAAAAAGAGAACACAGAAAGAAGGCTGTTGTATAAAACACCTGTCTATGGATTACATCTTCAAACTAAGTGCAACCATGGCATCCATGACAGAGGGAGAAGCGTTCATCCATGTATAGGGGTAAGTGCCCAGCTACATTTTCAGATATTATAAATTTCAAATTTTGTCAGGAAGTTGTTTTCATTGCAAGTTTACGCATACTGTTAGCTAGCTAGCTAACGTTAGCTGGCTGGCTAACGTTAGCTGGCTGGCTCGCTAGCTAATGTTCTGTGTAGGAGCTCTAGAAAGAAGCCCAAGTTCCCGAGTTGGAATTCCGAGTTGGATGACAGTTCAAATCAATTTTTCCCAGTCAGAGTTTGTTTTTCACGGGATTATGGATAACTGTTTAGCTTGCTAGCTAGCTAAATTTCTAAACAAAAGACTCCACTATGCAAGTAACCATTTAACTGTACCGTTTACACCTTCTGTATCCTGTGCATGTGACAAATAAACGTAGATTTTATTTGATATAGTGTGATTACCAGAGACGGTGATGTGAAGAACAACAAGACATGCAGCAAAGTCAGATTAGGAAATATCAAATTAAAGTTTATTTGTCACGTGGGCCGAATACTACAGGTGTAGATGTGACAGGTTAAAGGAAATACTAATAGCCTGTTATACATTAAAAAGTATTAGTAAATTCATAGTATGTGAGGATCTTAAAACATCTAAGGTTAAGAAGATCATGCATTCAGTATTAGTTGATAGATTGATAACATTTATATAATTCTGTTAAAATCCGTCAAGCATACAAAGGGTACGAATTGTGAGAGGAATGTGTAAACGTTATGTTGATTACTTTATGTTGTCGTGGATAAAAGTGTTAATCTGTGATCTACTAAATGCTCTTAATCTATGAGCCTGAGATCGATTGCTCTGGTCTCCACTCAAGTTCACGGAGAATTCGCGGTCTTTTTCTCATTGCACTAAACGTTCCATGAGTAAACATTCCGTATCACGCTCTCGTGATTCTTTCTACCCTTTTTCAGGTACGTTATTGATGATTAAAAAGAGTAATTTAAATGTAATAACTTGCTAACATGTCAAGAGTGTTTAAGGTTTGTTTTAGTAACATATTGAGGAAATTAGTTAAGTTTGCAGAGAGTAATATGAGCCGTGCTCGGTTGCAGCTAGCTTCGTACTGCTAGGTACGGCTACGTAGCTGCCATTTTATGTCGATTGTGAATGAACCTGTGCATTGTTAATAAGATATTTTGCGGTGATATTTGTGTAATGGTTTTTCAAACACTTTATTGCCTGTTGATAAATTGTGTTTTGGTTTACTGAGTTAAAGCTTTGCTTGACAGTTATATTGAAAATAGTATTTGTTTCAGTGATGTACAGTGTATACTGTTATGATTTGAATAAGCCTTGTACCCTACAAAACTCTATTTCCTGTAGATCTGTTATTCTGTAAAATGTGTTACTTTTGTAAAATGATTGCACTAAACGTTCCATGAGTAAACATTCCGTATCACGCTCTCCTGATTCTTTCTACCCTTTTTCAGGGGTGTAACATTTTTGGAGGCTCCGCTGAGATGGCTGCTCAGATGTTCAGTTTCCACATCCTGGTTGCTGAATTCCGAGCCAGCTAAATCACCACATAATAACTCAGGCAGGCTGCAGTGAGGAAAGTGTTGCTGTTCGAGGAGAGCTGGAAGTTGGTGGTTAAGTACGTGTCAACTGAGGCCATTGATCGACCATCAGAGACAGTAAGGACCATCTAATTCAGAGTCAACTCCTGCACAGTAAAAGTTCCTCCTGTTCTGCCAACATGACAACCGCCTTGGAAGAACTACAGGAAGAGGTAGTAGGAGAATTGCGCACCCTGACTAAAGACAAGTTACTAGAGATATGTGATTTCCTTGACATATCAGGCGGACAGAGAAGAGATGTTAAAGACAAATCCCGCATATCATTGATGACTCACATTATGAGGTTCCTTGAAAGAGAGGAAGTTGCAGAGTTAGAAGATGGCGGCATGTCGGAATTGTTGCTACTTAAAGAGACAATGACAGAGATGATCAGTGGCATAGATAACAAAACATGGCAAACTGACCATGATATTGAAACAGCCGGAACACATCACAGAATAGAGGAACTGAGAACTGTAACCCCACAACAAAGGGTGGGAACTGAGCAGATTACTGCAGCCAAAGCCAGTGATTCTCTGCGTCAGCCCCAACCCCATGCCAATCTTCAGGGGAGCGTGCCGCTCTCACCCAATGCACAGCCCAGCTCATACTGGCGCAAAGAGTTTAACATTTCTGGTCAGATAGGTGAACCGGGCCAGAAAGATAAACTGATTTTTTCCAGCCTTGCCCATCAGATCGAGAGCGGACTTAACAGAGGCTATCCTGAGGTAGAAATAGTAGATGCAGTAGTCAGGGCTATTTCTCCAGGCTCACAGCTACGCAGTTACTTGGAAGGTAAACCCCAGCTAACTCTTACCACACTTAGATGTATCCTGCGTTCCCACTTCCAAGAGAAGAGTGCAACAGAGCTTTACAAACTGCTAGCTTCAGAAGCACAGCATAGCAAAGAGACCCCTCAAAACTTCCTGATGCGCGTCTTAGATTTGAGGCAGAAAGTACTGTTTGCATCCCAGGAGTCAGAATCAGGGCTTAAGTATGACCCTGCTCTAGTCCAGCGCATGTGTTTACACACAGTCCTTACAGGTCTCCAGAGTGACAGTATCAGGATAGACATGCAGCCTCTCCTGCTAGATAGCGAAACATCAGATGAGGTTTTGCTAGAGAAGCTTAACATTGCTTGTGCTAATGAGATAGAAAGACGAAACAAAAAGCGGTTTCATGCCCCACAGCCTGCTACAACTGTAAGTGTAGTCCAGTTTGAAGATACGCCATCCACAAAGTGTCCTATGAAGGAAGCCAAAGCTAAGATACCCGCAGAACTGTTAACAGAGTTAGCTGAACTTAAGACAGGTGTAGCTTCTCTAAAAGGTCTCAGTGCAGAGATTGCTCAGATTAAGGAGACATTACAGCAGCCTATGTTTCGGTCACCGCCTTGTGCCTATGCCCCACCTCCAGTTAGGAGGCCAGATAGGGACCCCCAGCCACCTGTGTCCCAGCAGCAGTATTACAGCAACTACAGCCAGTCCCAAGCACCTGACCCTGCGCAGCATCAATATGCACCTAACCGGTATGCCAACCGCTCTGTTCAAGCTCCAAGGAGGTGTTTTGTCTGCCAGCAGGCCAGAACAGATGCACGCTGCACACACTGCTTCCGATGTGGGAGTGGAGAACATTTTCAAGCTGGATGTAAAATCCGGGGAGTCAGACCATCAAGGGAGGCCCATTTAAACGGGGAAAGGTTACCGCTGAGGGACGAGTGTTAACCGTAGCTACCAAAAAGTCCCAGAAATGTGCAAATTGTGCCAGAGAAGATTCATTTGAGAACCTGAAACAATGTTCATCATGTAAAGAGACACTGTACTGTTCCAAAGTATGTCAAAACCAACATTGGATTAAACATAAGGAAAAATGCACTCACCTGAAAATTAACTCTACCAGTGAAAGGTTTTCCTGCACAGAGGAAAATGCCCACTCCTTACCATCCCTAGCTCAAGGTCGCCACCCCCGTAAGGTCACCTCGCTAGTCGGCAGACAGTGCCTTATTGAGTGTCACCTGAATCGCCACCACCTCCAAGCTCTATGGGACACAGGCTCTCAGGTATCGGTCATTGATGAACGATGGAAAGAGGAATCTCTCCCAAACGCAAGGCTGAGAGATGTTTCCGAAATCCTGGACTCACCTGCTGATCTAAGGTTGACTGCAGCAAATGGGACTGAAATGCCGTACCTGGGATGGATTGAAACAACTTTTCGGCTAGCCTCTGAAACTGACGAAACAAAGGAACTGATCATCCCAGTGCTGGTAATGAAAGGCTGTCACCTATCTCATCCCATCATAGGTTTCAATGTTATCGAGCACATCCTGACAATGACCGAAAAGACTAAACGATACAGTACAATAAAAACAGCTTTCCCAAGCCTCAAAAGAAACAAGGTGAGTGCTTTTATACAGGCTGTTAGCGCAGAACAGACAGATGAATACGCAGTGAAAACCAAGAAAGAGAAGGTTGCTGTACCAAAACACAGTAGCATTCAGATTGAGTGCCGTGTAGCTTCCCAGCCTTTCAAAGAGGACATGACAATGCTTTTCCAGCCAGACCTGAACCCGCAGTGGCCAGACGACCTTGAGTTCTTTGACACACTAGTCAGAGTCAGGAAAGGTGCTTTTCCAGTTATCAGGCTTGATGTCTCTAACCCCACTGACCACGACATTGCCCTGCTAGGACGCACAATAATCGGTACAGTACAAACCATTATGACTGTGTTACCTGCCCAAGTCTTTGAAAAAACTGTCACCCCAGCCACAGTGAATCACACCAGCGTTCGAACCCCATGTACTGCTACTGAACAGTGGGATCCACCAGTAGGCTTAACTCACCTAACCGAAGGGCAGAGAGAGGTTGTTAGGCAAATGCTTAGAGAAGAGTGTCACTCCTTCTCCAGATCAGACAATGACATTGGCTGCATTGAACAATTGAAAATTACTATTTCTCTAAAGGACTCTGAACCAGTCAAGCGCACATACATGTCAGTGCCCAGGCCACTGTATCAGGAGATGAAGGGTTACCTTTATGACCTCATAGCCCAGGGCTGGGTTAGGAAGTCAAACTCTTCATATTCTTCACCTGTCGTGTGCGTTCGTAAGAAGGATGGGACCCTCCGATTGTGTATAGATCACAGAGACCTGAACAGAAAGACACATCCCGACCGCCAGCCCATCCCTCGGGTCCAAGACATCATGGACAGTTTAGGTGGTAATTCCTGGTTCTCCCTCTTAGATCAGGGAAAAGCTTATCACCAGGGGTTCATCTCTGAAGAAAGCAGACCACTGACAGCATTTGTGACCCCGTGGGGACTCTATGAGTGGATACGGATGCCATTCGGCCTCATGAACGCTCCTGCAGCTTTTCAGCGGTGTATGGAGGAGTGTTTGGAAGGGCTCCGGGATGACATCTGCATTCCTTATCTGGACGACACGCTTGTTTTCAGTAAAACTTTCGACAGCCATGTGAATGATGTGCGAAAAGTTTTGCAGCGTCTCAGAGAGTATGGCATTAAACTCAAACCAAGTAAGTGTGATCTCTTTAAACCCCAGGTCCGTTATTTGGGCAGAGTAGTGTCTGCAGAGGGCAGCCGAGTTGACCCAGACGATTTTGAAGCAGTAAGAGCATTGAAAGAAATCAGACCAGAGACTGTGGGCCAGCTCAGACAAATGCTTGGTTTACTCACTTACTACAGACAGTACATCAAAGACTTTTCTAGGAGGGCCAGCTGCCTGTATGACCTCCTGAAAGCAGATTCAAAGAAATTACTTGACCACCCACGGAAAACAAAAACAAAGAAACTAAGTCATGTGGTGCCCTCAAACAAGCCAATCCTGTGGACTGACCAGCATCAACAGGCACTTGAACAGCTGATTGAGTGTTTGCTTCACCCACCAGTCTTAGGTTTCCCTGATTTCACTCAGCCATTTGTTGTACACACTGATGCGTCACACCAAGGCTTGGGAGCAGTTCTCTATCAAAAGCAAGATGGGAAGCTTAGGGTCATTGCTTATGGCTCTCGAACCTTAACAGCAGCTGAGAAGAACTATCACTACCACTCGGGCAAGCTAGAATTTCTAGCTCTAAAATGGGCAATCAGTGATAAGTTCCATGATTATTTGTACTATGCTCCGTCTTTCACTGTATACAGCGATAACAACCCGCTCAGCTACATTCTGTCTACTGCAAAACTGAACGCAACCACTTCCAGGTGGGTTTCAGAATTGGCTGATTTCCACTTCACAATAAAGTACAGGCCAGGCAGAGAGAACGGTGATGCAGATGCGTTGTCAAGAATGCCACTGGATGTAGAGTCACTGATGAGAGAATGTTCTGAGGAGCTTCCACCAGACACCATTGCCGCCACGATACAAGCAGTTGAGGTACAGAAAGAGGCTGTTGTACCTTGGTCACTTTCAGCTGCAGCTATGTCAGTGTCAGCTGAAGGTGAGACAACCCCTGCAACAACCAGCTCGATCCCAAAAGATGGGATAAGAGAACCACAAGAATCTGATCCAGTCATCCGTCCTGTGCTCAATTTCAAACTGTCGGGTTTCAAACCGCCAGTTAAAGAGCAAAAGGAATTCAGTCCAAAGACAAAATGCCTATTCAGAGAATGGGACAAATTGACAATAGACAGTGATGGCATTCTGTACAGAATCACTACAGCCCGCAAGCAGTTAGTTCTACCAGAGCAGTACAAAGGTAAAGTGATGGAAGAGTTGCACAATAACATGGGACACCAAGGTACTGACCGCACTGTATCACTAGTACGTGACCGCTTCTTCTGGCCATATATGCAATCTGACATCGAGCACTATGTGACTAAAACTTGTAGCTGTGTCAAGCAGAAAAAGCCAGCTCATGAAACAAGAGCTCCTCTGACAAACATTGTGACAACACAGCCATTTGAACTGGTATGTATAGACTTTCTTCATCTCGACAGATGCAAAGGGGGATATGAGTACATCCTCGTGATTGTTGATCATTTTACACGTTTCACTCAAGCCTACGCCACCACATCAAAGTCAGGTAAAACTGCTGCAAATCTCATCTTCAATGACTTTGCCCTGAAGTTTGGGTTCCCGTCCCGCATCCACCATGACCAAGGGGGAGAATTTGAAAATCAGTTGTTCCATCAGTTAAAGAAACTCAGTGGCATGGCGGGGTCCAGAACAACACCCTACCACCCGATGGGGAACGGTCAAGTGGAACGCATGAACAGAACATTGCTGCAAATGTTAAAGACACTAACTGAGACACAAAAGTCAAATTGGAAGGAGTCTCTGAACAAACTGGTTTATGTCTATAACTGCACCCGTTGCGAAGTGACTGGCTATTCACCATTTTATCTTCTGTTTGGGAGATCACCCAGGCTTCCAGTTGATATGCTCTTTGGATTGTGCACAGAGGCAGGTTCCAGTAACCATCGAGACTACGTGGAGAACTGGAAACGAGGGATGGAAGAAGCATACGCCATTGCAAATGAAAATGCTCAGAAAGCCGCTGAAAGAAGTAAGAAGTACTATGACGCTAAAGTTAGGAGTTCAGTGCTACAGCCTGGCGAGCGAGTTCTGATTAAAAACCTGACACCAAGAGGAGGACCAGGCAAACTCCGTAACTATTGGGAAGATACAATTCACACAGTAGTGAGACAAATGGGTTCAGACCTGCCGATTTATGAATTGAGACCAGAAAAGGGTAGGGGACGCTCCAGGGTCCTGCACAGAAACCTGCTCATGTCCTGTGACCACTTACCTTTTGAGACACAACCAGAAATGACCAAAGATGACAAAAGTCAGAAAAAAAGGAGACATCAGCCTGCATCACATCCTCTAGATTCTGATGAAGACAGCGGGGATGAATATGACCTTCATCATGAGCCGCTACAGGTTCCCACATCTCCTACAGTACCTGAGGAGAGGAATGCTGAACCAGCGAGAGGGTGGGAACACAGGCCCCCACCAGTGAAACAGACAGTTGCGGTGCCAGTCCCTGATACGCTACCAGCACAGCCTCTTGTTGAAAAGCGGCTGGAGGAGACAACAACAGTTCAAGACCTGCCTGCTGAGGAGATGAACTTGCCTGCTGAAAATTTGCCTGATGATCGTCCACCAAGTGCCCTTCCTTCATTAACTGATGCTGCTGAACCTGAGGAACCAGCCTACCAGCTGCCACAAAGAGAGAGACACCACCCAAGTCGTATCACCTATGATCAGCTTGGTATCCCTTCCTGCTACAGTATCCAGCCACAGCCACAGTTGTTCCCTGTCTACTCTGCACCAGGACTGGTTCCATGGCTGCCATTACTACAGCAATGTTACTTTCAGCCACCTTACATGTATGGGCTTCAGCAAACATGAGGCTACAGAGTTGACATGTTTGACCATGGACTACTGACTGATTTCACAGACTGTCACAAGAGACAATTTGCAGACTATGCATTTAGATCATTAAAATTGATGGACTGTTGATCAATAGTATGAGAAAGGACTGTTTATGTTATACAGCTGGTCAACAGATATGGACTGTGAATAACTTGTTAGTTATATTTGAACTGTGACCCTTGACCTCTGCTCAAGTACTACCTTACAGAAGAGGATTTTCTAGGTCCAGTGCATACAGACTGTTGAAGAAGACAATGTTGGTAATGTTGGGACAACATTTATTTTGTCGGGGAGAGTGTGACAGGTTAAAGGAAATACTAATAGCCTGTTATACATTAAAAAGTATTAGTAAATTCATAGTATGTGAGGATCTTAAAACATCTAAGGTTAAGAAGATCATGCATTCAGTATTAGTTGATAGATTGATAACATTTATATAATTCTGTTAAAATCCGTCAAGCATACAAAGGGTACGAATTGTGAGAGGAATGTGTAAACGTTATGTTGTCGTGGATAAAAGTGTTAATCTGTGATCTACTAAATGCTCTTAATCTATGAGCCTGAGATCGATTGCTCTGGTCTCCACTCAAGTTCACGGAGAATTCGCGGTCTTTTTCTCATTGCACTAAACGTTCCATGAGTAAACATTCCGTATCACGCTCTCGTGATTCTTTCTACCCTTTTTCAGGTACGTTATTGATGATTAAAAAGAGTAATTTAAATGTAATAACTTGCTAACATGTCAAGAGTGTTTAAGGTTTGTTTTAGTAACATATTGAGGAAATTAGTTAAGTTTGCAGAGAGTAATATGAGCCGTGCTCGGTTGCAGCTAGCTTCGTACTGCTAGGTACGGCTACGTAGCTGCCATTTTATGTCGATTGTGAATGAACCTGTGCATTGTTAATAAGATATTTTGCGGTGATATTTGTGTAATGGTTTTTCAAACACTTTATTGCCTGTTGATAAATTGTGTTTTGGTTTACTGAGTTAAAGCTTTGCTTGACAGTTATATTGAAAATAGTATTTGTTTCAGTGATGTACAGTGTATACTGTTATGATTTGAATAAGCCTTGTACCCTACAAAACTCTATTTCCTGTAGATCTGTTATTCTGTAAAATGTGTTACTTTTGTAAAATGATTGCACTAAACGTTCCATGAGTAAACATTCCGTATCACGCTCTCGTGATTCTTTCTACCCTTTTTCAGGGGTGTAACATAGACCTTACAGTGAAATGCTTACTTACAGGCTCTAACCAATAGTGCAAAAAACGTATTAGGTGAACAATACATAGCCCAAGAACTAGATAAAGTTTATTTTTAATACAACTTTTTGTTACTACTTTAACCACTTTTAGTCTTGAAACCGTTGGTTGTGAACGATGCTGAATGGGTGAAGAAAAGGAGGAGCTCTCCACTAGGTCTATCAAAACATTCACAGGCCATTTTCTCAAAAGTGAGGTTAAAAGTTTATCAACTTTCAAAGCATAATTACTTTCTCATTGTTCCTTAACTGCAGTGTATGATATACCATTTTTACTCTACTTTAATCCAATGTAAAAAATGTTGCTAAATAGGACCGAACACAGGTGGTGGGTCACATACATTACCAGTCAAAGGTTTGGACACACCTACTCATTCAAGGGTTTTTCTTTATTTTTAATATTTTCTACATTGTAGAATAATAGTGAAGACATCAAAACTATGAAATGACACCAAAAGTGTAACCAAATAAGTGTTACACTAATATATATAAATATATTTAATATTTTACATTATTCAAAGTAGCCACCCTTTGCCTTGATGACAGCTTTGCACACTCTTGGCATTCTCTCAACCAGCTTCATGAAGAATGCTTTTCCAACAGTCTTGAAGCAGTTCCCACATATCCTGAGCACTTGTTGGCTGCTTTTCCTTCACTCTGTGTCCCGTTCCTGACCTTATTTCCTTTGTTTAGTCTTTGTTTAGTTGGTCAGGACGTGAGCTGGGTGGGTATATTCTATGTTTTGTGTCTCATTGGTTTAGGTGTGTCTGATTGGCCTGATATGGTTCTCAATCAGAGGCAGGTGTTTTACGTTGTCTCTGATTGGGAACCATATTTAGGTAGGCTGTGTTCACTGTTTGTTTGTGGGTGATTGTTCCAGTTCATTGCGTTCTTTGTTTTCACTAGGTTCACATGTTCAGGTCTGTAGCGTCGTTGGTTTCATTTCTGTTTATTGTTTTGTTCGTGTTTAATAAGTGTTCCAATAAATATGGAAACGTACCACGCTGCGATTTGGTCCTCCTCTCTTCCATCCAACGACGAAAGCCGTTACAGAATCACCCACCAAAACCGGACCAAGCAGCGTGGTAAAAGGCAGCAGCAGCGATCGCAGGGCTATACAACCTGGGAGGAAATAGAGCACTGGTCGATCGATCCAGAGAGAGTGCCGGAGCCCGCCTGGGATTCAATGGAACAGTGCGAGGAGGGATACAGGAGAATGGAGGAACGGAGACGTTATCAAGGTACGCGGCTAGCACGGAAGCCTGAGAAGCAGCCCCAAAAATGTATTGGGGGGGAGGGGCTAAAGGGGAGTGTGGCGAAGTCAGGTAGGAGACCTGCGCCAACTCCTCGTGCTTACCGTGGAGAGCGAGAGTACGGGCAGACACCGTGTTATGCGGAAAAGCGCACGGTGTCTCCTGTACGTGTGCTTAGCCCAGTGCGGTACATTCCAGCTCCACGTATCGGCCGGGCTAGAGTGGGCATCGAGCCAGGTGCCATGAAGCCGGCTCAACGTATCTGGTCTCCAGTACGTCTCCTCGGGCCGGTGTACATGGCACCAGCCTTACGCATGGTGTCCCCGGTTCGCCAGCACAGCCCAGTGCGGGCTATTCCACCTCGCCGCACTGGCCTGGCTACGGGGAGCATTAAACCAGGTAAGGTGGGGCAGGCTCGGTGCTGAAGAGCTCCTGTACGCCTTCACGGTCCGGTATATCCGGCGCCACCTCCTCGCCCCAGCCCAGTACCACCAGTGCCAACACCACGCACCAGGCTTCCTGTGCGTCTCCAGAGCCCTGTTCCTCCTCCACGCACTCGCCCTGTGGTGCGTGTCTCCAGCCCGGTACCACCAGTTCCGGCACCACGCACCAAGCCTCCTGTGCGTCTCCAGAGCTCTGTGCGCCCTGTTGCTGCTCCCCGCACTAGCCTTGATGTGCGTGTCCTTAGCCCGGTACCACCAGTTCCGGCACCACGCACCAGGCCTACTGTGCGCCTCAGCCGGCCAGAGTCTGCCGTCTGCCCTGCGCCGTCTGCGCTATCCGTCTGTCCTGAGCCTTCAAAGCCGCCCGTCTGTCCTGAGCCTTCAAAGCCGCCCGTCTGTCCTGAGCCGTCCGTCAGTCAGGAGCCGCTAGAGCCGTCCGTCAGTCAGGAGCCGCCAGAGCCGTCCGTCAGTCAGGAGCCGCCAGAGCCGCCCGCCAGTCAGGAGCTGCCAGAGCCGCCTGCCAGTCAGGAGCTGCCAGAGCCGTCAGCCAGACAGGAGCTGCCAGAGCCGTCAGCCAGCCAGGAGCTGCCAGAGCCGTCAGCCAGCCAGGAGCTGCCAGGGCCGTCAGCCAGCCAGGAACTGCCAGAGCCGTTAGCCAGCCAGAAGCTGCCAGAACCGTCAGTCAGCCAGGACCTGCCAGAGCCGTCAGTCAGCCAGGACCTGCCAGAGCCGTCAGTCAGCCAGGACCTGCCAGAGCCGTCAGTCAGCCAGGACCTGCCAGAGCCGTCATTCAGCCAGGACCTGCCAGAGCCGTTATTCAGCCAGGACCTGCCAGAGCCGTCAGTCAGCCAGGACCTGCCAGAGTCTTCAGTCAGCCAGGAGCTGCCAGAGCTGCCTGTCACGCCGGCGATGCCGGAATTGCCCCTCAGTCCGGAGCTGCCTCTCAGTCCGAAGCTGCCCCTTAGTCCGGAGCTGCCCCTCAGTCCGGAGTTGCCCCTCAGTCCGGAGCTGCCCCTCAGTCCGGAGCCACCCCACCATAGACAGATGCCCACCCAGACCCTCCCCTATAGGTTCAGGTTTTGCGGCCGGAGTCCGCACCTTGGGGGGGGGGGGGGGGGGGGTACTGTCACGTTCCTGACCTTATTTCCTTTGTTTAGTTGGTCAGGACGTGAGCTGGGTGGGTATATTCTATGTTTTGTGTCTCATTGGTTTAGGTGTGTCTGATTGGCCTGATATGGTTCTGAATCAGAGGCAGGTGTTTTACATTGTCTCTGATTGGGAACCATATTTAGGTAGGCTGTGTTCACTGTTTGTTTGTGGGTGATTGTTCCTGTTCATTGCGTTCTTTGTTTTCATTAGGTTCACATGTTCAGATCTGTAGCGTCGTTGGTTTCATTTCTGTTTATTGTTTTGTTCGTGTTTAATAAGTGTTCCAATAAATATGGAAACGTACCACGCTGCGATTTGATCCTCCTCTCTTCCATCCAACAACGAAAGACGTTACACTCTGCGGTCCAACTCATCCCAAACCATCTCAATTGGGTTGAGGTCGGGTGATTGTGGAGGCCAGGTCATCTGATGCAGCACTCCGTCACTCTCCTTGGTCAAATAGCCCTCACACAGCCTGGAGGTGTGTTTTTGGTCATTGTCCTGTTGAAAAACAAATGATAGTCCCACTAAGCGCAAACCAGATGGGATGGCGTATCGCTGTAGAATGCTTTGGTAGCCATGCTGGTTAAGTGTGCCTTGAATTCTAAATAAATCACTGACAGTGTCACCAGCAAAGCACCCCCACACCATCACACCTCCTCCTCCATGCTTCACGGTGAGAACCACACATGCGGAGATCATCCGTTCACCTACTCTGCGTCTCATAAAGACACGGCGGTTGGAACCAAAAATCTCAAATTTGGACTCATCAGGACAAAGGACAGATTTCCACCGGTCTAATGTCCATTGCTCGTGTTTCTTGGCCCAAGACAGTTTCTTGGTGTCCTTCAGTTGTGGTTTCTTTGCAGCAATTCAACCATGAAGGCCTGATTCACACAGTCTCCTCTGAACAGTTGATGTGATCTGTCTGTTACTTGAACTCGGTGAAGCATTTATTTGGGCTGCCATCTGAGGTGCAGTTAACTCTAATGAACTTATCCTCTGCAGCAGCGGTAACTGTGGGTCTTCCTTTCCTGTGGCGGTCCTCATGTGAGCCAGTTTCATCATTGTGCTTGATGGTTTTTGCGATTGCACTTGAAGAAACGTTCAAAGTTCTTGAAATTTTCCGCATTGACTGACCTTCATGTCTTAAAGTAATGATGGACTGGCGTTTCTCTTTACTTATTTGAGTTGTTCTTGCCATAATATGGAATTGGTATTTTACCAAATATGGCTATCTTCTGTATACCACCCCTACCTTGTCACAACACAACTGATTGGCTCAAACGCATTAAGAAGGAAAGAAATTCCACAAATTAACAAGGCACACCTGTTAATTGAAAGAATCTAAAATATACTTTGAAGAATCTAAAATCTAAAAAATATTTTGATTTGTTTAACACTTTTTGGGTTATTACATGATTCCATATGTGTTATTTCATTGGTTTGATGTCTTCACTATTATTATACAATGTAGAAAAAGGTAAAAATAAAGAAAAACCCTTGAATGAGGTGGTGTGTCCAAACTTTTGACTGATACTGTAGTTCTGATGATTATGTTGAAATTAGGTTGATGTAACAACCTGTTAGTCAGGTTAAGTCAATGTATTAAAGTTTGAACCTAATTTCTATATTTACAACACTGGTTGAAATGAGATGAAAACAGTTCTGGTTAATTACTTTTTTCAAATCCAATGTATTTTCTATGTTGATTCCACGTCACAATAAGTTCACAAATTACATTGAAACAACATTGAGTCAACCAGTGTGTGCCAAAAATCTATAATTTCTCATAAAGTGTGCACTTGTGCCACCTTCAAACATATTTAAAAGCATTTGCATCATATTTCTTATACCAATCCATGAAAGGAAGTAAACAAGTGCACACTTTGGGATAAAGGATAGATTATTGAGATTCAAGGAATATCACATTAACAAGAAGAAGTTTTGTGTCAACATAATCACAGGGGCTGTGATTGCCATCAAAATATGCACTCACCAACACGTGCCAAGACATGATCACTACTGGTTTGGAGAAGCTTTAGGCTGTAATCACAGCACTCAGTGAACACCGCACCACACCTCTTCATATCCCTGGCTTCTTTAACCTTAAGTCTATTGGCACGGTGAGCACAGGTATCCAGGGTTGGGATTTGATTCAATCCCTGCCAGCAGCAGTATAAGTGCCTGCCATATTGTTTGGCTGTGGGACAGAGACACAGTTAGGGCCCTGATTTATCTAAACAAAGTACAGCTTTTTCATCGTGACATTTAGAATAAAAACAACATTTGTTGTGATGGGGAGTTAGCTCACTATTTACTTGCCTTTCTCTTTCTTTTGGTCATAAGAGAGGGCACGCTTTGGTCTCACAGAAGCAGTGCATGTGTCATCTGATGGAGAGAACATACATGGATAAAAGTGTGTGTAAGGAGGCTTATTCTCAATGACGCTTACATGTTCTCCAGTCCTCCGCGTCTTTATCTGTGTCTGAAATGGCACCCTATTCCCTTTATAGTGCACTACTTTAGACCAAAGGGAATAGGGTGCCATTTCGGATGCAGACTTTGACAGATACTGTGCATTACCTTCAGATTGGGAAGCCTGAGCATTTGCATTGGTCATAAAAGTGAGTCCGGTGAGACGGAAGACATCAGCGTTATCTTTGCCACCTCCTCCTCCACACCCTTGGTCACTTTGCTCAATGTGGCGGAGCACCTAAAGAAAGAAATAACAATGATTGTCACCTCACCTTCTATATGCCAGCTTTTTGCTTTCTATGAAATGTGCCCAGTTCAAGTCTTCAGTGTTACATTTGGCGTAGTCGGCAGAATATTCATTTTTATCAATAAATCCCCATTACTAAGGTTCCATTTACCAGAGAAAATGCCATTCATCCTCTCAGCACTAACCATGCTCAATAAGAGTTTGCTGGACTAACCTGTATAATGTACACTGTGTGTAATGCATCTTTTAACTCAGAGTGCCAAACACAGATGTAATTTTTAAAAATGTAATGGACAATAATGTTTTATTTTCTAACAAGTTAAGCATGGCCGTTGTGTGTTTTCTGAGTCTTGAATGGTCTCACTCCTGTCACTGGGTCCTGGAGTGGGGCTCTAAGTGAGTAGACAGCAGTGTCAATAGCAGATAAGGCCACCAGGGAATCCTGCCCAGTTTTCACTTCAAATATCAGTTCATCCTTAGGCTTGTAATCCTTCTTACGAAATGAGAGCTCTGTCTAAGAGATAAACAAACAGAAAATGTTCTGGTGAATAAAGATGGGGTATGCTCATTATGAAAATACAAATATTCTGTGCATTCTCAGCTTATTCACAGTTAAATGTGACAACACGATCAGGAATTAAGAGTTTTGAATGGGTTGTGGTGGAGGCGGAGCTACAGTACCTTAAGTCCATTGACACATTTGTCCTTGACGTCTATCCACACTGAGTCGGCAACCAGCTCAGGCGTCTTCTCCCCATGCAGTATGTAGTAGACTAGCAGGCGTATCGATGGCACCATGTCTGAGGTCACTGTGAAACTAATGGCTTGGGAACCTGTACCTTGGAGATGCTTCTCAGAAGCAAACTTCACTATCTTACCCCTCGAGATGATCTGGCATAGAAGTCAGATAGGTAGGTCAGGAAGAGGTAAATTGTTAGAATTACATTTTTTATTCTTTTTTGTTTTGTTATATTACCTTTTTTACGCAAATCATTTTCTTTTTACTTTGACCTAATGGGGTATTATGTGTAGATCAATGACAACAAATCCCAATAAAATCATTTTAAATTCCACCTGGTAACAAAACAAAATGTGAAAAAGCCCAAGAGGGGTGAATACTTATAGTACAGTATGACTAGAAAACTAACATCAGTTACCTGGTAGCTGAAAGTCTCAATTCGGAGGTAGCTGCGAGCATGGAAGTAGATTTGAATGCTGACATGTTGTCCAACTTGAAGGCCAGAGTAATCGGACGGCAAATCAATGTACAAGTAGCGTTCGTTGGGGGACGAATATGCCTTGGCTTCAAGTGTATACTCCGCTTGACTACCGAAGGGTAACCTCTCATCAGCGGTCTTGAACTGAAACAACATTACAGCATTACATACATTCTATCCCAAGCCTCACAAAACCAACAGAAAAGAGAGCAAGAAATAGATGTGTGGCATGTGCAGAGCCTGTGGTCTAACGATAACATGCCTGGCTTAGACACATTTAAACTCCCTCTCCCCATTGGAGACTGGGATTCAATCCCAGCTCCAACCTTTCAATCTGTTTCTCCCACCTCCCTGTCTAAACAGTGTCAAAATACCTCCAGAAATAAATATAAAAAAATAGATGTACACTACCGTTCAAAAGTTTGGGATCACTTAGAAATGTCCTTGTTTTTTTAAAGAAAAGCTAATTTTTTGTCCATTAAAATAACATCAAATTGATCAGAAATAGAGTGTAGACATTATTAATGTTGTAAATGACTATTGTAGCTGGAAACGGCTGTTTTTTTTATGGAATATCTACATAGGCGTACAGAGGCCAATTGTCAGCAACCGTGTTCCAATGGCACGTTGTCTAAGCTAATCCAAGTTTATAATTTTAAAAGGCTAATTGATCATTAGAAAATCCTTTTGCAACTATGTTAGCACAGCTGAAAACTGTTGTTCTGATTAAAGAAGCAATAAAACTGGCCTTTAGACTAGTTGAGTATCTGGAGCATCAGCATTTGTGGGTTCGATTACAGGTTCAAAATGGCCAGAAACAAAGAACTTTCTTCTGAAACTCGTCAGTCTATTCTTGTTCTAAGAAATGAAGGCTATTCTATGCGAGAAATTGCCAAGAAACTGAAGATCTTGTACAACGCTGTGTACTACTAGCTTCACAGAACAGCGCAAACTTGCTCTAACCAGAATAGAAAGAGGAGTGGGAGGCCCCGGTGCACAACTGAGAAAGAGGACAAGTACATTAGAGTGTCCAGTTTGAGAAACAGACGCCTCACAAGTCCTCAACTGGCAGCTTCATTAAATAGCACCCACAAAATACCAGTCTCAATGTCAACAGTAAAGAGGCGACTCCGGGATGCTGGCCTTCTAGGCAGAGTTCCTCTGTCCAGTGTCTGTGTTCTTTTTCCCATCTTAATCTTTTCTTTTTATTGGCCAGTCTGAGATATGGCTTTTTATTTGCAACCCTGGCTAGAAGGCCAGCATCCCGTACTTGCCTCTTCACTGTTGACGTTGAGACAGTTTTTCTGCGGGTACTATTTAATGAAGCTGCCAGTTGAGGACTTGTGAGGCGTCTGTTTCTTCAGTTTCTTGACAGTTTCTCGCATGGAATAGCCTTTATTTCTCAAAACAAGAATAGACTGGCGAGTTTCAAAAGAAAGTTCTTTGTTTCTAGCCATTTTGAGCCTATAATCGAACCCACAAATGCTGATGTTCCAGATGATCAACTAGTCTAAATAAGGCCAGTTTTATTGCTTCTTTAAATCAGCACAACAGTTTTCAGCTGTGCTAACATAATTGCAAAAGGGTTTTCTAATCATCAATTAGCCTTTTAAAAGTATAAACTTGGATTAGCTAACACAATGTGCCATTGGAACACAGGAGTGATTGTTTCTGATAATGGGCCTATGTAGATTCCAATAAAAATCAGCCGTTTCCAGCTACAATAGTCATTTACAACATTAACAATATCTACACTGTATTTCGGATCAATTTGATGTTATTTTAATGGACAAAAAATGTGCTTTTCTTTCAAAAACAAGGACATTTCTAAGTGACCCCAAACTTTTGAACGGTAGTGTATGTCAAGCTGCCTTCACTTAATCATACATTTAATGAGACTCAATCCACATTGGTACTTACAATAAATCTTGCACTCTCAGCTTCTGAATGAAGGTTGCAAATAAAAAGAGCAATCCCATCATCCTTGGTCCTCTTACTGTTATCCTCTGTCAGTGTTGGACACTGAAGTTTTTCGTCCACACCACGTTTGTTTTTGGTGAAGGAATTCACCAACTTCACTGGTACCATTGCCACAGGGTCCCCCAAATGGTCCTTGACCGACACCTGGTGGCAAAACCCCCATACAGTCTTATAAAAAAGGGTTCCAAAAGGTTATTTGCAGTGGGATAGGTTTCTACCAAGACCCGTTTTCATCTGAAGAACCCTTTTTGGAAGACAAGGCTTCTTTATAAGGCAAAGGGTTCTACCTAGAACCTTTAAAGGGTGTATATGAAACAAGGGATGGTGGAGAAGGAAACCATTCTGCGGGCACCATAGTATTATTTTTCATTCTATTTTTTAACACTTGCTACTCAGTTCCAGTTGCTAATATATGCCTATTATTATTAGATTTGGATAGAAAATACTCTGAAGTTTCTAAAACGGTTTGAATGATGTCTGTGAGTATAACAGAACTCATATGGCAGGCAAAAACCTGAGAAAAATCCAACCAGGAAGTGGGAAATCTGGGGTTTGTAGTTTTTCAACTCTTGGCCTATCGAATACACAGTGTCTATGGGGTCATTTTGCACTTCCTAAGGCTTCCATTAGATGTCAACAGTCTTTAGAACCTTCTTTGATGCTTCTACTGTGAAGTGGGGGCGAATGAGAGGGGATTGAGTAAGGTCTCTCCCAGAGAGCCACGAGCTGACCATGCGTGCTCACGTGAGAGCGACCTGCTTTCCATTGCATTTCTGAAGACAAGGGAATTCTCCCGTTGGAACATTATTGAAGATTTATGTTAAAAACATCCTAAAGATTGATTCTATACTTCGTTTGACATGTTTCTACGAACTGTAATATGACTTTTCGTCTGAACTTTTGCCTGGACCTGCCCGCGCGTCGTGAGTTTAGATTGTGTATTGAACGCGCGAACAAAAAGGAGTTATTTGGACATAAATGATGGACTTTATGGAACAAATCAAACATTTATTGTGGAACTGGGATTCCTGGGAGTGCATTCTGATGAAGATCATCAAAGGTAAGTGAATATTTATAATGCTATTTCTGACTTATGTTGATTCCAACATGACAGATATCTTTTTGTGTGTTCAATATGTGGTTTTGCATGTACATTGGTTGCATGTACAATGTTATGCTACACAAAGATAAATAACATACATTTTTCTAAATGAATCCAATTTGTTCGTAGTTGGACTTATTGCACCCGTTACTGAGATGGTTGTTCCAGTTTAGATGATTTAGGTACTAGCTAAACAATCTTCTCTACTCAGGCAATTCTTCAAAGACATGCTCCGGTACTTTGGCAACGAATACTTATTTTTTAAACCTCACACTTTGGTCTGGATGTGTCAATGTGTAGTTCATACATGCATAATCTATGAGCAGAATTACTGTTTTAACTTAATTAGCCAGGAAATCCCTAGATTGAAAGTGTCTGTTTTCTGGAATCTGTGTGGGGCAGCCCCTAGCAATTTGAGTTTCAGCCAGTGAGCTTTAGCTCCTCGCCAATTGAGTGACAGCTAGCAAGACGTACACACAGTGGAGCGAGAGAGAGCATTGACATGGTGCACATATCTGCACACTTGTGACTCAGTATGCAATTTTCGGGGACCACTTTTGGCTCGTGGGCGCTACTTTCAGAACTACTGGCTAAAAGGTATAAAAAAGTACCAGGTAATATCTTTAACGCAGGTTGCAGGTGATTAATAGGTCCAATTGTTGGATATTCTCACTCTGGCTGGATTCCAATAGGAATTACACATCACTTTGCAAGTCAGCATAATATGACTTGCTGGCCTAATGTGGTCTGTAAACCAGGAGTTTCCTAAAACCACTATGTTAGGGTATAACTAGGCACTCAAAGAAAGACTGTATGATATATGTAAGGTATTGTCATAAAGACTTTCATTTAAAATGGTAATAAGGCTGGTGGAACCATTCATAGAGGGTTCTAGGAAGAACCGGTAGAGGATAAAAGGGTTCTCGGTAGAACCATCGTAGAGGGTTTGAGGCAGAACCCTTCATACAGGGTTCTGGGTAGAACCATTTAAAAGGGATTTTATGAAGAACCCTACATAGAGGGTTCTATAGTAGGTAAAACCATCTGAAAAATGTTTGACCCTATGGGGACAAACTGAAGAACGCTATATGGTTCTACTTAGCACATTTGTTTCTAAGATTGTAGAATTAAGCAATAAGGCACGAGGGGGTGTGGTATATGGCCAATATACCATGGCTAAAGGCTGTTCTTAACCATGACGCAACGAGGAGTGCCTGGATACAGCCCTTAGCCGTGGTATATTGGCAATATACCACAAACCCCAGAGGTGCGTTATTGCTATTATAAACTGCTTACCAATGTAATTAGAGCAGTAAAAATAATTGTTTTGTCATACCCGTGGTATACGGTCTGATATACCACAACTGTCAACTAATCAGCATTCAGGGCTCGAACCACCCAGTTTATAATTACAATTATGTAGTCATGTGAAAAGTAAGTACACCCCCTAAAAAGTGGTCTTATTTTTATTTTTTTTTACATATTTGGACAGAGAGATATTTAAGCTACATTCCAACCACATTCATTGATAAACTAGTTGATGTTGGCCTGGCCAACATACCATCATTGAGTCAACCATGAATTCAATATTGTACCAGAGAATTCTTGAGGAAAAGGTGAGGCCACCTGTCAAAAAGATGAAGCTGAACCGAACATGGATCTTGCAACAGGACAATGATCCAAAACACACAAGCAAAGCTACAACAGAATGGCTCAAAAATAAGAAATGGAGGGTTATGGGAATGGCAGAGTCAAAGCCTAGATCTCAATCTTGTCGAAATGCTGTGGGGGGACTTGAAGCGGGCCATGCATGCAAGAAAGCCCTCAATCATGACAGTTGAAGCAGTACTGTAAAGAATGGGCAAAAATTAAACTGAGTCGATATAAGACTGATAGACAGTTACAAGAAATGGCTACATGGAGTTATCTCTACCAAAGGTGGCAACACCAGCTATTGAAGTTAGGGGTGTACTTGTTTTTTCCGCACCATGGAATTGCATTTCTGTAGATTTTTGATGAATAAATGATTGCAAAGTATAATATTTTAGTGTCATTTGTTGTATTAGGTTACCTTTATCTGTCAATAGTGTTGAAGTGAAGATTACATATCCCCCTGTCCAAATATGTACAGAAAAAAGACTACTTTCCAGGGAGTGTACTTACTTTTTCACATGACTGTATTTACTTCTGTACAGTAGATCTAACAGTAAGGATATATTCGGTGTCGACTTAATTTACAATTTTATTATTGCATGTATTTCAATTTGTGCATAAAAGGTAGCTTGGTCTCAGATCTGTCATGTTTGGCAGAACAATGACCATAGGAGTTGGGAACTGTCAAAAGAGTATCTAGCAAGCATCAAGATGTGTCAAATAACAGTCTAAAAATCACTTGAGAGCATATACATCAGATTTGACCATTCAGACACAAGTCGCATGGACAGAAATCAGATTTAGGTGGTTTGAAATTAGGCTTGAAATATCTGATTCCATGTGCTTTTTGACTGTTCAGACTGCAGGAAAAATAACAGATTCTAATCAGGTATGCAACTAAATGGGATTTGAGTCACTGCAAACTGCCAATGTGAACAAGGCTATAGAGGTGCCCTACCCTGATAGCGTATGGCAGTCCTGGTTTGATGAAAGGAGGAGTAGCGACAAGACTCAGTCTGTACGGGGACTTTAAGAACTTCACATTGGCCATCTCAGCTTCCTGGGAGATACCACCTAGAGAGATAAAAAATAACCTTGTCTGATCAAAAATTGAGTAATAATATGTTCCTGCTAAACTAAATGATGCAATCATTTCGCAATAATGGAATGATCTTCTTTGAATGATCAATCAAACTCTAGGTCAAAGTGAGCAAATCTTAGATGCATCATATAGATGACTTATTATTGTTTAAATGGATAGGCCTAATGGAGCTGTTTTTTTTAATAGAGTATGTATTTCGGCATCAATACTGTAGGTTTGTGTACAACAAGGGGGGCCTACACTGTGCGTCTCTCACCAGTTGGCTCTTGTACCATCACAGCCATATACAGGAACTTTTCCACCATCCCTTCCAGTTCTTTGGGTCCATCTTCAAGTGATAGAGCTTTCTTCATGTTTATGCACACCTCCACTTCACCACTTTCTGTCATCTGAAAGGTTTGATAACAATTTTGCTTAAAAACCCCAGTGGCTCTAGAAGATCAATGTAAAACAATAATATCATATAATAATATTATAATATATATTTAGCTGACATTTTTATCCAAAGCAATTTATAATCATATGTGCATACATTTTTCTTGTGGGTGGCACCAGCAGGACTCGAACCCACTATCTTCTTTCTCCATGTGTAGTGCACTGACACACACACCCAACCGCACAAACATAACTTATTACTCATAACTAATTCTTACTTGCTCTCTTCTCACTGATTTGTGTAGGATGACAGTTGTTTTCCCAATGTATCCAAATCGTAGGAATACCTCTGCATTTGCAACTGGAGCACCATGAATATACCTGATACACAGCACAAATAACAAATGCAACAGTGTAGGCTACAATTATTATATATATAGAGAGAGATTTTTTTACCTTTACTTAACTTGGCAAAATGATCAGACAGACTGAATATTGTTGGATTGAGATACGTTTCAGTTCAAAAAAGCATAACTTTTCTGTTCTTAAACCCACCTGGCAGATATCTTGATCTTAAAAGCTTCAAAAGTACCGAAACTGATGTAGTTAGCCTCTGGCTGCATGTGGATGGATAGGCTGGGTAATACTAATAATAAAGAAAGCACAGTTTAACTCAAAAGTTAGACTCAAAAGTGTCCAAATAAATGTAACTTGGTGAGAGGTATAATAAAACATTTTTTAAGTATAATTCAATCATCAATCCCAATCAATGTTTCTTGTAGAGTTACCGTATTCTCTGACTTCAAATTCAGCTTTGTTTTTTGTGGTGAACTCATCTGTGTAAGAAGCTTCAATTATCCAGATACCTAACCTATGACATGGACCACACCGTATGTACTGTCATTAATGATACATACAACCGATATTATCATGCTGAATCATGACTAATGTAACAGTATAACTTTACGTCCGTCCCCTTGCCCATACCCGGGCGCGAACCAGGGACCCTCTGCACACATCAACAACAGTCACCCACGAAGCATCGTTACCCATCGCTCCACAAAAGCCGCAGCCCTTGCAGAGCAAGGGGAACTACTACTTCAAGGTCTCAGAGCAAGTGACGTCACCGATTTAAAGGCTATTAGCGCGCACCACCGCTAACTAGCTAGCCATTTCACATCCGTTACACTAACAGTGTGATGTCAAATGTTGTGTTGTAGATACCACTTACCTAGGTTTTAGAGGGATTTTGAAAGGATTTTGCATTGATGGGATTCCATTGACATCTGTCATGTCTACAATTTCCACCTTCTGTAACTCTGGGTCCTATACATTGCCAGACAAAAGAAAGCCCCATATCAATGTAGTGTATGGCTAAGTGTATGACTAAGTGCATCGCTACTGCCTTCCTGAGACCTAGAAGTACTGTCGTCCAGGACTCAGAAATAACTTAGCTTAACTGGATCACTGGTATTGAAGGTGCTTCGTGAAGGGACCGTTCACCCAAATGACAAAGTTCCATGTCATTCCAAAGAGTAGGTTTAACTGAGCAAATGAAATGTGACCATACTTTATCACTCATATGTCATCAATTATGCTATTTAGGTCTATATAGAATTTGCAAAGTCATCAACAGCTATTGTTTCAATTCAAACCATAATTCAACTAAAAATAGACAATACAATAGGCCTAGGGTTTTAAGCTCTGGTTGATTTCAAATGTAAGGATATTTAGTGATATTGAATTGTTTAGTTTAACAACGCCACCAATTATCCACATTTGAAGGAGAAGTATCGGCTGGTTGGATAGTTCCATCTGTGCCACTGACTTAGTCTGGAGTCAATTCCATTTTGTCTACAAATTCATAATTGATATGTTGGATTCAGTAAGATTTGAGCTCGATCCAGGCTGTATCACAACCGGCCGTGATTGGGAGTCCCATAGGGCGGCGCACAATTGGCCCAGCGTCGTCCGGTTTTGGCCGGTGTAGGCCGTCATTGTAAATAAGAATTTGTTAATGACTTGCCTAGTTAAATAAAGGTTAAATAAATACAAAATATATATAAAAAAATACTCCAAAAGACAAGTACTGTAGCTTTCGAAAGTGGGAGTGGGTAGCACTCAAGCTTCACGGAACCGGTACCCAAAACAATGCTCAAAGTTGAACAGGTTAAAGTCCATTTAAAGTTGCATTTAGTCATATACTTTAACATGTGTAAGGGATAATCATTGATGGACTATGCGTTCTATTGAAAATAATGAACTACGTGGTGGAACGTTATTTGGAGGAATTTATTCATACTATTTCATCCTTCCACAAGATATAGTCCCGAAACAAATCTAAGGTTGCTACCTAAGCCGGCTGGTCGTTCGTTCTATCGGTTCGGTTGCTAGAGACGCGACCCAGTCGTACAGTCTTTTTGTTCTGTATCTATGGACGAACGACTAAATGTTCCATTGCCATACTGGCTGGTGTAACAGTATAACTTTAGACCGTCCCCGCGCCCCGGGCGCGAACCAGGGACCCTCTGCACACATCAACAACTGACACCCACGAAGCGTCGTTACCCATCGCTCCACAAAAGCCGCGGCCCTTGCAAAGCAAGGGGCAACACTACTTCTAGGTTTCAGAGCAAGTGACGTAACTGATTGAAACGCTATTAGCGCGTACCCGCTAACTAGCTAGCCATTTCATATCCGTTACACTGGCAGCAGTCTTATCCCTTGCTTGCTAGCTAGTCAGCCAACTACGACTAATTTAGCCAGAATAACAGCAAAGTAGCTGCATTTGCATTTGTTTAAACTGTTTTCTAGAGACATTTATTTGGATACAACCATAACAATGAGATAAAGAGGCACGATTTCGCCTGGCATATAGAATGTGATCTCTCGTCAGGTCACTGTTGTTCAGAGGAGCTAGCTAGCTAACACAATCATTTCAAACTGAAGCTGGAAAGACTGCAAACTATCTGCACTTCATTTCACCTTTTTTCTATTGACATTTCTTTGTCCATTTCTTTGTCTATATCCATAAAAATGATGCCAATTGATGAATAAGTTCGACTGATTGAGAAACGCTGCCTGCCATTCTGTCTCGTTCCGACTCCCGACACATTCCTTACTATTATGGGACAGCAGATCGAATTTGAATATTGAAACAATGTTGCAAATGTCGGAGACAGACAAGGTTTATTCAAATCTCCGCTGTTAAAAACTAAATGTGAGATAATGTCTAGATACTTTTTATAGTGGAGATCAAGTTTAAAAAGTGCCTGGCTGGGTTGATGAGACAGTGGATTGCCAGTCAGATGTAACAGAGTAAATAGGCATTTTAACATCATAGATATAGCTGGTGGTAATTTGTGGAAAAGACACCGGCTGGAATGCGGTTTTAACCAATCAGCATTCAGGGTTAAACCCACCGGTTGTAGAAGTAAGGGATAATCAATTTGTAAGTCGCTCTGGATAAGAGCGTCTGCTAAATGACTTAAATGTAATGTAAATGTAATCAACGAGGGGCTATGCATTCTACAGAAAATAATGAACGAATGTGTCTTCCACAGAGTGCATTATTTTGGCTAGCAAGGTTGCTAGATATCTACAGTAGTTGCCTTGGTAACCAAACAAACATACTTGCTAGTTTAGCTAAACATATTTGGTTCGCAGGAGATTGTGAGTGGGTCACGGGTGTCTGAGTAAAAAAAAGTATATTCATGCAAAATACTCCAGTCTGAATTTAAACGACATAAACCAGGTTGAGAATGTGTATTAACGATAATGAATTGACTTTTTTTTAAATAATTTAATCTAAAAAATGTTTTTCTTCAGTCACAGTATTTTCAATATTGAGCTATTAGTAGCACTATTTTGGTTGATTTTGCTAGTCTCAAACTAGTGAGTTTATTCAAATGTTTCATCAAGAATATGGGCAAAATGTTATTATTGACACTGAAAGAGGTGGGAATGTTGTTCTCTTGTCATATAGTTGCAACATTTACTATCAATATAGCATTAACAATAGTTTTCCAGATTGTATTTTGGCGATTATTTTTCGCGATGGGAATATTGGGTCGTGACTGAGACAACCTGGTTCAATTTGGGTCCCGAGGCAAAACCAGTTGAGGACCACTGATATAAAGCATGCATGTTCAAGATTGCATGCATAGGTTGTCGCAGTTCCGTGGAGATCTTCACAATGTCTGTAATAATCTGTGCAGATTGTCGAACGACATTGATCAATTGCACCATATACATTTAATGTAATCTCAACTGCAATCCAGGTCATTTGGTTCTGCTATTAGATAAAGCACAGTGATAACACAATCTGTTGTATAAATAAACTAAATATCTGACACTGTATTCCCATTTAAACTTTGCTGTGCTTTTAGTGTGGGTGACACATAAACCAAAAATCAAACATTGTTTTTCCATTGGAATATGGTTGTGCTTTTAGATGGGTGAAATAATAGTGAAAACTAACTTTTGGCTGTCTTTTTATGTGGGTAAATATAGGTTGTAATCTCATTGATCAAACGTCTCTCAACGAAACATTCCCCAATTATCCACGATGAAATGGTGTGGTGTGCCTAGTGGAACGTCCATTTGTGATACACTCACCCTGAAAGTTAGAGTCACAGGTCGAAGGGCTGGCTGCAGATCTTCATTGAGAGAGAATGCTCGCACTTTCACTGTTGGATCATGCTTAGCATTAGAAGGGGTATGTGTATCCACTTCTCACAATGGCATACAACTAGCAACGGATACGCTCAAACACACATGCACATACGCACCAACACACACGCACAATGCTGTTATCATCCTCACCTGATTGTTCTGGTGTATAAATGTGTTTGTCAGTCTGAATGAAGAGGAAGCCATTTTTACGAGAGACTGGTATCTTCACGTGCTGCGCAGACTGTTCTGGAACTATAACTTCAAGGTATGCATGAGTGGCATCCTTAAGGAACGTACTAGGGAAAATCTGTGGAGAGTTAATATATTGATTTAAAAAATCCTTACTAACAACAAATATCTCAAATAAAATGCATACAAACCTGGTATGCCCTATTGCAAAGAAAGATGTGAGACAAAAAACTCATGCAAAATCATAACCACATACATTTCATAACCAACATAACATAAACATTTCAAATCTCCATGGTCTTTGTATTACTACGTATTTCCTGTTTTACACAGATATAGACACTTGGGCCTGTATTTGTAAAACATCTCAGAGAAGGAATGGTGATCCAGGACCAGGTCCCTCCTGTATACTTTTTTTATTAGAAAAGGCTAAACTGATCTTAGATCAGCACTCCTACTCTGAGGAACTTTGTGAATACTGCCCTGTCCTTCAAAAGGAAACATGACTGCCTGTTTCACTTGTTGGAGCTTTGTCTGACCCTCAATGTGACAGCATCCAGGAAGCCATTCTGGGTGTTGAGGGTCACAAACTGATCAGCATATTTTATATGGGCTGCGTCCATAGAGCTTTTCAAGTAAACATGGACATTGGCTTCTTGGGTAAAGCCAAACAGCTGAATCACCACTTTCTCAGATGCATCCAGTCGGAGGAGTTTAGGAGCAGTGATCAGGTACCTTGGGAAAATATGGGAAAAACAGGGTTATAGAAAATATGTCACTGTGACACACTAGTGTCCTGTTCAGGGGATGTACTTGTACATTAAGCTTCCTCATGCTACAGAAACAGGAGATAGGCTCCTGCCCTATGGGCCATTCTGGCTCAGACAAAGCTAGTTACTATACTTACTAATCCAAACAAGTCAAAACTAAAAAAAATTGACAATTGCCAGGATTGTCATAAATGCAGCCACTTACATCTTTTCCTGAGCACCTGCCAAACAGCAGCGATGAAAAACACAAAGAAGCAGTAAGAGTTTCATCTTCCACTGCCGATGAGACTGACTGACTCTGCAAACCCAACCGCAGATGTTTTTATCCAGCCCACTAAGGAGTTATGCAGTATGCTTGTTTTCAGTTAATCATCAACTGTGGTCATCCAAGCTCAGAATTTCCAACCATTTCTAGTCACAAAGGTGAGTTTGCTTAAGCTCTGTTTTTACAGCATTATTTCACAAGAGGGATTCTGTTGGCTCTGTGATGCAAGTCGATAAGGAGGTTACTGGAAACCATGTTTACTTAACGCAATTTGGCTTATCAATGGATTAACTCACTAAGGGAAACTGAATTTAGGCATACAGTATATGGTACAGTTAAATTATATATGGAGAGATTGTGTGATATAAACAGTTATAATCATGGGACAATTAACAGAAGACAAGGAAGGTTACAATGATTTATTTGGAGTACTAGGTGAAAATACAAAGTAATTTATATATGCAAACATAGTATAGGTAATACACTGCACCCCGCTTTGTCATTTAAGTTATACATACTGTACATGTAGAGATAAAGTGACTGTTCAATAATTCTGGAAATAGAGTACATTTTAGGATTATATTTACATCTTATATAGTGTATTTACATGTAATGAATCATTCTATTCCCTGACTGGAACACAACAAAGCTAATGGTTACTGGGAGAGTCTGGAAAATCCTGTTAAGTGACCAGTTCAAATGATCCTTCATCCATTACGGTTGCAAATTATACAATTCTTGTTACAATAGTCAAAAATATGAGTTAATCAATGTTAAGAACATGTGAATGTCCTCCCAAACCCAGATCTTGTTTGTACAAATCAAGCTGACTGTCAGCCTGGGCTACCTCATTCAGGTGGAAATAAACAAATAGCATTATTTTCCAAAACAAAAAATCAAAAACTGCATGCAAACAAAAGTGAACTACATTTTCCTCCCAGATACAGTACCTCTGAAGATGTACAAGAACATCCCAAGACTTGTGGCCACTGAGTAGACAAATATTGTCCCATGCACTGGTAAGAGAGAAAAATAACTTCCAATAACTTCAAAATGTTAAACCATTCAGAACTTGACCTATAGATTTTTTAAATATCTATAAAATCAATGGATTTCTATATGTTATCAGTATGACGGTACCTGGCATGACCAATCAATACACTACATACAGTACTGTATATTATGGACCCAAATATATATATACATACATATATATATATATACACATATATATATATATATATATAAACTTAATCTCACAAGAATGGTCACAATGACAACATCAGGTCTAGTTACATTTTTGACAGTAAGTTAACAGAATTCCAGTACCTAGATCACCCTAGTTCTACATAGTGCATTGTAAAAGAGACATTGTGAGGGCCAAACTATTATATGTGATCAGAAAGTCCATTTGCCGGTAGCTCTAACAGTGACACCACTACAGCCAGTTAATTTACATCAAATATGTGCAAGGAAGTGCAGACTTGTAGAAAAGCATCACATTTTGCAGTACGATCATCACTGTCGAGGGGATGTGCCTATTGGAATGAATGTACAAGGCTTTCCTTCACAGGACCATGGTGGGGATGTGATGCACCAGAGAGGCTGGGTGGGGCACCGTGGTCATCTGGGGGGGTGGGGGGGAGTGTGCCTGGTGGAGGCCCACCACCACTCCCCCCGCACCACCGGGCCGGTGTCTGGCGCTCTTCTGGTGCGCCCGCAGTCCTGCCAACTGAGAGTAGGCACTCTGGCACACGTGGCACTTGTATGGCCGCTCGCCAGTGTGCAGGCGCACGTGGTTGCGCAGGGTGGACGACTGGCTGAAGCGCCGATTGCAAAAGCGACATACAAAGGGCTTGTCCAGGGTGTGGATGCGCATGTGGGAACGCAGGTTGCTGCGAGAGTTGAAGCCCCGGTGGCATATGACGCAGCGCATCCGGCTAGCGGTGGTAGGCAGGGCAGAGGACGAGGAGGTGGATCCGTCGCAAATATGAAACTCATCTAGGAGAGAGAGAGAGAGCAGAGTCAGACTCATCTCGACAAACACTCTCAATGTTGTACATGAAATAAATACATCTAAACTTTGGCAGCCTATTTCAGAAAGTGATCGTGAAAAGCCCATCTGCATCTTTTGGCCCAAGTCGTTTCCGACTAAAGACTCACCGGTTTTGCTCTTTTTCTGCTGGTCATCCTCTATTCCTGGAACTCCGGGTATCCCCAGGAATGTGTTATGCGAGTTTCCATACCACACTAGCAGCTCCTGGTCGGGGGGAATGGTCTGCGGAGGGTTGACATACAAAATACATTACTTTTATGGAATAACAATAACATCAGAAACAACACAACAATACATCATAACCAATGACTGCCTAATTGATTGATTGACTGATGGACTGACTGACTAATTTACTAAGAATCATAAACACACAAAGGGCCCAGCTCATTTAGGTCTGTAAGACAACTTCTTGTGAATATAGTATTAGTATAACATTTGTATTATTATTAGTACAATATCATGTAGAAGTAGAATGTAGTGCATATAGATGTAATAATGTGAGTAGTCATGATAATAATAACAATGTAATGAAATAACACTGTTCAGGGGTCTAGCCATAGAAATTGCATCTCATAGAGAGGGATAATTGACTTGAATGAGGATCCCCGTTCTACTCATTCTAGTTCTGTGGGTCAAACTCACCTCCATAGCTTTGTAGAAGATACTGCTGCCAATCTGCACCACTTCCAGGTTCTGCTCCTGCTCGTTGCGGGCACATTTGATATAGGTCATCCAGCTGCGGTGATCCTCCTGACTAGCATCAATGAAGTAGCGCACAGTACCATCCTCATTGAACACCTAAGGGAACACACAAAAACAATGGAGTGTCCATCTATATCCATACAAGCAATAACCTGATCCTATCCTATTTATTATTTTCATGTGTATGTGGTTGTATGTGACAAACAATTGTTAAATGACTAGCATTGGGGTGTAAGCCTGTACATGACCTACCAGTGTCTTTTCTGCTACATGCATGCACACTCCACCTTTGCTTACCTCCCACATGAGGTTGTTGTTCTTGAAGAGATCCACATGCTCAGGAGAGATGACTCGGCCAGTAAAAGGCCCCATCTCTGTCCCAGCTTTGATCCAGGTCTTGGAGAAGATTCCTAGGCCCTCGCCAGGGATGGAGCTCTGGGCTATTATCACTTCACTTGGCAACACCAGACTGGAGAGCTTGTGAACCTCTGGGGAACAGAGAGGGACATTTAGCATGATAACATATACCTGTATTGTAGCAACATCATGCAACATTTCAGTTGTCTAGGCTGCAATTGCCATCACTGGTCTCAAAGCTTTCGTATGAAATTGCTCTTTGCAGCAGAAATCAGTGCTTTCACAAAAGGGATATTGAATATTGTGGGCCATCAATTTTCCCCAGTTGACAACAAATGTTGTTAGTATTGTTACAAATACCACAGAATGTCTTCATGTCTTTTATAAACTCAATTTTATACAAGCATTGTTCATTGGGTGCCTAATCATTTAGGGTGTGAAAACCAGTGAAATTTAATTTGAGCCTAAGCAGAAAAGGGTTAAAAGCTAATTTTCCAAACTGAAAGCAGCAAATTGTTATGCTTTGGATGTGAAGGGCCCTTACACATTAAAGGCTAAATGCAAGTGGAAAGAAATGTATAATTCCACATTCATGATCCACTTAAACTTTGTAGCAACACATGTAGGGCCAATGAAATGATGACTTGTTTAAAAGGCCCTGGAATTTCTGGGGTGGGGGTGGAAAGGCGATTAAGACGGCTGACATGGTGTGAATAGCAATAGAATTAGCCTTCACCGCATATTAACGGAGGAACACCAATCTTTATTAAAGGCGACTGAAAGAGAAAAGTGCCGGCCGTGTAATAGCTGCCAAAGCGGGAGAGAGAGGCTTTTCTGAGATTGTTAAATGCAAGATAAAACCTGGGACATTTAAAAGGGTTTTTCTTTCCCTCTATAGTCCGTGGTCCGTGTGGAAACTTTCTTCGGTCAAGCACAACTTTAACCAAATGAATTTAATATCCCTATTTAAGTCACCATCAGTTAATTACACGCGATCCTAAACGAGTCTCTAAATATGCTACGTGGGATCATGTCGTGAAACGGTTAATACGCTTAATGGAATGAAAATAAATGGAATTCAAGGAAAAAGTGCATGGGGACCAGAACAAAACTTTAGAACGGGTTTTCTGGAAAATTCTGTAAGCCTATAGGCTATGTGAATTTGATCACTTATAGGTCACAGTTACTCTATATGCTGCTTCTAGACAGGCGGCATTTCAACACTTGAATTACGTAAAAAATTAACACACTTTAGAGTCGCCTAGGAAATTCAAAATAACGAAACTCAATAATATCAATAAAATATTTGTAATTTTGTTTTACTTCATACTAATATATAAACAGGCTATACGTGGATAAAGACATGGAAACAGTTGAAAGGATACAAATAATAAAGGCCTGCATAATTCGAAATGAAACATCCAATTGACTCACCCCCTGAGAATGATTGCGCAAGGACCTCTGCGGTGAAAGCTGTTTTGGGACTGACGTTTATCTTCTCCTCCAAAAGGTGTTCCCCAAGCACGTTCCTCCATCTACCATAGAGAAAACTATGGAGAATGTCCGAGGTGATAATTTCAGACAGAGACAAACTCTGTTGCTTAAATCCAGACTTCAGCACCAATGCTTCAGCGGGCAACACGGAACCCATGGTGCCACAAATCTGTGAGGTTTATCTAAAAAATGCCGAAATATAAGTAGGCTAGTCTGTGCGCAATTTCAGATGTCCATCTGCCTTTTTTAATGTATGGAGAATAAATGACACACACAAATAAAAATAAACGAATACTTATATGCACAACAATTTCAGACTAGGCTATTTGCCAAATACACGTCCTCCTTTGCTGGCTGAAGTTTTAAAATGTTTCGCCTTTTCAAAGTCCTGGTAGTCTTTATATGCTGCTGGTGTGACCCCCTCTAATTAGTTATTAATGACCCTCCCCTTATGTTCTGGAGCCTTGTTCTACCAGAAAAAAAGCCAGGCTCTTTATTGAGTGGCCAATCCTCAGGGGGGCAGGGGAGGGAGGTGTGTGTCAAGGGAACGGGACTGTTAACTGGGGTGTCTAATGGTGCGAAATACAACCACCTTGCCCGAGGAATAACAAGCTCAGTCCACCACTCTCTCACCAACCTCCGGCGTCTTGCGCTGCAGCAGCAGTAGCGTGCCCCAAAATGCTCCGGGCAGAGGAACAACCCAACAAACCCAGCAAAATAAAGACAAACTTAGTTTAGCATAAAAAAACAAGCTAATAACTGGAATAATTCTGAGTTAAAATGATTTTACTTCAGAGCATTAGTCTATTGAGAAAACAAACGTTTTGCCTCATTGACTGTGAATATGACCAATTACACTTAGGCAACATTTACTTTTTGTAAAGGACCATAACTTTGTTCAGAATCATTAAATAGTAGGTTATACAACACGACGTACCTTTTCAGCATGGCACGTTGTTATTAGCCTATACAGTAATAGTCGAATTGATAGCCTATAGCAAAGTAACCTGCATGGCAGACGCACAATCACATAGCATTCATAACATACATGCGAAATTATGTATTTGGGCTAATTAGCCTGTATTTCTTTCAAATATAAACGGAACAAGTAATAAGTTAAATAATCTATGCATCATCTACATGTAGGATTACAGTGCAAATCTAACCACATAATTGACAGTGACTCAAATTAAGGTCACAAATTGTTTACTTGCTAAATGAGTAGCGTAGGCTACAGGCCTACATGATCTAGAGATTATGTAAAGTGATGTAGGCCTATAGCCAATAGGTTTATGCATCACAAGTGAAAATGGGAATATTGCAGTCATTTTTACACTCATGGAAGTAGAACTTTACAAAGTCTATACCAATAGAAATCGGCTTAACACAACCGTTCACAGCCCTGCCATACAGCCAATTAATAACATTACTGAATTTGAGAGGCAAAAAAATGCTAAGCAATTTATGCGATGGGAGATTCAGCTATCGCATCCCTGCCTTAAATATTAATGAATGTTAATATAAAGCCTTAAGAATTGTGACAGTGTTAAGAGGTGTACCGGCCTCTCTTTGAATAGACATGGCTCTTTATTTTCCTGTTTTTCAGGGTTGATGGACTGGGAGTAAATGGGTAGTTTTCCCCCTTTTCCAGCAGAGAGAACATCTTTATTCCATCCAAGCTCGCGGGTTCCCTATTCTGCTCTCTTCGCAATAATGTCAGCTGAAAGGAAAGTGCTGCAAATCAATCTTTCATGGTGTTTTGAGAGCAATTTGACATCGATGCACTCATCTTTTATTTGGATAAATACAAGGGTATGGTTGGGAAATCTGGACCAGGTTGGGGTCTTACAAGTGCAAGACGAGATTTTTTTTTGTTGATGAAAATGAAGAAAGGCGCTCGAAGTGAGAAGGCTGCATGCGACAAAGTGACAAGGGAAAACGAAGGTGAGTGACAGGGCACGAAAAGAGATTACTGCTCAACACCTGCTTTTTAGGGGGCTCCCCCCCTCCATTTTTCTTCTCGGGATTTTTTTCCTACGCTTTGGAATAGGATTTGCACACATTGAGATTGATTTATATTTATTGCAGTTTAACATTTATTGCACTCGAAGAAATTTGATTTTAGACAGTTGAACAAGAAATGCGCCGGGAGGGATGGACAATATCTAGGATATTGAAGAAATATAAAAATAGACCTTATGAATAAGCAGTAAGAATTACATTTGATATTTCCAGTAAACAGTAGCCTAGCTCATACAATTATTATTGGTCTGTAATATCATCGATGTAAAAGGGAAGGTATAGACATATGAAATAAAAGGACATGCAGTTAAGATAAATTCATGAAATCCCTAAATAGATACAGGGAAAAATATGTTCGCAAAACATTTTCATACAATCTGTTTTTATGACGTTGTCTTGGCGAATTTGAGTTAGCATACAGTAGGAAACTAACCTAAACATGTTATGGAGTGTCTAGTTTTGCATGTTTTGGAGAACTATAGCTAGCCACACACACACACACACACACACACACACACACACACACACACACACACACACACACACACACACACACACACACACACACACACACACACACACACACACACACACACACACACACACACACACACACACACACACACATCATATGCAAAACGTTATCAGAGTACATTAGAGTAGTTAATAATGATTTATCAAATTCCCTTTGGCAACAACAGACCATTTCCAGTTTGATATTGCTAATTTGGACGCTTGAATTTCAACAAGTGTTTTTGTAAAACTCCCATGGGCACATGTGGGACCCATGGACACAGATTATGCGAGCGGCAGTATCACGACCCAGTTAACCTACTGAAACAAACAACTTTATGCTACACACAACTTTTAATAAAAAATGTACTTAATTGTGAATAGAAAATAACCTGGATATGCTATAGAATAAGTGATTGCGCGCATGTCATACAATTAATTTACCAGCGAATTAGTCCATATTTAGGGGCAACTAAACTCAGGCAGAAACAGACACTTATTTTAAACTATGTCTTATTAGTATTGCGTAAAAGTTTATTGCAAACAATAAAGTGAAAATAAAGAAAAGCTGTAGGCTACACAGAAAGATAAAGAGAGGTACCCCAATGCGTAATTTATTTAGAATTCATAGCTTCCCTGAGCGGCTCAGTTGCACAAAGCAGCAAGCTGCTTCTGTGGCTTTTGTGAAAAGAGAAAGACAAAAATCCACGAATAATGGAGATTTGCAAATGTTTTTCAATTGATTTGACTCGATGAACAGAGGATTTTTTTCATGGGGTAAAAATGGGGGAGTTTGGCTGGAAAGCGATGGGCGAATTTAATAGGAGCGAGGCCGGGAGATGCTTTTTTATTTGGTAGGATAAACTTTAATTAGCTTAGTACAGCCCTTGAGAGACAATGGGAACTCAATATGTACCCAATCTGAATCTATTTAGAGAAACAGACTACTGAAAGTCAAAAGAATTGGTAAGAGAAAGGCAAGCTTCTTTAAACGGGGGAAGAGAATGAGGGCGGCTAAGGGAGACAGCAGGTGACTGGCACGCGTAAAAACAAGAGGGACACTTTTGGCACACGGCTGATTATTTGAGCGAGAAAGAATAGGAGACAAAAAATGTAGGTTTCTTACAGGCCAGGTGAAGACGAGGATTTGAAAAGAACGAAAGAAGTAGAGGGCTCTAAAGCAAACAGAAAGCATTAATAGACGTTTCGTAAAAGGTTGCGACATCACATAAGTGGTTATGGGAATGTACCCAAATGGCACACTCAAATTGGGTTCCAACGACCCGCCTAATACCCAACACAATCACACCAAAACAATATCACCAATAATGTAAACATATTAATTTACCGAATGCATACAATAATGCTAAATACCAATTCATCCAACACTAATCCATAGCCAAGCGAGGACATGTGCAGTCTTAATAATCCAAAAAGAAAGCCTCTTGTCCAGTCTCGCGTTTCGCTTCATTATGACGATAATGTGAATGGATAATGCATGCTGGTTCTAACCGCTTTGGAGTTTATCATATCAAATGCACTTTAGGTTTCCATCTGAATAAAAGACGGTGTCTGCTACACAAGAGAAATTAGTGCACAATAAGCTCCCTGTTCAATTAAATTATACACCCAGATTTTGTGGCACACTTCTGAATACGACAGAAACAATAGTGTTTAGAGACCAAGCACATGTGCTCAAATTAGTGAAGAGTTCAGATTGAATTATTAAGCGCACCAAGGAAAGGTTTATAGAACATTTTACTACATGAAACAAATCGATGCGCATCCCCACGAGGCAAGGATAGGCCTAAGTGTAATCACAGGTGGCTGAGTTAGTAGCTTCTTATTTTCACTATAGAGTAACAAGAAATAACGAATGGTTGAAGACGGGAGTGCAAGGCACACAGCTCGAGATGTATTTATCAGAAGTAGGTTTTTCATAGCATAATTATGGTTGAAATTGCCTGCCAAGAGTTTGAATGAGTGAATTATCAGCCTTTAGGAAATACAAATTATAATTTCAAAATACCAAACAGACCATTGGTAATTTGACATGCAGTAGCCTATTTTGCAACACTAATTAGTTAGATGATTGACAATTGACAATCATTCAACAGATTATGCGCACCACAAGTTACGAAACTATTGGTATATTAATAAAACGACGGAAGTAGAAACTTTTTGGCTAACACAGAACAATGTAAATGTCTGTCCTCATATTTATTAAATAAGCGTGGTCGACGGAAGCCTATGCATTGCTACATTGTCATTTTAGGTAAATTTGAACGACTCATAACCACACTAACAAAACATAAAATCAATCAAATTAAGGCCAATATTCCCTGATATTAAAATACCACATAGGCTATAGCTACAGCAAAGTGGCCAAATTTAGCTACACACAACAATCATAGCCTTTCTTAAATTAGCGCTACATTCCAGATTTTTTTTTTCCTTATACAAACAAAAATATAAACGCAACATGCAACAATTTCAAAGAAGTTACAGTTCATATAAGGAAATCAGTCAATTTAAATACATTCATTAGGCCCTAATCTATGGATTTCACTCGACTGGGAATACAGATATGCATCTTTTGGCCATGGAAAAACGGGGACATTTTCAGCTTCCAGGTATTGTGTACAGATCCTTGAGACACGGGGTCGTGCATTATCATTCTGAAACATGAGGTGACGGTATATCTGTGCATTCATATTGCCATCGATAAAATTGTGTTTGTTGTCCGTAGTTTATGCCTGCCCATACAATAACCCCACCGTCACCATGGGTCAATCTCACAACGTTGACGACTCAATACACGCGGTCTGACCGGTATAGTTGAAACCGGGATTCATCCGTGAAGAGCACACTTCTCCAGCATTTGCCCATTGAAGTCATTTAAGACTCATAACTGCAGTCAGGTCAAGACCCTGCTGAGGATGACTAGCTTTCCTGGTTTGTGCAGAAATTCTTTGGTTGTGCAAACCCAGTTTCATCAAGTGTTGGGGTGGTTGGTCTCAGACAATCCCACAGGTGAAGAATTTGGATGTGGAGGTCCTGGGCTGGCATGGTTACACGTGGTCTGTGGTTGTTCGGACAGTTGGACATACTGCCAAATCCTCTAAAATGAAGTTTGAGGCGGCTTATGGTAGAGAAATGAACATTAAATTATCTGGCAACAGCTCTGGTGGACATTCCTGCAGTCAGCATGCCAATTGTACACTCCCTCAAAACTTAGAGACACCTGTGGAATTGTATTGTGTGACAAAACTGCACATTTGAGCGATCTTTTATTGCACCCAGCACAAGGTGCACCTCTGTACTGATCATGCTGTTTAATCAGCTTCTTGATATGCCACACCTGTCAGGGGAATGGATTATCTTGGCAAAGGAGAAACACTCACTAACAAGGATGTAAACACATTTGTGCACAAATTTGAAATAAGTGTTTTGTGCTTATGGAAAATGTTTGGGATCTATTATTTCAACCCATGAAACATCGGACCAACACTGTAAATGTTAATGTTATATTTTTGTTCAGTATAGAACCAAAAAGGGTTCTATTGCTTGCTTCCAACCTAGTTCTATACAAACTCAGCTACAAAAAAAACGTCCTCTCACTGTCAACTGCGTTTATTTTCAGCAAACGTAACATGTGTAAATATTTGTATGAACATAACAAGATTCAACAACTGAGACATGAACTGAACAAGTTCCACAGACATGTGACTAACAGAAATGGAATAATGTGTCCCTGAACAAAGGGGGAGTCAAAATCAAAAGTAACAGTCAGTATCTGGTGTGGCCACCAGCTGCATGAAGTACTGCAGTGCATCTCCTCCTCATGGACTGCACCAGATTTGCCAGTTCTTGCAGTGAGATGTTACCCCATTTTCCCACCAAGGCACCTGCAAGTTCCTGGACATTTCTGGGGGGAATGGCCCTAGCCCTCACCCTCCAATCCAGCAGGTCCCAGACGTGCTCAATGGGATTGAGATACGGGCTCTTCGCTGGCCATGGCAGAACACTGACATTCCTGTCTTGCAGTAAATCACGCACAGAACGAGCAGTATAGCTGGTGGCATTGTCATGCTGGAGGGTCATGTTAGGATGAGCCTGCAGGAAGGGTACCACATGAGGGAGGAGGATGTCTTCCCTGTAACGCACAGCATTGAGATTGCCTGCAGTGACAACAAGCTCAGTCCGATGATGCTGTGACACACCGCCCCAGACCATCACGGACCCTCCACCTCCAAATCGATCCCAATCCAGAGTACAGGCCTCGGTGTAACACTCATTCCTTCTACGATAAACGCAAATCCAACCATCGCCCCTGGTGAGACAAAACTGCCAGTCCTGTCTGGTCCATTGACGGTGGGTTTGTGCCCATAGGTGACGTTGTTGCCGGTGATGTCTGGTGAGGACCTGCCTTACAACAGGCCTACAAGCCCACAGTCCAGCCTCTCTAAGCCTATTGCGGACAGTGTGAGCACTGATGGAGGGATTGTGCGTTCCTGGTGTAACTCGGGCAGTTGTTTTTGCCATCCTGTACCTGTCCCGCAGGTGTGATGTTCAGATGTACCGATCCTGTGTAGGTGTTGTTACATGTGGTCTGCCATTGCGAGGACGATCAGTCCGTCCTGTCTCCCTGTAGCGCTGTCTTAGGCGTCTCATAGTACGGACATTGCAATTTATTGCCCTGGCCACATCTGCAGTCCTCATGCCTCCTTGCAGCATGCCCAAGGCACGTTCACGCAGATGAGCAGGGACCCTGGGCATCTTTCTTTTGGTGTTTTTCCAGAGTCAGTAGAAAGGCCTCTTTAGTGTCCTAAGTTTTCATAACTGTGACCTTAATTTCCTACCGTCTGTAACCTGTCAGTGTCTTAGCGACCGTTCCACAGGTGCATGTTCATTAATTGTTTATGGTTCATTGAACAAGCATGGGAAACAGTGTTTAAACCCTTTACAATGAAGATCTGTGAAGTTATTTGGATTTTTGCTTTGAAAGACAGCGTCCTCAAAAAGGGACGTTTCTTTGTTTAGAACCCTGTTATAGGTTTCTTTGATCAGAACCCTAGAGTTTCTTCTTCACTGAACAAAAATGGTTACATTTCTGAATTATGGCTACTACTATAAAATAGTTTAGGCTAAGAATATAATTTAATAAAAAATTAAATAATGGACAAAATATTATCTGCGTAGTTTTTATAATGTATTGTCATTATATGCAAACATAGTTTGGAAATATGCACTGGTGACCAGGGAGGCATCTCTTTGTTCGAATGATGGCTCATGTCAACTCTGGTTGACATCTTTACCATACAATTCAACTTTGTCCACTAGTTACAGCGAACAACAAAAATGGGTCTTCTGCTCCATTCTCAATGAATGAGAATGGACTGCAGTTGTCAGATCAAATCCACCCGTTTTTTCCAGCGCCGGCCCTGGATTCGAATCGGCCACATTTCCAACCAGGGCCAGTGCTAGAACGAATCAGTTGAACTGGCCTTTGATTTCCATAGGCGGACACTTTTCTTTCACGGGATCTCCTTATGTGTGCACGCGCTTGCGCGTTCATATGTCTTTAAACTTCTTAAGGCTAGGGGGCAGTATTCGGAAGTTTGGATGACTGAGGTGCCCAAAGTAAACTGCCTGTTACTCAGGCCCAGAAGCTACGATATGCATATGAATGGTAGTATTGGATAGAAAACACTCCAAAGGTTCTAAAACTGTTAACATAATGTCTGTGAGTATAACAGAACTGATTTGGCAGGCGAAACCCAGAGGGCAATCCATCCAGGATTTTTTTTTGAGGTCATTGGATTTTCCAATGCTTTTCTATGGGAAAGCATAATTATTAGGACCCAGATTGCAGTTCCTATGGCTTCCACTAGATGTCAACAGTCTTTAGAAATTGTTCAATGTTTTTTTTTTTGGAAAATGAAGAAGTAGTCGTATCCTTTCTAAGTGTCACTCAGGTGGACTCTAGTCTTTTGATTCGCGTGAATGAGAGCGCGCTCCTCGTTGTTTTTCTCCGGTATTGGAAACAGTTTATTCCATCTTAAATTTAATCGATTATTTACATTTTAGGGATTAGAAACATTGTTTGAAATGTTTGGACCAAGTTTACAGGTAACTTATTAGATTCTTTGTAGGCATGTTGGGCGAGTTGGAACTGATGTATTTCTGAATCAAACGCGCCAAATACACAGAAATTTTTGGGATATAAAGAAGGACTTTATCGAACAAAACAACCATTCATTGTGTAACTGAGACCTTTGGGATTGAAAAAATATGAAGATCTTCAAAGGTAAGCGATTTATTTTATTGCTATTTCTGACTTTCGTGATGCATCTGTTTGGGTGGAAAATGTTTTTCATGCTTTTGTATGCGGGGCGCTGTCCTCAGATCATCGCATGGTATGCTTTCAGCATAATGCCTTTTTGAAATCTGACAAAGCATCTGGATTAACAAGAAGTTAAGCTTTTAAATTATGTAGGACACTTGTATCGTCATGAATGTTTAATATTACGAATTTAGTATTTTTGAATTTCGCGCTCTGCAATTTACCGGATGTTGTCAAATCGATCCCATTAACCGGATTCTAGCTGTAAGGGATCCCTAAGAGGTTTTAATGGGTGTAATAGTAGAGACCATACATAGGTAGCTCATGAGTTTCAAGTTTGGGGAAGCTTACAATTTATCCTACCAAAGCTAATCTACCAAAGCTAATCCTACCAAACCGATCTGCTTGCCAGTTATGATTATTTTTATATGCACATTTTTGTTTAACATTTTAATTTCAATAGTAACGTTTACGTTTCTCAAAATCATTGTCACGTGGTTAATCATACAAATCTGAAGTAAAATGATAAAAATCTCAAAGTAAAAATTCAAGTATGGGGAGAGCACTGGCCTCTGCCATATGAAGACATTGACACACTGTGAAATGAGTATAGAACTCAGAGATAGCCTATAGCCAATGCAGCAGTAGGCCTATAACTTCCATCGACAACTAAGTAAAATACATAGGCCTAAAGTCGACAAATAAAAACAGTACAAAATATCCTAAAGAAAATTCATCTCTCTACTCCCCCTGTATGCCTCCCACCACTAGGTGTCCAGAAGCTGTCGCTAGCGAACTTGGAACATTTTATCAACTAGCCTATGTGCCAGTGACCTCGGGACAAATAGTTTTTTTTTTAACGACGTTTCCACTTGATATATGGGTTCATCAGATCATGATATTTTGCTCTTTCATACCGAGTCATGGTGAATATCGAGGCCAGGAGTGTTGGAAAGATTTTTCAAATACTGAGGAACTATCAGTCGCAATGGATGTTAAAAAAACAGACATCCTTGACGAAGAAAAAATGACAGAGAAAACAGTAATTGCCAAATGGGCACTTTCCTACATGTGCATGCATTCTGGAGAGAGACGCACCATATCTTCACCACACCCCCCTCCTCCTCTTCTTAACATTTTAAATTATACTCAAGACACATTATCTTCAGACATATTTTAGAAGCTTTTTACTGACAGCCGCAACTCAATCCGATGAGTTGCGGCTGCCAATGCGTTCAGAAAGTATTCAGACCCATTGACTTTTTCCACATTTTTTAAATATTACAGCCTTATTCTAAAATTGATTAAATCGTTTTTTCCCGCTCATCAATCTACACACAATACCCCATAATGATACATTTTAGCAAATTTATTACAAATAAAAATGAAATATTACATTTACATAAGTATTCAGACCCTTTACTCAGTAAAGCGAGTACAGCCTCGAGCCTTCTTGGGTATGATGCTACAAGCTTGGCACATCTGTATTTGGGGAATTTCTCGCATTATTTTCTGCTGATTCTCTGAAGCTCTGTTAGGTTGGATGGGGAGCTTCGCTGCACAGCTTTTTCAGTTCTCTCCAGAGATGTTCGATCAGGTTCAAGTCCGGGCTCTGGCTGGGCCACTCAAGAACATTCAGAAACTTGTCCCGAAGCCACTCCTACATTGTCTTAGCTGTGTGCTTAGTGTCTTTGTCCTGTTGGAAGATTAACCTTCGCCTCAATCTGAGGTCCTGAATGCTCTGGAGCAGGTTTTCATTAATAATCTCACGGTACTTTGCTCTGTTCATCTTTCCCTCGATCCTGACAAGTCTCCCAGTCCCTGCCGCTGAAAAACATCCGACAGCATGATGCTGCCACCACCATGCTTCCCCGTAGGGATGTTAGCGTACTTTGGTGTGGGGGCTGTGCTTTGGAAAAGTGGGTGGGGTAATATCCTGCCTGGTTGGCCCTGTCCAGGGGTATAGTCGGACGGGCCACAGTGTCTCCCGACCTCTCCTGTCTCAGCCTCCAGTAATTATGCTGCAATAATTTATGTGTCAGGGGGCTAGGGTCAGTCTGTTATATCTGGAGTATTTTTCCTGTCTTATCTGGTGTCCTGTGTGAATTTAAGTATGCTTCCTCTAATTCTCTCTCTCTCTTTCTCTTCTCTCGGAGGACCTGAGCTCTAGGACCATGCCTCAGGACTACCTGGCCTGATGACTCCTTGCTATCTCCAGTCCACCTGGTCGTGCTGCTGCTCCAGTTTCAACTGTTCTGCCTGCGGCTATGGAACCCTGACCTGTTCACCGGACGTGCTACCTTATCCCGGACAAGGTTTTAGACTCTCTCTCTCTCTCTACCGCACCTGCCGTCTCTAACTCTGAATGATCGGCTATGAAAAGCCAACTGACATTTACTCCTGAGGTGCTCACCTGTTGCACCCTCTACAACCACTGTGATTATTATTATTTGACCCTGCTGGTCATCTATGAACGCTTGAACATCTTGGCCATGTAATGTTATAATATCCACCTGCCTTAGCCAGAAGAGGACTGGCCACCTCTCAGAGCCTGGTTCCTCCCTAGGAGTTTTTCCTAGCGACCGTGCTTCTACATCTGCATTGCTTGCAGTTTTGGGTTTTAGGCTGGGTTTCTGTATAGCACTTTGTGACATTGGCTGATGTAAAATGGGCTTTATGAATAAATTTGATTGATATTGGCTAGGTGATGAGCGGTGCCTGGTTTCCTCCAGACGTGATGATTGGCATTCAGGCCAAAGAGTTCGATCCTGGTTTCACCAGACCAGATAATCTTGTTCCTCATGGTCTGAGAGTCCCTTAGGTGCTTTTTGGAAAACTCCGAGCGGGCTGTCATGTACCTTTTACTGAGGAGTGGCTTCTATACCATAAAGGCCTGATTGGTGGAGTTCTGCAGAGATGGTTGTTCTTCTGGAAGGTTATCCCATCTTCACAGAGGAACTCTGGAGCTCTGTCAGAGTGACCATAGGGTTCTTGTTCACCTCTCTGACCACAGCCCTTCCCCACCGATTGCTCAGTTTGGCTGGGCGCCCAGCTCTAGGAAGAGTCTTGGTGTTACCAAACTTTTTCCATCTAAGAATGATGGAGGCCACTGTGTTTTTGGGGACCGGTACCCTTCCTCACACCTGTCCCTTGACACAATCCTGTCTCTGAACTCTACAAACAATTCCTTCGACCTCATGGCTTGGCGTTTGCTCTGACATGCACTGTCAACTGTGGGACCTTATATAGAATGGTGTGTGCCTTTCCAAATAATGTCCAATCGATTTAATTTACCACAGGTGGACTCTAATCAAGTTGTAGAAACATCTAAAACATCTCATGGAATAGAATGGTGCCGGAGGGAGATGGCTGCCGTTTTACGGGCTCCTAACCAATTGAGCTATTTCGTGTTTCTTCGCATTGTTTGTAACTTATTTTGTACATAATGTTTCAGCCACCGTCTCTTATGACCAAAAATAGCTTCTGGATGTCAGAACAGCGATTACTCACCATCTAATTGGAAAAAGATTGTTTCTTTAACGAGTCAGACGCAAAGGATTTACTCGAGATACCCGACCAGGCCCAAATCCCGACATTCGCATATGTTCCGAGACTCATTCGATGGCATTGAGGAGTATACCACATCAGTCTGAGTCTCGGAACATATTTCAGCCTGTGCTAGCAAAATGGTCCTGTAGCTTAGAATCTATGTCATCTGACCACTTCCGTATTAAGCTTCATCAATAAGTGCATCGATGACGTTGTCCCCAGTAACCGTACGTACATACCCCAACCAGAAGCCACAGATTACAGGCAAATCCGCACTGAGCTAAAAGGTAGAGATGCTGCTTTCAAGGAGTGGGACTCTAACCTGGACACTTATAAGAAATCCTGCTATGCCCTCAGATGAACCATGAAACAGGCAAAGAGTAAATAAGGACTAAGATTGAATCCTACTACACCGGCTCCGGCGCTCATCGGATGTGGCAGGGATTGCAAACTACTATGGACTACAAAGGGAAGCCAGATGAGCTAAATGAGTTGTATGCGTGCTTTGAGGCAAGCACAACTGAAGCATGCATGAGAGCACCAGCTGTTTCGGACAACTGTGTGATCACGCTCGTCGTAGTCGATGTGAGCAAGACCTTTAAACAGGTCAACATTCACAAGGCCGCCAGGCCAAATGAATTACCAGGACATGTACTCCGAGCATATGCTGACCAACTGGCAAGTGTCTTCACTGACATTTTCAACCTGTCCCGGGCCAAGGCTGTAATACCAACATGTTTCAAGCAGACCACTACAGTCCCTGTGCTCAAGAACACCAAGGTTACCTGAACATATTTAATGACATACATGATTTTCTGTTAACTAGTAAATAGTAGCCTACAGCAAGGTGTGTAGAAATCATTTTTAACTTGTTAACAATTTCTGCTAGTTAGTTTTTGCTACCATGTGGGTTTTAGCTTGATTGAGCCTGCTAACAGAGGAGTGTTAATTCACCTGTTTCCATACATGTTTAATTTTAAAACATTTATCTTACAAAGGAGTTGTTTAATCTACCTGCTTAACTATTTATCTGTACATGGAATTGTATTTGGGTAAAAAAATATATAAAACAAATTATAATCTTTACAGGAAAATGCCACGGGCACTATCTGATGTGTTGAGAAATTTCACTGCAGCTAATGTAAAAGGATAAGCTGTGTACATTTGCAAATAATGTGCTAAATCATATGTGAAGAATGCAACAAAGATGAAGAATCTGGCCAAGAGCATAAAGTTCCCTCAGTGCTCACAACAAGCAACCTCTGACAAAAGTCACTCTACTTCTATTCGAGGTGAAAATGTTGAATCAGACACCTTATAGATAGCAACAGCTCATGGTCCTCCTGGAATCAGAAGTTTTTTTGACTCAATGGAGGAACGTAGTCAGAGAAATGCTGATGAACGTCTTGCTCGAGCTGTGTTTGCAACTGGTTCATCTGGCAATGTGTATTAGAAGAGATTTCTGATTGTTCTTCGCCCAGCATACACCGCTCCAACCAGACATGCTTTATCTACTCATTTGCTGGATGCAGAGTTCAACAGAGTTCAAGTGAAGGTCAAGCAAATCATAGAGAAAGCAGACTGTATTGCAATCATCTCTGATGGGTGGTCGAATGTTCGTGGGCAAGGAATAATTAACTACATCATCTCCACCCCTCAACCAGTATTCTACAAGAGCACAGACACAAGGGACAACAGGCACACCGTTCTCGACATTGCAGATGAGCTGAAGGCAGTCATCAATGACCTTGGACCACAGAAGGTATTTGCACTGGTCACAGACAATGCTGCGAACATGAAGGCTGCTTGGTCTAAAGTGGAGGAGTCCTACCCTCACATCACACCCATTGGCTGTGCTGCTCATGCATTGAATCTGCTCCTCAAGGACATCATAGCACTGAAAACAATGGATACACTGTACAAGAGAGACAAGGAAACGGTTAGGTATGTGAAGGGTCATCAAGTTATAGCAGCAATCTATCTCACCAAGCAAAGTGAGAAGAATAAGAGCACCACATTGAAGCTGCCCAGCAACACCCGTTGGGGTGATGTTGTCGTCATGTTTGACAGTCTCTTGGAGGGGAAGGAGTCTCTCTATGAAATGGCCATATCACAGTCTGCCGATATGGACAGCCCCATCAAGAGGATCCTCCTGGATGATGTATTTTGGGAGAGAGTGGTAAGCAGCCTGAAACTCCTGAAACCTACAGCAGTAGCCATTTCACGGATTGAGGGAGACTCCCTCAACCCTGTCTGATGTTCAGACTCTGCTTGTAGATGTAAGAGAAGTACTGCCCTACCCACTTCAATGTTGCTCCAAGCAGAGGAAACTGCAGTTCTGAAATACATCAAAAAGCGTGAAGACTTCTGCCTGAAGCCCATACACACCGCATTGTACATGTTGGACTCAAAGTATGCTAGCAAGAGCATCCTGTCTGGTGCAGAGATCAACCAGGCCTATGGTGTCATCACTACCGTGTCTCGCCAACTTGGCCTGGATGAGGGCAAGGTTCTTGGCAGTCTGGCGAAGTACACTTCCAAGCAATGGCTTTGGGATGGAGATGCATAGGGCAGTCGTGCCAACATATCTCATCAGCCACCTGGTGGAAGGGACTTCATGGATCTGAGGCTCTTTCCCCAGTTGCCTCCATCATCCTCCAAATCCCACCAACATCAGCCGCCTCAGAGCGCAATTGGTCCTTGTTTGGGAACACACACACCAAAGCACGCAACAGGCTGATCAATACAAGGGTTGAAAAATTGGTGGCTATCCGAGCAAATTTGAGGCTTGTTGAGCCTGACAACGAGCCATCGTCAACAAGGTTGGAAAGTGACAGTGAAGATGAGGCCTCAGAGTCTGATGTTCAAGAGGTGGACATTGAGGAGGTCCAGGGAGAAGACATGGAAGCCTGAGAAGACAACCAAAGCTTTAGTATCTAGACTATCATTTTACAGATGTATTTTGAAAACATTTTTGGGAGATTGATGGATCATTGGGGATCATTCAATATTCCCTTTCTTTTGTTGTTCAGTGAAATCATCCCATGTGAAGAGTCAACTCATTTAATTAAAGTTCGTAACTAAATCGTACATTTTTAAAAAAAAATATTGGAAGCATTTAAACATTTACAATTATGTCTCCATATGATATGGTAAATATATCCAATGCAAAAAACATATATATTTAAATGGTATTAATATTAATTCCCATATATTCCCATTAATTCCCATATATTCCCGTTAATTCCCACAGAAAGTTTCCACCTCTCAATATTCCCCAAAATGTGCAACCCTAGGGAGGAGGTCAGAGACCTGGAAGTGTCGTGCTAGGACAACAACCTCTCCCTCAACGTGATCAAGACAAAGGAGATGATCATGGACTACAGGAAAGGGAGGGCCGAGCACACCCCCATTCTCATCGATGGGGTTGTAGGGAGGCAGGTTGAGAGTACCATTACCAACAAACTATCATGTCCAAACACACCAAGACAGTTGTGAAGAGGGCACAACAACTATTCCCCCTCAGGAGACTGAAAGGTTTGGCATGGGTCCTCAGATCCTCAAAAAGTTCTACAACTGCACCATCTAAAGCATCCTGACTGGTTGCGTCACTGCCTGGTATGGCAACTGCTCAGCCTCGGACCGCAAGGCGCTACAGAGGGTAGTGCGTATGGCCCAGTACATCACTGGGGCCAAGCTTCCTGCCATCCAGGACCTCTATACCAGGTGGCGTCAGAGGAAGGCTCTAAAAATTGCCAAAGACTCCAGACACCTTAGTGACAGACGGGAGGTAACCTAGTGGTTAGAGCGTTGGGCCAGTTACCGAAAGGTTGCTGGATTGAATCCCCGAGCTGACAAAGTAAAAATCTGTTGTTCTGCCCCTGAACAAGGCAGTTAACCCACTGTTCCCCAGTAGGCCATCATTGTAAATAATACTTTTTTCTTAACTGACTTGCCTAGATAAATAAAGGTTAAAAAAAAATAAAAAAATTGTGCACCGAAGTGAAAAGGTGAGAGGAGGAGAGCATTTCAAAGCGAGAATGAATTATTTAACGAGACAAATATCATCTTCTTTGTATGTGGCTGCTATGAAAGTGAACTGTGTTTGCATATGATCAGGGGTGTATCCATTTTGCCGATTCTGTTGAAAAACGCTTTTTAAATGGAAAACAGAACGAAACGGGGAAACATACCTGAATTTGTCCAATAGAAACTCTCGACTGTAGGACTAATGACTACCCCTTTGATCAGCTAGATGCAGTCAATAGTGTGCAAGGCGGTATTGAATGTGTCACTGTCTGTGACCTTGATTACTCACATTTTTATCTTGACCGGTGCACCTACGTTGTAAACTTTCATTCATAGGCTAGGTTGTAGCAACCTTATGATGGGTATAGGGAAAATTTGAGAATCATGTAGTAGCCTAAACCTATAGATGTTACATTGAGCTGGGTGAATGGAATATGAATGACAGTCATCTAATATGCTGTAATAGAAATAAAGGATTTTTTTTGTACTTTTACCCCTTTTTCTCCCCAATTTCATGATATCCAATTGGTAGTTACAGTCTTGTTCCACTGCTGCAACTCCCGTACGGACTCGGGAGAGGCGAAAGTTGAAAGCCATGCGTTCTCTGAAACTCGACCCTGCCAAGCCGCACTGCTCGCTTAACCTTGAAGCCAGCCACACCAATGTGTCGGAGGAAATACCGTACAATTGGCGACTGGAAGTCAGCTTGCAGGCACCCTGCCCACCACAAGAAGTCGCGAGAGCGCGATGGGACAAGGACATCCCGGGCCGGCCAAACCCCTCCCCTAACCCAGACGATGCTGGGCCAATTGTGCGCTGCATCACTGGTCTCCCAGTCACGGCCGGCTGTGATACAGCCTGGGATCGAACCCGGGTCTGTAGTGACGCCTCAAGCACTGCGATGCAGTGCAATAGACCGCTGCGCCACCTGGGAGGCCGTCCTCCCTCATCTTAAACATCACCGAACGCCACTGATCTGTATATAATTTAGTGATGCTCATGTCTCCGCACAAACAATGGGAGACATTGTCCCAAAAGCAGGAAGGCAGGCGACAAGCTTATGTCTGCATATTATTCCCATAGAAACGCATTCTGGACAGATTTTGGCAAGAGTGAGCCCTCTCGCTTCACCTCTTCCTCCCGGCAGAAACTATATCACCGGAGTAAGCCTCAGAGCAAGCAAAAAAGCACCACACTATATATAGCCCATGTATCTGATTCTGTCTGGCCTGAAATAGTATGACATGCCATACTCTTTTGCCATACTCTTCATGGTCTACACATATTGAGATAGAGGGGCGCTGTTTCGTTTTCTCGGATGCTTTAACTGAGACTGACGCATCTTTCTGTCTGCGTGCATCTCGGTCAAATAAATGATAAATATTTAAATATTTTATTTGGAAGAGCAAAAGGTACGGTAGGGCGGGTCAGGCCCCCTAAGGCCCGGCCATAACACCGGCCCTGGGTCCAACTCCTACCACAGGTCCAACTCCTTAGCCGCTGGGCTACCTACTGCCAGTACACAGGGCCGGATTAAGAAATTATAGGAGCCGCGGCTGTTTTTTTTAATAGCCTTCTCTTTTCAACGGAAGTCATTTGCTTTCCAAACTACGTTTTTCCTGCGATTGTATTAAACAATTTGCAAAAGGCAAACAGACAGCCACAACCAACCATAGAAATATAATCCATTAATGGCAATTCAAATTCAAGTCTGAACCAGCAGCCATTGCTAGTGTACCCATGAGTTTAATACTCAAATTGCCAGGGTAAGAGGTTCCAAAATCCTTCTATGCATTCGGAAAGTATTCAGACAACTTCCCCTTTTCCACATTTTGTTATGTTACAGCCTTATTCTAAAATTAATTAATTAAATAGTTTCCCTCATCAATCTACACACAATACTCCATAATGACAAAGTGAAAAAAAAAGTTTTTAGAAATGTTTGCAAATATCTTCAATATCTTCAAACTAAGGGCAACCATGGCATTCGTGACAGAGGGAGAAGTGTCCATCCATGTATATGGGTAAAATAGTCTAGCTAGCTACACTTTCAGAAATTCAAATTCTAAAATTCTAAATTCAAATTTTGTCAGAAAGTCATTTTCATTTCAAGTTAAAGTGTGCTGTTTGCTAGCTAGTGTATGAACTGTGTAGTCATATTAGTCGTATCTCAGAGCCATTTGCATTGCTAGATATAGCCTAATGTTAGATAGCTAGTTAACATTGAACCTGGTTGGTTTGCTACCTGCAGATTCATGCAGGGTAGTAACGTTATGAGTTGGGATTATGGCTCATTGTTTAACTAGCTAGCTACATGTCTTAACAAAAGACTCCACTATGCAAGTAGCCATTTCAATAGAATGTTCATGATGTCACTGTCGATAGACGTAGATGGTAATTTCTCTCTGGCTATCTACTCCGATTTCAAAGTACTCTCGTCTGAGTGTGCCAGAGAGCAAAATAACTGACAAATTTACGAACGCTCAACACCTGTTGCATATGGCCGGTGTCAGTAAACGTGGGCAAAAAAGTGTAATTAAATTGTTACCAGCAGCACAGTTAGTCACCAACGCTCTGGATAACATAAAAACAGCCTAACCAGCTCTGCTTGGGCGAGTAAAAGGGTCAGTTAGCTGTTCTCTCATTTGTGCCTGGAAGTAGCTAGCAAGCTAGCCAAGGTTAGCAAGTTAGAATATAATAAAACTTCATATCAAATCAAATTTTATTGGTCACAGTGCAGCAATATCGGACAAATAATCTAACAATTCTACAACAACTACCATCCAGGATGGACATTTTTCTTTGGTAACATCTTCCATTAAAAGGATCACATACACATACAATCTCACATCATACACATTTAAACCAGTCAGTCCATGTAGCATACACTAAAAACAGAGAACATTAACACATTCACTCACAACCGACCACTGTCCCAACTGCATTGGATAGATCAGTACATATACAGATACAATTTACTTTGGATTTAGTAGTCCAACAGCACAAGGAACAAATTAATGCTTGACTGATGTTGTTAGGTCAGAAAGCTCGGATCAACCCTACTCCTCGGCCAGAGAGTCCAGTGTGCGCTCTGAATTTACGAAGGGACAATCTGTGAACTAGCTCTGAATCTCTACTTTTATCAAATTTTGCTACATAAGACCGAATCGAGCCGGTTGGTCACAAATGTATTATATATTAAAAACAGAATTTACATAAGTACTCAGACCCTTTGCTATGAGCTCAGGTGCATCCTGTTTCCATTGACCATCTGTGAGACGTTTCTACAACTTGTACATTTACATTTAAGTCATTTAGCAGACGCTCTTATCCAGAGCGACTTACAAATTGGTGCATTCACCTTATGATATCCAGTGGAACAACCACTTTACAATAGTGCATCTAACTCTTTTAAGGGGAGGGGGGGGGGGGGGGGGGGGTTAGAAGGATTACTTTAACCTATCATAGGTATTCCTTAAAGAGGTGGGGTTTCAGGTGTCTCCGGAAGGTGGTGATTGACTCCGCTGACCTGGCGTCGTGAGGGAGTTTGTTCCACCATTGGGGTGCCAGAGCAGCGAACAGTTTTGACTGGGCTGAGCGGGAACTGTACTTCCTCAGAGGTAGGGAGGCGAGCAGGCCAGAGGTGGATGAACGCAGTGCCCTTGTTTGGGTGTAGGGCCTGATCAGAGCCTGAAGGTACGGAGGTGCCGTTCCCCTCACAGCTCCGTAGGCAAGCACCATGGTCTTGTAGCGGATGCGAGCTTCAACTGGAAGCCAGTGGAGAGAGCGGAGGAGCGGGGTGACGTGAGAGAACTTGGGAAGGTTGAACACCAGACGGGCTGCGGCGTTCTGGGTGAGTTGTAGGGGTTTAATGGCACAGGCAGGGAGCCCAGCCAACAGCGAGTTGCAGTAATCCAGACGGGAGATGACAAGTGCCTGGATTAGGACCTGCGCCGCTTCCTGTGAGAGGCAGGGTCGTACTCTGCGAATGTTGTAGAGCATGAACCTACAGGAACGGGTCACCGCCTTGATGTTAGTTGAGAACGACAGGGTGTTGTCCAGGATCACGCCAAGGTTCTTAGCACTCTGGGAGGAGGACACAATGGAGTTGTCAACCGTGATGGCGAGATCATGGAATGGGCAGTCCTTCCCCGGGAGGAAGAGCAGCTCCGTCTTGCCGAGGTTCAGCTTGAGGTGGTGATCCGTCATCCACACTGATATGTCTGCCAGACATGCAGAGATGCGATTCGCCACCTGGTTATCAGAAGGGGGAAAGGAGAAGATTAATTGTGTGTCGTCTGCATAGCAATGATAGGAGAGACCATGTGAGGATATGACAGAGCCAAGTGACTTGGTGTATAGCGAGAATAGGAGAGGGCCTAGAACAGAGCCCTGGGGGACACCAGTGGTGAGAGCACGTGGTGCGGAGACAGATTCTCGCCACGCCACCTGGTAGGAGCGACCTGTCAGGTAGGACGCAATCCAAGCGTGGGCCGCGCCGGAGATGCCCAACTCGGAGAGGGTGGAGAGGAGGATCTGATGGTTCACAGTATCAAAGGCAGCCGATAGGTCTAGAAGGATGAGAGCAGAGGAGAGAGAGTTAGCTTTAGCAGTGCGGTGCGCCTCCGTGACACAGAGAAGAGCAGTCTCAGTTGAATGACTAGTCTTGAAACCTGACTGATTTGGATCAAGAAGGTCATTCTGAGAGAGATAGCAGGAGAGCTGTCCAAGGACGGCACGTTCAAGAGTTTTGGAGAGAAAAGAAAGAAGGGATACTGGTCTGTAGTTGTTGACATCGGAGGGATCGAGTGTAGGTTTTTTCAGAAGGGGTGCAACTCTCGTTCTCTTGAAGACGGAAGGGACGTAGCCAGCGGTCAAGGATGAGTTGATGAGCGAGGTGAGGTAAGGGAGAAGGTCTCCGGAAATGGTCTGGAGAAGAGAGGATGGGGATCGGGTCAAGCGGGCAGGTTGTTGTGCGGCCGGCCGTCACAAGACGCGAGATTTCATCTGGAGAGAGACGGGAGAAAGAGGTCAAAGCACAGGGTAGGGCAGTGTGAGCAGAACCAGCGGTGTCGTTTGACTTAGCAAACGAGGATCGGATGTCGTCGACCTTCTTTTCAAAATGGTTGACGAAGTCATCCGCAGAGAGGGAGGAGGGGGGGGGGGGGGGAGGATTCAGGAGGGAGGAGAAGGTGGCAAAGAGCTTCCTAGGGTTAGAGGCAGATGCTTGGAATTTAGAGTGGTAGAAAGTGGCTTTAGCAGCAGAGACAGAAGAGGAGAATGTAGAGAGGAGGGAGTGAAAGGATGCCAGGTCCGCAGGGAGGCGAGTTTTCCTCCATTTCCGCTCGGCTGCCCGGAGCCCTGTTCTGTAAGTTCGCAATGAGTCGTCGAGCCACGGAGCAGGAGGGGAGGACCGAGCCGGCCTGGAGGATAGGGGACATAGAGAGTCAAAGGATGCAGAAAGGGAGGAGAGGAGGGTTGAGGAGGCAGAATCAGGAGATAGGTTGGAGAAGGTTTGAGCAGAGGGAAGAGATGATAGGATGGAAGAGGAGAGAGTAGCGGGGGAGAGAGAGCGAAGGTTGGGACGGCGCGATACCATCCGAGTAGGGGCAGTGTGGGAAGTGTTGGATGAGAGCGAGAGGGAGAGGGAAAAGGATACAAGGTAGTGGTCGGAGACTTGGAGGGGAGTTGCAATGAGATTAGTGGAAGAACAGCATCTAGTAAAGATGAGGTCAAGCGTATTGCCTGCCTTGTGAGTAGGGGGGGGGAAGGTGAGAGGGTGAGGTCAAAAGAGGAGAGGAGTGGAAAGAAGGAGGCAGAGAGGAATGAGTCAAAGGTAGACGTGGGGAGGTTAAAGTCACCCAGAACTGTGAGAGGTGAGCCATCCTCAGGAAAGGAACTTATCAAGGCGTCAAGCTCATTGATGAACTCTCCAAGGGAACCTGGAGAGCGATAAATGATAAGGATGTTAAGCTTGAAAGGGCTGGTAACTGTGACAGCATGGAATTCAAAGGAGGCGATAGACAGATGGGTCAGGGGAGAAAGAGAGAATGTCCACTTGGGAGAGATGAGGATCCCAGTGCCACCACCCCGCTGACCAGAAGCTCTCGGGGTGTGCGAGAACACGTGGGCAGACGAGGAGAGAGCAGTAGGAGTAGCAGTGTTATCTGTGGTAATCCATGTTTCCGTCAGTGCCAAGAAGTCGAGGGACTGGAGGGAAGCATAGGCTGAGATGAACTCTGCCTTGTTGGCCGCAGATCGGCAGTTCCAGAGGCTGCCAGAGACCTGGAACTCCACGTGGGTCGTGCGCGCTGGGACCACCAGGTTAGAGTGGCAGCGGCCACGCGGTGTGAAGCGTTTGTATGGTCTGTGCAGAGAGGAGAGAAGAGGGATAGACATACACATAGTTGACAGGCTACAGAAGAGGCTACGCTAATGCAAAGGAGATTGGAATGACAAGTGGACTACACGTCTCGAATGTTCAGAAAGTTAAGCTTACGTTACAAAAAATCTTATTGACTAAAATGATACAGTACTGCTGGCTGGTGAAGTAGGCTAGCTAGCAGTGGCTGCGTTGTTGACTTTGTTTGAAAGTGTAGCTGGCTAGGTAACCTCGATAACTGGCTAGGTAACCTCGATAACCTCGATAATTACTCTAAACTACACAATTATCTTGGATACAAAGACAACTATGTAGCTAGCTAACACTATACTAATCAAGTCGTTCCGTTGTAATGTAATAGTTTCTACAGTGCTGCTATTCGGTAGAAGTTGGCTAGCTGGCTAGCTAGCAGTGTTGACTAGGTAGGAGAACGGCGGCGCGGCGGACGAAAATAGCTGGCTAGCTAACCTCGATAATTACTCTAAACTACACAATTATCTTAGATACAAAGACAGCAAAGACAACTATGTAGCTAGCTAACACTAATCAAGTCGTTCCGTTGTAATGTAATAGTTTCTACAGTGCTGCTATTCGGTAGAAGTTGGCTAGCTGGCTAGCTAGCAGTGTTGACTACGTTAGAAGGACGAAAATAGCTGGCTAGCTAACCTCGATAATTACTCTAAACTACACAATTATCTTTGATACAAAGACGGCTATGTAGCTAGCTAAGAAAAAATTGCTAAGATCAAACAAATCAAACCGTTGTACTGTAATGAGATGAAATGAAATGAAATGTAATACTACCTGTGGAGCGAAGCGAAATGCGACTACTCGCTCCAACCCGGAAGTGCACTTGTACTCCACGTGCGGTAAATTCAATTAATTGGACATGATGTGGAAAGGCACACACCTGATAAAATAAGTTCCCACAGTTGACAGCGCATGTCAGAGCAAAAACCAAGCTATGAGGTCGAAGGAACTGTCCGTAGAGCTACGAGACAGGATTATGCCGAGGCACATATCTGGCGAAGGGTACCAAAAAATGTCTGCAACATTGAAGGTCCCCAAGAACACCGTGTCCTACATCATTCTTAAATGTAATACGTTTGGAACCACCAATTCTCTTCCTAGAGCTGGCCGCCTGGCCAAACTGAGGGGAGGAAGAAGGGCCTTGGTCAGGGAGGTGTTCAAGAACCTGATGGTCACTGACAGAGCTCCAGAGTTCCTCTGTGGAGATGGGAAAACCTTCCAGAAGGACAACCATCTCTGCAGCACTCCACCAATCAGGCCTTTATGGTAGAGTGGCCAGACAGAAGCCACTCCTCAGTAAAAGACACACAACAGCCCACTTGGAGTTTGCCAAAAGGTACCTAAAGGACCATCAGACCATGAGAAACGAGATTCTCTGGTCTGATGAAAGCAAGATTGAACTCTTTGGCCTGAATGCCAAGCGTCACGTCTGGCGGAAACCTGGCACCTCCCCTACGATGAAGCATGGTGGTGGCAGCATCATGATGTGGGTACGTTTTTCATCGGAAGGGACTGGGAGACTAGTCAGGATCGAGGGAAAGATGAAAGGAGCCAAGTACAGAGGCGCCGACAGAGATGGTTGCCTCGCTTCAAGTCCTTAGGAAACTATGCAGTAATTTTTTAATGTATTATTTCTTACATTGTTAGCCCAGAAGATCTTAAGTGTTATTACATACAGCCGGGAAGAACTATTGGATATAAGAGCGACGTCAACTTACCAACATTATGAACAAGAATACGACTTTCCCGAAGCGGATCCTTTGTTCGGACCTCCACCCTGGACATTGGATCTAATCCCAGAGGCCGACCCAAAACAACATCGTCCCCGCAAGAGAGAGTCAGATGGAGCGGCCTCCTGGTCAGACTTAGAAGGCAAGCACACCGTCCACAGCTTCCAGGCATATTACTCGCCAATGTCCAGTCTCTAGACAACAAGGTGGACGAAATTAGGGCACAAGTTGCCTTCCAGAGAGATTGCAACATTCTCTGTTTCACGGAAACAAGGCTCACTCCGGAAATGTTGTCAGAGTCAGTACAGCCACCGGGTTTCTTCATGCGTCGCACTGACAGACACAAACATCTCTCTGGTAAGAAGAAGGGCGTGGTGTGTCCCTCATGATTAACGACTCATGGTGTAATCATAACAACATACAGGAACTCAAGTCCTTTTGTTCACCTGACTGAGAATTCCCTACAATCAAATGCCGACCACAATATCTCCCAAGAGAATTCTCTTCGATTATAGTCACAGCCGTATATATCCCCCCCCAAGCAGATACCTCGACGGCCCTGAAAGAACTTCACTGGACTCTATGTAAACTGGAAACCATATATCCTGAGGCTGCATTTATTGTAGCTGGGGATTTTAACAAAGCTAAGTTGAGAACAAGGCTACCTAAATTCTACCAGCAGAAAGGCAGAAACTAAAACAGGAAGCGCCCATGCGGTCTACCCAACGCTGGTCTAACCAATCGGATTCCACGCTTCATGATTGCTTCGATCATGTGGATTGGGACATGTTCCAGGTAGCCTCAGACAATAACATCGACATATACGCTGACTCGGTGAGTGAGTTTATTAGGAAGTGCATGAGAGATGTTGTACCCACTGTGACTATTAAAGCCTTCCCTAACCAGAAACTGTGGATTGATGGCAGCATTCGTGCAAAACTGAAAGTGCGAACTACCGCATTTAATCATGGCAAGGCGAATGGAAACATAACCGAATACAAACAGTGTAGTTATTCCCTCCGCAAGGCATTCAAACAAGCAAAGCGTCAGTAGAGACACAAAGGAGAGTCGCAATTCAACGGCTCAAACATGACACGTATGTGACAGGGTCTACAGGCAATCCCGGAGTACAAAAAGAAAACCAGCCCCGTCGCGGACATCGACGTATTGCTCCCTGACAAATTAAACAACTTATTTGCGTACTTTGAAGACTGTTGGCAGTGCCACCGACACAGCCCGCTACCAAAGACCGTAGGCTCTCCTTCGCTGTGGCCGGCGTGAGTAAAACATTTAAACGTGTTAACCCTCGCAAGGCTGCCGGCCCAGACGGCAGCCTCAGATGGCAGCCTCATCCTCAGAGCATGCGAAGACCAGCTGGCTGGTGTGTTTACGGACATATTCAATCAATCCCTATCCCAGTCTGCTGTCCCCACATGTTTCAAGATGGCCACCATTCCTGTTCCCAAGAAAGCTAAGGTAACTGAAGTGCTTTGAGACACTAGTCAATGATCATATCACCTCCACCCTTGCTGATACCCTAGACCCACTCAAATTTACTTACCGCCCCAATAGGTCCACAGATGATGAAATCCCCGTCACACTGCACACCGCCCTATCCCATCTTGACAAGAGGAATACCTATGTAAGAATGCTGTTCATTGACTACAGCTCAGCATTCAACACCATAGTACCCTCCAAACTCATCATTAAGCTTGAGACTCTGGGTCTCGACCCCGTCCTGTGCAACTGGGTCCTGGACTTTGACGGGCCGCCCCCAGGTGGTGAAGGTAGGAAAAACAACATCTCCACTCCGCTGATCCTCAACACTGGGGCCCCATAAGGGTGCGTTCTCAAGCCCTCTCCTGTACTCCATGTTCACCCATGACTGCGTGGCCATGCACGCCTCCAACTCAAATATCAAGTTTGCAGATGACACTACAGTGGTAGGTTTGATGACCAACAACAACGAGACAGCCTACAGGGAGTAGGTGAGGGCCCCCGGAGTGTGGTGTCAGGAAAATAAGCTCTCACTCAACGTCAACAAAAGAAAGGAGAATATCGTGGACTTCAGGAAATAACAGAGGGAGCAACCCCCTATCCACATTGATGGGACAGTAGTGGAGAATGTGAAAAGTTAAGTTCCTCAGTGTACACATCACGTACACACCACCCACACAGACAGCATGGTGAAGGCACAACAGCGCCTGTTCAACCTCAGGAGGCTGAAGAAATTCGGCTTGTCACCTAAAACCCTCACAAACTTTCACAGAGGCACAATCGAGAGCATCCTGTCGGGCTGTATCACCTCCTGGTACGGCAACTGCACCGCCCTCAACATCAAGGCTCTCCAGAGGGTGATGCAGTCTGCACAACGCATCACCGTGGGCACAATACCTGCCCTCCAGGACACCTACAACACCCGATGTCACAGGAAGGCCAAAAAGATAATCAAGGACAACAACCACCCCAGCCACTGCCTGTTCACCCCGTTATCATCCAGAAGGCAAAGTCAATACAGGTGCATCAAAGCTGGGACCGAGAGACTGAAAAACATCCTCTATCTCAAGGCCATCAGATTGTTAATCAGCCATCACTAACATAGAGAGGCTGCTGCCAACACACAGACTCTAATCACTGGCCACTTTAATAAATGGATTTAATAAAGGTATCACTAGTCACTTTAAATAATGACAGTTTAATAATGTTTACATATCCTATATTACTCATCTCATATGTAAACTCAGCAAAATAAAAAAACTCCCTTTTTCAGGACCCTGTCTTTCAAAGTAATTCGTAAAAATCCAAATAACTTCACAGATCTTCATTGTAAAGGGTTTAAACACTGTTTCCCATGCTTGTTCAATGAACCATAAACAATTAATGAACATGCACCTGTGGAACGGTCGCTAAGACACTGACAGGTTACAGACGGTAGGAAATTAAGGTCACAGTTATGAAAACTTAGGACACTGAGACCTTTCTACTGACTCTGAAAAACACCAAAAGAAAGATGCCCAGGGTCCCTGCTCATCTGCGTGATCGTACCTTAGGCATGCTGCAAGGAGGCATGAGGACTGCAGATGTGGCAAGGGCAATAAATTGCAATGTCCGTACTGTGAGACGCCTAAGACAGCGCTACAGGGAAACAGATGATCGTCCTTGCAGTGGCAGACCACGTGTAACAACACCTGCACAGGATCGGTACATCTGAACATCACACCTGCGGGACAGGTACAGGATGGCAACAACAAATGCCCTAGTTACACCAGGAACGCACAATCCCTCAATCAGTGCTCACACTGTCCGCAATACGCTGCGAGAGGCTGGACTGAGGGCTTGTAGGCCTGTTGTATGGAAGGTCCTCACCAGACATCACCAGCAACAACGTCGCCTACGGGCACAAACTCACCGTCGCTGGACCAGACAGGACTGGCAAAAAGTGCTCTTCACTGACTAGTTTGCGGTTTTGTCTCACCAGGGGTGATGGTCGGATTCACGTTTATCGTTGAAGGAATGAGCGTTACACCGAGGCCTGTACTCTGGAGCGGGATCGATTTGGAGGTGGAGGGTCCGTCATGGTCTGGGGCGGTGTGTCACAGCATCATCGGACTGAGCTTGTTGTCATTGCAGTCAATCTCAATGCTGTGGGTTACAGGGAAGACAACCTCCATCATGTGGTACCCTTCCTGCAGGCTCATCCTGACATGACCCTCCAGCATGACAATGCCACCAGCCATACTGCTTTATTCTGTCCGTGATTTCCTGCAAGACAAGAATGTCAGTGTTCTGCCATGGCCAGCAAAGAGATCGAATCTCAATTCCATTGAGCACGTCTGGGACCTGTTGGATTGGAGGGTGAGGGCTAGGGCCATTCCCCTCAGAAATGTCCGGAAACTTGCAGGTGCCTTGGTGGAAGAGTGGGGTAACATCTCAAAGCAAGAACTGGCAAATCTGGTGCAGTCCATGAGGAGATGCACTGCAGTACTTAATGCAGCTGGTGGCCATACCAGATACTGACTGTTACTTTTGATTTTGATCCCCCCTTTGTTCAGGGACACATTCCATTTCTGTTAGTCACATGTCTGTGGAACTTGTTCAGTTTATGTCTCAGTTCTTGAATCTTGTTATGTTCATACAATATTTACACATGTTAAGTTTGCTGAAAATAAACGCAGTTGACAGTGAGAGGACGTTTCTTTTCTTTGCTGAGTTTATATACTGTATTTTATACCATATATTGCATCTTGCCTATGCCGCACGGCCATCGCGCATCCATATATTTATATGTACATATTCATATTCCATCCCTTTACATTTGTGTGTATAAGCTAGTCGTTGTGAATTTGTTAGATTACTTGTTAGATATTACTGCCGGAACTAGAAGCCCAAGCATTTCGCTACACTCCTATTAACATCTGGTAACCATGTGTATGTGACCAATACAATTGTATTTTATTTGATGAAAACCTGCTCCAGAGCGCTCAGGACCTCAGACTGGGGCGAAGGTTCACTTTCCAGCAGGACAATGACCATAAGCACACAGCCAAGACAACGCAGGAGTGGCTTCGGGACAAGTCTCTGAATGTCCTTGAGTGGCCCAGCCAGAGCCCGGACTTGAACCCGATCGACCATCTCTGAAGAAACCTGCAAAACGCTGTGCAGCAACGCTCCCCATCCAACCTGACAGAGCTTGAGAGGATCTGCAGAGAATAATGGGAGAAACTCCCCAAATACAGGTGTGCCAAGCTTGTTGCGTCATACCCAAGAAGACTCAAGTCCTTAATTGCTGCCAAAGGTGCTTCAACAAAGTACAGAGTAAAGGGTCTGAATACTTATGTAAATGTAATATAATTTTAATTGTTTTTTATAAATGTGTAAAAACCTGGGAGAAAAAAACGATTTAATACATTTTAGGGTAAGGTTGTAACATAACAAAAAGTGGAAAAAGTCAAGGGGTCTGAATACATTCCAAATGCACTGTATGCCTATGGCTACAACGCAACAAGCTGCATATTTGGCGCGCATGATGCCCAAATTGCGGCCTTCCTTACCGTAGGCAACTTGTAATTGCTAAAATGAAGGACACTTGGAGTAAATAAGGGATACAAAGTTTGTTATGGTGTGTGGGGTGCATTTTCCTGGCATGGTTTAGGTCCACTTGTAGAATCTATGCCAAGGCGCATTGAAGCTGTTCTGCCAGGTTGTGGTCGCCAAACACCCTTTTAAGACACTATGTTGGTCTTTCTTTTATTTTGGCAGTTACCAGTATGTGCTTGTGATCAAATTTAAACCAGTTCATTTAAAAAAACTATTGATCCTCTGTGGCTAAATTATTCTCTCTGGTGTATTTTGAACATTGAGACCGGGCTCCTGTGGTTGGATAAATTTGTTTAAAAAATAACGCAATTGTTTTTTGGGCTCTTTTTTTGTTGAATTACTATTAAACAGTTTCCCAATCAAGGAATGGCCCCAGTTACCCAAGTGGGCCCCCTACCTCCTCTCCTCCCACCATCTGACGATAAGCAGAGCGGCAGTAGGCAGCAACAGGCTGTCTACACTCATTGAGAGGGGCTCCTGAATCCTCCTGTGGTTGGCGGTTGCAGTAAATGTTTAAAAAATATATACAGTACTACATTTCTAATCTACTGTATATGTTTTTTTTTGCTGCCTCTTGGGCCCCCTTGAATAAATCCATCCCTGTCAGTACATTATGGGTTGTTGCTTGACTGGATCAAAAATAAAAGAAAAAAAAGAGCAAAAACAAGTTAATATTCAGAAATAAGCATGAGTTAATCTGCCAAAATGAAGACAAAATGCTATGCCAGACATACAATTATTATGATGTAGAGGAACAACATACATGCAGTTGTTATCGGCAGCAGCCAAAAGAGAGATCCTCTACCTCCGATAGTTCTGGGTTACTGCCAGACTGAGCAAAACATAGTGTTAAAAGTCACATAATGATTAACTAGGCTATTGAATCACCAAGACTTATTATACATAATTTATTATAAATAATTTATACATACCTCCTCTCATTCAGCAAGTCTTCTAATTGCTTCATGAAACATGGTCCCCTAAATTGACTCCACACTGACATAAAAGTAACAATTAGCTAATTGCCAATGTCAGGCATGGTCTGTAGCTTTATTTGGCATATATATGTTTATATGCATCATGTTACGGGTATGCTTGTAATTGTAAAGAACTGGGGAGTTTTTCAGGGGGAAAAAATGAAATGGAATGGAGCTAAGCACAGGCAAAATCATAGAGGAAAACCTAGTTCAGTCTGCTCTCCACCAGACACTTGGAGATTAATTCACCTTTCAGCAGGACAATAACCTAAAACATAACGCCACATCTACACTGGAGTTGCTTACCAAGAAGACAGTGAATGTTCGAGTTACAGTTTTGACTAAAATCTACTTGAAACAGTTGTCTAGTAATGATCAACAAACAATTTGACAGTTTAAAGAATTTTGAAAATAATAATGTGCAAATGTTGCACAATCCACGTGATAAAAGCACTTAGAGACTTAAGTAGAAAGTCTCACAGCTGTAATCGATGCCAAAGGTGCTTCTACAAAGTTTTGACTCAGGGGTGTGAATACCTATGTAAATTAGATATTTCAGATTTTTTTGGTTTGTTGATTTAATCAATTTTGAAATCAGGCTGTAACAACTAAATGTGGAATAAGTCAAGGGGTATTAATACTTTCTGAAGGCACTGTATAACCTTTTTTTAGTAAAGGGTTCTTTAATCTTGTCCAAAAAAACAAAAGGTTATATATAGAACCCCAAACAGCGCTTTTTTCTAAGTGTACATTTTGGGATGTAGACTTAATTTAAAGTAACCTAATTAAGTTTTATTCCAGGACTAGCCTCATCTGTGTTTGGGGTAAACCAGCCATCAGTATGTTGATGGTCCTGACCATATAGCCCATATGAAACACATAATGATATCTGCTTGATTGGTGCAGTTTAAATGCTTAGTAAACAATTCAACTAGGCAGGCCTACATGAGATTTGACAGAAAAGCCACAGAAACCATACAATATTGGTTCCACATGTGCTCATAAACTCTGCCCTGAAAAAATATGTTTTAAAATAGGCTAAATACCTGTTTGGGAAAAGTGAAGGGAGTCTTCGACCCCATGGCCATTTCTGGGGACTAAAACAGCTTAATTGAGACTTCTCATGAAGTTTAATGGCCTTGCACTAATTGATATGTTTAGTAAATTGGGCTACAATTATCAGTCACATGTAGTGGCTCAGTCTATGTTTTTTCTCACTCACAGAGCTGCCGGAAAGCCCCAGTCAGGCATTTGTATAATAGTGGGAATTGGAGGAGGGAGGTGGGCTTCTGAATACTGGAGAAGCCCCGCTTTGGGAATAGCTAGCCGCACTGGACAGACATCTCATTCCTGCCAATGCTGCTGTGCATCACTATTCATAAAGTAAGGGCAATGTGAACAGTAAACACTATGAGCGGTACGGCTCCGATTATGTGGTGTACAAAACCACCAACCTTAAAGGGCTTTCCAGACCGGAAGCTTTAGGTGGGAGCGTAGTTTGCCAAAATATAGCAAACTCCTATTTTTTTCTGCCTCCGCTGAGCGGCTTTCACGTACACCACCGATCGTGCCGCCTGGATAGAATTCCGCCCCCCACCTACAGTGGTTGCTCAACTAAAAGTTTTGAGATTATGCTGCGGGACATAGAGGTAATTTGTGGTTTAGTACGGTGCCCTGCATCACTGCTCCAGACCAGCGCAAGGGATGAGTTAGAGCACTGATTATGCTTACTGGAAAATACTCTTTAAAAATTAATGGAAGAGGCAAGTGGAAGGGGGAAAAGATAGCATTCAGGAGGTCAAGACAGACTTGCTCTGAGACAAGCATGGGGACTGGTCTCGATAAATCAATGAGATTTTTATTTAACTGAATCTCCGTTTGGCTATTGGTTAGACTACAATTAGGGTGTGGAAATGTAAGGATTATTTTAGCTCTTACTGTAGTACTGTAGCCTACTCCCGACCGATCACGTTGTACAACGCCATTATGGGCTATTAGCAGGACAATAGATACTTTGTGCAAGGCAATTAATCAGCATTAAAAACTTAGTGGATGGTGCCTCCCAAGTGGTGCAGCGGTCTAAGACACTGCATTGCAGTGCAAACTGCGTTGCTACAGATGCTGGTTCGATACCCGTTCCGGCCTCGACCGGGAGATTCATGAGGCGACGGTGGGCTTTTGGTTTCACTCCCTCTAAAAACAGAAATACATCATTGTAAATAACAAACTGTCTTACTTTAACAAACTAGTAAGAATGTCTCACCCTATGTTCAAGAATGGCCATTTTCCTCGTTCACTTTTGGTTATTTGAAAACGAAATCATCTCCAAAATATTGTTATTTTTTTCAAGTCCTCCACTGGCTGCTTCATTAAATAGTACCCGCAAAACACCCGTCTCAATGTCAACAGTGAAGAGGCGACTCCGGGATGCTGGCCTTCCTGGCAGAGTTGCAAAGAAAAAGCCATATCTCAGATTGGCCAATAAAAGAAAAGATTAAGATGGGCAAAACAACACTGGACAGAGGAACTCTGAACCTAGAAAACCAGCATCCCGGAGTCGCCTCTTCACTGTTGATGTTGAGACTGGTGTTTTGCAGGTACTATTTATGAAGCTGCCAGTTGAGGACTTGTGAGGCGTCTGTTTCTCAAACTAGACACTCTAATGTACTTGTTCTCTTGCTCAGTTGTGCACCGTGGCAGTCCCACTCCTCTTCATATTCTAGTTCAAGCCAGTTTGCTCTGTTCTGTGAAGGGAGTAGTACACAGCGTTGCACAAGATCTTTAGTTTCTCTGCAATTTCTCGCATGGAATAGCTTTCATTTCTTAGAACAAGAATAGACTGATGAGTTTCAGAAGAAAGTTCTTTGTTTTTGGCCATTTTGAGCCTGTAATCAAACCCACAAATGCTGATGCTCCAGATACTCAACTAGTCTAAAGAAGGCCAGTTTTATTGCTTCTTTAATCAGGACAACAGTTTTCAGCTGTGCTAACATAATTGCAAAAGGGTTTTCTGATGAACAATTTGCCTTATAAAATGATAAACTTGGATTAGATAACATAACGTGCCATTGGAACACAGGAGTGATGGTTGCAGATAATGGGCCTCTGTATGCCTATGTAGATATTACATAAAAATTAAAAAAATCTGCCATTTCCAGCTACAATAGTCATTTACAAAATTAACAATGTCTACACTGTATTTCTGATCAAGTTGATGTTATTTTAATGGACAAAAACTGTGCTTTTCGTTCAAAACCAAGGACATTTCTAAGTGACCCCAAACTTTTGAACGGTAGTATACAGTTGTGGCCAAAAGTTTTGAGAATGACACAAATATTAATTTTCAAAGTCTGCTGCCTAAGTTCGTACGATGGCAATTTGCATATACTCCAGAATGTTATGAAAAGTGATCAGATGAATTGCAAAGTCCATCTTTTCCATGCAAATTTAACTGAATCCCCAAAAACATTTCCACTGCATTTCAGCTCTGCCACAAAAGGATTCTCTCGTTAACACAGGTGTGAGTGTTGACGAGGACAAGGCTGGAGATCACTCTGTCATGCTGATTGAGTTCGAATAAAAGACTGGAAGTTTCAAAAGGAGGGTGGTGCTTGGAATCATTATTCTTCCTCTGTGTACCATGGTTACCTGCAAGGAAACACGTGCCGTCATCATTGCTTTGCACAAAAAAGGCTTCACTGGCAAGGATATTGCTGCCAGTAAGATTGCACCTAAATCAACCATTTATCGGATCATCAAGAACTTCAAGGAGAGCGGTTCAACTGTTGTGAAGAAGGCTTCAGGGCGGCCAAGAAAGCAAGCGCAAGGACCGTCTTCTAAAGTTGATTGAGCTGCGGGATCGGAGCACCACCAGTACAGAGCTTGCTCAGGAATGGCAGCAGGCAGGAGTGAGTGCATCTGCACGCACAGTGAGGCGAAGACTTTTGGAGGATGGCCTGGTGTCAAGAAGGGCAGTAAAGAAGCCACTTCTCCCCAGGAAAAACATCAGGGACAGACTGATATTCTGCAAAAGGTACAGGGATTGGACTGCTGAGTACTGGGGTAAAGTCATTTTCTCTGATGAATCCCCTTTCGGATTGTTTGGAGCATCCGGAAAAAAGCTTGTCCGGAGAAGACAAGGTGGGCGCTACCATCAGTCCTGTGTCATGCCAACAGTAAGAGACCATTCATGTGTGGGGTTGCTTCTCAGCCAAGGGAGTGGGCTCACTCACAATTTTGCCTAAGAACACAGCCATGAATAAAGAATGGTACCAACACATCCTCCAAAAGCAACTTCTCCCAACCATCCAGGAACAGTTTGGTGACGAACAATGCCTTTTCCAGCATGATGGAGCACCTTGCCATAAGGCAAAAGTGATAACTAAGTGGCTCGGGGAACAAAACATCGATATTTTGGGTCCATGGCCAGGAAACTCCTCAGACCTTAATCCCATTGAGAACTTGTGGTCAATCCTCAAGAGGCAGGTGGACAAACAAACCCCCACAAATTCTGACAAACTCCAAGCATTGATTATGCAAAAATGGGCTGCCATCAGTCAGGATGTGGCCCAGAAGTTAATTGACAGCATGCCAGGGCGGATTGCAGAGGTCTTGAAAAAAAAAAATTGACTCTTTGCATCAACTTCATGTAATTATCAATAAAAGCCTTTGACACTTATGAAATGCTTGTAATTATACTTCAGTATTCCATAGTAACATCTGACAAAATATCTAAAGAGACTGAAGCAGCAAACTTTGTGGAAATTAATATTTGTGTCATTCTCAAAACATTTGGCCGCGACTGTATATATAAGCAATTGTTCTTCCAGGACAGCCTTGTACGTGGCTTGTTTCATGCGTCCTTCACAAAGACAAAGCAGCACCCCCAGATCATCACCGACCCTCCATCAAATTTCACAGTGGGTGTGAGACATTGTGGCTTGTAGGCCTCTCCAGGTCTTGCACCCACTGTGAAATTTGGTGGAGGATCTGTGATGATCTGGGGGTGCTTTCAGCAAGGCTGGAATCAGGCAGATGTGTCTTTGTGAAGGACGCATGAATCAAGCCACGTACAAGGCTGTCCTGGAAGAAAACTTGCTTCCTTCTGCTCTGACAATGTTCCCCAACTCTGTTTGGTTTTTACAGCAGGACAATGCTCCATGCCACACAGCCAGGTCAAGCAAGGTGTGGATGAAGGACCACCAGAACAAGACCCTGTCATGGCCAGCCCAATCTCCAGACCTGAACCCCATTGAAAACCTCTGGAATGTGATCAAGAGGAAGATGGATGGTCACAAGCCATCAAACAAAGCCGAGCTGCTTGAATTTTTGCACCAGGAGTGGCATAGTCACCCAACATCAATGTGAAAGACTGGTGGAGAGCATGCCAAGACACATGAAAGCTGTGACTGAAAATCAGGGTAATTCCACCAAATATTGATTTCTTAACTCTTCCTAAGTTCAAACATTATTATTGTATTTGCATTATTCGAGATCTGACAACACTGCATATTTTTTTCTGCAAATAAATGCTCTAAATGACAATACATTTATTGGGAATTTTGGAGAAATGTTGTCAGTAGTTAATAGACTAAAAGAAAAACTTTTTTTTTACCCAAACACATACCTATAAATAGTAAAACCAGAGAAACTGATAATTTTGCAGTGGCCTCAATTTTTTCCAGAGCTGTATATGTTTATAGATGTGTGTTGTGTATTTGATGTAATGATGCAGGGCTCATCCGTAAAAGTATTGATGCAGGGCACCAAAGGTTAAACAAAATAAGTAATAGTCAACTTGAGTTCTAACTGAATTTAAAAAAATCCTCAATAGTGGTAGAGACTCTGACTATGATGAACTCTGGAAGCCAACTCCAAAGAGATCACATTCAAATTCTCCATCCCCCACTCATTCAAACATAGGAACTGGTTCCTCCAGTCTGACCCCTGCTGCTGTCTCTGGCTCCACACCTACCCCATAATGGCAAAGCAAAAACAGATTTTTAGAAATTGCTGCAACAATTTTTTATGTTTTACTTCGACAGTACTCTGTCGAAGTACCTTTGGCAGCGATTAAGTCTTCTTGGGTATGATGCTACAAGTTTGGCACACCTGTATTTGGGGAGTTTCTCCCATTCATATCTGCAGATCCTCTCAAGCTCTGTCAGGGTGGATGGGGAGAGTCGGTGCACAGCTATTTTCAGATCTCTTTAGAGATGTTCGATCGTGTTCAAGTCCTGGCTGTGGCTGGTCCACTCAAGGACATTTAGAGTCTTGCCCTGAAGCCACTTCTGCGTTGTCTTGGCTGTGTGCTTAGGGCACATCGCCCCAGCCTGAGATGATGCTGCCAACTCTATGCTTCACCGTAGGGATGGCCAGGTTCGCTCCAGACGTGACAATTGGCATTCAAGCCAAAGGGTTCCATCTTGGTTTCATCAGACCAGAGAATCTTGTTTCTAATGGTCTGTGTGTCTTTAGGTGCCTTTTGGCAAACTCCAAGTGGGCCTTCATGTGCCTTTTACTGAGGAGTGGCTTCCGTCTGGCCACTCTACCACAAAGGCCTGATTGGTGGAGTGCATTAGAGATGGTTGTTCTTCTGGAAGGTTTTCCCATCTCCACAGAGGAACTCTGGAGCTCTGTCAGAGCTCTGTCAGTCTGACCCCTGCTGCTGTCTCTGGCTCCACACCTACCCCATAATGGCAAAGCAAAAACAGATTTTTAGAAATTGCTGCAACAATTTTTAATGTTTTACTTCGACAGTACTCTGTCGAAGTACCTTTGGCAGCGATTAAGTCTTCTTGGGTATGATGAGTGACCATCGGGTTCTTCGTCACCTCCCTGACCAAGGCCTTTCTCCCCCGATTGCTCAGTTTGGCCAGGCAGCCAGGTCTATGAAAAGTCTTGGTGGTTCCAAACTTCTTTCATTTAAGAATGATGGAGGCTACTGTTCTTGGGTACCTTCAGTGCTGCAGAAAGTTTTCTGTACCCTTCCCCAGATCTGTGCCTCGACACAGTCCTGTCTCGGAGCTCTACGGACAATTACTTCAACCTCATTGCTTGGTTTTTGCTCTGACATGCACTGTCAACTGTGGGACCTTATATAGATAGGTGTGTGCCTTTCCAAATCATGTCCATTCAATTGAACCTCCCTGACCAAGGCCCTTCTCCCCCGATTGCTCAGTTTGGCCAGGCAGCCAGCTTGGCCAGGCAGCCAGAGACTTGGGGTTCCAAACTTCTTCCATTTATGAATGGGGTGTGAATACTTTCTGAAAGGGGAAAGGGAGAAACCTAGTCAGTTGTACAACTGAATGCATTCAACTGAAATGTGTCTTCCGCATTTAACCCAAACCCTCTGAATCAGAGTTACGGGGGGCTGCCATATACAACATCCACGTCTTTGGCGCCCGGAGAACAGTGGGTTAACTGCCTTGATCAGGGGTGGTTACTGGCCCAACGCTCTAACCACTAGGCTACTGTGTTCTTGGGGACCTTCAATGCTGCAGACATTTTTTGGTACTGTTCCCCAGATCTGTGGCGAGACACAATCCTGTCTCGGAGCTCTATGGACAATTCCTTCGACCTCATCGCTTTATTTTGCATTGACATGCACTGTGAACTGTGGGACCTTATATAGACAGGTGTGTGCCTTTCTAAATCATGTCCAATCAATTAAATTTACCACAGGTTGACTCCAATCAAGTTGTAGAAACATCTGAAAGATGATCAATGGAAACAGAATGCACCTGAGCTCAATTTCAGGTCTCATAGCAAATGGTCTGAATAAGGTATCTGTTTTTCTTCTTCTTCTGTTTAAAAAAAAATAATGTGCAAACATTTTTTGCTTTTTCATTATGGGGTATTGTGTGTAGATTGATGAATAGAAAAATCAAATAAATACATTTTAGAATAAGGCTGTAACATAACAAAATGTGGAAAAAGTCAAGGGGTCTGAATACTTTCTGAATGCACTGTAGTTATGATTCAGTTATGGAATTATTGGATTTTCCACTGCTGGGGACAGGCTACAAATTGTTTGTGGACAACTTTTACACAAGCCCTACCTTGTTTACAGACCTGAGGAAGCTGAATATATGGTCTTGTGGCACCATTTGTCCCAAAAGAATGGGTTTTCCCAAAACAAAAGTAAACGACATGCCTAAGAGGGCTGATAGGGGTAACATGCGATGGATTTGTAAAGATGACCTGCTCTTTGTAAAGTGGATGGATATGTTGTTGATCCAAGATGGCGTAGCAGTGAAGATGTATTTTTCTTCTTTTTTGTAAATATTTCAATTTTATTTTCCCTCTTTTCCATTTTAATTCGATTATACCTTCCGGTAACCTGCCTCACCCAATGTGATACGGAATCGCTATTATTTTAATTTTAGAACACATTCAAGAACCACCAGAAGCTAACAAGCTAATTAGCTACAAGCTATTTAGTCATTGTTAGCCACTGCTAGCGGCTTTTACCTTCTGCACAGATACCAGCCCTGTTTTTAGCCTGGATAATAACCTGTTTTTAGCCTGGATAATACTCGCCAATCTACCAGTACTGGACTGTCTCTCCACTACAACGCCGGTTTCCTGCCGTAATCCCTGGACCACTACTTCTGATCTTCATAGCTAGCTAGTGGCAAACTTCCCTGCCACGAAGCTAGCCGTGAGCCAGGCGCATCTCCCGGCTAGCAAACTAAATTCTACAATACCTCTTTCGCCATCTGGCTTGGATCCTCTGTCGACACGGCGCCCCGCCGCACCACCACGACTGGTCTGCCGACAAATACTCCATCCGCTGTGCCTTCAACCGGCCTCCGTCGGAGCAGACGCTCCCACTAGCCCCGGGCTACTAACTTTAAACGCCGTGTCGCCCGCGTGCTAGCGTAGTGGCGACTACTCCGCGGCTTCCCTGTTCCATCTACTGCTGCCCCCTGGACACTATGATCACTTGGCTACATAGCTGATGCCTGCTGGACTGTCCATTAATCATGGTACTCCATTCTGTTTTATTTTTATTTTTATCTGTCGGTCCCAGCCGCGAACTCAGGCTCTGGGTGTATTTAATCCGACCCTCTCTGCGTAGTCAACGCCATTTTACCTGCTGTTGTTGTGTTAGCTGATTAGCTGTTGTTGTTTCACCTGTTGTCTTAGTTAGCTCTCCCAATCAATACCTGCGATTACTTTATGCCTCGCTGTATGTCTCTCTCAAATGTCAATATGCCTTGTATACTGTTGTTCAGGTTAGTTATCATTGTTTTAGTTTACAATGGAGCCCCTAGTTCCACTCTTCATACCCCTGACACCTCCTTTGTCCCACCTCCCACACATGCTGTGACCTCACCCATTATTACCAGCATGTCCAGAGATACAATCTCTCTTATCATCACCCGGTGCCTGGGTTTACCTCCGCTGTACCCGCACCCCACCATACCCCTGTCTGCACATTATGCCCTGAATCTATTCTACCACGCCCAGAAATCTGCTTCTTTTATTCTTTGTCCCCAACGCTTTAGGCGACCAGTTTTGATAGCCTTTAGCCGCACCCTCATCCTACTCCTCCTCTGTTCCTCGGGTGATGTGGAGGTAAACCCAGGCCCTGCATGTCCCAGGCACCCTCATTTGTTGACTTCTGTGATCGAAAAAGCCTTGGTGTCATGCATGTCAACATCAGAAGCCTCCTCCCTAAGTTTGTTTTACTCACCGCTTTAGCACACTCTGCCAACCCTGATGTCCTTGCCGTGTCTGAATCCTGGCTTAGGAAGGCCACCAAAAATTCTGAGATTTCCATACCCAACTATAACATTTTCCATCAAGATAGAACTGCCAAAGGGGGAGGAGTTGCAATCTACTGCAGAGATAGCATGCAAAGTAATGTCATACTTTCCAGGTCCATTCCCAAACAGTTCGAACTTCTAATTTTAAAAATTAATCTCTCCAGAAATAAGTCTCTCACTGTTGCCGCCTGCTACCAACCCCCCTCAGCTCCCAGCTGTGCCCTGGACACTATTTGTGAATTGATCGCCCCCCATCTAGCTTCAGAGTTTGAAGGCCCGGGTACCCTGGAAGGATATTGACCTCATCCCGTCAGTTGAGGATGCCTGGTCATTCTTTAAAAGTAACTTCCTCACCATCTTAGATAAGCATGCCCCGCTCAAAAAATGCAGAACTAAGAACAGATATAGCACTTGGTTCACTCCTGACCTGACTGCCCTCGACCAGCACAAAAACATCCTGGGGCGGACTGCAATAGCATCGAATAGTTCACGCGATATGCAACTGTTCAGGGAAGTCAGGAACCAATACACGCAGTCAGTCAGGAAAGCAAAGGCTAGCTTTTTCAAGCAGAAATTTGCATCCTGTAGCTCTAACTCCCAAAAAGTTCTGGGACACTGTAAAGTCCATGGAGAACAAGAGCACCTCCTCCCAGCTGCCCACTGCACTGAGGCTAGGTAATACAGTCACCACCGATAAATCCATGATAATCGAAAACTTCAACAAGCATTTCTCAACGGCTGGCCATGCCTTCCAACTGGCTACTCCAACCTTGGCCAACAGCTCCGCCCTCCCCCCCGCAGCTACTCGCCCAAGTGAAACCAGCTTCTCCTTTACCCAAATCCAGATAGCAGATGTTCTGAAAGAGCTGCAAAACCTGGATCCATACAAATCAGCTGGGCGTGACAATCTAGACCCTCTATTTCTGAAACTATCCGCCGCCATTGTCGCAACCCCTATTACCAGCCTGTTCAACCTCTCTTTCATATCGTCTGAGATCCCCAAGGATTGGAAAGCTGCCGAGGTCATCCCCCTCTTCAAAGGGGGAGACCCAAACTGCTACAGACCTATATCCATCCTGCCCTGCCTATCTAAGGTCTTCGAAAGCCAAGTTAATAAACAGATCACTGACCATCTCGAATCTCAACGTACCTTCTCCGCTGTGCAATCCGGTTTCTGAGCCGGTCACGGGTGCACCTCAGCTACACTCAAGGTACTAAACGATATCATAACCGCCATCGATAAAAGACAGTACTGTGCAGCCGTCTTCATTGACCTGGCCAAGGCTTTCGACTCTGTCAATCACCATATTCTTATCGGCAGACTCAGTAGCCTCGGTTTTTCTGATGACTGCCTCGCCTGGTTCACCAACTACTTTGCAGACAGAGTTCAGTGTGTCAAATCGGAGGGCATATTGTCCAGTCCTCCGGCAGTCTCTATGGGCGTACCACAGGGTTCAATTCTCGGGCTGACTCTTTTCTCTGTATATATCGATGATGTTGCTCTTGCTGCGGGCGATGCCCTGATCCACCTCTACGCAGACGACACCATTCTGTATACATCTGGCCCTTCCTTGGACACTGTGCTATCTAACCTCCAAACGAGCTTCAATGCCATACAACACTCCTTCTGTGGCCTCCAACTGCTCTTAAACGCTAGTAAAACCAAATGCATGCTTTTCAACCGTTCACTGCCTGCACCCGCCCGCCCGACTAGCATCACCACCCTGGACGGTTCCGACCTAGAATATGTGAACATCTATAAATACCTAGGTGTCTGGCTAGACTGTAAACTCTCCTTCCAGACTCATATTAAACATCTCCAATCCAAAATCAAATCAAGAATCGGCTTTCTATTTCGCAACAAAGCCTCTTTCACTCACGCCGCCAAACTTACCCTAGTAAAACTGACTATCCTACCGATCCTCGACTTCGGCGATGTCATCTACAAAATAGCTTCCAATACTCTACTCAGCAAACTAGATGCAGTTTATCATAGTGCCATCCGTTTTGTTACTAAAACACCTTATACCACCCACCACTGCGACCTGTATGCTCTAGTCGGCTGGCCCTCGCTACATATTCGTCGCCAGACCCACTGGCTCCAGGTCATCTATAAGTCCATGCTAGGTAAAGCTTATCTCAGTTCACTGGTCATGATAACAACACCCACCCGTAGCACGCGCTCCAGCAGGTATATCTCTCTGATCATCCCAAAAGCCAACACCTCATTTGGCCGCCTTTCCTTCCAGTTCTCTGCTGCCTGTGACTGGAACGAATTGCAAAATTCGCTGAAGTTGGAGACTTATTTCCCTCCAACTTTAAACATCTGCTATCTGAGCAGCTAACCGATCGCTGCAGCTGTACATAGTCCATCTGTAAACAGCCCACCCAATTTACCTACCTCATCCCCTTACTGTTTTTATTTATTTACTTTTCTGCTCTTTTGCACACCAGTATCTCTACTTGCACATGATCATCTGATGATTTATCACTCCAGTGTTAATCTGCTAAATTGTAATTATTCGCTCCTATGGCCTATTTATTGCCTACCTCCTCATGGCTTTGCACACAATGTATATAGACTCATTTCTTATTTTATTTTTGTATTATTTTTTTCCTACTGTGTTATTGACTTGTTTATTGTTTACTCCATGTGTAACTCTGTGTTGTTGTCTGTTCACACTGCTATGCTTTATCTTGGCCAGGTCGCAGTTGTAAATGAGAACTTGTTCTCAACTAGCCTACCTGGTTAAATAACGGTGAAATAAAAAATACATTTAAAAAATAAAAAATACCAGAGAGGTGGTCATGTGCTTCAGTATCCACAAATCGTACAGTGGTGATCACGTCAGCAGGCGTGTGAAGGACGCTAATGGGGTATGGACCAAGAAAAATGTCCCTGCTGCTGTAAAGGATTACAACAAGAGCATGGGAGGTGTGGACCTGTCAGACGCGCTGATAGGCTACTACAATGTTCTCCACAAGACAATTAAATGTTACAAGACATTGTTCTATCACTTCATCGACATTGCTAATGCATTCATCCTCCAGAAAGAAATTGTCAAGAGCTGTGGATATACACAGTGGTTCCTCCTTTAAAAGTTGTGAGTTTAAGCCGTGGGATTTAGAGGTAATTTGTGGTTTAGCACGGTACCCTGCATCACCACTTCATCGCTCCAGACCAGCGTAAGGGGGAGTTAGAGCACTGATTATGCTTTTGTGTCCTACTGTGTCTCTAACTGACAATGAATGGGCGACATAAACCTAAATATAGACTGATAAATTGGGCACAACTTCAGTATCACCTACTAAAACTGTTGATACACTAAAGTTTTTATTATTTTATTTTGTTAGGATTATTTTGCTCTTACTGTAGTACTGTAGGCCACTCCCGACCAGTCACGTTCTACAGCACCTGAGTGGCGCAATGGTCTAAGACACTGTTTCCACAGTGCAAGCTGTGTTGCTATAGATGCTGGTTCAATACCCATGCGGTCCTCGACTGGGAGTCCCATGAGATGACTGTAGGATTTTGGTTTTTCTCCCTAAAACAGAAATAAATCATTCTAAATAACAAACTGGCTTTATTTACAAATTAGTAACAATGTCTCACCCCATGTTCAAGAATGGTCTTTTTCCTCACTCATTTTACGTTATTTGAAAACAAAATATTCAAAATATTTAAGGTGCATTGCACTAATAATAGCGCTGACTAGGGAAACATTCCCGCTGTTCTGTTCTTAGTGTCAGTCGGCACGTTCAAACTAAAACAATGTAACAAATAATGGTATCTTTATGCTTTTATTAATAAAATGATAAAAATACTCCTTCAAAATGTCGATGTTTATTTAGTTATGGATCCATAATGAATTACTATGGGAATAAATATCACTGAATTACAGAAATATCCTCCAATCCTCTATATGTAATTATTGGCGGAGAGTCAGGTCGATATTTTTCGATATACTGTAGGCCTACCATAGACGACATGAGTCTCACTAGTGTTGCGTAATGTGCTGTTAAAAGTGGTGTAGGTCTTATTTACTTAAAGAGCATATTGAAGTTAGATGCAATAGCCTACAACTATTTTAGCACCGTTTCGCGCTGCTCTGAGACAAGCATGTGTCGTGACGTTGTATTAGTTAATGTGACGACTGCTGCTCATCGAAGGATTAACGGTTTATAATTGCGTGATTAAATGAATCAGGCAATTATTAGTGACCAGTGTTCCATGACTATGTACTATCAGATTGTGACAACTAGGTGACTAAGTCTTTGACTAAGTCTATTGTTGTGTTATTATTTTATTTTTTATTTAACCTTTATTTAACTAGGCAAGTCAGTTAAGAACAAATTATTATTTACAATGACGGCCTACCAAAAGGCCTCCTGCAGGGACGGAGCTGGGATTAAAAATATGAATGTAGGACAAAACACACATGACAACAAGAGACACCACAACACTACCCAAAGAGAGACCGAAGACAACAACACAGCATGGCAGCAACACATGACAACACAGCATGGTAGCAACACAATATGACAACCACACGGTAGAAGCACAACATGGTAAACATTATTGGGCACAGACAACAGCACAAAAGGGCAAGAAGGCAGAGACAATACATCACGGGAAGCAGCCACAAGTGTCAGTATTACAAGGGGTATTAAAAGGGGTAAGCTAGCTAATGTCACATTCAGACTCTTTTAGAGTCAAATGGCAAGTGCTCTCAAGGACCTCAGCTACCCGAGCCACAGCCTGTTCACTCTGCTACCATCCAGAAAGATAGGTCAGTACAGATGCATCAAAGCTGGGACCGAGAGACTGAAAAACAGATTCTATCTCACAGGCTGTGGTTTGGGTGGCTGAGGTCCTTGAGAGATTAGAGTCAAATGTGTCTGTTCCCTCAAAGTGAACTTAAACCTATATCTCCAGCAGCTCAACAGGCAGGGCACAGGTAAAAAGAAGGGGGTGATCAAAAAAACGAGTGGTGGATTTGAAAACGGCTGTAGATATTGTCAGTGGGGGCCAGAGAGGAGCACTACAGGGACCATGCCAGCATCTGCACCTCACCCATTAGCTAGCTCACCCCTTCTAATAACACATGGCGCTGGTGATCTACAATCCACCAATCACGAGGAAGTGTGATGTAAACAATGAACAGATGTGGCATACTCATGCGCTTCAGCCTTTGTGGCTGTGTTATCTAGTGGGAACCCTTTAGCACGGTAGGCGCTGGTGCTTGTTGCCGTGGTCTTAAAACGAAAGAGAAAATCATACCTGCTTGCTCTAATTGTGTAGTACCTCGTCTGTACTCCGTTTTGTTTTGCCAACTTTTCGGTATGTTCTCTGTGAAGTAGGCTACGGGAGTGTTGTAACTTCTTCCACCTTGGCTTAGTGTTGGTACGCTAGCTGGAAACTATCTATTTTTGAATTTTCTCGCTATATAGCTATTGGATTTCTCTTCCCCCCACTTGCTTTGGTAGCTAACTGAGCCTGCACTCTTAAAGGTTTTACCATCAAATGGGCCCCAGCCAACAATCTGTAAGTCTTTGCTCTCTATTTGCTTTTGATATGCAGTTATGATTTAGTTGTGGCGGTAGGCTAATAGCTAGTTGGCTAAAGAGCTAACACTAGCTGGCCGGCTAGCTTGCTGGCTAAGTTAACTGCATATACAGTGCATTCGGAAAGTATTCAGACCCCTTCCCCTTTCCGTTACAGCCTTATTCTTAAATGGATTAAATAAATGTTTTCCTCATCAATCTACACACAATACACCCATTATGACAAAGCGAAAACAGGTTTAAAAAAATGCTTGCAAGGAGACTCGAAATTGAGCTTAGGTGCGTTCTGTTTCCATTGATCATCCTTGAGATGTTTCTACAACTTGATTGGAGTCCACCTGTGATAAATTCAATTGAATGGACGTGATTTGGAAAGGCACACACCTGTCTATATAAGGTCCCACAGTTGACAGTGCATGTCAGAGCAAAAACCAAGCCACGAGGTCGAAGTAATTGTCCGTAGAGCTCTGAGACAGGACTGTGTCGAGGCACAGATCTGGGGAAGGGTACAGAAAACTTTCTGCAGCACTGAAGGTACCCAAGAACAGTGGACTCCATCATTCTTAAATGGAAGAAGTTTGGAACCACCAAGACTTTTCATAGACCTGGCTGCCCGGCCAAACTGAGCAATCCGGGGAGAAAGGCCTTGGTCAGGGAGGTGACGAAGAACCCGATGGTCACTCTGACAGAGCTCCAGAGTTCCTCTGTGGAGATGGGAAAACCTTCCAGAAGGACAACCATCTCTGCAGCACCACCAATCAGGCCTTTATGGTAGAGTGGCCAGACGGAAGCCACTCCTCAGTAAAAGGCACATGACAGCCCGCTTGGAGTTTGTCAAAAGGCACCTAAAGGACTCAGACCATGAGAAACTAAATTATCTGGTCTGATGAAACCAAAATTGAACTCTTTGGCCTGAAAGCCAAACGTCACGTCTGGAGGAAACCAGGCACCATCTCTATGGTGAAGCACGGTGGTGGCAGCATTATGCTGTGGGGCTGTTTTTCAGCGGCAGGGAAAGGAGAGACTAGTCAGGATCGAGGCAAAGATGAACGGAGCAAAGTACAAAGAGATCCTTGATGAAAACCTGCTCCAAAGCGCTCAGGACCTCAGACTGGGGCAAAGGTTCACCTTCCAACAGGACAACGCAGGAGTGGCTTTGGGGCAAGTCTCTGAAGTCCTTGAGTGGTCCAGCCAGAGCCTGGACTTGAACCCGATTGAACATCCCTGGAGAGACCTGAAAATAGCTGTGCAGTGACACTCCCCATCCAACCTGACAGATCTGCAGAGAAGAATGGGAGAAACTCCCCAAATACAGGTGTGCCAAGCTAGTAGCGTCATACCCAAGACGACTCAAGACTGTAATCGCTGTCAAAGGTGCTTCAACAAAGTACTGAGTAAAAGGTCTGAATACTTATGGATAGCGCATTCGTTAAGTATTCAGACCTATTCCCTTTTCCACATTTTGTTACTTTACAGCCTTATTCTAAAATGTATTAAATTAATTTTTTCTCTCATCAATCTACACACAATAACAAAGCGAAAAGGGGTTTTTAAGAAAGTTTTTCAAATGTATTAAAAAATAAAACAAAATGTGGAAAAACTCGAAAAGGTTTGAAAATTTCCCGAATGCACTTTATCTAACATTTGATAACTGGTTAGCTGGTGTTATGTACTTCCAAAGCTTTGGTTAAATTTCATATAGCTATAAGCTAGGTGTTGATAGAAACTGGGTGACTCATTCAGTGCTAACGTAATGTTAGCAGGTTAGTAGGGCTAACACTAACACGGAACCCAAACGTGCGCCATCGTGCATACATTTATTTTGTCCCCCTACACGAAACGCGATCACGACACGCAGGTTAAAATATCAAAACAAACTCTGAACCAATGACATTAATTTGGGGACAGGTCGAAAATCATTAAACAACATGTATGGCAATTTAGCTATTTAGCTTTCACTTGCTAGCTAATTTGTCCTATTTAGCTAGCTTGCTGTTGCTAGCTAATTTGTCCTAGGATATACACATTGACATTCTGGATGGCAGGATAAGACTAACATGGGCATGCAGTCATGGAGCGTAGAGCTGAGGATAGCCAAAATGCAATGAATAAAATATTACACCTAAACAGGTGTCGTGGGGGGGGGGGGGTCTCCAACATATTAAAATTTAAAAGGCAAAAAAATAGAATTACAAGTAAAAAAAACTATAATCCTTTAAATTCTGCTTGGCATGTATCATTCTAAGAAACAAGAGAGGTGATGGCTAAAGTCAAAACCTGGCAGTATTAGTATTGGTACCTATCGATTCATAGTTCATAAGGCTAGATTATGCATTCAACTCCAGGCTCCTAATTAAGGGCCAGAAAGGGACCTAAACTAAGCTAGGTTCACTGGTTTTAGAGAGAGAAGGAAATCAGTAGAAGAAACCACAATCCTTAAGGACTAGAGTTGAACACCTTTGGTCTAAATGTCTGGTCTGCAGCCAGCCTCAGCAGCCAAACAGTTTGAACATCTCAACTGATTCCAAGAGGAACAATTGCACTGTGGTCAATACAAAAATGCTACACAAGAGGTCCAAACTAGTGCTGCCATCAAACTCCTCAGTTTTATATTGGGCCCACTCACCTGTAAAGCAGGTTGCATTGAAGGAGTGTAGAGACAAATGGGAAAGGATGACTGGCAGTCATGAGAAGGCTGTGAAATAAAACACATTGCTGTCAAGTCAGGTGTTGGAATTCATCAGATTCTATTTCTGATGGTACTGACCTCGTCCCCAGGTGTGCATAACTGGCACCTAGAGCCTGGTAATAATGTGCTACAAAGAGAGACTTGAAAGGGGTGTGGTTAAAATTTAGTCTGGAGAGGGAGCGAGCCTGCTACAGATGGTGAAAATTGGTAATCAATCAAAATAAATGTTCTATCACACTGACCATATTATTTTTGGGTAGCCCAATTGATTCTGAGTTTGGGAATATAGTTTATATGTGAGAACTATTTCTAAGATGCGTCCGATTTTCCAAACTCACTTCCTTGTAAAAATCAGTTGCGCTGCTCGCGCTTTGAAGTCCACAATGAAAGTGAGGGAGGGGTTCTAAGGGTTGCACTAGATGGTGGTCTGTGAGATCAGCCAATTAAAACTGGTGGCTGTTTTCGCCGCTCCTGCCAAGTCCCGTTCTGAGGCGGTGTGAAACCAGACGTCTCGACAGACTGGTGGGCGAGACTATGATGGCACAAATATCACCTCCATACTGGTAACGGTTGTTAGCTCTTGTACTGTTCCAAATGGATTCCAGCATCAACGGATTCTATGACAATAATAACAGAACACATAATTTGTCTAACATCAAATAGTGCAACTTTCATCTGCACTGAGGGACTCAAGTTCTGTAGCCACTGGAGGTGTACCTGTGGATGTATTTCAAGGCCTACCTTCAAACTCAGTGCCTCTTTGGATGACATCATGGGAAAATCAAAAGAAATCAGCCAAGATGTCAGAAGAAAAATTGTAGACCTCCACAAGTCTGGTTCATCCTTGGGAGCAATTTCCAAACGCCTGAAGGTACCACGTTCATCTGTACAAACAATAGTACGCAAGTATAAACACCATGGGACCACGCAGCAGTCATACCGCTCAGGAAGGAGATGCATTCTGTCTCCTAGAGATGAACGTACTTTGGTGTGAAAAGTGCAAATCAATCCCAGAACAACAGCAAAGGACCTTGTGAAGATGCTGGAGGAAACAGGTACAGAAGTATCTATATCCACTGCAAAACGAGTTCTATATCGACATAACCTGAAAGGCCACGCAGCAAAGGAAGAAGCCATGGCTCAAAAACCGCCATAAAAAAGCCAGACTACGTTTTCAACTGCACATGGGGACAAAGATCGTACTTTCTGGAGAAATGTCCTCTGGTCTGATGAAACAAAAATAGAACTGTTTGGCCATAATGACCATCGTTATGTTTGGAGGAAAAAGGGGGAGGCTTGCAAGCCAAAGAACACCATCCCAACCTTGAAGCACGGGGGTGGCAGCATCATGTTGTGGGGGTGCTTTTCTGCAAGAGGGACTGTTGCACTTCACAAAATAGATGGCATCATGAGGCAGGAAAATTATGTGGCTATATTGAAGCAACATCTCAAGACATCAGTCAGGAAGTTAAAGCTTGGTCGCAAATGGGTCTTCCAAATGGACAATGACCCCAAGCATACTTCCAAAGCTGTGGCAAAATGGCATAAGGACAACAAAGTCAAGCTATTGGAGTGGCAAGCACAAAGCCCTGACCTCAATCCTGTAGAAAATGTGTGGGCAGAACTGAAAAAGCGTGTGCGAGCAAGGAGGCCTACAAACCTGACTCAGTTACACCAGCTGTGTCAGGAGGAATGGGCCAAAATTCACTCAACTTATTGTGGGACGCTTGTGGAAGGCTACCCGAAACGTTTAACCCAAGTTAAACAATTTGAAGGCAATGCTACCAAATACTAATTGAGTGTATGTAAACCTCTGACCCACTAGGAATGTGATGAAAGAAATAAAAGATGAAATAAATCATTCTCTCTACTATTCTTCTGACATTTCACATTCTTAAAATAAAGTGGTGATCCTAACTGACCTAAAACAGAACATTTTTACTTGAATTAAATGTCAGGAATTGTGAAAAACTGAGTTGAAATGTATTTGGCTAAAGTGTATGTAAACTTCCGAGTGTATTTTATCTTCTTTAGGTCGAGTTCCACTCTGAACACTATGACAAAAACACTAAAGACTAAATGGCTCTCCTCCAGCAACAGTTAAATCTTTAATCTAGGGTCAGCTACCTCAGGGGCACACAAAATAAATGCAGGCTCATCTTTATTTACAATTCCACTTAAGAATATGTTTCCTTTGCTAATACAGCAGCTTTTATTACTTCTGGCAACCCTTGCCTACACACACTACTCAATTAGGGGACACCTTGAGGTCATTATGGAATAATTACTCATTTGTTATTGATGACAAATGTGCTTTTGGCATGGGAACCACTGTCTATTAGCGCAGTGCAAGTGCAGTAGAGCCGTGCCAGTAATTCCCATGCCGACATCCCATGTAGTGGATCCGCTTGGCTTCCTGTCTCCCAACTTTTAAAATGCCCATTTAGCACTCCCATTCTGATCATCAATTTAAAGCAGAGGTCATCTGATGTGTAATTACTGGAAGACTTTAAGGGGTTGACGTCATCGTCTGCATCCCAAATGGCACCCTATTTCCTATATAGTGCACTACTTTTGAAAAAAAAGTTGTGCACTATGTAAGGAATAAGATGCCATTTGGGACAAAGCCTTTCTCTTTTCGAAACACATGACCATCTGGGGCTAGGGCTTGATGGCAACAGTCATAAAGGATTAGGCCGCAAGTCGACAGACTTCTACAACTTTGTTTGCTAATGTGTTTTACTGCATAAGTGAGGGGATGGGGGCATGCATTTCACTAATGGACTAAATTAAGAATGACAGCCCAGAAAAGACATTAGACTTATGGTATTTTTTTCTGGCAGAAAACTAGTTTTTACATTTGCTGCCCACATGCAATCATCATTTGTCCTTCTATATCTGGAAAAAATCAAATATGATCAGATTAAATTCATACTCAATCTTGAGAGAGTAGATTTAATTGAAGCACGGTATACAGCAACAAAGAAAACTGTTAGGGAGATTGACAAATCATTATACAGATAAACTTTTTAACTGTACAAAAATAAAGATTCTATATTTTCACAAAAGCAATTGTGGCAAATTACTGAGTCAAACAACTAAGAAAGCATAGAAATAAACAAGTGAGAATATATATTGTCTCTACTCATGTTTATGGCATATAAAACTTTATACTTAAGGTATCTAAATCAAACTGTATGCTACAGAAAGATGAACTTGTTAGTCCAGTGATATGGCTCTTTGGGTACCTCCACAGTTAAACTAATTTGCCATTGAAAAGGCAGCAAACATCTAAAAACAGGAATGTGCATTACAATAGCCCAAATGGTATCAACTGCCCTAGAAACAAACAAATGACTTGACTTTTAAATACAAGGTTATCTGTGCATATGAGAAAAATGTACACAAAAATCATAGGTTAAAGTATGTCTTGTCATCATAAAAAATTGTAGGGAGTAATCATTCAACGAATCATAGCATACATTCTTTCTTACACAAAAACAATTATGTTAGCGAGAAACAAAGTGTACTGGTTGGGATACTGTGGAAGCTAGGCGGTTCAAAAATATAAATAAATCACACTTTACATTTGCCATACGAAAACAAATATTTTGAACAGGTAGAATGAAAGCGGCTTAGCAGTCTTGAGCACAGAAGACATGCTGGGTTTATATTTGCACTTGGTGAGAGATGCAACATCAAATTTCAAAACAACATTTTCCATATTAGCAGTGAATACATCAAATTGGGAGAGCATCCGTGTGAATATTACACTAACAATCCTTATTCAACAAATATACTTAAATACCCATGTACATGAGGATACATACATAAGATTAAATCAAACACATCATATCCCAGCTCTCTAAAATATAATTTTGCTAAGCATTTATTACACTTAGGCTTAAAACTAGGATGTCTAATGTAAGAATAATAACTCATTTATCAGCATATGTGTCTCAAAACAGAAATTAGATATCGCACCTTCCAGAACAGAAAACAAAACAATGACACAGAAGAATAACATGGTTGAATAAGAAATGACAGATACCATACCAGGAATTTAGTTAGAAATTACAACTTTTTTCCAACAATCACACATTACATTTCAATCTCTCAAAATTTAAAATGTTCTACGTAAAAACACAAATCAAAAAGCAAACGCATGCTTAAAACATGATCGTTCACAAAAACAAAACTGTCATTATACTCAATCCTCAAGACTGCTAAGCCAATACCATTTTATTGCAAAAACTAGACAAAATAGATTATACTACATCTTGTTCAAAGACACATACATAAAAATAAAATAAAAAGTATACTCAAGACGAGTATATCCCAAAATTGCCAAGTAAAATATCAGTTTTTAGGTTGAGTTATTCTACAGCGAATACATTACAAAAAGGAAAGGTACGACGCAAAGTTTTGAAAATATACTTTAGAAACGTCAATAGTACTGTTAATAGTTCTCTTTTCGTCTCAATGATTCCAAAGTCTTAATTAGATGGGTGTCCACTCTAATGCTCCTGGAAGACATTTTAAAAAGGAAAATGTTATGTAGTTTACCATGTACGCAAGAGCACATCCCAATACACACATGCATGTAAACTCTTCAAGACTTGCCAGTAATAGTTTTAACATACACTGAGTGTACAAAACATTAAGAACAGCTGTGATCCCTTATTGACGTCACTTGTTAAATCCACATCAATCAGTGTAGATGAAGGGGAAGAGAAAGATTAAATAAGGATTTTAAAGCCTTGATACAATGAGACATTATTATTGTGTATGTGTGCCATTCAAAGGGTGAATGTGTAAGACAAAAGATTTAAGTGCCTTTGAATGGGGTATGGTAGTATGTGTCAAGAACTTCAATGCTGCTGGGTTTTTCACGCTTAACAGTTTCCCGTGTGTATCAATAACGGTCCACCACCCAAAGGACATCAAGCCAACTTGACACAACTGTGGGAAGCATTGTAGTCAACACGGGTCAGCATCCCTGTGGAACGCTTTGGACACCTTGTAGAGTCCATGCCCCGACGAATTGAGGCTGTTCTGAGGGCAAAATGGAGGAGGTAGGTGCAACTCAATGTTAGGAAGGTGTTCTTAATGTTTTGTACACTCAGTCTATATAAAGAGAAAGTGCTGTTTAGCGGCAGAGCTGTTCATAGGCAGAGCAGGCACTTTAAAGAGGCAGAGAGAGCTGTGTTGAGGCAGAAACAGAGCTGTTTGAAGGCAGAGACAGAGCTGTTCAGAGAGAGCTGTTTAGAAGCAGAAACAGAGCTGATTAGAGACATAAGTTTAGAGGCAGAGTGGTTTAGAGGCAGAGACAGAGCTGTTCAGAGACAGAGCTTGTTTAAAGACAGAGAGCTGTTTAGAGTCATAAAGAGGGAGACCTAATTAGTGGAAGAAACCATTGTTTAGAGAGCTGTTTAGAGCCAGTGTTAGTATAAGTTTGGCAGTGTTGTACATTACCTGAAGATCTGGGCCCTGGGTTGCCTGTGCACCCGGCCAGAGGTACGCTCCCTGCTGCCTGTAATATTCTGCCATAGCTGCACTGTAGTCTGGGAGTGAGCTCTGCTGCTGAGATGTCTGACCTTTTGGGACACAAGCGTATAGACATTCCGAGAAAACAGCATCAAATAACGCTATCACAATTGGAATTGCAATCTTGATTATGTCTAAAGACAACTGACAAAATGAATGAGACTACTCTTGTTTCTTATAATAATCCTCCCATGCTTTACTGTAGTCATGGACAATACTCTGAGCTTGGGTCTTTTGGCCTGCAAACACAGCGTTATCTGCAATGTCTACTACTGGAGATATACTGCTCCAAACGCCAAACCTCAAGCTTTGCTGCAGTTGCACTAAATGTATGGCAAAAATATTGCAATTGTTCAAAAAGTCATGTGGGTATGACAGGGTTTTTACTGTCTCAGAGCACTTGCCTAGCTTTTTATAATACTGCTCCCAAGCTGTAGAGTAGTCCATCTGGCCTGCCTGGGATCCATTGTGACCTGTACCCAAATAAAATAACAATGCATTAAATTTTGAACAAATACCAGTGTATTTCAAATGGACTGTAACTTTTTTTCCCCTTGCGATACAGCCTTTTGCCCAAACATGTCAGAAGTAATTTGATTTGGGAATAATAGGAACATTTAAATGAAATGGTTGACTAACTAAAAGCCTTTCTGGCAATTTCTTGACAATCTTTATGTGTTATTTGTTGCACATTTATGTTTCCCCAACATCATTGGTTCAAGCCATGGTAGACTCCCCTTTCAATTGGCTTAGAAGTAAAATAGATGAGTGGATGAAAGCTAATGTGTACCTTCTACACCTGGTTCACTGCACGATTAATCCAATTTACATCGAAATTGTGATATTGACACGTGCAATATACATATCGCAAGAGGCGGCGAAATTATCAAATGCCACTCAGCCGCATGCAACGTCTGTTTTTATAGTTTACTCGCTGTTACTTAGGATTTTTTAGATGCTTGAGCAGCAATTTCCCACAACTACTTCACCGATTACTGAGCACCCCGAGATGAGCAAATACTCAGAGGACACCGTTATCCTGGACACATCGAACTCTGACAATCGGCTTGTATGCATTTATGAGTCTTAACTTACATTTGAGAGATATTTGTAAGACACTGAAATGAGCAAAATGTTGCAGAGTCCATCTTTACATGTCTATTTCATATACAGTGCATTCAAAAAGTATTCAGACCCCTTGACTTTTTCCACATTGTTACGTTACGGCCTTATTCTAAAACAGATTAAATTGTTTCCCCCCCTCAATCTACACATAATACACCATAATGACAAAGCAAAAACAGGGTTTTGACATTTTTGCAAATTTATTACAAATTTTAAAAACTTAAATATTACATTTACATAAGTATTCAGATTACAGCCTCAATCCTTCTTTGGTATGACACTACAAGCTTGGCACACCTGTATTTAGGGAGTTTCTCACATTCTTCTTTGCAGATCCTCTAAAGCTCTGTCAGGTTGGATGGGGAGCGTCGCTGCACAGTTATTTTCAGATCTCTCCAGAGATGTTCGAACAGGTTCAAGTCCAGGCTCCGGCTGGGCCACTCAAGAACATTCAGAGACTTGTCTTGAAGCTACTCCTGCGTTGTTCTGGCTGTGTGCTTAGGGTTGTTGTACTGTTGAAAGGTGAACCTTCACCCCAGTCTGACGTTCTGAGCCCTCTAGAGCAGGTTTTCATCAAGGGTCTCTCTGTACTTTTCTCAGTTCATCTTTCCCTTGAGCCTGACTAGTTTCCCAGTCCTTGCCGCTGACAAACATCACCACCTCATGATGCTGCCACCACGCTTCACCGTAGGGATAGTGCCAGGTTTCCTTCAGACATGACGCTTGGCATTCAGGCCAAAGAGTTCAATCTTGGTTTCATCAGACCAGAGAATCTTGTTTCTCATGGTCTGAGTCCTTTAGGTGCCTTTTGGCAAACTCCAAGCGGGCTGTCATGTGCCTTCAACTGAGGAGTGGCTTCCGTCTGGACACTCTACCATAAAGGCCTGATTGGTGGAGTGCTACAGAGATGGCTGGCCTTCTGGAAGGTTCTCCAATCTCCACAGAGGAACTCAGGTTCTTGGTCACCTCCCTGACAAAGGCCCTTCTTCCACGGTTGCTCAGTTTGGCCGTGCAACCAGCTCTAGGAAGAGTCTTGGTGGTTCCAAACTTCTTCCATTTAAGAAAGAAGGAGGCCATGGTGTTCTTGGGGACCTTCAATGCTGCAGAACGTTTTTGGTACCCTTCCCCAGATCTGTGCCTTGACACAATCCTGTCTCGGAGCTCTCTGACATGCACTGTCAACTGTGGGACATTATATACACAGGTTTATGCCATTTCAAATCATATCCAATCAATTGAATTTACCATAGGTGGACTCAAAATCAAGTTGTAGAAACAACTCAAGGATGGTCAACGGAAACAGGATGCACCTCAGCTCAATTTCAAGTCTCATAGCAAAGGGTCTGAATACTTACAGTTGAAGTCGGAAGTTTACATACATCTTAGCCAAATACATTATACTCAGTTTTTCACAATTCCTGACATTTAATAATAGTAAAAATTCCCTATCTTAGGTCAGTTAGGATCACCACTTTATTTTAAGAATGTGAAATGTCAGAATAATAGTAAAGAGAATGATTTATTTAAGCTTTTATTTCTTTCATCACATTCCCAGTGGGTCAGAAGTTTACATACACTCAATTAGTATTTGGTAGCGTTGCCTTTAAATTGTTTAACTTGGGTCAAACGTGTCAGGTAGCTTTCCACAAGCTTTCCACAATAAGTTGGGTGAATTTTGGCCCCTCCTTGCTCGCACACGCTTTTTCAGTTCTGCCCACACATTTTCTATAGGATTGAGGTTAGGGCTTTGTGATGGCCACTCCAATACCTTGACTTTGTGGTTCTTAAGCCATTTTGCCACAACTTTGGAAGTATGCTTGGGGTCATTGTCCATTTGGAAGACCCATTTACGACCAAGCTTTAACCTTCTGACTGATGTCTTGAGACATCATTTTCCTTCCTCATAATGCCATCTATTTTGTAAAGTGCACCAGTCCCTCCTGCAGAAAAGCACCCCCACAACATGATGCTGCCACTCCCGTGCTTCATGGTTGGGATGGTGTTCTTCGGCTTGCAAGCCTCCCCTTTTTCCTCCAAACATAACGATGGTCATTATGGCCAAACGGTTGCATTTTTGTTTCATCAGACCAGAGGACATTTCTCCAAAACGTACGATCTTTGTCCCCATGTGCAGTTGCAAACCGTTGTCTGGCTTTTTTATGGCGGGTTTTGGAGCAGTGGCTTCTTCCTTGCTGAGCGGCCTTTCATGTTATGTCGATATAGGACTTGTTCTGTGGATACAGATACTTTTGTACCCGTTTCCTCCAGCTTCTTCACAAGGTCCTTTGCTGCTGTTCTGGGATTGATTTTCACTTTTCGCACTAAAGTACATTTAACTCTAGGAGACAGAACGCGTCTCCTTCCTGAGCGGTATGACGGCTGCGTGGTCCCATGGTGTTTATACTTGCGTACTATTGTTTGTACAGATGAACGTGGTACCTTCAGGCGTTTGAAAATTGCTCCCAAGGACGAACCAGACTTGTGGAGGTCTACAATGTTTTTCTGATGTCTTGGCTGATATCTTTTGATTTTCCCATGATGTCAAGCAAAGAGGCACTGAGTTTGAAGGTAGGCATTGAAATACATCCCCAGGTACACCTCCAATTAACTCAAATGATGCCAATTAGCCTATCAGAAGCTTCTAAAGCCATGACATAATTTTCTGGAACTTTCCAAGCTGTTTAAAGGAACAGTCAATTTAGTGCATGTAAACTTCTGACCCAGTGGAATTGTGATAGTGAATTATAAGTGAAATAACCGGTATAGAGTGGTTGAAAAGGGAGTTTTAATGACTCCAATCTAATTGTATGTAAACTTACGACTTCAACTGTATGTAAATAAGGTATTTTTATTTTTATTAATTTACACAAAAAATGTAAAACATGTTTTCACTGTCATTTTTATTTTATTTTTTTATTTTATTTATCTGTTATTTTACCAGGTAAGTTGACTGAGAACACGTTCTCATTTTCAGCAACGACCTGGGGAATAGTTACAGGGGAGAGGAGGGGGATGAATGAGCCAATTGTAAACTGGGGATTATTAGGTGACCGTGATGGTTGAGGGCCAGATTGGGAATTTAGCCAGGACACCGGGGTTAACACCCCTACTCTTACGATAAGTGCCATGGGATCTTTAATGACCTCAGAGAGTCAGGACACCCGTTTAACGTCCCATCCGAAAGACGGCACCCTACACAGAGCAGTGTCCCCAATCACTGCCCTGGGGCATTGGGATCTTTGTTTAGACCAGAGGAAAGAGTGCCTCCTACTGGCCCTCCAACACCACTTCCAGTAGCATCTGGTCTCCCATCCAGGGACTGACCAGGACCAACCCTGCTTAGCTTCAGAAGCAAGCCAGCAGTGGTATGCAGGGTGGTATGCTGCTGCTGGTATTGTGTATAGATTGATGAGGACATTATTTAATTTAACCTATTTTAGATTAAGGCTGTACTGTAACAAAATGTGGAAAAAGGGAAGGGGTCTGAATACCTTCCGAATGCACAGTAAACACAGTGTAAAATTATTTCAAAACAATGTTTAAGCTGAGAAAATATAAATACAAAGTAATTGCTGCAGCGTTTTAGCCAAGTGCAACCAGCTTGATCGTTGCGTTGACCATTCTGTTTCAGTGGTGAACATAGAGATCAGCCTGGTTCCACCATGTTAGCGGAGTTAATATTAATTGTAAAATACAAGACAACGTTGCCAAATGTTTACGAGATGTGCTTAAGACAAGTTGTAGCGCTAAGGTGACTTACTGTGGTCTTGCTGGCCTTGAGGCTGCCATGTTTGATAACCAGTCCCCCATCCCCCTGTCATTAAAGTCTGGGCTCCACTGCCACAACTGATCAAGACAGAAAGCAGGCAGAACGACAGCAACACAAAGAAAATGCATATAGTAGACAAAAAATGACAGGGACGAACAGAAACTGTGACTTACTTTTGATGAGTTGCAGGGCTTTGAGTGTAAGGGCTCAACCCAAAACTACCATTGCTCACTATTCCTGAGCCCTGGGAAAAAAACGAGACATTCAACATTGTTAACTAGAGTAAAAAACGACAGTTAAATTAATTTAAATCATGGTGGTATTTATTTAGTCGACTAACAGTTAATAATGAAACATAGAAATTGCAGGCAATTTGCCTAGGTACCCATGCCTAGCTTTTATTTGTTATTTAACCAAGAAAATACCATTGAGACTCTTTTTCAAGGGAGACCTGGCCAAGAAGGCAGCAACAATCAATACATTACATAATTAAAACATACAACATGATCCAGCCTAAAAACAGCATTTAAACTCTGTAACAGAGTCTCCATCAATATTTTAAATTCATTCAGTGGCACTAACAAATCTAGATGAAGCATGGATTGTAGACTATTCCATGCGTCTTGTGCACAAGAAGAGAAGGCAGTCATGCTTAATACTGTGAAGGTCCTGGGGACTTTAAGTAGCAACCACCTAGCAGACCGGGTATGGTAACTGCTGGTGGTAAAGGAGACCAGACTACAGAGGTAAAGAGGGAGTTTACCCAAAAGGGCTTTGTAGATGAACACATACAAATGTATCTTTCTGCGCATATAAAGGGAGGTCCAACCTACCATTTGGTACAATGTGCAATGGTGGGTGAGTGTCTTGGCATTTGTAATAAAGTGCAAGGATGCATGATAAACAGAGCCCAGTCTCTGTAAGACGGAGGTGGCCATAAGCGGGAAGCAAGCCTCATTACAAAAATAAAAACCCAATTTCAGCTACCCAAACTCATTGCTCCATCCAAACGCTACGCCACGCCCACGAACGTTAGTTTCTTCTCCGCAATGAGTCTGGATCTAAGTACTTCCACAATGATTGTTCCCAGAAACCGATGGGTTGGGCCAGAGTAAGAACATACGTGGGTAAAGCGGCATTGTGAAAATTCACCATTGGCTTTGATAGTCTGAATTGTTAAGAGATTATCCATTCGCTGGTGACTTTGTTTTGTACAACACCCCTCATTTTGATGTCTCCACGAACAACTTCAAAGACGGCCATCTCAGACTGAAGTATGTAGCGAACACAGAGCAGTGGAAAAATTCTGTTTAAGTCGTCAGGCAATACAGTTTAAGTCGCCAGGCAATAGGTAGTCGTGTTGACTTATCGAGACTTAGTCTTTGGACTTAAAGGCACTTGACTTGGGGGAACTTACTCCGATCTTGTCGTCAATGAGCTGGCATGCTACCTCCATCTGTTGCGGGGTGCCTCTGATGGAGAAGACGCGAACATTGGGGTCGGTGTTGGGAGGGGGGTTCCTCTGCAGCTCCACGTGGGCTCCAGACTGCTGGTTGATACTCTTGATGGTATCTCCGCCTGGACAAACAACACACATCATCACACCACACGAGACCACTGATGGCTGGGAATAACACATCCTTTGTTATCGCCCTTGATGTTTTGGATGCAATAGTGTTGGGCCGATATATGATAATGTTGGGAATTGGCAATATTTGACCTCGATGATATATGGTTAAGATATCGTGATGCGCAAGATTATTCTCCATTTGAAATCAAAACCGTGCAGTTTAACTAAATTATTTTTAAATGACGAATGATGTTTTTCAACATAACAGTATTTTTAATGAGCAACTATATTATCACAAATAAGTACACAAATAGCTCAGTCTGGAATTATTTAGTCATTAGCGGCGCAAAACGATATCGGATATCCCTTTAAATCTTTTGATGATAATATGATCAACCAGTACTTCACCTGCATTCATACACATTGCATATAAAAAGGTGCATTTCTAATATTATGACTCAATGGCCGAGAGGTTTGGAGTTTGTATTTGAAGTGTAAGGGAATGTTGTACGCTTATTAACTAAAAAAGGAAGCAAAAAAGTATACACCTCTCCACGTCTCAATTTTCCTTTACATCGGTGAAAATTTGCAACAAAAATAGATCGCACTTCCCACTGACCCAACATAAAGGGTGAGTGCCACCTGATGAGTGCCACCAGTCTATGTGTTGTCTGCAACTCGACTTCTGTATGTGGGGAGCAATTACACATCACGTCAGAATCATTACGGCTGGGGAAGGATTTTTTTATTTTATTAAACCGTATCCCTTTTTTTTTTGTTTTGAATTTTGCAGTCTGTGGCTCTTTTGAAGCGAGCAGGGCAGGCATTCAGAAATCGGTTCCCCCCTGTGCCAAGTCCTCTCAAAGACCCCGGACGGCCACCCGTTCCTTCCACCTCGACTCAAAAGAGCAGGCTGGCTTCTCGAGTAGGGGCCGCTGATGTCCGAACATCAATTACATGTTTGTTCACATTTTGGTGACACGTTGTCAACCCCGCTTGAACCCGGGCTGAAAAAGCCGGAGAAAAGAGTCCTCCTCCCGCTGCCAATAGACTACCCCGGGGCCATAAACCCATTGTCAACCAAATTAAACTTCTGCTTTAATGAAGCCATTATGAGGTCTCCAGTCAGAAGGAGAGAGGAATAAAGGCACTGACTATTCAGTGCCAAGGAGTGGGCCATGGTTAGTGGAGATAATAAGGCCCTCTCAATGAAGCTGCTGGTTCAGGTTGCCAGAGACAGAGAGGGGGATTTGGATTTAAGATTAATTTATATGAGGGAGACGCAGGACCACTAAGTACTATTTCTTATATGTGAATAAGAGTTTGTAGCAGTCAAACCCACATTATCTTTTCGTACGACCTGTATGATTGCGTGTGCCACGGGTGTTAACCGTACCTGTTGTTCAGACGCGGGTGTATTAAAATGTAGCTTTAATCTGTGCAGAGGAATTAGGTTGGAAATTAATTTCTGAATGGTTTAGAGACAGTGTTGTACGAATGCATTTGGAAAGTCAATCAAGTTGTTGGATAAACTAGCATTTGTGAAGAATTTAGTAAACAGTGTAGGTAGGTCCTGATCATGTATGTCTACTATCAATATTGTTGTGCAAAACACTTGCATCCATTTCCTACCATTTCAGATACCTGCTGCTAGCATTCAGTAGCACAAGTAGCGGAAGGCAGAACTCTGTTATGACTTAACTTCTCTAGGGTAGGGGGCAGCATTCTGAATTTTGGATGAAATGCATGCCCAAATTAAACTGCCTGCTTCTCGGGCCCAGAAGATATGATATGCATATAACTGGTAGATTTGGATAGAAAACTCTCTAAACTGTTAAAATAGTGTCTGTGAGTATAACAGAACTGATTTGGCAGGCGAAAACCTGAGAAAAATCCATTCAGGAAGTCGTTTTTTTTGTTGGTTTTGTAGTTTTCTATTCAATGCCATTACAGTATCCATTGACTTAGGACTCAAATTGCAGTTTCTATGCCTTCCACTAGATGTCAACAGTCTTTAGAAATTGTTTCAGGCTTATATTCTGAAAAATGAGGAAGTAAGAGCAGTCTGAATGAGTGGACCCTAAAGTGTCACAGAGCTTTTTCATGCGCGCGACCAAGAGAGTGCGTTTCTTGTTTACCTTTTAAATTGACGACGTTATTGTCCGGTTGAAATATTATCGATTATTTAGGCTAAAAACAACCTGAGGTTTGAATATAAACATCGTTTGACATGTTTCTATGAACTTTACGGATACAATTTTGATTTTTTGTCTGCCTGTTTTGAGCCTGTTGATTACTGAAGAAAACACGCAAACAAAACAGAGATTTTTGGATATAAAGAGACTTTATCGAACAAAAGGAACATTTATTGAGTAAATGAATGTCTGCTGAGTGCAACCATATGAAGATCATCAAAGGTAAGGGATTCATTTTATCTCTATTTCTGACCTGTGTAACTGTTCTACTTGGCTGGTTACTGTTTGTAATGATTTGTCTACTGGGCTATGTTCTCAAATAATCGTAAGGTATGCTTTCGCCGTAAAGCATTTTTTAAATCTGACACTGTGTTTGGATTCAAAAGAAGTTAATCTTTAAACCTATGTAAAATATGTTTTGTTTTCTGAATTTTTATAATGAGTATTTCTGTATTTGAATTTGGCGCCCAGCAGTTTCACTGGCTGTTGAAGAGGTGGGACGCTAACGTCTCACGTACCCAAGAGAGGTTAACAAGTGAATTCAATTGCCACATTGTAAGTACTTCCCAAGTTGATAATATTTTCTTATTATTGACATAGGAAGTACTTACAAGGTGGCAATTGAATATATATATACATATACAGTTGAAGTCGGAAGTTTACATACATCTTAGCCAAATACATTTAAACTCAGTTTTACACAATTTCTGACATTTAATCCTTGTAAAAATTAGTTAGGATCACCACATAATTTTAATAACGTGAAATGTCAGAATAATAGTAGAGAGAATGATTTATTTAAGCTTTTATTTCTTTCATCACATTCAAAGTGGGTCAGAAGTTTACGTGCACTCAATTAGTATTTGGTAGCATTGCCTTTAAATTGTTTAACTTGGGTCAAATGTGTCGCGTAGCCTTCCACAAGCTTCCCAAAATAAATTGGGTGAATTTTGGCCTATTCCTCCTGACAGAGCTGGTTTCAACTGAGTTAGGTTTGTAGGCCTCCTTGCTTGCAAAATGTTTTTCAGTTCTAACCAAACATTTTCTATTGGATTGAGGTCAGGGCTTTGTGATGGCCACTCCAATACCTTGACTTTGTTGTCCTTAAGTCATTTTGCAACAGCTTTGGAAGTATGCTTTGGGTCATTGTCCATTTGGAAGACCCATTTGCGACCAAGTTTTAACTTCTTGACTGATGTCTTGAGATGTTGCTTCAATATATCCATATATCCAATATAATCTGTCTGTAAACAATTGTTGGAAAAATTACTTTTGTCATCCATAACGTAGATGTCCTAAACGACTTGCCAAAACTATAGTTTGTTAACAAGAAATTTGTGGAGTGATTGAAAAACGTACGTAAACTTCCAACTTCAACTGTATATACACACACATATACACACAATCGTTCAAAAGTTTGAATAGGTTAGAGCCAGGCAACTCTGGGATGCTGGCCTTCTAGGCAGAGTTCCTCTGTCCAGTGTCTGTGTTCTTTTGCCCATCTTAATCTTTTATTATTATTGGCCAGTCTGAGATATGGCTTTTTATTTGCAACCCTGGATAGAAGGCCAGCATCCCGGAGTTGCCTCTTCACTGTTGACGTTGAGACTGGTGTTTTGCGGGTACTATTTAATGAAGCTGTCAGTTGAGGACTTGTGAGGCGCCTGTTTCTCAAACTAGACACTAATGTACTTGTCCTATTGCTCAGTTGTGCACCGGGGCCTCCCACTCCTCTTTCTATTCTGGTTAGAGCCAGTTTGCGCTGTTCTGTAAAGGGAGTAGTACACAGCGTTGTATGAGATCTTCAGTTTCTTGGCAATTTCTCGCATGGAATAGCCTTCATTTCTCAGAACAAGAATAGACGGACGAGTTTCAAAATCAAGATCTTTGTTTCTGGCCAATTTGAGCCTGTAATCGAACCCACGAATGCTGATGCTCAACTAGTCTAAAGAAGGCCAGTTTTATTGCTTCTTTAAATCAGCACAACAGTTTTCAGCTATGCTAACATAATTGCAAAAGGGCTTTCTAATGATCAATTAGCCTTTTCAAATGATAAACTTGGATTTGGCAACACAATGTGCCATTGGAACATAGGAGTGATGGTTGCTGATAATGGGCCTCTGTACGCCTGTGTATTCCATAAACAATCTGCCGGTTCCAGCTACAATAGTCATTTACAACATTAACAATGTCTACACTGTACTTCTGATCAATTTGATGTTATTTTAATGGATAAAAATGTGCTTTTTTTTCAAAAACAAGGACATTTCTAAGTGACCCCAAACTTTTGAACGGTACTGTGTGTGTGTATGTATGTACAGTGGGGAGAACCAGTATTTGAAACACTGCCGATTTTGCAGGTTTTCCTACTTACAAAGCATGTAGAGGTTTGTAATTTTTATCATAGGTACACTTCAACTGTGAGAGACGGAATCTAAAACAAAAATCCAGAAAATCACATTGTATGATTTTTAAGTAATTAATTTGCATTTTATTGCATGACATAAGTATTTGATACATCAGAAAAGCAGAACTTAATATTTGGTACAGAAACCTTTGTTTGCAATTACAGAGATCATACGTTTCCTGTATTTCTTGACCAGGTTTGCACACACTGCAGCAGGGATTTTGGCCCACTCCTCCATACAGACCTTCTCCAGATCCTTCAGGTTTTGGGGCTGTCGCTGGGCAATACGGACTTTCAGCTCCCTCCAAAGATTTTCTATTGGGTTCAGGTCTGGAGACTGGCTAGGCCACTCCAGGACCTTGAGATGCTTCTTACGGAGCCACTCCTTAGTTGCCCTGGCTGTGTGTTTTGGGTCGTTGTCATGCTGGAAGACCCAGCCACGACCCATCTTCAATGCTCTTACTGAGGGAAGGAGGTTGTTGGCCAAGATCTCGCGATACATGGCCCCTTCCATCCTCCCCTCAATACGGTGCAGTCGTCCTGTCCCCTTTGCAGAAAAGCATCCCCAAAGAATGATGTTTCCACCTCCATGCTTCACGGTTGGGATGGTGTTCTTGAGGTTGTACTCATCCTTCTTCTTCCTCCAAACACGGTGAGTGGAGTTTAGACCAAAAAGCTCTATTTTTGTCTCATCAGACCACATGACCTTCTCCCATTCCTCCTCTGGATCATCCAGATGGTCATTGGCAAACTTCAGACGGGCCTGGACATGCGCTGGCTTAAACAGGGGGACCTTGCGTGCGCTGCAGGATTTTAATCCATGACGGCGTAGTGTGTTACTAATGGTTTTCTTTGAGACTGTGGTCCCAGCTCTCTTCAGGTCATTGACCAGGTCCTGCCATGTAGTTCTGGGCTGATCCCTCACCTTCCTCATGATCATTGATGCCCCACGAGGTGAGATCTTGCATGGATCCCCAGACCGAGGGGTGATTGCCCGTCATCTTGAACTTCTTCCATTTTCTAATAATTGCGCCAACAGTTGTTGCCTTCTCACCAAGCTGCTTGCCTATTGTCCTGTAGCCCATCCCAGCCTTGTGCAGAAATTACAGACCTCTACATGCTTTGTAAGTAGGAAAACCTGCAAAATCGGCAGTGTATCAAATACTTGTTCTCCCCACTGTATGTATGTATGTATGTATGTATGTATGTATGTATGTATGTATGTATGTATGTATGTATGTATATGACTAACACACTATGCACCCCTTTAAGGAATTTCGTACAGGATTGTTCTATCGCCATGCCCATATATTACACACTGGGGTTAGGAAGGAACATGGCTCGTCGCTTTGGTTGTCCCCTTCTTCTCACTAGGGTTGTGGTGGAATTCAAGGGTTTGTGGGGGATGTAGGTCTGACAGAGGGGTGAGCAGAGGCACTGGCTGCATGTGGCATCGTAAAGACATTAATCACTGTGCCGAAAAGGGCGTCATGACAGGGCACAGAACGGCTGCCTTCCATCCACATTGGCCCGTTTCTTATGGTAATGCAAAGATGGGGCCCTCTGCAACCAGGTTTATTTGTCCCATTCACCTCTGCACAGAAGGCACTTGACATTTCTATTGCTCAGTTCTTTATTATAGGTGAAGCCCCCCCCCCCTTCAACCGACCCACCCTAAACACAAATACCCCCGCCGCGGCTCGCACACTCGCGGCGAGCCAATCGCTAAATGGTCAATGACTTTTACATAGCAGGCAATAGAGTGAGCATGAATAGCAAATAAGCTAATTCGAAATCGTCATTCCCTCATTTGAGCCCATTGCCCGGAAAACGGATCTCATTAGAAGGACCGGGGCAATCTTCCAGATGATTGAGGGCTGTTATAATGAAACTCAAACAATTAATATCACATTACTTCACATGCATTATTCCCCTCATTAAGCACTTTACGTAGGAGAGAATAGCACTTTTAAAAGCCATATATATATATATATATATATATATATATATATATATATATATATATATATATATATATATACACACACACACACACACACACACAAGTGCAGGGGGAGAAAGTGAGAAACATAAAGGGGAAGAGGGACTCCATGGCCACCCAGGTGCTTCTGGCACATTAGAGAAACTTAGTAACTTTCATTCTAAGAAATCCGATGGGGGAAAAAAAATGCACTTCGCGAAAGGGATTGTTAAACATAACTAGAAAAGTACAATGTGGTGTGCATGCTAGCTTGTGAAGGATTGATTGATAGGATAGCCTGACCATGTGAAAGTTGGTTTGGTGCCTAGCTTGAGCAGGCCAAGAGTTTGTGGGTTATTTATACACTGAACAAAAATATGAAAGAAACATGTAAAATCCCAGAAATGTTCCATAAGAACAAAAAGCTTCTCAAATGTTGTGCACACATTTGTTGACATCACTGTTAGTGAGCATTTAGCTTTGACACTCATTCTGATTGGCTGGGCCTTGCTCCACAGTGGGCCTATGCCCTCCCAGGCCCACCCATGGCTGCGCCACTGCCCAGTCATGTGAAATCCATAGGTTAGGGCATAATGAACTTATTTAAATTGACTGACTTCCTTATATGAACTGTAACTCAGTAAGATCGTTGAAATTGTTGCATGGTGCATTTATATTTTTATTCAGTATAGTTACAGTTGATAAAAGTATTTGAAGTTAGGACTTGGTGTCTCTAGCTTGAACGGTTCAAGAGTCACAGTTGGTGGGTTAATTTATGCAAATGCATTCACATTTATATACAGTGCATTCGGAAAGTATTCAGACCCCTTGACTTTTTACACATTTTCATATGGTACAGCCTTATTCAAAATGGATAACATTTATTTTTTTCCTTATCAATCTACACACAACACCCCATAATGACAAAGCGAAAACAGGTTTTTAGAAATGTTTGCCAATTTATTAAAAATAAAAACAGAAATACCTTATTTATATAAGTACTCAGACCCATTGCTATGAGACTCGAAATTGAGCTCCGGTGCATCCTGTTCCCATTGATCATCCTTGAGATGTTTCTACAACTTGATTGGAGTCCACCTGTGGTAAAATCAATTGATTGGACATGATTGGGAAAGGCACACACCTGTCTATATAAGGTCCCACAGTTGACAGTGCATGTCAGAGCAAAAACCAAGCCATGAGGTCAAAGGAATTGTCCGTAGAGCTCCGAGGTAAAGATTTGGGGAAGGGTACCAAAAAATGTCTGCAGCATCGAAGGTCCCCAAGAACACAGTGGCCTCCTTCATTCTTGAATGGAAGAAGTTTGGAACCATCAAGACTCTTCCTAGAGCTGGTCCCCCGGCCAAACTGAGCAATCAGGTGAGAAGGGCCTTGGTCATGGAGGTGACCAAGAACCCAATGGTCACTCTGACAGAGCTCCAGAGTTCCTCTGTGGAGATGGGAGAACCTTCCAGAAGGACAACCATCTCTGCAGAACTACACCAACTTAGGTGTTTATGGTAGAGTGGCCAGATGGAAGACACTCCTCAGTAAAAGGCACAACAGCCTGCTTGGAGTGTGCCAAAAAACACCTAAAGGACTCTCAGACCATGAGAAACAAGATTCTCTGGTCTGATGAAACCAAGATTGAACTCTTTGGCCTGAATGCCAAACGCCAAGCCTGGAGGAAACCTGGCACCATCCCCGGTGAAGCATGGTGGTGGAAGCATCATACTGTGGGGATGTTTTTCAGCGACAGGGACTGGGAGACTAGTCAGGATCGAGGGATCCTCTGACACCGCCTGGTGTAGAGGTCCTGGATGGCAGGCAGCTTTGCCCCAGTGATGTACTGGGCCGTATGCACTACCCTCTGAAGTGCCTTGCGGTCAGAGGCCGAGCAATTGCCGTACCAGGCAGTGATGCAACCGGTCAGGATGCTCTCGATGTTGCAGCTGTAGAAAATTTTGAGGATCTCAGGACCCATGCCAAATCTTTTTAGTTTCCTGAGGGGGAAAAGGCTTTGTCGTGCCCTCTTCACGACTGTCTTGGTGTGTTTGGACCAATCTAGTTTGTTGTTGATGTGGACACCAAGGAATTTGAAGCTCTCAAGCTGCTCCACTACAGCCCCGTCGATGAGAATGGGGACATGCTCGGTGTTCCTTTTCCTGTAGTCCACAATCATCTCCTTAGTCTTGGTTACGTTGAGGGATAGGTTGTTATTCTGGCACCACACGGCCAGTTCTCTGACCTCCTCCCTATAGGCTGTCTCGTCGTTGTCGGTGATCAGGCCTACCACTATTGTGTCGTCAGCAAACTTAATGATGGTGTTGGAGTAGTGCCTGGCCATGCAGTTGTGGGTGAACAGGGAGTACAGGAGGGGACTGAGCACGCACCCCTGGGGAGCTCCAGTGTTGAGGATCAGCGTGGCAGATGTGTTGCTACATACCCTCACCACCTGGGGGCAGCTCGTCAGGAAGTCCAGGATCCAGTTGCAGAGGGAGGTGTTTAGTCCCAGGATCCTTAGCTTGGTGATGAGCTTTGAGGGCACTATGGTGTTGAATGCTGAGCTGTAGTCAATGAACAGCATTCTCACATAGGTGTTCTTTTGTCCAGGTGGGAAAGGGCAGTGTGGAGTGCAATAGCGATTGCATCATCTGTGGATCTGTTTGGGCAGTATGCAAATTGGAGTGGGTCTAGGGTTTCTGGGATAATGGTGTTGATGTGAGCCATTACCAGCACTTCATGGCTACGGACGTGAGTGCTACGGGTCTGTAGTCATTTAGTCAGGTTGCATTTGTGTTCTTGGGCACAGGGACTATGGCGGTCTGCTTGAAGCATGTTGGTATTACAGACTCAATCAAGGACATTTTGAAAATGTCAGTGAAGACACCTGCCAGTTGGTCAGCACATGCCCGGAGCACACGTCCTGGTAATCCGTCTGGCCCCGCAGCCTTGTGTATGAGCATAGAAGTGATTTAGCTCGTCTGGTAGGCTCGTGTCACTGGGCAGCTCGCAGCTGTGCTTCCCTTTGTAGTCTGTAATAGTTTGCAAGCCCTGCCACATCCGACGAGCATCGGAGCCGGTGTAGTATGATTCAATCTTAGCCCTGTATTGACGCTTTGCCTGTTTGCTGGTTCGTCGCAGGGCATAGCGTGATTTCTTGTAAGCTTCCGGGTTAGAGTCCCGCACCTTGAAAGCGGCAGCTCTACCCTTTAGCTCAGTGCGAATGTTGCCTGTAATCCATGGCTTCTGGTTGGGGTATGTACGTACAGTCACTGTGGGAACGACGTCCTCAATGCACTTATTGATAAAGCCAGTGACTGATGTGGTGTATTCCTCAATGTCATCGGAAGAATCCCGGAACATGTTCCGGTCTGTGATAGCAAAGCAGTCCTGTAGTTTAGCATCTGCTTCATCTGACCATTTTTTATAGACCGAGTCACTGGTGCTCCCTGCTTTAATTTTTTGCTTGTAAGCAGGAATCAGGAGGATAGAGTTGTGGTCGGATTTACCAAATGGAGGGCGAGGGAGAGCTTTGTGTGTGGAGTACAGGTGATCTATAATTTTTTCCCCCTCTGGTTGCACATTTAACATGTTGATAGAGATTTGGTAGAACTGATTTAAGTTTCCCTGCATTAAAGTCTCCGGCCACTAGGAGCACCGCCTCTGCAGTTGTTTGAGAGATGTCCAGCTTGTAGCCGAACATGCAGCATAGAGAAGACCAGCAAGGGGGCCCTCATCTGTGTGTGTGTTTGCGTGTGACCGACCAGTATCTTTGATGAGGGGCCAGGAGCTGATCTACGCTGCTATACCCATCAATGGGGCTCTGGAAAAGACCTCACCTCCAGCCTCACCTCTTGCCTGCTCTCCAATGGTCGCTGACGGGGAGAAAATAATTAGGTATGTTTAGTCTGTTCACCCACGACTGCGTGGCCATGCACGCCTCCAACTCAATCATCAAGTTTGCGGACGACACTACAGTGGTAGGCTTGATTACCAACAACGACGAGACGGCCTACAGGGAGGAGGTGAGGGCCCTCGGAGTGTGGTGTCAGGAAAATAAGCTCACACTCAACGTCAACAAAACAAAGGAGATGATTGTGGACTTCAGGAAACAGCAGAGGGAGCACCCCCCTATCCACATCGACGGGACAGTAGTGGAGAGGGTAGTAAGTTTTAAGTTCCTCGGCATACACATCACGGACAAACTGAATTGGTCCACCCACACAGACAGCGTTGTGAAAAAGGTGCAGCAGCGCCTTTTCAACCTCAGGAGGCTGAAGAAATTCGGCTTGTCACCAAAAACACTCACAAACTCCTACAGATGCACAATCGAGAGCATCCTGTTGGGCTGTATCACCGCCTGGTACGGCAACTGCTCCGCCCACAACCGTATGGCTCTCCAGAGGGTAGTGAGGTCTGCACAACGCATCACTGGGGGCAAACTACCTGCCCTCCAGGACACCTACACCACCCGATGTCACAGGAAGGCCATAAAGATCATCAAGGACAAACAACCACCCGAGCCACTGCCTGTTCACCCCGCTATCATCCAGAAGGCGAGGTCAGTACAGGTGCATCAAAGCAGGGACCGATAGACTGAAAAACAGCTTCTATCTCAAGGCCATCAGACTGTTAAACAGCCACCACTAACATCGAGTGGCTGCTGCCAACATACTGACTCAACTCCAGCTCACTTTAATAATGGAAATGTATCAAAAATGTATCACTAGCCACTTTAAACAATGCCACTTAATATAATGTATATACTGTACTCTATATCATCTACTGCATCTTGCCATCTTTATGTAATACATGTATTACTAGCCACTTTAAACTATGCACTTTTATGTTTACATACCCTACATTACTCATCTCATATGTATATACTGTACTCGATACCATCTACTGCATCTTGCCTATGCCGTTCTGTACCATCACTCATTCACATATCTTTATGTACATATTCTTTATCCCTTTACACTTGTGTGTATAAGGTAGTAGTTGTGGAATTGTTAGGTTAGATTACTCGTTGGTTATTACTGCATTGTTGGAACTAGAAGCACAAGCATTTCGCTACACTCGCATTAACATCTGCTAATCATGTGTATGTGACAAAAAAAATTAAATGTGATTTGATTTTAATAGAACCGTAATTGTGTATGTGTTCACAGAAACATGTATGGAGCCAGCACACAAAGACTTGCAAGATGATGTGATGAAGTCCAAATTGACAGACGGGCTTGATACTGATGTCTCTGAATTAGGGCTGTCCCCGACAACATTCACTAACAGGGATGTAAACGAATTTTTGCACAACATTTCAGAGAAATAAGCTTTTTGTGTGTATGGAACATTTCTGGAATCTTTTATTTCAGTGTATATAAAAAAAGAAGCATGAAAAGGTAGCGTAATGGGATAATGTCTTACTGTGGTGTGTGAAGAATCCAAAAATGTACCTTGCATGTGATACAATTCACATTATTGTGGAAGCACCTCCTCTAAGAGTATGAATTAAGCTGTTAGAGAAGGTTTAAATCCTAAGCAACCTGCCTACACATAGTTTGAAGTAGAATACGAACATAGTTACTGTAGTAGCTCAAAGCTGTGTGCTGGGAAAAACTTGGTAGAGCATGGGTGGAATTGTGTGAATTTCCTTTCTCTTTTAGGCTTCAGACTAATGCCTATTCTCATTTAAATTGTAGTTTTTTGTTTTTAATATAGTGAAAGTTGATCAAAGTTAGGATAGCCTGAATATATGATTTGGTGTCGCTATCTTGAACGGTTCAAGAGTTACTGTTAGTGAGTTAATTTACGCTTATTTATGCAAATATATATAGTTATAACTGATAGAAGTTTTTAAGAATCAGAAGTTAGGATAGGCCAAACATGTGAAAGTTGATTTGTTGTCTCAATGGTTACTGTTGTTGAGTTATTTCATTCAAATGTGCATAGTAAATAAAGATTTTAAAGAATGTTAAGTTGGGATAGCCTGAATGTTTTAAAGTTGGTCTTGTAGCTTAATTGGCCAAGGAACAGGTCCCTTTTGAAAAGCTACCCCTGTATTCCTAAGGTTCTCATTTAAACCCAAGTTAATTTATGCAAATCTAAAATCGTTATAGTCAAAAAAGTATACATACTATAAAAACATTTTGAAAAGCAATCAAAGTTGGGATAGTCTGAACATCTCAACGTTGGTTTGGAGTTGATCACTTAAACAGTGAAAAAATATATATATATACACTGCTCAAAAAAATAAAGGGAACACTAAAATAACACATCCTAGATCTGAATGAATTAAATATTCATATTAAATACTTTTTTCTTTACATAGTTGAATGTGCTGACAACAAAATCACACGAAAATTATCAATGGAAATCAAATTTATCAACCCATGGAGGTCTGGATTTGGAGTCACATTCAAAATTAAAAGTGGAAAACCACACTACAGGCTGATCCAACTTTGATGTAATGTCCTTAAAACAAGTCAAAATGAGGCTCAGTAGTGTGTGTGGCCTCCACATGCCTGTATGACCTCCCTACAACGCCTGGGCATGCTCCTGATGAGTCTGTGGTGCAACGTGGCGTTGGTGGATGGAGCGAGACATGTTGTCCCAGATGTGCTCAATTGGATTCAGGTCTGGGGAACGGGCGGGCCAGTCCATAGCATCAATGCCTTCCTCTTGCAGGAACTGCTGACACACTCCAGCCACATGAGGTCTAGCATTGTCTTGCATTAGGAGGAACCCAGGGCCAACCGCACCAGCATATGGTCTCACAAGGGGTCTGAGGATCTCATCTCGGTACCTAATGGCAGTCAGGCTACCTCTGGCGAGCACATAGAGGGCTGTGCGGCCCCCCAAAGAAATGCCACCCCACACCATGACTGACCCACCGCCAAACCGGTTATGCTGGAGGATGTTGCAGGCAGCAGAACGTTCTCCACGGCGTCTCCAGACTCTGTCACGTCTGTCACATGTGCGTGTGAACCTGCTTTCATCTGTGAAGAGCACAGGGCGCCAGTGGCGAATTTGCCAATCTTGGTGTTCTCTGGCAAATGCCAAACGTCCTGCACGGTGTTGGGATGTAAGCACAACCCCCACCTGTGGACGTCGGGCCCTCATACCACCCTCATGGAGTCTGTTTCTGACCGTTTGAGCAGACACATGCACATTTGTGGCCTGCTGGAGGTCATTTTGCAGGGCTCTGGCAGTGCTCCTCCTTGCACAAAGGCGGAGGTAGCGGTCCTGCTGCTGGGTTGTTGCCCTCCTACGACCTCCTCCACGTCTCCTGATGTACTGGCCTGTCTCCTGGTAGTGCCTCCATGCTCTGGACACTACGCTGACAGACACAGCAAACCTTCTTGCCACAGCTCGCATTGATGTGCCATCCTGGATGAGCTGCACTACCTGAGCCACTTGTGTGGGTTGTAGACTCCGTCTCATGCTACCACTAGAGTGAAAGCACCGCCAGCATTCAAAAGTGACCAAAACATCAGTCAGGAAGCATAGGAACTGAGAAGTGGTCTGTGGTCACCACCTGCAGAACCACTCCTTTATTGGGAGTGTCTTGCTAATTGCCTATAATTTCCACCTTTTGTCTATTCCATTTGCACAACAGCATGTGAAATTTATTGTCAATCAGTGTTGCTTCCTAAGTGGACAGTTTGATTTCACAGAAGTGTGATTGACTTGGAGTTACATTGTGTTGTTTAAGTGTTCCCTTTATTTTTTTGAGCAGTGTATATATATATTTTTTTACCATTCAAGTCTATGGCCCTTTTTCCCCAAAGAAAAGCATTGGAAGTTCATTTAAACATTGTTATATAAAGTATAAATGCTACCAAAAATATTTTCTCAAGCAACCCGAGTTGGGGCAGTCTGGACACATGGAAGTTGGTTTCGTGTTAATTAAATTGTTTAAGCTCTAGAGCGGGTTAAAGAAATCTAATGATATGATTTGGTAAAAAATCTAGAGTTGTGCTTTGCCTTCAGCAAGCACCCCTATTAATAATTTGAATATTTAAGAAATCTAGAGTTGTGCTTTGCTTAGCATGCACACCTAATAATAGAGAGGACATTGTATAGCTAACAGATCCCGATGCCATTTGATAGAGTGGAGAGTCCTGAATTCAAAATTGATTAAATAATTTTTTCCCCTCTCCCATCTATACACAATACCCCATAATGACAAAGTAAAAACAAGTATATTGAAAATGTAGCAAATTTATTGAAAATAAAATACAGAAATATCATTTACATAAGTATTCTCACCCCTTAGTCAAAACATGTCAAAATCACCTTTGAAAGCGATTCCAGCTTTGAGTCTTTCCGGGTCTCTAAGTCTCTAAGAGCACCTGGATTGTGCAATATATGCACATTATTTTTTTTTTTTATTCTTCATGCTCTGTCAAGTTGGTTGTTGATCAATGCTAGACAGCCATTTTCATGTCTTGCCACAGATTCTCGAGCAGATTTAAGTCAAAACTTTAACTAGGCCACTCAGGAACATTCAATGTCACCTTGATAATTAACGCCAGTGTATATTTGGCCTTGTGTTTTAGGTTATTGTCCTGCTGAAAGGTGAATTCATCTCCCAGTGTCTGGTGGAAAGCAGACAACCAGGTTTCCTCTAGAATTTTGCCTTTGCTTAGCTCTATTCTGTTTATTTTTATCCCAAAACAACTCCCAGTCCTTGCCGATGACAAGCATACCCATAACAAGATGCAGCCACCACCATGCTGCGAAATATGAAGAGTGGTACTCAGTGATGTGTTGGATTTGCCCCAAATATAACATTTGTATTCAGGACATAAAGTTAATTTCTTTGCAACATTTTTACTTTAGTGCCTTATCGCAAACATGATGCATGTTTTGGAATATTTTTATTCTGTACAGGCTTCCTTCTTTTCAAATCTGTAACTTAGGTTAGTGTTGTGGAATAACTACAGTGGAATAACTGTTGATCCATCCTCAGTTTTCTCCTATCACAGCCATTAAACTCCGTAACTGTTTTAAAGTCACCATTGGACTCATGGTGAAATCCCTGAGCGGTTTCCTACCTATACGGCAGGTATTCCCAAACTGGGGTACACACAATGCCGTCGGGGGTACACCAAATAAAAATGTGATTCAAATTTTCAAAAAGTACATTTATATTTTCCAATAGGGCTATACATTTGGGTGAGTTTTTTTCCTCTCGCCTGAGCAGCCTTGTTTCACTGCCAAAAATAAAATTAAACAATCTAGTGTTCAGCGAAATAACAACACAATGTCAAATACAGGTAGCCTAGTCAAATAATTAACATCCAATCACATTAACCGTTACGCTCTCACGGGAAACCTTCACTCTTGCATATACATTTAGAAACGAAACATGACAATTTGAAAAATAATTCACGGGATTTTTTTTGAGCGAGAATAAAGACGACTTTCAAGTAGTAAGACATGTATAAAAGCAACAGATACCATTAAGAAGAAAGGGATAGAAGCGTTTTATATGGTGAGCTACCGAGTGGCTAGGACAGGCAAGCCCCATACTATTGTGGAGGACTTAATTCTTCCTGCTGCCACGGATATAGCTTGGACAATGCTAGGGGAAAACATTATACAGACAATGTATTCATCAAACACTGTTTCACGACGCATCAATGACATGGCAGGAGATGTTTTGAAACAAGTATCTGCGTTACAGCTGGATGAGTCAACAGACGTGGTGGGCCTGGTACAGCTCCTGGTTTATGCCCGTTACGGTTATGGGGGGTCAATTAAGGAAGACATCCTCTTCTGCAAACCACTGGAAGCCAGGACAACAGGAGAGGCATTCTTTTAAGTACTGGACAGCTTTGTGACATGAAATAGACTTTGGTGGTCAAGATGTGTTGGTATCTGTACTGATGGCGCAAAAGACATGACAGGGAGACATAGTGGAGTGGTAACGCGCAAGCAAGCTGTTGCTCCCGACGCCACTTGGGTAAGGGAATGCCAAGGGAATGCCTGACAGCTTGAAAGACGTTTTGGACACTAGTGAAAATGGTGCAAGTCCCCTGAACTCTTGTGTATTTTCTGCACTATGCAATGATATGGGCAGCGACCATGTAACGTTTTAACAACATAGAGAAGTGCGCTGGTTATCAGGAGGCAAAGTACTGACACATTTTTTTGAATTGAGAGACGAGCTTAAAGTTTTCTTTACTGACCATAATTTTCAACTGTCTGACCGCTTGCATGATGACGAGTTTCTCACACAACTGGCCTATCTGGATGATGTTTTTTCTCACCTGAATGATCTGAATCTAGGATTACAGGGACTCTCCACAACTAAGTTCACATAAACCTTAGCCAAAAACATTTAAAAACAGTTTTTCACAATTCCTGACATTTAATCATAGTAAAAATTCCCTGTCTTTAGACAGTTAGAATCACCACTTTATTTTAATTAAGAATGTGAAATGTCCGAAAATTAGCGGAGAGATTTATTTATTTCAGCTTTCACTTCTTTCATCACATTCCCAGTGGGTCAGAATTTTAAATACTAATTGAGTGTATTTGGTAGCATTGCCTTTAAATTGTTTAACTTGGGTCAAACGTTTCGAGTAGCCTTCCACAAGCTTCCCACAATAAGTTGGGTGAATTTTGGCCCATTCCCCCTGACAGAGCTGGTGTAACTGAGTCAGGTTTGTAGGCCTCCTTGCTCGCACACGCTTTTTCAGTTCTGCCCACAAATCTTCTATAGGATTGAGGTCAGGGCTTTTGATGGCAACTCCAACACCTTGACTTTGTTATCCTTAAGCCATTTTGGAAGTATGCTTGGGGTCATTGTCCATTTGACCCATTTGTGACCAAGCTTTAACTTCCTGACTGATGTCTTAAGATGTTGCTTCAATATATCCACATAATTGTCCATCCTTATGATGCCATCTATTTTGTGAAGTGCACCAGTCCCTCCTGCAGAAAAGCACCCCCACAACATGATGCTGCCACCCCTGTGCTTCACGGTTGGGGATGGTGTTCTTTGGCTTGCAAGCCTCCCCCTTTTTCCTCCAAACATAACGATGGTCATTATGGCCAAACAGCTCTATTTTTGTTTCAACAGACCAGAGGACATTTCTCCAAAAAGTACGATCTTTGTCCTTATGTGCAGTTGCAAACCGTAGTCTGGCTTTTTTATGGCAGTTTTGGAGCAGTGGCTTCTTCCTTGCTGAGCGGCCTTTCAGGTTATGTCGAAATAGGACTTGTTTGACTGTGGATACAGATACTTTTGTACATGTTTCCTCTAGCATCTTCACAAGGTCCTTTGCTGTTGTTCTGGGATTGATTTGCACTTTTCGCACCAAAGTACAGTCATCTCCAGGAGACAGAACGCGTCTCCTTCCTGAGCGGTATGATCGCTGTGTGGTCCCATGGTGTTTATACTTGCGTACTATTGTTTGTACAGATGAACGTGGTACCTTCAGGCGTTTGGAAATTGCTCCCAAGGATGAACCAGACTTGTGGAGGTCTCCAATTTTTTTCTGAGGTCTTAGCTGATTTCCCCATGATGTCAAGCAAAGAGGCACTGAGTTTGAAGGTAGGCCTTGAAATACATCCGCAGGTACACCTCCAATTGACTCAAATGATGTCAATTAGCCTATCAGAAGCTTCTAAAGCCATGACATAATTTTCTGGAATTTTCCAAGCTGTTTAAAGGCACAGTCAACTTAGTGTATGTAAACTTCTGACCCACTGGAATTGTGATACGGTGAATTATAAGTGAAATAATCTGTCTGTAAACAATTGTTGAAAAAATTACTTGTGTCATGCACAAAGCAGATGTCCTAACCGACTTACCAAAACCATAGTTTGTAAACAAGACATTTGTGGAGTGGTTGAAAAACGAGTTTTAATGACTCCAACATAAGTGTATGTAAACTTTCGACTAACTGTATATTCAATGTGCGGGACAAAATTGAGGCTATAATTAACAAGTTGGAGTTCTTCTCTGTCTGCATTAACTTCTTATGGCTGCAGGGGCAGTATTGAGTAGCTTGGATGAAAGGTGCACAGAGGTGCCCAGAGTAAACGGCCTGCTCCTCAGTCATAGCTGCTAATATATGTATATTATTATTAGTATTGGATAGAAAACACTCTAAAGTTTCTAAAACGGTTTGAATTATGTCTGTAGTATAACAGAACTCATATGGCAGGCAAAAACCTGAGAAGAAATCCCTCCAGGAAGTGAGAAATCTGAGGTTGGTCGATTTTCAACTCATCGCCTATTGAAATCACAGTAGGATATGGATCTGTTTGCACTTCCTACGGCTTCCACTAGATGTCAACAGTCTGTAGAACGTTGAACGAAGCTTCTACTGTGATGTTGAGCCGGATGGGAGCTGTTTGAGTCAGTGGTCTGGCAGAGAGCCAGGTCCTGGTCACGCGCATTCCACATGATATCAACTTGCGTTCCATTACTTCTATAGACACAAAGGAATTCTCCGGTTGGAACGTTATTGAATATTTATGATAACAACAATCTAAAGATTGATTCTATACTTAGTTTGACAAGTTTCTTCGACCTGTAATATAACTTTTTGAAGTTTTCGTCCGACGTTCGGCTGGACCCGCACGAGCATTTGGATTTGTGTACTAAACGCGCTAACAAAAGTAGCTACTTGGACATAAATGATGGACATTACCTAACAAAACGAACATATCTTGTGGAAGTGGGAGTCCTGGGAGTGCATTTCGACGAAGATCAGCAAAAGTAAGTGAAGATTTATAATGCTTTTTATGAGTTTTGTTGACTGCACAATTTGGCGGGTAACTGTATGGCTTCCTTTTGTGGCTGAACGCTGTTCTCAGATTATTGAATATTGTGCTTTTACCGTAAAGATTTTTGAAATCTGACACAGCGGTTGCATTAAGAACAAGTGTATCTTTAATTCTATGTAAAACATGTATCTTTCATCAAAGTTTTTGATGAGTATTTATGATATTTGACATGGCTCTCTGCAATTTCTCCGGATATTATGGAGGCATTTCTGAACATGGCGCCAATGTAAACTGAGGTTTTTGGATATAAATATGAACTTAATCGAACAAAACATACAGTGGGGCAAAAAAGTATTTAGTCAGCCACCAATTGTGCAAGTTCTCCCACTTAAAAAGATGAGAGAGGCCTGTAATTTTCATCATAGGTACACTTCAACTATGACAGACAAAATGAGAAAAGAAAATCCAGAAAATCACATTGTAGGATTTTTTAATGAATTTATTTGCAAATTATGGTGGAAAATAAGTATTTGGTCACCTACAAACAAGCAAGATTTCTGGTTCTCACAGACCTGTAACAACTTCTTTAAGAGGCTCCTCTGTCCTCCACTCGTTACCTGTATTAATGGCACCTGTTTGAACTTGTTATCAGTATAAAAGACACCTGTCCACAACCTCAAACAGTCACACTCCAAACTCCACTATGGCCAAGACCAAAGAGCTGTCAAAGGACACCAGAAACAAAATTGTAGACCTGCACCAGGCTGGGAAGACTGAATCTGCAATAGGTAAGCAGCTTGGTTTGAAGAAATCAACTGTGGGAGCAATTATTAGGAAATGGAAGACATACAAGACCACTGATAATCTCCCTCGATCTGGGGCTCCACGCAAGATCTCACCCCGTGGGGTCAAAATGATCACAAGAACGGTGAGCAAAAATCCCAGAACCACACGGGGGGACCTAGTGAATGACCTGCAGAGAGCTGGGACCAAAGTAACAAAGCCTACCATCAGTAACACACTACGCCGCCAGGGACTCAAATCCTGCAGTGCCAGACGTGTCCCCCTGCTTAAGCCAGTACATGTCCAGGCCCGTCTGAAGTATGCTAGAGAGCATTTGGATGATCCAGAAGAAGATTGGGAGAATGTCATATGGTCAGATGAAACCAAAATAGAACTTTTTGGTAAAAACTCAACTCGTCGTGTTTGGAGGACAAAGAATGCTGAGTTGCATCCAAAGAACACCATACCTACTGTGAAGCAGGGGGGTGGAAACATCATGCTTTGGGGCTGTTTTTCTGCAAAGGGACCAGGACGACTGATCCGTGTAAAGGAAAGGATGAATGGGGCTATGTATCGTGAGATTTTGAGTGAAAACCTCCTTCCATCAGCAAGGGCATTGAAGATGAAACTTGGCTGGGTCTTTCAGCATGACAATGATCCCAAATACACCGCCCGGGCAACGAAGGAGTGGCTTCGTAAGAAGCATTCCAGATCTCAACCCCATAGAAAATCTTTGGAGGGAGTTGAAAGTCCGTGTTGCACAGCAACAGCCCCAAAACATCACTGCTCTAGAGGAGATCTGCATGGAGGAATGGGCCAAAATTCCAGCAACAGTGTGTGAAAACCTTGTGAAGACTTACAGAAAACGTTTGACCTCTGTCATTGCCAACAAAGGGTATATAACAAAGTATTGAGATAAACTTTTGTTATTGACCAAATACTTATTTTCTACCATAATTTGCAAATAAATTCATTAAAAATCCTACAATGTGATTTTCTGGATATTTTTCCCTAATTTTGTCTGTCATAGTTGAAGTGTACCTATGATGAAAATTACAGGCCTCTCTCATCCTTTTTAAGTGGGAGAACTTGCACAATTGGTGGCTGACTAAATACTTTTTTGCCCCACTGTATATGTATTGTGTAACATGAAGTCCTATGAGTGTCATCTGATGAAGATCAAAGGTCAGTGATTCATTTAATCTCTATTTCTGCTTTTTGTGACTCCTGTCTTTGGCTGGAAAAATAGCTGTGTTTTTCTGTGATTTTGCGGTGACCTAACATAATCGTTTGTGGTGCTTTCGCTGTAAAGCCTATTTGAAATCGGACACTTCGGTGGGATTAACAACAAGATTACCTTTAAAATGGTATAAGATACATGTATGTTTGAGGAATTTGAATTGTGAGATGTCTGTTGTTTGAATTTGGCGCCCTGCACTTTCACTGGCTGTTGTCATATCACCCCGTTAACAGTATTGCAGCCATAAGAAGTTAACAAGGACAACACACAGGTCTTTCCATCATTGTATGATGTTTTGTGTGCAAATGAACTCAAGCTTACAGACAATGAAAAATGTGACAGAGTGAAGCACCTGAGTGAGTTGGGTGCGCAATTACGCAGATACTTTCCCGAAACGGATAATACAAACAGCTGGATTCGTTATCCCTTTCATGCCCTGCCTCCAGTCCACTTACTGATATCTGAACAAAAGACCCTCATCGAAATTGCAATAAGCGGTTCTGTGAAAATTACATTTAAATCAGAAGCCACTGCCAGATTTCTGGACAGGGCTGCGCTCAGAGTTTCTTGCCTTGGCAAATGTTGCTGTTAAGACACTGATGCCCTTTGCAACCACGTACCTATGTGAGAGTGTGGAAAATGATTTAAGACAGACTCTCTCCAATACAACCCATCATTGCAGAGTTAAGAGCATCCTTTCAAGCCCACACTTCTCATTAACCTGTGGTGAGATATTCACAATTTTTTTAATGAACAAATAAGGTTTTATATGTAGGATAGCTAAATAAAGAGCAAGATTATTGATTATTATTATTTGTGCCCTTGTCTTATAAGAGCTCTTTGTCACTTCCCACGAGCTGAGTTGTGACAAAAACTCACACTCATTCTTATGTTTAATAAATCAAATCAAATTTGATTAGTCACATGCGCCAAATACAACCGGTGTAGACCTTACAGTGAAATACTTATTTACGAGACCCTAACCAACAGTGCAGTTTAAAAAAATACGGATAAGAATAAGAGATAAAAGTAACAAGTAATTAAAGAGCAGCAGTAAAATAACAATAGCGAGACTATGTACAGGGGGGTTCCGGTACAGAGTCAATATGCGCATATGTACATGTAGGTGGAGTTATAAAAGTGACTATGCATAGATGATAACAGAGAGTAGCAGCGGTGTAAAATAGGGGCGGGGGGGCAATGCAAATAGTCTGGGTAGCCATTTGATTAGATGTTAGATGATTAGGAGTCTTATGGCTTTGGGGTTGAAGCTGTTTAGAAGCCTCTTGGACCTAGACTTGGTGCTCCGGTACCGGTTGCCGTGCGATAGCAGAGAGAACAGTTTATGACTAGGGTGGCTGGAGTATTTGATAATTTTTAGGGCCTTCCTCTGACACCGCCTGGTATAGTGGTCCCAGTATGGCAGGAAGCTTGGCCCCCGTGATGTACTGGGCCGTTCGCACTACCCTCTGTAGTGTTTTGTGGTCGGAGGCCGAGCAGGCAGTGATGCAACCAGTCAGGATGCTCTAGATGGTGCAGCTGTAGAACTTTTTGAGGATCTGAGGACACATGCCAAATCTTTTCAGTCTCCTGAGGGGAAATAGGTTTTGTCGTGCCCTCTTCACGACTGTCTTGGTGTGCTTGGACCATGTTAGTTTGTTGGTGATGTGGAAACCAAGGAACTTGAAGCTCTCAACCTGCTCCACAGCAGACCCGTCGATGAGAATGGGGGCGTGCTCGGTCCTCTTTTTCCTGTAATCCAATCATCTCCTTTGTCTTGATCACATTGAGAGGTTGTTGTCCTGGCACCACACGACCAGGTCTCTGACCTCCTCCCTATAGGCTGTCTCGTCGTTGTCGGTGATCAGGCCTACCACCGTTGTGTCATAGGCAAACTTAATGATTGTGTTGGAGTCGTGCCTGGCCGTCCAGTCATGAGTGAACAGGGAGTACAGAAGGGGACTGAGCACGCACCCCTGAGGGGCCCATGTGTTGAGGATCAGCTTGGCGGATGTGTTGTTACCTACCCTTACCAACTAGGGGCGGCCCGTCAGGAAGTCCAGGATCCAGTTGCAAAGGGAGGTGTTTAGTCCCAGGGTCCTTAGCTTAGTGATGAGCTTTGTGGGCTCTATGGTGTTGAACGCTAAGCTGTAGTCAATGAATAGCATTCTCTCATAGGTGTTTATTTTGTCCAGGTGGGAAAGGGCAGTGTGGAGTGCAATAGAGATTGCATCATCTGCGGATCTGTTTGGGCGGTATGCAAATTGGTGTGGGTCTAGGGTTTCTGGGATAAGGGTGTTGATGTAGACCAGCCTTTCAAAGCACTTCATGGCTACAGACGTGAGTGCTACGGGTCGGTAGTCATTTAGGCAGGTTACCTTAGTGTTCTTGCGCACAGGCGCTATGGTGGTCTGCTTAAAACATGTTGGTATTACAGACTCGGACACGGAGAGGTTGAAAATGTCAGTGAAGACTGCATCTCAGTGCAAGAGGCGTCACTACAGTCCCTGGTTCGAATCCAGGCTGTATCACATCCGGACGTGATTGGGAGTTCCATAGGGCAGTGCACAATTGGCCCAGCGTCGTCCGGGTTTGGCCGAGGTAGGCAGTCATTGTAAATATGAATTTGTTCTAAACTGACTTGCCTTGTTAAAAAAAGGTTAAAAATGTCACAAGGATCTGTACACAATTCCTGGAAGATGAAAATGTCCCAGTTCTTCCATGGCCTGCATACCAACAAGACATGTCACCCATTGAGGATGTTTGGGATGCTCTGCATTAACGTGTACGACAGTGTTGTTCTAGGTACCGCCAATATCCAGCAACTTCGCACAGGAGTGGGACAACACTCCACAGGCCACAATCAACAGCCTGATCAACTCTATGCGAAAGTGATGTGTTGCGCTGCATGAGGCAAATGGTGGTCACCCAGACACTGATTGGTGTTCTGATCCATGCCCCTATATATACACATATCTGTATTCCCAGTCATGTGAAATCCCTAGATTAGGGCCTAATGAAGGTATTTCAATTGACTGATTTCCTTACATGAACTGTAACTCAGTATAATTGTTGCATGTTGAGTTCATATTTATGTTCAGTGTAAATTCAGGCTGTAACACAACAAAATGTGGAAAACGTCAAGGGGTGTGAATACTTTAAGGCACTGCTGCCAAAGCAGCAGCTACTCTTCCTGGGGTCCAGCTAAATTAAGGCAGTTTATACAATTTTAAAAACATTACATTCACAGATTTAACAATACACTGTGTGCCCTCAGGCCCCTACTCCACCATTACCACATATCTACAGTACTAAATCCATGTGTATGTATAGTGCGTATGTTATCGTGTGTGTGTGTGTGTGTGTGTGTGTGTGTGTGTGTGTGTGTGTGTGTGTGTGTGTGTGTGTGTCTGTGCCAATGTTTGTGTTGCTTCACAGTCCCAGCTGTTCCATAAGGTGTTTTTTATATCAATTTTTACTGCTTAAGTCAGTTACTTGATGTGGAATAGAGTTCCATGTAGTCAAGGGATCTATGTAGTACTGTGTGCCTCCCATAGTGTTCTGGACTTGGGGACTGTGAAGAGACCTCTGGGGGCATGTGTTGTGGGGTATGCATGGGTGTCCAAGCTGTGTACCAGTAGTTCAAACAGACAGCTCGGTGCATTCAACATGTCAATACCTCTCATAAATAAAAGTAGTGATGAAGTCAATTTCTCCTCCACTTTCAGCCAGGAGAGATTGACATGCATACTATTAATATTAGCTCTCTGTGTACATCCAAGGGCCAGCCGTGCTGCCCTGTTCTGCGCCAACTGCAATTTTCCTAAGTCCTTTTTTGTGGCACCTGACCACACGACTGGACCTGCCTGGTTGATAGTGTTGTTAAGAAGGCAGAGCATCACTTTATTATAGACAGACTTCTCCCCATCTTAGCTACTACTGCATCAATATGTTTTGACCATGACAGTTTACAATCTAGGGTTACAAGAAGCAGTTTAGTCATCTCAATTTGCTAAATTGACACATGATTTATTACAAGATTCAGTTGAGGTTTAGTGAGTGTTTTGTTCCAAATGCAATGCTTATAGTTTTAGAAATATTTAGGGCTAACTTATTCCTTGTCACCCATTCTGAGACTAACTGCAACTCTTTGTTAAGTGTTGCAGTCATTTCAGTCGCTGTAGTAGCTGACATGTAAAAGTGTTGAGTCATCCGCATACATAGACACTCTGGCTTTACTCAAAGTCAGTGGCATGTTGTTAGTAAAAAAAATAATTTAAAAGCAAGGGGCCAACAGGTAACTGTTGCTTAGGCCTACAAGTACAAAAACACTTCCAACATTTACAGCATCGTGCTAAATGAGTAGAAAACACGTGGTAAAGGAAATCCATATTTTCTACAATGGTTCAATACAATTAAGTGAATTTCGGACATTTCAGTGTTCTGAATGACATATAGTGCATTCGGAAAGTATTCAGACCCCTTGACTTAATATAAAATTGATTAAATAAAACATTTTCCTCATCAATCTACACACAACATCCCATAATGACAAAGCAAAAACAGGATTTTAGATTTTTTTTAATTTAAAAAAGAAATACCTTATTTAGATAAATATTCAGACCCTTTGCTATGAGACCCGAAATTGATGTCAGGTGCATCCTGTTTCCATTGATCATCCTAGAGGTGTTTCTACAACTTGGTGTCCACCTGTGGTAAATTAAATTGATTGGACATGATTTGGAAAGGCACCTGTCTATATAAGGTCCCACAGTTGACGTCAGAGAAACAACCGGCTTGAGCGGTTGAAGGATTTGTCCGTAGAGCTCAGAGACAGGATTGTGGCGAGGCACAGATCTGGGGAAGGGTAACAAAACATTTCTGCAGCATTGAAGGTCCCCAAGAACACAATGGCCTCCATCATTCTTAAATGGTAGAAGTTTGGAACCACAAAGACTCCTCCTAGACCTGGTCACCCGGCCAAACTGAGCAATCAGGGGAGAAGGGCCTTGGTCAGAGAGCTGACCCCGATGTTCACTCTGACAGAGCTCCAGAGTTCCTCTGTGGAGATGGGAGAACCTTCCAGAAGGACAACCATCTCTGCAGCACTCCACCAACCAGGCCTTTATGGTAGTGGCCAGACAGAAACCACTCCTCAGTAAAAGGCACATGACAGCCAGCTTGGAGTTTGCCAAAAGGCCCCTAAAGACTCTCAGACCATGAGAAACAAGATTCTCTGGTCTGATGAAACCAATATTGAACTCCTTGGCCTGAATGCCAAACGTCACGTCAGGAAGAAACCTGGCACCATCCCTAGGGTGAAACATGGTGGTGAGAGAATTACAGTATGCTGTGGGGATGTTTTTCAGCGGCAGGGACTGGGAGACTAGTCAGGATCGTGGGAAAGATGAATGGAGAAAAGTAAAGAGAGATCCTTGATGAAAACCTGCTCCAGAGCGCTCAGGACCTCAGACTGGGGCGAAGGTTCCCCTTCCAAAAGAACAACGACCCTAAGCACACAGCCAAGACAACGCAGGAGTGGCTTCGGGTCGGCACAAGTCTCTGAATGTCTTTGAGTGGGGCCCAGCCAAAGCCCAGACTAGAACCCAATCAAAAATCTCTGGAGACCTGAAAATAGCTGTGCAGCGACGCTCCTCATCCAATCTGACAGAGCTTGGATCTGCAGAGAATGGGAGAAACTCCCCAAATACACGTGTCAAGCTTGTAACGTCATACCCAAGAAGACTCGAGGCTGTAATCTCTGCTAAAGGTGCTTCAACAAAGTACTGAGTAAAGGGTCTGAATACTTATGTAAATGTGATATTTTGGTTTCAAAAAATCTGTTTTTGCTTTGTCATTATGGGATATTGTGTGTAGATTGATGAAGAAAAAAAACTATTTCATCCATTTTAGAGTAAGGCTGTAACGTAACAAAATGTGGAAAAAGTCAAGGGGTCTGAATACTTTCCGAATGCACTGTACACTTGTGTTTGTAGCTCTGAGGTTCTATGCTGCTTCACGCACTGAGGGACTGAGTTGCATTACCTTTGCCGATCACCAGACCACACTTGTCTGCAAGTATCGTGTAGGTGACCTCCTGCAGTCCCCCTGGTGAGCCCATGCCCCAGTCCCCGCGACCTCTTCCCCTTCCTCTTGGTCCTCCAGAGCTTCCAAAGCCATCACGTTCCTGCTCCAATCACACGTAAGATAATGACGTTATTATCCCCATGGGGAAATTTTGTTTGTGGCATACATTAAAACAAATCATCAAGCATAGACAAATGTACAAATCAAGACAATTACAGACAATAAATACAATGAGAATAGAGTGCAGCGATACATAATGATCCAACATTAAATTAAAACTTTTTACATACAGCAAGGAGACACTCACCAGCTAGTACAGATATACCTTGGGTGCTTAACCCAAGCATGGAGTGACATTTATTGACAATGTCCTTCTGATATGACATTTCAAACAATATATTAAAATACATGCCATGCAATATCTTATCAACCCTGATATCGTCTGCGCCTACAAAGTCAACCAAAGGTATGACATATCTGTAAACTGTATTTGACTAGGAGTTGCAGATCTTATTTGCATATCTAAATGGTAATTCTCTTGTAATGGCCACCTGAGCAATACACGCCAGGAGACGAGGACAACATAGGCCCAAGTCCCAAATGGCATCCTATTCCATACGTAGTACACTATTTTTGACCAGAGCACAATGCAGGAAATAGCATGCCATCGGGACGCAGCCATGGGTCAAGAGGCAGCTTGGTGGGAAATAAATTGACTGGGAAATAAGAATCACAAGTGGTACGTGTGCTTGCTTGGCACATGAGGTTTGTGTGTGTGTGTGTGTGTGTGTGTGTGTGTGTGTGTGCTTGCTGTGATGCGTTTGTGTGTGCACTCTACTTGTCCATAATGTGTGTGTTCTGTGCAATGTGTTCCTTGCTCTGAGTGTTACCTTGCACTCTGTGTGTGTGTGTGTACCTGTGCTGTTTGGGTGAGCTCGTTGATGAGTTGGACAGCGTGCTGACACCTGTCTGGTTGTCCCATCACTTGGGCGATGCGCTCTGGGCTGATGCCATCATCTGTTGGTGGGAGGGAGTAGGGTCAACACTAAGCTAACAGTGGTGACTGACAGCAGATACAGCCACACACCAACACACAGAAAGTTGCCTTTCCTCATATATAATTGGTCATGGTACGATAAGAGACATGGCATACCCCAATATAATTCCAACTCTACAGAGAAGAGAAACCTTCGTTCAAATGACACATCTGACATATGTTAAAAGAAATACACGCACACACCTGGTTTGAATTGGATCCTCACTCCGGAATCTTCCTGGATCTTCTTGATCATCTCGCCACTCCTGCCGATGACAATCCCCACTGCAAACCTGGGTACAGCCACCTGAAGGGAGGGATTGGCCTGAAGCATGTGAGCTCAAACATCAAGGGTGTGTTCAAAATGGCACCATAGTCATTGGTTGTGACATTCACTGGACGTCCTGTACATTGCATTCTTACATCCAAAGTACTTCCACCCAATCTTGACGCAAAGTCGTTTCGGCCACTGCGGAAGTCTCCCTGGTATTTGTCGCGGATGATCTCTATCACCAATTCCCGCGCTTGCTGTGAAGGGGAGAAGAAAATGGGATTCAAGTGACGGTACATCCCAGAGGTGACTGAGATGCCATAACGGGATCTACAAAGGAGTGAAGTGACCCCCTAATGCATTTTTTCAAGTGCAAAATTATCTGTATCACAAATCAGAAATAGTCTAAATAATTGTCAACAGAAAGCCTCACTGGAATGAAGAGAGGAGGGTCTGTGTTGGATTGAAAAGTGAGGATTTCTGCAAATAATTCTGTGTGCACCGTGACTGTCGACTGAAGCCGCACCCCACCCACTCTTCACTCACCTGGACCTTGTAGGGATCCCCAGTGATTCTCAGGGGTTTGTCCGCCCCGGTGGGCACGGGGCCATCCTGGATCATCATCATCTTCACTCCTATTCTCTCCTAAGAAAGATCACACACAGTGAATGAATGTGTTGTGCAAGTTGTTTTCCTCTCAATCAGCTGAACGCATTGCTTAGTTCATAGAACTGTGGTTATACACCGTAACCATCCTGGGACAAACAGAGCAGTTTCAGTGTAGAATCTTGCAATTGTATCTAGCTTTGAACATTTGGAGCTATTATCTATTATGACCCCAATGATGAAAGCTTAAGACTTTCACGTACATGTCTTCCGTTTCCCTCTATGACACTCGCAAGCCGTGCAGGTCTCGTTAGAAGGGAGTGTCACAAATCCGCACAGAATGACTGGGGAAAATCATTTGATTCTCTAAAGAACATGACATCATACACAAAGATTGCCTGATCCCTGATGTTTTCCTAAAACTTTCCAATAACCTTCAGACCCATTTTAATAATTTCAAAGCATACTTCCTTCAGACATCAAATCAGGTAATGCCAAATTTCTATAGCTTTGTGTTATTTTATCACTTTTATTGAGATAATGACAAAAAGGCCAGCTGAAATATTTTTTTATCATTTTTACACATTTGTTTCTGATACCCCAAAGTATCCTAACATAGATAATTGAAGAGCTTGATGGTCCATGTTAATACTATCTTAAAACAAATCTACATGTTAGGGCAGTAAATATCATACAGAAAACACTTTTTAAAATATAGTTCAAATGGCATCTCTTGCAGGTTCAACATTTTCAATTATAACAATAAGCTTTGCAAGTTGAAAAAGGTTAGCCTGGAGCCCTGACTATAGGTTACTGCTTTAGATCTGCCTGACTGAATGAATCAAACCTCTTCTTCTTAGGGAAGCCAATATGAACCTGAGAAATATTGCTTTGATAGCCTAATCGTCATCTCAAAAAATATGTTTCCATGAAATATTCACTTTCAATGAATTAGGCCTGCTGTCCACAATTAAGTGTAAAACGAACACTGTTTGTTTTTAAAGGAGAATGTGATATCATGTATGAATCAACTTGCCTTTGTAACCTCCCCAACTTACCTTCTCCGATGGGTATGGCGACTCGCACCCAGTGAGGTAGTTTCACAAAAGTGGTTGCCTTAGAAATATTAGTGACTACGACTGACGCAGAGAGACACTGTAAGTAGGGAGAGTATGGAGAAACAAATCCTGTGCTAACAAGCCTTGTGAGCTTTGTGTTAATCCATATGAGGGAGATAACGAAAATGGTGAACATGGTACAGGGAACTGCCAAAATAAAGGAAACAGCAACAAGTGTTAGGCCACTACGAACCGCCAGAACAGCTTTGGCATAGATGCGCCTTGGCATAGATTCTATAAGTGTCTGGAACTCTATTGGAGGGATGCGATACCATTCTTCCACGAGAAATTCCATAGTTTTGTTGATAAAGGAAAACACTCTCAGGTGCCACTTCAGAATCTCCCATAAGTGTTCAATTGGGTTGAGATCTGGTGACAGAGACGGCCGTGGCATATGGTTTACATCGTTTTCATGCTCATCAAACCATTGTGACCACTCTGTGGATGGGGGCATTATGTTGGAAGAGACCACTCCCATCAGAATATAAATTATTCACCATAGGTTGCAGGTGATCACGCAAAATGGCTATGTATTTATTGGCGTTTACCTTGCCCTCTAAAGAGTTGAGTGGACATAAACCATGCCAGGAAAATGCAGGTGTTGGTACTTACAAGCCTATGTATAAACCAACAATGCAGTTTTAAGAAAATAGAGTTTAGAAAATATTAACTAAACAATAAAATAACAACGAGGCTATATACAGGAGGTACCGGTACTGAGTCAATGTGCAGGGGTACAGGTTAGTTGAGGTATGTCTCACAACCACACTCATCCTTCATCCCCTGGAACATTCCATTGTTTGTAGCACTATGCCATATGGCCTTAAACCGAACTGTTAGATTTATCTTCGTAGCACACATATACATTTGATTCATCCACTGGCATAGTGATGGAGGATAATTTGATTTCCAGCTTTTAAGTACAGAAAAGTATGGTCCACCCCATTGTGTATCTCACCGCACCCCCATGTGCCATGTCTTGAAATATGCTGATTGTAAGTTTAATTGTAATCTGTCTTTGTAAAACTTCTGATAGCCAACTTTCTAAGTCTGCCCATGACTTTTGGACTTTATAGCACTCCCAGAAGGCATGAATTATTGAGACCTTGTTAGTTTTACACTTAAGACATGACACTGCCATTGTGCTCTAGAATTTGTGAATTTTGTTTCTTGTATAATACATTCTATACATTAGTTTATACTGGGTTAAGAGTACATTTTCGTTAACTGTAATTTTGTTAGTTTATGTTCTAACACTCCATCTTGTGCCTATATCAGTATATTTTAAGTCTTGATTCCAATAGTTTATATTTTTTTCTAAGAGATTGTCAGTTGGATAGGATTTCTGCAAGGTTTGTACATATTACCTATCATATGGGTATCCTTTTCTGAGTCAAATGGGGTTCCCTCAACTTTGCGCTGATGTCCAAAAGATTTCAGGTGGAAATGTTATATATATATATATATATAACTTTTAAGTTGCATGTATTGGAAAATGTCTACATTGGTCAGTCAAACATTGCTTTTGAAATCTGTGAATCTGTTTTTTTGTGTGTGCTGGTAACTTACCAGCATTACGACTGTCCCAAATTGGATCCTTTGTTCTTACCCCCCAGGGCAATTGAACTTCTCCCAGAGGCTGCTCCAAAATGCCGCTGGCGGAGAATAGGTATTCGGAGTGGACTTCTAGTCCGACTCAGGAGGCGTGCACACCATCAACTGCTTCAGAGTATATTACTCGCTAATGTTCAGTCTTTGGACAATAAAGTAGACGAGCTCAGGACGAGGATCTCCGTCCAGAGAGACATCAGAGACTGTAACATACTCTGTTTCATAGAATCATGGCTCACTTGGGATATACTGTTGCCTCCATACAGCCAGCTGGGTTCTCAGTACATCGTGCAGACAGAAAAAAAGAACTCTCCCGGAAGAAGAAAGGCGTGGTGTGTTTTTCATGAAAACATACAGAAACTCAAGTCCTTCTGTTCACCCAATCTAGAATACCTCAATCAAATGCCGACCGTATTACCTCCCAAGAGAATTCTCTTTGGTTAGTCGTGTATATTCTCGCTCAAACCGATACCACGACAGCCCTCAAGGAACTACACTGGGCTTTCTGCAAACTGGAAACCACATATCCTGAGGCTGCATTTATGGTAGCTGGGGATTTAACAAAGCAAATTTGAGGAAAACACTACCGAAGTTCTGTCAACACATTGACAAAAACTCAGGAAGTACCCGTGCTAAAGTCTTTTCAATGCTGGTTCAATCCATGCTTCAAGATTGTTTTGATCACGCGGACTGGGATATGTTCCGGGTAGCCTATGAGAATAACATTGGCGTATACATGTACAAGGTGACTGTTGTTCCCACTGTGACTATTAAAACCTACCCAAACCAGAAACCGTGGAAATATGACAGCATTCACACAAAACTGAAGGGGTGAACCACCGCATTTAACCATGGCAAGGTGACTGGGAATATGGTTGAAAACAAACAGTGTAGTTATTCCCTCCGTAAGGCATTCAAACAGGAAAAATGTTAGTACAAAGAAAGTGGAGTTGCAATTCAACGGCTCAGATATGTGGAAGTGTCTACAGACAATCACGGATTACTAAGGGAAAACCACTCACGGACACCGACGTCTTGCTACCGGACAAGCTACACCTTCTTCGCCCACTTTGAGGATAACACAGTGCCACCGACGTGGCTCGCTCACAAAGACTGTGGGCTCTCGTTCTCCGTGGCCGACGTATGAGTAAGACATTTAAGCGTGTTAACCCTCGCAAGTCTGCCGGCACAGACTGCATCCCTAGACGCATCCTCAGAGTATGTGCAGACCAGCTGGCTGGAGTGTTTATGGACATATTCAATCTCTCCCTATCCCAGTCTGCTGTCACCACTTGCTTCATGATGTCCAACATTGTTCCTGTACCCAAGAAAGCAAAGGCAACTGAAATAAAGTATTATTCTATAATGTTGTTTTACCGCTTTTGATACGGTAGACTATTCCATTCTTGTGGGCCGGCTAAGGAGTATTGGTGTCTCTAAGGGGTCTTTGGCCTGGTTTGCTAACTACCCCTCTCAAAGAATGCAGTGTATGAAGTCAGAACATCTGCTGTCACCAAAGGGAATACCCAAAGACTCGATCCTAGGCCCCACGCTATTCTCAATTTACATCAACAACATAGCTCAGGCAGTAAGAAGCGCTCTCATCCATTTATATGCAGATGACACAGTCGTACACTCAGCTGACCCCTCCCCGGATTTTGTGTTAAACGCTCTACAACAAAGCGTTCATAGTGTCCAACAAGCTTTCTCTGCCCTTAACCTTGTTCTGAACCCCTCCAAAACAAAGGTCATGTGGTTTGGTAAGAACGCCCCTCTCCCCACAGGTGTGATGACTTCCTCTGTGGGTTTAGAGCTTGAGGTAGTCACCTCATACAAGTACTTGGGAGTATGGCTAGATGGTACACTGTCCTTCTCTCAGCACATATCAAAGCTGCAGGCTAAAGCTAAATCTAGACTTGGTTTCCTCTATTGTAATCGCTCCTCTTTCACCCCAGCTGCCAAACTAACCCTGATTCAGATGACCATCCTACTCATGCTAGATTACGGAGACGTAATTTATAGATCGGCAGGTAAGGTTGCTCTCGAGAGCGGCTAGATGTTCTATACCATTTGGACATCAGATTTACCACCAATGCTCCTTATAGAACACATCACTGCACTCTATACTCCTCTGTAAACTGGTCATCTCTGTACACCCGTCGCAAGACCCACTGGTTGATGCTTATTTATAAAACCCTCTTAGGCCTCACTTCCGCCTATCTGAGGTATCTACTACAGCCCTCATCCAACACCCGTTCTGCCAGTCACATTCTGTTAAAAGTCCCCAAAGCACACACATCCCTGGGTCGCACGTCTTTTCAGTTCGCTGCAGCTAGCGACTGGAACGAGCTGCAACAAAACACTCAAACTGGACAGTTTTATCTCTTAATTCAATTAATCAATCATGGACACACTTACTGACAGTTGTGGCTACGTTGCGTCATGTATTGTTGTTCTCTTCTTGCCCTTTGTGCTGTTGTCTGTGTTGAATAATGTTTGTACCATGTTGTTGTCAAGTGTTGCTGGCTTGCTATGTTGTCGTCTTAGGTCTCTCTTTATGTAGTGTTGTTTCTCGTCTGTTTTGTCCTATATTATTTTGTCCTATATTATTATTTTTTACCCCAGCCCCCATCCCTGCAGGAGGCCTTTTGGTAGGATGTCATTTTAAATTAGAATTTGTTCTTAACTTCTTTGGGGTAGGGGGCAGTATTTTCACGTCCGGATGAAAAGCATGCTCAGAGTAAACGGCCTGCTACAAAGCCATAAAAGCTAGAATATGCATAGTAGATTTGGATAGAACACACTCTGAAGTCTCTAAAACTGTTTGAATGATGTCTGTGAGTATAACAGAACTCATCAGGCAGGCAAAAACCTGAGAAAAAATCCAACCAGGAAGTGAGTAATCTGAGGTTGGTATATTTTCAACTCAGCTCCTATTGAAGATACATTGGGATATTGGTAATGTTGCACTTCCTAAGGCTTCCACTAGATGTCAAAAGACTGCATAATATGGCGGCTATATTTGTGTCTTGATTGGGCTCTGAGCGCCGACTCAGATTATTGCATGGTTTGCTTTTTCCGTAAAGCTTTTTTGAAATCTGACACAGCGGTTGCATTAAGGAGAAGTGCATCTAAAATTCCATGCATAACTGTTGTATCTTTTAGCATGTTTATTATGAGTATTCCTGTAAATTGATGTGGCTCTCTGAAAAATCAAAGGATGTTTTGTGACTTCTGAACGTAAGACTCCAATGTAAACTCAGATTTTTGGACATAAATATTAACTTTACCGAACAAAACATACATGTATTGTGTAACAGGAAGTCCTATGAGTGTCATCTGATGAAGATCATCAAATGCTAGTGATTAATTTGATCTATATTTCTGCTTTTTGTGAATCCTCTCTTTGGCTGGAAAAATGGCTGTGTTATTCTGTGAATAGGCACTCACCTAACATAATCGTTTGGTTTGCTTTCGTCGTAAAGCTTTTTTGAAATCGGACACTGTGGCTGGATGTACAACAAGTGTATCTTTAAAATGGTGTAAAATACATGTATGTTGAGGAATTCTAATTATGGGATTTCTGTTGTTTTGAATTTGGCGCCCTGCACTTTCACTGGCTGTTGAAGAGGTGGGACGCTAACGTCTCACGTACCCTAGAGAGGTAAAGGGGCGGCAGGTAGCCTAGTGGTTAGAGCGTTGGCCTAGTAACTGAAAGGTTGCAGGATCAAATCCCTGAGCTGACAAGGTAAAAATCTGTCGTTCTGCCCCTGAGCAAGGCAGTTAACCCACTGTTCCAAGGCCGTCATTGAAAATAAGAATTTGTTCAGTGAAAGTGCAGGGCACCAAATTCAAAACAGAAATCTCATAATTAAAATCCCGCAGACATACAAGTATTTTACACCATTTTAAAAGATAAACTTGTGAATCCCACCACAGTGTCCGATTTCAAAAAGGCTTTACGATGAAAGCACAACACATCATTATGTTAGGTCAGCACCTATTCACAGAAAAACACAGCCATTTTTCCAGCCAAAGAGAGGAGTCACAAAAAGCATAAATAGAGACACAACTAATCACTAACCTTTGATGATCTTCATCAGATGACACTCATAGGACTTCATGTTACACAATACATGTATGTTTTGTTAGATAAAGTTCATACTTATATCCAAAAATCTCAGTTTACATTGGCGCGTTATGTTCAGTAATGTTTTGCCTCCAAAACATCCGGTGATTTTGCAGAGAGCCACACCAATTTACAGAAATACTCATAATGAACATTGATAAAAGATACAAGTATTATACATGGAACTTTAGATAAACCTCTCCTTAATGCAACCGTTGTGTCAGATTTCAAAAAAACTTTACGGAAAAAGCACACCATGCTATAATCTGTACAGCGCTCAGACCCAAAACAACCATAAAGATATCCGCCATGTTGTGGAGTCAACAGATGTCAGAATAGCATTATAAATATTCACTTACCTTTGATGATCTTCATCATAATGCACTCCCAGGAATCCCAGTACCACAATAAATGTTTGATTTGTTCCATAAAGTCCATAATTTATGTCCAAATAACTCATTTTATTTCACGCGTTCAGTACACAATACAAACTCACGACGCGCGGGCAGTTCCAGGCAAAAATTCAGACGAAAAGTCAAAATACAGTTCGGAGAAACATGTCAAACGAAGTATAGAATCAATCTTTAGGATTTTTTAAACATAAATCTTCAATAATGTTCCAACCGGAGAATTCCTTTGTCTCAGAAATGCAATGGAACGCTAGCTAACTCTCTCACGTGAACGCGCATGGTCAGCTCATGGCACTCTGCCAGACCACTGACTCAAAGAGCCCTCATTCCCCCCTCCTTCACAGTAGAAGCATCAAACAAGGTTCTAAAGACTGTTGACATCTAGTGGAAGCCCTAGGAAGTGCAATATGACCAATATCCCACTGTATCTTTGATAGGCAAAGAGTTGAAAACCTACAAACCTCAGATTTTTTCTCAGGTTTTTGCCTGCCATATGAGTTGTTATACTCACAGACATCATTCAAACAGTTTTAGAAACTTCAGAGTGTTTTCTATCCAAATATATATATAAGCAACTGGGCATGAGAAGCAGGCAGTTTTTAAACGTTTTTATAATCAACCCTCAGGTTGTTTTTAACATAAATAATCGATAATATTTCAACCGGACGGTAAACTATTCAATACAAGAGATAAAGAAAATGTCGAGCTACCACTTTCGTGCGCATGAACTAATCAAAGGACATCTGGCAGTCCACTGACGCGATTTGATAAATCTCGCTAATTTTTCAGAATAAAAGCTTGAAACTATGTCTAAAGACTGTTTACAACCCGTGGAAGCCATTGGAATAGGAATCTGGTTGATATCCCTTTAAATGGAGGAAAGGCAGGCAATGGAACAGAGATTTTTCAAAATAAGAGGCACTTCCTGGTTGGAGTTCCTCAGGTTTTCGCCTGCAAAATCTGTTTTGTTATACTCACAGACAATAGTTTGACAGTTTTGGAAACTTTTGAATGTTTTCTATCCTAATCTGTCAATTATATGCATATTCTAGCATCTGGGCCTGAGAAATAGGCCGTTTACTTTGGGAACGTTATTTTTCCAAACATAAAAATACTGCCCCCTAGCTTCAAGAGGTTAACAACAAGCTAAGCTGCGTTTTAGTATATTGCACTTGTGATTTCATGAAATTAAAAGATTTTTGTAATTTTTGGGTATTTGGCGCTCTGCAATTCAGCGGATGTTTACGAAAATGATCCATAAAGCGATCTGTGCGCCAAGAGGTTAAGAGGCTGCTGCTTTATGAACATAGAATCACTGGCCACTTTAATAATGGAACATAAGTTACCTTAATAATGTTTACATACTACTTTACTCATCTCATGTGTATATACTGTATTTTTGTCAATATCACTCTTAATATTAATATATTTCTGAACTCAATTCTTTACCTTTTAGATTTGTGTGTATTGGTAGATACTACTGCACTAGGAACACAAGCATTTCGCTATACCCGCAATAATATCTACAAAAAAATGTGTATGTGGCCAATACAATTTGAAAATAGACTTACTAAAGGTTCGGAGGATTAGCATGCGCATCTTCAATATGTACTGATGGTTCCTCTTTAGTTCATTTAACAATATATTGCAAGTAAAAGCTTGGGTGGCGAGTTGACACAATTCCAAGTCCGGAGAGTTAAGAAGATTTATTTTATTCTATGAGTTTAACTTGCCCACATAAAGTCTGTTATAGCAGTGTTCACTTTTTAAAAGAATGTCTTTGGTGGAGGTAATTGATATTACAGAGAATACATTTAAAAACATTTGAATGCATGCCATTCTGAAGAGGTTTATTCTAACAGTAAGATTGTTTCATTTAACAAGATCTGCTTTCATCCTGTTGAGTAATGGGATAAATTTACCTTTAAATATTTGTTGTTTGTTGTCACTTATTAAACATCATAAGTGTTAGATATTTTTTGTGGTCCATGAGATATTATTTTTCCTATTGCCATTATTTTGTAAATTTTCTATCCTGAGATTTTAGAGTATTCTGAAAGTTTTCAATATTAGTCAGGTATATCAGGAGATCGTCAGCAAATACATTTTATTTATATTCATGTTTACCAATACTGATACCTGTTATGTTTGGTCCTGTCTCAGTTCAATTGCCAAAGCAAACAGGAGGGGGGAGAGAAGACATCCCTTGTGCCCCTTTCTAAAGCAAATTCATCAGATAATGTATTATTGGTTTATATTTTTGCTTCTGGATATTTATAAAATATTTTTATGAAACGTATTGTTTCAGCTGGAAAGTTGAAGGATTCCAAAGTTTTGAATAGAAAAAAAGGCCATTCAAGATGGTTGAAAGCAGTGTTGTTCTTGAGATGACAGTGTCTTGGTCTCATCTCGGTGTCAGATACATTTGTACTCGGTCTTGACTCTATTTTCTTCCCGAGATCAGTGGAGTAAAAAACTAAATTATCAATTTCCATTCAGTCAGAGAAAAAAGACGCTTTGCCAGGCCAAATATACACTCCTTTCTTGAAACATTAATATCTTAAGTCTTCATATCTACACTGAACAAAAATATAAACTCAACATGTAAATGTTTGTCCCATGTTATATGAGCTGAAAAAAACATGCCAGAAATGTTCCATAAGCACAAAAAGCTCTCAAATGTTGTGCACAATTTTTTTTACATCCCTACTAGTGAGGATATCTCCAGGAATGCCGGCCAGAGCAGTTGCCAGACAATTGAATGTTAATTTCTCAACCATAAGCTGCCTCTAACGTCATCTTAGAAAATGTGTCAGTATGTTCAACTGGCCTCACAACTGCTTGCGTCGTGTGAGCGACCGGTTTGCTGATGTCAACATTGTGAACAGAGTGCCCCATGGTTGCAGTGGGATTACGGTATGGACAGGCATAAGCTACGGACAACGAACAAAATTGCATTTTATTGATGTCAATTTGAATGAACAGAGATACCGTGACGAGATCCTGAGGCCCATTTTCGTGCCATTCATCCACCGCCATCACAAATCAAATCAAATGTATTTATATAGCCCTTCTTACATCAGCTCATATCTCAAAGTCACCTCATGTTTCAGCATGATAATGCACAACCCTATGTCGCATGGATCTGTACACAAATCCTGGAAGCTGAAAATGTCCCAGTTCTTCCATGGCCTGCATACTCACAAGACATGTCACCCAATGAGTATGTTTGGGATGTTCTGAAACGACAAGTATGACAGCGTGTTTCAGTTCTCGCCAATATCCAGCAACTTCGCACAGCCATTGAACAGGAGTGGGACAACATTCCACAGAGTGGAAAAAAAATAGTAGACCACAAGTCTGGTCCATCCTTGGGAGCAATTTCCAAACGCCTGAAGATACCACGTCCATCTGTACAAACAATAGTACGCAAGGATAAACACCATGGGACCATGCAGCCATCATACCGCTCAGGAAGGAGATGTGTTCGGTCTAATAGAGATGAAAGTACTTTGGTGCGAAATGTGCAAATCAATCCCAGAACAGCAAAGAAACTTGTGAATATGCTGGAGGAAACGGGTACAAAAGTATCTATATCCACAGTAAAACGAGTCCTATATCGATATAACCTGAAAGGCCGCTCAGCAAGGAAGAAGCCACTGCTCCAAAACCGCCATAAAAAAGCCAGACTACGGTTTGCAACTGCACATGGGGACAAAGATCGTACGTTTTGGAGAAATGCCCTCTGGTCTGATGAAACAAAAATAGAACTGTTGGGCACTAATGACCATCGTTACATTTGGAGGAAAAACGGGGAGGCTTGCAAGCTGAAGAGCACCATCCCAACAGTGAAGCACAGGGGTGGCAGCATCATTGTTGTGGGGGTGCTTTGCTGCAGGAGGGACGGGTGCACTTCACAACATAGATGGCATTATGAGGATGGAAAATTACGTGAACATATTGAAGTAACATCTCAAGATATCAGTCAGGAAGTTAAAGCTTGGTCGCAAATGGGTCTTCCAAATGGACAATGACCCCAAGCATTCTTCCAAAGTTGTGGCAAAATGGCTTAAGAACAACAAAGTCAAGGTATTGGAGTGGCCATCACAAGGCCCTAACCTCAATCCTATAGAAAATATGTGTGCAGAACTGAAAAAGCGGGTGCGAGCAAGGAGTCCTACAAACCGGACTCAGTTACACCAGCTCTGTCAGGAGGAATGGGCCAAAATTCACCCAACTTATTGTGGGAAACTTGTGGAAGGCTACCCGAAATGTTTGACCCAAGTTAAACAATTGAAAGGCAATGCTACCAAATACTAATTGAGTGTATGTAAACTTCTGACCCACTGGGAATATGATGAAAGAAATAAAAGCTGAAATAAATTGTTCTCTCTACTATTATTCTGACATTTCATATTCTTAAAATAAAGTGGTGATCCTAACTGACCTAAGACAGGGATTTTTACTAGGATTAAATGTCAGGAATTGTCCAAAACTGAGATTAAATGTATTTGGCTAAGATGTATGTAAACTTCCGACTTCAACTGTATATACTGTATCTTTGTCTATGCCGCTCTGACACCATTCCTTAGATTTGTGTGTATTGGGTAAATGTTGTGAAATTGTTAGATATTACTGCACAGTCAGAGCATTTCGTTACACCTGTAAAAACATCTGCTAAACACGTGAATGTGACCAATAACATTCTTTTATTTTAAAGAACAGCGCAAATAAGCAATTACAAACGACAGTCCATCATTACTTTCTGAAAATTTCGAGAACATTTAAAGTTTCTTGAAATGCAGGCGCAAAAGCATCAAGCGCTATGATGAAACTAGCTCTCATGAGGACCGCCACAGGAAAAGAAGACGAAGAGTTACCTCTGCTGCAGAGGATAAGTTCATTAGAGTTACCAACCTCAGAAATTGCAGCGCAAATAAATGCTTCACAGAGTTCAAGTAACAGACACAACTCAACATCACCTGTTCAGAGGAGACTGCGTGAATCAGGCCTTCATGGGTTGAACTGCTGCAAAGAAACCACTACTAAAGGACACCAGTCATAAGAAGAGACGTGCTTGGGCCATGAAACACAAGCAATAGACATTAGACCAGTGGAAATCTGTCCTTTGGTCTGATGAGTCCAAATTTGAGATTTTTGGTTCCAACCACCGTGTCTTTGTGAGACGCAATATAGGTGAACGGATGATCTCCGCGTGTGTGGTTCCCACCGTGAAGAATGGTGTTGGGGTGCTTTGCTGGTGTCAGTGATTTATTAAAAATTCAAGGCACACTTAACCAGCATGGCTACCACAGCATTCTGCAGCGATACGCCATCCCATCTGGGTAGCGCTTAGTGGGACTATAATTTGTTTTTCAACAGGACAATGACCCAACACATCTCCAAGCTGTGTAAGGGCTATTTGACCAAAGAGGAGAGTGATGGGGTGCTGCATCATATGACCTGGCCTCCACAATTACCCGACCTCAAACCCAGATGGTTTGGGATGAGTTGAACTGCAGAGTGAAGGAAAAGCAGCCAACAAGTGCTCACCATATGTGGGAACTCTTTCAAGACTATTGGAAAAGCATTCCAGGTGAAGCTGGTTGAGAGAATGCCAAGAGTGTGCAAAGCTGCCATCAAAGCAAAGTGTGGCTACTTTGAATAATCTAAAATGCATTGATTTGTTTAACACTTTTTTGGTTAGGACATGATTCCATGTGTGTTATTTCATAGTTTTGATGTCTTCACAATTATTCTAAAATGTAGAAAATTGTATAAATAAAGAAAAACCCTTAAATGAGTAGGTGTGTCCAAGGTGTAGGAACTGTATGTGCAATGTTAAAGCTTATCTACCCCCTTTGGGATAAAATACTGAATTTGAACTTTCCAGTTCCTTTTTTGTCATTTAGCAGATGCTCTTATCCAGAGCAACTTACAGTTAGTACACTCATCTTAAGATAGCTAGGTGGGACAACCACATATCACAGGAATAGAAAGTACATTTTTCCTCAATGACGTAGCTATCAGTACAGTCAGATCTAGAAGTGTGTGTGTGTGTGGGGGGGGGGGTCAAGTGCAAGTGCTGGTGAGGGTGAGCATTATTTAAGATACTGTTTGCAGAGGTAGGGTTTCAGATGTTTAGGGTAGGGAGGGGACTCTGCTGTCCTAGCTTCAAGGGGAAGCTGGTTCCACCATTGGGGTGCCAGGACAGAGAAAAGCTTGGACTGTGCTGAGCGGGAGTTGCCCTCCCGTAGGGTTTGGTGTACCAAGAGACCTGAGGTGGCAGAACGGCGTGCCCGGGTTGGGGTATAGGGTTTGAGCGTAGCCTGAAGATAGGGAGGGGCAGTTCCTCTTGCTGTTCTGTAGGTAAGCACCATGGTCTTGTAGCGGATGCGAGCTTCGACTGGAAGCCAGTGGAGTGTGCGGAGGAGAGGGGTGACATGACAGAACTTGGCAAGGTTGAAAATCAGGCGGGCTGCAGTGTTCTGGATAAATTGCAGGGGTTTGATGGCACAAGCGGGGAGCCCAGTCAACAGCGAGTTGCAGTAGTCTAGACAGATGAGGACAAGTGCCTGGATTAGGACCTGCAACACTTCCTGTATGATGTAGGGTCGTACTCCACGGATGTTGTAGAGCATGAACCTGCAGGAGCGGGTCACTGCTTTGATGTTTGTAGAAAGCGATAGGGTGTTGTCCAGGGTCACACCAAGGTTTTTTTTTTTTACTCTGGGAGGGTGACACTGTGGAGTTGTGATGGAGTTGTCAATTGTGATGGAATGGTCTTTGAGCGTGCAGGCCTTCCCCGGGAGGAAGAGCAGATCCGTCTTGTCGAGGTTGAGGTGGTGGGCCAACATCCAAGTTGAGATATCTGCCAGGCACGCAGAGATGCGTGTCGCCACCTGGGTGTCAGAAGGGGGGGGTTGAAGTTGAGTGTCATCTGCATAGCAATGAAAGGAGACACCATTTGAGGATATGACGGAGCCAAGTGGCTTGGTGCATAGAGAGAAGAGGAGAACCGAGCCCTGGGGGACACCAGTAGTGAGAGTACGTGGTGCAGACACACGTCACCTGGTAGGAGCGGCCTGTCAGGCAGGTTGCAATTCAAGAGTGTTCAGAGCCTGAGATTCCCAGCCCTGAGAGGGTGGAGAGGAGGATTTGATGGTTCACGGTGTCGAAGGCAGCGGATAGAAGGATGAGAAGAGAGAGAGAGAGTCAGCGTTGGCAGTGCGGAGAGCCTCTGGGACACAGAGAAGAGCAGTCTCAGTTGGTGAGGGTCAAGAAGATCGTTCTGAGAGAGATAATGAGAAAGTTGGTGTTGGTTTCTTGAGGAGGGGAGGAACTTTGGACATTTTGAAGTCAGAGGGGACACAGCCAGTGGTCAGGGATAGGTTGATGAGGGAAGTGAGAAGGTCCCCAGAGATGGTCTTGAGAAGGGAGGAGGGGATGTGGTCAAGTGGGTAAGTTGTCGGGCGGCTAGAGGTCTGGAGAAAGAGGTCAAGGTGTAGGGTTGATCTGTGTACGTGAATTTGTCAAGCTTTTTTCCAAAGTGGTTGACAAAGTCGTCCACAAAGAGAGGGGGGGGGGGGGGGGGTGGCGGATTAAGGAGGGAGGAGAAAGACCTTTAAGTCTTTACTGAAGACTTATCTCTTCAGTAGGTCATATGATTGAGTGTAGTCTGGCCCAGGAGTGTGAAGGTGAACGGAAAGGCTCTGGAGCAACGCACCGCCCTTGCTGTCTCTGCCTGGCCGGTTCCCCTCTCTCCACTGGGATTCTCTGCCTCTAACCCTATTACAGGGGCTGAGTCACTGGCTTACTGGTGCTCTTTCATGCCGTCCCTAGGAGGGGTGCGTCACTTGAGTGGGTTGAGTTACTGACGTGATCTTCCTGTCTGGGTTGGCGCCCCCCCTTGGTTTGTGCTGTGGTGGAGATCTTTGTGGGCTATACTCGGCCTTGTCTCAGGATTGTAAGTTGGTGGTTGAAGATATCTTCCTGTTTGGCCCTGTCCGGGGGTATCATCGGATGGGGCCACAGTGTCTCCTGACCCCTCCGGTCTCAGCCTCCAGTATTTATGCTGCAGTAGTTTATGTGTCGGGGGACTAGGGTCAGTTGGTTATATCTGGAGTACTTCTCCTGTCTTATCCGGTGTCCTGTGTGAATTTAAGTATGCCCTCTCTAATTCTCTCCTTCTCTCTTTCTTTCTCTCTCTCGGAGGACCTGAGCCCTAGGACCATGCGTCAGGACTACCGGGCATGATGACTCCTTGCTGTCCCCAGTCCACCTGGCCATGCTGCTGCTCCAGTTTCAACTGTTCAGCCCACGGCTATGGAACCCTGACCTGTCCACCGGACGTGCTACCTGTCCCAGACCTGCTGTTTTCAACTCTCTAGAGACCGCAGGAGCGGTAGAGATACTCTTAATGATCGGCTATGAAAAGCCAACTGACATTTACTCCTGATTATTATTTGACCATGCTGGTCATTTATGAACATTTGAACATCTTGGCCATGTTCTGTTATAAGCTCCACCCGGCACAGCCAGAAGAGGACTGGCCACCCCTCATAGCCTGGTTCCTCGCTAGGTTTCTCCCTAGGTTTTGGCCTTTCTAGGGAGTTTTTCCTAGCCACCGTGCTTCTACACCTGCATTGCTTGCTGTTCGGGGTTTTAGGCTGGGTTTCTGTACAGCACTTCGAGATATTAGCTGATGTACGAAGGGCAATATAAAATAAACTTGATTTGATTTGAGAAGGTGTAAAATCCTTTCCTAGGGTTTGAGGCAGAAGCTTGACATTTAGAGTGGTGGAAAGGGGCTTTCGCAGTGGATACAGAGGAAGAGAATGTAGAGAGGGGGAGTGAAAGGATGATAGGTCCTCTGGAAGTTTAGTTTTCATTCACTTTCGCTCAGCGGCCCGCAGCCCTGTTCTGTAAGCTCGCAATAAGTCACTCAGCCACGGAGCAGGACGGGAGGGCCGAGCCAGGCCGGGAGGAAAGGGGACAGTGCGAGTCATAGGATGCGGAGGAGGAGAGTAGGGTCGAAGAGGCAGAATCAGGAAACAGGAGGGAGAAGGATTTGGCAGAAAGGAGAGATGATAGGATAGAAGAGGAGAGACTAGTGGGAGAGAGAGTGAAGATTGCGATGGTGCATGACCATCTGGGTAGGGGGTGAGTGGTTAGTGTTGGGAGAAAAGGGAGACAGAAAAGGAAACAAAGTAGAGATCAGAGAGCTGGGGGGGAGGGGGGGTCGCAGCGAGATTAGTAGGCAAGCAGCCTCTAGCAAAGATGAGGTCAAGAGAGGCAAGGAGGGGAAAGAGAGTTGGAAAGAAATTAATAAAAGGCAGACGTCGGGAGGTTGAAATCGCCAGGTACGAAGAGCGGTGAGCCATCGTCAGGAAATTAGGTTATCAAGGTGTAAAGCTCATTGAGGAACTCTCCAAGGGCACCTGGTGTGCGATAGATCACAATAATGTTAAGCTTGAATGGACAAGTGACAGTGACAGCATGGAATTCAAATGAAGAGATGGACAGGTGAGATGGAGAAAAGAGAAAATCTTCACTTCGGAGAAATGAGTAGACCTGTGCCCCGACGACCAGATGCTCGAGGACTACGAGAGAAAACATGGTCAGATGAAGATAGAGCAGCTGGAGTAGCAGGAGTAGCAGTGTTCTCTGGGGTGATCCATGTCTCCGTCAGGGCCAAAAAGTCAAGGGCCTAAAGGGCAGTATAGGCTGAGATGAACTCCGCGTTCTTGACCGCAGATCGGCAGTTCCAAACGCTGCAGAGACCCGGAATTCCAAATGGGTTGTGCACGCAGGATACACTAAATTAGAAGGGTTGCAACCAAGGGGTGGAGAGCGTCTGTAAAGCCTACAGGGAGAGGTGTGAACAGGTATAGAAAACACACACATGGTTGACTAAGCTACAAAAGAACAAAATGAAATAATCTGTAATTAACTATGTAAGATACTCAAGTGAGAGACTGGTGTGGAGCATTCCTGTTTCCTTCCACGAACACCTCGGCAGAACCGTCTTTGTTTCAGCGACAAAACCGCCATGACCGCCACTTACATCTCCCGCTGAGAACCCAGGAGAGACTGAAGAACTAACTAATTGCTAATTCCCTAGCAGAGGTAGAGAGCACACCGCCCTGTACTAACTGCTGATTGTCTAGGAGACGTGAAACCACTCCCCCTCCAATACAGCCACTGATTACCAAAACAAGTCACAAATTGCACTGCCCCTTGATCCTGGTTGATGTGTAAACAACTATCTGCAGTCAGCAGTTCTCACACCAAGTAGGCCACTGGGAAAACAGGCATCACTTTAAGTAATTGGCCCTAGCTAGCAAAAATACAGTACTAGGCCAAAGAAGATACAAATTATACTTATCACTCCTGGAGATATCAGGAGTGCTCTAGCTATAGCCCATAGAAACACATTGAATAACACATTCATAAATGGCAGAGAAAAATAGTCAAAAAATAAATCATAAGGAATAAGGTTTTGAAGTGTATGTCCTATACAGTATCTAGGAGAATATTTTTGTTTTTTGGAAACATATTTTACCCCTTATTTTTGTTAGCACAAAACTACCTCCACAATGCCTTCCATTTGTATGGGTTCCCTTCAGACGAGTCCCGTGACACTAATGGGAGACTTAGAGGAAAACGATGAACACCATCATGCTTGTGAGAGTCTCCCCATTCCACAATGGGGTCATATTACACCGAACAAAAATATAAACACAATGTGTTAAGTGTTGGTCCCATGTTTCCTGAGCTGAAATAAAAGATCCCAGAAATTTGTCATACGCACAAAAAGATTATTTCTCTCAAATGTGTGCACATATTTGTTTATACCCCTGTTAGTTAGCATTTCTCTTTTGCCAAGATAACCCATCCACCTGACAGGTGAGGCATATCAAGAAGCTGATTAAACAGCATGATCATTACTACACAAGTGCACCTTGTTCTGTCGACAATAAAAGGACACTAACATGTGCAGTTGTCACACAACACAATGCCACAGATGTCTCAAGTTGAGAGAGCATGCAATTGGCATGCTGACTGCAGAAATATCCATCAGAACTGTTGCCAAAGAAGTCAATGTTAATTTCTCGACCATAAGCCGCCTCTAACGTTGTTTTAGAGAATTTGGCAGAACGTTCAACCGGTCTCACAACAGCAAACCACATGTAACCACACCAGCAGTTGCAGTTTGGCATCGTAAGAGACTTCAGTGGGCAAATGCTCACCTTCGTTGGCACGCTGGAGAAGTGTGCTCTTCACAGATGAATCCCGGTTTTGGGCAGATGGCAGACAGCGTGTATAGCGTTGTGCGCGCAAGCGGTTTGCTGATGTCAACTTTGTGAACAGAGTGCCCAATGTTGGTGGTGGGGTGATGGTATGACCAGGCATAAGCTACGGACAACGAACACAATTGTATTTTATCAATGGCAATTTCAATGCACAGAGATGACGTGATGAGATCCTCTTATGTTTCAGCATAATAATGCACGACCCCATGTAGCAAGGATCTGTACACAATTCCTGGAAGCTGAAAATGAATTTATTTAAGTTGACTGATTTCCTTATATGAACTGTAACTCAGTAAAATCTTTGAAAATGTTGCATGTTGCTTTGATCATTTTTGATCAGTGTAGTTTGTAGCTAAGGCTGTTGTAGTGACCATATTACCGCCACACTGGCGGCCACGAGTCATGAAGGCAGTCAAATTCCACGTGACTGTTTAGTAACGGTTATAAGGGTTCTCCAAGATCTGATGCTGCTGATGGTCATCAGTAGCCTACCAAACTTGCTAACTGCCTGGACCTCAGCACTCTATTGTCCCTCTAATCACTCTGACATCAATGCAAATGTAATCGAAAATCTAAATCAAACACTTCATGAGAGCCCATGAGCTCATTTTGTGCAACATTTCTATAGGCTATGCAATTGCGAGAGATAACAGAGTGATGGCCTATTATATTATAAAGAGGAGGATCCCATCAGCTTTCTATAGACTACGCCTATTATATATACACTGCTCAAAAAAATAAAGGGAACACTTAAACAACACAATGTAACTCCAAGTCAATCACACTTCTGTGAAATCAAACTGTCCACTTAGGAAGCAACACTGATTGACAATACATTTCACATGCTGTTGTGCAAATGGAATAGACAAAAGGTGGAAATTATAGGCAATTAGCAAGACACCCCCAATAAAGGAGTGGTTCTGCAGGTGGTGACCACAGACCACTTCTCAGTTCCTATGCTTCCTGGCTGATGTTTTGGTCACTTTTGAATGCTGGCGGTGCTTTCACTCTAGTGGTAGCATGAGACGGAGTCTACAACCCACACAAGTGGCTCAGGTAGTGCAGCTCATCCAGGATGGCACATCAATGCGAGCTGTGGCAAGGTTTGCTGTGTCTGTCAGCGTAGTGTCCAGAGCATGGAGGCGCTACCAGGAGACAGGCCAGTACATCAGGAGACGTGGAGGAGGCCGTAGGAGGGCAACAACCCAGCAGCAGGACCGCTACCTCCGCCTTTGTGCAAGGAGGATTAGGAGGAGCACTGCCAGAGCCCTGCAAAATGACCTCCAGCAGGCCACAAATGTGCATGTGTCTGCTCAAACGGTCAGAAACAGACTCCATGAGGGTGGTATGAGGGCCCGACGTCCACAGGTGCAGGACGTTTGGCATTTGCCAGAGAACACCAAGATTGGCAAATTCGCCAGTGGCGCCCTGTGCTCTTCACAGATGAAAGCAGGTTCACACGCACATGTGACAGACGTGACAGAGTCTGGAGACGCCGTGGAGAACGTTCTGCTGCCTGCAACATCCTCCAGCATGACCGGTTTGGCGGTGGGTCAGTCATGGTGTGGGGTGGCATTTCTTTGGGGGGCTCGCCAGAGGTAGCCTGACTGCCATTAGGTACCGAGATGAGATCCTCAGAACCCTTGTGAGACCATATGCTGGTGCGGTTGGCCCTGGGTTCCTCCTAATGCAAGACAATGCTAGACCTCATGTGGCTGGAGTGTGTCAGCAGTTCCTGCAAGAGGAAGGCATTGGATGCTATGGACTGGCCCGCCCGTTCCCCAGACCTGAATCCAATTGAGCACATCTGGGACAACATGTCTCGCTCCATCCACCAACGCCACGTTGCACCACAGACTGTCCAGGAGTTGGCGGATGCTTTAGTCCAGGTCTGGGAGGAGATCCCTCAGGAGACCATCCGCCACCTCATCAGGAGCATGCCCAGGCGTTGTAGGGAGGTCATACAGGCACGTGGATGCCACACACACTACTGAGCCTCATTTTGACTTGTTTTAAGGACATTACATCAAAGTTAGATCAGCCTGTAGTGTGGTTTTCCACTTTAATTTTGAGTGTGACTCCAAATCCAGACCTCCATGGGTTGATAAATTTGATTTCCATTGATAATTTTTGTGTGATTTTGTAGTCAGCACATTCAACTATGTAAAGAAAAAAGTATTTAATAAGAATGTTTCATTCATTCAGATGTAGGATGTGTTATTTTAGTGTTCCCTTTATTTTTTTGAGCAGTGCATTTCTCAACTTTCCTAATATTAAGCACATTGCTTATCTTAACAACAGGAGTATAGCCTACCTGGCCGGCATGAAAATGAACAATGGGAAAAGTGTCCTCCATTCGCTAATTAAGTGCATAGATGACATGTATTTTTTCCTGTTGCCCCCGTTTCCAGACAGGTGCATGATAATGGTCCATTCTAAATCAAAACAAATGTCATACATATATTACTTAATACATGTAAAGACAAGATTAAATCAAGAATAGTCTGATGGCGGAAAATATTAGCCTATCACTTGTGAATGATACCCAGCGTAAGGCAAGAAACAACTTTTTCCCCCTACTTTTTCTAATCATAGTCGCACACCTCATGTAGCCTAGCCCATAGGCCTATGTTTTGATAAGGTTTGTGTCACAACTAAAAAGTATCCAAATAACTTCATAAAATTAAGCACATTCATCCGCTTTACAAGGGTTGCTGTAGAGCCTAACTGGCATACATAAGCAGCACGTCAATTTCAATTTTGGGGAAGATCATTTTCACCATAAAAATGAACCTTTATAATAGAAGCATTTACATGCATAATCACATTTGCGGTCACTTTTGATAATGGTGTTTTCCCACTAATGGAACATTCGCGCATATAGTCTACTGCCGTGTGTGCATTGCTGCGCTTATGTGAAGAAATAACCTAATAGTTTATCACATTTTAAGCTAAACTTTCTGATTTGTTGCGTCAGCCTCATTGGGTCATTTTTTAAACGATTGTATTAATTTGAGATCTATCGCATCCCACAACTGTCCCATAAAAATTCAGATTATTTCATGCACAGAATTGGTAAACTTTTATACTATGGGGGATAGTAGATTGACATAGGCTAGTGCTTTTGATGTTCGTTAGGCCTACACTTGTTGGCTGACGAAAAGTAAATGTGGACAGTTCTTCCAATATCTTCAATATACACCACGGATAAAGACGCACGCAGTTGTGACCCCGAAGTGTCTGTCTTCACTTGTAGCCTGTGAGAAAGAGCCGATCATGTGATGGAGAGCCATGTGAGTGAGAGGTGCTTCAGGGGCATGCAGCACTCAGGGAGAAGGGAACAACGGCCACAAAAGGCATGGATTTTTTTTTTTATTCGAGGCATTGTCAAAATTGTGAATGAGAGACTGATGAAGTGTGTACGGCCTGCGCAAAAAATAACTTTTTCAAATCATCATTAGGATCGCATCATGAAGCCTTACAATGTATTAATAATCAAAAAACGTGTAACCCAATGTCTGTAGAACAACTAAAGTTAAATGAATAAGCATATTGGAGTATATATTTATTTGTTAACCGCTCAACACAGAACAGCCGCATGTGCGTACTCCCTCAAATCGTTTGAAGAAAATATCCTTTCTATTTCATTGAACTTTGTTCAATTGTATTCTTCATACTATAAAATAATGCCACGGAATTCAAACCAAATCTTGTCTGCTAAATTAACTAGTGGAGCCCACAGCCATATGGCATAGCCAGATCAGGACTTAACATAAGGACAAGGATTAATTGAGAAGGTGTAGGCTGTATTACATAGATTTATTAGACTTTTTAAAATGTAGATGTTCCAAAGGTCTGCATCAGTGGCTTATGGGCTATGTGTAGAAGCCAGGAGATGCTAAATGTGTTTATGTTAATTAAATGGTAAATTACCGTGAGACTGACAGTTATTTGCTTGACAATTACCGGCTCACTAAATTTCGTGACCGCCACAGCCCTATTTGTAGCCCAAACGGTTCAGACGCTAAAGACAGAAGTTGGCACATCAGTGTTCAGACGCTAAAGATGTTTTGGTGAGCATGAGACGGAGTCTACAACCCACACAAGTGGCTCAGGTAGTGCAGCTCATCCAGGATGGCACATCAATGCGAGCTGTGGCAAGGTTTGCTGTGTCTGTCAGCGTAGTGTCCAGAGCATGGAGGCGCTGAAAGAAGACTTTCAGGATGTCTCATTGTCTGACAAAAACCGCTGTAGCTCGGCCACCTTCCAGGAAGGCCGACATAGGCGGATGCAATATATTGAGACGCAGCCCATGCAAGAAAACAGATATATCTAGCTTAAACTGACGTATTTTGACAGGGATTTTTTTTAATAATGTTACTTAGATTGACGCACGGGTGTGTCAATAGACACAACCTTGTCATTAATTATGTTGTTGTTCCTAATTAAAGCATTTGTATCCTTATCTTTAAAAATTATAAACTGAATGAAACGTCCCTTTTTCAGGATGTTGTCTTCAAAGATAATTCGTAAAAATCCAAATAACTTCACAGATCTTTATTGTAAAGGATTTAAACACTCTTTCCCATGCTTGTTCGACGAACCATAAACATTTAATGAACATGCACCTGTGGAACAGTCGTTAAGACACTGACAGGTTACAGACGGTACGCAATTAAGGTCACAGTTATGAAAACTTAGGACAATAAAGAGGCCTTTCTACTGACTCTGAAAAACACAAAAAGAAAGATGCCCAGGGTCCCTGCTCATCTGCGTGAACGTGCCTTAGGCATGCCGCAAGGAGGCATGAGGACTGCAGATGTGGCAAGGGTAATAAATTGCAATGTCCGTACTGTGAGACGCCTAAGACAGCGCTACAGGGAGACAGGACAGACAGCTGATCGTCCTCGCAGTGGCAGACCAAAGGGTAACACCTGCACAGGATCGGTACATCGGAACGTCACACCTGCGGGACAGGTACAGGCTGGCAACAACTGCCAGAGTTACACCAGGAACGCACAATCCCTCCATCAGTGCTCACACTGTCATTGCAGGCAATCTCAACGCTGTGCATTACAGGGAAGACATCCTCTTCCCCCATGTGGTACCCTTCCTGCAGGCTCATCCTGACATGACCCTCCAGCATGACAATGCCACCAACCATACTGCTCGTTCTGTGTGTGATTTCCTTCAAGACGGGAATGTTAGTGTTCTGCCATGGCCAGCAAAGAGCCCGGATCTCAATCCCATTGAGCACGTCTGGGACCGGTTGGATTGGAGGGTGAGGGCAAGGGCCATTCCCCCCAGAAATGTCCGGGAACTTGCAGGTGCCTTGGTGGAAGAGTGGAGTAACATCTCACAACAAGAACTGGTAAATCTGGTGCAGTCCATGAGGAGGAGATGCACTACAGTACTTCATGCAGCTGGTGGCCACACCAGATACTGACTGTTACTTTTGATTTTGATCCCCCCCTTTGTTCAGGGACACATTATTCCATTTCTGTTAGTCACATGTCTGTGGAACTTGTTCAGTTTATGTCTCAGTTCTTGAATCTTATGTTCATACAAATATTTACACATGTTAAGTTTGCTGAAAATAAACGCAGTTGACAGTGAGAGGACGTTTCTTTTTTTGCTGAGTTTAACTGGTTTGGCGAGTGTTCCGTTTTGTGAGAGGTGTGAGATGTTTACCAGGTTTTCTATTATTTTCTATGCTTTACTGGAGTTTAACCTGTAGTTGTTGGCTCTCTTCAAAAGTAAAATATATTATTGCTGCTTAAGTTCAGGAATTGTATTTTCATCTTTACCTTGTAAATATTTCTTAAGGGTTCTTTCTAAAAAATATATATATATTTTGACTTCTCTGTCTACATTTGCAACGGTAAAGATTTATTTTAAATCATTTACGTATTTCATAAATTTCAGGGTCTTGAAAATGTGCACTGTTCATTCTCCATATTCTGTCACTAACTGTCCTTTGTAGTTGGGAAAAGTAATATCCTGTAAATGATTTGTATGTAGATATGACATTTTTCAGCATCTTTGGAGGCTCCTTAAATGTGCCTTTTTAATTACTATGTCTGTCTAACTTGTCAAATGTGTGATTTAAGTTACCTGCTAAAAAAATAGTTCCTGTCTGGATTTGAGCTAATATAGCTTGAATTACACTACGTTCAAAAGTTTGGGGTCACTTAGAAATGTCCTTGTTTTTGAAAGAAATGCAATTTTGTTGTGCTTTTCTTTCAAAAACAAGGAAATGTCTTAGTGACCCCAAACTTTTCATCGGTAGTGTATATCTAAAGAAAACAGATTTACCCCTAGGAGGATATGCAATGAAATAATGTGTATTTCACCCCACGTAAGGTACATTGCAAGATTAAAAAGCAACCTTCTTGGTTTGGGGGCTGGGATATAAGAGAAGAAAATGTGTATTATTTATCAGGATGCCTACAACTCCTCTTTAAATGTTTTTTTTAAGCAACTCTTTCAGGAAAACCACATCTGCTGACAATTCCATGTAATAATAAAATGAGAGAGTCATAGTATGAATACATAATTATTATATACAGTCGGCCAAAAGTTGAGAATGACACAAATATACATTTTCACAAAGTCTGCTGCCTCAGTTTGTATGATGGCAATTTGCATATACTCCAGAATGTTATGAAGAGTTATCAGATGAATTGCAATTAATTGCAAAGTTCCTCTTTGCCATGCAAATTAACTTAATCCCCCAAAAACATTTCCACTGCATTTCAGCCCTGCCACAAAAGAACCAGCTGACATCATGTCAGTGATTCTCTCGTTAAAACAGGTGTGAGTGTTGACGAGGACAAGGCTGGAGATCACTCTGTCATGCTGATTAAGTTTGAATAACAGACTGGAAGCTTCAAAAGGAGGGTGGTGCTTGGAATCATTGTTCTTCCTCTGTCAATCATGGTTACCTGCAAGGAAACGCCGTCATCATTGCTTTGCACAAAAAGGGCTTCACAGGCAAGGATATTGCTGCCAGTAAGATTGCACCTAAATCAACCATTTATCGGATCATCAAGAACTTCAAGGAGAGCGGTTCAATTGTTGTGAAGAAGGCTTCAGGGCGCTCAAGAAAGTCCAGCAAGCGCCAAGACCGTCTCCTAAAGTTGATTCAGCTGCGGGATCGGGGCATCACCAGTACAGAGCTTGCTCAGGAATGGCAGCAGGCAGGTGTGAGTGCATCTGCACGCACAGTGAGGCGAAGACTTTTGGAGGATGGCCTGGTGTCAAGAAGGACAGCAAAGAAGCCACTTCTCTCCAGGAAAACAATCAGGGACAGACTGATATTCTGCAAAAGGTACAGGGATTGGACTGCTGTGGACTGAGGTAAAGTCATTTTCTCTGAATCCCCTTTCCGATTGTTTGGGGCATCCGGACAAAAGCTTGTCCGGAGAAGACAAGGTGAGCGCTACCATCAATCCTGTGTCATGCCAACAGTAAAGCATCCTGAGACCATTCATGTGTGGGGTTGCTTCTCAGCCAAGGGAGACAATTTTGCCTAAGAACACAGCCATGAATAAAGAATGGTACCAACACATCCTCCGAGAGCAACTTCTCCCAACCATCCAGGAACAGTTTGGTGATGAACAATGCCTTTTCCAGCATGATGGAGCACCTTGCCATAAGGCAAAAGTGATAACTAAGTGACTCGGTGAACAAAACATCAATATTTTGGGTCCTGATGAAGACAGCTTGGCTGTCGAAACGTTGGTAATTAAAATGTTGCATCTGAGCTCCTAGAGTGTGCAGCTTTCCTTTATTTTCAGGAAACTCCCCAGACCTTAATTGCATTGAGAACTTGTGGTCAATCCTCAAGAGGCGGGTGGACAAACAAAAACCCACAATTTCTGACAAACTCCAAGCATTGAGTATGCAAGAATGGGCTGCCATCAGTTAGGAATTAGCCCAGAAGTTAATTGACAGCATGCCAGGGCGGATTGCAGAGGTCTTGAAAAAGAAGGGTCAACACTGCAAATATTGACTCTTTGCATCAACTTCATGTAATTGTCAATAAAAGCCTTTGACACTTATGAAATGCTTGTAATTATACTTCAGTATTCCATAGTAACATCTGACAAAAATATCTAAAGACAATGAAGCAGCAAACTTTGTGGAAATTAATATTGGGTCATTCTCAAAACTTTTGGCCACGACTGTACATTACGCACATTATATAACGTGTGACCATGTAGAAAGAACAAACATTTAACAGAGAACATACAAAACATATAAAGTAAAGTACTTCTTTGTACTTTGAGGCACTGTGCCTTTTTAGGGCTTTTAAACTCCAACTCCTCTCCTAACAAATTAAAAAATATAGAGGCTGGTGGGGCTCTAGGAGAGAGTGGGTCCACAAAGAGACCCGAAGGCATCACACCTAAATCAGAGAAGTGTCTGATTTAGCCACACCATCCCAATCCCATCTCCACTCTCACCAATAACAACCATTGAATATTAGCTATAAATGGCAAACAAGGAATAATAATGACTAGACAGCCTCTCCTAATCTACCCAGAACGCTTATTAATTTTACTGCCTCTCCAACCTAATGTGTGTTTGTGTGGATGTGTGTGTATATCTGTTAGGTTGGATAAAAAGCAGAAGACATATTTCAACCCTGTATGGACTAATAAAGGCTGTATCACAACCGGCCGTGAATGAGAGTCCCATAGGGCGGCGCACAATTGGCCCAGCGTCGTCCGTGTTCGGACGGTGTAGGCCGTCATTGTAAATAAGAATTTGTTCTTAATTAACTGACTTACCTAGTTAAAAAAAGGTTACATTTAAAAAATGTATTTAACATAAAGTCTTATCTTATAGCTGTTCATGGATGTGCGTGGGTGTGATTGTGTATATGAACAGGAGTATGAGGGAAGAGTAAGGGATAGTGAATATGAATATGTCTAGGGGGGTGGGAGAGAATGGGTGTGTGGAATGAGAATGGATGAGTAAGTCGATGGATGGATGGGTAAGTGTGTCTGAGAGGAAGGGAGAACTTTAACCCCTGACCCCACACCATAACAGAGATGCCAGAACCCTCATTTACTCAAGTGATTCCTTTATTTTGGTAATTACTTGATGTTCAAATCACAAATGAGTTTTACAGGTGGATACAGTTGAGAAAAGACTGCAGAGACTAGAAAAATAACATTTCCAAATGAAAATGTGTGTGCATGCTTGTCTTGAAGTATTTATGGTTGCGAAATAAGTTGTAGTGGGGTTAAAAAAAGCTTTGAAGGCCTAGTATCAGTAGTGACTGCAGTTATAATGGTAGTAATAAGGCCAGTTGTAGATCATACTGGATTAGTATAGTAGGCTAGAGGGAGTACTATAGCCCAAGAGAACTGATTACATTTTCTTTCTCTTAGAAGGCATACCTGCAGTTGCTTGATGGTGTCCCCTCCCCTCCCGATGACTAGGCCCACTTTGCTGGCTGGGATGAGCATCTCGTGGACTGAGCTGTTGTCCTCAGCCTCGCTGTGGAACCCAGAGCTGTTTCGACAGCGGTCCACTATCTGCCCAAGCATTCTCTTGGCCTGCCTGGTGGAGAGCAAACAGTTGCATATCAATGATGTATAGATGATGTGATGTATTATAGTCAATACCAATTACATACTGTACTATGATTGCCTACAGTGTCAACATTTTATGATTGGTACACAATGTGGTTTTTAAAACTGTATTATGTATTGTCAATTACTGTAATATTTTGGAGTAACAGTTAAATAAATGTGTATCAACAGAGTTGCAGTTAATACAGTGTGTGAGCATCTATAGAAACCATCAATAAGGGGACATATTGTTCTTTTCAAAATGACAAAGGATTGTTGACGATACTGCTACTGAGTTTATAGAATTTCTGTCACGTTCAACGTCTCAATATAAAAACTCACTCAATGCTCTCTGGGGTTCCATTGAGGGAGCAGGCTCTGTCCATCATACCGCCACTCTCTACAATGAGAAAGAACCGCTGGCATACAGTTAAAGGAGTCAAGTTTTTGACATAGAACCCTTTTGGTACAGAACATAAACGGTCATGATAATGCATTTTGCATCATCACCTCATTGCTGACAGCCTTGAATAGCATGTGTCCTACTGTATGTTGCTGAGATATAAAATTAAAAGCAATCTGATATTGGTTATTATCTAACATAAGGACAGGAAGTGTTGGGAAGTGTGTGTAGTCACAGACATTAAGGGACATACTGTACGATGGGGCCAACAAATATCGCAGCTCTGCTTCTAGCTCCTACGCAACTTTGCAGTATTTTGTTTTTTGGTGTGTTAATTCTTACATTAGTAGCCCAGAATGTTTTTGTGTTATTACATACAGCCGGAAATAACTTTAGGATATCAGAGCGGCGGTAACTAACCAGCATTGCGACCAGGAATACGCCTTTGGCGAATTGGATTCTTTGTTCTTACCGCTCAGGGCAATTGAACTTACCCCAGAGGCTGCTCCAAGATGCCGCCGGCGGAGAAGAGGTATTCTAGTCAGACTCAGGAGGTGTGCACACCATCCACCGCTTCCGAGTATATTACTAGCTAATGTTCAGTCTATGGACAATAAAGTAGATGAGCTCAGGGTGAGGATCTCAAATGCCGACGAATGACCTTCCAAGAAAATGATCTTCGGTTATAGTCAAAGCCGTGTATATTCCGCATCAAGCCGATACCACGGTGGCCCTCAAGGAGCTACACTGGACTGTGTGCAAACTGTAAACCACATATCTACACAAACCAGATTTGAGGAAAACACTACCGAAGTACTATCAACACATTGACTGTGGTTCTCGTGCTGCTAAAACGCTCTATCACTGCTACTCCCCCTTCCGGGTTGCCTACAAGGCCTCCCTTCGGCAAATCAGATCACAACCCTATTTTGCTCCTCCCTTCCTATAAGCAGAAACTCAAACAGGATGTACCTGTGCTAAGGTCTATTCAACGCTGGTCTGACCAATCAGAATCCATGCTTCAAGATAGTTTTGATCACATGGACTGGGATATGTTCAGGGTAGCCTCAAAATAACATTGGCGTATACACAGACACGGTGACTGTCAGGAAGAGTATAGGCGATGTTGTTCCCACTGTGACTATTAAAACCTACCCAAACCAGAAACCGTGGATAGATGGCAGCATTCGCGCTAAACTGAAAGCGCAAACCACCTCATTTAACCATGGAAAGGTGACTGGGAATACGGTTGAATACCAACAGTGTAATTATTCCCTCTGTAAGGCAATCACACAGGCAAAACGTCACTAAAGAGACAAAGTGGAGTCGCAATTCAATGGCTCAGACAAGGAGATGTATGTGGCAAGGTCTACAGACAATAACAGATTACAAAGGGAAAACCATCCATGTCACGGACACCGACGTCTTGCTCCCGGACAAGCTAAACACCTTTTTCGCCCACTCTGAGGATAACACAGTGCCACCGACGCGGCCCGCTACCAAGGAGTGTGGGCTCTCGTTCTCCGTGCCCAACGTGAGTAAGACATTTAAGCATGTTTACAGACATATTCAATCTCTCCCTATCCCAGTCTGCTGTCCCCAATTGCTTCAAGATGTCCACCATTGTTCCTGTCCCTGAAAAAGCAAAGGTAAATTAACTCAATTGCTTTGAGAGGCTAGTTAAGGATCATATCACCTCTTCCTTACCTGACACCCTAGACCCACTTCAATTTGCAAATGCAATCGCACTGCCCTATCCCATCTGGACAAGAGGAATACCTATGTAGGAATGCTGTTCATTGACTATAGCTCAGCCTTCAACACCATAGTACTCTCAGAGCTCATCATTAAGCTTGGAGCCCTGGGACTGAACCCCGCCCTGTGCAACTGGGTCCTGGACATCCTGTTTGGACGCCCCCAGGTGGTGAAGGTAGAAAACAACACTGCCACTTCGCTAACCTCAGTTTACAGGGAGGAAGTGAAGGCCCTGGCGGAGTGGTGCCAGGAAATTAACCTCTCCCTCAATGTCAACAAAACGAAGAAGCTGATCGTGGACTTCAGGAAACAGCAGAGGGAGCACGCCCCTATCCACATCGATGGGACCGCAGTGGAGAAGGTGAAAAGCTTCAGCTACTCGGCGTACACGTCACTGACTATCTGAAATGGTCCAACTAAACAGACAGTGTGGTTTAGAAGGTGCAACTGCACTTCTTCAAAGTACAGAGAGATCCATGATGAAAACCTGCTCCAGAGTGCTCAGGACCTCAGACTGGTATCAAGGTTCACCTTCCAACAGGACAAAGACCCGAATCACACAGCCAAGACAACGCAGGAGTGGCTTCAGGACAAGTCTCTGAATGTCCTTGAGTGGCACAGCCAGAGCCCGGACTTGAACCCGATCTAACATCTCTGGAGAGACCTGAAAATAGCTGTGCAGCAACGCTCCCCATCCAACCTGAGAGGATCTGCAGAGAAGAATGGGAGAAACTCCCCAAATACAGGTGCCAAGCTTTTAGTGTCATACGCAAGAAGACTCGAGGCTGTAATCGCTGCCAAAGGTGCTTCAACAAAGTAAAGGGTCAGAATAAGTAAAGGGTCAGAATACTTAAATGTCATATTTCCGTTTAAAAAAAATCTAAAATAGCAAACATTTCTAAAAACCTATTTTTGCTTTGTCATTATGGTGTATTGTGTGAAGAGAAAAAAAAATGTGGAAAAAGTCAAAGAGTTTGAATAGTTTCTGAAGGCACTGTACTAGTGATGCACCGATATTACATTTTTGGCCAATACCAATAACCGATATTTAACATTTTAGCTGCCTTTTAAGCATGCCAGTACAGTTAAATAGTTAACACACACACAAACACACGGACGCAGCGGTCTAACGCACTGCATCTCAGTGCAAGAGGCGTCACTACAGTCCCCGGTTCGAATCCAGGCTGTATCACATCCAACCATGATTGGGAGTCCCATTGTGCGGCGCACAATTGGCCCAGCGTCATCCGGCCGTCATTGTAAATAAGAATTTGTTCTTAACTGACTTACCTAGTTAAATAAAGGTTACACACACACACACCAAAACATTATTTGTTGGCATGTACTTATGTCCCCATTTACCAGTAAAACATAATCAAAACCTATTTCTGTTACTTACTTGCTCTGCTGTTTCGTTGTTCATTTGTTCAGTCGTTTCATTCTCAACCAGGATTCCTATGGAACGCCGTTTGGGTCTTTGCGTGTCAAAAAATATACTATTTAACACTATTTGACACGTCAAATAACACAATTTGACATGTCAAATAAGTTTGTTGATCAATCAGGACTTGAATATGACTGAACGTCACAATTTTTTACGTAGTTATTACACATTGATTACACTATCACTCGTATTCCATATGTCACAACGATTCATCGATACGTATGCTATGATGCTGGTAAAGTTGTCTCGCGCACCTACAGTGCTGATCATTAAAAAAAGCTAGCTAGCCCATTGATGCAAACAATGTAGTTCTTCCCCAAAAACATAGCAAAACGACATAATTTGTTTCAGTAGCTATAGCTAGCTAGCTAACTATATTGCTAGGTGTCATCTAAATTAAGCCTAATTTATAAGACAGTTCTTATTTGATTAATGGTGGTCGGACCATCTATGTGAAGCTAGCCACAATAAGGATTAGTCACAATAGCGGACTTTGCGGTTAGCCTTCAAAATAAAAGTATGGCATAATGCTACTATTTGTAATAATTTGCATCACTGTCAATTACATACTTTTATTCTGAAGGCAAACTGCAAATTCCACTATTGTGCTTTAACAGTGTTACTGTATATTTTTTGACACGCAAAGACCCAAACGGCGTTCCATAGTATCTATGTCGTGAAGCTAATAGCAGTGACGCTATTACTGTGTAACTCCGGTAGGGCAACATCAGAAAAATAGCCCATTTGGTAGTGTGTACCGGTGTTCGACCAGTCAGCAAAAGCCAACATCACCCATGACAGAGAACGGTTGATTGTCAAGGGCAATGAATTCCATTATCTTGGCTTTACTGAAATGTTCTTACTCTTTCAAATGACTGCTCGACTTGTTGACTGCTTGATCCACACAGCAGACATTGTGGGCTAGGTTAACAATGCTTTGTTGCACGTGAAGCCCAACATTTTACGTGGCGTCATTATGTCCTGTACCTACGTTATATAGGTATGCATGGTAGCTTTGACATCGGTTTTTAACATTGCCGTTAAACTAAACAAACATCGGGCCAACACCGATGTTGGCATTTTTAGCTAACATCGGCCGATTCCGATATGTTCACCAATATATCGTGCATCCCTACACTGTACATAGACACGGAATCACTGGCCACTTTAATAATGTTGGCATACTGCTTTACTCATTTCATATGTATATACTGTATTCTATTCGACTGTATTTTAGTCAATGCCACTCCGACATTGCTCGTCCTAATACTTTTATATTTCTTAATTCCATTATTTTACTTTAGATTTGTGTGTATTGTTGTGAATTGTTAGATACTACTGCACTGTTGGAGCTAGGAACACAAGCATTAACATCTGCTACATATGTGTATGTGACCAATAAAATTTGATTTGTATATTTAGAACTGCTTACCAGAGGCAATTTGAATCTTGCACCCGGACTCCAGCTGGATTCTCGTAATTTGTTCACCTCCTCTGCCTATGACTAAAATAAGAGGGAGAAGGAGGGGAGAAAAAAAGTGGGATGGGAGTGGAGAAAATAGTTCAGGTAATGTGTCAGTTTGACAAAATAAATACATCCTTCAACATAATTCAAAATCAAGCATCCAAGGACGAAAACATCCCAAACCACGTACTTACTGAATCCAACCATTCTATCAGGCACTTTAAAGTCTTCTGTCAAAACAGCCCTAAATTACAAGAGGGTGGGGTGAAAAGAGACAAGATATATACTGAGCGTACAAAACATTAAGAACACATGCTCTTTCCATGACAGACTGACCAGGTGAAAGCTATGATCCCTTATTGATGTCACTTGTTAAATCCACTTCAAATCAGTGTAGATGAAGGGTAGGAGACAGGTTAAATTAAGATTTTTAAGCCTTGAGATAATTGAGACATGGATTGTGAATGTCTTCCATTTAGAGGGTGAATGGGCAACAAAATATTTGGGGTATGGTAGTAGGTGCCAACTCAATATTATTAAGCTGTTCTTAATGTTTTGCACACATAAAAAAAATGACCATTTAATATCTGTTTGTGGACAGTAGCAGTAGACGGATACAGTGTAGAAAGGCCAGCAGATGAGTCAATAAATGATTATGTTGCGCACCTACACTACAGGGCTATGGCTAACACTTATCTGCTGTTCCATCACTGTGATAGAACATATGAACTACAGATAATGTAAACGCTTGAGTAAATGAGGGATGCCAAGTATATTTTAGAAAGCAGGTGCTTCTACAGAGGTGAGGTTCCTGAGTGAATTAAACAATTAACATCCCATAAGATGCTATGCTCCCATAAGCTGACTGGTCACTGAATGGTCCCCCATCCACAGGGCACGAATGGAGCATGAATGGTCACTGAATGGTTCTCTGTGACCAGATCTCAACCCAATTGACCACTTATGGGAGATTCTGTAGCGGCGCCTGGGACAGATCATGGAATTTATTGGTGTTGGTTCTTGGTGTCGCATCCCTCCAATAGATTTCCAGACACCTGTAGAATTTATGTCAAAGGGCATTGAAACTGTTCTGGCTCAAGGTGGCCCAACGCCCTATTAAGACACTATGTTGGTGTTTCCTTTATTATGGCACTTATCTACACACATAATACTTTAGACTTCACTATATTTGCAAAGCAGAAGACGGTGAAGCTGTCCACAAATCATTATCTGGTCTAAGTACTTCAGCGCTATCCCGCTGGGGATCCAGTGCTGTGTATTTGGGTTGGATAGTGAGCTAAAATGAAGTGGAGGAGAGGGAGTAATCCCACAGATTGCTCAATCAATATGTATTTACTGTCTGTCAATACAGCGGGTAAATTGGTGCTGGCTACAGGCTTACCTTTGATGTACCATGGCTCCCAGCTGGTTACCTACTATGAGGGGAGGCGGGAAGAGCCAGCCGGAAAGGGAACCAGTGCCAGAGGGAGACACAGAGGGAGAAAAATATATTAATGTAGGTAACTTTCTTTTTCTTCAAAAATATTTTAATACAAAATATAATAAGAAAGAATTACTGGCTGCACCCATGCCAGAGAGCCTGAAATGCGCTGCAATGGATGCCCTTTTACGGGTTTCAATTCAACTATTTTGTGTGTTTTTTGGAGCTGATAATAAAAGGTGCAATATGCAGAAATTGCTCCGCCATTTACTGGTTGCAAAAATTATAATAGTTTGCCTAATTTCTGTTTGTGACAAAACAAGCAGTCATTGCTTAGAGAATCAATGTACCGTCTAAACTGCTGTGATATATCTTTTCCATAACCATAAACACAGTATTTTCAGCTGTTCAAACCTGGTGTACAAAACCAAAAGTAAAAGACAAAAACTTAACTTAACGGAAAGCATAGAAATAGCACACATAGAACAGATCAACTGCTTCTTTGACTTACTTTCAACGAAGACATTAACTCTACATACAAAACTATGTGGACACCCCTTCGAATTAGTGGATTCCGCTATTTCAGCCACACTCGTTGCTGACAGGTGTATACAATCCAGCACAGCCATGCAATCTCCATAGACAAACATTGGCAGTAGAATGGCCTTACTGAAGAGCTCAGTGACGTTCAACGTGGCACCTTCATAGGATGCCACCTTTCCAACAAGTCATTTCGTCAAATTTCTGCCCTGCTCGAGCTGCCCTTGTAAACTGTAAGAGCTGTTATTGTACATTGGAAAGGTCTAGGAGCAACAACGTCTCAGCCGCAAAGTGGTAGACCACACAAGCTCATAGAACGGGCCCAATGAGTGCTGAAGCATGGAGAGCGTAAAAATAGTCTATCCTCGGTTGCAACACTCACTACCGAGTTCCAAACTGCCTCTGGAAGCAACGTCAGCACAAGAACTGTTCATAAGGAGTGTCATTAAATGGGTTTCCATTGCCGAGCAGCCACAAACACAAGCCTAAAGTCACCATGCGCAATGCCAAGCGTCGGCTGGAGTGGTGCAAAGCTCGCCGTCATTGGACTCTGTACCAGTGGAAACACGTTTTCTGGAGTGATGAATCACACTTCACCATCTGGCAGTTCAACGGACGAACCTGAGTTTGGCGGATGCCAGGAGAATGCTACCTGCCCCAATGTATAGTGCCAAGTGTAAAGTTTGGTGGAGGAGGAATAATGATCTGGGGCTATTTTTCATGGTTCGGGTTAGGCCCCTTAGTTCCAGTGAAGGGAAATCTTAATGTTACAGCATACAATGATATTATAGACGATTCTGTGCTTCCAACTTTGTGGCAACAGGCCACAAAGGCCCTTTTCCGTTTCAGAATGACAATGCCCCAGTGCACAAAGTGAGGTCCATACAGAATTGGTTTGTCGTGATCAATGTGGAAGAACCTGACCCGCCTGCACAGAGCCCAGACCTCAACCCCATTGAACAACTTTGGGATGCATTGGAATGCCGACTGCGAGCCAGGCCCAGTCGCTCAACATTATTCACCGACCTCACTAATGCTCATGGCTGAATGAAAGCAAGTCCCCGCAGCAACGTTCCAACCCATATGAGTGGAGGCTGTTATAGCAGCAAAAGGGGGACCAACTCCATATCAATGTCCATGATTTTGGAATGAGATGTTTGACGAGCAGGTGTCCACATACTTTTGGTCATATAGATTATCTATAACTCACATTTCTATGCGAATTTGGACGGGTCACTCAAAAAGTTGAATATTGTAGCTTTTTTTGTACATAATGATTACTATGACCGAAAAGAGCTTCTGGACATCAGAACAGCGATCAATCACTAACCTCGATTTGGATGGTTTCTACTTCAACGAGTCGGCGGTGCAAGACATACTGCTCACCCCGGATCAGGCCCTAATCCCTGCAGGCACCCTGACAAAACTACATTGGCAAATAAATAATCTGCCTCTACCCTCTGTTCTATTGGCGAACTGAAGAACTGTAATATCCTATGTTTCTCGGAGACGTGGCTGACACGGATAATATACATACGTCAAGACCGTATTGCAGCATGGGGTAAGGTTAGGGGGGGGTGTCTTTGTTACAACTTCTTAGGGCTAGGCCCCTTTTTTCTCCACTTTCTGTCTGAATGACATGCCCAAAGTAAACTGCCTGTAGCTCAGGCACTGAAGCCAGGATATGCATATAATTGGAACCATTGGAAAGAAAACTCTTTGAAGTTTGTAGAAATGTTAAAATAATGTAGAATAATATAACACAATAGGAGTAGGAGTAGGAGAAAATCCAAACAAATGTTTTGAGAGAGACCATCCTCTTCGAATTGCAAGAGAACGGTCATATTGAAAATTAGCTCCCTGGATGCAATTCCTATGGCTTCCACAGGGTGTCAGCAGTCTATGATCAAGGTTTCAGCCCTGTGACTTTAACTTCTCTCGGATAGGGGGCAGCATTTTCACATTTGGATGAAAAGCGTGCTCAGAGTAAACTGCCTCCTCAGTCCCAGATGCTAATATATGCATATTATTATTAGTATTGGATAGAAAACACTCTGAAGTTTCTAAAACTGTTTGAATCATGTCTGTGACTAAAACAGAACTTATTTGGCAGGAAAAGCCCAGAGAACAAACCATTCAGATTCTTTTTTTTTTTTTTTTGTCTTTTCAATGGGGTTTCATTGGGAATCCAGATTCCTAAGGGACCTTCCTGCAGTTCCTATCGCTTCCACTGGATGTCAAAAGTCTTTAGAAATTGGTTGAGTTTTTTCCTTTGAGAAATGAAGAAGTAGCCACGTTCAGAATGAGGCTCCAGTGAAGTGTACTGTTTGTTAGAGGCACGTGACCAGAAAGCATGCTATACATTGTTTTCCTCCGGTATTGAACCCAAATCATCCCGTCTTCAATTTGATCGATTATTTACGTTGAAAAATACCTAAAGTTGTATTACAAAAGTAGTTTGAAATGTTTGGACAAAGCTTACAGGTAACTTTTGAGATATTTTGTAGTCACGTTGTGCAAGTTGGAAACGGTGTTTTTCTGGATCAAACGCGCCAAATAAATGGACATTTTGGATATATATCGACGGAATTAATCGAAAAAAAGGACCATTTGTGATGTTTAGGGGACATATTGGAGTGCCAACAGAAGAAGCTCGTCAAAGGTAAGGCATGAATTATATCTTTATTTCTGCGTTTTGTGTCGCGCCGGGAGGTTTGAAATATGATGGTCTGTGATTGTTAGCTGGGGTGCTATCCTCAGATAATAGCATTGTTTGCTTTCGCCGTAAAGCATTTTTGAAATCTGACACGTTGTCTGGATTCACAAGAAGTGTATCTTTAATTTGGTATATTGAATGTGTGATTTCATGAAAGTTTAATTTTTAATAGTAATTTATTTGAATTTGGCGCTCTGCATTTTCACTGGATGTTGGCCAGGTGGGACGCTACCGTCCCACATATCCCAGAGAGGTTAAAAACAAATAAGAAATACAAGTGTTAGTAGAGGGACACAGTCTTGGAAAATCATGTTTGAGTGCGCCATGAAGACATCTGCTAAAATCGGTTTCCTACTGAACATACTTCTTTCCGAATTGAATATTATAGTTTGATTACATTTTAGGGTATCTGAGGTGTAAATATAAACTTAATTTTACTTGTTGAAACAAAGTTTAGGGGTAGATTTTCTGATTCCTTTCTCTGCCTGTTGAACGAGTGGATTACTCAAATCGATGGCGCCAACTAAACTGACTTTTTGGGATATAAAGAAGGATTTTATATAACAAAAGTACACTACATGTTTTAGCTGGGACCCTGTGGATGACAAATCAGAGGAAGATTTTCAAAAAGTAAGTCAATATTTAAATGGTTATTTGTGAATGTATGAAACCTGTGCCGGTGGAAAAATATTTGAGGGATCCCCCCCCCCCCCACCTTTATTTAACCAGGTAGGCTAGTTGAGAACAAGTTCTCATTTGCAACTGCGACCTGGCCAAGATAAAGCATAGCAATTCGACACATACAACAACACAGAGTCACACATGGAATAAACAAAACATACAGTCAATAATACAGTAGAAAAATAAGTCTATATACAATGTGAGCAAATGAGGTAAGATAAGGGAGGTAAAGGCAAAAAAGGCCATGGTGACGAGGTAAATACAATATAGCAAGTAAAACACTGGAATGGTAGATTTGCAGTGGAAGAATGTGCAAAGTAGAAATAGAAATAATGGGGTGCAAAGGAGCAAAATAAATAAATAAATACAGTTGGGGAAGTGGTAGTTGTTCGGGCTAAATTATAGATGGGCTATGTACAGGTGCAGTAATCTGTGCGCTGCTCTGACAGCTGGTGCTTAAAGCTAGTGAGGGAGATATGAGTCTCCAGCTTCAGAGATTTTTGCAGTTCGTTCCAGTCATTGGCAGCAGAGAACTGGAAGGAAAGACAACCAAAGGAGGAATTGGCTTTGGGGCAGACAAGTGAGATATACCTGCTGGAGCGCGTGCTAGGCGTGGGTGCTGCTATGGTGACCAGTGAGCTGAGATAAGGCGGGGCTTTACCTAGCAGAGACTTGTAGATAACCTGTAGCCAGTGGGTTTGGCGACGAGTATGAAGCGAGGGCCAACCAACGAGTGCGTACAGGTCGCAATGGTGGGTAGTGTATGGGGCTTTGGTGACAAAACGGGTGTCACTGTGATAGACTGCATCCAGTTTGTTGAGTAGAGTGTTGGAGGCTATTTTATAGATGACATCACCGAAGTCGAGGATCGGTAGGATGGTCAGTTTTACGAGGGTATGTTTGGCAGCATGAGTGAAGGATGCTTTGTTGCGATATAAAAAGCCGATTCTAGATTTAATTTTGGATTGGAGATGCTTAATGTGAGTCTGGAAGGAGAGTTTACAGTCTAACCAGACACCTAGGTATTAGTAGATGTCCACGTATTCTAAGTCAGAGCCGTCCAGAGTAGTGATGCTGGACGGGCGAGCAGGTGCGAGCAGTGATCGGTTGAATAGCATGCATTTAGTTTTAATTGCGAGCACTGCCAGAGCCATGCAAAATGAACTCCAGCAGGCCACAAATGTGCATATGTCTGCTCAAACGGTCAGAAACAGACTCCATGAGGGTGGTATGAGGGCCCGACGTCCACAGGTGGGGGTTGTGCTAACAGCCCAACACCGTGCAGGACGTTTGGCATTTGCCAGAGAACACCAAGATTGGCAAATTCGCCACTGGCGCCCTGTGCTCTTCACAGATGAAAGCAGGTTCACACTGAGCACATGAGCACATGTGACAGACGTGACAGAGTCTGGAGACGCCGTGGAGAACGTTCTGCTGCCTGCAACATCCTCCAGCATGACCGGTTTGACGGTGGGTCAGTCATGGTGTGGGGTGGCATTTCTTTGTGGGGCCGCACAGCCCTCCATGTGCTCGCCAGAGGTAGCCTGACTGCCATTAGGTACCGAGATGAGATCCTCAGACCCCTTGTGAGACCATATGCTGACACATGCACATTTGTGGCCTGCTGGAGGTCATTTTGCAGGGCTCTGGCAGTGCTCCTCCTTGCAGGTAGCGGTCCTGCTGCTGGGTTGTTGCCCTCCTACGGCCTCCTCCACGTCTCCTGATGTACTGGCCTGTCTCCTGGTAGCGCCTCCATGCTCTGGACACTACTCTGACAGACACAGCAAATCTTTTTGCCACAGCTCGCATTGATGTGCCATCCTGGATGAACTGCACTACCTGAGCCACTTGTGTGGGTTGTAGACTCCGTCTCATGCTACCACTAGAGTGAAAGCACCGCCAGCATTCAAAAGTGACCAAAACATCAGCCAGGCAGCATAGGAACTGAGAAGTGGTCTGTGGTCACCACCTGCAGAACCATTCCTTTATTGGGGGTGTCTTGCTAATTGCCTATAATTTCCACCTTTTGTCTATTCCATTTGCACAACAGCATGTGAAATTTATTGTCAATCAGTGTTGCTTCCTAAGTGGACAGTTTGATTTCACAGAAGTGCGATTGACTTGGAGTTACATTGTGTTGTTTAAGTGTTCCCTTTATTTTTTTGAGCAGTGTATATTTTTTTATACCTAAAGGGGTCTTAAAATTCCAAACTAAATATCTAAATGATCCGAGATTACAACCCCTTCCCCCCCACAGTGCATTGACGATGTCGTCCCCACGGTGACCGTACGTACATATCCCAACCAGAATTAGCTTTTGTTGAATAAAACAAGTAATAAATAACAAATCTGTAATCACAAGCAACTAATATATTTCATATCTTTTAATTGGCAAAATATATTCTAATTGTTCAGACATTTTGTTTTTACATAGAGTGTGACACTATTAGAAGACTATCCGTAGCTGATGGGAACTTTTACAGTAGGTGCCTCACAAGAAAGGTGGCTTAGACCTAAGAGATTTATGGAGGATTTCCATTGTAGCAAACCAGCAGTCATGGATTTCAAATTTTACATTTTTTTCTCTCTCCGACAGACAATACACAGACAGTAATCCAGTCGGGTGTCATTGGCTACAGTCAGCCCCAGTAGGACCACATTTAAACAGTATTTAATCTTCCCACTCAGTATGGATCTTCCCACGATCAGCCTGGCAGGCCCCCAAAATGGACAAATAAAAAGAAGTGACTTAGAGGAGCAGCGGGATAGTGCCATCATAGCAAACAATGGCATTTGTCACTCAAATCCAACTTTCCTTAGCTTGGCTTTTTAAGACTGTACGCTTTTCCATCGCCGCAGGATAGGGCATCCAGTGCAGGAGAACTGGCCAACTCTTATACCCTTTTCACACTGTCATGCAGTCCTGAACCATACTGTGCTGGCTCTGATATTTTCTTTTCACATTGTCCTGGTTACAGCAATGATGGTGCATGCGTAACGAGGCCAGCGCAGAACAGCTTGGCTCAGCTCAGTAGTGTCAAAACGCTGATTGTTTGGGATCTCAAATACAAATCTCTACCCCTTTCCTATGGTCCATTCGACAACTCCCATATGTTTTCAGTCTCAATGTCCTTTGTATTAAGATTAAATTGATGAAAGTGTCTCTAAACTGTTCCCCTTATCATCTTCGTACCTAGCTTAGATTGGGTTGTGGATGAATGGATTTGTGATGACGAAAATAAAAAAACTGTAATATTGAATAAATACCTTTGGATCCTGACAGATTACCAGGGTCCAAAGGTAGCAAATTGCTACCTTGCTACATTGGAATAATATTCAAATCTATTTTTCATGTACATAAAAAGGGTTGCACATTTTGGGGAATATTCAGAGGAGGAATTGAACTTTAATTAAATGAGTTAACTCTCCACATGGGATGCTTTCACTAAACAACAAAATAAAATATTGAATGATCCCCAATGAACCATCGCATCTCCCAAAAACATTTTCAACATACATCTGTAAAATGATGTCTAGAAACTAAAGCTTTGGTTTTCTTCTCAGGCTTCCATGTCTTCTCCCTGGACCTCCTCAATGTCCACCTCTTGAACATCAGACTCTGAGGCCTCATCTTCACTGTCACTTTCCAACCTTGATGAGGATAGCTCGCTGTCAGGCTCAAAAAGCCTCAAATTTGCCCAGATGGCCACCAATTTTTCAACCCTTGTATTGATCAGCCTGTTGCGTGCTTTGGTGTGTGTGTTCCCAAACAAGGACCAGTTGCGCTCTGAGGCGGCTGATGTTGGTGGGATTTGGCCGCTGATGGAGGCAACTGGGGAAAGAGCCTCAGATCCACAAAGTCCCTTCCACCAGGTGGCTGATGGATATGTTGGCACGACTGCCATATTGCATCTCCATCCCAAAGCCCTTGCTTGGAAGTGTACTTCGCCAGACTGCCAAGAACCTTGACCTCATCCATGCCAAGGTGGCGAGACACAGTAGTGATGGCACTATAGGCCTTGTTGATCTCAGGACCAGACAGGATGCTCTTGCCAGCATACTTGGGGTCCAACATGTACGCTGCGGCATGTATGGGCTTCAGGCAGAAGTCTTCTCGCTTTTTGACGTATTTCAGAACTGCAGTTTCCTTTGCTTGGAGCAACAGTGAAGTGGGCAGGGCAGTACGGATTTCTTCTCTTACATCTGCAAGCAGAGTCTGAACATCAGACAGGATGGCATTGTCTCCCTCAATCTGTGCAATGGCTACTGCTATAGGTTTCAGGAGTTTCAGGCTGCTTACCACTCTCTCCCAAAATACATCATTCAGGAGGATCCTCTTGATGGGGCTGTCCATATCAGTAGACTGTGATATGGCAATTTCTTGGAGAGACACCTTCCCCTCCAGGAGACTGTCAAACATGATGACAACACCACCCCAAGGGGTGTTGCTGGAAAGCTTCAATGTGGTGCTCTTATTCCTCTCACTTTGCTTGGTGAGGTAGATTGCTGCTATGACTTGATGACCCTTCACATACCTAACCATTTCCTTGGCTCTCTTGTAGAGTGTATCCATTGTTTTAAGTGCCATGATGTCCTTGAGGAGCAGATTCAATGCATGAGCAGCACAGCCAATGGGTGTAATGTGAGGGTAGGACTCCTCCACTCTAAACCAAGCAGCCTTCATGTTCGCAGCATTGTCTGTCACCAGTGCAAATACCTTCTGTGGTCCAAGGTCAATGATGACTGCCTTCAGCTCATCTGCAATGTAGAGACCGGTGTGTCTGTTGTCCCTTGTGTCTGTGCTCTTGTAGAATACTGGTTGAGGGGTGGAGATGATGTAGTTAGTTATTCCTTGCCCACGAACATTCAACCACCCATCAGAGATGATTGCAATACAGTCTGCTTTCTCTATGATTTTCTTGACCTTCACTTGACCTCTGCATCCAGCAAATGAGTAGATAAAGCATGTCTGGTTGGTGATTAATCATTCATGGACTCGTTTCAAGGTCAAAAAAAAATTATGAAATTGTGAAAACCTCAGGAAACTATCCCTTTAAATCGCCGCAAGAGAAGAATGAAATGGCTAATAGCAACCAGCTTACCTCCATCTTCCACCGATCGCTTCTGGTCTCCGTAGCCATACATGGAGGGGTCTACAATAGGTGGGGAACTGTTTAGGTGTGAAATCTGCTCAATCCTCATTTTTTCTGCCATCTGAAATGTGAAGAAAATAATAATTACTTCACAGATTTTCTATACAACAGTTCATCCATCCATTGTATTCATTGTTGTTACAATCTGAGAAACATTTCACCCAAAAATTTACATTTATCAAAATTGCCAGTCCTATGACCACTAAAGCCCATTCATACGCTACCTTTAGTGACAATAGTATCTTCTGGCCGGGGAAGTTTTGTTAAGAGCTCCGACGCTTGTTCTGAACATTAAAACGCATTGCTTGCGGTACGGTTTTGGAAACATAAGGAACGTATCGTTCATATCAGCAATAAATTATTTTCAAAAAACAAATTACTACACACCTTTATATGGTTAGGGTTCCCACACAGCCATATGTCCATGTTACAGTGCTTGTTTATAGAAAACAGACAGAAGACCCCTGCACATCGACTTGGTACTGGTACCTTGTGTATATAGCCAAGTTATTGTCACTCATTTTGTATTTATTATTATGAGTTATTACTTTTCTATTATTTCTCAATTTTCTCTCTCTCTCTGCATCATTGGGAAGGGACCGTAGGCATGCATTTCACTGTTAATCTACATCTTTTGTTTACAAAGCATGTGACAAATAACATTTGATTTGATTTGATCGCAGGTTTTAAGCGACTGGGCAGATAGGGTGAAAATGGAATGAGATTGATCTGTCAATATTTTCCATATCAGACACACAGCTGGATGGGCATATGTTCGTTTATGTGTGCGGTACACCACCCCACTAAGGGATGAGCCTACGGCAGGTATAAAGCTGAGTGTGCTAGCTAAACTAACCCCCTCCCAGCCCTAAAGTAAGTAGCAGGCTGAGTTAATAGCATATTAGACAGGCCTCCCCCTGGCCAGAACCCAATGGGCCAGGGGACGAAGGGTGGGACGGCACCAAGTCTAGCTATTCCTTCATCATTTACAGACCAGAGATAATAATACAACAGGCAGAAAACAACTGGAGAATCAGAGTGGGCTTGTCTGAAATGCAGTGTGTCATGTAACAGCCCAGCTAAGTAAAGGCTACACTGTCCATGTTACAGTGCTTGTTTATGGAAAACAGAAGCGTACATGCACTAATTAGCCATCGGCGTCTCAAGAAGACCTGTGTGTAGAGGGAAGACTGACGCCACAAACGTCTTGTCGCTGAAAAATACTGTTGTCTGCAACTACGTTTAGGTGGAGTATTTGCTGGTTTTGACTGCCAGAGCCAATTCGCCTCTATACAGAACATGTAAGGCCCTTGGACTATAAGGAGTAATGTTAGGCCCATTTAGTTCATGATTGGGCTATATGACCACGTCAGGCAATTGCAATATGTTGGTCAAAAGCACTTATACCATGAGAGCTAGAGCTATTATCTGCTGAACACAACAACAAGGCTGACTCATCGGCAACTGAAATGTCTAATCCAAATAGCCTAACCTTGAGAAATCAAATGACAAAGTTTTAAAAAATTTAAATGTGCAACACTGTATAGAATCATTTTCTGTTGATCTTATTCACCGTCACGTGCTTTAAAATACATGGGGACGTTGTAAGTGTAAAGGATTTAATAATGTATCATCTGAGCATTGAGCAGCCAATGGAGCTATGCAGTTCTACCATTCCCCTTCCAAAAAACGTATTGTCGACACTTGAGGTGATTTTGAATCTTTCAGAGACCGAGTTGTTATCACATCTATCCATGAGTTTTGGGGCCAAAGAGCTAGTTAGTGAGCATTCTGTCAAACAATGTGATAGATGGTTCAATCAAACAAATCACATATATTTTGCATGAGAGGGAGCATTGTAATATCTAAGTTTACCCAAAACCTTTATGTAGCACAAATAGGCATATTAGCTATGGTATCTAGTGAAAAATCATAATATAGTACTAAGGTGTTAGGTGACGCGATAAACAATGGACGCTATGCGAGAATTCTACAAAAATAACTGCAGTAATCAAATCAATTTTCACTAAATGTCAATAATGTTGTCGTCAAAATACATAAATCATTTGAAAACATGAATGTGGGAGTTGTCTAAAAATCCCAATACTGTACGTTATGATATTTACGCAATATGAGCCCAAATTTAAATCAAGTGTCATGCTTAAAACGTTCAATTCTTTGGGACAGCCCTTTTTCTGAATCTGTGAAATCGGTGTGTTCATATTTGCTCTTTGCGAATGGTATTCTTCACTATACCAGAGTAAGATTGATGTGACATTGTATTGCCAACAAGTATTGGAAAGTCCTGAGGGTGTTTTACAGTTATCAAATGTACTTGGGACTGAAATATAAGGTTAAACGTTTTTCCTTCGCTTCGGTCATTCAGATGATCTCAGAGACACTGAAAAAACATAGCCGGTTACAAAGTAGAGCTTCGTAACTACGTTTTGATGATGGGTTGTCAGGGATTGGTCCAAATTCACCATTCGCTACCCCCATTTCCATGACCTGTGCTAGCTTGCTAGCTGTGTGGGACAGCCTGATACCGTTCACTGAGGCAACGAGCCGGGCGAGAGGCTGTAACGTGCCATTGCGGCTGTATTGTACCAAAAGCAATTTTTGTGACTGATGATTTTATTCTTTCAAGTAAAAACTACAATAACACAGTGGCTACAGCCAATACAATCAATAAAAACATAGCTAAATATCAGTGAATTGAAAATGTGTCCTAACAATCTTTCTGTGCAGCTGGCTCGCAGCAGCTCACCAACTGTCTCCTATCGGAAATGGTGGAGTTTATCCTCCCATCACCAATGTAACGCATCAACACCAAAAAATACATTACAATGTAACCCAACTCAGATGTAGGCCTACCTTAAACTGTGTTACAGTTTAGTCTTAGTGAGAAGTGTGTGTCTGTGCTAGCCTAACACAGACATACCCAGCCTATGTGTGATGTGCTGTGTGTTAGAGATGCACGATATATCAGTGAACATATCGGAATCGGACGATAAAAGCTCAAAATGCCAACATCGGTATCGGCTGATGTCTAGTTTAACGCCCGATGTGCAAAACCGATGTCAAAGCTGACGTGCATACCTGTATAACGAAGGTACATGACGTAATGATGCCACGTACAATTTTGCTCTATACGTGCAACACAGCATTCCTAAACTAGCCCACAATGTCTGCTGTGTGGATCCAGCAGTCAACAAGTCAAGCAGTCATTTGAAAGACTAAGAAAATTTCAGAGACAACTGAAAGTCGAAATCCATTAAAGCCAAGATAATGGAATTCATTGCCCTTGACAATCAACCGCTTTCTGTCGTGGGTGATATTGGCTTTCGCCGACTGGTCGAGCACTGGTACACACTACCAAGTGCGCTATTTTTCAGATGTTGCCCTACCGGAGATACACAGTAATAGCGTCACTGCTATTAGCTTCACGACATGCATACTATGGAACGCAGTTTGGGTCTTTGCATGTCAAAAAAGATACAGTAGCACTGTCAAAGGTGTACAAAAAAAGTCAGCAAACACCAGCCACGAACGATGTGTTTGCAATACCGAATTGGTAATAAAGCATAATTTGTTCGACCACAACTTCTGGGGTAGCTAGCTTTAGCTTGGTACCTAGCTAGCACCAATACAACCAGCCTGAAAACAATGACCAGTAGAAACTGCAGTCATTTTCATTATTCTTAGCAATGATTTAGGAATCCTTGTGAGTAAGTATTAGCTAGGTTGCCACTTGTTGTTCGCATATTGAAATTGAACTTCAGTTCATGAAAATAAATAGCTATAGCTAACTATAGCTACTGAAACAGATTATGTATTTTTTCTATGTTTTTGGGGAAGAACATTGTTTGCATCCATGAGCTAGCTAGCTTTTATATTTTTATGGCCAGCACTGTAGGTGTGCGAGACAACTTTACCAGCATCATAGCACACGTATCGATGAATCGTTGTGACATATGAAATACAAGTGATAGTGTAATCAATGTGTAATAACTACTTTAAAAAATGAATGAACGTGTTAAATTATTATGTGACATGCAGTCCTATTCAGGTCCTGATTGGTCTACAAACTTATTTGACAAGTCAAAGTCAAGTCAACACAGCAAGTAAGTGAAAGAAATAGGTTTTGATTATGTTTTACTGGTAATGGGGACATAAGTAAATGCCAACAAAATAACTTTTTGGTCAGTGTGGTGTGTGTGTAACCTTTATTTAACTAGGCAAGTCAGTTAAGAACAAATTCTTATTTACAATGACGGCCTACCCCAGCCAAACCCGGACGACGCTGGGCGAATTGTGCACCGCCCTATGGGACTCCCAATCATGGCCGGACACGATACAGCCTGGATTCGAACCAGGGACTGTAGTGACACCTGCTGCACTGAGATGCAGTGCCTTAGACCGCTTCATCCATGTGTGTGTGTTAACTATTTAACTGTACTAGAATGCTTAAACGGCCACTAAAATGTTTAATATCGGTTATCGGTATCAGTTCTTTTGGCAAGGAAAATATCAGATATCGGTATCGGCCAAAAATGTTATATCGGTTCATCACTAGTGTGTGTGGGGATGCTGAGAAGTGTGTTTCTGTGTGTGTAGGTGGCACAGGCACAGGGTTGAGCGTATTATTTTGCACTCTAGGCCTAATCAGTTGGCCTACTGAATGCAACATTACTGTGATATATACCGCCTAACAGTTACTAATTGGTAAATAGTATCCCTGCTTTTTGTTCATGATTATGTAATCTCAATTATATGTCCTCCATTACCATCTCAGGTGCGTGCGCAGGCTGCACCTTACTCCTCAGTATAAACTCCCAGTTCCGCATAAAACAGCAATACTTAATTTAATTCCATACAAACAAATTAGCATAATATGTATCTAATTTGCATAAAGCAGTATACAAAGTTGTATTCTAATTTCATAAATTGTTTCAAATTGTTACCCACTCTGTTTTTCATCAACCATGAAGATTTGTTAATATGACCACCCTACTTTAAATTATTGGGCAAAAATTGAAATGACATATTCCGTACTGCCTAATTAGTAGCCACCCCATCTGAAGTGCCTCTTGCATAATATAGCGTTTTAATCTTTTTTTTTGGGGGGGGGGGTCATTTCTGTGTTCTACAGCAATTGTGACCACCCGATCTTATGACTACCCGATCTTGTGTTATTGGACAAAAAGTGTTGAATTTAAGAATCCAGACAGGTTATTTGGTGCTTTATTGACAAGGGATTAACATTGACCTGTCCTTTTCCGATCAATTTAAAATAAGATCTCTCAGATTTGGTAATCCTATCCTCATGAAATAAAATGTTCTGTGTTCCTGGGAAGCTTCTCTATAACATGGAATACAAAGTATAACACCAGAACCACAGTTTCATTTTGTCCTCTAAAACAGTGTTTTTAATGGGTCGTAGTATAATTATGTTTCTAATCTTCTTTTTTCATTAAAAAAAATACTCCAATCTGAACTATTTAAACCATATTGAAGTGTAGAAATTATAATTAAATTAATCTCTGAACAATTTTTCTTCAATTACAGTATTTTCAATATATAGCTATTTTTGTTTGATTTGTCTCAAACCAGTGAGTTTATTAACATTCCTCAAGAATATGAACAACATGTAATTGCTGACAGTGAAAGAGGTGGGAATGTTGTTCCTTTGTCATATAATTGCTACATTTACTATAAATATAGCATCCAAAATAGTTTTCCAGATTGAATTTTGGCGATGCAATATTGGTTCAAGACTGATACAACCTGGTTCAATTTGGGTCAGGAATTTAACACCCTAATACTAGTGACAATCTACCCTTACCTGCTCTTTAATCGGGTTCCTAACTAGACACACCCGCACAGTGCATAATATGGTGCTTGCCAGTTGCAAGTAGGATCCATTATGTATGGGGGACAATTGACTCAATGATGTTTACAACTGGGAAACAATATGGATAACTGGGAAACAATATGGATAACTATCTGTTTAAAAACGTGTGGGTGTGTTTGGAATCTGTGCCTACTTGTCACTGATTGTTATGGGTTTGAGAGCACGGCCACACAGTTCAACCCCAGAACTTCAGTGCCTGAACAACAAGTTGCATATGGACACGTGTGGAAAACGTAGCTAGCTACTGTAGTGATCTTAACATAAATTAACTTGAAGACTTCGTGGTAACAACACGGTAAACTACATAAAAACATCGTTTCCAGTCGTGACCTGTTGCAGCCAAAATGAACACGCGCGAGTAGTCATTGCAAACTCGAAGCTATTGTGGTTGTCAACTAGCTTAGAATGTTAGCTAGCTGGCTAGGTCGCTGGCTAGTGTTTTTCATGAACACATAGCACAAGCTGCAGAGGTGGGCGAGTTAAAATAAAAGTTATTTATCGTCGTTTAAAAGGCCTAGCTCAACCTCAGTTGATTCCTTTGCGAATTCCTCTACTCCTATTACCTGTCGGGCCCGATGTAAAGCGTGGGCGAAGCCGTCAGCTTTCATTCCGGACTGAGAAACGGAGGCCTGTCCCTGCACCAACTCCGCCATCATCATCTCCACCCAGACCTCTCGGTTGTAAATAGTTACCACAGCCACAAAGTCAGAATTGGCTATTTAATTAAAATAAATTGCACGTTTGTCTTAACTTAAGGTTAGGCACAAGTTTATCAGTTTGGTTAATGTTAGGTTTATAATCAGATTGTGGAAACAGGTGGGGTTTAGCTATAATTATGACTTTGTAGCTGTGATAAGTAGTGACGGTCAGACTGCTCAGTTGTTGGACGCGTTCGAGTAAATCACTTTTGTCAGGGCTGCAGTACAAACACTTAAGACACACCCTCGTCCACTTACCCTAGCCTTATGCCCTTGGGGGAATCCCCGTCGCCATCTTGGGCGGCGGTCCAAATGATTAGCCAAGCAAGGGAAGTTTGCAACCTAAGCCCTCGTTCTTAGTCGGTTTTGCGAGTGTACAATTATGTTAATAACTCAGGGGCCAGAAACTCCCCATAATCCGCTAATAAAAGTCCCTAATTTAAAAACAAAATCACTGGAGAAGTCAACATACACGTGTAAGTAAGAACGAATGCAAATAAGTTAGAAACTGTGCTATTGATGCACATGACGGCACAAACGTCTCGTTAAAAAGTACATATGTTTTTGTTTGGTAATCTTTTGGAAATTGTAGAAGTTCCAGCTAGGCAGGCTAACTTTAGTTAACTAATTAATTTGCTGGCTATCATAGTGTAGGCTTATATTAATAATGATATATTTAATATAAGTAGACATGCACTCATAATTGACTGTAGCTCATATAAAGCACCCACAAACTACCAGTGGCTGAAAACAATCACGGGATGAACGAGTGACGAATTTCCGGCAAGGCTGGTCTGGAAATTGTCTGATTTGCGCCTACTGCATGAACTTCACATAAATCATGTGATCAAAGGTCATGCCGTTTTGACTGCAGCCGACTGTAATGGTGTGTTCATGACAACTGGGAACTGTGAAAAATACGAGGTCAGATCATGACGTTAGTGAAATTAATTTCGGAACTCTAGAAAGAGGCCCGAGTTCCCGAGTGGGAATTCCGAGGTGGATGACCGTTTAAAACAATTTTCCCCAGTCGGAGCTCGTTTTTTCCGAGTTCCCAGTTGTGTTGAGATCTCGGAAGAGTGCCCAGTTGTTTTGAACATGGCACAAGTTTTTGCAGTTGCTCGTAATATTCATCCTGCAGCAATCGCTTGCCTTGTGGGAGGCTCTATTGTCAACCAATCATGTGGGTGATTTTGTTTGACGCACGCGGACATGACCAAAGACGTGACTGAAACAGGAACCAATTTTGCCACAGTTTGTAAAATAGGCCCAGTGGATATGTGCAAGTTAATGTGATATTTGAGATAATTGATTGTACAATGTACACGTTTTCAGTTTGTGAGCTACAGGAGTTGGATACATGTTTATTTGTAGGCTACATTATAAAGATATACTTTTATTCACAATGGCAACACAAACCTTGCTTGGAAAAAACATAATTAACCTGGTTTCCATACAGCCATTTCATGCATATTAATTACCTGACTCATGACAAAAGTAATGACCGGGCTGATGGAAACACAATATGCAGGTACAATTGTATAAATGCTGACAGACATTTTGTTTGACATGGTAGGATCTTTTTGTGTCGGTAACATTAATTATGCGAGAAATGGCGGTGGAAAGGCCTTTATACGCAAATATCTTGCAGTCACTCGAATCACTGCAGCACTTAACAAAGAGCAGCAGTCAGTTTCAGAATGGGTGGCAAGAATAAGTTATTACTAAATATTTCAAAAACTAAAAGCATTGTATTTGGGACAAATCATTCACTAAGCCCTAAACCTCAAATAAATATTGTAATTAATAATGGGGAAATTGAGCACGTTGAGGAGACTAAACTTAACCCTAGATTGTAAACTTATGGTCAGAACATATTGATGCAGCAGTAGCTAAAATGGTGAGATGTCTGTCCATAATAAATCGCTGCTCTGCCTTCTTAACAACAATACCAGCAACAATACTGCCCAGTTGTGTGATCAGGTGCCACAGAGGGACTTGGGAAAATTACAACTAGCCCAGAACAGTGTAGCAAGGTTGTCCCTTATGTGTACATGTAGAGCTAACATTAATAATATGCATGTTAATCTCTCATGGCTCAAAGTAGAAGAGAGATTGACTTCATTACTACTTGTTTTGTAAGAAGTATTGACATGTTGAATGCACCGAGCTGTCTGTTTAAACTACTAGCACACAGCTCGAACACCCATGCATATTGTGATAATGGCGCCGGAGGGAATGGCTGCTGTTTTCTAAACCAACCGTGCTATTTTGTTTGTTTTTTCGCATTGTTTGTAACTTATTTTGTACATAATGTTGCTGCTACCGTCTCTTATGACAGAAAGTAGCTTCTGAACATCAAAACAGCGATTACTCACCTTGTTACTTTTATTTTATTTTTTATTTTTTTAACTGCATTGTTTGTTAAGGGCTTGTAAGTAAGCATTTCACTGTTCTATTCGGCGCATGTGACAAATAGCATTTGATTTGATACCCCACAAGACATGCCACCAGAGTTCTCTTCACAGTCCCCAAGTCCTGGACAGACTATGGGAGGCACACAGTACTACATAGAGCCATGGCTACATGGAACTCTATTCCACATAAAGTAACTCACGCAAGCAGTAAAATCAGATACATAGAAGAAAGAAATTGATAAAATACACCTTATGGAACAACGAGGACTGTGAAGAGTCACACACTGAGATACAAACACACATAACATACACACTATGTACACCTGGATTGACAAACACACATAACATACATACTATGTACACCTGGATTGTGTGTTGTAGTGGCCTGAAGGGACATACTTAATGTATTGTGAAATCTGTTTTAAAATGTATTAATACTTTAAAAAATGTATTATAATACAGTTGAAGTCGGAAGTTACACTTAGGTTGGAGTCAATAAAACTCGTTTTTCAACCACTCCACAAATGTCTTGTTAACAAACTATAGCTTTGGCAAGTCGGTTAGGACATCTACTTTGTGCATGACACAAGTCATTTTCCCAACAATTGTTTACAGACATTATTTCACTTAAAATTCACTGTATCACAATTCCAGTGGGTCAGAAGTTTACATACACTAAGTTGACTGTGCCTTTAAACAGCTTGGAAAATTCCAGAAAACTATGTCATGGCTTTAGAAGCTTCTGATAGGCTAATTGATGTCATTTGAATCAATTGGATGTATTTCAAGGCCTACCTTCAAACTCTGTGCCTCTTTGCTTGACATCATGGGAAAATCAAAAGAAATCAGCCAAGACCTCAGAAAATAAATTGTAGACCTCCACGCTCTAGATCATCATTGGGAGCAATTTCCAAGCGCCTGAAGGTACCAAGTTTATCTGTACAAACAATAGTACGCAAGTATAAACACCATGGGACCACGCAGCAGTCATACCGCTCAGGAAGGAGACGCGTTCTGTCTCCTAGAGATGAACGTACTTTGGTGCGCAAATCAATCCCAGAACAACAGCAAAGGACTTTGTGAAGATGCTGGAGGAAACAGGTACAAAAGTATCTATATCCACAGTAAAAACGAGTCCTACAGTGGGGAGAACAAGTATTTGATACACTGCCGATTTTGCAGGTTTTCCTACTTACAAAGCATGTAGAGGTCTGTAATTTTTATCATAGGTACACTTCAACTGTGAGAGACGGAATCTAAAACAAAAATCCAGAAAATCACATTGTATGATTTTTAAGTAATTAATTTGCATTTTATTGCATGACATAAGTATTTGATACATCAGAAAAGCAGAACTTAATATTTGGTACAGAAACCTTTGTTTGCAATTACAGAGATCATACGTTTCCTGTATTTCTTGACCAGGTTTGCACACACTGCAGCAGGGATTTTGGCCCACTCCTCCATACAGACCTTCTCCAGATCCTTCAGGTTTCGGGGCTGTCGCTGGGCAATACGGACTTTCAGCTCCCTCCAAAGATTTTCTATTGGGTTCAGGTCTGGAGACTGGCCAGGCCACTCCAGGACCTTGAGATGCTTCTCACTCCTTAGTTGCCCTGGCTGTGTGTGTTTGGGTCGTTGTCATGCTGGAAGACCCAGCCACGACCCATCTTCAATGCTCTTACTGAGGGAAGGAGGTTGTTAGCCAAGATCTCGCGATACATGGCCCCATCCATCCTCCCCTCAATACGGTGCAGTCATCCTGTCCCCTTTGCAGAAAAGCATCCCCAAAGAATGATATTTCCATATCCATGCTTCACGGTTGGGATGGTGTTCTTGGGGTTGTAGTCATCCTTTTTCTTCCTCCAAACACGGCGAGTGGAGTTTAGACCAAAAAGCTCTATTTTTATCTCATCAGACCACATGACCTTCTCCCATTCCTCCTCTGGATCATCCAGATGGTCATTGGCAAACTTCAGACGGGCCTGGACATGCGCTGGCTTGAGCAGGGGGACCTTGCGTGCGCTGCAGGATTTTAATCCATGACGGCGTAGTGTGTTACTAATGGTTTTCTTTGAGACTGTGGTCCCAGCTCTCTTCAGGTCATTGACCAGGTCCTGCCGTGTAGTTCTGGGCTGATCCCTCACCTTCCTCATGATCATTGATGCCCCACGAGGTGAGATCTTGCATGGAGCCCCAGACCGAGGGTGATTGACCGTCAACTTGAACTTCTTCCATTTTCTAATAATTGCGCCAACAGTTGTTGCCTTCTCACCAAGCTGCTTGCCTATTGTCCTGTAGCCCATCCCAGCCTTGTGCAGGTCTACAATTTTATTCCTGATGTCCTTACACAGCTCTCTGGTCTTGGCCATTGTGGAGAGGTTGGAGTCTGTTTGATTGAGTGTGTGGACAGGTGTCTTTTATACAGGTAACGAGTTCAAACAGGTGCAGTTAATACAGGTAATGAGTGGAGAACAGGAGGGCTTCTTAAAGAAAAACTAACAGGTCTGTGAGAGCTGGAATTCTTACTGGTTGGTAGGTGATCAAATACTTATGTCATGCAATAAAATGCAAATTAATTAGTAGTCCTGGAGGGCAGGTAGTTTGCCCCCAGTGATGCGTTGTGCAGACCCCACTACCCTCATAAAATGTATATAGTATGTATAAGCTGGAAGTAGAAGCCTAAGTGGTGTTGTTCATTAGTTTACTCCAATTATGGAAGGGGTGGAAGGGTTAGTGGAAAATAATGAAGAAATATATATTTTAAAAAGGTGTGTGTGTGTGGTTGAAGGCTTGATGGACAAAATGAACTGGCAACAGACAAACAGAGAACACAGGTATAAATATACTGGGGATCATGGGGAAGATGGGAGACACCTGGAGGGGGGTGGAGACAAGCACATAGACAGGTGAAACAGATCAGGGTGTGACAAGAACTGTCAATAACTTTAATAATAAAACATCTGATTGGCTTAGAATAAAAACTGCTATGGATATAATAACCAGATGAATTGGTTGAAACATTTAATCCAAAAATGGAAGTGGGTTTAACGGGTACGTGGCCTTAATATGCATATTTACCCTAACGGACTACCGTGTAATCTGTTACTCCCCAACCCTGGATACTTTGAATTGATGAGTTGCATCTAGGTCGCACGCACACACACACATTATATTTGATATATTATTTGCTTTATTTGAACAAATTATTTATTTTGACAAATTATTTTTCTCTGAGAAAGTTAAAGAAAAAAGGCAATAAATGAAACCCAAATGACGGTAGATTTATTCCTGAGATGAACACACCAAAAGCTCTGTAGAATGAAAAGAAGGAAAGCACTTGGTAGTAGGAGATGCACAATCTAATCTCTTTAGGGTAGTCCCCTGCATTATTACACCCCTTTGCTTTTATTCATCTCTGTATCTGTGTTTTTAGCGACTCAATTACACTGCATCCTGTGGTGAAAATTACAGATGTTTCCCCATACCTTTCTCTGCTGGGACAAGAGGATAGAGGATGTCCCTGTCCCCCCAACCCTCCCCCGGCCTTTTTCTATTTCTCTACCTTGCCTATCCTATCATCACTCTTCTCACTACGCTATTCCCCATTTCTCCCATCTCTCCCAGACATTCACACATTGAGGTTTGTCTGAATGCAGAGGGAGAATGAAAGGTGAATTAAGTTGTTAGAGAGATACTTTTACCATCACGGCTAACATGCTCTGCCGCTGGGTTGTAATTCCTCTGCAATCATCTCTGAAAAAGTATATGCAAAACAGCTGTCTCCAATGACTAATTTCCCGTGTAAATATGGTATTTGATCTCTATTTGAATTCTATATTTTTATACTTTTATTAGATAACATAATTGAGAGGATAGTTTGCAAGTAGGCAAAGCATTTCAATGTACTTTGCTGTACCCTGTGCATATGACAAATAATGTTTGATTTGACTTTGGTGCAGTTTTGTTAAATATACCCACAGTGGGACAGAAACATTTAGTATCAAATCAGGTACATTATTTTAAACAGCTGAAATGACGTGAACTCATACTAAAGATTCCTCAGCATATTTACGTGATCCTGATACGTATTTAAATACATCAGGTATTCCAATGTTCAGTTTAGAAGTGAGGATCAAGGCATTCAAATGGGGTTGCCAATAAGTCAAAAAAAAATTGCCATCACCACAGCCCACACATTTAGGCATCAGTCTGAAGGTTGCCTCCCAATTGTAAACTCACTTAACTGTAACTGGATATACATTTACAATGCTTCTTGTAGTTCTTATATGAATCCATTTCAATTTTAGTGAGTGCACTACGCTCACATTAAGTTATTCTCTGACCGTTAACTTCTTTAGATTTTCCACCTGTTTTCTTAACGAGAAATATGTATTGTCCTTTAATCAGGGCTGATCTGAAGAAGTAAAACCCATTCAATGGAGAGAGCTTTTAGTGAAATGATCGCTCCTTTTTTATTGCATCAATGCTTTGGTTGTTAGTATTGCTCTAATTGACTCAATTGTCTGCCTCCCCATCTCTCTCCCTCTGTCTCCTTCTCACTCACTCACTCACTCACTCACTCACTCACTCACTCACTCACTCACTCACTCACTCACTCACTCACTCACTCTTTCATTCATTCTCTAAGTTGCTGTAATGCCTCTGGTGCCTGTTTGCAGATATTAGTAAACATATATAGTACTACAGCCAAAGCATTGGATGGATTGGTCCAGGGAGTCCAATCTGCAGAAATATTTCTGAGTATCTTAATGCTTGGGTACACTTGCCTATTCTATCTCGCATTATTCTAATATTCTAGTATGAGAAAACAAGAAGAAGGTTAAGTGGAGGAGAAATTAATGGTGGGGAGGTCAGATGTGCCTCTCACCATCCTAATGCACTCTTGGCTTTTGGCTGTATGTTTCCTGTTGTTGTTCAAAGAGCTCTTCAGAAACCATTATTTTCCACTTGACAGACCTCTAAACACACCAGCACAGCCCTGCCATGTGGTGAAGAGCTGTGTTGATGGAACAGTCTTATTTACTCTGTTGTGCGTGTGCATGCACACATGCGCGCATGGACGCACACATGCGCGCATGGACGCACACATGCACGCATGGACGCACACATGCACATGCAGACACACACCCCCACATGCACACACACTCTCATAATGTTGACACGCACACAAATGTTTTTAATAAAGCATAAACAAATAATGATATAGTTGAAGTCGGAAGTTTACATACACCTTAGCTTAATACATTTAAACTCAGTTTTTCACAATTCCTGACATTTAATCCTAGTAAAAAATCCCTGTCTTAGGTCAGTTAGGATCACCACTTTATTTTAAGAATGTTAAATGTCAGAATAATAGTAGAGAGAATTATTTCTTTCAGCTTTTATTTCTTTCATCACATTCCCAGTGGGTCAGAAATGTACATACACTCAATTAGTATTTGGTAGCGTTGCCTTTAAATTGTTTAACTTGGGTCAAACGTTTCGAGTAGCCTTCCACAAGCTTCCCACAATAAGTTGGGTGAATTTTGGCCCATTCCTCCTGACAGAGCTGGTGTAACTGAGTCAGGTTTGTAGGCCTCCTTGCTCGCACACGCTTTTTCAGTTCTGCCCACAAATCTTCTGTAGGATTGAGGTCAGGGCTTTGTGATGGCCACTCCAATACCTTGACTTTGTTGTCCTTAAGCCATTTTGCCACAACTTTGGAAGTATGCTTGGGGTCATTATCCATTTGGAAGACCCATTTGCGACCAAGCTTTAACTTCCTGACTGATGTCTTGAGACGTTGCTTCAATATATCCACATAATTTTCCTACCTCATGATGCCATCTATTTTGTGAAGTGCACCAGTCCCTCCTGCAGCAAAGCACCCCCACAACATGATGCTGCCACCCCCGTGCTTCACGGTTGGGATGGTGTTCTTCGGCTTGCAAGCGTCCACGTTTTTCCTCCAAACATAACGATGGTCATTATGGCCAAACAGTTCTATTTTTGTTTCATCAGACCAGAGGACATTTCTTTGTCCCCACGTGCAGTTGCAAACCGGAGTCTGGCTTTTTTATGGCGGTTTTGGAGCAGTCGCTTCTTCCGTGCTGAGCAGCCTTTCACGTTTTGTCGATATAGGACTCGTTTTACTGTGGATATAGATACTTTTGTACCTGTTTCCTCCAGCATCTTCACAAGGTCCTTTGCTATTGTTCTGGGATTGATTTGCACTTTTCGCACCAAAGTACGTCCATCTCTAGGAGACAGAACGCGTCTCCTTCCTGAGCGGTTGACGACTGCGTGGTCCCATGGTGTTTATACTTGCGTACTATTGTTTGTACAGATGAACGTGGTACATTCAGGTGTTTGGAAATTGCCCCCAAGGATGAATCAGACTTGTACAATTTTTTTTCTGAGGTCTTGGCTGATTTCTTTTGACTTTCCCATGACGTCAAGCAAAGCGGCACTGAGTTTGAAGGTAGGCCTTGAAATACATAGGCTAATTGACATCATTTGAGTCAATCAGAAGCTTCTAAAGCCATGCCATCATTTTCTGGAATTTTCCAAGCTGTTTAAAGGCATAGTCAACTTTGTGTATGTAAACCTCTGATCCACTGGAATTGTGATACAGTGAATTATAAGTGAAGTAATCTGTCTGTAAACAATTGTTGGAAAAATGTCTTGTCATGCACACAGTAGATGTCCTAACCAACTTGCCAAAACTATAGTTTGTTAATTATAATATAATATCATTTCATGAAATCACAAGTCCAATACAGCAAATGAAAGATAAACATCTTGTGAATCCAGTCAACATGTCCGATTTTTAAAATGTTTTACAGTGAAAACACAACATATATTTATGTTAGCTCACCACCATATCCAAAAAAACACAGCCATTTTTTCACAGCAAAGATTGCTTTCACAAAACCCACAAATAGAGATAAAATTAATCACTAACCTTTGAACAACTTCATCAGATGACAGTCATATGACATCATGTTATACAATACATTTATGTTTTGTTCGATAATGTGCATATTTATAGCCAGAAATCGTGGTTTTACATTGGCGCCATGTTCAGAAATGGCTCCAAAATTGCGAGAGTATTTACAGATAGCCACGTGAAATACAGAAATACTCATCATAAAACTTTGATAAAGATACATGTTTAACATATAATTAAAGATACACTGGTTCTTAATGCAACCGCTGTGTTAGATTTAAAAAATAACTTTAGTAAAAAGCACAGCATGCAATAATCTTGCAATAATCTAATAATCTCGCCATGTTGGAGTCAACAGAAATATGAAATTACATCATAAATATTCCCTTACCTTTGATGATCTTTCAGAATGCAGTGCCAGGAATCCTAGTTCCACAATAAATCGTTGTTTTGTTTTATAATGTCCATTACTTCTGTCGAACTAGCAACTTTGGCTAGCATGTGTAGTTCACGTGTCCATCCAAATTTACGCTAATGAACGAAAACTTCGAAAAGTGATATTACAAATCGAATAAACTCAGTTGAGAATCAATCTTCAGGATGTTTTTCTCATATATATCCAATAACGTCCCAAACGGAGCATTTCTTCATATCTATATAACCGATAGCAAGGAAGGACATCACATGCGCAGTGTGCGTGGCCAGGAACTGGCAATATGCCTGACCAGTCACTCCAATGGCTCCCATCCGGTCCCACATCAGGCTAGACGCTTCTTTCCACGTTCTACTGCCTGTTGACATCTAGTGGAAGGCGTATGAAGTGCATACAGATCCATAAATATAAGACATTTGAATAGGCGATGCCCCTCACAGCGACCCATTTCAGAATTTTCACTTCCTGTTTGGAAGTTTGCCTGCCATATGAGTTCTGTTTTACTCACAGATATAATTCAAACAGTTTTAGAAACTTCAGAGGGTTTTCTATCCAATAGTAATAATAATATGCATATCGTATGATCTAGGACAGAGTACGAGGCCGTTCAATTTGGGCACCAATTCATCCAAAAGTGAAAATGTCGCCCCCTAGTTCTAAGAAGTTAACAAGATATTTGTGGAGTGGTTGAAAAACGAGTTTTAATGACTCCAATCTAAGTGTATGTAAACTTCCGACTTCAACTGTATATGTGCCGTAGTACAAGGTCGTAAAATTAATTATAGCATCAGTACTTATACACTGATTTATAGTATCAGTACAAACAAATATTTATGCTGTTGCAGCAATAAACAATGTAGCCTATTGTCTGTACTAATACGAATAAACAGGGTTTATTAAAAATCTCTTAGATGTTAAGTCCCTTATTTAGGGGACTTTGAGAGGTCCTGGATTGGTTCCGACCGATATTTCTGTGTAAAGCGCGCTCTGTGAAGAGCACAACATCAACTACACTCCCTAATTAAAGCACTGGTTGTCCCGTATGGAGCCAGATACTTGCCAAAATGTTGAACGTACGTATCGTAAGAAAAGACATACATGAAACGTAAATGTTTAAATAGATCTGTAACGACTATGAATGAACATTTACACGTTCAATTCTTACTTTATTTTTTACATTTAAGTCATTTAGCAGACGCTCTTATCCAGAGCGACTTACAAAATTTTATGTCTCCCTTTACTCAGTTACAGATCTTTTTATGCGTACAAACTTGTGGCAGTAATTTGGCATCTGCAAAGGACATGAACTGAATGTAGCTAGTCGAATTTAGCTAGTCAATCAAGCAACTCTAGCCCAGACGTTAGAGTTGCTTTGCAGCTTCTGGTTTCATTTCCGAAATACAAGTCTACAGCTTGTTTTAGAACTGCGTTCAATAATGACGTTATACCAGTAGATGGCGTAGTATAGGCTTGGGCCATGAGAAAATGTGTGAGAACATGTGTAGAATAACCGCCTGAGCTGCAAAATACAGTGTAAATATGATTTAGGCTAGACCTATTCCGCTATCTAAATAAGCCATGCTTTTGTGTGTTATTTAATGCTCATATAATTGCATAATTTATTTTTATAGCCGCGTACCGCTATTGTGGTGATCATGTAACCTAATGATTCACACTTTTTCCAGTATTTGGGAGCACGGACTGTAGGCCTTTTGTTAGGCATTCTGACTGTTGTATTAGTGAATTCCACTCTGTAATTCCACTCTGTAATGTGGTCTGGAGTCCAAATTTGACATTTTTGGTTCCAATCGCTGTGTCTTTATGAGATGCGGTGTAGGTGAACGGATGATCTCCACATGTGTATTTCCCACCGTAAAGTATGCAGGAGGAGGTGTTATGGTGTGGGGGTGCTTTGCTGGTGACACTGTCTGTGATTTATTTAGAATTCAAGGCACACTTAACCATCATGGCTACCACAGCATTCTGCAGCGATTCGCCATCCCATCTGATTTGCGCTTAGTGGGACTATCATTTGTTTTTCCACAGGACAATGACCCAACACACCTCCAGGCTGTGTAAGGGCTATTTCACCAAGAAGGAGAGTGATGGAGTGCTGCATCAGATTACCTGGCCTCCACCATCCCCCGACCTCCACCAAATTGAGATGGTTTGGGATGAGTCCGAGCGCAGAGTGAAGGAAAATAATGTATCTCACAGTAGAACGAGTATGACATTGTTGCCGCCCGTAGCATTGAAAGTAAGGGAAGTCAGCGAGCGCCTGGCCTCCCTTGACCAATTTTTTTTTTAATGTGCCAATCAGCATTGACCTAAACTGAGCGAGCTCAACTGTGAATGGTCCTTGTGCACCAAAAAATTGTCAAAGGAAGCCAGCTTGGATTTGGCGTCACTCCTATCCAATCCCGTTGAGAGCATACGTCATTGGCATACGCCAGCACTGACTGAAAAATCTAATTGTTGCATCTTGTTGCATTGTTGTCCTCCAGTAGCTAGCTAGTCAGTTAGCTAAAATTGGCCCTTTCCTAAATTAGCCATGGATGGAGATAGGGATTTAGACTTGTGGTTTTACTTAATTCTCCTTACTGGCCAATGATTATAATGGCGATTCTGAACCAACCATTAATTCATACATATAGTGCCCCTGGCCTGAGGATGGAAGTTCAATATGTAGCTTGATGTAGAATGCTAATGGAAGTTAGGGTAGCGAGCAAGCATTTTAGCAGGTAGCCTAGGACAACAAAAAAGAAAAGCGTGAACTGTATGCCAGAGTGATAGACTGTTTCATCAACATTAAAGAGAGGAGGATGGCACTGGCGTTTCTCTACAAGTAGGGTGAGTCAATATTTTCTACTTGCACGAATGCACACACACATACGCACACACAGAAATCAGAACCGTGGACAGCCACATCATATTTAGATTACGTTGATTGGACTAAATTGTTTTGGTATCTTTTAGTTTTCACTGTATTAGACTGAGCAGAGGTGATAAATATTGAAGTTGAAATGGTGCTGGAATAGTGGCGGCAGCTTCTGTTTTCTTTGACTTGCTGTAACTCTCTGTGGTTCTAAATCAATAGTTGTTTAGTGGTCCGAAAATGTCGGAAACATTGACTCGCTTGACCATGCTGTAGGTCATGTAACTGTCTGTTGCTGTACACAAGATATGCTTTGTGGACTTCACTGGCCAGAGGTTGCTATCCAGTTTTGTGATATAAAAAAAAGGTGTGGTTGAATTTATTCTGCCACTATGTCTTCTTATTGTCTCGGCCTATGTATCATGAATGAACATGTTATATAGCAAACAACGCAATTATCACAACACATCGATTGTTGTATGGCTTTTTTTGGGGTGGGGGGTGCTTAACTTCCCCAGTGATTTTACCCACGAACCGCTACTGTATACGTCAGAATTTGTTCAAGCCTAGAAATGCTAGTCCATAATCGTAACATGGTGTTTGTATGTTCACAGATTAAATTTCAGGTTCATGTTTCACGCATGGCTTTTCTTACAATCCTAACAATTTATGTATGGATTTTCTTACGATCCTAACGATATGTACGTTCAACCTTTTGGCAGGTATCTGGCTCCATACCCCCGATTCATATGCGCTAATGCAAGCGCATATGAAGGTTCAGACACAAGAAATCTGCTATTTGCATAGGGAGCAACACTTCACATTTTCTGGCCTAAGCAGACAAAATAACGATTTCCTGTGCCTGTGAACCTTGTAGCTGTGCTTGCAATAGCGCATATAAAATGGGAGAGTCTAGCGAATACAAAAATAGCAGTTTCATCTCACTGTGATGTTCTCAGATTGATTTTTAGCTCTCAATCAGGAAAAATACAAAATAATTTAGTTGAATTGAATTGAAACGAGACCACTTTCTCTTGGTCACAGACGTACGAAATCACTCTATGCTTAAAGCTGATCGTAACGAGTCTGCACACATTTGAATGGTGTCTCTGTGCTTCTCAGTGGATGCTTGGCAGAAAATATTGTATGATCAATAGTATGATCATATTTATTTTACGGTTATAAGAAATGTGACATCTTATAGTTAGTAGTTTATAATTTTATTGTTACTATATTTAGAAAGCCTTTCAGTCATTCCAAGCGCTATTGCCCCACTTATGTTGAATATTTTCATAATACTGTATTTCTAGTATGTACTTGAGCTTGTGTCCTCAAATGTGAGTAAACCTCAGCAATGTATAACTATTTTTATCATCAAGGTGAGTTCCATACCTGTCTACAACTATACAGCATTACCAGTTATTATTTATTTGCCATCTCATGAAAAATAATGTTGTTTGGGTATGTCTTTTTAGGCAGAAATCTACATGTTTCCCTATTGTTCAAGAGGTTTTAAAGGAGCATTATGAAGTTGACTTACCCTGTGACATTGTCAAAATCAAACATGCTCTCCCTGTGCTCAAGCAGATGGGTTGTTGTTGCCATAGACATACCCTGAACGTGAAAGCTGATCTAGCCATCCACAATGCATTACAGAAACAAATCGAAAGCCATAATAAGAATGGTTGCAAACAAACTACAGGACTCCAGAGATTAAAGGAGACATCAGTGAGAGTGAAAGGATTGTATTGATTGGCATGAGCCAGCACTGAATTATTGTTACCCTGAGGTTGATGTAGGAGGCTGAAGCTGTGTGGTTCTGTGTTGAAATAGAAAGAGGGACTAAACATAAGGCAGCTTGTGGCAAAGGTTTAGGGACTTCTCCCACCCCCTGTTCTCCTCTGTGGTTTTGTCATCTCTATTTTGGAACTGGTCAATAATTGACTCCAGACGACCTTCTTGTCCACTCCATATTGGAGTCGGTTGAGTGAAAGGGAAGAATGTGAAGAGGATGCTGCAAGGAGTTTAAAATGGCAGAACAGATGTAGCTCTGACCTGCTCTGTGAAAATGGAACAGCATCTCTTGAGAATTAGTTTTGGATACAGAAGCCATACAGTATGGAAAAGTACTGCTGAATACACAACAGTCAGGCACAGATACCCACCACATATGCTGCAATGAGCTAGTAAGATACTCTATTTCAATCATTTCATAAGAAATGTAAAAACTAACAATCCAACATATTCATCACCATGAGTGGTTCTTATCTCAAATCAAATCACATTTTATTTGTCACATGCTTCGTAAACATCAGATTTGGACTAACAGTGAAATGCTTACTTAGGGCCCTTCCCAACAATGCAGAGAGAAATAAAGATAAATAACAGAAAAATATTAACACAAGGAATAAATAAACAATGAGTAACGATAACTTGGCTATATACACCAGTACCGAGTCAATGTGCAAGGGTGTGAGGTAATTCAGGTAGATGCACTGCATGGCCAAAAGTACTCATCGAACATCTCATTCCAAAATCATGGGCATTAATATGGAGTTGGTCCCCCCCTGTGTTTCTAAAACAAGCTCCACTTTTCTGGGAAGGCTTTCCAATAGATGTTGGAACATTGATGCGGGGAATTGCTTCCATTCAGCCACAAGAGCATTAGTGCGGTCGGGCACTGATATTGGGCGATTAGGCCTGGCTCGCAGTCGGCATTACAATTCATTCCAAAGGTGTTTGATGTGGTTGCGGTCAGGGCTCTGTGCAGGCCAGTCAAGTTCTTTCACACCGATCTCGACAAACCATTTCTGTATGGACGTCACATGCTGAAACAGGAAAGGGCTTCCCCAAACTGTTGCCACAAAGTTGGAAGCACAGAATCGTCCAGAATGTCATTGTATGCTGTAGCGTTAAGATTTCCCTTCACTGGAACCACAGGAGACTGGTGGCACCTTAATTGGGGAGGACGCGCTCATAATAATTGCTTGAATGGAATAAATCATGTGTTTGATTCCATTCCAGCCATTGTTATGAGCCATCCTCTCCTCAGCAGCCTCCTGTGACTGGAACTAAGGGGCCTGAACCATGAAAAACCATGAACCATGAAAAACAGCACCAGACCATTATTCCTCCTCCACCAATCTTTACCGTTGGCACTATGCATTCGGGCAGGTAGCATTCTCCTGGCATCTGCCAAACCCAGATTCATCTGTCGGGCTGTCAAATGGTGAAGTTCAATTCATCACTCCAGAGAACGCGTTTCCTCTGCTCCAGACTCCAATGGCGGCGAGCTTCACACCACTCCAGCCAAAGCTTGGCATTGCACATGATGATCTTAGGCTTGTGTGTGGCTGCTTGGCCATGGAAACCCGTTTTCATGAAGCTCCCGATGAACAGTTCTTGTGCTGACGTTGCTTCCAGAGGCAGTTTGGAACTCGGTAGTGAGTGTTGCAACCGAGGACAGACAATTTTTACGAGCTACCCACTTCAGCACTCGGCGGTCCCGTTCTGTGAGCGTGTGTGGCGCCGTTGTTGCTCCTAGAAGTTTTCACTTCACAATTACAGCACTTACAGTTGACAGGGGCAGCTCTAGCAGGACAGAAATTTGACGAACTGACTAGTTGGCAAGGTGGCATCCTATGACAGTGCCACGTTGAAAGTCACAGTACGGGTCATTCTACTGCCAATGTTTGTCTACGGAGATTGTATGGCTGTGTGCTCGATTTTATACACCTGTCAGCAACGGGTGTGGCTGAAGTAACCGAATCCACTAATTTGAAGGGGTGTCCACACACTTTTGTCCATATATTGTATTTGTATTATTGATCCTCATTAGCTGCTGTCAAGGAAGCAGCTACTCTTCCTGGGGTCCGGCAGAATTAAGGCAGTTATACAATTTTAAAAACATTACAATACATTCATTACAGGCCCATACTCCACTACCACACATCTACAACACAAAATCCATGTGTACGTGTGTCTATAGTGCCTATGTTATCGTGTGTGTGTAGGCATGTGTCTGTGCCTATGTTTGTGTTACTTCACAGTCCCTGCTGTTCCATAAGGTGTTTTTTTACCTGCTTTTAAATCAGATTCTACTGCTTGCATCACTTACCTGATGTGAAATAGATTTCCATGTAGTTGTGGCTCTATGTAGTACTGTGCACCTCCCATAGTCTGTTCTGGACTTGGGGACTGTGAAGAGACCTCTGGTGGCATGTCTTGTGGGGTATGCATGGGTGTCTGAGCTGTGTGCTAGTATTTTAAACAGACAGCTCGGTACCTTCAGCTTGTCAACACCTCTTACGAAAACAAGTAATGATGATGTCAATCTTTCTGCATGTCTTTGCATGTCTTTAATGCATGCATGTCTTTACATGCATGTCTTTAATGTTAGCTCTTAATGTTAGCTCTCTGAGCCAACTCCAATTTTCACAAGTCCCTCTTTATGGCACCTTACCACACTACTGAACAGTAGTTCAGGTGCGACAAAACCAGGGCCTGTAGGACCTGCGTTGTTGATAGTGTTGTTAAGAATGCAGAGCAGCACTTTATCATGGACAGACTTCTCCCCATCTTAGCTACTGTTGTATGTACATATAGGTAGGGATAATGTGACTAGGAAACATGATAGATAACAAACAGTAGCAGCGTATGTGATGAGTAAAAGAAACGCAGAAAACGGTCAATGCAGATGGTCCGGGTAGCTACTGGTTAACTATTTAACTAACTATATAGCCGTATTATGGCTTGAGGGTAGAAGCTGTTCAGGGTCCTGTTGGTTCCAGACTTTCTACATCGGTACCACTTGCCATGCAGTAGCAGAGCGAACATTCTATGTCTTCGGTGGCTGGTGTCTGTGACAATTTTTAGGACCTTCCTCTGACACCGCCTGGTATAGAGGTCCTGGATGGCAGGGAACTCAGCCCCAGTGATGTACTGGGCTAGTGATGTACCTTCTGTGGCGCCTTGCGGTCAGATCCCAAGCAGTTGCCATACCAAGCGGTGATGCAGCCAGTCAAGATGCTCTCAATAGTGCAGCTGGAGAACTTTTGGAAGATTTGAGATGCCCATGCCAAATATTTTCAGCCTCCTGAGGAGGAAGAAGCATTGCCTACTCTCAAGATCCTGGAAGTCCAGGATCCACCTGCAGAGGAAGGTATTCAGTCCCAGGGTCCTGAGCTTAGTGATGAGCTTGGAGGGCAGTATGGTGTTGAACACAGCTATAGTCAATGAACAGCATTCTCATCTAGGTGTTCCTCTTGTCCAGGTGGGAGAGGGAAGTGTGAAATGCAATAGAGATAGCATGATCTGTTGGGGCGGTATGCGAATTGGAGTGGGTCCAGGGTGTTTGGGATGATGGTGTTGTGAGCCAGGACCAGCTTTTCAAAGCATTTCATGGCTACATACGTGAGTGCCAAGCGATAGGCTTTCTTGGGCACAGGGACTATGGTGGTCTGCTTGAAACATGTTGGCTACAGAGAGAGAGAGATCACACAGCTGATTCTGGAACAGCTGGTTCTCTCATGCATGGTTCAGTGTTGCTTGCCTCGAAGCGAGCATGGAACGCTTGCTTCACTGGGCAGCTTGCGGCTAGGTTTCTCTTTGTAATCTGTGATAGTTTGCAAGCCCTGTATATTTTTTATTGTAGGCAAATGTGAAGTAATGCACATAGAAACTGAAAAATACACAAAATACAAAAAATATTGAATTGTTTGAAAAAATGTAGAATTCAAATGAAAGCCTTAAGTTTATGTTTGCATCCAATCTGGAACTTTCTTTGGTTTTTAATCTCGGTTCTTGTCTTTGCGGACATTTTTTATTTTTTCGGTCCTTCAAGTCATCAAATCAAATTTTATTTGTCACATACACATGGTTAGCAGATGTAATGCGAGTGTAGCGAAATGCTTGTGCTTCTAGTTCCGACAATGCAGTAATAACCAACGAGTAATCTAACCTAACAATTCCACAACTACTACCTTATACACACAAGTGTAAAGGGATAAAGAATATGTACATAAAGATATATGAATGAGTGATGGTACAGAACGGCATAGGCAAGATGCAGTAGATGGTATCGAGTACAGTATATACATATACATTATATTAAGTGGCATTGTTTGAAGTGGCTACTGATACATTTTTGATCAATTTCCATTATTAAAGTGAGCTGGAGTTGAGTCAGTATGTTGGCAGCAGCCACTCGATGTTAGTGGTGGCTGTTTAACAGTCTGATGGCCTTGAGATAGAAGCTGTTTTTCAGTCTCTCGGTCCCTACTTTGATGCACCTGTACTGACCTCGCCTTCTGGATGATAGCGGGGTGAACAGGCAGTGGCTCGGGTGGTTGTTGTCCTTGATGATCTTTATGGCCTCCCTGTGACATCGGGTGGTGTAGGTGTCCTGGAGGGCAGGTAGTTTGCCCCCAGTGATGCGTTGTGCAGACCTCACTACCCTCTGGAGAGCCATATGGTTGTTGGCGGAGCAGTTGCCGTACCAGGCGGTGATACAGCCCGACAGGATGCTCTTGATTGTGCATCTGTAGAAGTTTGTGAGTGCTTTTGGTGACAAGCCGAATTTCTTCAGCCTCCTGAGGTTGAAGAGGCGCTGCTGCGCCTTCTTCACAACGCTGTCTGTGTGGGTGGACCAATTCAGTTTGTCCGTGATGTGTACGCCGAGGAACTTAAAACTTACTACCCTCTCCACTACTGTCCCATCGATGTGGATAGGGGGGTGCTCCCTCTGCTGTTTCCTGAAGTCCACAATCATCTCCTTTGTTTTGTTGACGTTGAGTGTGAGCTTATTTTCCTGACACCACACTCCGAGGGCCCTCACCTCCTCCCTGTAGGCCGTCTCGTCGTTGTTGGTAATCAAGCCTACCACTGTAGTGTCGTCCGCAAACTTGATGATTGAGTTGGAGGCGTGCATGGCTTGAAACACATCGTGGGTGAACAGGGAGTACAGGAGAGGGCTCAGAACGCACCCTTGTGGGGCCCCAGTGTTGAGGATCAGCGGGGTGGAGATGTTGTTACCTACCCTCACCACCTGGGGGCGCCCCGTCAGGAAGTCCAGTACCCAGTTGCACAGGGCGGGGTCGAGACCCAGGGTCTCGAGCCTGATGACGAGTTTGGAGGGTACTATGGTGTTAAATGCTGAGCTGTAGTCGATGAATAGCATTCTCACATAGGTATTCCTCTTGTCCAGATGGGTTAGGGCAGTGTGCAGTGTGGTTGCGATTGCGTCGTCTGTGGACCTATTGGGGCGGTAAGCAAATTGGAGTGGGTCTAGGGTGTCAGGTAGGGTGGAGGTGATATGGTCCTTGACTAGTCTCTCAAAGCACTTCATGATGACGGAAGTGACTGCTACGGGGCAGTAGTCGTTTAGCTCAGTTACCTTAGCTTTCTTGGGAACAGGAACAATGGTGGCCCTCTTGAAGCATGTGGGAACAGCAGACTGGGATAAGGATTGATTGAATATGTCCGTAAACACACCAGCCAGCTAGTCTGCGCATGCTCCGAGGACGCGGCTGGGGATGCCGTCTGGGCCTGCAGCCTTGCGAGGGTTAACACGCTTAAATGTTTTACTCACGTCGGCTGCAGTGAAGGAGAGTCCGCAGGTTTTGGTAGCGGGGGTCGAAGCAGTGATCGAAGCAGTCTTGAAGCGTGGAATCAGATTGGTCGGACCAGCGTTGAACAGACCTGAGCGCTGGAGCTTCTTGTTTTAGTTTCTGTCTGTAGGCTGGAAGCAACAAAATGAGGTCGTGGTCAGCTTTTCCGAAAGGAGGGCGGGGGAGGGCCTTATATGCATCGCGGAAGTTAGAATAACAATGATCCAGGGTTTTACCCGCCCTGGTTGCGCAATCGATATGCTGATAGAATTTAGGGAGTCTTGTTTTCAGATTAGCCTTGTTAAAATCCCCAGCTACAATGAATGCAGCCTCAGGATATGTGGTTTCCAGTTTACATGGAGTCAAATAAAGTTTGTTCAGGGCCGTCGATGTGTCTGCTTGGAGCGGAATATATACGGCTGTGATTATAATCGAAGAGAATTCCCTTGGTAGATAATGCGGTCGACATTTGATTGTGAGGAATTCTAAGTCAGGTGAGCAGAAGGACTTGAGTTCCTGTATGTTGTTATGATCACACCACGTCTCGTTAGTCATAAGGCATACCCCCCCCCCCCCCCCCCCCTCCTCTTCTTACCAGAAAGATGCTTGTTTCTGTCGGCCCGATGCGTGAAGAAACCAGCTGACTGCACAGACTCCGATAGTGTCTCTCGAGTGAGCCATGTTTCCGTGAAGCAAAGAACGTTACAGTCTCTGATGTCTCTCTGGAAGGCAACCCTTGCTCGGATTTCATCAACCTTGTTTTCAAGAGACTGGACATTGTCCACAAAGTCATCTTTTCTTTCCACCGAGTCTTGGTACTCTGTTGACGTGGAGGAGGGGATAGGGGGGAAGGGTGTGTTTTTAATGTAACCTTTATTTAACTAGGCAAGTCAGTTAAGAACAAATTCTTATTTACAATGACTGCCTACACTGGCAAAACCCGGAAGACGCTGGGCCAATTGTACGCCGCCCTATGGGACTCCCAATCACGGCCGGTTGTGATACAGCCTGGATTCGAACCAGGGTGTCTGTAGTGACGCCTCAAGCACTGGAATGCAGTGCCTTAGATCGCTGCGCCACTCAGAGGCCCAATAAATGTCATGGCGAACTGCTTCCGGCGAACTATTTCCTGTTTTTTGCCATTGGTCGCCCATATTAGTATTAGCTCGCAATTTCTCTCAGGTCCTTCTATTTGTATTGTGTGTGTATATACGGTGCCTTTGGAAAGTAGGCACTGTAATACAGATTTACATAAGTAATCAGAGCCTTTGCTATGAGACTCGAAATTCAGCTCCGGTGCATCCTGTTTCCGTTGATCATCCTTGAGATGTTTCTACAACTTGATTGGAGTCCACCTGTGGTAAATTCAATTGATTGGACATGATTTGGAAAGGCATACACCTGTTTATATAAGGTCCCACAGTTGACAGTGCATGTCAGAGCAAAAACCAAAAACCATGAGGTCGAAGGAATTGTCTGTAGACCTAGACAGGATTGTGTCGAGGCACAGATCTGGGGAAGGGTATTCTTAAATGGAAGAAGTTCAGAACCACGAAGACTCTTCTTAGCGCTGGCCGCCTGGCCAAACTGAGCAATCAGGGAAGAAGGGCCTTGGTCAGGGAGGTGATAAAGACCCAATGGTCACTCTGACAGAGCTAGAGCTAGAGTACCTTGTGAAGATTGGAGAACCTTCCAGATGGACAACCATCTCTGCAGCACTTCACCATGAGAAACAAGATTCTCTGGTCTGATGAAACCAAGATTGAACTCTTTGGCCTCAATGCAAAGTGTCAAGTCTGGAGGAAACCTGGCACCATCCCTACGGTGAAGCATGGTGGTGGCAGCATCATGCTGTGGGGATGTTTTTCAGCAGCAGGAACTGGGAGACTAGTCAGGTTCGAGGCAAAGATGAACGTAGCAAAGTACAGAGAGATGCTTGATGAAAACCTACTCCAGAGCACTCAGGACCTCAGACTGGGGCGAAGGTTCACATTTCAACAGGAGAACGACCCCAAGCACACAGCCAAGAAAATACAGGAGTGGCTTCGGGACAAGTCTCTAAATGTTCTTGAGTGGCCCAGCCTTGAACCCGGACTTGAACCCGATCGAACATCTCTGGAGAGACCTGAAATTAGCTGTGCAGCAACGCTCCCCATCCAACCTGACAGTGCTTGAGAGGATCTGCAGAGAATTGGAGAAACTCCCCAAGTACAGGTGTGCCAAGCTTGTAGCATCATACCCAAGAAGACTCAAGGCTGTAATCGCTGCCAAGGTGTTTCAACAAATCACTGAGTAAAGGGTCTGACTCCTTATGTAAATGTGATATTTCAGTTTTTTGTTGTTGAATAAATTAGCAAAAATTTCCTTAAACCTGTTTTTGTTTTGTCATTATGGGGTATTGTTTGTAGATTGATGAGGGAAAAAACGATTTAATACATTTTAGAATAAGGCTGTAATGTAACAAAATGTGGAAAAAGTCAAGGGGTCTGAATACTTTCCAAATGCACTGTATATAAGTTTTATATATATATATGTATGTGTGTGTGTATATATGTGTGTGTGTGTGTATATACATACACACACAACTTAAGTGTTTTTTGTATGTAATAGTCGTGTAAGTGGAATACTATAGCTAGTGTAAGTATGGTGTGTTTCTTCAAATTTAGTATTTTCTAATTCAAGTTGCTGCATCTACTGCTAGCTAGCTAAAGTTAGCTAATAAGTGCTAGCTAGCTGTCGGAACATATCGACATCACCATAAAGAGGATCAAGACGTGTACCATGAAGAAGAGAGGTTAGCTGTTCTGAACATTGCTGTGCAGCTCATCTGCAAAATTCAATGAAGAGCTGCCAATGAAGAGCTACGAAAGAAGCGGGTGATAACATCCGGTGAAACAACTCCAACATCGGGAATAGCTGTAAGGTCTGTGGCTGAAGATGTAGTTGAGCCAACTCCAGGAGGGTTGTGTTGTCTGAGGATGGGGGCAGTGCCATTTATTTTCCAATGGAAAAGTTCTTCCCTCAAGGCCTGTTGTTTGGGAGAGGAGAGAGAGACCGAGCACCGACCATGCAGAGGATGGTGGATATTAAATTGATGATGAGATTAACTTTGCCCAGGACCACGACTACTGTGCAGTACCTGATCCAACAGCAGTTGATAGCTAGGCTTAGGAGAGACCTGGAAGAGGTGACTGTCAGATGTTGTATTGGTCTGCAGCAGTTTGTGGGATCAGATAAGGACATATGATTCTACACTAGGTAGGTTGATGACTCTAAACCAACACAACTTGTATTGTATGTTATCAATAGGTAGGTAATGGTGAAAGTTATACTTTTGCTGAGTCTTTATCAGTCCGCTTTTGTTTCATTCTTCCAACAGATTTCCCAGTTATGACCATCTTGTGGCTTTTTGGAGACTGATTGAACCAGCAACTGCCAAGTTTGTGCAGGTCACTCAAGCAGCATGAGGTCACTCTTCCATCCAAGAACACTGTAAGATTGTTATAATTTTCATGTTGTGAATTGGTTGAAATGTGTTATTGTCAATAATTATTTTCAGGAGAATGTGATGTGAAATTAAATACACAATACAATGTTAAATTAAATACATGACGCATCCACAGTCAACCTCCTTGAAAACATTATTATGCTGCAGACTATAAAATGGATGTGCAGGCCCTATAAAACAAACAGCTGTGATAAAAATGTACAGCAATGACACTGAACTAATCAATTGCATATACAGTGGGGCAAAAAAGTATTTAGTCAGCCACCAATTGTGCAAGTTCTCCCACCAGAAAATCACATTGTAGGATTTTTTTATGAATTTATTTGCAAATTATGGTGGAAAATAAGTATTTGGTCACCTACAAACAAGCAAGATTTCTGGCTCTCACAGACCTGTAACTTCTTCTTTAAGAGGCTCCTCTGTCCTCCACTCGTTACCTGTATTAATGGCACCTGTTTGAACTTGTTATCAGTATAAAAGACACCTGTCCACAACCTCAAACAGTCACACTGTCACACACTCCACTGGCCAAGACCAAAGAGCTGTCAAAGGACACCAGAAACAAAATTGTAGACCTCCACCAGGCTGGGAAGACTGAATCTGCAATAGGTAAGCAGCTTAAATACTTATTTTCCACCATAATTTGCAAATAAATTCATTAAAAATTCTACAATGTGATTTTCTGGATTTTTTTCTTATCATTTTGTCTGTCATAGTTGAAGTGTACCTATGATGAAAATTACAGGCCTCTCTCATCTTTTTAAGTGGGAGAACTTGCACAATTGGTGGCTGACTAAATACTTTTTTGCCCCACTGTATACACTACCATTCAACAACACATTGAACAATAGCGGATGCACCGACAGCACGGTGAAAAGACTGTATGGGCTCTAGCCAGCCATTCCCATTAGGCCTCTTCCAGACTGTACCCGATGACTGTTGTACTATGTCATTTTATAATTCTAAATATAATTCATACAAATATAAATATGGCTCTTACATCTAGACTAGAATCACCTTGTAAACAAATCAATCATCAACAAGAAATGAGTTAAATTTAATTTAATTTCACACATTGTGGGGCTGCGGCTCGGCTATCCTAGTCAAAATATTCTATAGGATTAGTGATTTTTTTCCAATATAATTCTATAGGATTTTGTGTCACTTCTATCATAATCCTATTGGAAATCAAATGTCATCTGAATGGATCCTATACTTTGTTACTTGAGGGATTTTGTCACTCCAATCAGAATCCTATTATAACTTTTTTTCTTAATTGAACCTAATAAATTATAGTTCAACTTCCACCGCGCTTGTGTATTATTATAATTCAAAAGTTCACCACTAGAAATCCCTGCATCAGCATGTTTCTGTTAGACAAACATCCTGGCAAAATACAACATAATATTAGTGGCCTGTTAATGTGCCTGGACCTTGTAGACTAAACTGCAGAGAGAAATCCCATCACTGGGCAACCATTTGGATCAATCAGATGGGTTAGATGCAAGTACTTCTAAATGAATACCAGGATGCATTCAAAACGCCAAGCTTTTGAGCGGTTATTCAAAGGACATAGGTTATTCACTGCAGTTTACAGCCTAGACTAGTTTTGTACTCTCTTGAAAACAATAATAACATTCTTCATTACATTGTATTGTTGTAGCCTAGGTAGGATACATTTCTTGTCCCTAACGAAAACTTAAGCATATGGTAGCTTTTCCAAATGCATGCCTGGGAGGGAGTTACTCAACCTTGGGCGCGCACATATGATTTCGTTATCTGATTTAAAAAATTATATTTTGCTGTGTAAATTGACTGGATGTATTCTCTGCAATATTAAGCCTAACATTGAGCTTATGAATTATGGTCTAATATCCAAACGCTTCTACTGACAGTAGCATATAGCCTACAGCGCGAGCCTGTCTGTCTTTGTTCTGTTGCAACAAACTCGCAGGAGCTAAATAACAAACCTAACAATTCCCCCCTCCCAAAGTCTATGTATGGAAGGTAGTATCAAAGTCCTGAAAACGCCCAGTGCGTGCACGAGCCCGACAAGTCTGGGCTCAGGGGCAGCCAGAGCTGGCTATTGTTCGGGAGGCTGAGCAAGTGGCATGGCAACAGGACTGTCCTGCCTGACCACATTCGGTGTGTTCACGGGATCAGGGACCCTGCATAGACAGCTGGCATGCCACCGAGATCCATCTGCCAGTTGAAATGTCACTGACCCAGTTGACGACTGACCTGAACGTGCTCAGTTTGTTGGCCAGATGAGGACAACGGACTCCGACCCAGTCAGACACCTCGATGGTTGGCGGCTGAGCTCTCTGCTTCATATCATGCTGATGCTTCCTCACTGAAGACCCACGAAGTCTGGTGATGGGCAGCACAAGCTCACGCCCCAACATGAGTTAGGCGGGGAAGACTCCCGTGGTGAAGTAACAAGCTGCGCGGTAGTGAACAAGGGTCTAGGAGAGTGCAGTCCACAGAGAGCAACATTCGGCCATGTGCTCGCGCAGTCAATTTTTTTAGGAACTGATTTAAATCTTTACACCCCCCCCCGTTTGCCTGCATATGATGGAAAGCAGTATGGAAGTGGTTGACACCTTTGGCTGCGAGGTAAGAGAGGAAGTGGTTCGACAGGAACTGGGCTCAGTGTGAGTGAGCTGATCCAGAAAGTTGACTATGGTCTCCGCTGTGACTTTGCCCATTGGAGTGTCTTCGGGAAATTTAGAGTGAAGGTCATACAGCACAACGAAAAAACTTTGATGTGTGGGACATTGTGTAGCTCCCCACAGACGTTGAGTGCTCCCAAGGCCCAGATGGCCAGTCCAGGGGCTGTAGAGGGAGAAGAGCAGGTGAGCCAGTCTTCCCACTGATGAGGCATGACATGTAGGACCTGACGAGCTCTTCAAGGTCACGATCTATGCCAGGCCACCACACCATATCACAACCCCTCTGTTTCAGTTTGACAATGCCGAGATGACCTTCAAGCGCCATTGCCATTACATGACCCCTGAGGGCCGAAGGGATGACTGCACACTGGCCGCATGCGATGCAGGCATCACCCCAGTATGATAGTTTGTTTTTCACACGTGAGAATGACTCCAGTTATGATGGGACACGGGAAGGCCATTGGTTCCTGAAGTACTCAGGTTCCATTGGTTCCTGAAGTACATGAGTGTGCTAAATGATGGTTCTGCAGTCGATACGTCCTCAAGTTTCTGCAGGGACACCGTGTTATGTAGAGGAGAGTAGACAAGATGCACCAACTCCTCTTCTCCATCTGCCACCATCTGTGTGGTGATGGGGCAGGACAGGAAGTCTGCTACAACATTGTCTTTTCCTGGAGTGAACTGTACTTGGAAATTGTACTGTTGTAGGCGATCTGATCACCTATGGAGACGTAGGGGCCTGTGTCCCCTGTCAGTTGTGGACATCAGGGCTTGATGGTCTTTTCTGAAGGCGATGGAGCGACCATAAAGGTAGATATGCCACCGCTCCCAAGCCCAGAAGCGAGAGCCTTGCGCTCCCCTACTAAGTTATTTGCTCTGTTGGACTGAGAGCGTGAGTGGCGAAAGCGAAGGGATTTTCCACGTTATGTCACACCACGCCATGTCATCTAGGTAGACCACAACACCAGGGCAGCCAGCAAGGGTGGTGGTCATGATTTTCTGAAAGCAACTTGGTGCTGACCTCAGGCTAAAAGCCATGCGCTTGTAGAAATACAGTCCAGTGTGAGTGATGAAGGTTGTTAACTTCTCTGCGCTACGGATCCCTTTAGCAGGATCATTTTCCTAAACAACCGCTGAATTGCAGGGCGCAAAATATTACAAAAAAATATTTATAATCATGCAATCACAAGTGAAATATAACAAAACACAGCTTAGCTTGTTGTTAATCCACCTATCGTGTCAGATTTTGAAAATATGCTTTGCAGCGAAAGCAATCCAAGCTTTTGTGAGTGTATCAATCAATGCTAGAACAGCTAGCCCCAAATTAGCATGGTCACGAAAGTCAGAAAAGCAATAAAATTAATCGCTTACCTTTGATAATCTTCGGATGTTTGCACTCACGAGACTCCCAGTTACGCAATAAATGTTCTAAATGTTTTGTTCGATAAATATTACTTTTATAACAAAAAAACGCCATTTGGGTTGCGCGTTATGTTCAGAAAACCAAAGCCTCGTTCCGTTCGACGAAAATTCCAAAAAGTATCCGTAATGTTCGTAGAAATGTCAAATGTTTTTTATAATCAATCCTCAGATTGTTTTTAACAAACATAATCAATAATATTTCAACCGGACCGTAACCTATTCAATAAAAGAGAGAAAGAAAATGGAGAGCTACCCCTCTTGCGCGCAGGAACTAATCAAAGGACACCTGACTACTTTTGAAAAATCTCGCCCATTTTTCAAAATAAAAGCCTGAAACTATGTCTAAAGCCTGGTCACAGCCTGAGGAAGCCATTGGAAAAGGAATCTGGTTGATACCCCTTTAAATGGAAGAAAGACGGGCAAGGAAACACAGATTATTTTTATTTTTTTATCACTTCCGGGTTAGGTTTTCGCCTGCAGAATCAGTTTTGTTATTACTCACAGACAATATTTTGACATTTTGGAAACTTTGGAGTGTTTTCTATCCTAATGTGTAAATTATATGCATATTCTACGATCTGGACCTGAGAAATAGTCCGTTTACCTTGAACGTTATTTTAAGAAATTTAAAAAAATAATCTGACCCCTAGCGTCAAGAGGTTAAGTTCCTGCTCTTCAGATGAAGAGGAACCTACATATAGCCCTGTCGAAGGTCGACGTTGGAGAAGACGCGGGAGCCATGGAAGTGTGTTGTGAGCTCCTCCATTGCATGTCAATGCAGGTTCTGATGCCTCTTGATTTCTTCTGAACAATCACCAAGTTTGACACCCAGGGAGAGGCGTCGATGGGTCGACTAGATCCTCAGCCAAGAGACATTGGAGATCCTTCACGACGTCATTGCGGAGGGCCAGGGGAATATGACGCAGCGGTTGATTTACAGGAGGAATCTTGGAGTCAAACAGCGGTTTGTGTGTGAATGCAGTCAGGCACCCTAAACCACTGCACAAACAGCTCAGGATACTGTTGATGCTATGGAGAAGACACATGTAGTATCTTGGCCCCACTGTTGTCCTGTAGAGAGAATCGAAGACTGACAAAAAGGTCCAGGCCCATAATGTTTGCACCCTGCAGCGGTACGTGCTGGAAGAACTGGTTGTATGTTGTTGCATTTAGCAAAGACACTTTGGCACCGGTGTCAAGGAGAGTGGGAACGCAGCTCTCTTCCAGGTAAAGAGGGCACATAGTAAAGTTCACTGAGTGGGGCCCCACTGTATGGATCACTGCTTGTGTGTTGTGGCTGTCATAGGCACGTGGTTGCGCTGATGCATTAGCGGGTGTGGAGAGGCACCACTTTGCAAAATGGTTCAACTTTTGACAACGTCTGCATGTCTGGCCCTTGGCTGGGAAACCTGGAGCCCTTGAAGCATGACGGGTAGATCCACAATTTCCCCAGCGCCTCTGTTAGAACCCTTGGTGAGGCCGTGCTAGCTGTATTGCAGCGGTTGAGTTTGTCACACACTTAAGAACTAGAATGTAGCTGCTGCACTGACTGCTCCCTAATGCTTGTTGTGGGGTAAGCTTGTGTTTCAGCTATTTTAGCAGCACATTCAGTGACAGTTTCAATTTGTAGAGCAAGTGTGAGTGAATAAGCATCTAAATTACCATCTTGAAATAAGTCTTTCTTGTACCCGGGGTTTAATGTTTTTATCAGTTCGTCTTGTATTGCACCAAAATTACATGACTGTGCTAGAGCTTTCAAAACAGATACAGACTGTATATCTGACAGATTTTTGAGATTTCAAAAAATATCCATTAAGAGCTGCAAACTACTTGAGCAAAGAGGCAATGACATGCTGTAAAATGTTCCGCAGGCTATTTGGTGTTGTTGAATTGCTACATTTAAGTTAATATATTATTTTTCATTAGGCACACATGTACATATATGTATTATTTGCAGTTGATACTATGATAATGAACACACCCTGAAAAAAATGGTCTGAATCATTATCTGCACGTTAGAGACCTCATGAATGGTCTTGTTACCATCTTATTAGTTGCCAGCTTGCAGTAGGCCGCGTTTTCAGTTGATTGACAGGTTCAGGACTGTAGAACGATAAACTATCCTCTAGTGTGGATGCTCACCAACGTTTTCTAGTTATGTAGCCTATAGTTTATCATTATAGTTATTGGTTTGGTGGATGGCCCTTAACATGACACAACTAACGCAAATATCACAACATAACTACTAGTAGGTCTAGCTAACGTTAGCGAACTTGAAATGCATAGAAAATTATACTTGCACTTGTTTACTTGACTTTTATACTCTATAAATTAACTCCTTCAAATAATTTAGTCAGGCAAGTTTGCCACTGGCGTGCTATAGTAGGTCAGTAAAGCGGAAGTCAAATCCATCACTTCCGTTGTTTGCCTGTGCCCAAAGCAACTGTTAGAAAATGAGATGGATAGGATTTTATCTTATAGGATCCTATAAGATTTCAATACAAGAATCCAATAGGAAAACATTATCAGATTTTCGACCCAGTGTATTATAGGACAGATTCCAAAATCTGATAGGATTTTGGATTGGATTCTAATATGATTTATTTTTATTTTATTGGAATCCTAAAGGATCTTTTGACTAGGGCTGAAACAGGTTTAGTGCTGTGGCTTCACAGACAAGTACTCTTCTGCATGCACACTTTGAAGTAATAGGAGTCTGCCTTCTCTCTGGTCACCCCTGTGACCTCCAGGTCTAGAGGTAGGGTTGGATTTGGTGGAGCATCTTGGTGGAGTTTGATGTGCTTAATAGTAAGCTTCAGCTGCTGGTAAGATAGGACACTCTCCTTCTGCACCAACCCGGAAGCAGATTCACACTAGAGGCCTGTCGACAGCCATGCCAATGGTGGTTACAAGTGGAAATCCATGTAGGTCTCTTCCACCTTCAGCACAGAGAGATCTGGCAAAAGTCCAACCATTCCTTTGCAGAGTGTGCTTCTGTAGAATACAACATAGATACACAGAATCAATGTAGACAGAAATTATGAGATCTTAAACAATAAAATAAAGTAACTTCATAGCTTACCTCACTCCTTCTGCTATGCAATTTGGATATAACCATCTTGTTGATGGTCCCAGGTTTCACACCCTGTGAAACAAATACAGCAGAGCTATTTTTGCAACCTCTGAAAAGGAGAACAATCGTAGATCAGGAAAACACTGTTTTTGTAAGCACTGAATGTGGACCACTGACAGTGAACAGTAATCAATGAACATCATTTTCTCACGGAAAGAATGACACCGGAGGGGATGGCTTTTCCGTTTTACGGCCTCCTAACCAATTGTGCTATTTTGTGTGTTTTTTTTGCATTGTTTGTAACTTATTTTGTACATAATGTTGATGCTACTGTCTCTTATGACCGAAAATAGACAAAGATTTTTTCTTTAATGAGCCTGACGCAAAGGATATAATGTTGCTCCCATACAAGGCCCAAATCGCCGCCATTCGCATGAAGAAAATAAGGAAATACAGGGGGCAGAGATCAGGGTAACTTGTGAGAATTCATCGACGAGTGGGTGACCCGCCTCTACCATCCGTTCTATTGTCTTACATGCAATCAGTGGAGAATAAACTGGATGAGCGCTGTTCGAGACTATTCTACCAACGGGACATTAAAAAGTATATTATCTTATGTTTTCACCCAGTCGTGACTGAACGACAACATGGATGATATGCAGTTGGCTGGGTGTCATCATTTGAGTCAATTGGAGGTGTACCTGTGGATATATTTTAAGGCCTACCTTCAAACTCAGTGCCTCTTTGCTTGACATCATGGGAAAATCAAAAGAAATCAGCTAAGACCTCAGAAAACAATTGTAGACCTCTACAAGTGGGAGCAATTTCCAAATGCCTGAAGGTACCATGTTCATCTGTACAAACAATAGTACGCAAGTATAAACACCATGGGACCACGCAGCTGTCATACCGTTCAGGAAGCAGAGATGTTCTGTCTCCTAGAGATGAACGTACTTTGGTGCGAAAAGTGCAATTCAATCCCAGAACAACAGCAAAGGACTTTGTAAAGATGCTGAAGGAAACAGGTACAAAAGTATCTATATCCACAGTAAAACGAGTCCACAGTAAAAAAAAGCCAGACTACAGTTTGCAACTGCACATGGGGACAAAGATCGTACGTTTTGGAGAAATGTCCTCTGGTCTGATGAAACAAAAATAGAACTGTTTGGCCATAATGACCATCGTTATATTTGGAGGAAAAAGGGGGAAGCTTGCAAGCTAAAGACCACCATCCCAACCGTGAAGCACAGTATGGCAGCATCATGTTGTGGGGGTGCTTTGCTGCAGGAGGGACTGGTGCACTTCACAAAATAGATGGCATCATGAGGTAGGAAAATTATGTGGATATACAGTGGGGAGAACAAGTATTTGATACACTGCCATTTTGCAGGTTTTCCTACTTACAAAGCATGTAGAGGTCTGTAATTTTTTATCATAGGTACACTTCAACTGTGAGAGACGGAATCTAAAACAAAAATCCAGAAAATCACATTGTATGATTTTTAAGTAATTAATTAGCATTTTATTGCATGAACCAATTCGCATACCACCCCAACAGATCCACAGATGATGCAATCTCAATCGCACTCCACGCTGCCCTTTCCCACCTGGACAATAGGAACACCTATGTGAGAATGCTGTTCATTTGACTACAGCTACGCGTTTAACACCATAGTGCCCTCAAAGCTCTTTCCCTAGCTAAGGACCCTGGGACTAAACACCTCCCTCTGCAACAGGATCATGGACTTCCTGACGGACCGCCCCCAGGTGGTAAGGGTAGGCAACAACACATCTGCCACACTGATCCACAACACGGGGGCCCCTCAGGGGTGTGTGCTTAGTCCCTTCCTGTACTCCCTGTTCACCCAGGACTGCGTGGCCAAGCATGGCTACAACACAATCATTAAGTTTGCTGACAACACAACAGTGTTAGGCCTAATCACTGACAACGATGAGACAGCCTATAGGGAGAGGTCATAGACCTGGCAGTGTGGTGGCAAGACAACAACCTTTCCCTCAACGTGAGCAAGACAAAAAATAAATAATCGTGGACTACAGGAAAAGGAGGGCCGAACACACCCCCATTCACATCGACAGGGCTGTAGTGGAGCGGTTTGAGAATTTCAAGTTCCTTGGTGTCCACCTCACCAACAAACTAACATGGTGCAACCAAACCACGGAAGTTGTGTAGAGGGCACGACAAAGCCTACTCCCCCTCAGGAGACTAAAAAGATTTGGCATGGGTCCTCAGATCCTCAAAAGGTTCTACAGCTGCATCATCGAGAGCATCCTGACTGGTTGCATCACTGCCTGGTATGGCAACTGCTCGGCCTCCGACCACGAGGAGGGTAATGCGAACGGCCCAGTACATCACTGGGACCAAGCTTCTCGCCATCCAGGACCTCTATACCAGGCGGTGTCAGAGGAAGGCCCTAAACATTGTCAAATATGCCAGCCACCCTAGTCGTATAATGTTCTCTGCTACCGCACGGCAAGCAGTACCGGAGCGCCAAGTCTAGGTCCAAAAGGCTTCTTAACAGCTTCTACCCCCAAGCCATAAGACTCCTGAACAGCTAATCAAAGGGCTACCCAGACCCCTCTTTTACGCTGCTCCTACTCTGTTTATTATCTATGCATGGTCACTTTAACCCTACCTACATGTACACTACTGTTCTAAAGTTTGGGGTCACTTAGAAATGTCCTTGTTTTTGGAAGAAAAGTAAACTTTTTTTGGTCCATTAAAATAGCATCAAATTGATCTAAATACAGTGTAGACATTGTTAATGTTGTAAATGACTATTGTAGCTGGAAACGACAGATTTTTTTAAATGGAATATCTACATAGACATACAGAGGCCCATTATCAGCAACCATTACTCCTGTGTTCCAATGGCACGTTGTGTTAGCTCATCCAAGTTTATCGTTTTAAAAGGCTAATTGATCATTAGAAAACCCTTTTGCAATTGTTAGCACATCTGAAAACTGTTCTGATTTAATGAAGCAATAAAACTGTCCTTTAGACTAGTTGAGTATCTGGAGCATCAGCATTTGTGGTTTCGATTACAGGCTCAAAATTGCCAGAAACAAAGACCTTTCTTTTCAAACTCGTCAGTCTACTCTTGTTCTGAGAAATGAAGGCTATTCCATGCGAGAAATTGCCAAGAAACTGAAGATCTCGTACAACGCTGTGTACTACTCCCTTCACAGAACAATGCAAACTGGCTGTAACCAGAATAGAAAGAGGAGTGAGAGGCCCCGGTGCACAACTGAGCAAGAGGACAAGTACATTAGAGTGTCTAGTTTTAGAAACAGATGCCTCACAAGTCCTCAACTGGCAGCTTCATTAAATAGTACCCGCAAAACACCAGTCTCAACGTCAACAGTGAAGTGGCGACTCCGGGATGCTGACTAGTGCTGTGTGCACACACACAGCACTAGTCAAGTTTGGACATACCTACTCAATCTTAGACCTGTATTGACGCTTTGCCTGTTTGATTGCTCGTCGGAGGTTGTAGAGGGATTTCCTATAAGCCTTCGGATCAGCGCTGGCCTTTAGCTCAGTACGGATGTTGACATGGCTTCTGGTTGGGATATGTACGTAAGGTCACTTTGGGGATGACGTGGTCAATGCACTTTTAATGAAGAGGATGATCAATGTGGTAAACTTCTGCCATTGGATGAATCCCGGAACATATTACAGTCTGTGCTAGCGAAACCATCTTGTAGCTTAACATCCGCTTCATGAGATGGGACATGGGGTTGCGCAGGTGACATGTTGGTAGAAATTAGGTCAAATGGATTTCAGTTTCCTTGCATTAAAATCACTGGCCTCTAGGAGCACAGCCTCTGGGTGAGCATTTTTGTGCTCGTTGAGTGCTGTCTGAGTGCCAACATTGTTTTGAGCATAAAAAATATAGATGGAAAAACTGTCTTGGTAAGTAGTATGGTCTACAGTTTATCATGAGAACCTTGAGCTGTTTTTAACAGAGACACACCCCTCCCCCCTATCTTTACCCGACAGTGCCGTACGGTCTTGACAATGCATAGAAAAATCAGCTAGATGTATATTGCCCTTGTTCAGCCACGAAGACAAAGGATGTTACAGTTCTTCAGGTATCATTGATAGGATAGTCTCGAACGGAGCTCGTCCAGTTTGTTCTCCAGTGATTGTACTTTGCCAATAGAACAGAGGTTAGAGGCTGATTATTTATTCGTTAGGGTGCATGACGGAATCCAAGATGGCGTAGCAGTCGGACGTGTGTTTGTCTTGTCTTGTCCCGTGTAAATAGTCCTCGTATTTTTCGTATACATTTCGTATATATTTTAATTTCACTTTCCATCTAGGAACTGAATATACATTCCTACATTCCGCCTCACCCAATGTGGTACGGACCTGCTATTTTTTTATACTTTAGAACCGTAACCCCAATCAGAAGCTAGCCAGATAACTAGCTACTAGCTAGTAGTCAGTTAGCCACTGCTGCGGTCTTCACCCTTAACTCGGACACAGCCAGCTTCAGCTCGGGCCAATACCTGCCAGTCTGCAAGCGCGATATCAACCCAGAGCATATAGGACTGCTTTTTCTCTACCACATCACCGGATTCCTGACGCAAGCTCTGGACAATTACACCGTATCATCACAGCTAGCTAGCTGCAACCGAGTGGCTACTACTGGCTAACACCTCTGTCCCGAAGCAAGCACCAGTTAGCCTTGAGCTAGCCTCGAGCTAGGCCCATCTGCCGGCTAGCCGAAGAGGTCTACCAGCGAATTCTTGGGCTACAATACCTCTTTTGCCAATTGGACTGGACCTTTTTTGCCGACACAGAGCCCTGCCAATCCATCACAACTGGTCTAAATCAGCTACAAGCTAATTTAGCCGTTTATTTGCCGCTGCTAGTAGCTTTTACCTTCTGCACAGACACCAGCCCTGTTATTAGCCTGGATATTACTCACCAATTTACCAGCATCGGACTGTCTCTCGACAACAACGCCGGATTCCTGCCGTAATCCCTGAGCCACTACTTCTGATCCTCACAGCTAGCTCGCAGCTAGCGCCACTGCCACGAAGCTAGCACCAGTTAGCAAACACAATTCTACAATTCACAACCTCTCTTTCGCCATCCGGCTTGGATTCTCTGTCGACACGACCACGTCTGAGCAGACCCCCTCCGTCTGAGCAGACCACCCCCCGGGCTACTAACTTTAAACGCCGCGTGCTAGCTTAGTGGAGGCCTCCCTGCTCCATCTACGGCTGCCCCCTGGACACTATGATCACTTGGCTACATAGCTGATGCATGCTTGACTGTCCATTAATTCACGGTACTCCATTCTGTTTATTTGTGTTTTATCTGTTGGCTCTGTGCTTTAACTCAGGATCTGTGTGTAGTTAATCCGACCCTCTCTGCCTAGTCGTCGCCATTTTTACCTGTTGTTGCTGTGTTAGACTAGCACCCTGTTATTGCTGCTGTTATCTTACCTGTTGTTTTAGCTAGCTCTCCCAATCAAGACCTGCAATCACTTTATGCCTTATTGTATGTCTCTCTCAAATATCAATATGCCTTGCATACTGTTGTTCAGGCTAGTTATCATTGTTTTGGTTTGCAATGGACCCTGTAGTTCCACTCTCCGTACCTCTGACACCTCCTTTGTCCCACCCCCCACACATGCGGTGACCTCACCCATTGAGACCAGCATGTCCAGAGATACAACCTCTCTTATCATCACCCAGTGCCTGGGCTTGCCTCCGCTGTACCCGCGCCCCACCATACCCCTGTCTGCACATTATGCCCAGAATCTATTCTACCACGCCCATAAATCTGCTCCTTTTATTCTTTGTCCCCAACGCTCTAGGCGACCAGTTTTGATAGCCTTTAGCCGCACCCTCATCCTACTACTCCTCTGTTCCTCGGGTGATGTGGAGGTAAACCCAGGCCCTGCATGTCCCCAGTCACCCTCATTTGTTGACTTCTGTGATCGAAAAAGCCTTGGCCTCATGCATGTCAACATCAGAAGCCTCCTCCCTAAGTTTGCCTTACTCACCGCTTTAGCACACTCTGCCAACCCTGATGTCCTTGCCGTGTCCGAATCCTGGCTTAGGAAGGCCACCAAAAATTCTGGGATTTCCATACCCAACTATAACACTTTCCGTCAAGATAGAACTGCCAAAGGGGGAGGAGTTGCAATCTACTGCAGAGATAGCCTGCAAAGTTCTGTCATACTTTCCAGGTCTATGCCCAAACAGTTCGAACTTCTAATTTTAAAAATTAATCTCTCCAGAAATAAGTCTCTCACTGTTGCCGCCTGCTACCGACCCCCCTCAGCTCCCAGCTGTGCCCTGGACACCATCTGTGAATTGATCGCTCCCCATCTAGCTTCAGAGTTTGTTCTGTTAGGTGACCTAAACTGGGATATGCTTAACACCCCGGCAGTCCTACAATCCAAGCTTGATGCCCTCAATCTCACACAAATCATCAAGGAACCCACCAGGTACAACCCTAAATCCGTAAACATGGGCACCCTAATAGACATTATCCTGACCAACCTGCCCTCCAAATACACCTCTGCTGTCTTCAATCAAGATCTCAGCGATCACTGCCTCATTGCCTGTATCCGCCACGGGTCCGCGGTCAAACGACCACCCCTCATCACTGTCAAACGCTCCCTAAAACACTTCTGCGAGCAGGCCTTTCTAATCGACCTGGCCCGGGTACCCTGGAAGGATATTGACCTCATCCCGTCAGTTGAGGATGCCTGGTCATTCTTTAAAAGTTACTTCCTCACCATATTAGACAAGCATGCTCCGTTCAAAAAATGCAGAACCAAGAACAGATATAGCCCTTGGTTCACTCCAGACCTGACTGCCCTCGACCAGCACAAAAACATCCTGTGGCGAACTGCAATAGCATCGAAGAGCCCCCGCGATATGCAACTGTTCAGGGAAGTCAGGAACCAATACACGCAGTCAGTCAGGAAAGCAAAGGCCAGCTTTTTCAAGCAGAAATTTGCATCCTGTAGCTCTAACTCCAAAAAGTTCTGGGATACTGTAAAGTCCATGGAGAACAAGAGCACCTCCTCCCAGCTGCCCACTGCACTGAGGCTAGGTAACACGGTCACCACCGATAAATCCGTGATAATCGAAGACTTCAACAAGCATTTCTCAATGGCTGGCCATGCCTTCCTCCTGGCGACTCCAACCTTGGCCAACAGCCCCGCCCCCCCCGCTGCTACTCGCCCAAGCCTCCCCAGCTTCTCCTTTACCCAAATCCAGATAGCAGATGTTCTGAAAGAGCTGGAAAACCTGGACCCATACAAATCAGCTGGGCTTGACAATCTGGACCCCCTATTTCTGAAACTGTCCGCCGCCATTGTCGCACCCCCTATTACCAGCCTGTTCAACCTCTCCTTTGTATCATCTGAGATCCCCAAGGATTGGAAAGCTGCCGCGTCCATCCCCCTCTTCAAAGGGGGAGACACCCTGGACCCAAACTGTTACAGACCTATATCCATCCTGCCCTGCCTATCTAAGGTCTTCGAAAGCCAAGTCAACAAACAGATCACTGACCATCTCGAATCCCACCGTACCTTCTCCGCTGTGCAATCCGGTTTCCGAGCCGGTCACGGGTGCACCTCAGCCACGCTCAAGGTACTAAACGATATCATAACCGCCATCGATAAAAGACATTACTGTGCAGCCGTCTTCATCGACCTGGCCAAGGCTTTCGACTCTGTCAATCACCATATTCTTATCGGCAGACTCAGTAGCCTCGGTTTTTCTAATGACTGCCTTGCCTGGTTCACCAACTACTTTGCAGACAGAGTTCAGTGTGTCAAATCGGAGGGCATGTTGTCCGGTCCTCTGGCAGTCTCTATGGGGGTACCACAGGGTTCAATTCTCGGGCCGACTCTTTTCTCTGTATACATCAATGATGTTGCTCTTGCTGCGGGCGATTCCCTGATCCACCTCTACGCAGACGACACCATTCTATATACTTCCGGCCCTTCCTTGGACACTGTGCTATCTAACCTCCAAACGAGCTTCAATGCCATACAACACTCCTTCCGTGGCCTCCAACTGCTCTTAAACGCTAGTAAAACCAAATGCATGCTTTTCAACCGTTCGCTGCCTGCACCCGCACGCCCGACTAGCATCACCACCCTGGACGGTTCCGACCTAGAATATGTGGACATCTATAAGTACCTAGGTGTCTGGCTAGACTGCAAACTCTCCTTCCAGACTCATATCAAACATCTCCAATCCAAATTCAAATCAAGAATCGGCTTTCTATTCCGCAACAAAGCCTCCTTCACTCACGCCGCCAAACTTACCCTAGTAAAACTGACTATCCTACCGATCCTCGACTTCGGCGATGTCATCTACAAAATAGCTTCCAATACTCTACTCAGCAAACTGGATGCAGTTTATCACAGTGCCATTCGTTTTGTTACTAAAGCACCTTATACGACCCACCACTGCGACCTGTATGCCCTAGTCGGCTGGCCCTCGCTACATGTTCGTCGTCAGACCCACTGGCTCCAGTTCATCTACAAGGCTATGCTAGGTAAAGTGCCGCCTTATCTCAGTTCACTGGTCACGATGGCTACACCCACCCGCAGCACGCGCTCCAGCAGGTGTATCTCACTGATCATCCCTAAAGCCAAAACCTAATTTGGACGCCTTTCCTTCCAGTTCTCTGCTGCCTGCGACTGGAACGAATTGCAAAAATCTCTGAAGTTGGAGACTTATCTCCCTCAACAACTTTAAAAATCTGCTATCCGAGCAGCTAACCGATCGCTGCAGCTGTACATAGTCCATCTGTAAACTACCCACCCAATTTACCTACCTCACCCCCCATACTGCTTTTATTTATTTACTTTTCTGCTCTTTTGCACACCAGTATCTCTTCTTGCACATGATCATCTGATGATTTATCACTCCAGTGTTAATCTGCTAAATTGTAATTATTCGATTTATTGCCTACCTCATGCCTTTTGCACACATTGTATATAGATTCTCTTTTTTTCTACCATGTTATTGACTTGTTTATTGTTTACTCCATGTGTAACTCTGTGTTGTCTGTTCACACTGCTATGCTTTATCTTGGCCAGGTCGCAGTTGCAAATGAGAACTTGTTCTCAACTAGCCTACCTGGTTAAATAAAGGTGAAATAAAAAAAATAAAAAAAAGGGTGCCCGCACGTCGCCGTCTCTTACGCTGTCTTCTCCTCTGAGTCTCTGGGATTATGGACTGGTCCGGGGTTAGCATTATGTCTTGCGTCGCTGACTCATTGAAGTAGAAATCTTTATCCAAATTGAGGTTAGTGATCGCTGTTCTGATGTCCAGAAGCTCTTTTCTGTCATCGGAAATGTTATGTACAACAAGTTAAGATCAGTGCAAAAAAAAACACAAAATAGCAGGAGCCAGTAAAACGGCTGCTATCCATTTCAGCGCCATTTTCGTAGACAACCTGGCTATAGCTATGGGGGGGTGTCTTTCTCTCTTTCTCTGTGAACTTCTGTCTGTGATAGTGAGGACCCAGGACCCAGATGTTAAACTGACTTATATCCTTAAATATCCCTTGCTTACAATCACATCATGAGTGACCTGCTTAATTTCTTACAAATAACTTAGCAATGGTCTGAAGTATATGGGTTTTCCATCACCCTGTGCATCAGATTACACCGGACACAGAGGTCCTAGATGTCTCAGGAACTTCTCACAATTCAACTTTGAACTGGCTCATACTGCTGTTACCACACTGTGTACCGGACAGAGATCAAAAGAAAAGGTAGCAGAACTCAAGAAGTCGCACCATTCTCATTATTCAACTGAAATGTATCAGTTTCATATTAACCAACGTTTGTAAGCACGCATGTATACGTAATTGAGGATGCCTGTATGAACTCGAGACTGATGAGACTTTGTACTAGCCTTTTGCATTATGATATGACAGCGTGTAGGCCTACCCCAAGTACTCTATATTAAAGCTGACACTTCAACTGCTTCCGGACTCAAGTTTATTTTATATTTACATAGTCAACATGCATTTGAATATTTCTGTCTTCTGTAATCAAGTCATAGACACCTGCTTTGCTTATGAGAAGCAACTCAAATGAGCAGTGTGCTGCTTGCTCTCATGAGTTGACATGGGCTATCATGAGACCAAGAAATTGATTAGTGTTTAAAAGCATCCATGTGATAATTCCTGTTTTGGTTTTCTGGGTAGGCTATCTTCTCAGGTTTTTGTGAACATTCCAAGGGGTGGCTAGCTCCAGTTGATAAACAGCACAGATGGACAGGGTTTATAGTCAGAGATGAGGCTGTAGGTGTTTGGGAGGGCTGGAAGAACACCCCTGTCCCTGGCTTGGTTGGAGACATCTAGGTAATGGAATAACTAAGGTTGGGGTCCTCTGATATCAAGGCGCATAATCTGATTCTTCAGGATCGGTCGGTGGCCCTTTTGAAAGAGTCCCAGTGTAGCTCTTATCAAGGCCTCTGACTGTCTTCGTTACCAACCATCATATTGCTCACCTGGTCACCCAGGTGGGTCAGAGTTCAAGTTTCTCTTTTCCCACGGCCCCAAACGCTCATTTCCACTGTGTAGTCATCATCATCACCTGGTCTTTCTCTTCTGCCGTCCTTCCCTCCTGCAAACGCACACCATGACGACATCATGGTGGTATGCCTGATCACCGACGGTGAGGGGACAGCCTATAGGGAGGAGGCCAGAGACCTGGCAGTGTGGTGTCAGGACATCAACCTCTCCCTCAACATCAGCAAGACAAAGGAGCTGATCGTGGGCTACAGGAAATGGAGGGCTGAGCACGCCCCCATTCACATCGATGGGGCTGTAGTGGAGTGGGCCAAGAGCTTCATGTTCCTCGGTGTCCACATCACTAAGGATCTCACGGTCCACACACACCAACATAGTTGTGAAGAGGGTACAACAATGCCTCTTCACTCAGGAGGCTGAAAATATTTGGCATGGGACCTCAGATCCTTAAAGTTCTACAGCTGCACAATTGAGAACATCTAGACTGGCTGCATCACCGCTTGGTATGGCAACTGCTTGGCATCCGACCGCAAGGTGCTACAGAGGATAGTGTGTACGGCCCAGTACATTATTGGGGCCAAGCTCCCTGCCATCCAGGTCCTCTATACCAGTCGTTGTCAGAGGAAGGCCCTAAAAATTGTCAAAAACCCCAGCCACCCAAGTCATAGACTGTTCTCTCAAGCGGTACCGATGCACCAAGTCTGGAACCAACAGGACCCTGAACAGCTTCTACCCCCAAGCCATAAGACTGCTAAATAGTTAGTCCGGCTACCTATTGGTTATCTGCATTGACCCTTTTTGCACTAACTTTTTTGACTCATCACATTCGCTGCTGCTACTTGTTTTATTATATTTTCTGATGCTTAGTCACTTTATTCCTAGTTATATAGTGCCTTCTGAAAGTATTCAGACCCCTTGACTTTTTCCACATTTTGTTAGGTTGCAGCCTTATTCTAAAATGGATTACATCAAACATGTCCTTAGCAATCTACACACAATACCCCATAATGACAAAGCAAAAACAGGTTTTTATACATTTTTGCAAAAATATATAAAAAGAAAAGAAAAATGAAATACCTTATTTACATAAGTAACAAGGAATTTCCCTCACACCTTCCTATGTTTTTCCTCCAGTTACCTATAATTATCCAAATAATGATAACTCTTTGCAAAAAACACAATTTAGACATGCCCACTGCACTCTAAGAAAAAAAGGTGCAATCTAGAACCTTAAAGAGTTCTTCGGCTGTCCCCATAGGAGAACCCTTTGAAGAAGCCTTTTTGACTCCAGGTAGAACCCTTTTCAGTTCCATGTAGAACTCATTACACAGAGGGTTCTACATGGCACCCAGAAGAGTTATACCTGGAACCAAAAAGGGTTATCCTATGGGGACAGCTGAAGAACCCTTTTGGAACAGTTTTTTCTAAGAATGTTTCTAAGAACTGCCCTATTGCCAATCCGTCTCTGCTCATAGCCGTAGCCTAAGATGGTGGATCAAATTAAGATGAAAGACTCAAATTGTTTACCATAAAAAAGAAAATCAATCTATTTTTTCAAGGTCTCGGTCTGTGTCAGTGGGCAGTCCCTCTCTCGTGTGAGCATGCTTTCCACCACGTGAGCTGTCTTTGTTGTTGTCAAATTGGGCACCCCCTCTGCGGGTCTCTGCCGTAGATTCAGCTGGGTGTTATGGGACCAGCTTTCCATGTGCACCACATACAAGCACCAGCCCGGGCTCTAAGGTTACAGGTTGCAAGCGCTGAGGATCCCTAATTGGTAGCGGACAGTCTGCGGTCATTGTCGAATGGCCTTTGTGGAATCCAGCGGTCAGCGGTGAGGTCAGCGAATCAGGACCCTGACACATGAATGTCAGGCAGGGTTGAATGACCACTGGAAGACTGCTCCTTCTGTTGGGGAATCTACTTATTTTATTCTATGTCATCTGCTCCCGTCTAGCTTGCCCTCAGGGTTCGTACTTACATTTATACACCCAAAGGAGTTGTAAACAATGGATTTGTTGTTGAAATACAAACTTTAGAACACCTTCAGAAACATTTGGTGATAAGTGGCCATCTTCAAGGTGCACAGTTATAAATTTTTTACGTGTTGCATTTTCAGATACTGGTATTTCAATCCATATCATACCCTATTATAGGATTTTATAGTATTACATGATGTTTGTTTCACAAGTTGAATATTATAACTTTCCATTGGATGTATTTTTTTTCTCATTGTATTTTTATATGGCTCCTACATAATGTCAGAATGTTACTTAAGACTGCGTATTGTATATTGAATTTAAACTCACATTACACCCACAGACATTTTACAAACTGAACAAAACCCTTACTCAATAACTATGATTCTGAAAATACAAATAATGTCCAATCTACAGTAGGTATAACCATCAGTGCGCATGTACCTGAAAACTCTTTAATCACCATTAATACATGCCATTTAGCAGATACTTTTATCCAAAGCAACTTAGAAGTGCAGGCATACATTTTCAAATGTGTTGCCCAAGCAGGGAGACCCGAACCTACGAGAGAGTAAAGACCGGGTGACACAAGAAGGCCCTTTTGAGAGAGTGATGAGAGGAGGGAAGTAATAGAAAGTGAATCAATTAGGATGTTTTCTTAGTAACAATATCAGGGTGGTTTTATCATCTTTGGGCTAAGATGATTCTCATGAGATACTCTTTGGAGGACCCTGTGGCCCATGTGTTTGTTAATCAGCTATAATTGATGTAGGTCAAGCATCATTACCTCTGCTTACAAAACTGCTTTACCCCTGATAGGAATCCCACCTCCCGCCTCCCCTCCTTTTTTGACTGCTGGCAATAGAGAAATGAGCAACATGAGTCCAGCAGTATAACAATAGCCAGGTGTTCACTGAGGCCAAGCAATACTCTGTCTCTGTCCTTTCCTCTGACATCATCGCCTCCCATGGCCATGAGCTACACTTCTGTTATTCCAAACAAGCAGTAGTACACAAAGGCAATATTCAGACCATAGCACTTTTGGCTGCACTGTGATTCATCTGGACTGGAACTACCTCATTTGAACTGTTGCCGTGGCAATCTAGCATTCTCTTTAGCCTCACTGAGTCATAGCTAAACACTGCTTTGTTGTGCTTCAGCATTTTATTGGTCTTGCCAATGGGACCAATGGAATAGGCCCAAAAGTGCAAACCCTGCCCATCTGTTCCTCCAGGCAGGGTCAAAGTATTTAAATACTATTTGAACCCAGGTTTGATCTGATGATGATGGCCTGGCGTGATGGAGCATGGAGATGGAGAGTCTTGTGGGGTTACCAAAGAGGCTGAATCATGATTGCAGTATAATTGAACGGGTTAGGATGCCTGTGAAATAATAGAGCAGCGGCTTACCGGTTCTCCCTGTCAGTGTGATCAGCAGGGATTCTGAGGTTCCCCCATGACCCATCCTCCCCAATCCCATCCCTCTCTATCGGTTTAGAACCAAATTATGACATGTACCACAATCTGATGTACAGTTGAAGTCGGAAGTTTACATACACCTTAGCCAAATACATTTAAACTCAGTTTTGCACAATTCCTGACATTTAATCCTAGTAAAAATTCCCTGTCTTAGGTCAGTTAGGATCACCACTTTATTTTAAGAATGTGAAATGTCAGAATAATAGTAGAGAGAATGATTTATTTCAGCTTTCATTTCTTTCATCACATTCCCAGTGGGTCAGAAGTTTACATACACTCAATTAGAATTTGGTAGCATTGCCCCTATTATTGTTTAACTTGGGTCAAGCGTTTCGGGTAGCCTTCCACAAGCTTCCCACAATAAGTTGGGTGAATTTTGGCCCATTCCCCCTGACAGAGCTGGTGTAACTGAGTCAGGTTTGTAGGCCTCCTTGCTCGCACATGCTTTTTCAGTTCTGCCCACCAATTTTCTATAGGATTGAGGTCAGGGCTTTGTGATGGCGACTCCAATACCTTGACTTTGTTGTCCTTAAGCCATTTTGCAACAACTTTGGAAGTATGCTTGGGGTCATTGTCCATTTGGAAGACGCATTTTCAACCAAGCTTTAACTTCCTGACTGATGTCTTGAGATGTTGCTTCAATATATCCATATAATTTTCCTACCTCATGATGCCATCTATTTTGTGAAGTGCACCAGTCCCTCCTGCAGCAAAGAACCCCCACAACATGATGCCTCCACTCCGTGCTTCACTGTTGGGATGGTGTTCTTCGGCTTACAAGCATCCCCCTTTTTCCTCCAAACATAACGATGGTCATTATGGCCAAACAGTTCTATTTTGTTTCATCAGACCAGAGGACATTTCTCCAAAACATACGATCTTTGTCCCCATGTGCAGTTGCAAATCGTAGTCTGGCTTTTTAATGGTGGTTTTGGAGCAGTAGCTTCTTCCTTGCTGAGCGGCCTTTCAGGTTATGTCGATATAGGACTCGTTTTACTACCTGTTTCCTCCAGCATCTTCACAAGGTCCTTTGCTGTTGTTCTGAGATTGATTTGCACTTTTCGCACCAAAGTACGTTCAACTCTAGGAGACAGAACGCGTCTCCTTCCTGAGCGGTATGACGGCTGCGTGGTCCCATGGTGTTTATACTTGCGTAATATTGTTTGTACAGATGAACATGATACCTTCAGGCGTTTGGAAAATTGCTCCCAAGGATGAACCAGACTTGTGGAGGTCTACAATTTATTTTCTGAGGTCTTGGCTGATTTCTTTTGATTTTCTCATTATGTCAAGCAAAGAGGCACTGAGTTTGAAGGTCGGCCTTGAAATACATCCACAGGTACACCTCCAATTGACTCAAATGATGTCAAATAGCCTGTCAGAAGCTTCTAAAGCCATGACATAATTTTCTGGAATTTTCCAAGCTGTTTAAAGGCTCACTAAACTTCTGACCCACTGGAATTGTGATACAGTGAATTATAAGTGAAATAATCTGTCTGTAAACAATTTTTGGAAAAATTAGATAGTAGATGTCTTAACCAAAACTAAGCCAAAACTATAGTTTGTTAACAAGAAATTTGTGGAGTGGTTGAAAAACGAGTTTTAATGACTCTAAACTAAGTGTATGTAAACTTCCGACTTCAACTGTATATGGTGGTGGTGGATTATCTATCCCAAAATGACCACCATCATGCTCACCTTCCATTTGGGTGCTGTATATGGAACTGAGTTGTCCCACAGTAATGAAGATTAGGACAGAGAGCAGAGATGGTGTTTGATCTCCCAGGACAGGAGAAGAGTCCGTAAAGGTTCTATGAATGAGCCAGTCCCCTCTGAGCCTATCCCTGGCGCTGTCCGCACAGGTCATCTGACCAGAGCACACCTGCTGGCACTGGCCTTTTGGCACCGCATTAGCCTTTTCCTTCCACTAGAGAAGAGCCATTTCATCTGAAATAGTCTCATCACTTCCGCCACTGCTGAGAAATTGCCTATCGACCAGCAGTGACCCCACTGACGACCCCCCCCCCCCCAATCCCCCTCCACCCCATTTTTATACATGTTTAAGTAATGTTAGCTGCACCAACTCCAATACACAACTGTCCAGAAAAAGGGAGTTGGGTTCTATTTTCTGCATGATGAAGTGAGAGGTGAGATAGAACTTCTCGACACTAGGAAAATAAACTTAATTGAACGAGCAAGGTTATCAGTTGTGATATTACGGTAGTTATTGGACAAATCCTACACAGCATGTTATGAATCATATAAAGGGCTGATGAAACATGACACTTATTAGACAATTAATATTCGCCAGGGCAGGATAATGAACTACAGATTCAGTCTTTTTTGTGTGCATTCATGCATGCATCACAGCACAGCACAGCATGCCATAGCATTATGGAGGGTTATTAATGCCAATGGTCTAGAGATCCAATCTTTGTAAATTGTAATGTGAACATGACAAATGCATTTCTCATTTTCACATTCCAATTTAGCATTCAAGCATTGCATGTATTTATTTATTGGAGTTTATTTGAACTGGGACAATGTACAAAACCATACGTCTCAGAGCACTGAGAAATGATGTGTTGCACCAGATTTAGCACATTTACATCTGTAGTCCCTTCACCACATTTATTATTATTTATCATTTTGAGATTTTTGATCAGCAATCCATATTACCAGTTTTCTTTTATTTTCCAGGATTGGGGGAGTCCCACTCCTTTCGTAATTTCTTTGCTTTATTGAAGAAATACACAGTGTACAAACATTAGGAACACCTTCCTAATATTGTGTCACCCTCAGAACAGTCTCAATTCGTAGGGGCATGGACTCTACAAGGTGTCGAGAGCTTTCTACAGGGATGCTGGCCCATGTTGACTCCAATGCTTTCCACAGTTGTGTTAAATTGTCTGGATGTCCTTTGGGTGGTGGACCATTCTTGATACACACGGGAAACTGTTGAGCGTTCTTGACACACTCAAACCAGTGCGCCTGGCACCTTCTACCATACCCCATTTTTGGTCTTGTCCATTCACCCTTTGAGTGGCACACATACACTATACAGTAAATACAAAAGTATATGGAGACCCCTTCAAATTAGTGGATACGGCAATTTCAGCCACACTCGTTGCTGACAGTTGTATATAATCGAGCACACAGCCATGCAATGTCTATAGACAAACATTGGCAGTAGAATGGCCTTAGTGAAGAGCTCAGTGACTTTCAGCGTGGCACCATCATAGGATGCCACCTTTCCAACAAGTCAGTTCATCAAATTTCTGCCCTGCTGCAGCTTCTCCGGTCAACTGTAAGTGCTGTTATTGTGAAGTGGAAACGTCTAGGAGCAACAACGGCTCAGCCGCGAAGTGGTAGGCCACACAAGCTCACTGAACGGGCCGCGGTCGTCTGTCCTTGGTTGCAACTCTCACTACTGAGTTCCAAACTGCTTCTGGAAGCATCGTCAGCACAATAACTGTTCAGCGGGAGCTTCATGAAATGGGTTTCCATAGCCGAGCAGCAGTACACAATCCTAAGGTCAACATGTGCAATGCTAAGCGTCAGCTGGAGTGATGTTAAGCTCGCCGCCATTGGACTCTGGAGCAGTGATGAATCACGCTTCACCATCTGACAATCCAACGGACGAATCTGGGTTTGACTGATGCCAGGAGAACGCTACCTGCCCCAATGCATAGTGCCAACTGTAAAGTTTGGTGGATGAGGAATAATGGTCTGGGGCTGTTTTTCATGGTTCGGGCTAGGCCCCGTCCAGTGAAGGGAAATCTTAATGCTACAGCATACAGTGACATTCTAGACAAATCTGTGCTTCTAACTTTTTGGCAACAGTTTGGGGAAGGCCCTTTCCTGTTTCAGAGAACTTGACTGGCCTGCAACAGCCCTGACCACAACCCCATCGTAGTCCCCACAGCAATGTTCCAACATCTAGTGGAAAGCCTTTCCAGAAGAGTGGAGCATGTTAAATCATCAAAGGGGGACCAACTCCATATTAATGCCCATTATTTTGCAATTAGATGTTTGACGAGCAGGTGTCCAAATACTTTTCGTCTTGTAGTGTACATAATCATAATGTCTCAATTGTCTCAAGGCTTAAAAATCCTTCTTCAACCTCCTCCCCTTCATCTACACTGATTAAAGTGGATTTAACAATTGACATCAATAAAGGATCATAGCTTTCACCTGGTCAATCTATGTAATGGAATGTAATCTATGTAATGGAAAGAGCATGTGTTCATAATGCTACACTCAGTGTAGTATAGTGTTGGAAAGATGACTCAAAGGGCAGTGGGACAGATTCGAACCCATGCCAACTGACATACATGTGTGCCGGGGTCAGTAACCGCTGGACCAGACAGGCCTCATATTCGCAAGTTTTCATGAGTGACATATTTGTTTGTTTGTATTTGATAATTACTATTTATTTTTCTTACCCTTTTTCCATATTCCCATCAACATACTTTATATGTGCACTGCATTCTGAGATGGAATGCTCAATCAAATGTGGTATTAATTGATTCATTCATTAATGATGACATATAAAGAGTGTTTGTCCTTGTTATTCCAGCCCCAGTCATCTGGCCCAAGGCAGGAGTATAGACATAACAGCAGTTATTCAGACTGCCTTAAAGTCTTTACAAATTAACAATTAAAAAGCAAGCAAGGCTTGTGGGTTGGGGGGAAGGGGGGACATAGGAGGTTGATTCGCTGAAATGAAAGCATGGCTTGGTGGATGGCTTGGTGGCCTTCATATTCACTTTAGGTCCTCTCACTGACAATGAGCAGAACAAAGCAATGCTTTAAATGCACATATCTACAACCATGGCTCATGTCAGTATGTTCTTCCCCTTAACCATAATTCCCCATTTTAAATTTCTCCACTTGTGGAGCGATTTGCAAGCAGTCATTTTATTTCTAGACTGACTTTTCTATAAGCAAATGTTGTCTAAACATTAATCAACGATGATTAATCAATCAATGTTTACCAAGAAAAATGCTGCTAAATTGTTAGATTAAAATTCTAATATTAATAGCTGAAAAAATTGCTTGCATTCCTCCAATTGAGATTTTCCCGCTGCTCTCTTTTCTGCAAGAGTGTGGTGTGATGAACAATGTGTGCTCTCGTGGATATGGTGACCTACTGACACATGCTCCAAGGTTGCAAATCCATTCTACCTGCTCCATTGTGTTGTTGATGGAATGCGTAGGCAGGTCATGCTGCCCTCATGCTGCTCATTGATAGAGCAATGCTGCTATATAATACATCACTTTCACTCATTGATGAAGACAGAATACCTGTTGACCCCATTGTTCTGGCCTTTGACAGGGCTCTAAGATAATACATATTCAGGTTATACCACCGTTCTGCATACTTTGGATGCCTGTCTCGCAGTATTTTTTCGAATGGAATATTTCAAAAGACTTAGCTGACAAGTCTCCTTGTTGATTTCACTAACACTGTATGACAAGAAATAATAGATGTAATTAACAGAAACTTTGAGTATATGATGATCTTGTAGTGACAGGTAAATTATCCTCCTTTAAATTTGATTATGACACTACATTTTCCAGAACCTCAGCAACACAGCAGCAACCTGCTATGCTATGATAAAGAAGACCGACATGTATGTAAGATTGAAATTAAAACCTGTAGTATGTATATTTCTCTGTCCTTTACTTTGTTAGTCACTTCATCGCAATAAAGTGACTTTTCAAACAACTAATGCAGACGTATCTTTCAAAAAGGTCTACTTCTATATGAGTTAGATTGGAGTGGTTGTAAGGTTTTAAGAATTGGAAAACAAGAAACCTTGCAGACTGTTTTAGACCACATGAAAAACACAAACCCAGGGAAAGCAAAGTATTGCCCCCCCCCCCCCCATTCTCCTCTTCTCCCCTAGCTGTTATCATTCAACACTTGGATTCATACAGCCTCATTGACATCCAGGTGCTTGTTTAGCAAGAGAAAATTGATGCATCTTCCCTAGCAATATCAACAGGCCCAGGGCCGGCTCCAGCCTTTTAGGAACCCTAAACGAGATTTGGTTGCCCCCCCACCACCACCGTGCGGCAAAACATTTTAGTGGCCTCTTGATGGTGAATTTAAGTTTTAAAGTTAATTTCCAGCAATTCTACAAATTTTGACATGGGGCGTAGAGAAAATGTTGTAGTTTTATAACTCATTTCATGCAATTATACACATTTTGTAATGACATGCCATGTTAGTATGATATCTGAGTGAGAATGACTAACAAAGTCAATGGGTACTGCCTGAAGGTCAGGGCCCTTGGACACGCGCCCTGCTTGCCTGGTCGGTATTCAATAGCTGGCTAGACTAAGTACCAATCAAAAAATTGTTAGCTGACATGCCTAATTGAGTGACTGTCAGTGACTGACATAACAATAGTACACCTGCTGATGCACAACCAAAGAGTTTTCATCTATATTTTTTGTAGCTGTCTATTTACCACCACAAACCGATGCTGGCACTAAGACCGCACTCAACGAGCTGTATAGGGCCATAAGCAAACAAGAAAATGTACATTCAGAGGCAGTGTTTCTCATGGCCAGTGATTTTAATTCAGTGAAACTAAAATCCTTTTAATAAATGTTTTACCAGCAGAGGTGACAAAACACTATATCACCTTTAATCCACAAACACAGAAACGCATACAAGGCCCTCCCTCGCCCTCCCTTTGGCAACTCAGACAATAACTCTTTCCACCAGCTTCCTGCTTACAAGCAAAAACTCAAACAGGAAATACCAGTGACGCGCTCAATACGGAAGTGGTCCAATGAAGCAGATACTAAGCTACAGGACTGTTTTGCTAGCACAGACTGCAATATGATTCATCCGATAACAGGAGTTTACCACATCAGTCACCGGCTTCATTAATAAGTGCATCGAGCTGCCCAGCAACCCGAGCCTACAAGACAAGCTAGATACCTTCTATGCTCACTTCAAGGCAAGCAACACTGATCCATGCATGTGAGCACCAGCTGTTCTGGACGACTGTGTGATCTCGCTTTCCGTAGCCGATGTGAGTTAGACCTTTAAACAGGTTAACATTCGCAAGGCCGCGGGGCCAAATGGAATACTAGGAGGCAAACTAAGAGCATGCTGGCATGTGTCTTTACTGACATTTTTAAGCTATCCCTGACCCCGTCTATAATAGCAACTTGTTTCAAGCAGATCACCATAGGCCCCGTGTGGAAGAACACCAAGGTACCCTGCCTAAATGACTCGCCCCGTAGCACTCACGTCCATAGCCATGAAATGCTCTGAAAGGCTGGTCATGGCTCACATCAACACCATCATCCTAGACACCTGGACCCACTCCAATTCGCATACGCCCCAACAGATCAACAGATGATGCAATCTCTGTTGCACTCCACACTGCCACCCACCTGGACAAAAGGAATACCTACAGTGGGGAGAACAAGTATTTGATACACTGCCGATTTTGCAGGTTTTCCTACTTACAAAGCATGTAGAGGTCTGTAATTTTTATCATAGGTACACTTCAACTATGAGAGACGGAATCTAAAACAAAAATCCAGAAAATCACATTGTATGATTTTTAAGTAATTAATTTGCATTTTATTGCATGACATAAGTATTTGATACATCAGAAAAGCAGAACTTAATATTTGGTACAGAAACCTTTGTTTGCAATTACAGAGATCATACGTTTCCTGTAGTTCTTGACTAGGTTTGCACACACTGCAGCAGGGATTTTGGCCCACTCCTCCCTACAGATCTTCTCCAGATCCTTCAGGTTTCGGGGCTGTCGCTGGGCAATACGGACGTTCAGCTCCCTCCAAAGATTTTCTATTGGGTTCAGGTCTGGAGACTGGCTAGGCCACTCCAGGACCTTGAGATGCTTCTTACGGAGCCACTCCTTAGTTGCCATGGCTGTGTGCTTCGTGTCGTTGTCATGCTGGAAGACCCAGCCACGACCCATCTTCAATGCTCTTACTGAGGGAAGGAGGTTGTTGGCCAAGATCTCGCGATACATGGCCAAATCCATCCTCCCCTCAATACGGTGCAGTCGTCCTGTCCCCTTTGCAGAAAAGCATCCCCAAAGAATGATGTTTCCACCTCCATGCTTCACGGTTGGGATGGTGTTCTTGGGGTTGTACTCATACTTCTTCTTCCTCCAAACACGGTGAGTGGAGTTAGACCAAAAAGCTCTATTTTTGTCTCATCAGACCACATGACCTTCTCCCATTCCTCCTCTGGATCATCCAGATGGTCATTGGCAAACTTCAGACAGGCCTGGACATGCACTGGCTTAAGCAGGGGGACCTTGCGTGCGCTGCAGGATTTTAATCCATGACGGCGTAGTGTGTTACTAATGGTTTTCTTTGAGACTGTGGTCCCAGCTCTCTTCAGGTCATTGACCAGGTCCTGCCGTGTAGTTCTGGGCTGATCCCTCACCTTCCTCATGATCATTGATGCCCCACGAGGTGAAATCTTGCATGGAGCCCCAGACCGAGGGTGATTGACCGTCATCTTGAACTTCTTCCATTTTCTAATAATTGCGCCAACAGTTGTTTCCTTCTCACCAAGCTGCTTGCCTATTGTCCTGTAGCCCATCCCAGCCTTGTGCAGGTCTACAATTTTATCCCTGATGTCCTTACACAGCTCTCTGGTCTTGGCCATTGTGGAGAGGTTGGAATCTGTTTGATTGAGTGTGTGGACAGGTGTCTTTTATACAGGTAACGAGTTCAAACAAGTGCAGTTAATACAGGTAATGAGTGGAGAACAGGAGGGCTTCTTAAAGAAAAACTAACAAGTCTGTGAGAGCCGGAATTCTTACTGGTTGGTAGGTGATCAAATACTTATGTCATGCAATAAAATGCAAATTAATTATTTAAAAATCATACAATGTGATTTTCTGGATTTTTGTTTTAGATTCCGTCTCTCACAGTTGAAGTGTACCTATGATAAAAATTACAGACCTCTACATGCTTTGTAAGTAGGAAAACCTGCAAAATCGGCAGTGTATCAAATACTTGTTCTCCCCACTGTATGTAAGAATGCTGTTCATTGACTACAGCTCAGCATTCAACACCATAGTCCTCACCAAGCTCAGGACTCTGGTAGTGAACACCTCCATCTGCAACTAGATCCTGGACTTTCTGATGGGCCGTAGGCAACAACACATCCGCCACGCTGACCATCAACAAGTGGACCCCTCAGGGGTGTGTGCTTAGTCCCATCCTGTAATACCTGTTCACCCACAATTGCATGGTCTGCCACACGACTCCAACACCATCATCAAGTTTGCTGACAACACGACTGTAGAAAAGGCCCATGGAGTTGGTGGAATAATCCTTTAATTCATGGCCACTTACTCAGCTGGGCCAGAGCGCTTTAATTAGGTCAGGTGGCAATGACCGACAGATCTCATCCACATAAAAGGAGGAAAACGCCATCGCCTGATCTCGCTGCTTTCTCTTCCTTAACTCCGTCTGCTTGAGAAGTTCTGTGCGTCCATGAATCCACGTAAGTCCACCGACTCTGTTACCTTTCATCTGAACTATCTGTTGCGATCGGGAGAGTGGGCCATCAGTTATTGTTTGTAGTTATTATCGCGGAGCGCGGCTTGGAGCGCACGCTTCAAACATATTGTGAATTGTAAATGATCGCGGCCATACGGATCCTCATAGGCCAATTATGCAATCGATATGGTTAATATGTAATTAAATGAATTACATGTACACATGAAGACAATTGAAAGGGTGAAATGAGAAACGTCATTGTTTGCTAACTGATCGACTTTGATATCAAACTAAAGGAGATTATAGATTGAATGACCATTCACTGTTTGTATTTATTTCATGATTTATGAGAAATAGTTAAGAGCCTAAATGACTTACGGGTGATTACTATTGACTTCTTAATGAACTGGATTGTTGAATTCCCTAATTATGTTAATAATGAACGATTGTTATGATTTGATCTTTGTGATTATGAATTTGATTGTATACATGTTATTTTGTTTCCTTTGTTATGCAGCACAGACTACTCAGTAAATATACCACTTTATGGTTAAAGGAATTCCTGCCTCAGTCTCATCCATTCTTCTGTCACCTGACACGTGACCACCTGTTCACCTTTACTGTCAGTCATCCTACCTGTCCAGCTACCCACACAGATTCCACTAATCTTTCAACGACAATGGTTAGACTGATCACTGATGACGATGAGGCAGCCTATAGGGATGAGGTCAAAGACCTGGCTGTGTGGTGCCAGGACAATAGCTTCTCCCTCAACATCAGCAAGACAAAGGAGTTGATCGTCGACTACAGGAAATGGAGGGGTGAGCACGTCTCCATCCATATTGATGGGGCTGTAGTGGAGCGGGTCGAGATCTTCAAGTTCCTCTGTGTCCTCTTCACTAAGGAATTAACATCCACACACAGCCACACAGTTGTGAAGAGGGAACAACAGTGCTTCTTCCCCCTCGGGAGGCTGAAAAGATTTGTCTTGGGCCCTAAGATCCTCAAAAGGTTCTTCAGCTGAACCATTGAGAGCATCTTGACTGGCTGCATCACCGCTTAGTATGGCAACTGCAAGGCATCTGACCTCAAGAGGCTACGGAGGGTAGTGAGTATGGCCCAGTACATCACTGAGGCCGAACTCCCTGCCATCCAGGACCTCTTTATCAGGCGATGTCAGCGGAAGGCCCAAGAAATTGTCAAAGACTCCAGCTACCCAAGCCATAGACTGTTCTCTCTGCTACTGCACTGCAAGCGGTACCAGTGCTGGAACCAACAGGACCAACAGGACCCTGAACAGTTTCTACAAATGGGTACCTGGACTACCTGCATGGCCCCATTCATTCTTTCCTTTACACGGATCAGTCGTCCTGGTCCCTTTGCAGAAAAACAGCCCCAAAGCATGATGTTTCACCCCCATGCTTCACAGTAGGTATGGTGTTCTTTGGATACAACTCAGCATTCTTTGTCCTCCAAACACGACGAGTTGAGTTTTTACCAAAAAGTTCTATTTTGGTTTCATCTGACCATATGACATTCTCCCAATCTTCTTCTGGATCATCCAAATGCTCTCTAGCAAACTTCAGACGGGCCTGGACATGTACTGGCTTAAGCAGTGGGACACGTCTGGCACTGCAGGATTTGAGTCCCTGGCGGCGTAGTGTGTTACTGATGGTAGGCTTTGTTACTTTGGTCCCAGCTCTCTGCAGGTCATTCACTAGGTCCCCCCGTGTGGTTCTGGGATTTTTGCTCACCGTTCTTGTGATCATTTTGACCCCACGGGGTGAGATCTTGCGTGGAGCCCCAGATCGAGGGAGATTATCAGTGGTCTTGTATGTCTTCCATTTCCTAATAATTGCTCCCACAGTTGATTTCTTCAAACCAAGCTGCTTACCCTTTGCAGATTCAGTCTTCCCAGCCTGGTGCAGGTCTACAATTTTGTTTCTGGTGTCCTTTGACAGCTCTTTGGTCTTGGCCATAGTGGAGTTTGGAGTGTGACTGTTTGAGGTTGTGGACAGGTGTCTTTTATACTGATAACAAGTTCAAACAGGTGCCATTAATACAGGTAACGAGTGGAGGACAGAGGAGCCTCTTAAAGAAGAAGTTACAGGTCTGTGAGAGCCAGAAATCTTGCTTGTTTGTAGGTGACCAAATACTTATTTTCCACCATAATTTGCAAATAAATTCATAAAAAAATCCTACAATGTGATTTTCTGGATTTTTTTTCTTCTAATTTTGTCTGTCATAGTTGAAGTGTACCTATGATGAAAATTACAGGCCTCTCTCATCTTTTTAAGTGGGAGAACTTGCACAATTGGTGGCTGACTAAATACTTTTTTGCCCCACTGTATGTGGACACCTGCTCATCGAACATCTCATTCCAAAATCATGGGTATAAATATGGAGTTGGTCCCCCCTTTGCTGACACCCTACACTCGCCTGGGAAGACTTTCTACTAGATGTTGGAACATTGCTGTGGGGACTTGCTTCCATTCAGCCACAAGAACATTTGTGAGGCCAGGCACTGATTTTGGGCAATTTGGCCTGGCTCACATTCATTGTTCCAATTCATACCAAAGGTGTTTGATGAGGTTGAGGTCAGGGCTCTACGCAGGCCAGTCAAGTTCTTCCATACAGATCTTGACGAACCATTTCTGTATGGACCTCGCTTTGTGCATGGGGACATTGTCATGCTGAAACAGGAAAGGGCCTTCCCTAAACTGTTACCACAAAGTTGGAAGCACAGAATCGTCCAGAATGTCATTGTATGCTGTAGCGTTAAGATTTCCCTTTACTGGCACTAAGGGGCCTAGCCCAAACCATGAAAAACAGCACTAGATCATTATTTCTCCTTCACCAAACTTTACAGTTGGCACTGTGCATTTGGGCAGGTAGCGTTCTCCTTGCATTAGCCAAATGCAGATTTGTCCGTTGGACTGCCAGATGGTGTATCATGATTCATAATTTCAGAGAACGCGTTTCCACTACTCCAGAGTCCAATGGCGGTGAACTTTACACCACTCCAGCCGACGCTTGGCATTGCGCATGGTGAACTTAGGCTTATGTGCGGCTGCTCGGCCATGGAAACCCATTTCATGAAGCTCCCGATGAACCGTTCTTGTGCTGACGTTGCTTCCAGAGGTAGATTGGAACTCGGTAGTGAGTATTGCAATCGAGGACAGATAATTTTTTTCATGCTTCATCACTCAGTGGTCCCGTTCTATGGGCTTGTTTGGCCTACCAATTTGCGGCTGAACCATTGTTGATCCTAGACGTTTCCACTTCACAATAACAACACTTAGCAGGACAGAAATTTGACGAAATGACTTGTTGGAAAGGTGGCATCCTATAACGGTGCCACGTTGAAAGTCACTGAGCTCTACTGTAAATGTTTGTCTATGGAGATCACATGGATTGCATGCTCGATTTTATACACCTGTCAGCAACGGGTGTGGCTGAAATAGCCGAATATACTAATTTGAAGGGGGGTCCACATAGTTTTGTATATATATAGTGTAGCTGCCTCAATTAACTCGTACCCCTGCAAATCCACATTGTACTGGTTATTCACTGTATATTTATTCCTTGTGTCATTATTTGTATTTTTATTACATTTTCTATCTTTATCTTTAACTCTGCATTGTTGGAAAAGGACCCGTAAGGAAGTATTTCACTGTTAGTTTACACCTGTTGTTTACAAAGCATGTGACAAATAAGATTTGAGAATGCCAATTCTGCAGATCTTCTATATAGTGTAACCTAGACCCCCTTCATATTCATCCCTTTTTAAGACACCTCAGTGACAGCTTCATTTTCACAGTTAATTTTTCATTTTATTTATTTTCTCTCCTGTGCGCTCTGCCCCCTCCACGCAGCCAGCAGTGTGTTAATTGCAGGGTTGGGGGAATGCAGGCCCCTCAGAACTGGGCGGCCGAGCAGGCCCTACCCTGTCATTTAGCGGCGCTCAGCGCCTCGCAGCCACGGGGAAGCTGGAGATTTTCGCGCCGGGCCCGGGAGTGGAGTGGACTTGTCTGCTCCTCAGCGGGACCGTAATGACAGCTGCCTTTTAACGGCGCGCTGAGAGGGGAGAGGGGGCCGAACCACAGGGGCGCTCATCAACTTGAAGGGGGATCATTTTTGTCACAGGCATTAGATTTTTTTGGGGACTGCTTTATGACTTTGTGTGCGGATGGCTGGAGGATGAGTGTGTGTGTGCGTGTGCGTGTGCGTGTGCGTGTGTGTGTCTATAGGGGAATCTGGGCTAGATGTGCCACACAAGTTTGTGACACAGAGCCAAAGTAGTATCATAGCGCTACATTTGCACCATGCTCTCTTTGAAAGAGATCGTATTCCAACAAGAGGTCAAAAGCCAAGCATGTTATGGGAGTCCAATAGGGATTTAAGTTCTGAGCTCCTATTCGCCCCCCGGAATCAATAGTTGCTGGACAATGTATTTCAACAATCTAAGAGTCATCAATCGAATGCAAAACCATTCAGATTAGTCACTGCATAGCCAAGATAGCTGCAATTACAAGCATGGCTGTTAGGAATGGAGCTTATATACCCTTAGGCAGTGTGCGAGTGATGAGGAGAGCGGGACAGAGGGACAGATGGAGAGAGTGAAAGCCCTCATTGAGAGCCGTGTCTCCAGGCCTAGACCCAGCTGCCTTATGCTCAATGGGGGAGGGAAAGGTGAACCTTACCTGGTACACACACACACATCTGTTGAGAGGACGACAGGGGGACTGAGAGAGGATTGGGCTAGGTCTGAGGATCCCCAGTTTACAACCATTTCAATGTCAGGCCTCAGGTTACCTCTATGCAGTGACAGATGTTGACATGAAAGCAGTGCCCTTTGAAACTGTTACAGGTCACGTAGATTATCACGGTGACCAGGAAATCTCAGCCTGCAGTATCCACACTCCGCATCCCTTTCTAACAAGCCTCTTACGGACTCTCCTCAGTACTGTTTGGGATTGCGTGAACTGGTATACGAGAACAATGAATAAGCCTATATGACAGAGGGACATTGGTTTTTGAATGGACAAAGAACAACATAATGGTGTTTGGAAAGGAGGTCCGCTAGCTCAGATTCACAACATCTCAATACACAGTAATCCATGAAATTCAGAGGTTGTGGAACATGACATTCATTTGCATAGAACAACAGTTTATCCAGAGGATGTCGCCAAGAGCTTAATGCCACTTATCCTATAGCGTAATGTCGCTGCTCAATATTACAACGCGTCACATGGACATGGCTGTTTTGGATGCCAGTTTAGTTTTTTAAAGAAAAAATAAGACATTATATATCTCCTATACGTTTTGATCCTATCTAGAGGGCTCTGACAAACTCTGCCCCGGGGTTAATATCCCAGTGAAACCCCCCCCCCCCCCCCCCCCATATGGCCAACAATCCATCTTTCAGCCTCAATCACCGGATAATGGAAGAGGGAGGGATTGTTTTAAGTATGAGCTCCATTTTATGCAAGTTAAAAAATAAAAGTAACATATGAGAACCTTCTCTCTGGCTGCATTTGTCTGGGCCCCCATATTCAAAAAGCATGTCAGAATAGGAGTGCTGGTCTGGGATCAGGTCCCCACTATCTATTATTTATTATGATCTGAAAGGCAAAACTTATCCTAATCAGCACTCTACTCTGAGACTTTGTGAATACGGGCCTTGTTTCTTTTTCCTATCAGGTAACCTGATTTCAGATGTGTCCATGTAAACAGGATTATTAGGGAAATCGTTATTGCAAAGCATGTCAACTTTTAAATCAAACTATTTTATTAATCTGACTATTCACTATAATTCTATTATTATGTGCATGTAACTGTACTCAGTGTCTGTCTGACAGAGAGAAGCCTGTCTTACACCAGAGGAGAGCAAAATAAATACATGGAGTGAATCAACGTGAAACTCTCCCACACATTCTATTTATTCTATATATCACCTCTCTCTCTCTCTCTCTCTCTCTCTCTCTCTCTCTCTCTCTCTCTCTCTCTCTTAATTTTTGTCTTTTGATTTCTGCACCATTGCTTTCTAAAGGCTTTGAGTGACAGTGTCACATTAGCCATCGGGCCACCAGCGCGCACGGGCGAGGGTTGGAAGCTCTTTGGCGCAGTAGGTAGAAACGACTGTAATTATAGTGCAAAGACACACTGGAGAGGAGAAAAGGAGGAGAACAAGGAGCACCTATTAAAAAGAAAAGCACAGAAATAAAAGCAAGAGGGTTTCATAGTGAAGAAAAGCAAAAGGAAGTTGAAAGAGAAAAACATTAAGATGGCTGAGAAAAGGATATTTGAATTGCCTGTTTGTCGTTTGCCTAATGCTGGCGGCGTATACAAGTATTTGTGTACACATTTATTGTCTGGCTTGTAGCCTAGTATTCGTGGATTGTTGAGTTGATACTAGTTTAAGAATTGCTATGAGGGAATGAAAATAGTCTTAGAGCCGGGAGGCTGCCTGACTCGTGATCTATACAGTAAGGAGAATCACCTTAATCTAGGGGTGAGGCTCCATAACCAGCACAACCAGGGAACATGTTTTAGCTTTCAGTAAAGACTCCCTTGAAAATAGGTGGAAGTAACATCACTTTTTAAACTAATTTCAAAATGTTTGTTTGTTGCAAGAAATATTACCCCTACAAAATGTAAAAATAGGAGATTTTCTGCCACATCACTTTATCTATGCAGATGTTTTTTCAGAATGTACATTTTTCAGACACTTTTGCAATAGGCTAAAGTTGAATCGGTGTGTCTGAAAGATGTTTTAGATAAATATTTTTTTTGAATGAATGGGGGGCCCTATGGTGATATGACTATCAAACATCTAAGTAACATCTAAGGCTCATCCTAAATTGTATTTTGAGTCAAATTCCCTTTGAAAGTTATTGTACTTCGTTCAGAGTGGTACCAAAACTTCTAACATCAACTAAAGCTTGTCAAGGCCAATCAAATGTTTTTGTACTACTCTACTGCACATTGGAATGACAGCTTGAGTTAGTCTAAAAATAACTGCATAAAAGCAGGAAAGGTAGAAAGGTAAAACGGAGTCAGACTTTGTACTTAATTTAATTGCTCACTTGGTGGCTTGACTTGTTGGGAGTAGTTTCCTCCCTGCCTCAGCCCTGATGGCACTGCAGGGGTTGGATAATGGAACAGGTAGGAAATGCATTTATTACATTTGCTTTTATTAGGAGGATTTTTATGACAATGGAGAGGTAGACCTGCCATGGAGAGAACCACTGTCATCATTACATGTCCCCCCCTCCTCCTTCAACAGCCAATCTCAATAAATTAGGGCCCCAAAATGGCCACTGCTATGTAGTCATCATACTCAGCACAGAATGACACTCCTTAACATAAAAAATAAGTCACTCTATATTAAAGACACAATATGTAATTTCAACAGCCTGACCCTGCCACATTGTTTGGTAAGCTGAGGGAAGGGGATAATGAAATGTAAACAGAGTCCATGAGATCGACATCATAAACATATTTGAAGCCCTATACTGTATATTGTTTACAAAAACACATGACAAAAACATAAACAGTGGAATAATGCAGCCTGAAATGTCTGTTTATGATTATGCTAAAACAGTCCAAGCTCGAAGAAATGTATGTCTTAATCGTGAAAAATCAATGTCTACATATCATGAATAAAAAATATCCAACAGAAAACTGCAAGACATTTTGATTGGGCCGTGAAAAACATCATTATTATTATTAACAGTGAAAATATCAAATCATGCAACTGATGAGCGTTTATTTCCAAAACTCTTTATCCACCAATATTTCACATTTATGTTTTTCCATCAGAAATGATTGCTTATGTGTACCTTCATGTGTGTGTGTAAAATATTATTGTTCTCAGATTTTTAATTCAGAGATTTTTAGATGTGTATGAAAAAGTTGTTCCATTGTTTAGCTGGAATGTTCATATCCTGTTTTTGACTGTGTTGTTTTACCTAGCTATCTTCAGACGAATGCACTTACTGTAAGTCGCTCTGGATAAGACCATCTGCTAAATGATTAAAATGTCAAATGTAAATGTTTTACATAGATCTCATATTACAAAAATGTTTTACATAGATCTCATATTACAGTATTTAATTATTTTATATATATATTTATATGTATCATTTGTACAGTTCTTTATAAAAAATGTAGTACTACTTATATAACATTTAGCAAAAAAACATGATTTGTCTCTCTGAAATGAAACCATCAAGTGATTTTAAACAAATGCATATCTGTCATTGAACAACCCAATGCCATAATTAGAAAGTTTAAACACACCAATCTCTTTCATAATTTCTTTAAACAATAAAAGCTAATTGACCAACATTTCTGAAAATAGCATTTTGGAATGAAACTCTTCAAGTGGTACATGACAGACATGACTAAAGGTATTTTACGGTACAACTGTCTGACACTCATAGATTTATAGGGAGTCCGCATCCACTTCATGCTTTGATAGAAACGATACATGACAAGAGCTGCCAGCATCGGAACCATTCAAACCATCACCCTCTGTAAACATCTTGACAAATATGACACATTCTGATTCCCCCCTATTTCAGTCCATCCACTTCCAGTTGTTGCTCTGAAAAGAGTACCTGTCACCCACATCTCTGCTGCCACTTACGCACTTATTACATTCACATAAAGAGGAGGGAGGTGAAAGAAAACAGGACGCAAAGAGGTAAGACTGTAATCTGTTGAGCAATCACTAGAGAAGTGCGTTTCACATTTTTCAATTTATACCTGCCACCAGCTGAGTAAGAAAAAACTTCCAGGGTGAAATAATAAATGATTGTGAGCGTGATTCTATCACCAGGAAAACTTGAATCAAATATAAAAGCAGACCAATGTCTTTCTTTCAGGAGGAGGCGAAGATGTTTTCCACCTAGATCATAATGTGTGTATATATATATACAGTGGGGAGAACAAGTATTTGATACACTGCCGATTTTGCAGGTTTTCCTACTTACAAAGCATGTAGAGGTCTGTAATCCACAAAAATCCAGAAAATCACATTGTATGATTTTTAAGTAATTAATTTGCATTTTATTGCATGACATAAGTATTTGATACATCAGAAAAGCAGAACTTAATATTTGGTACAGAAACCTTTGTTTGCAATTACAGAGATCATACATTTCCTGTAGTTCTTGACTAGGTTTGCACACACTGCAGCAGGGATTTTGGCCCACTCCTCCCTACAGATCTTCTCCAGATCCTTCAGGTTTCGGGGCTGTCGCTGGGCAATACGGACTTTCAGCTCCCTCCAAAGATTTTCTATTGGGTTCAGGTCTGGAGACTGGCTAGGCCACTCCAGGACCTTGAGATGCTTCTTACGGAGCCACTCCTTAGTTGCCATGGCTGTGTGCTTCGTGTCGTTGTCATGCTGGAAGACCCAGCCACGACCCATCTTCAATGCTCTTACTGAGGGAAGGAGGTTGTTGGCCAAGATCTCGCGATACATGGCCCCATCCATCCTCCCCTCAATACGGTGCAGTCGTCCTGTCCCCTTTGCAGAAAAGCATCCCCAAAGAATGATGTTTCCACCTCCATGCTTCACGGTTGGGATGGTGTTCTTGGGGTTGTACTCATACTTCTTCTTCCTCCAAACACGGCGAGTGGAGTTAGACCAAAAAGCTCTATTTTTGTCTCATCAGACCACATGACCTTCTCCCATTCCTCCTCTGGATCATCCAGATGGTCATTGGCAAACTTCAGACAGGCCTGGACATGCACTGGCTTAAGCAGGGGGACCTTGCGTGCGCTGCAGGATTTTAATCCATGACGGCGTAGTGTGTTACTAATGGTTTTCTTTGAGACTGTGGTCCCAGCTCTCTTCAGGTCATTGACCAGGTCCTGCCGTGTAGTTCTGGGCTGATCCCTCACCTTCCTCATGATCATTGATGCCCCACGAGGTGAAATCTTGCATGGAGCCCCAGACCGAGGGTGATTGACCGTCATCTTGAACTTCTTCCATTTTCTAATAATTGCGCCAACAGTTGTTTCCTTCTCACCAAGCTGCTTGCCTATTGTCCTGTAGCCCATCCCAGCCTTGTGCAGGTCTACAATTTTATCCCTGATGTCCTTACACAGCTCTCTGGTCTTGGCCATTGTGGAGAGGTTGGAATCTGTTTGATTGTGTGTGGACAGGTGTCTTTTATACAGGTAACGAGTTCAAACAGGTGCAGTTAATACAGGTAATGAGTGGAGAACAGGAGGGCTTCTTAAAGAAAAACTAACAGGTCTGTGAGAGCCGGAATTCTTACTGGTTGGTAGGTGATCAAATACTTATGTCATGCAATAAAATGCAAATTAATTATTTAAAAATCATACAATGTGATTTTCTGGATTTTTGTTTTAGATTCCGTCTCTCACAGTTGAAGTGTACCTATGATAAAAATTACAGACCTCTACATGCTTTGTAAGTAGGAAAACCTGCAAAATCGGCAGTGTATCAAATACTTGTTCTCCCCACTGTATATATATATATATATATATACAATTTACTGTAGTTTAGAGTCAGCCTCACAGGACTGACAAATGGACAGTATGCACGCACACACATTTATATATATACATATACACCCACACAGACACACACACAAAGTCACAGAGGGAACCTGCCTCCAATGTTACTACCTCAATTTTCGGCAATTAATTGTCCCTCCTGTGTGAGAAGGGATAATTTGCTAACAAGGGGGCAGTCTAAGCTGACAGACATAGAGGCTTGATAGAGCCAGTGGAGGAGAGTGGAGCTCTAAATGTCTGGAGGTCTGTAATATGGATGGATGTGAATGATGCTCAGGCTTATCTGATAGGATTAGATAGAAACTAAAATGTTTGGTATGCAATAAATAAAGAGATGTGCCACATTTTTGGTGAATTGTTCACATTTTCATAAAAGCATAGCATTTGGTACACTTAGGGCTGTTGCGGTGAACGTATTACCACCACATGAGTCATGACTGCAGTCAAATTCCACGTGACCATTGAGTCATGGTAATCTCCTCCTATGCACTCTGTACTTGAATGGCGCTGATGCGTTGGTAGTACCCAACTCGCTAACGACTGTCAGGTCGCTAATGGCCTGCTACTCAATGCTCTATTGTCCCTCTAATCACTCTGACATCAATGGAAATGCAATCGAACACGTATCATCAAAACAGTATCATGCTTTTATAACTCACCGTTAGGCTACATTGTTTGACCTCACTGTGATCGATCAATTTGAAGAAAGAAGTTCAACAACAGCTTGAAACTGAGTGGAAAACATTATCGTTGCGGATCTTGTTTCAAAGTCAAATACACTTATTAGAGCTTATGCATATGCATAGGTATGAGCCCAAGCCCGAAAAAAATTCTGAATTAAAATAATGAGTGTGCCATTATACAATACATAGCCTAATAGCCAAAAAAACATACAAAAAATGTATTTACATAATTGGTCTAGCCTGTACTCCAAAATTAAACAAACTAGTAAATGCCTTTGAGTGTGGGCTGTATTATTATCCATACTAGATGGACAGGTTATCTTATGCTAGGTTCCAAACTTTCTATCCATGAGTCTGGGAGAGTACATATAGGCCTAGGTGATGTTGTTGGTTCATTGATTGTGCAGGGCTGCTTACAGAGTTTAGTTAGCCTAAAATTATAGTGCATTTGCATTTGATTTTGAATAGCCTAGTGATAGGGCATTTTTTATATTTTCATAACTAATAGTCTGACACATTACCTTTTAGCTAAAAAAAATCTCACCACCGTGCATTTCCATCTCCTCCTCTCTGAAATATGTTCAGTATGTAAAAATGTAATAAAATGTATGCACTCTACTGTAAGTCGCTCTGGATAAGAGCGTCTGCTAAATGACTAAAATGTAAATGTAAATGTAGTTGAAAAAACATGTTACTATCGATGTTCCTGAACAGATATCACTTGATTTCACAAATTAAGCACTGGGTAGCTGCTGGAGCACGGTTGGAGAGCCAATAGCATACAGAGTTTGGACGGAATACCCCCTGTCACTCAGCGAAAGGCTGCTTGTCAAACAGTAGTTGACGTATGCATTGCAATGTGTTCTCATAAGTCCAGACTTTTCTATATGCAATCCTTTGTGAAAGCAGAGTTTCGATGGTTACCTCTAAAAGGAGGAGGATCCCAGCTTTCTACTGCAACTATATTTATTTCTCAGCTGCTTATTTTAAGCACATTACTCCGCTGTAAAACTGGAGTAGCCAGGTACATTCGATGTTCGAGTGCATATAGATGACATGTCTTTTTCCCTCTGTTCCTGCCCATTTGATAATGGCCCATTCTAAATCTAAACTATTTCCAAATATTCGTATAGACAAGATTAAATTGAGAATAATCTGATTGGTGAGAATATTGTCACTTCATGAGAGAACAGCGTGTGCAGCCTGAGGCAAGGAACAAGTTTTTAGCAACTTTTTCAAATCACTTTTTCAATGTGCATTTGGAAAGTATGCAGACCCCTACCCTTTTTCCAAATTTTGTTACGTTACAGCCTTATTCTAAAATTGATTACATTCCTTTTTCCCCTCATCAATCTACACAGCCCCATAATGACAAAGCGAAAACAGGTTTTTAGAATTTTTCGAACATTTATTAAAAATCAAAAACATGAATATCTTGTTTACATAAGTATTCAGACCCTTTCCTATGAGATTCGAAACTGAGCTCAGGTGCATCCTGTTCCCATTGATTATCCTTGAGATGTTTCTAAAACTTGATTGGAGTCCACCAGTGGTAAATTCAATTGATTGAACATGATTTTGAAAGGCGCACACCTGTCTATATAAGGTCCCACAGTTGACAGTGCATGTCAATGCAAAAACCAAGCCATGAGGTCGAAGGAATTGTCCTTGGAGCTCCGAGACAGGAGTGTGTCGAGGCACAGATCTGGGGAAGGGTACCACAACATTTGTGACTCACAACCTGGATTCGGTCTTATGTAGCAAAATGTGTAATTGTGTTTTTTACATTAGATAAAAGTAGAGACTCAAAATGGTATATCATACACTGCATTTGAGGAACAATGGGAAAGTAATTCTGCTTTGAAAGTTGATCAACTTGTAAACTCACTTTTAAGAAAATCGCCTTTGAATGTTTTGGTATCTAGTGAAGAGCTCTGCCTTGTCTACACCCATTCAGCATCGTTCACACCCTCCTAAGCTTTAGCCCCACCCATCTCTTTTTGCTCCCGGAGCGCACACTTGACGCTCTGGCTGATGATTTGTTTACCTCTGGATAACATGAAAACAGCCTAACCAGCACTGCTGGCAACAATTTTATTATGCTTTTTTTGCATACGTTTACTGACATCGGCCATATTCAACGGGTGTTGTACACACGTCACGTAACGTTAGCTAACGAGCCTAGTTAAACAACAATGAACAAAGTGCCAACAATGAACAAAGTGCCAACAATTCCGACATTAGGCTCTAAATATAAAAGCAAGCAGCTCTGGGAAACGAATAATAACGTCCGCTAGGGAGCCAGCCAGCTAACATTAGTTAGCTAGCTAACAGTATACTTTAGCTTAAGACATATAGCTAGCTAGCTAGCTAGGTAAACAATAAACCTAGCTAGGTAAACAACGTTTAAGATAACACACGTCACATAACGTTAGCTAACGAGCCAGCCAGGTAACGTTAGCTAGTTAAACAACAATGAACAAAGTGCCAACAATGCCAAAGTGCTGGGAGCTAACCAACCAGGTCCATTGTTAGCTAGGTAACATTAGGCTCTAACTAAAATAGCAAACGGATCTGGGAAACAAGTAATAACAACGTCAGCCAGCTAATGTTAGCTAGCTAGCTAACAGTACACTTTAGATTGAAATGAAACCACATTCTGTCAAAATTAGAAACGTGTAATATCTGAAAGTGTTGCTAGCTAACGCTAGACTATCTTACCTGTATACATCATCATGCATGATGGACGTTTCTCCCTGCCAGGAATGTCATACCACGGTTGCCCTTAGTTTGAAGATGTAATTCAGAGACAGATGTTTTCTCCATGTCTTTACCTATCATACTCTAATTCCACTGATTTCAAAACTTGATCCCCCAGAAAATGGAGAGCAACACTTATGCAGCTCCACTACACAATACATACAAAAAAAGCTGTGTTCGACAGGATTACCAACACAGACTGATGAGCTCAAATAGACAGAAACTTTCAATATGGCAGACCAATCCGAACTCCTCTCTCAGCATGTCCAGGCCACTCATTATCTCAGCCAATCATGGCTAGTGGGAAGGTTGCTCACTTTTTCTGTGGCTTAACCAACAAGGCTCGTCATTTAACAATTTTATTCGTATTTACAGATGGCATACAAGTTTGTTATTAAAGCACATGAAAGTTCACATGTTCGAGAAGGTATTTCTACCAAAAAATGCATTTTGAGAAAAACATTATTTACGTTCGAACGGCTCTCCTGTGAGGTCGTAACTTGCGACATACGCCTGGTTTCCTGAAACGGGTCACATTTCTGCAGCATTGAAGCTCTTCAAAAACACAGTGGCCTCCATCAATCTTAAATGGAAGAAGTTTGTAACCACCAAGACTCTTCTAAGACCTGGCCGACCGGCCAAACTGAGCAATCGGGGGAGAAGGGCATTGGTCAGGGAAGTTACCAAGAACCCGACGCTCCCCATCCAACCTGACAGAGCATGAGAGAATCTGCAGAGAAGAATGTGAGAAACTCCCCAAATAGAGGTGTGCCAAGCTTGTAGCGTCATATCCAAGAAGACTCGAGGCTGTAATCGCTGCCAAAGGTGCTTCAACAAGGTACTGAGTAAAGGGTCTGAATACTTATGTACTTATGTAAAAAAAAATATATATACATTTACAAATATTTCATTATGAGGTATTGTGTGTAGATTGATGAGTGGAAAACACTATTTGATCCATTTTATAAAAAGTGAATACTTTCATTCAACACATCTAATAATAGAGTCTTAAACGGCCCTGGAGGAAATCAAGATGAAAGGAGTTCTGCAGGCAATTCCGAGAATGGAACGGATTAAAACTTAAAGCGGATATACTTAGATTGGCACAGACTAGTGGAACCTCGAGAGTTAACCATCCCTGTGAACAGGTTTGGTGTCTCATATTTTTTACATTTTAATCGTGAAGTTAGGTACTGTAGGTTGGAAGCTTTTTCAGCAGTGCTTTGTAAACAAAAATTGCGTAATGAAGTGATCTACGGGACTTTAGTGAGGACCAGCCAACCTTCTGATGCAGGATGCAGTGTTGCCTATTAAACCTGTCACCTGTGATAAAGTGAAGTGTGCTATGGTAGACTGCATCCAAAGGTTTTAGAGTGGTGTCTGCTGCATTTTGATAAATGGTGTCACCATTTCTGGAAATTTGATTGTCAGGAAAGTTGATTGTACAATCTGCTTCCTGCTGTTTAGAGAGGCAAGATCTATTTATAGGGAACCCGCTCGATGAGAGAATCAGCCAATGAGTAAATATGGAGTCCATCTGAATATTTTTTGTGTGAATTAGAGAACAACATATATTTAGTTTTGCCCGCATTAAGTACAAGTTTTAAATCAACAAGGGCTATCTGTAATGTAACAAAATCCAATTGCAGCTGTAACACAGCTTGGTCAACAGGTGCAATGGCATACATAACAGTATTGTCTGCATATAGATTAACATTACAGGATTTAATAAATAGTAAAGAGAACAGGTCCTGTCTTTTGTGTCCTGTCTGTCAAATCGTTTTTAAACCATTTGCAAGACTCCTGATCCAGGCTCATTTCAGACAGTCTTTGAATGAGTAGGGAATGGTCAACGGTGTCGAAGGCCTTGCAAAGATTTATAAATAAAGCAGCACAATGATTTTTATGATCTAGGCAATTTAACACACTATCTAAAACAAGAATATTGTCTGAAACAGTGCTATGTACAGATTTACCACCAGACTGGTGCACATTTAGAATAGAGTGAGAAGTTAAAAAAAAAAAAAAAAAAAAAAAAAGTTCTCAGCTGGGAGTTGGTCTGGGATTCTAATAACTTGGCTAGGCAAGATAACTTGGAGATTGAGCTGTAGTTATCTAAATTAGAAGGATTACTTGAAATACTATAAAATACTATCATATACTATAAAATAATGGCATGGGTTTTATAAGCATATCTTGTCTGCTAAATGAACTAGCCTACCGCCTAGGCTGCCATTGGCATGTAGCATAGCCAGAAAACATACAGTGCATTCGGAAATTATTCAGGCCTCTTGACTTTTTCCACATTTCTTACGTTGCAGCCTTAAAATGGATTTATTCAACTTGTAAAAATGTAGATGTTCCAAAGGTGCAAATCAGTGGCTTGTATGCTTGGAGGCCTGGAGATGCTTAACGTGTTTGTTGATTAACTGTAAATTACAGTGAGACTGTCAGTCATTTGCATGACAGTTACCGGCTCACGAAATTTCCTGACCTCCACAGCCCTAGCTACACTTATACAGTTAGGGGCCCTGAACATTATTCAGTTCATGCAATATGATGGAAAATAATTTATTGGGTTATGGTGGAATGGGATAATGGCCACCTGGAGGCATTTTTATAATGGCTCAGTCTCTGAAAATGTTCAGGGCCACAAACTGTACAAGTGTACCAAGTTTTATGTTTTTATGTAAAAAGTGACCATTATTTTCACACAAGGAAAATATTTATTATCATCTTACATTTCCTTTTACACATTCCAGATTTGAGATTTGTATTAGGTTTGAATGCACATGTATGAGAGAAGGATGTATATCAACTTCATCATTAACCCTTGTGTGGTATTCATGTTTTTGTTATTCACCCAATGTTCGTGGGTGTGATGGACCCATGACATTATTGGGTTTTTAAAACAATACAGCCATAACAATTTACGTAAAAATAGTTAATACTTAGATGTTGACATATCAATTACAAGCATTATAGACAGCATAAATTGTTAATATTTGCCATTTACCTCCGCTAGATCACATTTATCAATAAAAGCACTATTCGTTTAAAAAACATTTTTTTAATCAATTGTAATCAAGACGTGGGTGGAATAAATCATGTTCAAATATAAATCTTGAACAAATATAAATGAAACTATTGATGTTTATTGCTTTGAAATGAACAAATTGGAAGGACAAATTTTACATATAGTATTTTATGGAAATGATAAATGAGCCCCATTTAACACAAGTTTTACTGTGTGTGTGTTGTGAATGTATTTCTTGCACTTGATGCATGTGTACTGTGTCTTCCTGGCCTTCTTGGGTCCACACACATCGGAGTGCTTCTTCTTGTTACTACCGGCGGCAATCTAGAATGATGAAAACACTTAGTTCAGGAATTTGACTAACAGCTCACTCACCCAACTCACTCACTCACTCTCACTCACTCACTCACTCACTCACTCACTCACTCACTCACTCACTCACTCACTCACTCACTCACTCACTCACTCACTCACTCACTCACTCACTCACTCACTCACTCACTCACTCACTCACTCACTCACTCACTCACATACATAGTTACAGCAGGCCAAGGTAGGAGAGTCAGACACACACACATGCAACAACATCACCCACACTTACTTTCGGTATTGGTATTGGAGTTGTTGGTTCTGTGGGTCTGGCGGATGGGGCACCAGCATCCCCCTCACGATGGTTGCAGAAGCTGGGTGCTTGGCATATGTTGCCTCTTCTGGATTTAAGGTCTTACCAATGCCTTGCCCAGCTCCTCAAGAAAGAGCTGTCTCCTCTGGAGCTTCCCTCTGTTCCAATCTGTGTTCAACGCCATCCAGATGACAAATGCGTTGTACGCCGAGATGTCCAAGATGTAGAAGAATATCACAGGTGGCCAGCGTAGGGTTCTTCTTTTGCAGCTGTAGCCAGTCACCAGCTTGTTTAAATTGTCCACCCCTCCTTCTGTGTCATTGTAATACATTAGGATTTCAGATTTTTGATGTTCCTGGCCACAGATTCTCCCATCCCTATGCAGAGTACCACATTGTTGCATTTCTTTGGCATGTAGGACACTAGGGACGTGTCGGCCGTGAACACAAACTTAGAAGAATTGATAGGCCTGTTCTGTGTATTCAACAGCTGAGGTGGGAGTTCTGGTTTGTTTTTTTGTACTGTTCCTATCATCGTCAGCTTCCACTTGAGGAGCTCCTGTCCCAACTTGTGCAAAGTAAAAAAGTTATTGAATGTGATGTTGTGGCCACGGAGTCCCTGTGTCAGGACAACCCCCATTCTGTGTCAGGACAACACCCAGGACAATCCCCATCCCTTGGTTCTTCTCAGGGGCTCCTCCATCTGGCTTCCCTGTATCAAAATTAAATAAAATCAAATCAAACTTTATTTGTCACATGCAAGCGGAGACCTTACCGTGAAATGCTTACTTACAAGCCCTTAACCAACAGTGCAGTTCAAAAAGAGTAAATAAAATATTTACCAAATAACCTAAAGTAAAAAAAGAAAATAATAAAAAGAAAAGTAACACAATAACATAACAATAACAAGGCTATATATAGGGGGTACCGGTACCGAGTCAGTGTGCATCTTCCTCTGATTAATGCATCTGATCCCAAAGGTTGCAAGTTCAAATCTAGCGATAGAAGGCTAATTCCTTGGGCAAGAAAACCATTACATTTAATTTTTTACATCCATATTTCACCTTCTGCAGAATGCTGATGAGCTGGCTGTTGACGGGCTGGTCCTGGGGCTGGCTGAGGGTCAATCTCATCCTCTTCTTCCAACTCACTGTCAGACTCTGAATTGACAGGACACTGGAGAGAAAGGCAGCCAGGTCACCCGTGATACATGTCAGTATTCGTCTTCCATCCATGTCTGAGGACGTCGGGAGATGACTTGAAAACCGGCCACTAGGAGCAACAGTGAGTTGTTACCTTCAAGTAGGTTTTGATTTTGCTACAGCATTGTGGATGGGAAAGGAAAGGGAAAGGGGGATACTTAGTCAGTGGTACAACTGAATGCCTTCAATTGAAATGTGTCTTCTGAATTTAACTCAACCCCTCTGAATCAGAGAGGGATGTCAGATGGGCGTAAGCATCTTCCTCTGATTAATGCCTTTGATTCCAAAGGTTGCAAGTTCAAATCCAGAGATAGCAAGTTTGTTTTAAGCCTATCCCTAACCTGGGCTCCCGAGTGGTGTAGTAGTCTAAGGCACTGCATCTCAGTGATAGAGGTGTCACTACAGACCCTGGTTCTATCCTGGGCTATATCACAACTAGCTGTGATTGGGAGTGCCATAGGATGGTGCACAATTGTTCGGGTTAGGGGAGGGTTTGGCCGGGGTAGGCCATCATTGTAAATAAGAATTTGTTCTTAACTGTTTTGCCTAGTTAAATAAAGGTTAAAAAAACTTAACCATTCAGAGTTAATACCTAACCTAAAGATTTCGGACCTAATACCTAAACTTAACCCTAACCTAATAAATTCAGAGTTAATGCCTGAACTTAAGCATCTACCTCTGATTCCGAAAGTTCAAACCCAGCGATAGAAAGTTGTTTCTGAGATTGTTTTTTAAGCCTATGCCAAACCTTTATCCTTATCTTAACCATTCGGCGCTAATGCATAAACTTAACTCTAACCTTAAAAATTCAGAGTTAATGCTTAAACTTAACCTTAAACACTTCCAGATGTGAGATTTACAACAACTGCGAAATTTGATGTTTGAGAAACTAATTCTGACGCGAGACTGTGAGAGCTAGTTGGAGAAAAGTGTTTCTGGGTTTCTGGTAGATCTAATGATTTTTTAGACTTAATCAAAATCATAAAAAATATTTTATACCTAAACTCAACATGCTTAAGCACACTCTTCCTTCATTCCTTCCTTGATTTATTGTGACAGATTTTTACATTGGAGAGAGAGGTCATTCTTCCCAGCGTACTTTAGCTTGAGCCTGCATAAAAGATAGAATTTTCTACTGCAATTCCCAAGGGCGCTTTAAGTTCCAATCAATTGAATAGGGAACCTCAATAGCTAATGGCTCTCTTTATAAGCAACCTGATCTCAGATCATTTCGTATTATTCTGTACGTAAATCCTAGACACTCCATTTAGTATGATATGTTGCGTTTCGTAAGATATGTATTCATTTGTGGATGTCCATCACCCATTTCGTATGATTCAGTGACTTGCACAAGTATTAATCCCCCTTGGTGTTTTTCCTATTTTGTTGCATTACAACCTGTAATTTAAATTGATTTTTATTTGGATTTCATGTAATGAACAGACAGAAAATAGTCCAAATTGGTGAAGTGAAATGAAAAGAATTGCTTGTTTCAAAAAATTCAAAAAAAAAAAAACGGAAAAGTGGTGTGTGCATATGTATTCACCCGCTTAGTAATGAAGCCGCTAAATAAGATCTGGTGCAACCAATTACCCTCAGAAGTCACATGATTAGTTAAAGCTTGGTCGCAAATAGGTCTTCCAAATGGTCAATGACCCCAAGCATACTTCCAAAGTTGTGGCAAAATGGCTTAAGGCCAACAAAGTCAAGGTATTGGAGTGGCCATCACAAACCCCTGACCTCAATCTTGTAGAAAATTTGTGGGCAGAACTGAAAAAGCATGTGCGAGCAAGGAGGCCTACAAACCTGACTCAGTGACACCAGCTCTGTCAGTAGGAATGGGCCAAAATTCACCCAACTTATTGTGGGAAGCTTGTGGAAGGCTACCCGAAACGTTTGACCTAAGTTAAACAATTTAAAGGCAATGCTACCAAGTACTAATTGAGTGTATGTAAACTTCTGACCCACTGGGAACATGATGAGAGAAATAAAAGCTGAAATAAATCATACTCTCTATTTTTATTCTGACATTTCACATTCTTAAAAAAAGTGGTGATCCTAATTGACCAAAGACAGGGATTTTTTACTAGGACTAAATGTCAGGAATTGTGAAAAACTGAGTTTAAATCTATTTGGCTAAGGTGCATGTAAACTTCCGACTTCAATTGTATATACTGAGATCATGTGACAAATCATGTGACACTTAGATTGCCCACTAGATTGCACACAGGTGGACTTTATTTAACTTCCTGACTGATGTCTTGAGATGTTGCTTCAATATATCCACATAAATTCCCTGCCTCATGATGCCATCTATTTTGTGAAGTGCAGCAATCCCTCCTGCAGCAAAGCACCCCCACAACATGATGCTGCCACCCCCGTGCTTCACGGTTGGGATGGTGTTCTTCGGCTTGCAAGCATCCCCCTTTTTCCTCCAAACATAACGATGGTCATTATGGCCAAACAGTTCTATTTTTGTTTCATCAGACCAGAGGACATTCTCCAAACAGTACGATCTTTTCACCATGTGCAGTTGCAAACTGTAGTCTGGCTTTTTTTTGAGCAGTGGCTTCTTCCTTGCTGAGCGGCCTTTCAGGTTATGTCGATATAGGACTCGTTTTACTGTGTATATAGATACTTTTGTACATGTTTCCTCCAGCATCCTCACAAGATCCTTTGCTGTTGTTCTGGGATTGATTTGCACTTTTCACACCAAAGTACGTTCATCTCTAGGAGACAGATCGCTTCTCCTTCCTGAGCGGTATGACGGCTGCGTAATCCAATGGTGTTTATACTTGCATACTATTGTTTTTACAGATGAACGTGGTACCTCCAGGCATTTGGAAATTGCTTCCAAGGATGAACCAGACTTGTGGAGGTCTACAATTTTTTTCTGAGGTCTTGGCTGATTTCTTCTGATTTTCCCATGATGTCAAGCAAAGAGGCACTGAGTTTGAAGGTAGGCCTTGAAATATGTCTACAGGTACACCTCCAATTGACTCAAATGATGTCAATTAGCCTAACAGGAGCTTCTAAAGCCATGACATAGTTTTCTGGAATTTTCCAAGCTGTTTAGTCACAGTCAACTTAGTGTATGTAAACTTCTGACCCACTGGAACTGTGATACAGTGAATTAAGTGAAATAATCTGGCTGTAAGAATTGTTGGAAAAATCACTTGTGTAATGCACAAAGTAGATGTCCTAACCGACTTGCCAATACTATAGTTTGTTAACAAGGAATGTGTGAAGTGGTTGAAAAATGAGTTTTAATGACTCCAACCTAAGCGTATGTAAATTTCCGAGTTCAACTGTATACACCTGTTCTGAAAGGCCCCAGAGTCTGCAACACCACTAAGCAAAGGGCTCCACCAAGCAAGCGGCACCATGAAGGCCAAGGAGCTCTCCAAACAGGTCAGGGATCAAGTTGTGGAGAAGTACAGATCAGGGTTGGGTTATAAAAAAAGATCAGAAACTTTGAACATCCCACGGAGCACCATTAAATCCATTATTAAAACATGAAAATATGGCACCACAACAAACCTGCCAAGAGAGGGCCGCCCACCAAAACTCACAGACCAGGCAAGGAGGGCATTAATCAGAGAGGCAACAAAGAGAACAAAGATATCTCTGAAGGAGCTGCAAAGCTCCACAGCGGAGATTGGAGTATCTGTCCATAGGATCACTTTAAGCCGTACAATCCACAGAGCTGGACTTTACAGAAGAGTGGCCATTTAAGCTATTGCTTAAATAAAAAAATATGAAAACACGTTTCGTGTTCGCTAAAAGGCATGTGGGAGACTCCCCAAACATAAGGAAGAAGGTACTCTGTTCAGATGAGACTAAAATCGATCTATTTGGCCATCAAGGAAAATGGTATGTCTGGCACAAACCCAACACCTCTCATCCCCCGAGAACACCATTCCCACAGTGAAACATGGTGGTGGCAGCATCATGCTGTGGGTATGTTTTTCCTCAGCAGCGACTGGGAAACTGGTCAGAATTGAAGGAATGATGGATGGCGCTAAATACAGAGCAATTCTTGGGGGAAACCTGCTTCAGTCTTCCAGAGATTTGAGACTGGGACGGAGGTTCACCTTCCAGCAGGACAATGACCCTAAGCATACTGCTAAAGCAACACTTGAGTGGTTTAAGGGGAAACATTTAAATGTCTTGGAATGGCCTAGTCAAAGCCCAGACCTCAATCCAATTGAGAATCTGTGGTATGACTTAAACATTTCTGTACACCAGCGGAACCCATCCAACTTGAAGGAGCTGGAGCAGTTTTGCCTTGAAGAATGGGCAAAAATCCCAGTGGCTAGATGTTCCAACATACCCCAAGAGACTTGCAGCTGTAATTGCTGCAAAAGGTGGCTCTACAAAGTATTGACTTTGGGGGGGTGAATAGTTACGCACGCTCAAGTTTTCAGTTTTTTTTGTCTTATTTCTTGTTTGTTTCACAATTAAAAATATTTAGCATCTTCAAAGTGGGAGGCGTGTTGTGTAAATGAAATGGTACAAACACCCAAAAAATCTATTTTAATTCCAGGTTGTAAGGCAACAAAATAGGAAAAATACCAAGGGGAGTGAATACTTTCGCAAGCCACTGTATGTTGGCTAGGTGGCTAACGTTAGCTAAAAGACATTTGTATATATACGTATGTATATGTATTTATATGTATGTATGTATGTATGTATGCATGTGTATATATGTGTATATACTTATATATATTTGCCCCCAAAAAATATGGGGGATTGGAAGTGATGCCGACAATTACATTGATGGAAGCTTCAATCTATCTGCAATATTAAAGCTGATCTACCCCCTAAATTTTTTTTTAGGAGTTAAGGTTGGGGTTAGGGGAAGGGTTAGCTAAATGGGTTCAGGTTAGGGTTAGGGTTAGGGGAGGAGTTAGCTGACATGCTAAGTGTCAAACTCACAACCTTCGGATTGGTAGACGTTTGCGTTATACGCCCACCCTTCCACTTATCCCACTTTACTGTAACCATACCAAAAGTAACATATACAAATTTTTGTGTCCTGGGTTTACATTTACTATGTAATGTCTAGTCTATGAGACCAGGCTGTTATAAGCCATGTACTGTACTGTATATCATAGAGGAGTAGTTGGAAATATAATATCATCTTTAGAATGGAAGAAGCTGGGCTGGACAACTACAAGGCCTGTTCTCTTGTGACATGGCAGCCAACCCCCCCCCCCCCTCCCATCTCTTTCAGACCTGACATTTGTATGCCAGAGAGAGGAAACAATACCCACGCCGCCTCACCTCTGTCATTAATCACTCTCATTAAAATGACAATCCCTCAAAATTGCTGTTGCTTCTAATCGTTCGCGAGCGCATACACGCATGGCCTGAAAGCGAAACATTTCTAAAGGCAATTCATGAAAGTGCTGCGCTGAACGCTGAAAAAATGATTTGAAAGTAATTGATGTTTTTGTTCAAGTAAATAACTGTTTCAGGCTTGCTGTTACCTTGATGCGTTAATGCCTTCTTGCTTATTTAAATTTGATTCCCATTGATGACACATTGTTGTCTTGTTTTATTTTGATTTAGGGATGTACAATATGCAAACCTGGAGCCCGCATTTTCTATTCCTCTATTCCTTTTCATTGGAGTAACACTGGGGATGATTATTTCCCAGACAAATGAATGTTAAAAGAAAAATAAATTAAGTTTCTTCGCATTCGATTCAGCACAGGGGAAACAATGACTGTGTGTTTGCTTGTGTGGGATTGGTAGCCAAAACAACAGAGGTGATATTTAGATGTTAATCAACTGGCTGGATGATAGAGTTATTGGGATTGTCATACAGGGATGAATAAGAAAACAATCAGTGAAGGGCTTTAATAGGTGTGTTTGTGGATGGTACGGCATAATGCAACCCACACTCACCCACACAAATTTTGGGCAAAAGTTGAAGGATATCTAAGCGTTGTCTGGCCCTTTGTAAGCTTGGTCTAGCCCTGCATTATTATCCATAACCATTATTTTGGGGCTACATCCTAAATGACACACTATTCCCTATAGTGCACTACTTTTGAGCAGTGCCCATATGGCTCTAGTCAAAAGTAGTGAACTATGACGGGAATAGGTTGCTATTTGGGATACAGAACTTACCAAGACTTTTAGGTATATCAATGAAGACCTTAAAGAAAAGACAGGACCACCAGCAGGTTTGTGTCAGGGAGTAGGGGGAGTGCTGTGGTCTACATAGAGAGAGGAGGCTCCAGCCTGCAGGCTTGGAGGCCTGATGTGACCCCAGGGCAGGATGCACAGCCCTCTAGTTGCCCAGTCAGAGGACACTTCTCGAATGCGTACTCCGTTTGTACATATTTTTAAGCATGCATCGATGCAATCTTCAACAGAAAGTAAGCAAAGAAATATGACGCAACCGAATTAAAAATTACACGACATTTCTTGAAATCAATGGCGACCATTATCTGAGCTAAAGGTAGAAAAAATACACTTCTGAATGAAATGTTGCCTATTCACATGTAATATGTTGCCTGATTACAATATTTTATCTTGATACGTTAATAAATACATGCTGTGTTCATTTTGGAATTTTTACCCGCCTAGGTACTGTAGATCGCAAGCCCATAATAAGTCAATAAGGCTAACTAGCTAGCTAGCTAGCCATATAGCCAATAAATAATTGTTTGCTAGCTACCCACAAATAATTGTTATCTACCTTTCATAATATTAATTTTAGGTCATTTTTGGCTGTAAGACTATCTGAACAGCTACATTATTATGATTCACATATAGCTAGCTGATAAGTATGAAGTAAAACATTTGCTTTGTGTATATCTAGTTTTGTCTCTATTGCCATTGTCCTAGCGGGAAGACGGTTCAGTAAATGGGTAACTAAGTCCATAGTAAGTCAATAGGTATAATTGGCTAGCTAGCTTGCCATGAAGAATACTGTAGGTAGATACCCACGAAAAATGTACATATAACTTGCATAAGATTAGTTTTATGTCATTTTTGCCTGTTTAACTAGCTGGCTAGCTAAATTATTACGATTCAAACATCTAGCTGATAATTATGAAGTAAAACGTTTGCAAACAAAAGATATACAAAATATAGTTACCACACATTAGTCATCTATATTCTATATTCTATATACGTCCATGGTCTTGGCTAAATGACTCTGTCATGGCATTTTGTCTAATGTCATATCTAGGGCGATCCTACTTAGTGGTGTGCTGCTTAGGGCACTATCCTAAGTTGATAACTACATGATAAGTCTACAGCTGTAAGGCACTAGCTTCGGACAGTCTACAGGGATGACGTATGGACCTCTGGGGAGAAACTGGTGATTAATGTAGCTGTAGAGTCAAAGGGCTTCAGGGTCTATTTTCAACTTTACGAAGGCTGGTATTTTGCTCGGACCCTTATTAAGTGATCCTAGTATAAATCGTCATTAAATGTTGCGATGTACATGTGCAACGTGCCATGCCAAGGGAAAGAAACACCTTGCACATGCCATGGGAAAGAAATCCAAGTATCCTGGTTGGCTGCAACCTGTTCAGAATGAGTCTGACGTCATCAGATAATTTCCGTGTCAATGACCGTGTGTCAGTAAGAATTGGTGCTGACCTCAAGCAATATGCCAAGGGGACCTGTAGTGGTGTTACTACAAGTCAATGTGCCTTACACCATTGTCGTGGTGATAGGTATGAAGAAGTTTACTTCAGAGCTATGTTATCCACGGAGAAGCTAACCTCGCGACGGAAGGATTCTATAAGCACTGAACCAGTCGAATGCGGTGTGATCATGGTTCATGACTTCTAATAACTTTCCTCCTGAATGGAGGGTTCTATTTATTAGTGGCATGTGTGTTAACCATCAGAAGAGTGTTTTGGAGATTCCCTTCCACGTGTTGCAATCTGAGTGACTTCTACCTCCTCTGTCGCTGTTATCAAGGGCAAATTGACTTGTTAGATCTCTAACCTTCTTATTGTGGCTGGACTGACTGTTGCTGACATTGGTACTGGTACTCAATGGGATTAGTTATGCTCCCGATTTATTCCGAAATGTTATCCTACCGGAACACATGATAAGAGCATTTTACTAGTTGCATTGTAGTTGAGACTACGCATGGCAAGGAATGATCATTGTTACCATTTGTTTTTGGAGGTGGAAAGTTTTTACGACACCCCTCAGTGATATCGCAGATGTATTCTAAGGTTATCCCCGTTGAGTGGCTTGTCCGCTCCTCTCTGTTTTCGTGGGGAAGCTTACAACTTTATTTGTTTCCTGATGCCTCGTACAGTGTTGCACGTAATCTCGACCCCCGACGGGCCTCGACGAGGCTCACCATGGGTCTGGGCTAGTATTCCCCCTCTTTGTGTCTTGGGACCCCCCCACCAGAGGTTGGTGTTGGTGTCCGAGGCACAAATGAAACGGTCGGACCCTTTGAACGAGTTGTCAGCAGCTGCTTTGTTAGTAGATTGGCTGTAACCTTTCAACCAAATCTCCTGGTGTTTGTGCTTCAAAACGCTCAGTGGCTGTCGTGGCTTGCCAGTCACCACAGCGCCTGTGTGTGGCAACCATTCCAGTACCTGCGAACTGAGACCAGAGGGAGTCATCGGGTCCGTGGCAGGACTGACGCCGTTAGTTTCATAGAAAGGGGTTTCAGAAAGGGGTTTCAGTCGCGTAAATCTATCATCAGAAGCAATGTTGGATACTTTGTTTCCTGAGATGGCCGCGGTGCGTGCGGAAGTGTCTGGAGGAAAAGACAAGTTAATCTTAGCTACAGTATCACATGACTCCTAAGAGGAGGGAAGTTGCTCACTCACAGAGACTGCTGGTTCGAAATCATAAATAGAATAGTCAATCAGGTTTGTTGATTGAATGTGACGAGATATTGTAACATCTGCTTGAAAGCCTGTGGGCTTGTTTCTTGATCGGGCGGGCCCTGGATAGGGTCTCGATTGAGAGAAGGAGTAAGTTGATTGTTTATATCCTCGCAAATGGTGTTAATTTTGGCGGACCTGTTGTCTGGCAAATCCACGACTACTCATGGTGACTCATCTTTTTCCACTTTCTAAAATGTTTGGTGCTTTGTACATCTCTTAGCAGAGCTTCTAGAGAGCATCGGTCTATGGTTTGATCGTAATTGATCACTTTTTCACCCTTGTTACCCTTGATTTTTTTTTTCAAAGTTTTGGTTTTGAGTCGTTGGAAGTGGTCCTTATCTGAATGATCAACCTGGTAAAAGGTGTGTTTGGCAATGTAACTTCCTTGTTAAATCGAATGAAACAATGATATCCAATCAGTTGAGATTGGTTGGATATTATTAAAGTGTAACCAGTTGTGAGAAGAATGTGAGAATGTGAGAAGACATTGGCCCTCATTTGGATTTTTTTTCACAAACAACTTACTGCCGATTCTTTACCACAAGGTGTCACTTGCCCCTGAAAGCTGAACTCACAAGGGATTCCAGTAAAGGCGGGACCTCTGTCGCCCAAGGCACAGGATTTTGCCCTGAAAGCTGAAATCACATGGGATTCCTCCCACTAACGGCGTCTCACACTCAACCCAATCAGCGTTTCTTGCTAGCAATGTTACCGGAACACGCGATAACATAAAGAAATATTCGCTGTGTATACCCACGCATCTGGAGCGCGATAGACAGAGATAATAATTTGCTTCGGACAAACAAATATATAAAAAAATAATAATCATAATCGGCTGGCCCTTATGTGCTAGCGCTAGAAATGTAATACTTCACCCTCTACACTGATTCTTAGTCAGTAAGCAACACCGGAGGCAATCTTTCTAGTTCCTTGGTAAAAAGGAATCACACAAACTCACTTTCAACGATAATGCTGCCTACAGCTCTAATGGTGTATAATTTTATTTGCTACACAATTCATAAAGACTGAATTCAACAGTACGGCCTAATTCTGTTTTAGATTCCTCACGGGGGCACGAATATGTCGTGACTTTACTTTCATTAATCTGATGACAGTTATTTATCGAATCAACTAACTGTGTTTAATTGTTACCCGATTAAATTAATCATGTAACAATGAACTCATTAGGAATTTTGGGCACCCCAAGAGTGGTTGTTTAAAGAGTTACCATCTCCTGAATTAAATTCTAAATTCTTTACCTATCACATCCATTGAACAGTCAATGTATTAAATCATAACCTCTTATCATATCATCATTCTGAACAGTCGTAACCTCCTGCATCTGCAAAATACCCAGCCTTACTCATGATTCAGTACTACACAAATTGGTTTAATTATTTATTTACTAGCTAACTAAATAATAACAGGATAACACACACAGTTCATATTTGAGAAAAAGGTCCCTAGTGGACTGACACAACATATGGCGGTTTGTTACACAGAAAAGGAAGAGGCGGGGAAGAGAGAGAGAGGGGAAAATAGACACTTATCGTTGATACAGTTTTGAATCTATTCTCACAGTAATCACATACTTTGCACACAAACCGCCGCCCATTTGGAGTAAGAAATCATGAATGTATTTACGTGTGAATGCCGTTCGCCGTTTATCTCTGACGGAACCAGCCCTCCTTAGGAAGAGTGTTGGGTTGGGCTTTCAACGGCACGCTTGTAAGGCTCTGATTATCCAAAAGGGGACCAAAAATGGATGAATGCAACAACCATGTTTCTGTCACTAACATATAGAGTCATGGGTGATAACTCTATAATTTACTCGAAAGGCAAGACACTCTGGGAAACATTTGAATAAAACTTTACACTGTGTGTTAATTTAACACTGCTGCAGTTTCTAAATGGGTCCACAGACTCAACACTTTCAGTGTTGATTTAACACTGTGAGTGTAATTTTGGGGAGAGATTTGCTGTGTAACTTTAGCCACCACACAATCAATGACAGTGATAGGGGCATGTGATGTGTGCATTGTTTTTTAACTGGTCAAGCACTTAAGTAACATCAAACCAAATATGGAGTTGATTTCTCCCCTTGATTTTTAGCTAGTGGTAGCTAATTTTAGCTGAAGTAGTGGCTGTTTAGAGAAAACTGAAAACTGATCATAATGAATAAATGAATAAATCTATATGCAAAGGGGAAAACAAGGTTTCAATAGTTGTACACCATGATAACAGTATCAGTATGAGTCATTAGTAGTATGGGGCGAGAGTATGAGGAATGTGCCACAGGGGGGAGCAGTGTAGAGCAGATCTGCCTTACACTAAAATGTCTCTTTAATTTGCTTTATAGCTCCTCTAATGAGCAGATCAAAAACAGATTGAAACAACATTATCTTATTGGGATTAATTTTCATTAACCAACAAGAGGCTTAATTGGCTGTGAGATAGAAGCCTTCATTATAAAGTGAGCACCCTGCCCTGAGCCCCCATCCCTGCCTCCCCCCTCCCTCCGTCCCTTCCCTTCCCTTCCCTTCTTTCTGCCTGCAATCTAGACAAATCCACATGAGCACACACAAACACACATACACGCACACACACACAGAAACTCATACAAGCATGTTCACGTGCACCACACAAAAGGATGAAAAGATGAAAAGAGTCCATTTATAAACCAATAAATCCAAAAGAGAGCAGTTAATGCCGATCAGTCGCTCGACTAGACAAGAGCGGTCGGCCCCGATGCTTACTACGCCCGAACCTCTTCTCATACATGTCTAAACCCTCATGACAACAGACAGAGCTATTTCAAAATGAAGATTATTTCTTTTGACCCAACACACTAGCTGTCAACCACTTCAATGGAGGAGCCCAAACAGTGGAGGTGTTTGTTTGAGAGATTAACCTATTGAGATGATTGCCCAATAGATAGAGAAATGTTGCAGGAAACAACTCTGGGAGAGTGACAGGCTTCTAAGGGTTACCGTCCTCCTCACACGCCCTGCTCACGGCCAATGTTCCCTCTAAACTGTGTGTGCAGTAGCCCCGAGACTGCCGTGCAGAGTGTAGCCCATGGAGAGAAGTATGAGATTGAATTTCACTCAACTTTCTAGAGTTTTCCATGTCAGTTAACACTATTAACATTTCCTTTTACTGTGGCAATTGTGATCGAATCAACGCAATATTAGCCACTTTTAATGCAACATACCGAAACAAAACGAACTATGCAAGAGATTTTGTTGTAGACAAAACACATCGGTGTAGGATTCTATTGCTCAAGTCTCAGCACATAATCTCCATAGACCGGTGTGGCATAACCAGTCCAAGCTGCAGTAGGCCTATATCCAAATAGACCATTGCCATATATGGATCTGTGCCGTTTAGTTTGAACTGGACTGTGTTTACAGCTGTTGTGGTGAGTAGATGCTCTTGTTTTAAGATCAAAGCAAGAGCTGCATGTAGCCACGTGCACATTTAGTTCATATCCTTTGCTAGTTAGTGAGTTATTAGCGCAGTTATAGATCATTTGTAGTCAGCAATAGGGGAATGATTTATTCCTAAAAGAGCACAAAACATGTACATTTCTAGACATCTTTGACAAGCAAGTCAGGTAAATAGCTTTTTTTTTGTCTTAAAGGGGCAGTGTTGTATTTTGAGAAAGTCTTGAGTAAGCTAATTAGCCAATAGGCAGAGGCTAGCATACTTTGTATGATTCTCTGTAATAATGCTATGGGAATAATAATGCATTTTATTTTGTAGAGTGGTTTCTTGCATCAAACAACAACATTTTCAGTCACCTCCTTGTCTGAAGGACAAGTGGATAAACAGGTTAATGTCAAGCATGTTTTTTTTTCAAAAGTCTCATGGAATGTAGGCATTGAACACCACTCATTGGCTGCTGCTGTAGGCTGAATGATATAACAGCTATTTCCATGTTAACATGTTATGGGATGCATTTTCTCCATTGTTTTTGAAGTTGCACAGAATTTTCACAGCATTTACGTTCAAGGCACAGATGACCTGAAATTTGCTCAGAGGTTATGTTGCTTAGAGGTTACATTGCTCATGACTGCTCAGTCTCAGCAGGGCAATGGTTTGATGGACAGACAATCGTTCCTGCTGTTGTTTTCAGGTGAGGGGCATGGATATTTTTGAGATGGAAGGAGCGGAGGTTGTCAGGATGGGAATGTTCCCTCCCTGGATTTTTGTCATATATTTTATTTTTCACTGAGGAGGAGTGATCCCCGTCGGCCCCTTACGCCTCCCTGAACAAGAGACCCAGCTGTGGGGGTTCAGGCAAACAGATGGGCTAAGTCTGATCCCCCCCAACCCCACTTGCCCTCCACACACACAGATGCACGTGCATTCCCCAATCGCCCTCCGCACGCACGCACGCACACACACACACACACACACACACACACACACACACACACACACACACACACACACACACACACACACACACACACACACACACACACACACACACACACACACACACACACACACACACACACACACACTCTCATCCTTGTGGGGACCTAAAATGTATTTTCATTCAAAATCCTTTTTTCCCTAACCTTAATCCTAACCCTAACCCCAATTTGAATCCTAACCCTAATTTAACCCTAAACCTAACCCCTAAATTTAAAATAACCTTTGTACTCATGAGGGAGAATTTTCCTTGTTTTGCTATCGTTGTGGGGACTTTTGGGGATTTTAGGCCCCCACAAGGATAGAAGAACTAACACACACAAATTATGACCCACACAAAGGACAGCTGCCAGTACCTGCTAACATTCAAGCCAGTCCTAATTGCTTCCCAGTCATCAGTTGGGGCCAATGGCTCCTGGACAATAAAAAAGGAGGTGGGGGAGTAACCGTGAACCAATTCATTGAGGGTGGCTGAAGGATCATAACATTCATGGGGTCTTTCTAAACACACACTCATTTAGCAATCCTAACGGCCCCCCACACTATACAACACTTTCACTCTTCTCTCCATCTCTCACCATACACAATACACTGGGGAAAGGCAGCTTCAACCGCCATGAAGCTTATACGGTTTAAAGGGTTGTCTTTAAATGCTGTATATCCTATGAATAAAGGACTCATACATGGTAACTGGCCGTGACTTTGCAAAAAGACAAAATGTTAGTCGAATTTGTTGTCAAGTGGATGAGTTAAACAAAAAAAAATACGAAATCATGAAATGTTTTTTAATGAGATGTTCATGACATTTTGATTATCAAGTGGATTTGTTTTCAAGTGGATAATAATTTTAAAAAAACATGAAATCGACTTACTGCACCTTGGATGCGCATGCATGTAGAGGCTAGTGTCAGTATCTTTCTCTCCCTCTCTGTCTCTGGTTTCATACATGTGTGCACAGCTCCTGGGCCCGTATTCATAAAGCATCTCAGATTATGAATGTTGATCAAGGATCAATTTAGATTTTTAGATCATAGTGAGAAAGATTAAATGGACCAGGGGGACCTGGGCCCGCATTCACAAAGCATCTCAGAGTAGAATCCCTCCCTGTCCATATAATCTTATTCATTATGATCTAAAAGACAAAACTGATCCCAGATCAGCACTCAGGCCTTGGTTGTGGTGGAGAAGCACCCTCATTGCCATGCTAATCCTGCTTTCATCTCCAGCCCTGGTCCACGTACACCTCATCCTCCTCACGATGCACACAGGTCCAAAGTGGAAGAAAAGGGCTATAGCATTGGGGAAGTCGCCTGCTCTGAAAGGGTCTGTCTGGGACTCTGACAGGGGGAGAGACGCTCCTCTTTTAGGAAAGAAGGTTGCAGCTGTATTCATGACGGGACGGGTGAGACGGGCGAGGGTGAGAGTTGAGGAGAAGACTGGGAGATGGATCCTATCCAGGGCCACCTGGGGTGGGGTACGGGCATCGGGGGAAGGAGGAGGTAGGGGTTAGGGTTACAGGCACAAGTGACTTACTCGTCTCGATGTGGGGGGGTAGGTGTTCTCATAACAAATAACTAGACGTAAATTAAAGTTGCGATATTCAAACGCTTTATTAGTCATCATCATTATTCTGCCACCCAATTTGATGTGTGACAGTAAAGACACTTCTTCACTTCAGCTTGTTTATAAAATGTTTGTACCCATCCCAAATAAGACCAAATAATCCACTTTAAATCCTCTTTAAAGGGTCGGGGAAAGGTGGATTGAGAAATTGACAATGTACACACAGTGGTGAAAGCTACAGGAAAATGTGATAGATTAGAATAGGACTACTGTAGAGCGACAGAGTGCCATAACTATTTGTCATGGACTATAGTCTAGAAGAGCATGCTGCCATTCCACATACAAATGCAAAAAGAATCGTAATGAAACCATTTTGGTATATCAAGGACCTTGTTTACTGTATCTATACGAGTATGGTTTATTTTATTTGTAGACTCATAAATAGATTATTTTACTCATCTTGCAAAACAGTCCCTCAATGGTCCTTTCCAGATATGTTACATTGTGAGCACAGGGCCACATGATTAAAACTGTATCCAAACTCTGCACACACACATGCACATTATGCACGCAGACACACATACTTACTCACACACTCACACCAGGCTGCCTCTGAGAGGGACTGAGAATATAACAGGGGAGTGGAGGTGCAGAAAAAGGGGGATTGGGAGGTGGGCTGTCTGCTAATGAGGGTAATGCTTAGATGGGCCTTAAATAGGAGTAGCAATATATCAAAAGCCTTTCTCTCATTTGAAGGCTGTGAAATCGCAGGCAGGGCCTTTCCTAATTGAATTTCATGCCCAGGCTTTGTCATGTGCCTCTGCACCTTCTGTCCCTGCAGCCCCGCACAGCAGCAGGGTCTGTATGCGTGTGTGTGTGACTGAATGAAAGTGTGTGTGCACTTGTGTGCAAGTCTCTATGAATTGGCCCTAACCCCAACAAATGGGGCTTCTTTTTACGTTTGTGTGTGTTGGGGGGTGAGGGGGGAAAGCCATATACAAACCTATATACTCCTGGTCTAAAGCACATCCCATCTGAACTTCTTGCCCGAGTGTATATTCTCCTCTCCTCTCCTCTCCTCTCCTCTCCTCTCCTCTCCTCTCCTCTCCTCTCCTCTCCTCTCCTCTCCTCTCCTCTCCTCTCCTCTCCTCTCCTCTCCTCTCCCCCCTCCCTCGCTTCACTCTGACAACCCCCCCACCCCAAACACTGACCAGATCAAGGAACCTGAGCCCATGAATTAATTACTGTCTCCATTCAGTGTGAAAAGAGAGGTGCCATTAGCCTGCTTATTAATAGTATGAAATGAGCAATAAAAGGGGCTTAGGGTGGGAGCAGGGGTGGAAGACTAGGGAGGTTGTGTGTATGGTGGACGGGGATTTAGGAGACGGAGAAAAAACTTTTGTGTTGAGAAAGAAAGAGTGAGAAAAAAAACCGATGTGATAATCTTCTATCCATCTGGGTCTCATTAGCATTTAGCGTGCTTGCAGTTGCCAATCAAGCCTTAAAGCTGCCTTTCTAGTGTCCTTTCACTGGCTAAATGTAAGCCCTGTTAGAATGACACGTAAAAGACTTGACAAAATATTTTTGGACAAGGGCTTTGTCAAAACCCTGATCGCCCCCCCCCCCCCCCCCCCCCCCCGCCACCCACCCCCCACTCCTCTGTCCCGGCCTCGCCGGCGCTAAACTCTCATTGCCACGAGAGTGCAGCGATACCACCAGCCTATTACAGACACAAAGCACTTTATCCCCCAAATAGTTAATAATTAGATTAAAACTTCCAATAAATGAAGTGGCGTAGTGAATGCGGCTACCATGAGGAGTCTCTCTGGGTGCAGCCAGTCTGTCTCTGTGGATCAGCATGAATCACAGGGAGTTTTTGCCCTTTTCTTGCTCCAGGAAAGAGAAGGCCACACAATGGAGAAGTAGACACAGTTGTAGGAAAAATTACTGCCTGCCGTTTTTTTCTCTCTTTATCGTTTTATGGGAATTCATGGTCTACAGAAGAAAAGAGCCCAAAGAAAAGGCCAAAGCGCCGTTTAAGAGGTAAAAGGGGAGATTCGAATACCTCTTTGAATTATTTGTCATGAAAAAAGCATGCAAAGAAAGAAAAAAACCACCAGAACAGATTCGCCAGGGGATATATTTTTAAGCGGGGTTCTAGTTTGCAATTGGACATGGACCCAAGACTCTGTTTTCATCAACATAGTATTGATAAAAGAGCGCTATACCAGTCCTCAGCACACATTTAGATGACTACTTTTAAAGTAAATTAATCTGAGTGAAATATTTTGATCTTTAGAATCATGTATTTCAATAGAAACTATGGTTGCATATCCAAACCTAAAATTGCATCTGTCCCTTTGATTAATTGTTATACTCAAGAGAGATAATATTAATGCTGGATACAAATGTTTTGTGTGGAGCAAATGGACATTGGAATCTTTGTAATGTATAGGACAAAGTGGAGGAGAAATTCAGCTGGTCGGATGCGAGGAGTATGTGGCAGGGGCTTCTAACTATCACGAATTACAAAAAGAAAGCCAGTCACGTCGCTGACACCAATGCCTCCCAACCTGACGAGCAGAACACCTTGAAAGTTACTGAACTGAATGACTACTCACTTCCATCATCATGAAGTGCTTTGAGAGGCTAGTCAAAGACCCAATCCCCTCCTCCCTCCCCGACACACTCGACTCTCTCCAATTCGCTTACTACCCAGACAGATCCATGGATGAAGCAATCGCCATTGCACTGCACACTGCTCTCACCCACCTGGACAAGAGGAATGCATATGTGAGAAGGCTGTTCATCGACTACAGCTCAGCGTTCAATACCATAGTACCCTCTAAGCTCACCACAAAGTTCACAGCCCTGGGACTGAACTCCTCCCTCTGCAACTGGGTCCTGGACTTCCTGACGGGCCACCCCCAGGTGGTGAAGGTAGGCAACATTACCTCCTCAACACAGGGCCCCACAATGGTGTCCTCAGTCCCGTCCTGTACTCCCTGTATACCCACGACTGCGTGGCCTTACACAGTTTCAACTCCATCATCAAGTTTGCTGACGGCCTAGCGTGGCCTCACACAGTTCCAACTCCATCATCAAGTTTGCTGATGGCACAACAGTAGTAGGCCTGATTACTAACAACAACGAGACAGCCTACAGGGAGGAGGTCGGCACTCTGATGGTGTGGTGCCAGGTAAACAACCTCTCCCTCAACGTCAGCAAAACAAAGGAGCTGATTGTGGACTACAGGAGGAACTAGGCTGGGCACGCCCCCATCCTCATCAGCTGGGCCGCCGTGGAGGCGGTCAAAAACTTAAAGTTCCTTGGTTTACACATCTCAGAGGAGCTGAAATGGTCGAAGAAGGCACGGCAGCAAGTCTTTACCTAAGGAGGCTGAAGAAATTTGTCCTGTCCCCGAGGCACTCAACAGTGTTCTACAGGAGCACCATCGAGAGCAATATGTCGGGCTGCATCACAGCCTGGTACGGCAACTCCACCGCCGCTGACCCCAAGGCACTACAGAGGTTGGAACACTCAGCCGAACGCACCATTGCGTGCAAACTGCCTGCCCTTCAGGACACCTACAACCCCAGGTGTCGCAGGAAGGCCAAGAAGATCATCAGGGACCTCAGCCGTCAGAGCCATGACCTGTTCTCCCTGCTTCCATCACTCAGACGCAGGCAGTGATTTATTATTGTTTCATTCACACCTGCACTGTTGGAGCTCTGAGCATATTTCACTATACACTGCAACTACATCTGTGCATGCGACTAAATAACTAATCTAATCTAATGCATAGATAGGCTACACAAAGGTGGAAGGCAAGATGGAGCGACAGAGAAAGAGACAGACAGCAAGTCGCGGATAAACATTCCTAACAATAAAGGGTTGAAATCGAAGGCGAGAAAATAGTGAAGAAGAAAGTGATTACATTTTGTCCTCGAGATGGTTTCACTCCTCCAGTATATATCTTCACAGCAAGGGGTTAGACTGTGGTCAAGTGGTGCAGGAGTAAAGCAGGAGATGCAGAGAAAATCTGGAAAACACAAAATGAGATAAGATTAGATACTGTATCAACCTGGTCCACTTTAGACCATTTCATACATGGGGTCATTCATACCAACCTGATCTCATTCAAACCTGAAGCTAAGGTTAATAGGACAGCCTCAATCTTATCAGGGCAGTCACTACTAAACTTTTATGGAATGGGAATGTATCTAGGATGAAAGCATGGCATGGGTGTTTTTTTTATGCAGCTCCTATTCAACAGGAGCTCCATCAAATAAGTATTTTCAACCCAAATACATCTCTGTACTATTCACATTCTCTGGTACTGCTTGTCCTTTAGCACTTTGAGATTGTTCTTCAACAAAAAAGCATTTTGTACAAATCAAATGTACTATTATTATTAACATTAAAATCACTTTCCTAAAAAATATTGCAGAACCTATACCACCCAATCTGCTGTGCAATCTTTCTATCCGCTACCTTCTCTCTTCAAATTTTAAAATATTTGAAACCGTTCAAGAGACAAATTGTTCTAAGCTTATATCAATGCATTTAATTGAGACCTCCCCGCAGGAGGGCCTGCTCTGGAGATGTCCCCCTGAAAGAGAGGAAAATATAAAAATATAGTGGGGAGAAAGCGGGGAGCATTGGAGGTAAATGGGCCGTGAACTGAACCATCATGTAGCCGCAACGAAGCTCCTTGCAGACTTTATTTCTATGGCCTCATATTGTTGTGCTCCGGGCAGCTGAATGTGCTCTTTGAGAAAAGGCTGCAGCATGAACTTAAAGCAAGTAAATTTCTATCTTTCTGCGCATTAGCTGCCTCATTGCCTTTCAATTGAATCCCAGAGAGCCTGAAGAAAAGAAGGTAAAGGGAGAGAGAGAGAGCAAAAGCTAGAGTGACAGAGAGAGAGAAAGAACAGCTGAAATACAGATGAGAGAAATGTTGAGAAATGCTCTAATTTTGACTCTGATGAACAATATAAAAACGAATGGAGATCTAGATAAATCATTTAAAAACCAGGAGAGGAGACACACACACTCACACACACAGTCTTGTATAACTAACCTTGTGGGGACAAACAATTCAGTCCCATTCAAAATACTTTTTTGCCTAACCCCTAAACCTAAACCTAACCCTAACCCTAACCCTAAAACTAACCCTAGCTCCTAACCCTAATTCTAATCCTAACATGTATTCTAACCTTAACCCCCTAAAAACGTCCCCAGTTGGTCAAACTTCTGGTCCCCACAAGTATAGTTAAACACGTCCACACAAACACACACACACAAAATACATATACATATACACACACACACACACACACAGCATTTGAATTTGAGGGGAGAGAGTAAAGGGTAAGCTGCTTATGGACAATTTGTTAAATTGAACAAGTATCCTGTCAGTTTTAAGTCTATCTTGACACACATGCTCAATTTGAATTTCATTTCAATTTCAATTTAAGGGGGCTTTATTGGCATGGGAAACATATGTTTACATTGCCAAAGAAAGTGAAATAGATCATTAACAAAACTGAAATAAACAATAAAAATGTTTTACAGTAAACATTACAATCACAAAACTTCCAAAAAGAAAAAAGGCATTTCAAATGCCATATCATGTGCAAATAGTTAAAGTACAAAAGGGAAAATAAATAAACATAAATAGGGGTTGTATTTACAATGGTGCCTGTTCTTCACTGGTTGCCCTTTTCTTGTGGTAACAGGTAACAAATCTTTCTGCTGTGATGCCACACTGCGGTATTGCACACAATAGATATGGGAGTATAATAAAATTGGCTTTGTTTTCAAGTTCTTTGTCGGTCTGTGTAATCTGAGGGAAATATGTGTCTCTAATATGGTCATATGTTTTGCAGGTGGTTAGGAAGTGCAGCTTAGTTTCCACCTCATTTTGTGGGCAGTGTGCACATAGCCTGTCTTCTCTTGAGAGCCAGGTCTGCCTACGGTGGCCTTTTTCAATCGCAAGGCTATGCTCACTGCGTTTGTACATAGTCAAAGCTTTCCTTAAGTTTGGGTCAGTCACAGTGGTTAGGTATTCTGCCACTGTGTACGCTCTGTTTAGATCCAAATAGCATTCTAGTTTGCTCAGTTTTTTTGGTAATTCTTCCAATGTGTCAAGTAATTATCTTTTTGTTTTCTCATGATTTGGTTGGGTCTAATTGTGTTGCTGTCCTGGGGCTCTTTGGGGTCTGTTTGTGTTTGTGAACAGAGCCCCAGGACAAACTTGCTTAGGAGACTCTTCTCCAGGTTTATCTCTCTGTAGGTGATGGCTTTGTTATGGAAGGTTTGGGAATCGCTTCCTTTTAGGTGGTTGTAGAATTTAACAGCTCTTTTCTGGATTTTGATCATTAGCGGGTATCGGCCTGATTCTGCTCTGCATTCATTATTTGGTGTTTTACATTGATAATTCTGCATGCAGTCTCAATTTGGTGTTTGTCCCATTTTGTGAATTCCTGGTTGGTGAGCGGACCCCAGACCTCACAACCATATAGGGCAATGGGTTCTATAAATTATTCAAGTATTTTTTATTTATTTTCCTTTTGATGGCATAGAAGGCCCTTCTTGCCTTGTCTCGCAAATCGTTCAAAGCTTTGTGGAAGTTACCTGTGACGCTGATGTTTAGGCCAAATTATGTGTAGTTTTTGTGTGCTCTAGGGCAACAGTTCCTAGATGGAATTTGTATTTGTGGTCCTGGCAACTGGACCTTTTTTGGAACACCATTATTTTTGACTTACTGAAATGTACTGTCAGGGCCCAGGTCTGACAGAAACTGTGCTGCTGTAGGCCCTCATTGGTTGGGGACAGAAGTACCAGATCATCAGCGAACAGTAGGATATTTGACTTCAGATTCTATTATGGTGAGGCCGGGTGCTGCAGACTATTCTAGTGCTCTCGCCAATTCATTGATATGTTTTTTTTTTTTTTTTACCTTGATATGTTGAAGAGGGTGGGGCTTAAGCTGCATCCCTGTCTCACCCCATGGCCATGTGGAAAGAAATGTGTGTGTTTTATGCCAAATTTAACCGCACACTTGTTTTTTGTGTACATGGATTATATAATGTCGTATGTTTTTCCCCAACACCACCATCAATTTGCAGACCCTCATGCCAAATTGAGTCAAAAGCTTTTTTGAAATCAACAAAGCATGAGAAGACTTAGCCTTTGTTTTGGTTTGTTTGTTTGTCAATTAGGGTGTGCAGGGTGAATACGTGGTCTGTCGTATGGTAATTTGGAAAAAAGACAATTTGACATTGACTCACTACATTACTTTCACTGAGGAAATGTAAATCTGCTGTTAATGATAATGCAGAGGATTTTCCCATGGTTGCTGTTGGCGGTAGTTATTGGGGTCAAATTTGGCTCCACTTATGTGGGTCAGTCCTTGGTTCCAAATATTGGGGAAGATGCCAGAGCTTAGGATGACGTTAAAGAGTTTAAGTATAGCCAAATGGAATTTAAGGCCTGTATATTTTATCATTTCATTTAGTATACAATCAACACCACAGGCCGTTTTGGGTTGGAGGGCTTGTATATTGTCCTGTAGTTCATTCGATGTAATTGGAGTCTAGTTGATTCTACGATTTGTATTTGATCATGTATAGGTTTTGCTGTTTGTTCTTTGATATAGAGCCAACAAGATTGGAGAAGTGGTTTATCCATACATCTCTGTTTTAGATAGATAACAAACAACAACACGAAGAGTTTTATCAGGAATCAAGGTAAAACCCAGACGCAGACACGTCGTATTGACAATGGTTTTATATTCCAACAGGGGCAGGCAATAGACAGCTCAAGGCAGGCAGGGGTCAGCAAACCAGAGGTGGGGCAACGGTACCGGACGGCAGGCAGGCTCAGGGTCAGGGTAGGCAGAGTGGTCAGGCAAGGGTCAAAACCAGGAGGGCGAGAAAAAGAGAAACTGGGAAAAGCAGGAGCTGATAACAAAAATGCTGGTTGACTTGACAAACAAGACGAACTGGCAACGGACAAACAGAGAACGCAGGTATAAATACACAGGGGATAACGGGGAAGATGGGCAACATCTGGAGGGGGGTGGAGACAATCACAAGGACAGGTGAAACAGATCAGGGTTTGACAATTTTGTATTTTCCAATTTTCCCAGAAGTGGTTAGAGTCTATGGATTCTTCAATTACATTGAGCTGATTTCTGACGTGCTGTTCCTTCTTTTACCGTAGTGTATTTCTGTATTGTTTCAGTGATTCACCATAGTGAAGGCGTAGGCTCAGGTTTTCTGGGTCTCTATGTTTTTGGTTGGATAGATTTCTCAATTTCTTTCTTAGGTTTTTGCATTCTTCATCAAACCATTTGTCATTGTTGTTAATTTTCTTAGGTTTTCTGCTTTTTAGATTTGATAGGGAAGCTGAGAGATCAAATATACTGTTTAGGTTTTCTACTGCCAAGTTTACACCTTCACTATTACAGTGAGAATTTGTCTAAAAGGGATTGAATTTGCTGTTACCCAATAGTTTTTTGGTAGGTTTCCACATTACTTTCCTTCCATCTATTGCATTTCTTAATATTATTCAGTTCCTTTGGCTTTGATGCCTCATGATTGAGTATTGCTGTGATTTTGCTGCGATCTCAGTGGGCTGACTCTAAACGCTCCGAGAGACTCTGGGTTGAGATCAGTGATAAAGTAGTCTACAGTACTACTGCCAAGAGATGAGCTATAGGTGTACCTACTGTAGGAGTCCCCCCTAAGCCTACCATTGACCATATGTACCATATGTACATACCCAGCGTGCGACAGAGCTGCAGGAGTTGTGACTCGTTTTTGTTGGTTATGTTGTCTAAGTTGTGCCTAGGGGGGCATATGGGGGAGGGAATGCTGTCACCTCCAGGTAGGTGTTTGTCCCCCTGTGTGCTGAGGGTGTCAGGTTCTTGTCCAGTTCTAGTAGGTCACCACAAACTAGTACATATCCCTGGGCCTGGAAATGATTGATTTCCCCCTCCAGGATGGAGAAGCTGTCTTCATTAAAGTATGGGGATTCTAGTGGGGGGATATAGGTAGCACACAGGAGGATATTTTTCTCTGTTACAGCATCTGGTACATGCCATTGGCTTGGGCTGGTGTAAGAGTGGGAATGTGTAAGAATGTGTCGGAGGAAACACTGTATATCTGGCGACCATGTCAGCATGCACTGCGCCCGGCCTGCCACAGGAGTTGCTAATGCCTGTTTGCCTGCTCACGGCCTGGGTGTATGTGTGACATTCATGTGAGGGCACTCTTTGCGGGAGTGGGGGCATGCGTTGGGCAGGAGGGTCATAGGTCTGATCTGAGGGGGCCTATTTGGGGTGTGGGCATGGTTGGTTTGGGGGGGGGGGGGGTATTGGTCATATGTTCATACAAACACACACACAGCCAGTAGTCTCTTTCTGTCAGATTAAGTCCTCTCTTCCTTAACAGATTTTATAGATGTCCGCGACTTGCGGTCTGCGAGTCTGCGTGAAGTCCAGCTCTTTTCCTTAAACATGTGGTAAATTGAGTCAAAGCTCTCTCTCACACACATCTATACACACGCTCTCTCCTCTCTTTTCTCTCTTCTGTCCTCTCGCTCTCTCACTAACACATACACACAATCATGCATTTACATTTACAGTATTTCTCAGGGCCATGTGCACGTCCCTTTCCCTGTCAGCGACATGTCTATCAGCCCATAACAAAAACAATGGAACTACATTCAGCTTGGTTTGATTTACTCCCTTAACCCTGCTACCTATTCTTCCTACTCTGGCCCTCCCTCTCTTCTCCTAAAGAACAACCACAGGTTGGCCTTATGATCAAAGAAGCCCCTTTGATCATAAGGCTGTCGTTAAGACTAGTTGGACGTGTGTTACTGGTCCACAGGTCTGTGGCCAGTCAAATGGAAAGTAAGAGAGGAAGTGTGGAGTTTATCTCCGTTTTCCAATCTGTTAAACAGAAGTCATCTCCCACTGTGCAAAAACTGGTTGAATCAACGTTGTTTCTCATCCAAGCACTGTTTCTATGTGATGACGTTGAATCAACTTGGGAAACGGATTGGATTTGCAAAAAGTCATCAACGTAAGGGAATTTCACCCAACTTTGAACTTAAATCCAATGGCGTGGTGAAATGTGTATTTTATTTCACGTTTATTTCACATTAGTTGACAACTCAACCAAATGTAAATCAAAACTAGATTTTGAACTGCGCCCAGTGGCCTGATAAAAATGAGAAATAGCATGGCAAGCGATCACTAAACACATTGTTTTCGACTGAAATATGATGGTTAACTCTAGCCCTCTTCCTCCCTCTGGTTTATTCCTATCACACAATTAAAGAAGTTGAGTTTGAGGCAACCCCATTGAGGTATCGTTTTAGGGAGAAAAAAATGTAAGGATGAATGTCATGGTCGTTTGTAGAGACGGTCCAAAACGCAGCGCGATATGAGTTCCACATACTTTATTATTAGTGAAACTTAACAAAACAAAACAATAAACAATAAACGAACAAACCGTGACTACAGCGGTGCAATGTGCACTAACTCAAAACAATATCCCATAACACACAGGTGGAAAAATGCTACTTAAGTATGATCCCCAATTAGAGACAACGATAGCCAGCTGCCTCTAATTGGGAATCATACCAAAACACCAACATAGAAAAAACAAACTAGAACCCCACATAGAAAATAAAGGCTTTCTATGGTCAGGACATGACAGTACCCCCCCCCCCCCAAAAAAGTGCAGAATCCGACCGCAAAACCTGAAACAAAAAGGGGGGGTTAGGGGGGGTGTCTAGTGTCGGCTCTGGTGCGGGGCGAAGTACCTGCTCATCCGCCAGCATCGGGGGCGGCTCTGGTGTGGGACGAAGAACCCGCTCAGCTCTCGGATCCACCATCTTTGGTGGTGGCTCTGGTGCGGGCCGAAGAACCCACTCATCCCGTGGATCCAGCCATGGACCCAGGCTGAACACTGTACCTGGACTGGACCTCGGTGCAGAAGAAGACTCCTGCCATGGAGCGGGACTGGACGCCATGTCTAGCCTGGACATCGGGGCAGAGAAGGGCTCCTGCCATGGAGCTGGACCGGACGCCGTGTTCGGACTGGACATCGGCGCAGAGGAAGGCTCCTGCCTTGGAGCTGGACTGGACGCCGTGCTCGGACTGGGCATCGGCGCAGGGGAAAGCTCCGGCCATGGAGCTGGAGGTTCCGGACCGTGGACAGTCTCAGGAGGTTTCCTTACCGTGGACCGTCTCAGGAGGTTCCGGACCGTGGACCGCCTCAGGAGGTTCCGGACCGTGGACAGTCTCAGGAGGTTCCGGACCGTGGACCGTCTCAGGAGGTTCCGGACCGTGGACCGCCTCAGGAGGTTCCGGACCGTGGACCGCCTCAGGAGGTTCCGGACCGTGGACTGCCTCTGGAGGTTCCGGACCGTGGACCGCCTCTGGAGGTTCCGGACCGTGGACCGTCTCAGGAGGTTCCGGACTGGGAATCTTCTCCGGAAGCTCTGGACTGGGAATCGTCGCCGGAAGCTCTGGACTGGGAACCGTCGCCGGAAGCTCTGGACTGGGAACCGTCGCCTGAAGCTCTGGACTGGGAACCGTCGCCTGAAGCTCTGGACTGGGGACCGTCGCCTGAAGCACTGGACTGGGGACCGTCGCCTGAAGCACTGGACTGGGGACCGTCGCCTGAAGCTCTGGACTGGGGAGGCGCACTGGAGGCCTGATGCGTGGGGCCGGCACAGGTGGCCCAGGACTGGTGACACGCACCTCAGGGCGAGTGCGAGGAGCAGGCACAGGACGTACCGGACTGGGAAGGTGCACTTGAGGGAGAGTGCGAGGAGCAGGCACAGGACGTACCTGACTGGGAAGGCGCACTTGAGGGAGAGTGCGAGGAGGAGGCACAGGACGTACTGGGTTGTGGAGGCGTACTGGAGACCTGGTGCACATAGCCGGCATCAATGGTACCGGAACTTTAACACACTTCGCATGGCAAGTGCGAGGAGCTGGCACAGGACGTACTGGGCTATGAAGGCGCACTGGAGACCTGGTGCGTATAGCTGGCATCAATAGTACCGGAACTTTAACACACTTTTCACGGTGAGTGCGAGCAGCTGGCACAGGACATACTGGGCTGTGAAGGCGCACTGGAGACCTGGTGCGAATAGCCGGCATCAATAGTACCGGAACTTTAACACATTTCGCATGGTGAGGACGAGGAGTTGGCACAGAACGTACCGGGCTGTGAAGGCGCACTGGAGACTTGGTGCGTAGAGCTGGCACATATGGTGCCGGGCTGAGAAAACGCTTTTCAACGTGCCTGCACTGCAGCATACTCCTTTCCACAACCTCTCTCCGGTATCTCTCAATACCTTCCTCCATCGACTCCCACACAGGCTCTGGCTCACTCCCTGATTCCACCGACCACCCCTTGTGCTCCCCCAAAAACTCTTGGGGTTGTCCTTGGGCTTTCTGTGGCCGCGAACCCCGGCGTCGTCGCTGTCCTCCCTTCTCTCCCTGCGTCTGCTTCCACGGAAGGCTTTCGTCTCCAGCCATAATTTCCTCCCAAGTCCAGAATGTCTTCTCCTCCTGGGCACGCTGCTTGGTCCTGTTTTGATGGGATATTCTGTCATGGTCGTTTGTAGAGACGGACCAAAACGCAGTGCGATATGAGTTCCACATACTTTATTATTAGTGAAACTTAACAAAACAATTAACAATTAACAAACAAACCGTGACTAAAGAGGTGCAATGTGCACTAACTCAAAACAATATCCCATAACAGACAGATGGAAAAATGCTACTTAAGTATGATCCCCAATTAGAGACAACGATAGCCAGCTGCCTCTAATTGGAAATCATACCAAAACACCAACATAGAAAAAACAAACTAGAATAAACCCCTAGTCACGTCCTGACCTACTCTACTATAGAAAATAAAGGCTTTCTATGGTCAGGACGTGACAATGAAATTAACAAACATTGGAAGCCTGATAATGAAAATGTAGGCCTATGGCTATTATCATTTGGGTTGTATTGGCCAGACAGCTATTTGATGTAAACTCTGAAGACACACAGCTGATTGAGACACAGAACGAGTGAAAAAACCTCCATCAAAGACATCTTGATACTTATTGCCCCTGTTCCCATTCAAAACCATGACAACCCCATCGAGGTCCCTACTAAACCCTTCCATGGCGACCTCATACTGACTTTGTAGCTTACAGTTAGTTATTGGTGGTGACACTTGGGTGTCACAGGGAAAAGTGTCCCCCACACATGGCACCCTGCGGGCAGGACTGTCCGACAACAATGGATCCTGCAGAGCTGGCATACACAGGGGCCGCGCTGGGGCTGACCATCCTGCCCCTGACTCTAGCTCCCATGAAATTGGAAATTAGTAGGGCTGTTCCCAATGACAAGTCAGTGTCTGTGTGTCCTCAGCTCTTCCCAGGCCCGGGCTGTAGGGCCACAGCAGGGCCACAGAGGGAAAGGCCGCCTCATATGAGGATTTGAAGGGTGACCCTGCAGCCTTTTGTAAAACCTTTGACCCAATTGACTGACTGATGTGCCCGGATTCCACTTTGAGCTTCTAGACAGAGCGTGTGTGTCCATCTCTGGGAAAAGAGTTGGGGAATAAAGCCCATATGCAGAAGGAGCTAAACCCCACAAACAATGGCTGCATGCTTCCCAAATGGCACCCTATTCGCTTTATTGTGGACTTCTTTTGACCAGGGTCCATTGGGGCTTCTTTTGACCAGGGCCCAATCTCTTCCTGGTTCCTGGTGGCGCTGCTCTGCTTGTGCCCCTGACACCTGTGCTGCTGTATTGTTTGTTTATAAAGCAGTACTGTGTGTCTAAGACCATTTCCTCTGAGGGACATTAAAGTTCATACTATGCTATCCTATTTGGAAAGCATACCATGGCAATGTGGGAAACGGTCTTCATCTAAGGGCTTTTTAAGTAGCCTATTATTCAGAATATCTGTCCTAAAATTTTTTGAACCTTGTACAGATTCAGAACAACATAAGTTGTGGCTTATATCTTGAAAAACAGTAAAACTGAAAGCCTACGACAAAAACCCAATTAATGCACTCTCTTTCAGTCAAACTGAAACTTTATTCAGTTGGCTTACCACCGTCACGCTTTGACACTTTCTTCATCCGAGTATGAGTGTAATAAATAAGTGCTTAAAATGTAGATCACAATAGGAGTACCTTGGTTTTGTTGTTGAAGGCTTTCAGGTTTACGTTTTTTTTAAGAGCCACAACTAATGTTGTTCTCTGTCTTTTCAGACCCTTGAATCGAATGAGCACCCTTTGGATATATTGTATATAAGCCAAGCAGTGCTTCTTTTTCTCTCTCTTCTGAACCTTTCTTCACTTCACTATACTACATAGGATTTGTATAGCACTTTTCTCAGACCCTAAGTGTCACTACACCACCTGCATGCATGTGTTCAGCAAGGTGGTAAAAATAGGCTACTGTCTGTCAACGTTGAGCTCTGTGTTTTGGATCTTCAAGGGGGAGGGGAAGGGGTGGACAAACTTGTCTTGAATATTAGTGTTCACTTTATCAAGTATATGGTAGGGACACACTTGAACATTCACATTACATGATGACTCCTGCTTTCTTTCCACAATGTCCCCACAGTGAGAAATAGTATCCTCATTGTTTGTTTACAAAGTATTCTTCCTTTGCAGAGACATATGTCTTCATGATGCCCTGAGGTGCTTCTGAGTTCCAGGAAGGAGGGAACAAAATGAAAGCAAAAGGGGACAGGCAAAGGATACAAACAGAATGTATCAGTGCTATGTCATCTTGTTATTACCACTCCATTATACTAGCATTAGGAGAAAACAGGCTAATAGCTGAGGGGTCAGTCCTCTCACATGTGATGTTAGATTCCAGTGAAATATGAAAGTGTTTCAAGTAAACCTTCAAAGTGTAAAATGACATTTGCTTTATTTAAAAAACAGATGTAGAAGGTGGTTTGTATTTGAAGATGCCTGGGAAAGAAATACATCACTTTAGATTGCACCTAAAGCACTCATTGCACTAAATCGTCACCCACAAAGAAAGGTCTTCATTCAATGAGCCTATCATCTTGTTAAAAACTACATTAGATATAGTTACGTTTATTTTCTTCACCAATTGATTAAAAAAAATGTCTTCACAATCATAGAAGCAAATATTAAGACCCCATAATGGTAAGGTCAATAGAGACAGGTTGCTCCACACAGAAAAATATTGGTGAAAGTGTTATTGTGGTTAAAATCAATACTACGCCTTTAGAATATAAATGATAAATGTGTAAGTCTCAATCGAAAACAGTACTTATATCCACTATGAGAATTAGGTTAGAAAGACTCTGAAATCATGATAATCATGACTCATACACTGGGAAAGACAAATGTGTTAGATGTAAATGCAGAGGAACAAGAAAAGGTAAAGATAACAGTGCAGCAATAGTCCACTTGAAATATCCTCATATCAGTAAGATTGGGGTAGTAGATTTAGACTATGACACTGTTGACAAAAAACTTAATGTTCAAAACTTAATGTATTAACTTTCTTGTTATTTGGAATATTTGTGTTCCTTACTATAACTGCAAATTAACGTGAATCCTAGGAGTAGTAAACCATAGAACTAGAATGCAATTATATTTCTATGTAGTAAACTACAGTGGGCCTACTAAGGAGTCAATCTGGGCTCCAAATAACAAAACGTAAGTGCCCTCTGGTGACCGAGATGGGGTATAGACTCTATTGGAAGCCTCCATTAGACTAATTGTTAAAAAGTAATTCATCAAGTTTATCCACTAACTTGGATATTAGACAAAAATAGATATTCTATTGTGTTTTAATTTGATCATATTGTTGTCACATAAATTATTGTAGTCAGAACTTGGTAGTGCAAACTCTGCATGTCAGGCAAGCTAAATCGATCCCACCTCAAGTATTTCAAATATTTTAAATATGTATTGGACCCAGGTCTGATTGTAGTAAACTACTATAAGTCCATACAGTTAGTTATGCACAGGATTATGACAACTAGTTTTCATCAATGACTTCAAAGATCACCAATATAGCAATACTCTTCCACCTGATCAACCTGAAACCATGGAAACCCAATGACAGTGGGCTATTTACGTGTACAATTAGTTTTACATGATTATTGGGCACAAACCCTAATATTGTATAACGACCAGTAAACACCCCTAAATGTCTTACATTAACCGGTGATGATTTATAGAATTTAATCCACTTGCTCTAAGTGATGAGAAGAGATAAAATGAGAGGTCAGTCTGGTGCATGTTGCCAGATAATAAGGGAAATGGTTTTAATATGGCAATTGTTAAATCACATTTCCCCCTCTCATGTTAAACACAAAATACCTTGTTTAAATACTTTCTAGGGCCACTGATGCCATAAATATGTGGGGGACAAAAGCACATGCGTTGTACGAGGAATTTAAGGTCACTCACCTCCCACTAAGACAACATTGCACCTGTATGTATGTATGTGAAGGCGGCACCATTCGTTCAAACAAACTTTTCAGGTGCTTTTCGCTTTTTGCAGTGAACTTTGACAACAGCGTTAAGACAAGAAAATTTTGCTTGTAATCTTTAAGTTACAGAACCAAAGTAGATAATCATAGCTTTTGTTAGAAACATAATAACTGATTCTTTTAGAAACATATGTAACACATAAATGCAAATGGGAGGCAGAAGACCCTTGCTATGGCTGCAGAGATGCAAAGAGGAGACGTTGCTTTTTGGGCTTTTCCTTCATCTCGCTGGTGGTAGCATCTGCGGCTATCTGGTTACCTGTGGTTACCTGTCAAAAGATACTGTCATCAGGAATTTGCTTACAGGGTCTGAGAAGTTCTGCTGGCCCATCTTGTCGAGGCCAGATGTGATGCGCTCACGGAGCAGAGCAAGGTATTCAGCCTCCTAGCCTGGAGAACCATCGATGGAGCTGTCATAACTAGAGGTGAGACTAAAGCAAAAGCTCATGCTGCTGAGAGTTTGTTGATTCTGTCGTCCTGGGGGTGGATCGTCCTTAGAGGTGGGCTCCTCATCCAGGTTGTGAGCCCAAGAGTTAATACAGGCTCGAAACAAAGTTGACACAGAGTTCTCAGATGTCTCCGAAGTTGTGCCTGAACTTCTACTGGCCTTTAACAAACCAGCAGAGTCATAATCATAACGTATCTAGGATTCCATCCTAGTTACCTCAAGGCTTTGTGTAATGTCAAGAGGTTCCACTGGCCTTTGCCAATCTAGCAGAGCTTATCTCATACTACTTGGGCGGGATGGCTGAGCGTCCACAGGCCTTTGCCAAGCCAGTGGTGTCTTCAGCGTTCACCCCAGTGATGTCAACTCTAAACCCTTGTTCCAGGAGCCTCTTAGTGGGGTCTACATCACTTCCCACGGTGCAAGAGCTTCCACTTCCAAAGCTCTTCATGCTAGCATGGTCAAACATACTCCCAGGACAGGATTACCTAATGGGCACGCAGGGCAGATTCCCCGGGGCCCCGATTATTTGGGGTTGTGTTTCTTGCAGCCTCATGGCAAAATGTGTAGAATAGCAGGAAATTAGCTTTAAAACGGCAACATTTTCTTTCAGCCTCATGGCAAAATGTAAATAATAGCATGAGATGAGCTATAACACAGCACAGTCATCCTCTCTGACCAATGGCAAAAAGTGTGAAATTATAGGAAAGTAGCTTTAAAACTGCAACATTTTCTATTAGCCTCATGACAAAATGTGAAAATAGCATTATAAATGCAAGTAGTTAGCTGTTTCCCCCCCCAAAATGATGTTTTCCAAAAACAAAACAAAACTCGGTTTGAGGTTGGAGCCCCAGAATTTCAGATGGAGGTCGGTGCCCGGGGGCCCTGCATGCGGTAGTCGGGCCCTTCATGCTCCTGCAGCCAACATGGTCAGGGATGCCATGACTTGAGCCATGCTGTTGATGGCAGACTCACTATGGCAACGTGCATGTGTATGTTTGACTCCACGCATAGCGACAGTCTGTTGGTGGCAGTGTCTACAATGTCGTTCATGACATCCTCGTTGCTGAAAACATTGCTCATATCCTAACCAAATGTGGCTGCAATACCCATCTCACATTGCAGGTATTTCCTGATGTCAGTGAACAGGGTCATAGGGCGCTGGAGGTGGCTGTCCATCATCTCCGTAGAGGGGGACTCGTCAAAAGTTAAACGTCCCAGGACCCCCTAGACAATGTCCTTAAGGGTCTCTGGGTTCATGACCATTGGCCTCTGGGTATTTATTGTGGAGACATTTTCTCATTGATTATCTGACCTGGCTGGATGGAAGGATTAGTCTCCAAGTCTTCCTGTGTGGCCTCCTGTAGTGAAGTAGACAGAGAACAGCGAGGAGAGTGTTCCAATCAGCGCTGGTCTCACGCCAAAAGATGTGGAAACCTGTAGGAGTAAATGAGATGTATAGGACAGCATATAGATGTATAAAATGGCTGAACATTAAAAATAGATCACAGTAATGAAAGGGAGACACATGGTCTGCTGACCTGACACTAATGAAAGGGAGAGAACACATGGTCTGCTGACCTGACACTAATGATAAAGAGATTCATAGTCAGCTGCTTCTAAACAGAGGTTTATAAGACAGAATCTGCTGATTCCAATAAAGGCAAACAAAACAAAGAGTACATTGACACATTATGCTGACACACTAAAGATAGAGGGATCCATAGTCAGCTGCTTCTAAAAAGAAGGCCTATAGGGCTGAATCTGCTGATTCCAATAAAGGCAAACAAAACAAAGAGTACATTGACACATTATGCTGACACACTAAAGATAGAGGGATCCATAGTCAGCTGCTTCTAAAAAGAAGGCCTATAAGGCAGAATCTGCTGATTCCAATGGGGGCAAAGTGCATTGACACATTGATGAAAGCAAGAGACACAGAATCTGCTGACACACTAGGATGGAGGGTCCGGCCACCATTGTAGTCTAGCTGAGAGCAGATATGAGCGTTATTGGGCGTGAACAAGTAGGAGGCTTGAACTAAAAGATAATGGTGGTGAAAGACTTAAGAAAAGAAAGGTCATTTGCATAAGGGATGGACATAGTGCTATGTGTGTATAAATATAGGAGCTAAGGCTCTGGGAAAGGGGGGGTGTTCCGCGGTGTGTGTGCCGCGGGGTGTGTTCCGCGGACATTCCAGATTGTGATACAATTTGTATTAAAAATCTTATTTGAGTTCACAAAGTTCTTGTAAGAGTTATATTTGAAGTGATTTTCTACGACATAATTGGCGAGCTTGCCAGGAGTGACAGGGACGGAGATGTTCTTGGCTGACGGGTTCTTTGGACAATCTAAACAAACAGAGGTGGCCACCCAACTATATACGGTAAGCAAGTTCTTACAATAGTTGAAATGTTTGTGTAGATTGCTTCAGAGTCCTGTCTCAGCGGGAGGAATGTCATGTAGGTCTCTCTCTCAAATTTCCTAAAAACGATAAAAACGAAAAGAACTTTTGAATTCAAATAAATGTGCATGCATGTGTGAGTTTGGGTTTTGTATGAATGCGCATGTCTAGTGTTTGAGTGAACTGGAACTGTGAACTTTGCTTGTGTCGGGTGTTTGGCTGGGGGGAGCGGGCATTTGTTCTGGTTGGACTGCTCGAGACAGGTTCATGTGTCTGGTTTGATTGGGGGAGTTGTTCCGTCTGATTCTGCTTGGCCGGGTTCGACCGTATCAGGATCTGTTTTGGGATGTGCGTAAACACACCTCAGTCAACCTGAGCGGGCGACTCGTGTCGGGTGTGTGTGATTCGGACTGCCCCTCTCGTCGGACCATTCATTTTGAGCAGCCTTGTGTGGGCTGATCGGCGCAACTGTTTGTACTCTCTAGTTGAGCGGCTGGGCTCAGGCGCAGGGCTACAACTAGTAGCTGATACAGTCAAAGCATAAATCAGTAGGTTGTAGGAAAAACGTTGGCCCGATTGTGCGACGTTCAACTGCAAAAGTAGCTTATACAGTCAAAGCATAAATCAGTAGGTTGTAGGAAAACGTTGGCCCGATTGTGCGACGTTCAACTGCAAAAGTAGCTTATACGGTCAAAGCATAAATCAGTAGGTTGTAGGAAAACGTTAGCCCGATTGTGCGGCGTTCAACTGCAAAAGTAGCTTATACGGTCAAAGCATAAATCAGTAGGTTGTAGGAAAACGTTAGCCCGATTGTGCGGCGTTCAACTGCAAAAGTAACTTATACGGTCAAAGCATAAATCAGTAGGTTGTAGGAAAACGTTGGCCCGATTGTGCGGCGTTCAACTGCAAAAGTAACTTATACGGTCAAAACATAAATCAGTAGTTAAATAAATATTCATAGTTTCCGCTCTGAAAGGAGGACTGTATGAGTGAAGTAGTAGGTGCAGGAAAAACGTTGGCCCGATTGTGCGGCGTTCAAATGCAAAAGAAATCCTGCGAATAAAAAACCGCTCTGTCTAGCTACCAGGGTTTGGTAATTCAGTGGGTCACGCTACAATACTACTCTAATAATAGAAGAGAAGATAAGTATTGGGGGTTGAATAGGATATGAGGACAAGCTGATCCGATTAGACAGTAGTCTCGTCATATTGTAGAAGTCTAGGCTTATGTAGGAGGAAGTGAATTAAGTCAATGAAGAAAGACTGAGTTGTTTTGAGGTAAAAACAAAGGGATTGAATGAACGGATGAAACATAAAAGGATGAATGAAAATGTTGTAAGAAATGAGTGGATCTGTGTAAAGATAGAACATTAGGAAGAAAGATAGGACAGGTTGTGTGCGTGTAGGCAGAGCGTCCTGAAGAGGGTGCGCGCAGCCTTCCTGTGACAGAGTAGAACGTAAAGAAAGGGTGCCTCTAAATACTAAGATAGAGGGAACGAAATTAAGAAACATCGAAGTAAAATAAGTTGTAATCAAGGATAAAAACACTGATGTGATAAAGTAATAAGCGACCATAGTAGAATTACTAAAAACGGTGTCAAAACAAATAATAAATAAAAATACTTAAAAAGGCGTTAACCGAATAGTATAAATACGGATAGAAAAGTGTGTAACAAAACAGAAAGTAGAATCGTTGATAAAATGAAATTGTACTATAAAGTTAAAAACGAATCTAGGTTAGTTAAGATAAATAGTGATAAATAGTGAAATTCAGGACAGATTAAGGATTCACGAACGGTGTAACAAAGGAAGAGGAAAAAACGGGCCGTCGATCACTCTGTGTCTACAGAAGCTACGGTCTAAAAATAGCCTGAAGGACAGAGACCAGAATATGAGAGGTTGGTTTCACTAAAACCGTGAATCAGGAATTAAACAGTAAAATGGGATAAAAGACAATGAAACAATAAGAATATAGAGAAGAGGTAAGAAAGTATAGACAAAATAAATAACTAAAGGTAAAAGTAAGACGTTAGATAGAGATCTTAATGGAACGGGCAGTGGACCTGTGTGGCTCAGTTGGTAGAGCATGGTGCTTACAAACGCCTGGGTTGAGGGTTCAATTCCCACGGGGGGACCAGGATGAATATGTATGAACTTTCCAATTTGTAAGTCGCTCTGGATAAGAGAGTCTGCTAAATGACTTAAATGTAATGTAAATGTAATCATAAAATTGATTAGAGCTATAAGAATAGAATAAACCAAACGGATAAAATGAATTAATAATGATATCCGTAAAGGGAAAAACACAGTGATATTTGAAGTACTGTACTAGAATAAGACATTAAGTCTTCTGTAGTATTCAGAAATAATGTCTGTACTATAAAGAGTAGGCTTTGATAAGAGAAATTAAGTGATGTGACAAATGAATTATTAATTGGAAAGGAGATTAGCTCTACCTCGGAAAAATAATAAATAAAAGGTGTATAATACATGGGAGTATTTAGGAAAATAAATAAATAAATAGTGGCATGAAAACAAAAGGATTGTTTCACCATAGCATTGAGGGATTTTTTAAAAGAAAGCCATGGATTCACTAAAAGACGCGCACATTAGTTCTACCGAATTCGGATTGAATATGAAAAAACTGGATAATGGGGGACGCCATTACCCGGTAACATTCTATCATCAGCGAATACATTACTATAAAAGACAAATGTGGTTCCACTCGTCCTCGCAGACGTGCGGGTGATTAGTGGAACTATTGCCAATATCTAAAAACGAATTAGAAAATAGCTCCCTGTTTTGAATATGGTTATAGCGAAAATTAGTGTAAGGTGACACTAGAACTTAGTGCGGTAGCAGGAAATGCCGATATACGAGAGTTTATTTCCTTGTCAAAATAACAAACAACTAATCGGTTTGAGGTTAGTGTGTATGGAATTTTTACTTGGCGGTGTATTGTCTCTGAGCGAACAATGAGTGGTTCATGGAGATTACAGTTTATATGTGGTCAAGAAGAAGTATTTGATCACGTTTGACTCGACATATAGTAGAGTACAGATGGAATTTTAATTGTTAGACATTCTATACTGTCATTCTCTGAAAACTGTTAAGACGTTTATGGAATAAAAACTATTTGCTGATTCAAAGGTAACATTGTGAATATTAATGATATGTATACTTTCTTTTCCAGGAACAAAAAAGGGTTTAGTCTTCTCTGGTCAAAATATCATTGGAGTCTGCATTACTGTGGAAAGCAGTTAATTAAAGTCAGACGCTTTAAAAATAAAAATATCTGGATAAGGCTAATAAATGGAGTTCTGGATAAGTGAGTCCAGTCCCTGTGTGCTATTGGCTATGGTTTACTAGTGAGTGCACCATGTACTGGGAATGAATATACATTAGTAGATTTATTGGAAGGGCTTTTTCCACTTCAGTTTCAATTTGGGTATGCAGAAGGATGGAAATGTTTAAAAAAAAATGTATTTAAGTTGTTCCTAAAGACAGGGGAGTGGAAACATGTTAATGGTGTCAAAATGCCCTGAATCCTAAGAATTTCCTGTGAAAGACTGATCACCTTTTACTAGAAATTGTTGGAACAGGTGGGATTTACTTATAAAATGTATAAACGACACCAGACTCTATTCAAACTGTATAATTACTTTGAAAATCTATTATGTCCCTGGGAAAATTATGAAGAGTTGTACCCTTGAATTGAATAAGTTATTCGGAATAGGTTTATTTTTGTTTTTTTGATATAACATGTGTTCATAGGTAAAATTATCAGTTCCCTGGGGTTCTGGTCTTTGGGTAAATACACAAATGTGCTTTGTTCATTCTGCATATAAAAAGTGATGTACGTTACTCCAAAGGGTTTATTGGAGTGTGGGTTTCTGTGTGGGTTTTGTTGATGGATACATCATCTGTGGTTCATCTGGGAGATCACCAGTAGAATAAGGGAGTTGTCATAAAAGGTGACGTCAGAATGCTTTAAGGCATGGGAGAGAATATCACCACAAGTGGGTGTGGAGCTCATACCCACTCTAATCGACTGAATAGTGAGGGACAACTGTGTCTGATGACCTGTGAACTGTATCAAATAATAGACATGTTGAAATGATATGGGCCAGGGTGAATTATGAATTAAAGGAATTGGGGTACTGACCTTTTATTACCAGGCCACTCATGAGAGGAAAACTGAGACAAAAGGGCTATTGGGAAAATAGATAATACTGGTAATAAAAGTGTTTAGTATAAATGTTAATTATTAAAGGGATGATGTGTATTGTATTGATATGGTCAAGTTTGAGTTAAAGTACACACTAAGGATTGTTATCCTGAATATTGGGTTGGAAAATGTATAAAATAAAAAATATAACTGTTTAGTTATTTGGATATAGAACTGTTTAACGTTAATAGGCTTAGGGAAGCTCTGGAAAATACTCCTGAGACAAGGTGGTTGACATAACTTACAGAATTTTAGATTAAAGGTTTTTTGTTTCTTTCGTTTTATAATGTCATTGGAATTGGGATGATAAAATGTAATGTTCAATTGAATAAATAGGTAGTCTGTTGTGCGAAGATACCCATGAATGAAGAAGAAAGAGACCAACAATAACATTGGCATAGAATGAAACGGATGGACGTTTTCCATTACATTACAAATAGTGGTAATATTGCAAATGTGCAATTATTATTATTATTTTTTATTTATTTTTTCTCTTTTTCTCGTTTGGTCAATTTATTTTTGTTTTGAGGAACATAAGGTTGTGTATATGTTCCTGAGGAGGGACTGATATAAATGATATATAAATTGACTTAAGGATGTTTTAAGTATGTATCAAACAATGGCAGTTATGGGTTAGGGGACTCATAAAAGAAGGTAATGGTAGTGAAGGGGTGTTATTTCTAGAAAATATGTATAAAAATAGAGATAATTCATAGAAAAGGAAAGACAGCTGGCTGTGTAAAATATAGGGACAATTCTAAAGTAAATAGAACAATTCACATACTTAAATTATGGTAAAAATAATAAGAGGTGGCATTTTGAACATTAGAGCAAAAGTTTAAGAAACTTATGACATAGTTTTGTTAGGATTGGATATTAATCCAACTGGAAAACGCTTGAATGATTATATGTTATTTTACAGCAGTTGCTGTAGGGACAATCATTTGACTATCATTATGAATATTTCTGTGGCAGGAGGCCAGGTATTTGAGGCAGAATGGTTACATAGGGCTGTTATTAAAAATTAAGATTTAGTGATCTTGCTATAAGAAGGAAGTCTGTTGTCAGGGAATAACCCATGTGTTAGTGTGTATGTCCTCAGGAAAAAACAGCCAGAAATGGAAGGGCTTGGGCTGCATTCTGGAGATTGAGTGTACATCAAGATACACCAGGCTGGTGGTATACTTCTTACAACACTGCAGTGGTAAAATTCTTCATGTCTCTCTTTGGTGGGTGCATAAGTCTCACGAGAAGTAAGGTCCAGCTGAATAATGGGTGAGCTTGAAAACACCATGACAGAGGATGTGGAATCAGAGAGAGAAAGAGAGAGAGATTAGATTCCACTATAGACATACTGGGTTGAGTTTGGAGGCTACTTGTTTTATTTTTAATACATCATGTTAAAGAGAATGGATGATAGGATATTATACTCTAAACAAACATGTTAAAGGGATTGATATGAAAGCATATACAGTGTTGAATTAATTCAAGAAGAGAGAATGTTAATTGTAGGTTATGCACATGATTATCAGTTGAAATGGAGTAGATGGGAAACTAAGTAAAAATGACATGATTTGGGAACACCTCTCAGAACCTGTGGCCGAAAGGGGAAGACTGGGTGGAAGCATGAGGAAGCTTTTTAGGGCTTTTATTTTTGTGGAGTCCAGCAGAAAAGTATCCTGGAGGCATAGAGTCAGGTAAAGAGAGAGTGGGAATTGTCATGGTCTCAGATTTCAGTTTGCATGAATATATTGCATGAATATATTTATGCATAACACATAACATTGTCAATGCTGTTATGTTTTGTCTGTTGTTTTCCAAGTCTTATGTCTAGGAAAACAGAAGGAGAGGGGTTCGCCAGCTTCAGCTGGAATGTCAGTTTATTGTGTGATGAGTGATGGAAGTAAGAGGATGTATGGTGCAATCATAGAACAGAGGCCATAAGTCTCTAAGTATGAATGCCTTACAGAAAGTAGGCAGAAACCTGAACTAGGACGAGAGGTTCTGCGTCTGATGATCCAAGGGGACCAGAAGGACCTCTCCCAGTGATACCAGGAGATCTAGTCCACGTTCGAGTGTTCCGGAGGAAGTGGGATCAACCGAGGAGAGAAGGACCCTATGAGGTGGGCAAAGCAACAAGAACGGCCGTCCAAGTGAAAGGAAGCCAGACGTGGTACCATCTGAACCACTGCAGCTGAGTCCCAACAGAGAGAAGGATACAACCACATAGAGATGAGGACACAGAGGATGCTGATTCACCAGGAGGGAGCCCGGAGGGAGCAGGAGCAGCGGAAACGATTGAGACGCCAGGGAGGAGCCAAGAAAACAGCAAATGAAGTGAAAGTCAAAATACGACAAGTGCACTGACTAATGCACCCATAAGAGGAGGAGAGGCCTCACAAGGAACAGAATGAGAAGATCTTTTCTCTAAAAATTGAAACCTTCCAGATGGAAGTTAAGTCCGGCCTGAGGAGGGAGCCTCAGGTGAAGAAAGAGGAGGAAAAGTCCTGCAAGCTGAAGAAAATGGGGATTTCCTCACAATTGACTTTTAAACTTTTGAATGGTCTCCTTTACAGACAATTGAAGTTAGAACAACAAAAGAATAATGACATTGACATAACAGAAGTAACAGTGAATGCTAGTATAGAAACAACAGACTAATGCACAATCAAGATGTATGGTGGAAGCAGGAAGAGAAGAAAGGAATCAGCCGAACAATCCAAAAAGACTGACAAGGTTAGAATCTCTGTTCCACCTCAATTTATAACAGAAGCAGGAGAACTGAAGTCTATCTCAATCATAAGGATCAAACCCTTACTGGAGATGGCCCTCTGTGAATGGACACATCACCAAACAAAGGGACAAGTCGTTTGGGACCCGAAAGGATGTGACCTGACATTAATCAAAGAGAAAGACGAGAGGGTGCTCATCATGAATCAGATTGAACCAGTTGAAGGTGAAGAATTAATAGTTGAAATAACAAGAACAACAGTGACCGAAGGGAGTAGCACCACGGTCATTAAGATTGATCCTACCCCTGCACCTGAACAGGAAGAACCTGTGACAACAACAAGGGTGGCGGCTGCTGTGACGACCACAGTAGCTACCACTAAGATGACATCGACCTCCCTTACCAAGCAGATCACTGTACCCACAAAGCATCCTGAGACATCAGAGTCAGGAGAGTTTTTTACTGACATTTGGAACTTTCTGATAAAAGTTAATAATCTACCTCAAGATAAGAACATTGTAAAAGCGACAGAATTAGATATATCAGAATCAGAACCACTCAAGGACACCATACGAGAAGAAGTAGTGAAGAACGAGTGGTACGAATGGGCTAAGTATATGGCAAACAAACACAGAATGGACAATTGTATTTTGTGTAGAAAATCACCTTTGTCTGATTTCTTAATAGTCTCTGAACTGTCATCATTTAAAAACTGTGTAAGTTGGAAAAATGACCATTATACCAATAGAAAGTATTCTGTTCCCTTGTGTGACATAGAATATAGGATTGCTCTGGGTAAGCACTAGGGGTAAAACTATGTTGAATAAGACCATGTTGGGAGACAATGATTGTGATGCCTATAACATTAGAACTGAATTAACTGTACCTCAATTAGACAGAGGTACCGTGGTTAAAGGAAAATATGAATGTTTTTACAGCCATGACACCGAAGGAATTGATGTAGGAAACTACTGTAGAATGTGATACTATTTGGGTGCTAGAGACTACAGGAGTACGTAGAAATAATGATAAAGGGTTGATAATGAATAGATAAGGGTTGTGTGGTAAAATAACTCAGGTTGCATCATCTCTTACTATGTTGAAAAATCAAGACAGAGGTATTGCTGATTGTTCTTTCCACACATCCAGAAACTAACTGTTGAATGTATTGCATAATGAATGGATTGGTCTTTGTGCCTTAGTTAGAACAATTCAACAGGTTACCATTATTAAATCACCCCATGATGACTATGTTAATCCTAGGGTTAAAAGGGCGTATGAGAAAGACCCTGAGGTATACCTTGATACAATTGGACAGCCTAGAGGTGTACCTCGAGAGATCAAGGCAAGAGATGAAGTTAAATCAGGATTTGAATCTATATTTTTGTGGTTAACACCAAATAAAAACTTAGAGTGGATTAATTATATATATTATAACCAACAGAGATTCATTAACTATACTGACTCGGCTCTAACAGCGTTGGGGAAACAGGTACAGGCTACCAGTAAAATGACTTGGCAAAATAGACAGGCTACGAGCAGAGGTTAAGGCAAATGCTGGGTTTGACCCTCATGTTTGGGATTGGTTGGATCTAGCATTAGGAAAGTGGGGAGCTATGTTTGCTAGGATGGCTATTATGCTGGGAGGAGGGTTATTGGCTCTGGGTATTGTATTTTGTTGTGTTTTACCCTTGGTAAAATCACTTGTGGTCCAGACAACAGTTAAACAGATGTCTGTAAGGAGAGTTGACCCTCCTGTGATAATTAGTCCTGTACCTGGGAGACCAGGCCAGTATGCTGACAAAAATGGACAGCCATGCAATGCGGTTGGTGGACTCTAGACTGCCCGTTTGGTAATCCAAATTGTCTACATAGAGTGGTGCAGGGAGGTGGTTATGATTGCCATGATTTTCGTAAGGATGGTCTACCTGTATATGCTGTATTCCCAAATTCAGATGAATGTCTACTTGTACATGTCCACAAACAGTGTCATTTGCGCCATAAGTGCTAGTGGTACTAGTTATGCCTTCTAAAAACTAGGTTAATTTCAAAAACATGTTAGGTAACAGAGGGTATTCCGGTTACAAGTGTCTATGGACCATGTCTTTAATCTTCTAAACAAAGGTTGGTATCATTGATTACACTTTATTAGAGAGGTGTCTGCGAGGGAGGATCATGTTGAAATGCTTAAATTTAGAATGATGTTGTGTCAATTTTCTTTTGTCACTGCATGTAGGTCTTTGTTTTCTCATATTCAATTTATTATTATATTCATTGTATTATCTTTTATTTTTTATACCTAATTTGATCTTTTACTCTTATGACAATTGGAGATGTTTGGTCTAGTTAGGTTTTCTTTACTGTTTCTGATTGGATCTTTTACTCCTATTCCACATTGGAGATGTTTGGTCTAGTTGGTTTATCTGCTTCACTATGTTTTTATTTTTTTGTATTTTCTTGTTTATCATAGGTATTCTCATTTACTATCCCAAAGTCTTGTTTGTATAATTTATGTGGCTAATTAGCCCCAGAGGAGGGATTTGTAGGAGTAAATGAGATGTATAGGACAGCATATAGATGTATAAAATGGCTGAACATTAAAAATAGATCACAGTAATGAAAGGGAGACACATGGTCTGCTGACCTGACACTAATGAAAGGGAGAGAACACATGGTCTGCTGACCTGACACTAATGATAAAGAGATTCATAGTCAGCTGCTTCTAAACAGAGGTTTATAAGACAGAATCTGCTGATTCCAATAAAGGCAAACAAAACAAAGAGTACATTGACACATTATGCTGACACACTAAAGATAGAGGGATCCATAGTCAGCTGCTTCTAAAAAGAAGGCCTATAGGGCTGAATCTGCTGATTCCAATAAAGGCAAACAAAACAAAGAGTACATTGACACATTATGCTGACACACTAAAGATAGAGGGATCCATAGTCAGCTGCTTCTAAAAAGAAGGCCTATAAGGCAGAATCTGCTGATTCCAATGGGGGCAAAGTGCATTGACACATTGATGAAAGCAAGAGACACAGAATCTGCTGACACACTAGGATGGAGGGTCCGGCCACCATTGTAGTCTAGCTGAGAGCAGATATGAGCGTTATTGGGCGTGAACAAGTAGGAGGCTTGAACTAAAAGATAATGGTGGTGAAAGACTTAAGAAAAGAAAGGTCATTTGCATAAGGGATGGACATAGTGCTATGTGTGTATAAATATAGGAGCTAAGGCTCTGGGAAAGGGGGGGTGTTCCGCGGTGTGTGTGCCGCGGGGTGTGTTCCGCGGACATTCCAGATTGTGATACAATTTGTATTAAAAATCTTATTTGAGTTCACAAAGTTCTTGTAAGAGTTATATTTGAAGTGATTTTCTACGACAAACCGAAGGCAGCGGCATGCTGCTAAGAAGATGGGAGTGACTGCGAAAGGTTCGGAGCAGATGGACATAAGGAATAGCTTCGCTGCACTAGTGCATGATCTACCTGCGCCTGCATCGTTGGGACTGCCTGTGTCCGCGATGGCGGTGCTAACACCAACTACGCTGACTCCAGCAGCAGCTTCATCGTCGAGTTCGGCTCCTTTCCCTCTCACTGGATCTGACGGAGCACTGCCTGCTGTGGGAGGTCTGGACCTATTGCTGGGAGCAGCGGGCCTACGCTATCCTGCTTCTTGTGGGCCCCTGAAAGGCTCAGGGGTGTGAAAGGGGTGTGAATAGGCGGATTTCTCAATTCCCATCTGGGAAAATATTTTGATGTGGGGCGTCGTCCTCAAACAATCGCACGGCATGCTTTCGCTGTAAAGCCTACTGTAAATCGGACAATGCAGTTAGACGAACAATAATTTAAGCTTTTAAACGATATAAGACACTTGTATGTATGTAAATGTTTTTTTTAAAATTTTACCCCCTTTTCTCCCCAATTTCCGTGGTATCCAATCGCTAGTAATTACTATCTTGTCTCATCGCTACAACTCCCGTACGGGCTCGGGAGAGACAAAGGTCGAAAGCCATGCGTCCTCCGAAGCACAACCCAACCAAGCCGCACTGCTTCTTAACACAGCGCGCCTCCAACCCGGAAGCCAGCCGCACCAATGTGTCGGAGGAAACACCGTGCACCTGGCCCCCTCGGTTAGCGCGCACTGCGCCCGGCCCGCCACAGGAGTCGCTGGAGCGCGATGAGACAAGGATATCCCTACAGGCCAAACCCTCCCTAACCCGGACGGCGCTAGGCCAATTGTGCGTCGCCCCACGGACCTCCCGGTCGCGGCCGGCTGCGACAGAGCCTGGGCGCGAATCCAGAGACTCTGGTGGCGCAGCTAGCGCTGCGATGCAGTGCCCTAGACCACTGCGCTACCCGGGAGAATATCCATAATTTTTATGATTATTTATTTGAATTGCGCGCCCTCCAGTTTCACTGGAAGTTGACACCTAGCCTTGTTAAAGACTACAAAGGGAAGCACAGCTGTGAGCTGCCCAATGACAGGAGCATACTAGATGAGCTAAATTAATTCTATCCTCGCTTTGAGACTAGCAACACTGAAGAGTGCATGAGAGCATCAGCTGTTCCAGATGACTGTGTGATCACGCTCTCTGCAGCCGATGTGAGTAAGACCTTAAAACAGGTCAACCTTCACAAGGCCGCAGGGCCAGACGGATTAGCAGCACGTGTACTCCGAGCAAGCGTTGACCAAATGGCAAGTGTCTTCACTGACATTTTCAACCTGTCCCTGACTGAGTCTGTAATGCCAACATGTTTCAAGCAGACCACCATAGTCCATATGCCCAAGAACACCAAGGTAACCTGCCTAAATTACTACCGACCCGTAGCACTCACGTCTGTATCCATGAAGTACTTTGAAAGGCTGGTCATGGCTCACATCAACACCATTATCCCAGAAACCCTGGACCCGGTCCAATTTGCATACCACCCCAACAGATCCACAGATGACGCAATTTCTATTGCACTCCACACTGCCCTTTCCCACCTGGACAAAAGGAACACCTATGTGAGAATGCTATTCATTGACTACAGCTCAGCATTCAACACCATAGTGTCCTCAAAGCTCATCACTAAGCTAATGATCCTGGGACTAAACACCTCCCTCTGCAACTGGATCCTGGACTTCCTGTCGGACCGCCCTCAGGGGGTAAGGGTAGGTAACAACATCTGCCATGGTGATCCTCAACACGGGGGCCCCTCAGGGGTGCGTGCTCAGACCCCTCCTGTACTCTCTGTTCACTCATGACTGCATGGCCAGGCATGACTCCAACACCATCATTAAGTTTGTTGACGACACAACAGTGGCAGGCCTGATCAAAGACAACAATGAGACAGCATGTAGGGAGGAGGTCTTAGACCTGGCCGTGTGGTGCCAGGTTAACCTCTTAGTGTGGAAATCCCGTTACCGGGATCAAATTCGACAACATCTGGTGAAATCGAAAATCGCCAAATTCAACATACAAAATCGTAATATTAAACATTCATGAAAATACAAGTGTCCTACATCATTTAAAAGCTTAACTTCTTGTTTATCCAGCCGCTTTGTCAGATTTCAAAAAGGCTTTACGGCGAAAGCATACCATGCGATTTTCTGAGGACAGCGCCCCACACCAAAGCATTAAAAACATTTTTCAAACCAGCACAGGCATCACAAAAGTCAGAAATAGCAATAAAATAACTCACTTACCTTTGAAGATCTTCCTCTGTTTGCAATCCCAAGGGTCCCAGCTACATAACAAATGGTCCGTTTGTTCGATAAAGTCCTTCTTTATATCCCAAAAAATTAAGTTTAGTTGGCACGCTTGATTCAGTATTCCACCTGTTTCCCTCGTTCAAAATGCATACAAAGGAATCCCAAAAGTTACCATTAAACTTCGTCAAAACAAGTCAAACAACGTTTCTAATCAATCCTCAGGTACCCTAATATGTAAATAAACGATAAGATTTAAGACGGAGAATAGTATGTTCATTACCGGAGATAAATAACGAAGTGCGTGCCCTCATCCACGCGTGCAACAATACTACAGTCAAAATGAGAGCCACCTAGAAAAACTACAAATTCTAGCTCATTTTTCAAAAAACAAGCCTGAAACTCTTTCTAAAGACTGTTGACATCGAGGTATTTCTTTGATTTTCCCATAAACAAGCATTTGAATGGGCAGACACCTAAAAAAATATCTGGATGGATTCTCCCCGGATTTTCACCTGTTATACTCACAGACATTATTTTAACAGTTTTAGAAACTTCAGAGTGTTTTCTATCCGATACTACCGATACTAATTATATGCATATCCTAGCTTCTGGGCCTGAGGAACAGGCAGTTTACTTTGGGCACGTCAGTCATCCGAATTTTTGAATACTGCCCCCAGCCCTCAAGAAGATAACAACCTCTCCCTCAACGTGAACAAAAAAAAGGAGATGATTGCAGACTACAGGAAAAGGAGGGCCGAGCACACCCCCATTCTCATTGACGGGGCTGTAATGGAGCAGGTTGAGAGTTTAAGTTCCTCGGTGTACACATCACCAACAAACTAACATCGTCCAAACACACCAAGACAGTCGTGAAGATGGCATGACAGTTCCCCCTCAGGAGACTGAAAGGATTTGGCATGGGTCCTCAGATCCTCTGTAGCTGCACCATTGAGAGCAACCTGACTGATTGCATCACTGCCTGGTAAGGCAACTGCTCAGCCTCCGACCGCAAGGCACTGCAGAGGGTGGTGCGAACGGCACAGCACATCACTGGGGCCAAGCTTCCTGCCATCCAGGACCTCTATACAAGGTGGTGTAAGAGGAAGGCCCTAAAAATTGTCAAAGACTCCAGCTACCCAAGTCATACACTGTTCTCTCTGCTACTGCACGGGAAGCGATACCAGAGAGCCAAATCTAGATCCAAAAGGCTTCTTAAAATAGCTTCTACCCCCAAGCCATAAGACTCCTGAACAGCGAATCAAATGGCTACCCAGACTATTTGCATCCTCCCTTTTACATTGCTGCTACTCTCTGTTTATTATCTAAGCAGTCACTTTAACTGGACTTACATGTACACTACAGGTCGAACGTTTTAGAAAACCTACCCAAGGGTTTTTCGTAATTTTTACTATTTTCTACATTGTCGAACAATAGTGAAGACTTCAAAACTATGAAATAACAGATATGCAATCATGTAGTAAGCAAAAAAGTGTTAGACAAACCAAATTTTATTTTTATATTTGAGATTCTTCAAATAGCCACCTGTTGCCTTGATGACAGCTTTGCACACTCTTGGCATTCTCTCAATAAGCTTCATGAGATAGTCACCTGGAATGCATTTCAATTAACAGGTGTGCCTTCTTAAAGATTAATTTGGGGAATTTCTTTCCTTCCTAATGCGTTTGAGCCAATCAGTTGTGTTGTGACAAGGTAGGGGGGTATACAGAAGATAGCACTATTTGGTAAAAGACCAAGTCCTTATTATGGCAAGAACAGCTCAAATAAGGAAAGAGAAATTACAGTCCATTATTACTTTAAGTCATGAAGGTCAGTCAATATGGAACATTTCAGTCGCAAAAAACATCATGCGCTAGGATGAAACTGTCTCTCATGAGGACCGCCACAGGAATGGAAGACCCAGAGTTACCTTTGCTGCAGAGGATAAGTTCATTAGAGTTGCCAGTCTCAGAAATTGCAGCCCAAATAAATGCTTCAGAGAGTTCAAGTAACAGACACATTAACCGTTCAGAGGAAACTGTGTGAATCAGGCCATAATGATCGAATTTCTGCAAAGAAACCACTATTGAAGGACACCAATAAGAAGAAGAGACTTGGTTGGGCCAAGAAACACGAGCAATGGACATTAGACCGGTGGAAATTTGTCCTTTGGTCTGGAGTCCAAATTGGAGATTTTTAGTTCCAACCGCCATGTCTTTGTGAGAAGCGATGTGGGTGAACGGATGATCTCTGCATGTGTATTTTCCACCGTGAAGCATGGAGGAGGAGGTGTTATGGTGTGGGGGTGTTTTGCTGGTGACACTGCCTGTGATTTATTTCAAATTCAAGGCCCACTTAACCTGCATGGCTACCACAACATTCTGCAGCGATACGCCATCCCATCTGGTTTGGGTGTAGTGGGACTATCATTTGTTTTCCAACAGAACAATGACCCAACACATCTCCAGGCTGTGTAAGGGCTATTTTACCAAGAAGGAGAGTGATGGAGTGCTGCATCAGATGACTATGACTATCCGCCGACCTCAACCCAATTGAGATGGTTTGGGAAGAGTCGGACAGCAGAGTGAAGGAAAAGCAGCCAACAAGTGCTCAGCATATGTGGAAACTCCTACAAGACTGTTGGAAAAGCATTCTAGGTGAAGCTGTTTGAGAGAATGCCAAGAACTTGCAAAGCTGTCGTCAAGGCAAAGGGTGGCTATTTGAGGAATGGTTACTACATGATTCCACATGTGTTATTTCGAAGTTTTGATGTCTTCACTATTATTCTACAATGTTAGAAAATAGTGAAAATAAAGAAAAACCTTGAATGAGTAGCTGCTCTAAGACTTTTGACCGGTAGTGTACATATTACCTAAATTACCTCGACTAACCTGTGCCCCCGCACATTGACTCTGTACTAGTTATCAGGTATGTACAGTTGAAGTCGGAAGATGACATAAACTTAGGTTGGAGTCATTAAACCTCGTTTTTCAACCACTCCACAAATTTCTTGTTAGCAAACTATAGTTTTGTTAGGTTAGGACATCTACTTTGCACATGACACAAGTCATTTTTCCAACAATTGTTTACAGACAGATTATTTCACTTATAATTCACTGTATCACAATTCCAGTGGGTCAGAAGTTTACATACACTAAGGTTACCGTGCCTTTAAACAGTTTGGAAAATTCCAGAAAATTATGCCGGAAACCGCTCAGTAAGGAGACGCGTTCTGTCTCCTAGAGATGAATGTACGTTGGTGCGAAAAGTGCAAATCAATCCCAGAACAACAGCAAAGGACCTTGTGAAGATGCTGGAGGAAACAGGTACAAAATTATCTATATACACAGTAAAACGAGTCCTATATCGACATAACCTGAAAGGCCGCTCAGCAAGGAAGAAGCCACTCTTCCAAAACCGCCATAATAAAGCCAGACTACGGTTTGCAACTGCACATGGGGACAAAGATCGTACTTTTTGGAGAAATGTCCTCTGGTCTGATGAAACAAAAATATAATTGTTTGGCCATAATGACCATCGTTATGTTTGGAGGAAAAAGAGGGAGGCTTGCAAGCTGGAGAACACCATCCCATCCGTGAAGCATGGGGTGGCAGCATCATGTTGTGTGGGTGCTTTGCTGCAGGAGGGACTGCTGCACTTCAAAAAATAGATTGCAACATGAGGAAGGAAAATGATGTGGATATATTGAAGCAACATCTCAGGACATCAGTCAGGAAGTTAAAACTTGGTCGCAAATTGGTCTTCCAAATGGACAATGACCCCAAGCATACTTCCAAAGTTGTGGCAAAATGGCTTAAGGACAACAAAGTCAAGGTATTGGAGTCGCCATCACAAAGCCCTGCCCTCAATCCTATAGAAAATTTGTGGGCAGAACTGAAAAAGCGTGTGCGAGCAAGGAGGCCTAGAAACCGGACTCAGTTACACCAGCTCTGACATGAGGAATTGGGCATAATTCACCCAACTTATTGTGGGAAGCTTGTGGAAGGCTACCCAAAACGTTTGACCCAGTTAAACAATTTAAAGGCAATGCTACCAAATACTAATTGGGTGTATGTAAACTTCTGACCCACTGGGAATGTGATGAAAGAAATAAAAGCTGAAATAAATCATTCTATCTACTATTATTCTGACATTTCACATTCTTAAAATAAAGTGCTGATCCTCACTGACCAAAGACAGGGAATTTTTACGATGATTAAATGTCAGGAATTGTGCAAAACTGAGTTTAAATCTATTTTGCTAAGGTGTATGTAAACTTCCGACTTCAACTCTCGGAACATCTATAGGCCAACCTTAATAACCCAGCACCAACTCAATTTCGGTATTTACAGAAAACAACCCAACTATTGACCTAATGCTTGCTAGCTAAGAGCTAGCCAGTCAGTCAGTGGTGCTGACAGATTGAAACTGGTAACGTAAACTCACTCACTTTTGTACATCGCCTTGGTCCGTACAATTGACCTTATTTTAGCGCCCCAAAAACGTAATACTTCCAGATTAACTGTAATGTCAATACCATTGTAAAGCACACTTTCTCCCCTTGTAATGCCCGGGGTGTAGTGGAGGAAGAAGTCAGATGCAGGAGACAGAGAGTTCAGAGTAGCGCTACTTCTTTATTCACCACACAGGTGAAAACGACGCCACTCAAAACAAATGCCCCAAAACACAGGGGAACTAAATAGTCCCGAAAATAACTCACGTACACGAACAACCGTGACTTACAGGCGTGTACACGAGTACACATAAAACAATCCTGCACACCCAGCAGGCGGGCCGGCTGGATAATAAAGCCCAACTAATTAACCTAACTAAAAACAGGTGTAACTAATAAACAGACAAGGAGGGGGAGGAAAAGATCAGTGGCAGCTAGTAGGCCGGTGACGACGACCGCCGAGCGCCACCCGAACAGGAAGGGGAGCCACCTTCGGTAGGAGTCGTGACAGTACCCCCCCCCCCCCCCGACGCGCGGCTCCCGCAGCACCTCGACACCGGCCTCGAGGGCGACCCGTGGGCGAGGCGCAGGGCGATCCGGATGGAGGCGATGGAAATCCCTCAACATTGACGGATCCAAAATGTCCCCCACCGGTACCCAGCACCTCTCCTCCAGACCGTACCCCTCCCAGTCCACGAGGTACTGCAGGCCCCTCACCCGGCGTCTCGAGTCCAGAATGGCCCGTATCATGTACGCCGGGGACCCCTCGATGTCCAGAGGGGGAGGAGGGACCTCCGGCACCTCCCCGTCCTGCAGGGGACCAGCTACCATCGGCCTGAGGAGAGACACATGAAACAAGGGGTTAATACGATAATAGGAAGGGAGTTGTAATCGATAACACACCTCGTTTATTCTCCTCAGGACTTGGTACGGGTCAGGACTGAAGGGCCCTACACACTGCGGCCCCAGTTTCCGGCAGGGCAAGCGGAGGGGTAGGTTTCGGGTCGAGAGCCAGACCCTGTCCCCCGGTACAAACACGGGGGCCTCACTGTCAGCACTCCTCTTCTGCCGTCCACTAGCTTGTTTGAGGGATTCCTGGACGGCCCTCCAGGTCTCCTTGGAGCGCTGCATCCCATTCCTCCACCGCAGGAGCCTCGGTCTGACTCGGATGCCACGGTGCCAGGACCGGCTGGTAGACCAACACACACTGGAACGGAGATAGGTTTGTCGAGGAGTGACGGAGTGAATTTTGGGCCAACTCCGCCCATGGGAAGTACCTAGACCACTCGCTGGGCCGGTCCTGACAATACGACCGCAGAAACCTACCCACCTCCTGGTTCACTCTCTCCACCTGCCCATTACTCTCGGGGTGATAACCGGAGGTCAGGCTGACCGAGACTCCCAAACGCTCCATGAACGCCCTCCATACCCGGGACGTGAACTGGGGACCCCGATCAGAGACGATGTCCTCCGGCACCCCGTAGTGCCGGAAGACGTGGGTGAATAACGCCTCCGCAGTCTGTAGGGCTGTAAGGAGACCGGGCAACGGGAGGAGACGGCAGGACTTAGAGAACCGATCCACAATCACCAAAACCGTAGTGTTCCCCTGAGACGGGGGGAGATCGGTCAGGAAATCTACGGATAGGTGAGACCATGGCCGTTGTGGAACGGGGAGGGGTTGTAACTTCCCTCTAGGAAGGTGCCTAGGAGCCTTACTCTCTGCACTCCGAACAGGAAGAGACATAAACCCTAACGTCCCTAGCCAAGGTGCGCCACCAATACTTCTCCCTGAGGCCCCGCAATGTCCTCGCCACCCCAGGGTGACCCGAGGAGGGTAGGGTGTGAGCCCACCGAATCAGTTGGTCCCGAACACCAAGCGGCACGTACTTCTGCCCAGCCGGACACTGAGGAGGCGCAGGCTCCGCCCGTAACGCCCGCTCGATGTCCGAGTCCACCTCCCATACCACTGGTGCCTTCAGCCTCGAGGCGGGAAGGATGGGAGTAGGCTCGGTGGACCGATCGTCCGTGTCATAAAGGCGGGACAGTGCATCAGCCTTTACGTTCTGGGAGCCTGGTCTATACGACAGAGTAAACCGGAATCGTGTGAAGAACATGGCCCACCTTGCCTGACGTGGATTCAGTCTCCTAGCTGCCCGAATATACTCCAGATTCTGGTGGTCGGTCCAGATGAGAAAGGGGTGCTTAGCCCCCTCAAGCCAGTGTCTCCACACCTTCAGAGCCCTGACCACCGCTAACAACTCCCGATCCGCCACATCATAGTTACGCTCCGCTGGACTGAGCTTCCTCGAAAAGAAAGCGCAGGGGCGGAGTTTTGGTGGCGTACCCGAGCGCTGTGATAGCACGGCACCCACCCCAGCCTCGGACGCGTCCACCTCCACTATGAATGCTAGAGAGGGGTCCGGGTGCGCCAACACGGGTGCATCCGTGAACAGCGCCTTCAACCTATTGAAGGCTCTGTCCGCCTCTGCTGACCACCGCAAACGCACCGTGGGCCCCTTCAGCAGTGAGGTAATGGGAGCCGCTACCTGGCCAAAACCCTGGATGAACCTCCGGTAGTAATTGGCAAACCCCAAAAACCGCTGCACCTCCTTCACCGTGGTCGGAGTCGGCCAATTACGCACGGCCTTAATGCGGTCACACTCCATCACCACCCCCGAGGTGGAAATGCGATAACCCAGGAAGGAGTCGGCTTGTTTGGAGAACACACACGTCTCAGCCTTGACGTATAGGTCATGCTCCAGCAGTCTCCCAAGCACCTTGCGTACCAGAGACACATGTGCGGGTGGCGGAATAGATCAGAATATCATCGATATAAACAACCACGCCCTGCCCGTGCAGGTCCCTGAGAATCTCGTCTACAAAGGATTGAAAGACGGCTGGAGCATTCTTTAACCCATACGGCATGACGAGGTACTCATAGTGGCCCGATGTGGTACTAAACGCGGTTCCACTCGTCTCCATCCCGAATACGCACCAGACTATACGCGCTCCTGAGATCCAGTTTTGTGATGAACTGTGCTCCGTGAAATGATTCCACCGCCGTAGCGATGAGAGGTAGTGGGTAACTAAACCCCACTGGGATGGCATTTAGACCTCTATAATCAATGCACGGACGCAGACCTCCCTACTTTTTCTTCACAAAAAAGAAACTCGAGGAGATGGGTGAAATGGAGGGCCGAATGTACCCCTGTCCCAGAGACTCCGTGACATATGTCTCCATAGCCAACGTCTCCTCCTGGGACAATGGGTACACGTGACTCTTGGGAAGCGCAGCGTTTACCTGGAGATCTATCGCACAATCCCCTCCCGGTCGATGAGGTGGTAATTTTGTCGCTTTCTTTTTACTGAAAGCGATTGCCAAATCGGCATATTCGGGGGGGATGCGCACCGTGGAACCCTGGTCTGGACTCTCCACCGACGTGGCACCGATGGAAACTCCCAGACACCTTCCAGAACACTCCTCTGACCACCCCTGGAGAACCCCCTGTCTCCACGAAATCTTAGGATTGTGACTAGCCAGCCAGGGAATCCCCAGCACCACTGGAAACGCAGGCGAATCGATAATGAAGAGACTTAGCGGAACACCCAGCTTGATGGCGAGTCCGCGATCCATAAAGTTCCCAGCTGCACCTGAATCGACTAGTGCCTTAAGCTGGGAATAGGGGACAAAAATCTAGAAAAAAAATCAAGACAAACATGTGACCAACAGGGGGTTCTGGGTGAGTTTGGTGCTTACTCACCTGGGGTGACCGAGAAACGTTCCGCCTGCCATCTCGACTCCCAGACGGGCCCCCCCAGCACCGATCGGCCGTGTGTCCTCTCCGACCACAGCTGGTGCAGTGGGAGCCTCCTCTTCCGGTACCCCTCGGCACGGCCCCTCCCAACTCCATCGGAATGGGAGCGGGAAGGCTAGGTGGTGGAACGCACAGGACCCTCTCCGAACGCCCGCGGGGCAGCCAGCAGATTGTCCAGCCGGATAGACATGTCAATAAGTTCATCTAGGGAGAGAGCGGTGTCCCGACACGCTAGCTCCCTGCGGACGTCCTCCCGGAGACTACACCGGTAGTGGTCTATAAGGGCCCACCCAGACCCAGCGGCCAAGGTCCGGAACTCCAAGGCGTAATCCTGGGCGCTCCTCTTCTCCTGCCTAAGGTGGAACAGTCGTTCTCTCTGAATTCCGGGTAGTGCTCCTTCGCTGAGTCTGGGCCATTCCAGACCGCGTTTGCCCACTCCAGAGCACGACCCGTCAGGCAGGAGACGAGGACACTCACCCTCTCTGCTCCCGAGGGAGTGAATCTCACGGTCGCCAGGTACAGTTCTAGTTGGAGTAAGAACCCCTGACACCCCGCCGCCGCTCCATCATAATCCCTCGGGAGCGCAAGACAGAGAGCGCTGGAGCCGGGAGATGGGGAGAGAGGAGAAGGGGAATCCTGAGCTGGGGAAACCGAAGGTGGAGAGAGGAGACCACTCCTCTCCCATCAGTCCATTCTCTCCATCATCTGGTCCATGGCGGATCCGATCCGATGGAGGATCCCACCGAGCACCATTAAATCCATTATTAAAAAATGCTAAGAATATGGCACCTCAACAAACCTGCCAAGAGAGGGCCGCCCACCAAAACTCACAGACCAGGCAAGGAGGGCATTAATCAGAGAGGCAACAAAGATAACCCTGAAGGAGCTGCAAAGCTCCACAGCGGAGATCGGAGTATCTGTCCATAGGACCACTTTAAGCCGTACACTCCACAGAGTTGGGCTTTACGGAAGAGTGGCCAGAAAAAAGCCATTGCTTAAAGAAAAAAATTAGCAAACATGTTTGGTGTTCGCCAAAAGGCATGTGGGAGACTCCCCAAACATATGGAAGAAGGTACTCTGGTTAGATGAGACTAAAATGTAGCTTTTGGCCATCAAGGAAAACGCTATGTCTGGCGCAAACCCAACTCCTCAAATCACCCCGAGAATACCATCCCCACAGTGAAGCGTGGTGGCAGCATCATGCTGTGGGTATGTTTCTCATCGGCAGGGACTGGGAAACTGGTCAGAATTGAAGGAATGATGGATGGCGCTAAATACAGGGAAATTCTTGAGGGAAACCTGTTTCAGTCTTCCAGAGATTTGAGACTGGGACGGAGGTTCACCTTCCAGCAGGACAATGATCCTAAGCATACTGCTAAAGCAACACTCGAGTGGTTTAAGGGGAAACATTGAAATGTCTTGGAATGGCCTAGACAAAGCCCAGACCTCAATCCAATTGAGAATCTGTGGTATGACTTAAAGATTGCTGTACACCTGCGGAACCCATCCAACTTGAAGGAACTGGAGCAGTTTTGCTTTGAAGAATGGGCAAAAATCCCAGTGGCTAGATGTGCCAAGCGTATAGAGACATACCCAAAGAGACTTGCAGCTGTAATTGCTGCAAAAGGTGGCTCTACAAAGTTTTGACTTTGTTTTATTTCTTGTTTCACAATAAAAAATTTTTTTTACATTTTCAAAGTGGTAGACATGTTGTGTAAATCAAATGATACAAACCCACCAAAAATCTATTTTGATTCCAGGTTGTAAGTTAACAAAATAGGAAAAATGCCAAGGGGGTGAATACTTTCGCAAGCCACTATACATACATACATGTAAGGGATACCGACGCATTGTACATTATCTGGAAATAATGGACGACTTTGTACTGCCTGAGTTATACTTCATAGAATTAAATTAGTCAATTGAAATAAATTCATTAGGCCCTAATCTATGGATTTCACTTGACTTGGCAGGAGCACAGCCATGGGTGGGCCTGTGAGGGCATAGATCGAACCACTTGGGAGCCAGGTCCACCCACTGGAGAGCCAGGCCCAGCCAATCAGAATTCGTTTTTCCCCACAAAAGGGCTTTATTTGCACCTCCCTTCCCCGTAGGATGATCCCGCAGGTGAAGAAGCCAGATGTGGAGGTCCTAGGCTGGCGTAGTTACACGTGGTCCGTTGTTGTGAGGCCGGTTTTATGTACTGCCAAATTCTCTAAAACGAGATTGGAGGCAGTTTATGGTAGAGAAATGAAGATTCCTGCAGTCAGCATGCCAATTGCACACTACCTCAAAACTTGAGACATCTGTGGTATTGTGTTGTGTGACAAAACTGCACTTTTTTAGATTGGCCTTTTATTGTCCCCAGCACAAGGTGTACCTGTGTAATGACCATGCTGTTTAATTAACCTCTTGACATGCCACACCTGTCAGGTGGATGGATTATCTTGGCAAAGGAGAAATGCTCACATACAAAGATGAGCGAAATAAGCTTTTTGTGCGTATGGAACATTTCTGGGATTTTTTTTTTCAGCTCATGAAAAATGGGACCAACACTTCACATATTGCGTTTATATTCTTGTTCAGTATAATTCCAGATAATGTACAGAGCAGGGGCATTTATCCCGCTTATATCATGGTGGCCAAAGAAAACAAGCACACTTTTACTGGTAAAAATTACATGTTTTCAATGAGATTTATAATTTTGATAAGTAGATTCATACTATATCATGTTTCCACTAAACCTGGTTGTTACTTCCATCGGTTAGGTTGCTAGAGAAGCGGAGTTGTTGTTCATTCTATTTGTTTGATTACATCAAAGTAGCTGAATTTGCATTTGTTTAAGCTGTTTTCTAGTGACATTTATTTGCATACATACAGTTGAAGTCGGAAGTTTACATACGCCTTAGCCAAATACATTTAAACTCAGTTTTTCACAATTCCTGACATTTAATCTGAGTAAAAAATCCCTGTTTTAGGTCAGTTAGAATCACCACTTTATGTTAAGAATGTGAAATGTCAGAATAATAGTAGAGAGAATTATTGATTTCAGCTTTTATTTCTTTCATCACATTCCTGGTGGGTCAGAAGTTTACATACATTCAATTACTATTTGGTAGCATTGCCTTAAAATTGTTTAACTTGGGTCAAACGTTTCCTGTAGCCTTCCACAAGCTTCCCACAATAAGTTGGGTGAATTTTGGCCCATTCCTCCTGACAGAGCTGGTATAATGGAGTCAGGTTTGTAGGCCTCCTCGCACATGCTTTTTCAGTTCTGCCACACAAATTTTCTATGGGATTGAGGTCAGGGCTTTGTGATGGCGACTCCAATACCTTGACTTTGTTGGCCACAACTTTGTAAGTATGCTAAGGGTCATTGTCCATTTGGAAGACACATTTGTGACCAAGCTTTAACTTCCTGACTGATGTCCTGAGATGTTGCTTCAATATATTCACATAATTTTTCTTACTCATGATGTCATCTATTTTGTGAAGTGCACCAGTCCCTCCTGCAGCAAAGCATCCCCACAACACGATGCTGCCACCCCTGTGCTTCACGGTTGGGATAGCTTGCAAGCATCCCCCTTTTTCCTCCAAACATAACAATGGTCAATATGGCCAAACAGTTCTATTTTTGTTTCATCAGACCAGAGGACATTTCTCAGAAAAAAGTACAATCTTTGTTACCATGTGCAGTTGCAAACCGTAGTCTGGCTTTTTTATGGCGGTTTTGGAGCAGTGGTTTCTTCCTTGCTGAGCGGCCTTTCAGGTTATATAGAACTCGCTATATAACTCATTTTACTGTGGATATCGATACTTTTGTACCTGTTTCCTCCAGCATCTTCACAAGGTCCTTTGCTGTTGTTCTGGGATTGATTTGCACTTTTTTCAACAAAGTATGTTCATTTCTAGGAGACAGAACGCGTCTCCTTCCTGAGTGTTGTTTGTAGAGATGAATGTGGTACCTTCAGGGGTTTTTGAAATTGCTCCCAAGGATGAACCAGACTTGTGGAGGTATACAAATTTGTTTTATGAGGTCTTGGCTGATGTATTTTGATTTTCCCATGATCCACAGGTACACCTCCAATTGACTCAAATTATGTAAATTAGACTATAAGAAGCTTTTAAAGCCATGACATCATTTTCTGGAATTTAAAGGCACAGTCAACTTAGTGTATGTAAACTTCCGACCCACTGGAATTGTGATACAGTGAATTTTAAGTGAAATAATCTGTCTGTAAACAATTGTTGGAAAAATTACTTGTGTCATGCACACAGTAGATGTCCTGACCGACTTGCCAACACTATAGTTTGTTAACAAGAAATGTGTGGAGTGGTTGAAAAACAAGTTTTAATGATTCCAACCTGTAAACTTCTGACTTCAATTGTAGATGCTACTGTACATACATAATACCTGTTGAGGGATGGTAGCCACACAAAGTCAAAGTCACTTTTTCACACCTCCGCACAGCGGTCGTGAATTTTATGCAGCAGAGGACTCTCTGCGTCTCTGGTATGAACTAAAGGAATGTCTTTGTTCACAGACTTTTACGAGCCAAAAACTAACATCCGAATGTAGGAAATGGTCAATTGGTAGATGTGGAAAACTAATGCTTTTCATTTTGTGATGTTATTAAAAACTGTATCAACCAAATACTGTAACTTAGGAAGTTTACCCCCTTTATCTGTCAAGTTTCCATCCAATACGTTGTCTATGTGATATGAAAATGGATGAAACAATTTTTGTTAATATAGGAATGTGATTTTAGGAGTCATAAGAGATAACTTCTAATTATATCCTTTGCACATTAAGTAGCCACGCCCCGAGTGAGGCCAGAAGAGTGCGTCAGACGGACGGAGACCGTGGTCCACATGTGAAATGGTTAGAAACTCAAACTCTCAACACGAGGTGAAGAAAATTAACTTACCAGACCAGGACTCTGCCAGTCTGCAGCTGCGCATGTAAAGTTTGGAACTTTAACCATCTACCAGAGGAAGAGGAGAAGGAAACTCCCGTCTCAGACAATCACGGTTACGGCTAAGTAGCTGTTCTTAGGAAACAGCCCAGTGGAGACCGTACAACTAAGAAGAAGGACATTGTGACCTCTGGTGGAAAGTCAGAGCTTGTACAAGTGGCCCACAGGAAAGGCTCACCGAGATCAACGACGAACAAATGGAAATATTTCAAATCATTTGTGGTGGTGGGGGAGGAGGCTTGAATGGAGTAGATTTGGGCCATTGCTGGATCGATTCTGTCCTTAAAATGTTAGCTTTGGCTCAGTTCAGGCTGCCAGATTTGGGTCGAAAGACTCGGGCCTATTCTGTACCGTCATTCATTTCAGACTCGGGCCGAATACCTGGGCAGTGTTTTTACATGGTTGATACATTGGAGACAATATATGACAACTACTAGAAATAATAGAACAACATGAAACATCTAAGAAGCAAGGCCTGTTATTCCAAGCGGATTTTGAAAGGATTTTCATAAAGTAAGACTGGATTTCATATATACATTTCTGTATTTTTTCAATTTCGGTGAGTCTCTTAATTAGTGGGTTAAAGTAACATATATACAACCCCAGGTGTAAAATAGTAAATAGCGGCTACTTCTCAGAGAGTTTTGAACTGTCAACAGGAGTTAAACAAGGGTGTCCGCTGTCACCATATTTATTTGTTATAGCCATCAAAATGCTAGCTAATAAAATCAGATCAACTAACAACATTATAGGATTACAACTCCAAGGCTTAAAAACAACCCAGTCAACACGGTGGGTTCGGGCCTATTCCATTTGAGACTCGGGGAACTCGGCCTCGACTCGGACTCGAGGGGGCTTCATACGGGCCGAGCTCTTCCTGAGTCTGGCAGAATTATATTACTCTGGGTTCCGACTAATGTTACTCAGACTGAGTCCACTTCAGCATATCTGGCCCGATTAACTTATGGGCCATATGAGGTTTTTATTCGGCAGGTGATGGAAGAATAAAAAATATACACTGCTCAAAAAAATAAAGGGAACACTTAAACAACACAATGTAACTCCAAGTCAATCACACTTCTGTGAAATCAAACTGTCCACTTAGGAAGCAACACTGATTGACAATAAATTTCACATGCTGTTGTGCAAATGGAATAGACAAAAGGTGGAAATTATAGTCAATTAGCAAGACACCCCCAATAAAGGAGTGGTTCTGCAGGTGGTGACAACAGACCACTTCTCAGTTCCTATGCTTCCTGGCTGATGTTTTGGTCACTTTTGAATGCTGGCGGTGCTTTCACTCTAGTGGTAGCATGAGACGGAGTCTACAACCCACACAAGTGGCTCAGGTAGTGCAGCTCATCCAGGATGGCACATCAATGCGAGGTGTGGCAAGAAGGTTTGCTGTGTCTGTCAGCGTAGTGTCCAGAGCATGGAGGCGTTACCAGGAGACAGGCCAGTACATCAGGAGACGTGGAGGAGGCCGTAGGAGGGCAAAAACCCAGCAGCAGGACCGCTACACACCGCCCGAGCAACGAAGGAGTGGCTTCGTAAGAAGCATTTCAAGGTCCTGGAGTGGCCTAGCCAGTCTCCAGATCTCAACCCCATAGAAAATCTTTGGAGGGAGTTGAAAGTCCGTGTTGCCCAGCAACAGCCCCAAAACATCATTGCTCTAATGGAGATCTGCATGGAGGAATGGGCCAAAATATCAGCAACAGTGTGTGAAAACCTTGTGAAGACTTACAGAAATCGTTTGACCTCTGTCATTGCCAACAAAGGGTATATAACAAAGTATTGAGATAAACTTTTGTTATTGACCAAATACTTATTTTCCACCATAATTTGCAAATAAATTCATTATAAATCCTACAATGTGATTTTCTGGATTTTTCTTTCTCATTTTGTCTGTCATAGTTGAAGTGTACCTATGATGAACATTTCAGGCCTCTCTCATCTTTTTAAGTGGGAGAACTTGCACAATTGGTGGCTGACTAAATACTTTTTTGCCCCACTGTAATGGAATTAGCCATTTTTAGGCATTTGCTGGTGGCAACGTTAATTATAGGAATGACTTGGGATATATGATCCATGACAGACAGCACATCTCAGTGTCATAGTGTATAGCCTATTTTTCTATGGTAGGCCTATCTGTGAACACTGATACATCCTGACAAAATACACCATATGAGTGGCCTAATGTAATTTTCTGGACCTTGTGAATTGTCAGAATAAACCCATAACTGATCCAAATTGTTGTATTATCAGGGCTTTATTTCAGCAAGAAACACAAAAGGACATTTGAGAGGTTATTCAAATTAGCCTAAATCACTGCATTTTTGTCATGAGAATTTTCAATCCCAATGATAATAACAATCAATCAATAGCTTTGACCAATCCCCGAGGTTTGTAAGACCATGGGTTTAATAATAATTAATCAAAGACTCAGCTTATGCAAAAGGTCAGTACAGTTTATTCACGAGAACGTTCTGAAGTCCATTATACAAAGACATCCATTTTATAGCTGCGCACATACTTCCACACAAACAGTAGATATCCTACGCACATTCATACACACAAACAGTATGTGAGTTTTATCCTTCTTCATGGTTCTCACCACTGTGTATGTCTACCCAGCCGACAGTTCCATTCCCCCCCGAGATTAGAGAAACTTTGAGAAATCCTCCCTGTCCTCCTAAGTTTTCTCAGTTCCTGCCAGGTGGGTTCAAACACAGTCTAACTGTTCTCGGTATCTTTCTTCGGCTTCGGCCTCCCCCCCCCCCCATACAAGTTCAAATCCTGAGCTACGCCTTGCTCAGACAGTCTGGGGTTTTCCACTATACAGATACATTGTTTTAACCTAATTCTGACTAAAACTACACACATTATCGGAATATAATGTTATGATTCTAATCAATTTCATACAATTACATGATTTCAGGGTGGAATATTCGAATCATTAATTTAAACATATAAATTCCATTATCAATTTTACAGCCTAGACAACAATTGTGTACTAACAATAAAAAAGTCCTAATTGCACTGTGTTGTTGTAGCCTAGGAGGTAGAATAATTGTATTTTCTAAAAACGTATAGGCCTAATGATATTGTTAGCAATTTATGTTATTATTCAATAATACAAACTCCAAAGAAAATCAGGGGGAGAAAAATAGGTTAATTAAGAGAGGACAAATCAAGATGTTATGCTGGGAGGTAGATGTTCAGATGTTCAGTCTCCCGTCCTCAGCTTTTCCCCACTGAACAAAGGAACAGGATGTAATTTATAACCCACCCACCCTAGCCTGGGGTTGACCAATCAGAATTCGTTGCAGTACAACTTGCCCAATGGCCAAATAACAAGTATCCTGCCCCTGACTCAATGTACAGACCAAAGACAGCCTGGCACATGTAGCACACATCGCTCTGAGTTCAGGAGTGACATACCACAGATTCTGAACAGATGTTGAACTGAAACTCAACTCCTATTTACAATTCGCTATTGACCTTTAGTACGCTAGTTTTTAGTCCTCTCATCCTCTGCGTTGTGTATTTATCTTTAAAAAATAAATATAGTTAAAATGTATTTTTAGGAAACATAGAAAACATGACAAAATAGACAGAATAAAAAACATTAGCCGTAAGCATAAAATCGTTTACGTTAAACACCTTGTATTTCCATAAAATACAAAGGGCATATTGTACTTGCCGTTGCAATAAGAAATTGATGTCACACAAAGTTACAGAAAAGAGGTCTTAACAGTTGTGATACCATACCATATCAAATCAAATCAAATTTATTTATATAGCCCTTCTTACATCAGCTGATATCTCAAAGTGCTGTACAGAAACCCAGCCTAAAAGCCCAAACAGCAAGCAATGCAGCTGTAGAAGCACGGTGGCTAGGAAAAACTCCTTAGAAAGGCAAAAACCTAGGAAGAAACCTAGAGAGGAACCAGGCTATGAGGGGTTTATGAGGGATTAGAACAGAACATGGCCAAGATGTTCAAATGTTCATAAATGACCAGCATGGTCAAATAATAATAATCCCAGTAGTTGTCGAGGGTGCAACAGGTCAGCACCTAAGGAGTAAATGTCAGTTGGCTTTTCATAGCCGATCATTGAGAGTATCTCTACCGCTCCTGCTGTCTCTAGAGAGTTGAAAACAGCAGGTCTGGGACAGGTGGCACGTCCGGTGAACAGGTCAGGGTTCCATAGCCGCAGGCAGAACAGTTGAAACTGGAGCAGCAGCATGGCCAGGTGGACTGGGGACAGCAAGCGGTCATCATGCCAGGTAGTCCTGAGGCATGGTCCTAGGGCTCAGGTCCTCCGAGAAAGAAAGAAAGAAAGTGAAAAAGAGAGAATTAGAGAGAGCATACTTAAATTCACACAGGACACCGGATAAGACAGGAGAAATACTCCAGATATAACAGACTGACCCTAGCTCCCCCGACACATGAACTACTGCAGCATAAATACTGGAGGCTGAGACAGGAGGGGTCAGGAGACACTGTGGCCCCATCCGATGATACCCCCAGACAGGGCCAAACAGGCAGGATATAACCCCACCCACTTTGCCAAAGCACAGCCCCCACATCACTAGAGGGATATCTTCAACCACCAACTTACAATCCTGAGTATAGCCGAGTATAGCCCACAAAGATCTCTGCCACGGCACAACCCAAGGGGGGGAGCCAACCCAGACAGGAAGACCACGTAAGTGACTCAACCCACTCAAGTGACGCACCCCTCCTAGGGATGGCATGGAAGAGTACCAGTAAGACAGTGACTCAGCCCCTGTAATAGGGTTAGAGGCAGAGAATCCCAGTGGAGAGAGGGGAACCGGCCAGGCAGAGACAGCAAGGGCGGTTCGTTGCTCCAGTGCCTTTCCGTTCACCTTCACACTCCTGGGCCAGACTACACTCAATCATAGGACCTACTGAAGAGATGAGTCTTCAATAAAGACTTAAAGGTTGAGACAGAGTCTGCGTCTCTCACATGGGTAGACACACCTGAGCATGGTTAATTACAGCACCGAGGACAGTTACCACGGGCACATTGACCACAATCATGAGGCTTGGAGTGATGAGGAAGTATCAAGGCAGAAGGCGAGACCCAAATGCAGACACAGTAGGCAGATGGTTGGAGTCTTACAATGTTTATTAATCCAAAGGGGTAGGCAAGAGAATGGTCATGGACAGGCAAAAAGGTTAACCTCTTTGGGCTATAGGGGCAGTATTGAGTAGCCTGGATAAAATGTGCCCAATTTAAACGGCCTCGTACTCAATTCTTGCTCGTACAATATGCATATTATTACTACTATTGGATAGAAAACACTCTCTAGTTTCTAAAACCGTTTGAATTTTGTCTGTGGGTAAAACACAACTCATTTGGCAGCACACTTTGACCAGGAAGTGGAAAGTCTGAAATCGATGCTGTGTTCAAGGGCCTGCCTATAAATGGGCATGATACGTATGACCAAACGTGCACGTCATACACCTTCCCCTAGATGTCAAGAGGAAGTGAGAGGAGAAATGAGTTGATTATCTTGGTCTGAGATATAATGCATCCTCTTGGAATGACGTGTCCCCCATTTTAGGTTTTCTGGAAGGCGCGTGGAGGGACCTGTTATTGCCTACTGGAAAGCTGTCGTTATGGGCGAATACTATCTCCGGCTTTGATTTTATTTGATACATGTCACAATATCATCGTAAAGTATGTTTTTTCAATATAGTTTTATTAGAATATTGAAATTTATTCGGGACGTTAGGCGTGTTGCGTTGTTTGCGTTTGTTCACGAAGGAGAGCTTAGCACCACTTGGCCAGTGTGCTTGCTAATTCAAGAGGGAAAAACGACGTTCTGAATCCAAACAAAGACGGTTCTGGACAAAGGACTCCTTGTACAACATTCTGATGGAAAATCAGCAAAAGTAGGAACCATTTTGTGATGCTATTTCATATATCTGTCGAACTGTGTACTAGTAGCTTTGCGCTCAGGTTTTGGTTATTCCCTTACCATAACTAAGTCTTATGTCGTAATGAAGATATTTTTAGAATTCTAACACTGCGATTGCATTAAGAACTAATGGATCTATCGTTTCCTATACAACATGTATTTTTTTGTAATGTTTATGAATAGCTATTTGGTCAGAATAGGTGAGAGTCTAATAGAAATATCCGCACATTCTGGGAAAAATATGCTACGTTAGCACATTGTATAACCACGGATTTCAGCTCTAAATATGCACATTTTCGAACAAAACATAAGTGTATGTATAACCTGATGTTATAGGACTGTCATCTGAGGAAGGTTTATGAAGGTTAGTGAAATTTAATAACTTTTGCTGGTTTATTCGCTAACGCTAACGTGCCTATTGCTATCGCTAACGTGCCTTGATGAATGAATGCGGTAGTGTGGTAGGCTATTGTAGTAAGCTAATATAATGCTATATTGTGTTTTCGCTGTAAAACACTTAAAAAATCGGAAATATTGGCTGGATTCACAAGATGTTTGTCTTTAATTTGCTGTACACCATCGATTTTTCAGAAAAGATTTATGATGAGTATTTAGGTAATTCACGTTGGTCTCTATAATTACTCTGGCTGCTTCAGTGCTATTTTTGACGGTAGCTGTGATGGTAGCTGCAATGTAAAACTGATTTATACCTCAAATATGCTCATTTTTCGAACAAAACATAGATTTATTGAATAACATGTTATAAGACTGTCATCTGATGAAGTTGTTTCTTGGTTAGTTTGGTTGGTTCTAGGTTAGTTTGGTTGGTTTTGTGCATGCTACCTGTGCTGTGAAAAATGTCTGTGCTTTTTTTCTATTTGGAGGTGAGCTAACATAAATATACGTGGTGTTTTCCCTGTAAAACATTTAAAAAATCGGACATGTTGGCTGGATTCACAAGATGTGTATCTTTCATTAGCTGTATTGGACTTGTTAATGTGTGAAAAATATTTTTTGAATTTTGCACTGCCTTTTCAGTGGAATGTGGGAGGAGTTCCGCTAGCGGAACGCCGGGGCTGTAAAGGTTAAAGGAGGTACAGAGTGGCAGGAGGCAGGAGTCCAGGAGGTACAGTCCAGGGGGTACAGAGTGGCAGACATGCTCGTGGTCAAGGCAGGCAGAATGCAGGCGGGTACAGGCGGGTGCAGGCGGGTACAAAGTCCAGAAACAGGCAAGGGTCAAAACCGGGAGGACTAGAAAAAGGAGAATGCATAAAGCAGGAGAACGGGAAAAATGCTGGTTGACTTGGAAACATACAAGACGAACTGGCACAGAGAGACAGGAAACACAGGGATAAATACATTGGGGAAAATAAGCGACACCTGGAGGAGGTGGAGACAATCACAAGGACATGTGAAACAGATCAGGGTCATACCTGGCTGACCGGGGTGTCGGTGGTGGAAATTGGCGATGAGGGCCAGGTCCAAGATGTCTTTAGCAGGAACCCAGCACCTCTCCTCCGGGCCATAACCTTCCCAGTCAACCAGGTACTGTAAACCCCTGCCCCGTGGTCGAACCTTCAGGAGGCGTCTCACTGTATACGCTGGCTGGCCACCGATAACCCGGGGGAGGGATGGGCCCGGAGACAGAAGACAGAGGACAGTGAGGCACGGGCTTAATCGTAGACACAATGAAGGTAGGGTGAATACGGAGGGTACGAGGTAACAAGACGAACAGCAGTGGAACTCAGGACTCTGGAGATGGGAAAATGACCAATGAACCGAGGAGACAGCTTGCGGGACTCTCCCCAAAGGGGCAGATCACGAGTGGAAAGCCATACCCTCTGCCCAATGCGGTAGCGGGGAGCTGGGGTCCGGCGACTGTCCGCTTGTCGACGATACCTGGAGTTGATCTTGAAAATAGCCGCCCTGGCTCTTCTCCAGGTACGTCAACAGTGGTGGGCAAATATCTGGGCCGAGGGTACGCTGACCTCCAGCTGTTGTTCAGGGAAGAGTGGGGGCGATACCCCATGGAGCAATCGAAAGGGGAGAGTCCCGTGGCAGAACTGGGAAGAGTGTTCTGGGCATGCTCCACCCAGACCAGTTGATGGCTCCAGGTAATGGAGCTAGTTGAGACCAGGCACCTTAAGGTGGTCTCCAGGTCTTGGTTGGCTCGCTCTGACTGACCATTAGTTTGAGGATGGAATCCAGATGACAGGCTGGCCGACAACCCAATAAGGGTGCAGAATGCCTTCCAGAACTGAGACGAGAACTGAGGACCCCGATCGGAGACCATGTCTACCGGGAGTCCATGGATCCGGAAGACATGCTGCACCATAAGCTGGGCCGTCTTCTTGGCAGAAGGTAGTTTTGGGAGAGGGATGAAATGGGTGGCCTCGGAGAACCGGTGGACTACCGTTAGAATGACAGTGTTGCCATCAGACGGAGGGAGCCCAGTGACAAAGTTCAGAGATATATGAGACCAGGGACGATGAGGAACCGGTAGTGGCTGCAGGAGGCCAGAATGAGCTTGCCGTGGAGTCTTGTTTTGAGCACACACAGTGCATGCGGTGACGAAGGCAGAGACGTCAGAGACCATTGTGGGCCACCAGAAACGTTGTTGAAGGAAGGCTAGTGTACGACCGGACCCTGGTTGACAGGTCAGCCTGGAGGAATGAGCCCATTCCAGGACCCGGGACCGGACTGGGTTAGGGACAAACAGCCGGTTAGCCAGGCCCCCTTCAGGTCCAGGTTGGGAGCATTGTGCCTCGCGAACCAGGTTCTCAATACCCCAATCCACAGTGGCAGCAAGGCATGAGGTAGGGAGAATGGTTTCGGAAGTTGAGGGTGTGGCAGAGGAACTGTATAGGTGGGAGAGAGCATCAGGCGTCACATTTTTAGACCAAGGACGGTAGGAAGTGGTAAAGTTGAATCTGGTAAACAGGAGGGCCCACCGGGCCTGCCTTGAGTTGAGGCGCTTGAGGAGATATTCCAAGTTTTTATGGTCGGTCCAGACCAGGAATGGCTGTTCTGCTTCTTCCAGACAGTGCCTCCACTCCTCCAACACCATCTTCACCGCCAGGAGTTCTCGGTTGCCAACATCGTAGTTCCTCTCAGCAGGATTGAGACGATGGGACAGGAAGGCACAGGGGTGAAGCTTCTGGTCCTGGGCAGATCGCTGGGACATGATGGCCCCCACTCCAGCATCCGAAGCATCCACTTCCACCACAAATTGACGTGAGGGGTTCGGATGGATGAGGATGGGTGCTGTTGTGAACCGATGCTTCAGGTGCGCAAAGGCTTTGTCGACAGCTGGAGACCATTTGAACGGTACTTTGGGAGAGGGGAGTGCCGAGAGGGGGCCCTCCAGGGTGCTGTAATCCTGAATGAAATGGCGGTAGGAGTTTGCAAACCTAAGAAACCGTTGCAACTGCACCCTGGACGTTGGTTGAGGCCAATCCACCACTACTTTCACCTTTCCAGGACCCATCTGAACATTGCCCTCAGCAATGACATATCCCAGAAAGGTGATAGAAGAGCGGTGGAACTCACACTTCTCGGCTTTCATGAACAGTTGGTTTTCCAGGAGGCGCTGAAGGACCTGTCTGACATGGAGTACATGTTCTTGTGCAGATCGGGGAAAAAACAAGATGTCGTCCAGGTAGACGAACACAAACCGGTTTAGCATGTCCCGAAGCACATCATTGACCAAAGCCTGGAAGACAGCCTGGTAATGGTGAATCCAAATGGCATGACCTGGTACTCATATTGTCCACTGGCTGTGTTGAAGGCTGTCTTCCACTCATCCCCCTCTCGTCTCCGAACCAGGTGGTAGGCATTCCGAAGGTCCAACTTGGAAAACATGGTATCCCCCTGGAGAGGTTCAAACGCTGAGGAGAGGAGAGGAAGGGGGTAACGATTTTTGACAGTGATATCGTTAAGTCCCCGGTAGTCAATGCATGGGCGCAGGGTCTTGTCCTTCTTCTCTACAAAGAAAAACCCTGCACCGGCAGGAGATGCAGAAGGCCAGATGGCCCCATTGGCCAGAGACTCCTCTATGTACTCCTCCATAGCTTTGGTCTCTGGTCCGGACAGAGAATACAACTGACCCCGAGGTGTGTAGTGCCTGGTAGAAGGTCAATGGCACAGTCAAAAGGACGGTGCAGGGGAAGGGAAGTAGCACGTGCCTTACTGAACACTTCCAGGAGGTCATGGTATTCAGTAGGAATAGCAGAGACATCCACAGTCTTGCTAACATCCTGAGGAGGACGATTTGGGTAAGGCTGTGCTGCTTGAAGGCAGTGGGAATGGCAAAAAGGACTCCAACCCAGGATGGAGCTTGTGGATCCAGTCAATCACAGGATTGTGTTTTTGTAGCCAGGAAATTCCCAACACAACCGGAACATGGGGAGAAGCAAGGAGGAGGAACTGTATGGTCTCACTGTGGTTACCAGAAAACCGTAATTGAACGGGCACTTGACTTGGAAACATACAAGACGAACTGGCACAGAGAGACAGGAAACACAGGGATAAATACACTGGGGAAAATAAGTGACACCTGGAAGAGGTGGAGACAATCACAAGGACAGGTGAAACAGATCATGGTGTGACATGAAGACCCTTATGATCCCCACCACATTCTTGTGAACACCACTGACATCTCTAAAAGGACATGGTTGATGAGTCGAATGATATCCCCTATCATGTAGCCATCGGATTTTAGCAGACAAACATTGGGCAATAGCACACTTGATAACCTGGATGAGGATGAGAAAAATAACCACAACTCCCACTATTGGAAGTATCATGCCCACCAAAAAACTTCCCCATGTACCGAATGTGGAAGGCAACCACATGACTAAGCCAAATCATCTGGATTGTAATCATGATATTTAGCGCCCGCAGTCCTAATCTTTCCTCAGAATTACCAGGAATATAAGTACAGCGTTCAGCACCAATAACAGCACATGTACCCCCTTGTGCGGACAGAAGATAATCATGGGCTAAACGATTTTGCATCGCACAGTCTGAATGGCAACCATCTCAGCTGTAACTAACTCAAGACTCTCAACTGTACTATTAGCTAGGATTTCAAAAGAGTTAACCATATTAATAATAACTTCCTGTGCTACTTTAGAAATACCATAAAATGGAAAAAGCAATTGCAAAGAATCTCTCTGTTTCTGTAATCACACGTTTATGATGGTGTGAACAAGAAGAATTCACTGAATGTTTTACATGGTGTACGACATATCCCAAATAACACGACCCTAATACAAGACCCTTGCCACAACTTTGGTAACCAGGAATAGGCATAGTATCCACAATAAAGTAATTCCCATTAGGAGCTATCATACCATTATTGATGATATTACCGAAGGTATTGGCATAAAAAGTAGTCATAGTGCCATTACCGAAAGTCAATTCATATATCTTTATGTACATATTCTTTATCCCTTTACACTTGTGTGTATAAGGTAGTAGTTGTGGAATTGTTAGGTTAGATTACTTGCTGGTTATTACTGCATCGTCGGAACTAGAAGCACAAGCATTTCACTACACTCGCATTAACATCTGCTAACCATGTGTATGTGACAAATAAAATTTGATTTGATTTGATTTGAAAGTCAATTCAACAGACATTAGACATTCCGCAACCTTAGTACCATCACAGGCAGATAGGTAGATCTGTTGTCTGATCACACTGTCCTACTTTGACAAACACATCCTGGTGCAGTTGAGATAAATTCCGAAAGAGTGACCTATTAAAACATAACCACCCAACAGGGGCATGTGTAATAACTAGGTAAGGTGGTCACTGATTAGTGTCATTGGTAATCTCAAATGAAGGAAGGTACTGCAGAACTAGGTACTCTCGCATGTTGATACTCAACATTCGTACCCAAATTAGTACCAATAATCGCCTTATACCAATTAACATCTCTCCATATACCCAACATTTCACTCTGGTTAAAAGGAATAACCCTTAATGGAATACCTGCCCTTGATGTGAATGGTGCATACGTACAAACCCAACAACTACTTTGATTGACTACTGTGACATAGTGTAGAGAGAGGGCTAGAAATGTATTGATGCCCTCATCCCTCATCCTGCTGATGCATCTCTGTATTAGAAATGGAAACACCACCAACATCCTGTATTAGCAGGAAACACACAAGGAAAATTATTTCAAACATCTTCCACTTCTCTGCAAGACAATAATATTAAATTGTCCTATTGTCAAGGTAATCATTCACAAAGTCCTTTAAAACTTCTTATGGCTGCAGGGCAGTATTGAGTAGCTTGGATGAAAGGTGCACAGAGGTGCCCAGAGTAAACGGCCTGCTCCTCAGTCATAGTTGCTAATATTTGCATATTATTAGTATTGGATAGAAAACACTCTGAAGTTTCTAAAACTGTTTGAATTATGGCTGTGAGTATAACAGAACTCATATGGCAGGCAAAAACTTGAGAAGTTCCACTTCCTGTTTGGATTTTTTCTGAGGTGGCAGATTTTCAACCAAGCTCTCATTGAAATTACAGCGAGATATTGATGAGTTTTCACTTCCTATGGCTTCCACTAGATGTCAACAGTCAATAGAACTTTGTCTGATGACTCTAATGTGAAGGGGGGCCGAAGGAGACAGGAATTAGTCACCACTGCCACGAGCTGACCATGCTTTGACCACGCGCGTTCACGTGATAGGCAGCTCCGTTCCATCGCTCAACTGAAGTCAATCTAATTCTCCGGTTGGAACGTTATTCGTCACGTTATAGTGGACGCGCTTTGTGACTTTGGAATTGTTTACCAAACGCGCTAACCAAAATAGCTAATTGGACATAAATAACGGACATTATCGAACAAATCAAGCATTTATTGTGGACCTGGGATTCCTAGGACTGCATTCTGATGAAGTTCATCAAAGGTAAGGAAACATTTATCATGTATTTTCTGGTTTCTGTTGACTCCAACATGGCGGCTAATTTGGCTATTGTTCTGCGCGCCGTCTCAGATTATTGCATGATTTGCTTTTTCCGTAAAGTTTTTTTGAAATCTGACACAGCGGTTGCATTAAGGAGAGGTATATCTATAATTCCATGTGTATAACTTGTATTATCATCTACATATATGATGAGTATTTCTGTTGAAACGATGTGGCTATGCAAAATCACTTGATGTTTTTGGAACTAGTGAATGTAACGCGCCAATGTAAACTCAGATTTTTTTATATAAATATGAACTTTATCAAACAAAACATGCATGTATTGTGTAACATTAAGTCCTATGAGTGTCATCTGATGAAGATCATCAAAGGTTAGTGATTCATTTTATCTCTATTTCTGCTTTTTGTGACTGCTATATTTCGCTGGAAAAATGGCTGTGCTTATTGTGGTTTGGTGGTGACCTAACATAATCGTTTGTAGTGCTTTCACTGAAAAGCATATTTGAAACCGGACACTTTGGTGGGATTAACAACAAGATTACCTTTAAAATGATATAAGACACATGCATGTTTGAGGAATTTTAATTATGAGATTTCTGTTGTTTGAATTTGGCGCCCTGCACTTTCACTGGCTGTTGTCATATCGATCCCGTTAGCGGGATGCAGCCATAAGAAGTTAAAAGTGACCAGCTCTTCCACACTGGTATCAGTCCCACATAGATAACTACTAAAACTGATGTTCTGACAGTCTTCCGTTCCACTGGTAGCACTTCACCGGTGATCTTGTATCGTTTCAGGTACAGTCCTTGAATCAAAGAATATTTCTTCAAATTGTAGATTCTCATAACCTGTAACGAAGGAAACAAAAAAGTTAAAGTAACATGTCCTGGTTCCAAAATAAATTGGTATTTCACAGATATCCCTAAGTAAGCATATCCCAATTTTCAGGAAAAAAATTGACATTTCACCTAGATATCCCTAATATGACGACTGCGGTATACAACATAGAAGCTTATCAGGTTCTGATCACCTTACTATGCTTCTTCACCCAAGATTGGCCCCCGATTGCTAATCGATCAGTTCTTTATTCTCCAGGCTCTGCTTTGTCATCAACATGGACAACCTTGCAATGAATGACATGTATCCATCGTGATTATCCCTGAACTTTTACTGCTGACCTCGTTATGAGCAAAGCTTGATAAGGACCTTCCCATTTTGACCCTAATGTCTCTGTCACATATTTTTTACCATCACCCACTGTCCTGGTACTACGTCTTGTTCCCCCTCTGGAGTTATTCCTCATTAGAGAGTTGTATGCAATAGTTAAGCATTGTGTCACTCATAAAGTAAATGTCTACTTTAAAAAAAATCTAACGTGCCTGGTATTATCACATTGTCCATTGTAGTAACTACCCATACCCAGCCTGCCTCACACCCCCCTCCACAAAGCTTGAACCGTCTGTGTATAAGATAAACTCAGGGTTTTCCAATGAATGACTCTATAAACCCATCAGAGAGCTGATCCAAAACATCTCACAATAGTCATGTTCAAGTAATGTGGTATCTGGAGGAAGCATCAGAGTAGCTGGATTACGTGGTGTCTTTTCAACTATACCCATGTCCCATAGATTTTTAATGACCACTTTAGTAGCGCCCATAGCTTCCTTGCTAATGGGATATTGTTTTGTGCAAGGTGGAGCAACACCTGTCAAGCATACTGATTCCATATCCAAAGTTCCACACTCATTTTTCTTCATTGTCCAAATAGCATGGTTCTGAACTATAGATTCCTGCATCAATCTTCATTGGACCAATATAAATTGATAATGGTTTGGTTTGTTTCAAATCTGTCTCTCCCCCACTGCTGTTTCTCTCATCTTCTGTACTGAGGACATATATGTTTTGCATAATTTATGGGCAATACAGTTCAGCACCCGTATCTACTAAAAGATCTACTGCAAAGTTGTTAACCATCATGTTCACATATATGATATCTGATTTCATATGTACACCAGCTGCCTAGAAGGCAAGCATCCCGGGGTCACCTCTTCACTGTTGACGTTGAGACTGGTATTTTGTGGGTACTATTTAATGAAGCTGCCAGTTGAAGACTTGTGAGGCGTCTGTTTCTCAAACTAGTCACACTAATGTACTTGTCCTCTTGCTCAGTTGTGCACCGGGGCCTCTCACTCCTCTTTCTATTCTGGTTACAGCCAGTTTGCGCTGTTCTGTGAAGGGAGTAGTACACAGCGTTGTACCAGATCTTCAGTTTCTTGGCAATTTCTCGCATGGAATAGCCTTCCTTTCTCAGAACAAGAATAGACTGATGAGTTTCAGAAGAAAGATATTTGTTTCTGGCCATTTTGAGCCTGTAATCGAACCCACAAATGCTGATGCTCCAGATACTACAGATGAACTAGTCTAAATGCCGTTTTATTGCTTCTTTAACTTCTGCAGGGATGGTGGGTCCCCTGTGGGACGGTTGAGCTAACGTAGGCTAATGCGATTAGCATGAGGTTGTAAGTAACAAGAAAATTTCCCAGGACATAGACAATCTGATATTGGCAGAAAGCTTAAATTCTTGTTTAATCTAACTGCACTGTCCAATTTACAGTAGATATTACAGTGAAAGAATACCGTGCTATTGTTTGAGGAGAGAGCACAGTTTTGAACATGAAAAGTTATTAATAAAAAAATTAGGCACATTTGGGCAGTCTTGGTACATTTTAACAGAAATGCAATGATTCATTGGATCAGTCTAAAACGTTGCACGTACACTGCTGCCATCTAGTGGCCAAAATCTAAATTGCACCTGGGCTGGAATAAAACATTATGGCCTTACTCTTGCATTTCAAAATGATGGTACAATTATAATTTTTTTTAAACGGTTGTTTTTCTTTGTATTATCCTTTACCAGCTCTAATGTGTTATATTCTCCGTCATTCCTTTCACATTTCCACAAACTTCAAAGTGTTTCCTTTCAAATGGTACCAAGAATTTGCATATCCTTGCATATTCTTGATACCATTTGAAAGGAAACACTGAAGTTTGTGGAAATGTGAAATTAATGTAGGAGAATATAACACATTAGATCTGGTAAAATATAACACAAAGAAAAAATGTTTTTTTTGTACCATCATCTTTGAAAGGCCATAATGTATTATTCCAGCCCAAGCATAATTTCGATTTTGACCACTAGATGTATGTGCAACGTTTTAGACTGATCCAATGAACCATTGCTTATCCGTTCAAAATGTTGTATCAAGACTGCCCAAATGTGCCTAATTGGTTTATTAATATATTTTCAATTTCATAATTGTGCACTCTCCTCAAACAATAGGATGATTTTGATGCATCCCGGTTAATGTGTTCTGTCGTATTGTTGAGTTTGAATGTTTGATAGTTTTGTAGATTTAATGACGGCTACACAAGTGAATAAACACCTTAACTTCTCTGGGATAGGTGGGACGGTAGCGTCCCACTTGGCCAAAATCCAGAAAAAATGTAGCGCGCCAAATTCAAATATATTACTATAAAAATCTATCTTTCATGAAATCACACATGAAAGACACCAAATGAAAGCTACACATGTTGTGAATCCAGCCAACATGTCTGATTTCAAAAAGGATTTATGGGGAAAGCACACCAAACAATTATGTTAGCTCAGTACATAGCCACAGAAAAACACAGCCATTTTCCCAGCAAAAGATAGTAGTCACAAAAAGCAGAAATAGAGATAAAATTTATCACTAACCTTTGATAATCTTCATCAGATGACACTCATAGGACATCATGTTACACAATACATTTATGTTTTGTTCGATAATGTGCATATTTATACCCACAAATCTCGGTTTACATTGGCGCCATGTTCAGAAATGCCTCCAAAATATCCGGAGTAATTGCAGAGAGCCACGTCAAATAACAGAAATACTCATCATAAACTTTGATGAAAGATACATGTTTTACACAGAATTAAAGATACACTTGTTCTTAATGCAACCGCTGTGTCAGATTTTAAAAAAAACTTTACGTAAAAAGCACACCATGCAATAATCTGAGACGGCGCTCAGATTTAACAATATTTCTCCGCCATGTTGGAGTCAACAGAAATACGAAATGACATCAGAAATATTCCCTTACCTTTGATTATGTTCATCAGAATGCACTGCCAGGAATCCTAGTTCCACAATAAATCGTTGTTTTGTTCGATAATGTCCATTACTTATGTCCAATTAGCTACTTTTGCTAGCATGTGTAGTACACGTGTCCAAACGCTTGCGCAGATGCAGGTAAACGTCGGACGAAAACTTCAAAAAGTTATATTACAAGTCGAATAAACTGGTCAAACTTAGTAGAGAATCAATCTTCAGGATGTTGTTATCATTTATATCCAATAAAGGTTCCAACCGGAGAATTATTTTCAGTCTCTATAAGTAATGGAACGCATGGCGATATCATGAGGAATGCGCATGACCAAGAACTGTCAATCTGCCAGACCACTGACTCAAACACCTCCCATCCGGTCCCACATCACAGTATAGGCTTCATTCAGTGTTCTACAGACTGTTGACATCCAGTGGAAGGCGTAGGAAGTGCAAACAGATCCATATCTTACAGGGAATTGAATTGGCGATGAGTTGAACATTGACCAGTCTCAGAATTCTCACTTCCTGTTTGGATTTTTTCTCAGGTTTTTGCCTGCCATATGAGTTCTGTTATACTCACAGACATCATTCAAACAGTTTTAGAAACTTCAGAGTGTTTTATACCCAATAGTAATAATAATATGCATATATTAGTATCTGGGACAGAGTAGGAGGCAGTTCACTATGGGCACGCAATTCATCCAAAAGTGAAAATGCTGCCCCCTATATCAAAGAAGTTAATCTTTTAATGTTTGAGTTCCAAATATCTTTAACGGTCCCACAAGTTTTTTTTTTGTGTGCATGATGTCAGACTCACTGTTCCAACATTTCATTGTTACGCAACAGGACAGTTAACCCGCGCTGCCCTCAAACCAAGGCACGCTCACTGACTGCTAATTATCTATAGGTTATGTTTCAACTAATAATTACTGTAATCGTCCAAAAAGTCATTCATAAACCTTTTTAATTTAAATATGTACTATGAAGCTAAGTGTTTGTTTCTTGGGCTTCAGGAATGTGACTGAAATAGTGCTTCTGGCATTGAAAAACAAAATATTTAACTGATTGAAAGTAGAAGGGAACATCGGTGAACAAATTCCCTGGCGTTCTGAGTTTTTTCCCTCATCGTTTTTTCATCGTTTTTCCCTCATCAATCTACAAAAAATAACCCATAATGACAAAACAAAAACAGGTTTAAGCAGGTGTTCAAACATGAAAATCAGACCGAGAGCCTAATGCTTCTGGGGTAGTTCTTTATGAAACCATCTCTCTGCGGAAGCAACAGTTACAGGGATGGTAAAAACAGGTTGATTGCCGTAGGAACATCGGGAAACTGGGAAGAAGGGAGTAGTGCTTTAAATACATCAGTTCTGCAACATCTTTAATTGAGCACCTCATTCTCCTTAATTGCCTCAACACGTTACGGAAAGAGATTAACTGTATAGGAAGCTTTGGGGACAGGTCATCTGGATACTGGACAGCCAAAAAGCGGGAGGGCTTCTTAAAGAAAAACTAACAGGTCTGTGAGAGCTGGAATTCTTACTGGTTGGTAGGTGATCAAATACTTATGTCATGCAATAAAATGCAAATTAATTACTTAAAAATCATACAATGTGATTTTCTGGATTTTTTACAGACCTCTACATGCTTTGTAAGTAGGAAAACCTACAAAATCGGCAGCGTATCAAATACTTGTTCTCCCCACTGTAGCTATAGATAGTACACTGCATAATGAAACAACCGCGGACACGCGGTGTACTAATTTCACAATCTTTAGGGTGTTGTACTCAATTGTGATTACGTAGCTAGCTATATTCTTCTATTGGCTCTGTAAAACAATGCTAATGGCGTCAGATAAGTATTAGCTTGTGTTTTATCCTTTGAAGCTGCCCAAAGGTGTATCCTAGGAAGCACACTAGATCTGCTCAGTGTTTTCTAAAGCTTCAGTTAGCTTCACATTCCAGCTCAGGCTTCATCTGTACTACTACGGTGGATATTGCTCCTCCGCCTGCTTAACTCTATCAGGCTTGTAACTGCGCATGCATGTCACACAAGGCTAGTCGAACTTCGAACTCTTCATTGAAACAAAGCTGAAACGTTAATCCATAGGCGAGTCAGTGCCACATGTGTGACCGACCGACTCGATTCGGTCTTATTTTTTTTACATTGGATAAAATTAGAGACTCAGAGCTATTACATATCATACACCACAGTTGAGGAACAATGGGAAAGTAATTCTGCTTTGAAAGTTGATAAACTTGTAACCCCACGTTTGAGAAAATGGCCCTTGAATGTTTTGGTACTCCTACTGGAGAGCTCTTTGTCTACACCCTTTCAGCATCGTTGACACAGTCTTAAGCCTTCGCCCCACCTATCTCTTTAAGGATTCACATGTGAGGCCATGTGCTAAAAAAAGTGTTTAGATAGTGTAATAAACAACCAAAGATTTCAAGACTAAAGGCTGGTTTATACTATGTCTATCGACACGTCTGTAGACAGTTATCGCAGTGACATCATGAACATTTTATTGTCGTCGACCATCAAAGTTGTTGTTATGAAAAAGTATAAACACAAAAACGACAGGCTGCTGATAGCATAACTGGTGAATTTGAACACCAATAAACCCATTAGTTTCAAAATTAATTTAGTATATGTCAATCTAGCAAACCAGGCAACTAAAAGCAACTTTATAAAAAAAAATTGTTCATTTCTAGCTTGTTAGCTAGCTAGCTAACATTAAGTTAGCTGGCTAGCCAGTTCAAATAATGACCGTATCATAGCTGACAACATCTTAACTTTAGCAATTTGTAGTCATTATTACAGGACAATAAACTATTACAGGAAATCACAGGAAAATAAACTCACAACAAGATTATTTACAAGTTTATTATTATTATTATTATTTAAAGATTATTTACAAGTTAATGGCAGGCTAAGGATGTATCCTAATTTGACTTTGGTGGAGGTCATGTTGTTCTTCACATGACCATCTCTGGTAAACACACACTATATCAAATAAAACATACGTTTATTTGTCACATGCACAGGATACATAAGGTGTAAACGGTACAGTGAAATGGTTAAACAATTAACCATAATCCCAACTCATGTTACTACCATGCATGAATCTGCAGGTAGCTAAAGCTAACCAACTATGTTTAATGTTAGCTAGCTAGCTAACATTATGCTATAACTAGCAATGCAAATGGATATGAGATATGAATAATATTAATACACAGATCATACACGTAACGTTAGCTAGCGAGCTAGCTAATAGTCCGCTTTAACTTACAATGAAATCGACCAAATGCTGATGTCAGGCTGGTAAGAACAATTGTTATTTTGTGTAAGGGGTCATTTAAGTTGGCAGTAGCATTGTTGGCGAATTAGGAAGAAGTCTTGAGAAAAGAGTGACAAAGAGGGGAGTTGCAAACCTCAGATCCGTGCTTCAGTATTCCCTTAGGGAGTTCTTCACTATTCCCATGAGGAAAACTGTCACCAGGAATGTATGCATTTCACTAATCTTGGTGGTCACCCATTTAGCGAGCTTCCCCCTCACTCCTGGCTTGCTCTTCTCCTGTAGCTCCAAGGCATAGTGATTGCTCTCCTCCACTGTCTCTCACCAGCTCCTGTCAGAAACAGCTTGAAGCACTCTGCCTCAGAGGATGATGGTAAGGGGCTTTGCACTCCATCCAGACAGTGACTCAGAGCCAACAGAAGGGCCAGGAGTGGTGAAATGGCTGGTGACCTTCCAGCTACCGCAGACCTCCTGGGACTTCATTGGTGGGCAAGGGGTCCTGAGATTCAGGGTTCTCAATTGTCACAAAGTTGGGGGGCAGCTCCTCACTTTTATAGTCAGACTCATTGTCAGAATTTATAAAAAATCTCCTGAATTTCCACATTTGTGAGTAGGCTCCTTTTGAACAACATTGCTAATTCTACAGCTTAGTCCACTAGCTACAAACATAAACAACAACACTGAATGGCTCCAAGTGAGTGTCAGGGATTACGTGATTGACTACTGGGATGCGCCACATGTATCAATAAATCATTATCAGAAATGTTTTTATTTATTTACTGTTTTATTTACATGTTTTCATGTACTGGTGACAAATCATGCATTTCGATTCTTACATAGATTGCAATGGACACATATGATGTGTGTAAAATAGTGTTGCACAGTACACCGAAACTTCATTACTTTTTCAGATACAGTTTCTTTTTATGGTTCATATTAAACGGTTCGGTACATCTGTCTAATGTATCTCAAAATAATGAGAGGATCCAGTCTGTCTATCAGCGCAGCCCCTTTCTAGCAGTGACTGCTCCACTTACTCATTCATTTCTAAAGCTGTCTGTGCTGCTCCACACTTATCCTGTGCAGAAGTTAACATACTTGAATAATGCAACACGGCATGTAGAGATGTTGAAACTGTTCATTACTGTTCCCAAAACAATATACATACAGGCTAGAACACTTTTACAATGCAAGACGATTACCGGTAGCTTCCAGGTTTCATTTATTTGTAGGATAGTTTCCCTTGCTGGCTTACAGCTGAATGAATTCACTACATTAGTACCTTGTTTGTGACAATATGCAAACCATAACGCAAAATATGATGATTTCAAAGCTTTGTCCTTCAAAGGGCGATCACTTACTCATGGAAAGCCCAGCTCATTGGCTATCTAGCTACCTATGTTTCCAAACCATAGGTGGTCAGTGGACCAAGACACTGTCAATCAAGTGAAAACTGCCTGTCTCAATGGTGCGTAAAATGGCTGACCTTCATGGGCTAATTGATGTGTTGTGTAGCCAATATGTAATGTAGAATGATGAAACAAAGTTTGATTGCTTTCTGAAGTGTCTGAGGATTGCACAGAAACCGAACTTGACCAGGTGAGACAAGGTTTAGCCAATATGATTTCATAAATTCATAAGAGTCAGAATTCATGCAAAACGTTGTATACAACATGGATCGTGTTAGGATATAAAAAGGGATGTTATCAAACAAAATTGTGCTACATTTTATCTCTGGGAACTTCAGGGTGAAAAATCAGAGCAAGATTACTGAATGTAAGTACATTATATACCGTCAGAGGTGAATGTATTAAACCAGTTTCCTTGATAAAAGTATGGTATTTTTTTCCGCTGTAATAGCTACTGTAAATTGGACACTGCAGTTAGAGTAACAATCATTGAAGCTTTCTGACGATATAAGAAATGTCTATGTCTCGGAAAGTTAGCTGTTGTTTACAAATATGACATATTGAGCAACAACTGTCCCGATTTCGGGACACTGATCCAAACTTAATGGAATGTATTTTTTTGTCATATGTAGCTCCATGAAATCAGCTAAAAGAAGCTCAATATCTCAATGCATGCCCACACTCTTACTGAATAATATGGATTCACCTGTATTGTGATAGACCTACAGTAGGCTACATCTTGATTTACCCAGTTTATCGATAGAGATTTACCATTCAAAAAATTATTACCATTATGTTGTTTTGTACTAAGATAGGTAAAAAACAGTCCAATTGATTGTATGGTTGTGTAATTGATTCATTAATGCATACATGGCTGTCTCTAAAAAATAGACATAAACATCTTGAAAATGTAAATGATATTGAACTCAAAAGATGCCCAAATGATTGAACAGAGCAGTAACTGAGTTTATCTGTTTGGATCAAGTGCCATTCTGTGACTTTGGCTAATATGGCTTTTGTGTTGTTGTTGTGGTATCCTTTTGGTATTGAGTATCCTGATGGCATCGAGTATCGTGATTATTTATTTTTTATTTTTTATTTTTCACCTTTATTTAACCAGGTAGGCCAGTTGAGAACAAGTTCTCATTTACAACTGCGACCTGGCCAAGATAAAGCAAAGCAGTGCGACACAAACAACAACACAGAGTTAGTTACACATGGGATAAACAAACGTACAGTCAATAACACAAAAGAAAAGTCTATATACAGTGTGTGCAAATGTAGTAAGATTATGGAGGTAAGGAAATAAATAGGCCATAGTGGCGAAATAATTACAATTTTGCAATTAAACACTGGAGTGATAGATGTGCAAGTAGAGATACTGGGGTGCAAAGGAGCAAAAATAAATAACAATATGAGGATGAGGTAGTTGGGTGGGCTATTTGCAAATCGTTTCAGGCATTGGCAGCAGAGAACTGGAAGGAAAGGCAGCCAAAGAGGAGTTGGCTTTGGGTGTGACCAGTGAAATATACCTGCTGGAGCGTGTGCTACGGGTAGGTGCTGCTATGGTGACCAGTGAGCTGAGATAAAGCGGGGCTTTACCTAGCAAAGACTTATAGATGACCTGGAGCCAGTGGGTTTGGCGACGAATATGAAGCGAGGGCCAGCCAACGAGAGCATACAGGTCGCAGTGGTGGGTAGTATATGGGGCTTTGGTGACAAAATGGATGGCACTGTGATAGACTGCATCCAATTTGCTTAGTAGAGTGTTGGAGGCTATTTTGTAAATGACATCGCCGAAGTCAAGGATCGGTAGGATAGTCAGTTTTACGAGGGTATGTTTGGCAACATGAGTGAAGGATGCTTTGTTGCGAAATAGGAAGCCGATAGGATAGGAAATAGGAAGCTTTAAAAAAGCATTTTTAAAGCACATTTCCTGCAATTCTACACATAATGCCATTGGGCGGAGTGAAAGAGTTGGAGTTTTATAACTAATCTCATGCTATTCTACGCATTTTGCTATTCTACACAACCTCCATGTTTTCTTTTTGGGGGTCAAGTAAATGTGTCTGAGATACGAAGAATAACATCATACACCTAACGTTAGCTAGCTAAAAGTACACTTGAAAGGAAACCACTTTCTGTGAAAATTAGAAACGTGTAATATCTGAAAATGTAGCTAGCTAGACCATCTTACGAGTATACATCATGGTTGGACGCGTCTCCTGTCTGGTGCCATGCACGATGTAATCTAGTGTGGAAGGACCACCAGAGGGCAGGCTGGGCTCACGAATAGTAGCCCAGCCAGGCATGTGAGTCAAGGTGATCAGAGGCAATTAAGCACAGCTGACGGTACTAATGACCTATTCTCTTTCCCCTACAAGAGAGAGAAGGGAACCGGCATTGAGGGAGGGGAAAAGAAAGAAGAGTGTTTGCTCCTCCAAAGGAGAAGACGTACCTTTCGGAAGGCGAAAAGAAGGAGAAGACAAACTACCTCTGGGGATGGCCAGTGACAAATCCGTGATTTATGTTATAGTTCAACCTCTCTGGTACAAGTGGGATGGTAGCGTCCCACCTCGACAACAGCCAGTGAAATTGCAGGGCCCCAAATTCAAAACAACAGATATCCCATATTTAAAATTCCTCAAACATAAAAGTATTAAACCCCATTTTAAAGATAATGTTACGATCAATGAGGACAATTGTGAGGAGTCAGGCGCAGAGAGCAAAGATATGGGGAAAAACCACTCTTTAATGTCCAACCAGAAGAACAACTGGTAACGTCAAAAACATTGGCGTAAAAATCCAACTTGAATAAAGTACACACTGGAAAATAAATCCAGACTGTGGAAAACCCCAAAATAAACGAACAACCTCATACAAAACAGAAAGACAAGCCCGCACAAACAGAAACGGGCTAAACGAACTTAAATAGCACCACCCTAACAACCAAACAATAAACAGGTGAAATCAATTAGTCAAAACCAAACGAAAAGGAAAAAGGGATCGGTGGCAGCTAGTAGACCGGCGACGACGACCGCCGAGCGCCACTCAAACAGGAAGGGAAGCCACCTTCGGTAATACTCGTTACAGATAAACTTCTTGTAAATCCAACCTAAGTATCCGATTTCAAAAAGGCTTTACTGCGAAAGCACACCATGCGATTATGTTAGGTCAGCGCCTAGTCACAGAAAACCATACAGCCATTTTCCAGCCAAGGAGAGGGCTCACAAAAGTCAGAAATAGCGATTAAATTAATCACTAACCCTTGATGATCTTCATCAGATGGCACTCATAGGACTTCATGTTACACAATACATGTATGTTTTGTTCGATAAAGTTCATATTTACATCCAAAAATCTAAGTTTACATTGGCGCGTTATGTTCAGAAATGCATTGTCTCAAACAAACATCCGGTGAAAGTGCAGAGAGCCACATCAAATTACAGAAATACTCATCATAAACATTGATCTAAGATACAAGTGTTTAACATACATTTAAAGATAAACTTATCCTTAATGCAACCGCTGTGTCAGATTTCAAAAAGGCTTTACGGCGAAAGCACACTTTGCGATTATGTTAGGTCAGCGCCTAGCCACAGAAAACCATACAGCCATTTTCCTACCAAGGAGAGGTGTCACAAAAGTCAGAAATAGAGTTAAAATGAATCACTTACCTTTGATGATCTTCATCTGATGGCACTCCAAGGTCTCCATGTTAGACAACAAATGTTCGTTTTGTTCGATAAAGTCCACCATTTATGTCCAAATACCTCCTTTTTGTTCGGGCGTTTAGTCCAGTAATCCAAAATGCACAAGGCGCGAGCACAAAGTCTAGATGAAAAGTCAAAAAAGTTCTATTACAGTTTGTAGAAACATGTCAAACTTTAGAATCAATCTTTAGGATGGTTTTTATCATAAATCTTCAATAATATTCCAACCGGACAATTCCTTTGTCTTTAGAAATGAAAAGGAACGGAGCTCGTGCTCACGGCCGCGCGCGTGATTAAACTAAAGGCTTTCAACCAGACCACTGGTTCAAACAGCTCTTATTCGCTCCCCCTTCACAGTAGAAGCCTGAAACAACATTCTAACGACTGTTGACATCTAGTGGAAGCCTTAGGAAGTCCAATCTGACCCCATAGACACAGTATATTGGATAGGCATTCACTTGAAAAACTACAAACCTCAGATTTCCCACTTCCTGGTTGGATTTTTCTCAGGTTTTCGCCTGCCATATGAGTTCTGTTATACTCACAGACATCATTCAAACATTTTTAGAAACTTCAGAGTGTTTTCTATCCAAATCTACTAATAATATGCATATCCTAGCCTCTGGGCCTGAGTAGCAGGCAGTTTACTCTGGGCACGCTTTTCATCCGGATGTGAAAATACTGCCCCCTACACCAGTGAGGTTAAAGATACTCGTCTTGTGTTCCTTTTTTCGTGTAAAGAAGAAGATTTAGGTTTTCCTTGGGATATCACCATTGATTGTGTTGGAGTGTTTGAGTTGAAAGGAATCCCTCAATAGAGGACTTTGTTCAATTAAGAAAACATACTCCTGACTTGTTTATTCCACCTTTCCGCTTTAGAGTAACACCAAATGACTTGGTCCACTCACACCAGACTGGTGTTTTATCCATCTCCTTAGCTATCATACTCGAATTCCACTGATTTCAAAACTCGGTCCTCCAGAAAGTGGAGCGCATACACATAACGTTAGCTAGTGAGCCAGCTAATGTTAGCTAGCTAACAGTACTGTACACTTATCTTGACATTAGGTGTATGCACTTTTACTACACTTTTTTTTTTTTTTTTTAAAGCAGCGTTTGACATGATTACCTAGACATACTGACCAGCTCCAATAGACAGACACGTGCTATATGGCAGACCAATCCAAAGTCATCTCTCGGCATGTCCAGCCAAATCATTATCTTTGCCAATTATGGCTAGTGGGAAGATTGCTCTCTTTTTTTGTGGCTAAACCAACTAGGCTCGTAACTTAATAATTGTATTCGTATTTACAGATGGCATACAAGTTTGATATTAATAAGACACATGAAAGTTCACTTGTTTGAGAAGGAATTTTGATATAAAAAATATTTTTCAAACAGCTCTCCTCTGAAGTCGTGACTTGTGACATACGCCTAGTTTCCTGAATCTGGTCACAAATGTGGAAAAAGTCAAAGGGTCTGAATACTTTGAGAATGCACTGTATGACTGCTTGTGGTTTTTCCTCAGTTAGTGTTAAGACTAATTGTGTTATGCGGTTGCCAGTGACATACTGCAGTTTCTCGGGGGGCCCACAAGGTCTGAGGAATGGCCCCACCCTGTAAACCCATGGTGCAAAGAGACAAATGTGCTATTTTAAAATAAAAATTATTTTTTAGATTAAAATGCTATTTTACACATTTTTGCCAATGAGGCTGAGAGAGAATTTAGCATTTTTAAAGCACATTTCCTGCAATTTTACACATAATGCCATTGGGCAGAGAGAAAGAGTTGGAGTTTTATAACTAATCTCATGCTATTCTACGCATTTTGCCATTTTGCTATTCTACACGGCCTCCATGTTTTCTTGTTTGGGGGGTTGCGGGACCACAGAGCTACTTCTGTGAATGTCTGAACATTGCATCCAAAAATAAACTGCTCACATTGAGTACATCAATTTGTAAGACTGTGTTTCAGCAAAATGCTTCTGTGAAAAAACAGTGTGGCCACTGACTTTGGCGTCAATCGTAAGTAGACGTTCTAAAGAAGTGTTCTAATCACACCAGTTTGAGTGTATGCTGCAAGGACCACTGTAGAATGATCACACCCACTCAGCACGCGACTTCCATGGGCGTTGAATTATGGACCATATGGACAATATCAGGTCCCTCTGTTGTGGCCATTATTTCACTCAATATAGCCTATGATTATTTTTGTGAACGCATCTCCTGTCTGTACTAAACAGCTAGGTTGCTGCGGTCAGGCTGATCTTCGGCAAAATTTGGACCAAAACGGATGTACTAAACAAGTATTTTTGGTTAAATTATGGTGGCTTCATGAAAATATCCACAATAAAAATTCATACAATATATTTTTTAAAGTAGTAGTTGTAGTTTTGGCCTGTAATTTAACAACTGATTTTATTACAAATCTGTATTTTAACCGCTATTTACTTCTGTGACATTATCTCCTCTCACTACCACACATAAGCCACACAACGATGACTTTCAAAAAGTTGAAGACAAGTGAGAGATGGGACTGTAATTACCCATTTTTGTCTGCACAATTTTTTTGACATTTTGTAATTTGTAATCTGTTCAAGTTCAAAAATATTATTTTTCTCTATACTCTAGGCTAACGTTAGTTACTCTGGATACCTGCAGATGCTAGTTAGCTACTGGTAGCTAGCTATGGTGGGAAAGCATAACTAACTGATTTACTAACTAACTAGCTTGCTGTATGAGTTAACTAGCTATCTAACTTGCTATCATTGCGTGTGAGAGAGGGGCATTAATAAGCCACTAAGAAGGGGGGTGAGGAAAATGAGTTGGCAAAATTTAGCTAGCTACTGCTGGTGATTAGTTATTGGTGAGTATGTGCGTGTAACTAGCTCATGTTAGCTATGTAGCTAGCTAGCTAACTTTAGCAAAACATGCTTGTCTCAAGCAGCTAACGTCAGGAAACATAAGGAACGTATCATTCATATCAGCAAGAAATCATTTTCAAAAAACAAATTGCACCACAACTTTATAGGGTGTTATAGCCGTCACATTTATGGGCTTGTTACAGCAGTGTTTAGGAGGACATAGGATAGAGGAATGTGTAGTTTCGGTGGAAAGAGTTGTGTGTCAACTGCCCATGATGCTGGGGATCGGAGGCATCCGGTGCGAGAGAGGCAGGTTGAGGTGGCCAGGGTCAGAGTAGTGCAGAAGATGTCGTATGCTGAGGCAGTGAAGAAAGTAGAAGAGGGTTGATCAAGGGTGGGAGATTCTGAGAGGATTCCTTTGAGTAGCAGATCTCTGCCAGCACAGAGGGATAGGCTAACAAATGATATATGCTTCAGTAAGGTTGGCTTCTTAGCGTTCATAAAATTATTATCTCACGGCGAATGCGTGAAAGTTGGCAGCTCTGTGCTCCATATAAGAGCAGAACTGCACAAACAAAATAAGTAGTGAAGGCAGCCAAAGACATTCTGGGGATTTCTGAAGTCACGGTAGAAATGATACATCGGATGCTGAACCAAAATTCTAATGATGATCAGGATAATACATAGTATCATTAGCTCATTGTTTTGGATGTATCCACTAGAAAACAGCTCAAACAAATGCAAATGCAACTACTTTGCAGTTATTCTGGCTGCTTTTTTTGATTTTGAAGTGACTGTAAGTTAGCCGTAGTTGGCTAGCTAGCAAGCAAGACATAAGAACGTAGCCAGCCAGTATGGCAGTGGAACATTTCAAATTAACGACTGGGTCGCGTCCATAGATACAGAAAAAAAAGACTGAAAGACTGGGTCACGTCTCTAGCAACCGAACCGATAGAACGAACGACCAGCCGGCTTGGGAAGCAACCCTAGATTTGTGTCGGGACTATATCTTGTGGAAGGATGAAATAGTATGAATAAATGTATTTGTTTTTATTGAAAATATGTCAATCATTATTTGAATATGTTGGTAACCCGTTGTATGAAAGCGATAATGCCCTCTAAGCCTGTGCTTGGAGGATATATTGGCACGTTTAGCCGGCTCTCGACTTCATCTCGGGCCTAACAACACCCATGCCAATATTTCCTCCAAATACCGGCTATTCGGGCATTATCACTTAATTATAAAATGGGTGGGTCTAATCCTGAATGCTGATTGGGTAAAACTGCATTCCAGCCAATATCTATTCCACAAGTTACCACCGGCTAAATCTATGACGTTAAAATGCCTACTTACTCTGTTCCATCTGACTGTGCAATCCACTGTCTCATCAGCCCAGCCCAGCAATTTATAAATCTCCACTATAAAAAGCATCAAGACATTATCTCACATTTCTTTTAGACTAACATTTCGTTTTCAACAGTGGAGATTTGTATAAACCTTGCTGTCTGTCATTTCTGACATTTGCAATATTCAAATTGTCCCATAGTGATGAACATGTCGGGAGTCGGGACAAGACAGACAGGCAGGCAGTGTTTCTCAGCCAGTCTAAATCATGAATCAGCTGGCATCAAATTTATGAAGAAAGAAATGTCAACTGAAAAAAAGTTAAACGAAATGAAGTGCAGCTAGTTTGCAGTCTTTCCAGCTTCAGTTTGAAGTGTGTCACGCCCTGGCCTTAGTTATCTTTGTTTTCTTTATTATTTTAGTTAGGTCAGGGTGTGACATGGGGGATGTTTGTGTGTTTTTGTCTCGTCTAGGGTGTTTGTATTGTCTAGGGGGTGTTTGTAGAGTTCATGGGGTTGTGTTCATTGTAGGTGTTTATGTAAGTCTATGGTTGCCTAGATTGGTTCTCAATTAGAGACAGCTGTCTATCGTTGTCTCTGATTGGGAGCCATATTTAGGCAGCCATAGTCATTAGGTAGGTTGTGGGTGATTGTCTATGTCTAAGTTGCCTGTGGCTGCACTTTTGTTTGTATAGCTTCACGTTCGTCGGTTTGTTGTTTTTGTTAGTTTGTAAAAGTGTTCGTTTCGTCTTCATTTATTAAAGAAGATGTATAGTTATCACGCTGCACCTTGGTCCTCCTCTCTTGCTTACCGTGGAGAGCGAGAGTACGGGCAGACACCGTGTTATGCGGAAGAGCGCACGGTGTCTCCTGTACATGTGCTTAGCCCGGTGCGGTACATTCCAGCTCCACGTATCGGCCGGGCTATAGTGGGCATCGAGCCAGGTGCCATGAAGCCGGCTCAACGTATCTGGCCTCCAGTACGTCTCCTCGGGCCGGCATACATGGCACCAGCCTTACGCATGGTGTCCCCGGTTCGCCAACACAGCCCAGTGCGGGTTATTCCACCTCCCCGCACTGGTCGGGCTACGGGGAGCATTCAACCAGGTAAGGTTGGGCAGGCTCGGTGCTCAAGGGAGCCAGTACGCCTGCACGGTCCGGTATATCCGGCGCCACCTCCCCGCCCCGGTGTGTGTCTCCAGCCCGGTACCACCAGTTCCGGCACCACGCACCAAGCCTCCTGTGCGTCTCCAGAGCCCTGTGCGCCCTGTTGCTGCTCCCCGCACTAGCCTTGAGGTGCGTGTCCTTAGCCCGGTACCACCAGTTCCGGCACCACGCACCAGGCCTACTGTGCGCCTCAGCCGGCCAGAGTCTGCCGTCTGCCCAGCGCCGTTTGAGCTGCCTGCCTGCCCAGCATCATCTGAGCTGCCCGTCTGCCCAGCGCCATCTGAGCTGCCCGTCTGCCCAGCGCCATCTGAGCTGTCCGTCTGCCCAGCGCCATCTGAGCTGTCCGTCTGCCCAGCGACATCTGAGCTGTCCGTCTACCCAGCGCCATCTGAGCTGCCCGTCTGCCCAGCGCCATCTGAGCTGCCTGCCTGCCCAGCGCCATCTGAGCCGTCCGTCTGTCCCGAGCCGTTAGAGCCGCCCGTCTGTCCCGAGCCGTCAGAGCCGCCCGTCTGTCCCGAGCCGTCAGAGCCGCCCGTCTGTCCCGAGCCGTCAGAGCCGCCCACCAGTCAGGAGCCGCCGGAGCCGCCCGCCAGTCAGGAGCCGCCCGCCAGTCAGGAGCCGCCCGCCAGTCAGGAGCTGCCGGAGCCGCCCGCCAGTCAAGAGCTGCCGGGAGCCGCCCGCCAGTCAGGAGCTGCCGGGAGCCGCCCGCCAGTCAGGAGCTGCAGGGAGCCGCCCGCCAGTCAGGAGCTGCCGGAGCCGCCCGCCAGTCAGGAGCTGCCGGAGCCACCCGCCAGTCAGGAGCCGCCCGCCAGTCAGGAGCCGCCCGCCAGTCATGAGCCGCCCTCCAGTCATGAGCCGCCCTCCAGTCATGAGCCGCCCTCCAGTCATGAGCCGCCCTCCAGTCATGAGCCGCCCTCCAGTCCGGAGCCGCCCTTCAGTCCGGCGCCGCCCTTCAGTCCGGAGCCGCCATTCAGTCCGGCGCCGCCCTTCAGTCCGGAGTTGCCCCTCAGTCCAGTGGCGCCCTCTACGATGGTCTTCAGTCCGGGACTCGCTGCAAGGGTCCTCGTTCCTGGGAGGCCACCTAAGCGGGTATTGACTATGGTGGAGTGGGGTCCACGTCCCGCACCCGAGCCGCCGCCGTAGGAAGGCCCACCCGGACCCTCCCCTTCTGTGTCAGGTTTTGCGGCCGGAGTCCGCACCTTTGGGGGAGGGTACTGTCACGCCCTGGCCTTAGTTATCTTTGTTTTCTTTATTATTTTAGTTAGGTCAGGGTGTGACATGGGGGATGTTTGTGTGTTTTTGTCTCGTCTAGGGTGTTTGTATTGTCTAGGGGGTGTTTGTAGAGTTCATGGGGTTGTGTTCATTGTAGGTGTTTATGTAAGTCTATGGTTGCCTAGATTGGTTCTCAATTAGAGACAGCTGTCTATCGTTGTCTCTGATTGGGAGCCATATTTAGGCAGCCATAGTCATTAGGTAGGTTGTGGGTGATTGTCTATGTCTAAGTTGCCTGTGGCTGCACTTTTGTTTGTATAGCTTCACGTTTGTTGTTTTTGTTAGTTTGTAAAAGTGTTCGTTTCGTCTTCATTTATTAAAGAATATGTATAGTTATCACGCTGCGCCTTCGTCCTCATCTCTTCCACAATACGACGATCGTGACAAAGTGATTGTGTTAAACTGTGTTGTTGGCTAGCTCCTCTGAACAACACTGTCCTGACGAGTGAGCACATTTTCTATTCCAGGCGAAATCGCGCCTCATTAGCTCATTGTTATGGATGTATCCAAATAAATGTCACAAGAAAACTTTGTCTCGGGCCCAACAACACCTGTGCCAATATATCCTCCAAACACCAGCTTCTTGGGCATTGTCACTTAATTATGGTGTTCCTTGTTCTTCAATGGAACGCTAGGAGTGTGATAACCAATGGACAATCATTTAAGAAGTTTATACATGATTTAGATGTTTTACCGGACATGGTGTGTATACAAGAAACATGGCTTAAACCTCAATTGGATTATATTATACGTGTTTATTTCTGTGAGAAGTGATAGAATAGAGAGTTCGGGTAGTGGGTGTGCTATATTTATCAAAGGTGTAGCACAATGAGGGATTAATGGTTTCAAAGAACATGAATGTGTGGCAGTGGAGATTTGTAGAGAAGAGGGTAATTTCACGTTGTTTAATTACTATAATCCTTGTAAGCCCATCTCTGTATCTGAATTAGACATAGTTGCGAAATCCAGTTCAGGTGATAAGGAGATATGGTGTGGAGATTGCCATGCGTATAACAGCTTGTGGGGCAGCAATACCACAGATGCCAATGGTTTAGTGGTTGACGATTTTATGGAGCGGAGGGGACTAGATTGTATAAATGATGGTCGGGAAGTGGCGACTTTAGCATGGAAATCTTGGGGAAACAATTTTTTTTTATGCATGCCAGCAAATCCACTACACAACACTGAACACTACATTAATTGCACTATAACGGTGACAAACGGTGCCCACAAACTGTTTGGGTCTATATAAAGCTGTCCCGACAGCGGAGCTTTCCTTTCAGCACCATGAAGTGAATCCTTACCACCGCTACACCTGGCTATCAACAAAGCCTTGTCTGGCAGCGAAACAGTTCATTCAGTCTTTTTAAAAAACATAGCTGATATGATTGACTTGCTTAAATAAATGTGGTTTCTACTGACTATTGAGATGTACAAACTATGGCATAAGGGAACAACGAGCGGATTAGAGGCAATCCGTAATTTAGATTAAGGCATTATTGAGCGAGATAGGAGAGGTAGTCAATATAACTATTATTCATTTTGTTCAACATTTTTTTAATGTACAGAGACAGAATTCAGAACATGGGTCGTTCTTACAGTATTCTCCCTGTACACCAAGTCAGAACTGTAGGATAAATAAAGGGGGCAAATAAGCAGACAATGAAAGCTCTTACAATATTCGATTATGACATTTCCCTAAATGTGCACCACCAAGTCAGAACAGTAACCTAACTTATGAGGGGGAAAGGGACCAAATTATTAGGGTGAGGCACATGAGCTACTAACAGCTTACTACACAACATACACTTAGTATTACTATGCAGCAGCATACAAAACATTTTTGGACTCAAATCAAATCAAATTTTATTAGTCACATACACATGGTTAGCAGATGTTAATGCGAGTGTAGCGAAATGCTTGTGCTTCTAGTTCCGACAATGCAGTAATAACCAACAGTAATCTAACCTAACAATTCCACACTACTACCTTACACACACACACAAGTGTAAAGGGATAAAGAATATGTACATAAAGATATATGAATGAGTGGTGGTACAGAACGGCATGGCAGATGCAGTAGATGGTATAGAGTACGGTATATACATATGAGATGAGTACTGTAGGGTATGTAAACATAAAGTGGCATAGTTTAAAGTGGCTAGTGGTACATGTATTGCATAAAGATGGCAAGATGCAGTAGATGATATAGAGTACAGTATATATACATATGAGATGGGTAATGTAGGGTATGTAAACATTGTATTAAGTGGCATTGCTTAAAGTGGCTAGTGGTACATTTTTACATAATTTCCATCAATTCCCATTTTTAAAGTGGCTGGAGTTGGGTCAGTATGTTGGCAGCGGCCGCTAAATGTTAGTGGTGGCTGTTTAACAGTCTGATGGCCTTGAGATAGAAGCTGTTTTTCAGTCTCTCGGTCCCTGCTTTGATGCACCTGTACTGACCTCGCCTTCTGGATGATAGCGGGGTGAACAGGCAGTGGCTTGGGTGGTTGTTGTCCTTGATGATCTTTATGGCCTTCCTGTGACATCGGGTGGTGTAGGTGTCCTGGAGGGCAGGTAGTTTGCCCCTGGTGATGCGTTCTGCAGACCTCACTACCCTCTGGAGAGCCTTACGGTTGTGGGCGGAGCAGTTGCCGTACCAGGCGGTGATACAGCCCGACAGGATGCTCTCGATTGTGCATCTGTAGAAGTTTGTGAGTGCTTTTGGTGACAAGCCGAATTTCTTCAGCCTCCTGAGGTTGAAGAGGCGCTGCTGCGCCTTCTTCACAACGCTGTCTGTGTGGGTGGACCAGTTCAGTTTGTCCGTGATGTGTACACCGAGGAACTTAAAACTTTCCACCTTCTCCACTACTGACCCGTCGATGTGGATAGGGGGGTGCTCCCTCTGCTGTTTCCTGAAGTCCACAATCATCTCCTTTGTTTTGTTGACGTTGAGTATGAGGTTATTTTCCTGACACCACACTCCGAGGGCCCTCACCTCCTCCCTGTAGGCCGTCTCGTCGTTGTTGGTGATCAAGCCTACCACTGTAGTGTCATCCGCAAACTTGATGATTGAGTTGGAGGCGTGCATGGCCACGCAGTCGTGGGAGAACAGGGAGTACAGGAGAGGGCTCAGAACGCACCCTTGTGGGGCCCCAGTGTTGAGGATCAGCGGGGTGGAGATGTTGTTACCTACCCTCACCACCTGGGGGCGGCCCGTCAGGAAGTCCAGGACCCAGTTGCACAGGGCGGGGTCGAGACCCAGGGTCTCGAGCTTGATGACGAGTTTGGAGGGTACTATGGTGTTAAATGCTGAGCTGTAATCGATGAACAGCATTCTCACATGGGTATTCCTCTTGTCCAGATGGGTTAGGGCAGTGTGCAGTGTGGTTGCGATTGCGTCGTCTGTGGACCTATTGGGTCGGTAAGCAAATTGGAGTGGGTCTAGGGTGTCCGGTAGGGTGGAGGTGATATGGTCCTTGACTAGTCTCTCAAAGCACTTCATGATGACGGAAGTGAGTGCTACGGGGCGGTAGTCGTTTAGCTCAGTTACCTTAGCTTTCTTGGGAACAGGAACAATGGTGGCCCTCTTGAAGCATGTGGGAACAGCAGACTGGGATAAGGATTGATTGAATATGTCCGTAAACACACCAGCCAGCTGGTCTGCGCATGCTCTGAGGACGCGGCTGGGAATGCCGTCTGGGCCTGCAGCCTTGCGAGGGTTAACACGTTTAAATGTTTTACTCACCTCGGCTGCAGTGAAGGAGAGCCCGCAGGTTTTGGTAGGGGGCCGTGTCAGTGGCACTGTATTGTCCTCAAAGCGGGCAAAAAAGTTGTTTAGCCTGTCTGGGAGCAAGACATCCTGGTCCTCGACGGGGCTGGTTTTCTTTTTGTAGTCCGTGATTGACTGTAGACCCTGCCACATACCTCTTGTGTCTGAGCTGTTGAATTTCGACTCGATTTTGTCTCTGTACTGAGACTTAGCCTGTTTGATTGCCTTGCGGAGAGAATAGCTACACTGTTTGTATTCGGTCATGCTTCCGGTCACCTTGCCCTGGTTAAAAGCAGTGGTTCGCGCTTTCAGTTTCACGCGAATGCTGCCGTCAATCCACGGTTTCTGGTTTGGGAATGTTTTTATCGTTGCTGTGGGTACGACATCGTCAATGCACTTCCTAATGAACTCGCTCACCGAATCAGCATATTCGTCAATATTGTTGTTGGACGCGATGCGGAACATATTCCAATCCGCGTGATCGAAGCAGTCTTGAAGCGTGGATTCAGATTGGTCGGACCAGCGTTGAACAGACCTGAGCGCGGGAGCTTGTTGTTTGAGTTTTTGTTTGTAGGCTGGAATCAACAAAATGGAGTCGTGGTCAGCTTTTCCGAAAGGGGGGCGGAGGAGGGCCTTATAAGCGTCGCGGAAATTAGTATAACAATGGTCTAGTGTTTTTCCAGCCCTGGTAGCACAATCGATATGCTGATAGAATTTAGGGAGTTTTGTTTTTAGATTAGCCTTGTTAAAATCCCCAGCTACGATGAATGCAGCCTCAGGGTGTGTGGTTTCCAGTTTACAAAGAGTCAGATAAAGTTCGTTCAGGGCCATCGATGTGTCTGCTTGGGGGGGAATGTATACGGCTGTGATTATGATTGACGAGAATTCCCTTGGTAGATAATGCGGTCGACATTTGATTGTGAGGAGTTCTAGATCAGGTGAACAGAACGACTTGAGTTCTTGTGTGTTGTTATGATGATCACACCACTTCTCGTTAATCATAAGGCATACCCCCCCGCCCCTCTTCTTACCGGAAAGATGTTTGTTTCTGTCGGCGCGATGCATGAAGAAACCAGCTGGCTGCACCGACTCCGTTAGCGTCCCTTGAGTTAGCCATGTTTCCGTGAAGCAGAGCACGTTGCAATCCCTGATGTCTCTCTGGAATGCTACCCGTGCTCGGATTTCATCACCTTGTTGTGCTGTGCTCACTTGAACAGGAAAGTGGCATGGCAGTCCTTTTGGGCAAATTTTGTGATGAAACTCTGTCATCAAGTCTGGTGTTCTCTGGATTTATGGTGCTTTCAAGACAACTGGGAACTGGGAAAAAATCAAGGTCGAATCATGATGTCACTGATCTTCAGGTTGGAGCTCTAGAAAGAGGCCTGAGTTCCCGACTTGGAATTTAGAGTTGGATGATCATTCAAAACTTATTTTCAAGTTGGAGCTCATTGTTTTCAGAGTTCCCAGTTCTCTTGAACTCACTGAAGTCTGAGATTTCCCAGTTTCGAGTTTCAGTTGTTTTGAACACGGCAGAAGTCATGCTGGATTGACAGCATGGCTAATATATTCAACATTCAACATGTGAATGTTTATCCTTTTAAGCTGGGAAAAGAGACCCTTAAACGCAGACATGGACCACACACCCACTCCACTGAATAACAGGCTAGTGATTGCTTTGCAATGCTCGCAGTTAGCCAGTGATTCCTTCCAAACCACTCATTGTTGAATTTGCGATTTCCAACTCCAATTTATTGTGTAATGTTTATGTCCAATGGCCGATGAGCACCGATATATTTTATCTATAATTTCTCTTCATATGACAAGGATTGAAAAGGATTTGCCAGTAGACTGTCGACTTTATTCATGATGATTCATGTCTGCTTGTCTAGCTTGATAGCTAAGACTTTGAAAGTATGATGTTGACATGATCAGTCCAATCAAAGCTACGGTAGATGTTATCTGTGGCAAATTACCTTGAGCCTTCTTGTATGGGCACTTGTAATGTAAATCTATGGCAGCAACCAAGGGGCTTGAATATTTGAGCGCTCCACGTAGATTTTGCGGTGATGTAGTGTCCCCATCAGTGACAGAACACTGAGCCAATCACGGCGCAACTAGAAAACATTACCAACCCCTATGCTCCGTATTTTCCGCTGGCTGTCCCACTACCACAGAATGCACTGAGCTAGGCTGAAACACCTGCATTTTGAAGCTGCTTTACTCAAGAAAGCAAATGTCACGATCGTTATAATAAGTGGACCAAAGCACTGCGTGATCTGGGTTCCACATCTTTTTATTACTAAGTGAAACTCACATCAAAACAAAACAATCAATCTCAAACGAAATGTGAAGTTAACAATAGTGCTAACAGGCAACTATCCATAGTCAAGATCCCACCAAGCACAATGGGGAAATGGCTGCCTAAATATGATCCCCAATCAGAGACAATGATAAGCAGCTGCCTCTGATTGGGTTCCATACCAGGCCAACATAGATCATTATTCACCTAGATAACCCACCCTAGTCACTGTCACGCCCCAACCAACAGAGAATAAGCAGCACTCTATGGTCAGGGCGTGACAGCAAAAAAGAGACCATGTTTATGTGCGGATTTATTAACTTGTAACGTATACGCAGGAAGTCAGGAAGCAGGTGCAGAAGGTGAGTTTAATAATAAGAAACATGAAGATAATCAAAACAGGAGTAGTGTACTGAATGTAAACAAATACTGCCTGAAGACTGAGGCTACTGAGGGCTAAATAAATGGAGAGTAATCAGGGTGATGATGAAGTCCAGATGTGCGTAAAAATGGGGAGCAGGTGTGCGCAATGATGGTTGCCAGGTGTGCGTAATGTTGGTTGCCAGGACCGGTGGTTAGTAGCAGGAAGACACCGACCAGGAGAATTGACCCGAGGGCGAGTAGTTGGCCGGTCTGGACAACGGAGGTGGAAATCCCGGATGATGTTGGAATCCAGGATGTCGTCCACCAGGACCCAGCAGCGCTCTTCTGGACCGTAACCCTCCCAGTCCACCAGGCACTGGAGCCGACCCCCATAATGTCGGGAGTCCAGGAGGGACTAATCTATAGGTTACCCCGTTGATCCTCTGGAGCGCTGGTGCCTGACGTGGGCATCGTTCCAAACCTCCTCTGCGTGCCTGAACCACTCGTCCACCGCAGGAGCTTCAGTCTGGCTTGGGGTCCACATAGCCAGGACTGGCTGATATCCCACGACACACTCGGAGTCATTCAGCCCGGTGGAGGAGTGACGCAGTGAATTCTGGGAAAACTCCTCTCAAGAGAGGAACCGGGCCCACTCCCCCTGCTGGTCATGGCAGTGAGTCCTAACGAACCTGCCTAGCTGCCTAAACCATCAGAAGAGGGGAGATCAGTGACGAAATCAATGGACAGATGAGATGATGGCCGCTGAGGCACGGGAAAGGGAAGAAGTTTTCCTGCTGGAGCGTGCTGGGGAGATTTAGTTTGGGCACATATGGAGCAGGAGTTGACATAGCGAGTGACGTCCTTCTCCAAGGTGGGCCACCAGTACTTTCCGGAGGTAGATTGAATAGTGCGGGTGATACCTGGGTGTCCAGCGAGAGAGAGGGCAGAATGATGGGTACACTCAGAACATGAACCTCTCCCGAATCCCGATGTTCGGTGAGGATGAGAAATGGGTCCATCGGTGCCCTCCAGCCAGTATCTCCACTCCTCTAATGCCAAATTTACCGCCCAGAGTTCCCGGTCTTCGACGTCCATGTTCCTCTCTGAAGGAGACATTTGTTTTGGAATGGTATATACATGGATACAATTTCTGTTGGTTACCTTGACGTTGGGATACTTCTGAAGCATCCACCTTCACCACAAAGGGCAGCGTAGGATCTGGGTGTTTCAACAACAGGGCTGAGGTGAAATGCCCCTTTAGTATACGGAAGGCCTCATTGGCTGCAGGACTCCACACCAACTTACGGGGACCACCCTTGAGGAGCGAGGTGAGAGGAGAGGCGATGGAGCTGAAGTTCCTAATGAAGCAGTTGTAGAAGTTGGCAAACCCCAAAAACCACTGTAGCCCTTTTATAGTGGTTGAGACTGGCCATGACATGACTGCATCAATCTTCCTCTACTCTATCTTCACTCCCTGTGGACTGATCTGGTATCCTAAGAAGGAGACAGCGACCTGATGGAACTGGCACTCCGCTTTCACATACAGGTGATTCTTCAGGAGGCGTTCCAGGACTACTCTGATGTGGGCAATGTGATCATCCAAGGTGGCCGAGTAGACCAGGATGTCGTGGATATAAATGACCACCTGGCGCCCGAGCATGTCCCAGAACAGCTAATGAATGCCTGGAACACCGAGGGAGCATTGGCTAAACCACAAGACATCACCAAGTACTCGTAGTGGCCAGACATCGTGCTGAATACCGTTTTCCATTCATCCCCCTCCCAGATGCGGATCAGATTGTAGGCACTCCGCAGGCCCAATTTGGTAAAAAACTGGGTCCGCAGAGCTGTTAGATTGCAGCTGGCACCAACGGGAGAGGGTAGCGGTACTTGGTGGTGATGGAATTGAGGCCTCTGTCCTCGATGCATGGGTGTAGACCTCCGTCTTTCTATGCCACAATGGTTAGTAGTCCGGCGATGACGAGCGCCGGAGCGGGAGTAAGCATGACATAACAATTATTATAATTTTTTTTACATTGTTTGCAAACTGACACGTATTAATAAAGGCCAAAATAACATGGAAAACAGGCAACAACAACAAAAAGTTTTTCTTAGCTTAACATGTGGCGCTCAATACAGGTGGGGCTCTGCCCCACTTGCCCTGAATGACGGGTTGCCACTGTTCGGGGTACACGGGTAAATGTGACTAGAGGTACATCGCTTTGTTCAGATCTTACATTGGTGTCCTCGTCCATTGCTGGCGTGGGATGAGTGGGATGTGAAGATAGAATCCACTATAGGCAGTGATAATTTCCCAGACATGTGCAACATAGATCTTTAGGTATGTTTTCAGAAAATGAAACTGGTTTCAAATTGGTGCTTTGACAGAGCAAACTGGGAAAGTAAAAGGAGAGTAATACATTTTCATTGGAATTGTTGATAGAAGACTGTGCTGCATCTGTGAATTCAGTCATATTGGATGCTGCCTTACTGGCTATTTCAATCAGAGGGGGGATAGTAGACAAAAGATAGTTCCTTCGTGGACTGAAGCATGCAATAAAGCCATCAATGATTGAGATAAATATTTTTAAACTTTGAAGAATAATTCGACATTTGATAGCATGATAGTCATTAAGAGAAAGAGCGTTGGCTCTGAAAGTTATCAGGAACGAAAAGAAAGGTAGGTGCCTGGCGGGAATTCTGTTATTTTATAGGAAGGTAAACACAACTGGGGAATGTGTGGAAAATATTAGAGGATGATAGGGAAAGGAAAGACAGTACAGATACCCGTGTTAGCTGAGGAAGATATGGCTGTTTCAAACAAAGAAAAGCAGACGCTCTAGGAAGAGCTTTTGCAGCAGTGCATAAAAGTTGACAATCTAAGTGATGAATGTAAAAGATGTAAAGAAAAAAAGCTAAGAATGCATGAAGATGTATACCATAAGAAGTGCGATTCTGGAGAATCAATGGATGCTTAATTCACCATGTTTAATATAACGAGGGCTTTGGAGGGGTGTGGTTGCACTGCTCCAGGTGAGGATCGAATATGCTACATTATGTTTAAACATCTGCCTACAGAAGTTTTTGGAAAGATTTTATTTAACAAAATATGGAGGAAAGGAGTGCTACCATCAGGATGGAAATGTGCTGTGGTTTTGCTTTTTGTGAAGCCTGGTAAAGATCCATCCAGTCCTGCTAGTTATAGACCTATTGCACTTACATCAAATCTCTGTAAATTAGTGGAAAAGTTTATTGTAGGCCGATGTATTATCTGGAACATAGGAATCTATTAAGGCCAGAGTGGATTCAAAAAGGAAGGACTACCCTTGATGCATTAGTTAAAGTTAGTACTGAGGGGACCAAAGCTTTGGCAATGAAGGAAGTGATGTCAATAGTATACTTTGATATTGAAAAAGCATGATACGATGTGGAGGGAAGGTCTACTGAATAAATTGAATGGAATGGGTATTAGTGGGAGAATGTATAACCAAATTATGGATTTCTTGTTTGACCGAACCTTCCAGGTCAGGGTGGGATTATCAAGAGAATATGAGGTGGAAAATGGAACTCTACAGAAAATGTTATGCAACTTCCGGCGCGCATTTACTGTGAACACTGATGCTGAACACTGATACACACTTTAAGTTTGTTTTAACAGTCAAGTCAAGTAGTCTACTGTGGCTATTTAATCTTAATGTAGGCCTACGAGAGTTGCCTACCATCAAAAACAATGTAGAAAATGCATCCTATAACATTTTAACACGGAAATACTGTAGCTGTTCTATTGTTCACCCTACAGAAGCAGCCAATGTGTCGTGTTCAATGTAGGCCTATATTCCATTAAACCTTTGAAAAAAACATGCAGGGCTTGACATTAACCTGTTTATACACTTGTCTTTCAGACGAGGAGGTGACTGAAAATGTTGTTTGATGCAAGAAACCACTTTACAAAATAAAATGCATCATTATTCCTATACCAGCCCCATAGCAAGCATCAAGACTGAACTGTGAGCTCGTTTCTCCTCACTAGGTAAGGTTTTAGGCTGTCTGACAGGTCTCCTCCTTTCCCACGAGTGATAATGTCCATGACCTCAGACATCACTGGATCAGTCTGGGTGAACCTTTTCACTTGGACAGACCTAACTGGTGCGTTTGTCACTTCCTTGAAGTAGAAGATTTTAGCCTGGGCGTGCTCAGTGTGTGCGACCGGTAAGGGAAGCCTTGAGAGGCTGTGCTGCTCAGACCTTCTGTACTTGATATCGTACTGGTGAGCAGATAACAGTAATGCCCATCGCTGCATGCGGCTGGCTGCGAGCGACGGCATGCCGGTGTTGGGACCAAAGATGGAGGTGAGGGGTCTGTGGTCTGTCAGCAGTGTGAATCGTCGGCCAAACAGAAACTGATGAAATGTCTTAACTCCAAACACGATGGTGAGGGCTTCACGCTCTATCTGTGCATAATTGCTCTCAGCTTTACTTAAGGTCCGTGATGCGAAAGCAGTTGGCCTTTCTTCACCTGATGGCATGATGTGTGAAACAACAGCACCATTGCCATAAGGCCATGCATCACATGCCGTGTGCCATGCATCACATGCCAATGCCCTAACCCACTGTGATGCAGTTGGCATGTGTGCCATGCATCACATGCCAATGCCCTAACCCACTTCAACCCCAACTTGCCATGCATCACATGCCAATGGCAAGTTGGGGTTGAAGTGGGTTAGGGCCTCTGATTGAGCGAAGGCTGTTTTCACTTTATTGAAGGCCTCACATTTGTCTGTCCACTTCCACTGTTTGGTTTTGTTCAAAAGTTCATGCAGTGGCTTTAACATGCTAGCTAGGTTCGGCAAACTTTGCGTAGTACGTCAGTAATCCTAAGAATGATCTCAGATAACTCACGTTCTGTGGGTATGGAGCTTCCGCAACGGCCTTCACCTATGACGGTGCCTTGTGGAGCCCCGAACTGTCGATGACATGGCCCAGGTACTCAACAGAAGCCCAGAAAAACTTGCATTTGTCCTTCCGGACCCTCAATTCGTACTCCTCCAGTCTCTGTAGTGTAGCATTCAGGTTTCTTAAGTGCTCGTCTTTGCCGGTGATGAGTAGATCAAGGTAACATTGGACCCCACTGAGCCCGCTCACTATCTGGTCCATAGTTCTCTGAAACAAGGCCGGAGCTGAGGTGATTCCAAAAGGAAGCCTCCGGTACCTGTACAGTCTTTTGTGAGTCACTATGGTCAACAGTTCTTGTGACTCTTGGTCCACATGCATCTGTAGATAGACTTATGTCAGGCCTATCTTACTGAATTTATGTCCTCCAGCTAAACCAGAAAAGAGGTCAATGCGGGGTGGTGGATATTTTTCAGCAGTCAAGACTGGGTTAATGGTGACTTTGAAATCACTATAGAGTCTGAGTGATCCATCTTTTTTTATGACTGGAACGACAGGTGTAACCCATTCACTAACATTCACTTGATCCAATACTCCACTCTCGACTAGTCTGTTTAGCTCAGTTTCAAGGCGTATGGGACAGGTCTAGCTTTGAAGCATTTTGGCTTGCTGTCTGGTTTCATGGTCACTAACTATTATGTCCTTCTCACTGCTAACAATCACACTTCCTCTCACTGGAACAATCTCACCGGTGTATGTTCTCAGCGTCCTCTTTGTAGGCTGTGGTGTGAAGTGATGTAGTTTCTCCTTGTATACAGAAAAGATATGGCTGCTCCTGTGTCCACTTGCATCCGTACTGCTTTTCCATCTAGTAGCGGTGTCACCCAGTATCCGTGGCCATTGTCTGAAATGGACAAAACACAAAGATTCTTGCCCTTCCGACAGGGTATCACTTTGTTCATCCTCTGTGTGCTCCATTTCATGCACTTTCTTTTATGTACATTCTGAAGTCGCTTTTCCTTTGTTCACTCAGCTCCAGCAGTCAACCTATTTAGCCCTCTGTTTCAGCACAAGGGCTGGTACGGCACGGCTATGCACTCACCTCTGCCACACAACACCCACCTCAACTGCCTGGTGCCAAGAGAAGCTGTCAGTTCATAAAACGTGATGTCAGGTCAGTCTAGTTTAGTGAAGCAGCCTTGTGTATGCTACTGACCACAAAACAGACTCCTTGAAATGTGATGACAAAGAGACAGCCTGGGAGGAGATTGCAAACCTAAACTGATGCTCCCTCATGGTCTCTTCCGCAGTGTTCCTTAGGGTCCGCGTTGACAGGAACTCCCGATTGCTAGTATTGAGTCAGTGGGAGGACTTAGGGCTACTCAGTTATTCCAATAAAACCACTGTGGCTGTAACTTCAGATTTGTCCAGTAGATGGCACAACTAACTAAAAGATTAACAGTTGAGCTACAAATTTGAAAAAGATATGGTTTGAACTAGAGAAAAAAAATGTAACATGTATGCGTTTATCAACTCAGGTCTTTATAGTGCATTTAAATATTTGATTCACCTATCATGAAACAGAATAGTGGAAAATCTAGCAGTCACAAGTTATGAGGACAGTGAAAAATCATATTTGTAGACTGTCCTCAAAATGTACATTATTTCCTGATATCATGGGAGCCTCGAGATTCATGGTGGGAAAAATGTGCACGGAGAAACACAGCCATCTACACAGAGCCGTAATAAACACACCAGAGTTAATGTTTTTGTTTATAAAACAATAGAAAATCATTACTTTTCTCATACTTTATTAAATGGAAAAACACTGAGTGAGACCAACGATAGAGGACTTTAAAGCTAAATGGCCCTGTTGTGCTGGATGATATAGAATACTATAATTAACCAATTGTAAACTTTGGACTCAATTGACAGCACTCACATTTGTCATATGGAATGCTATGAGGACTCATACTTGTGACAAAATTTAAATAAAGAACAGAATATAAATCTCCTCATGTGAAAGTGTCTGTACATTAAATGGCTTGAGGTGTTCATGGGAGTCTACAAGGCATTTGAATAGGCACACAGAAACTCAGAACGTGGACCAAGACAAATACAGTAAAAAGCAGCTAACATGCTTTTTATTTGGCAAGTCAGTTGAGAACCAATTCTTATTTACAATTACGGCCTAGGAAGAGTGGGTTAACTGCCTTGTTCAGGGGCAGAACGACAGATTTTTACCTTGTCAGCTCGGGGATTCGATCTAGCAACATTTCGATTACTGGCCCAACACTCTAACCACTAGGCTACCTGTCGCCCCAGTTCATTGAACTGTAAAATTGTGACTAGCCAAAGGTACTTTTTTTTTTATCCCTTGTTCATCCTAACTTAAAATATTTGATAGAAAGTACTGCATTTGCCCCTTCATAGAAACCTACCTGACCATAAATATAGTAATGTATCTATTCTGCGCTAACTCAAAATCAGCACAAAAGCAGCTACCATCATTTACACACAATAGTGTAAAACATGTCCTCTAAAACAGTGGGTTGTGTCTTTAGTTAAGGGCTGGCATTATCGAAAGCATAGACAAAAGATGAGCACCAAAAAAATAGCAAAAGAAGCATGAAACAATTACAGTATACAAACTGTACAAATACACCATTAAAGACAATACCTTGAAAATTGATCACTAAAAAATAAAAAGACAAAAATAATATTAGTGATGTCTTGGATATCCCCAAATCGAGAGATGGCCATGTCACAACGAGCTACAGTAGCAAAATAAAGACTGCAAACCATTTGTAAAAGTGCCTGTGGAGGACAGTCACAGAAAGTTTAGCGAGGGAGAGTGAGACAGTGCTGAGGGGAGGGGGGTAGAGGGAGGAGGTGCGTACTGCTTAGGCCATGTTCGGTAAGGGGGGGGGGGTCCCAGTCGTCGGTCCTGGTAACTTGGGTCGAGTCTCACCACAACTTCTTCTTCTCGTCCATGGACACCCCACCGGGCCCCAGAGCCACAATCAGTAGCAGCCCACCGATCACCGACATGGTCTGGAAGAAGTCGTACTTGAGGAAGTCGTGCATGGGCTTGTAGGTGGGCACCATCCAGAAGGCATTGAAGTATACGTTGACGGCAAACAGCCACAACACCAGGGTGAGGGCGGCCAGCTTGGTCTTGAAGCCGATTGCCACCAGCACGATCAGAGCTGTGCCCACCAGGTTCTGCAGAATCTAAAATGAGGGGTAGGTGTAAAGTAGGACAGCAGTCAATGTTCATTCAAACTCGTACCAGGATTACAGAAGAATGTTGATATGGTTGCATCCCAAATGGCACCCTATACTTTATATAGTGCACTACTATTGTCCAGGGACCCCTAGTCAAAAGTAGTTCAATATATAGTAGTTTTAATAAAATATTTATTTATTAACAAGGGAATACGGTGCCATTTGGGACACAGCCTATGTGCCTGAATCCCTATTGACTTTCGTAAATGCACTGGATCTGATAACTCAAAAGGAATTTTGAAAGAGCACTCTCAAATGTTTTCATGTACAACAGTTGTAGTACTATGTGACAATATATACCTACACTACTTCCCCTGTGTCCATCTCTTGAATTATGATGTAAAAATGCATTTCAGAGCCAATACACTGCAACTACACTAAATGGTATGCATCTGTGCAGCCAGCCACAAGCTGAGTGCCTGAGATGAACAGGTTAGACCTGGATTCAAATAGAATAAAATGTTTTCTTTCAAATACACGAGGTGCTTGATTGAGCTCGCAATGAAACCAATGGAAGTCCCAAAAGTATATTTAAAAAAATAAATAAACACCCTCATCCAGGCATGCTCGATCAAATGCTGAATCAAAAGTAAAGAACAAATGCGATTTCAATCAGTCTGCAGGAGCTCAGAACTCACAGAGATGAAGCTAGGGTCAAAGTGCAGCAGGGTCATGAACATGAGCACCAGGAGAACCCGTCCGCCCAGCTGCATGTACTGCTTGGGCGAGTGCTCTCCCATTGACGGCACCCCAGCAAACATGCTCTTCCCCTCTCCACGTGATTCGGCTAGCAACAGCAGGAGCCCCCCGCCCAGGGCCAGGTTCCTGGAAAGGAGGAGGCAGAGTGAGAGGGAGAAAGAGTTAAGCAGTGTATTTGCAGTTTTTCACAGAGATGTACAGTGTTTCCTCCATTAAAAGTTGCGTCATACTGCGGCACACCTTGCGTGCTGCCTCAGCATTCTGTGGCACGTCATTTAATTCTCAGCCATTTTTTCTGTTACTGCAAGTTATTGCTAGTTTGACCACCAGAAGGCATCTCTGAGAAGCATTTGATAGTCAGACACACGGGAGACCGGGGTTCAATCCCCCAATGGGGAGGAAGGAGTAGGCTGTCCTTGTAAATAAGAATGAGTTCTTAATTGATTCCATGTGTTATTTCATAGTTGTGATGTCTTCAATATTATTCTACAATGTAGAAAATAGTAAAACTATAGAAACATCTTGGAATGAGTAGGTGTGTCCAAACGTTTGACTGGTACTTGCTTAATTTGATTAATATTGTGTTTTTATTCCATGAAAAACTAAAAACCCTCTGGGTAAATTCAGACCGTTTCGCTCTCGGAGCACACAAGGGACGTTCGCGCAGAGGCAGTCAAGCACCCAAGCAAACGTTGGCTAGCTTGCTAGCTACTTCCAGACACAAATGAGACTACTGACCATTTTACTCACCCAAGCAGAGCTGGTTAGGCATGTTCTGTTAACCAGAGTTGGTGACTGTAATTGTGCTGCGGGAAACAATTTAATTACGCATTTTTGCCGATGTTTACTGACACCGGCCATAATCAACGGGTGTTGAGCGCTCGTAAATTCATTATTCCCGAGCTCTGGTAGCCAGACGAGTGCTCTGAAATCGGAGTAGATAGCCAGAACGAATTTACGAAAGCACCCGAATGTCTATTGAGAACGCACACCGACAATACCATTTAGCTAAGCATGACAGGAATAATCAAGTCCATAAACGTTGGGTAGTTAGATAGCCTATAGTTAATATACTGTCAAGTTTGATGTATAACTACTAACGTTAGGTAGATAGCTAACATACCGGTACATACTCCTGTAATGATATGCTGTGTTTCGTAAGGACAGCGTAGCTAACATTGTCAGCCAACAAAACATGTAAGGTAACTTATTTAAAAATGTATTTCATTGAGTTGCAAGCTACCGCAAGGACGCGCTCTATCGACTCTGCGGACACCTACGAAGGACTGTGTGATGATGGCATCTCAGGTAAGCAGCACTGGCCGTTCTTCTGTCCAACTTTTACATAGCTCCTACGATTCAGTGTCGGTTCATAACATTGTACTATATTACATACATACCGTAGAATAATAAATCATGCAATTATTATTCTCAAGCTAACCAAAAGCATTTAGCTACGAACGCCTGTTCTCACCATTTTCAGTTGAATTAATCTAACTTTCTTTCATGGCAACTCATAAGCAGGCCATGTCCTATTTGTTTCACAGTCGATATATAATCATATTTCATGACAGTGTAACAGTTAGCATTGTTTACAGAAGGATGAAAGAACACAATGTATGTCAGGGAATGCAAGGATGCCCCATGTGAGCTTTAGAATGGTCAAAGGAAGTCTCAGAGCAATGAGCCATCGTGTACAATGGCGAAGAGTCTTTGTAGCGTGTAGATGGTGCAGGTATCATTGCCAGAATGATCCAGCTTCGTTGCATTGCTTGACAAAAATACTCTGTTCCTGCACCCGTCTTTTGTCCACATTGATACAAATCATAAATTGATAAGGTACCAAGATGTAAACTCAGCAAAAAAAGAAACGTCCCTTTATCAGGACCCTGTCTTCCAAAGACAATTCGTAAAAATCCAAAGATCTTCATTGTAAAGGGTTTAAACACTGTTTCCCATGCTTGTTCAATGAACCATAAACAATTAATGAACATGCACCTGTGGAACGGTCATTAAGACTAACAGCTTACAGACGGAAGGAAATTAAGGTCAAAGTTATGAAAAATTGGGACACTAAAGAGGTCTTTCTACTGACTCTGAAAAACACCAAAAGAAAGATGCCCAGGGTCCCTGCTCATCTGCGTGAACGTGCCTTAGGCATGCTGCAAAGAGGCATGAGGACTGCAGATGTGGCCAGGGCAATTGCAATGTCCGTACTGTGAGACGCCTAAGACAGCGCTACAGGGAGACAGGACGGACAGCTGATCGTCCTCGCAGTGGCAGACCAAAGGGTAACACCTGCACAGGATCGGTACATCCGAACATCACACCTGCGGGACAGGTACAGGATGGCAACAACTGCCTGAGTTACACCAGGAACGCACAATCCCTCCAATGCTCAGAATGTCCAAAATAGGCTGAGAGAGGCTAGACTGAGGGCTTGTAGGCCTGTTGTCTGGTGAGGACCTGCCTTACATCACAGGCAACAACGTCGGCTATGGGCACACACCCACCGTCGCTGGACCAGACAGGACTGGCAAAAAGTGCTCTTCACTGACGAGTCTCGGTTTTGTGTCACAGTATCATCGAATTGGGCTTGTCATTGTAGGCAATCTCAACGCTGTGCGTTACAGGGAAGACATCCTCCCTCATGCGGTACCCTTCCTGCAGGCTCATCCTGACATGACCCTCCAGCACGACAATGCCACCAGCCATACTGCTCGTTCTGTCCGTGATTTCCTGCAAGACAGGAATGTCAGTGTTCTGCCATGGCCAGCAAAGAGCCCGGATCTCAATCCCATTGAGCACGTCTGGGACCTGTTGGATCGGAGGGTGAGGGCTAGGTCCATTCCCCTCCAGAAATGTCTGGGAACTTGCAAGTGCCTTGGTGGAAGAGTGGGGTAACATCTCACAGCAAGAACGGGCAAATCTGGTGCAGTCCATGAGGAGGTGCACTGCAGTACTTAATGCAGCTGGTGGCCACACCAGATACTGACTGTTTACTTTTGATTTTGACCATCCCTTTGTTCAGGGACACATTATTATATTTCTGATAGTCACATGTCTGTGGAACTTGTTCAGTTTGTGTCTCAGTTGTTGAATCTTATGTTCATACAAATATTTACACATGTTAAGTTTACTGAAAATAAATGCAGTTGACAGTGAGAGGACGTTTCTTTTTTTGCTGAGTTTGTCTCCATCAAATCTAAGAAGTTATTTAAACTTCTTTATTCTTACATCATTGAAAATTGGTCTAGGAATAAGTATGAAATTGGGAGTTGTTCTTCAACTGGTAATACATAAATAATGAAGGTTAATAGGTTAGACATTACACTTTAAATTCCAATGCCTTTTTCAAGATACAACAGGTAAGCATATTATTTTGTATACATATTGCATATTTCCCATCACTTAATGAACAACCACAATACCAGTTTGGCGTTAAGCTTTCTGTGCTGTATTGACGCATCCTGAAAACGACATCTGCTAGTTTAGATTGAACGGTCATATCTCAAGTTATGTTTTCATATCTACAAAAAATAAGCTATTTTCTGTACTTTCAGAGTACGAGCTGATCAAGGGGTTGAAAATGTAGATATTGCCAGATGTTCACTGTCCGAGGATCAGGCCGTGGAAGCGTTATTGCTGGCAAAAGTGTCCATAACCAGAGGTAATTAAAATGTTCTGTGTTCTTTTTCCCTCTGCCTGTCTTGTAGTACATGGAACCTGTCTCACATGCACAGTTTGGAGGAAGGATACCTTGACCTGTCGAATTCTATCCACCTCTTCTGTGTGGGAAATGTTCCTACCTCATCTACGGGCAGATCTGCAGCATTTCACAGAGTTGGAATAAACACCATTTAAGTACAGAGGCGAACCTGACACCTCACCAGCTGTGACATATCGGAATGCTCCAAACACCTGTGCACATTTTTGTTTTTGCCTTTGCACTACACAGCTGATTCAAATTATAAAGTCATCATCAAGCTTCAAGTGGTATTTTTGTCTAATAATGACATTTTCTATTGTTTGTCCTCATGTGTCTGTTTTTCAGCATAAAGTACTCTTTGGCCACTTAGTGTGGACACCAGGTGAGACCACACACACAATAAAGTCTCTCCTTCACTTCATCCATCTCCTCCTCCCTAAATCCTCTAGGTTATATCAGCTGTGTCGGTGAACCCCTCCCACATCTGAACTGGCTGACACAGAGGGCACCGCATGATCATAGGTGAGAGGTCAGGTCAACAGGAAGTATACACTCAATTAGTATTTGGTAGCATTGCCTTCAAATTGCTTAACTTGGGTCAAGCATTTCGGGTAGCCTTCCACAAGCTTCCCACAATAAGTTGGGTGAATTTTGGCCCATTCCTCCTGACAGAGCTGGTGTAACTGACTCAGGTTTGTAGGCCTCCTTGCTCGCACACGCAATTTCAGTTCTACCCACTAATTTTCTAGTCCCACGGTCTAAGCTCCCAACTTTTAAAGGAGGAACCACTGTATCATTCGCTGGGGCGTGTTGCTCTGATCTGTGCTTCACAGGAGGATATTTTTTTAAAGACTTATGACCACCAACTTGGCGCTCATTGGTTCATATGAAAAAGACAAACAATCAAAGGACTCACCTCATCAAGAATTTAAGATCCCATAAAATGCTGTAGGCAATAGTCTGAAATGGTAAGATGATTTAGTGAGACTCTGGTTTCCCTTATGTATTTAATTAACTATAAATAATGTAAAACAGAATATAGTATCATGAATGGTTTCATCTTCCGCTGTATTCAGCCCATATACAATTAAAGAAAAACAAGTTTAGACTTACCTGTAAAGAAAGGATTCCAAATAACGCAAAGCAAGCATACTGGACAAAATTCCTACTGAGGATAAGGACACAGCCACCTGTTTGAAAGAGAGATGAACAATAACATTTGATTTATTTAACTAGGCAAGTCAGTTAAGAACAAGTTATTATTTACAATGACGGCCTACCCTGGGACAATTGTGTGCCGCCCTATGGGACTACCAATCACGGCCGGATGTGATACAGCCTGGATTCTCTCCCTCCCTAGGCCAGTTCAGGGCCCAACGTAACTGCAACTGGCCATATGGGTCCTCATCTGCTAGATAGTGATGGGGAATAAAATCGATACAGTAACGTATCAGGATATTATATCGATATTTGACTGGTAGGTAGTGTTAGCTAGCGCTAGTTGGCTGTACCTGCGCCAAAACTCTGCTATTATTCATCCTTTAGCCTTTTCTCAATCTTTGTTTTAAAGTGAGCCAACATGTTTTCAGCACTTTTATTTCAATGAGTGATCAAAACTTATTTTAACATGCTTTCTCATCTCTCTGCAGCAGACATATAGTGAACATTATGTTTGGAACATCAAATCGCAATACATATAGAATCGTGAGAATTGCAATACATATCGTCTCTGCACATAAGAATCGTGATAATAATCATATCGCGAGGTCCCTGGCAATTCCCAGTTCTACTAGCAGTCTCCCCAGGCAATGCCAGAAATTGCACCAACATATTCACTGCATAGTGCACAACAAGCCTCTCACACCTAGCTGTCCTAGTAGGTTCAGTAACTCACCTAATTGTCCTGGTAGGTTCAGTAGCTAACCTAGCTGCTCTAGAATGTTTAGTAACTCACCGACACGAAGACTTTCCTGTAATTTCAAGTGTTTCACAGCATGAATGCTTTAGACTACACTGTACTATGGGTAAAAAGCTGAGAAAAATACTATAACTAATCCGAAGCCTCATGTAAAAATGTACCTAACACTATTTAACAGTTATATCTTATGCCTACTATAGATTCAAATTATCTGTCTCAGGCGCCAAACTCATGCTGTCGGGTGAGACGCATGACGCTCAGACTATTTTAGTAAATATCTTGAAGTGGAAGAATATTTTTCAGCAGCTACCTTGATTTGTTTATACACTGAACAAAAATACAAAACGCAACAATTTCCAAGACTTTACTGAGCTACAGTTCATATAAGGAAATAAATAAATTGAAATAAATTCATTACGCCCTAATCTATGGATTTCACATGACTGGGAATACAGATATGCATCTGTTGGTCACAGCTACAGTACCTTAAATGGTGTGACCATTTCCTTCGCATAGAGTTGATCAGGCTGTTGATCGTGGCCTGTGGAATGTTGTCCCACTCTTCAATGGCTGTGAGAAGTTGCTGGATATTGGCGGGAACTGGAACACGCTGTCATGCATGTCAATCCAGAGCACCCCAAACATGCTCAATGGTTGACATGTCAGGTAATTATGCAGGCCATGGAAGAACCGGTACATTTTCAGCATCTGGGAATTGTGTACAGATCCTTGCATTATCATGCTGAAACATCAGGTGAGGGCGGCACAATGGGCCTCAGGATCGCATCACGGTATCTCTGTGCATTCAAATTGTGATTGATAAAATGCAACTGTGTTCATTGTCCGTAGCTTATGCCTGCCCATACCACAACACCACCGCCACCATAGGGCACTCTGTTCACAACATTGGCATCAGCAAACTGCTAGTCCACCCGACGCCATGCAATCTGCTTGGTACAGTTCATCTGTAAAACCACACATCTACAGCATGCCAGTGGCCATCGAAGGTGAGCATTTCCCCACAGAAGTCGGTTATGCCGAACCGCAGTCAAGTCAAGACCATGGTGAAGACGACGAGCATGCAGATGAGCTTCCTTAGATGGTTTCTGACAGTTTGTGCAGAAATTCTTCGGTTGTGCATACTCCGTTTCATCAGCTGTCCAGGTGGCAGGTCTCAGACGATCCCGCAGGTGAAAAACCAGATGTGGAGGTTCTGGGCTGGCGTGATTACACGTGGTCTGCAGTTGAGGCCGGTTGGCCGTACTGCTAAATTCTCAAAACTGACGTAGGAGGTGCCTTACGGTAGAGAAATGAACATTCAATTCTCTGGCAACAGCTCTGGAGGACATTCCTGCAGTCAGCATGATCCCTCAAAACGTGAGTGCATTCGGAAAGTATTCAGACCGACTTTTTCCACATTGTTAAATTACAGACTTGTTCTAAAATTGATTCAATAATAGTCCCCCCCCCCCCCCCCCCATATCTACACACAATACCCCATAATGACAAAGCAAAACAGGTTTAGAAATTTTTGCAAGTTTATAAAAAAAACTACTGAAATATCAAATGTATTCACTCTTTACTCAGTACTTTGCTGAAGCACCTTTGGCAGCGATTACAGCCTCGAGTCTTCTTGGGTATGACGCTACAAGCATGTCACACCTGTATTTGGGGAGTTTCTCCCATTCCTCTCTGCAGATCCTCTCCAGCTCTGTTAGGTTGGATGGGGAGCGTCGCTGCACAGCTTTTTTCAGGTCTCTCCAGAGATGTTCGATCAGGTTCAAGTCCGGGCTCTGGCTGGGCAACTCAAGGACATTCAGAGACTTGTTCAGAAGCCACTCCTGCATTGTGTTGGCTGTGTGTTTAGGGTCTTTGTCCTGTTGGATGGTGAACCTTGATAGCAGTCTGAGGTCCTGAGCACATTTTCATCAAGGCTCCCTCTGTACTTTGCACCGTTCATCTTTCTCACAATCCCGAATAGTCTCCCAGTCCCTGCCATTGAAAAACATCCACAGCATGATGCTGCCACCAACATGCCTAAACGTAGGGATGGTGCCAGGTTTACTCCAGACGTGACGCTTTGCATTCAGGCCAAAGAGATCAATCTTGGTTTCATCAGACCAGAGAACCTTGTTTTTCATGGTCAGAGTCCTTTAGGTGCCTTTTGGCAAACTCCAAGAGGGCTGTCATGTGCCTTTTACTGAGGCACAGCTTCCGCTTGGCCACTCAACCATAAAGGCCTGATTGGTGGAGTGCTGCAGAGATGGTTGTCCTTCTGGAAGGTTCTCCCATCTCCACAGAACTCTGGAGCTCTGTCAGAGTGACCATCGGGTTCTTGGTAACCTCCCTGAACCTTCTCCCCCAATTGCACATTTTGGCCAGGTGGCCAGCTCTAGGAAGAATCTTGGTGGTTCCAAACTTCTTCTACTTAAGAATGATGGAGGTCACTGTGTTCTTGGGGACCTTCGAATGCTGCAAACATGTTTAGGTACCATTCCCCAAATCTGTGCCTCGACACAATCTTGTCTCGGAGCTCTACAGACAATTCCTTCGACCTCATGGCTTGGTTTTTGCTCTGACATGCACTGTCAACTGTGGGACCTTGTATAAATAAAAAGTATGTGAACCCTTTGGAAATACCTGGATTTCTGCATAAATTGGTCATACAATTTGGTCTGATCTTCATCTAGGTCACAATAGACAAACAGTCTGCTTAAAACTAATAACAAATTGACATTTTCATGTCTTTATTGAACACACCGTGTAAACATTCACAGTGCAGGGTGGGAAAAGTATGTGAACCCTTGGATTTAATAACTGGTTGACCCTCCTTTGGCAGTAATAACCTCACCCAAACATTTTCTGTAGTTGCAGAACATTCCTCTTTATAAAACTGTTTCAGTTCAGCAATATTCTTGGGATGTCTGGTGTGAACTGCTCGAGGTCATGCCACAGCATCTCAATCAGGTTGAGGTCAGGACTCTGACTGGACCACTCCAGATGGCGTATTTTCTTCTGTTGAAACCATTCTGTTGTTGATTTACTTCTGTGTTTTGGGTTGTCTAGTACCGTCACCCAACTTCTGTTGAGCTTCAATTGGCGGACAGATAGCCTTACATTCATTCTCCTGCAAAATGTCTTGATCAGCTTGGGAATTCATTTTTTCCATCAACAATAGCAAGCTGTCCAGGCCCTGAGACAGCCCCAAACCATGATGCTCCCTCCACCATACTTTACAGTTGGGATGAGGTTTTGATGTTGGTGTGCTGTGCCTTTTTTTTCTCCACACATAGTGTTGTGTGTTCCTTCCAAACAACTCAACTGTAGTTTCATCTGTCCACAGAATATTTTGCCAGTAGTGCTGTGGAACATCCCGGTGCACTACTGCAAACCTCAGACGAGCAGCAATGTTTTTTTTGGACAGCACTGGCTTCTTCCGTGGTGTCCTCCCATGAACACCATTCTTGTTTAGTGTTTTACGTATCGTAGACACGTAAGAGATGTTAGCATATTCCAGAGATTTCTGTAACTCTTTAGCTGACATTCTAGGATTCTTCTTATCCTCCTTGAGCATTCTGCGAAGTGCTCTTGCAATCATCTTTGCAGGATGGCCACTCCTAGGGAGCGTAGCAACAGTGCTGAAATTTCTCCATTTATAGACCATTTGTCTTACCTTGGACTGATAAACATCAAGGCTTTGAGATACTTTTGTGACCCTTCCCAGCTTTATGCAAGTCAATAATTCTTAATCTTCTGAGATCTCTTTTGTTCAAGGCATGGTTCACATCAGGCAATGCATCTTGTGAATAGCAAACAAACTTGTGAGTGTTATTTATAGGGCAATGCAACTCTAACCAACATCTCCAATCTCATCTCATTGATTGGACTCCAGGTTAGCTGACTCCAATTAGCTTTTGGAGAAGTCATTAGCCTAGGGGTTTACATACTCAACGCTGTGCGTTACAGGGAAGACATCCTCCTCCCTCATGTGGTACCCATCCTGCAGTCTCGTCCTGACATGACCCTCCAGCTTGACAATGCCACCAGCCATACTGCTCGTTCTGTGCGTGATTTCCTGCAAGACAGGAATGTCAGTGTTCTGCCATGGCCAGCAAAGAGCCCAGATCTCAATCCCATTGAGCACATCAGGGACCTGTTGGATTGGAGGGTGAGAGCTAGGGCCATTTCCCCCAGAAATGTCCGGGAACTTGCAGGTGCCTTGGTGGAAGAGTGGGGTAACAACTCACAGTAACAACTGGCAAATCTGGTGCAATCCATGAGGAGATGCACTACAGTACTTAATGTAGCTGGTGGCCACACCAGATAATGTTACTTTGACCCCCCTTTAGTTCAGGGACACATTATTCCATTTGTTAGTCACATGTCTGTGGAACTTGTTCAATTTATGTCTCAGTTGTTGAATCTTGTTATGTTCATACAAATATTTACACGTTAAGTTCGCTGAAAATAAACGCAGTTGACAGTGAGAGGACGTTTTTTGTGTACTGAGTTTATATACAGTTGAAGTTTACATACACCTTAGCCAAATACATTTAAACTCAGTTTCACAATTCCTAAAATGTAATCCTAGTAAAAATTCCCCGTCTTAGGTCAGTTAGCATCACCACTTTATGTTAAGAATGTGAAATGTCAGAATAATAGTAGAGATAATTATTTCAGGTTTTATTTCTTTCATCACATTCCCAGTGCGTCAGAAGTTTACATACACTCAATTAGTATTTGGTAGCAGCGCCTTTAAATTGTTTAACTTGAGTCAAGAATTGTGTAGCCTTCCACAAGCTTCCCACAATAAGTGGTGAATTTTGGCCCATTCCTCCTGACAGAGCTGGTGTCACGGAGTCAGGTTTGTAGGCCTCCTTGCTTGCACACGCTTTTTCAGTTCTGCCCACACATTTTCTATGGGATTGAGGTCAGGGCTTTGTGATGGCCACTCCAATAGCTTGACAAAGGGGCACTGAGTTTGAAGGTAGGCCTTGAAATACATCCACAGCTACACCTCCAATTGACCCAAATGATGTCAATTAGCCTATCAGAAGCTTCTAAAGCCATGAAATCATTTTCTGGAAGTTTCCAAGCTGTTTAAAGGCAGTCAACTTAATGTATGTAAACTTCTGACCCACTAGAATTGTGATACAGTGAATTAAGTTAAATAATCTGTCTGTAAACAATTGTTGGAAAAATTACTTGTGTCATGCACAAAGTAGATGTCCTAACCGACTTGCCAAAACTATAGTTTGTTAACAAGACATTTTTGGATTGGTTGAAAAACTAGTTTTAATGACTCCCACCTAAGTGTATGTAAACGTCAGACTTCAACTGTAGATCCATGACTACATGGAACGCTATTCCATATCAGGTAACTGATGCACGCAGTAGAATCAGATTTTAAAAACACAGGTAAAAATACACCTTATGGAACAACGGGACTGTAGAGACAAATAGGTGCAGACACATGCAATTCTGGGATCTTCTTTTTCAGCTCATGAAACATGGTACCAACTAGTGATGCACCGATATGACATTTTTGGCCGATACCAATATCCAATATTTTCCTTGCCAAAAAAAATCCTGCGGCCTTTTAAGCATTCTAGTACAGTTTATTTATTTCACTGTGTACAGCCTTATCTATGGATTGTGGCTCAATGACATGGGTTATCAGTCTGCTCAGTGACACCCAGAGAACATTAGCATCATAGCTTAGACTCTGAAACAACTGAATTGAGCCACATTTATTGTCAACCAATGTGTATTGAACACTATTCGAGGAAAAACAATACTGTGTGGATGTTTAGGAGCCTGATAACTCTTGAGGACGCTGGGAAAAAATATATTGGGTATTGAGTAGACTGTTACCCCATTTCATTGATCCCCAATCCTTCGATAAAGCTGTACAGCGCAATATGAATGTCAATAGGCTGACTGGGGAGGTGATTTCACACAAGTCACAAGTCACACGATAAGAGCTACAACGCTAATATTTGCATAAACTCTTCACAGTTGTGTTCTGTGGGTGTCACCGAGTAGACTGAAACCCCACTTCATTGCTTCACATCGCAACCTTCTTTAACATTATCTAGTATGGCATGATTCCACCAATTGTAACCTTCTGCATCACTTTCAAAGAGGTACTTTTATTTTGAAGGCAAACTCCACTATTGTGTCTAATCCTTAGTGTCTTTCTTCACAACACACAACCCAGTCAGGTCGAGCCTCACTAGCCAGATGAAGCTATCTGGCTGCCCAAAGCTAACGTTATAAGCAGCCAGATAGCTAACAGATAGTTAATTAACTGGCTAGCTATTTATTTTCATGAACTGAAGTTCAATTTCAATAGGCGAACAACAAGTGGCTACCAAGCTAATACTTAAATCACAAGGATTACTAAATAATTTCTAAGAATAGTGAAAATGACTGCAGTTTCTACTGGTCATTGTTTTGATACGCAAAGACCCAAACGGCGTTCCATAGTATGTCGTGAAGCTAATAGCAGTGACGCTATTACTGTGTAACTCCAGTAGGGTAACATCTGAACAATAGCACGCGTGGTAACGTTAGTGTGTACCGGTGCTCGACCAGTCGCAAAAGCCAACATTAACCACGACAAAGCGGTTGATTGTCAATGGCAATGAATTCCATTATCTTGCCATTAATGGATTTCACCTTCGAGTTGTTTCGCTGAAATATTCTTACTCTTTCAAATGAGTGCTCGATCCACACAGCAGACATTGTGGGCTAGGTTAGGAATGCTGTGTTGCACGTGTAGTGCAAATTTTATGTGGCGTCATTACATCATGTACCTACGTTATATAGGTATGCACGTAAGCTTTGACATTAGTTTAACGCCGATGTGAAAAACCAGACATCGGGCCGCTACCGATGTTGGCATTTTTAGCTAATATCGGCCTATTCCGATATGTTCACAGATATATTTTGCATCCCTAGTACCAACACTTTACATTTATATATATACAGTATATTTTTGATCAGTATAGTTAACAAAGGTTTGAAGTAGGTGTATCTAGCTGTCTTATTTGCATTTGTTCAATGCCTCAATTGATTCCATAAACTATATTGGATATATGGCTGTACAGATTCCTGGTTTGAATTAACCCAAGATTAACCCTGAAGATGGGACAAAGTGCATGACAAGGTGGCCCAGAGGAAGCCAGCTGTTCTCAACCCCTACATTGCCCCATTCTTCCAAGAGCTCACTGAGTTTGGATGACCACACACAAGCTTGATATGTCCCTTAACACCTGCCTTTTTACCCACAGAGTAACTGGTGTTCATCTCTCATTCTATTCTTTATTTTTCTATGCTTTTCCTAATTGGTGAGAAGAGATCCTGTAATGTATTTGACAGTACTATTTTCCTTACTGTAAAACATTACAGCATCCATTAAAATGTACAGCAGGGAGCTGCAATATCTGTAAATTACAGCATCTCTGCTGTAAAGCAAAATTACAGTATTAAGCTGGCAACTCTGGTGCCAGTATAATGCTGTAAATTTACAGGGAAAAGCTTTACAGTGCAACTGTTCTAGTAGGTTCAGTAACAGGTTCAAGTAACTCACCTAGCTGTCCTAGCAGGTTCAGTAACACGAAGCAGGCGGCCAGAAAGTAGCCACAGCTCCAGGTGGCCTCAATGTAGTCCCGCTGCTCATTCCACTGGAACCACATGCGGATGCCGTCTTCCAGGAAGGTGCTGATCAGACACAGGCGCGCCACGTGAGGAAGGTATTGTTTGGTCACTCTCAGGAACTGCCAGAAAAGATGAAGTGGTTGGTTAAATGGTTACAGTCAGAGAGAGTAGCTCAGTCACAACACATGCAGGTTTGAGGTTAAGTTTTCCCTAGGTACAGATCTAGGATACCTCCCTCAATCCAAACCTTAACCATAAGTGGGGAAAATGCTAAAATAACCCAAGATCAGTATCTAAGGTCAACTTTTGTAGTCATTACTGGCGTTTCAGGCAGGTCATCTTCCGTCCAGTAACAAGTGTTGAACGTCTCAGGTTAATATGACATCTTCTGAGAAGCATTAGCATAATAACAGACAACCTGGAATGCCCCCAGCATTGCCACTGGTTAGAGCCAGAAGAAGATGATTTGCTTACCGGGTATATATTCCTATAAGCAGATTTACGACCTAGTCGGTTGTGTCTACAGGGGATCGGTGAAGGGAGGGAGGACTGTTGCAGTAGTGCTTGTACTGTCCCTCTGATGTTAGGCTATAGGCTAGGATATATCAGTACACTAGAAAGTAGGCTAATAGTAGTGATGGGGGGGGGGGGGTTGATAGTTACATATCGCAGTTAGGGTTGCAAAGGATCGTAAACTTTCCGGTAAATTTCCATGGGAAGTTTAGCTTGTGAATTTGGGGAATTTTGCTTAAATTCATCAAAAAAAGTTAGCTTATAACAGTGAACCTTTTTTTGTAAGATACACAAGGCAATTCTAGGTCTTGTGGCATATTTTGGTTAAACTATCCCCAATTCAATGGAATTGCAACCCTCTGCATGCACAGTACATTCTTCCATCACATGTACAGCTGATTCTCAAGATCATGCACACTAATGAGATGCTATTGAGCCCAAAACAACCACACTGTCTGAGCCAAGGACTACATGCTTTCTGGTAAGTTTTGATTACAATACTGGGTGGGGTGAATATATTCTATATGACAAACATGATTTTTTGTTAACTAGTAAATAGTAGCCTACAGCAAAGTGTTTAAATAATTTCTAACTTAATTTCTGCTAGTTAGTCTTTGCTACCATGTGGGTTTGAGCTTGCTTGAGCCTGCTAACTGAGTGTTAATTCACCTGTTTCAATACTTCTTTCATTTTAAAACATGTATCATACAAAGGAGTTGTTTAATCTAACTGCTTAACTATTTGTTTGTACATTAAATTGTATTTGTTTTTTTACTCATGTTTTCTAATCTTTACAGGAAAATGTCACGGGCACTATCTGATGTATGTGTTAATTCGAAATGACACAAGGACGAGGTTCCAGTTTAACAAAGTTTACTCTACTATATGAACACACTACAAGGTAGCCATTACACTCCAGGCTAGGTCCAACAACGAACTAACTTCCTGCGCATGCGCACTCTTGACTGAGTGATAGCCCCGTAATAACAGAAATATAGGGATACTTAAAACATGAACTTAACAATCTCCCCCTTTTCTTTAAAGACAAAAAAAACATCAACAACATAATTAAATGTCCAAGTATTATTCAAGATCCCCATTACAAATGGGTTGTGTGACAGTTTTTATTTGTATTACTCAAGCTGCCACTTTCCATTACTGAGAGCCTGTAGGAGCGAGAGCCTGTAGGAGCACAAGAACGGATGCTCCCTTTTTAGTCAGACAGTCAGCAAGCTGTTCCTTTGTGGTCGACCACAGAATCCGCTGGATTCTCTGTGCTTGAATAAGTTCCTTGATGCTGCTAATCTCAAAGTCTTTTCTCTGTGACAGACTTGGTTGACTTCACAGCATCAACTAATGAGTAGTTGTCAGTGACACAAACTACAGGTAGGAAGTGCCATTTTGTCCCACCAGTGATAACCTAGCGAAGCATCACTGAAGACAACCAGTTTTCAAAGAGTCATCTTTTCCAACATGCTGAAACATTAAAGTCACTTGTTGTGATTTCAGTTTACGAACAACTTTGTTTGCCTCATGAATGGTTTGTACAGTGGCGTGTTTTGTGTTAGATGCCAAGTTGCAACCATCAAACCAGGTCTACTCTGTCTCGCAGCCCATAAAATTTGTCCTATCTTTGACCTCAATTGACCAGCTTCAATTCCACAGAGGGGAATTCCTTTGTACGGCTCTTGAAGAATCCATGTGGATGGGTTGAAGATTCTTGATATAGCTCTCCTGTTGCATCAGTATTTTTCCATCAACTGTAATAAACTCTATGCCAACATAACAAAAATGATCATGCTCCTCACGGCCAACCTAGAAAACAGCTTTGAGGTGTGGAATCACAGTTGAAGCAAAGGTCTGTGAGCCACCCCAGATAAAGTCATCAACATGACAGGCAAGTACTCCAGTCACATTGCAGTCTTGATCAAGCCAATAGAAGACTGCAGGATCCACTTGTGACATTTTTCCACCTGTATTCAGCATTGTTGCCTTGACTTTGTTGTACCAGTAGAGTGATCCATCTGCCAGTCCATACACACACTTTTTTAGTTTCCACAGTGTTCCTTCACTTTTAGCTTCGGGCGGAGGTCGGATGTGAATGTCCCTTGACAGCTCTGTTCCCTGCAAAAATCCAGATTTGATGTCTATGGAATTAAGTTTCCATTTTTTCTGGCAGATCACTGACATCAGCAATCTGAATGACTCTGATGTCGGTGTGTCTTTTGGGAGTTCTTTAGCAGCCAGCCCCTCAAAACCTCTAGCCACTAGACGTGCTTTGGGCACTATTCCAGTTAAGGATTCTTTAAGGGTACACACCCACCTTGTTGATACGCACTTTTGGCCAATGTCTTTGACTTCCTCAAACACTCCATTTTTCCTCCAATTACTGAGCTCATCTAGCTTAGCTGAGTCAAATGACACGTCCTTTGTTTCAAGTACATCATCATTTTGAATGTCATTCTGTTTTTCTCGATTTTCCATTGATTCAATTCTGATATTATCTACAAGTGACAGGTCAGCTGACCCTGTTGTACCAGAAAGTGTAGCTGGTTCAGAGTACTGCAAGTTGTACCAGTTCTTGTGTTTTACTTTTCCTGCTCGTCCAATGACGGTTGCTGTATGTGGAATACCACTTTCTCTGTCCATGTATTTAACAGTTTGTCCTGTTTTCAGATTGGAACAACCATGTTCTCTTAACACATATGGCTGTTGTTGAATGTTTTCCTCATTTGAACGCTCAATAGTATTATCTGTGGCATGGTTAAAGGTCTCTGCTCCATTTCCTGTGTCAGTTTCAGTGTCCATATCATTGGATGTGACATCTGGTAGGTTTGTGTCTGTTACTGTGTCCTTTTTGTCATTTTCATTAGGAGACTGATTCTCAGCTACAGCCCCTCTATCTTTTTGATCATTTACTTTCCGCAATCTTGAGTGATGCACCCTGACAATCATGCCTTCGTGCCTCACAAATATCACCACACCATCTTGACCAATGACTACTCCCGGTCCTTTCCACTCTTGACAGTCAACTCGTTTGTAGTACACTTTGTTTCCAGTTTCGTACTTCTCATCATCATTATTCCCTGAACTGCTGAGTAACTTCTGAAGTCTGTCAACTGTATCATGTCCAAACTGTTTGTAAAGCTTTTGCAATACTTTGTGTTTTTCTTTAGTGCTCATGTTCTCTGTGACTGTCAGAATCTCCATGTGCTCTGTGTCTGTCAGAATCTCATTTTTGCATGGACTCTGTGAGATGTCTTTGTCTAAAATGTTTACACAATAGTGGCCTGAGGTAGTAAGTTCAAGAGTCACTGGTTGTTTAAACATCACTGCCTTGTCATTTTTTATGTCTAGTACAGCCTCTGCCTTCTTGAGGGAAGCTTTGCTTAATAGTAAGGGGATATCTGTAGGGACCACCTCTGTTTCAATGTGACACTTAGTCTGACCAATTTTTGCTGGTATCTTAACTCTCTTGATAGAATGGACAATTCTCCCATCTCCAAATTTGAAAGCTCTTTTGCTTGGTGTGTCAATCATATTTTGTACTTCTTTCATATTTAGTTCACTGACATAGCTATCAAGCCATTTTGCGCCACACACTGTCCGTGTACATGCAGTATCAATCACAGCAGATCCTAAGGATTCAATTATAAAAATCTCAGTATCAGATTCATTTGAAAACAGTGTAATGTTACACTGCTCTATCTCTGTGTTTACAATTTCCTCTGTTAGTTTAACTTGTTCATTTTTATGAGGACAGTCTTTAACCCAATGGTAAGTGCTTTGACAAATTGCACATTTTGATCTCCTTCCATATGTGTCCAGTGGATTAGTGCCGGGAAATGGCGCCCTCTTCTGGTTGTCTTGAGAACGTGACTTGTTGGCGCCTTTTCTGTGCTGCTCGGTGTAATATGCTGCGTCACTCACTTGCATTCCATCTGTTATTGGCGCGACAGACGTCTTCTCACCAAATATTCTTTTTAGTGCCGACTTCATAGATGCAAAAGTCAGCACAGTACAAGCAGTCAAAGCCAACTGTTTCTCCCTACCATCTAGACAGGCAGTATCTAGCAACTTGAAAGCTAACACTGCATCTGGGAGAACCATGTCGTACTTGCGCATTCTATTGTACCTCTGTTCGAAATCAATGATGTAGTCCGCCATTGCAACCGAAATATCTCTCTTACACTGTCAAAGTTTGACTATGCCTCGTAGGCACGGTCTTTCTCTTCTTTAAGAAATACAGAATCCAGTGCTGTGATCAAAGTTCCCATACCGTCATCCTTGTTCAAATCCTCAACGGATATTTCCAGTGCTGTATCTCTCGCTCTTCCCTCGAGCGATAATACCACCGCAAGTGCTTGCTTTTTCGCGTCCAGATTAGTAACGCGTGTCCAGATTCCCAGTTCATTTTTCCAACTTTCGTACGACCTCTTCTCGTCGAAGCGAGGTGGCACGTTGTAGTTAGAAGACATTCTCTGCTACCAATGTTAATTCGAAATGACACAAGGACGAGGTTCCAGTTTAACAAAGTTTACTCTACTATATGAACACACTACATGGTAGCCATTACACTCCAGGCTAGGTCCAACAACGAACTAACTTCCTGCGCATGCGCACTCTTGACTGAGTGATAGCCCCGTAATAACAGAAATATAGGGATACTTAAAACATGAACTTAACAGTATGGAGACATTTCACTGCAGCTAATCTAGAAGGAAAAGCTGTGTACATTTGCAAATACTGTGCCAAATCATATGTGAAGAAGGCAAAGATGCAGAATCATCTGGCTAAGTGCTTAACTTTCCCTCAGCACTCACAACATCTGACAAAAGTCCCTCTACTTCTATTCGAGGTGAAAACTATGAATCAGACACTTAATCGATAGGAACAGCTCATGGTCCTCCTGGAATCAGTAGTTATTTTTACTCAATTGAGGAACGTAGTCAGAAATTGATGAATGTCTTGCTCGAGCGGTGTATGCAACTGGTTCACCTCTGATGCTCACAGGCAATGTGCATTGGGAGAGATTTCTGAACGTTCTACACCCAGCATACACCCCTCCAACCAGACATGCTTTATCTACTAATTTGCTGGATGCAGAGTTCATCAGAGTTCAAGTGAAGGTCAAGCAAATCATAGAGAAAACAGACTGTATTGCAATCATCTCTGATGGGTGGTCGACTGCTCGTGGGCAAGGAATAACTAACTACATCATCTCCACCCCTCAACCAGTATTCTACAAGAAAAACAGACACAAGGGACAGACACCAGTCTATACATTGCAGATGAGCTGAAGGCAGTCATCAATGACCTTGGACCACAGAAGGTATTTCCACTGGTGACAGAAAATGCTGCGAACATGAAGGCTGCTTGGTCTAAAGTGGAGGAGTCCTACCCTCACATCACACCCATGGGCTGTGCTGCTCATGCATTGAATCTGCTCCTCAAGGACATCATGGCACTGAAAACAATGGATAAACTCTACAAGAGAGTTTAACAGGTATGTGAATGGTCATCAAGTTATAGCAGTAATCTACCTCACCCAGCAAAGTGAGAAGAATAAGAGAATCACATTGAAGCTGCCCAGCCACACCTGTTGGGGTGGTTTTGTCATGTTTGACAGTCTCCTGGAGGTGTAGGAGTCTCTCCAAGAAATGGCCATATATCACAGTCTGCCGGTATGGACAGCCCCATCAAGAGGATCCTCCTGTATGATGTATTTTGGGAGAGAGTGGTAAGCAGCCTGAAACCTATAGCAGTAGCCATTGCACAGATTGAGGGAGACAATGCCATCCTGTCTGATGTTCAGACTAGAGGTCGACCGATTAAATCGGAATGGCCGATTAATTAGGTAATTTTGGACGCCGATTTTGCCAATTTTTTTTTTTACACCTTTATTTAATCTTTATTTAACTAGGCAAATCAGCTAAGAACACATTCTTATTTTCAATGACGGCCTAGGAACGGTGGGTTAACTGCCTTGTTCAGGGGCAGAACGACAGATTTTCACCTTGTCAGCCCAGGGATTCAATCTTGCAACCTTACTGTGGTTAGAGTCCAACGCTCTAACCACCAGCCTCACGAGGAGGCCGCCTGTTACGCGAATGCAGTAAGAAGCAAAGGTAAGTTGCTAGCTAGCATTAAACTTAAATCAATCATAATCACTAGTTACAACTACACATGGTTGATGATATTACTAGTTTATCTAGCGTTGCATATAATCGATGCAGTGCGCATTCGCGAAAAAGGACTGTCGTTGCTCCAATGTGTACCTAACCATAAACACCAATGCCTTTCTTCAAATCAATAGACAGGAGTATATATTTTTAAACCTGCATATTTAGCTAAAAGAAATCCAGGTTAGCAGGCAATATTAACCAGGTGAAATTGTGTCACTTCTCTTGCGTTCATTGCACGCAGAGTCAGGGTATATGCAACAGTTTGGGCCGCCTGGCTAATTGCGAACTAATTTGCCAGAATTTTACATAATTATGACATAACATTGAAGGTTGTGCAACGTAACAGGAATATTTAGACTGATGGATGCCACCCGTTAGATAAAATACGTAACGGTTCCGTATTTCACTGAAAGAATAAACGTCTTGTTTGAGATGATAGTTTCCGGATTTGACCATATTAATGACCTAAGGCTCGCATTTCTGTGTGTTATTATGTTATAATTAAGTCTATGATTTGATAGAGCAGTCTGACTGAGCGATGGTAGGCACCAGCAGGCTCATAAGCATTCATTCAAACAGCACTTTCGTGCATTTTGCCAGCAGCTCAAGCCTATCAACTCCCGAGATTAGGCTGGTGTAACGATGTGATGTGAAATGGCTAGCTAGTTAGCGGGGTGCGCGCTAATAGCGTTTCAAATGTCACTCGCTCTGAGACTTGGAGTAGTTGTTCCCCTTGCTCTGCATGGGTAACGCTGCTTCGAGGGTGGCTGTTGTCGTTGTGTTCCTGGTTCTAGCCCAGGTAGGAGCGAGGAGAGGTACGGAAGCTATACTGTTACACTGGCAATACTAAAGAGCCTATTAGAACATCCAATAGTCAAAGGTATATCAAATACAAATGGTATAGAGATAAATAGTCCTATAATTCCTATAATAACTACAACTTCTTAACTGGGAATATTGAAGACTCATGTTAAAAAGGAACCACCAGCTTTCATATGTTCTCTTGTTCTGAGCAAGGAACTTAAACGTTAGCTTTCTTACATGGCACATATTGCACTTTTACTTTCTTCTCCAACACTTTGTTTTTGCATTATTTAAACCAAATAGAACATGTTTCATTATTTATTTGAGGCTAAATTGATTTTATTGATGTATTATATTAAGTTAAAATAAGTTTTCATTCAGTATTTTTGTAATTGTCATTATTACAAATACATTTAAAAAAAAATAAAAAAAATAAAAAAAAATCGGCCGATTCATCGTTATCGGCTTTTTTTTGTCCTCCAATAATCGGTCAACCTCTAGTTCAGACTCTGCTTGCAGATGTAAGAGAATAAATCTGTACTGCCCTGCCCACTTCACTGTTGCTTCAAGCATAAGAAACTGCCCATACACGCCGCAGCGTACATGTTGGACCCCAAGTATGCTGGCAAGAGCATCCTGTCTGGTGCAGAGATCAACAAGGCCTATGGTGTCATCACTACCGTGTCTCGCCAACTTGGCCTGGATGAGGGCAAGGTTCTTGGCAGTCTGGCAAAGTACACTTCCAAGCAAGGGCTTTGGGATGGAGATGCAATATGGCAGTCGTGCCAACATATCTCATCAGCCACCTGGTGGAAGGGACTTTGTGGATCTGAGGCTCTTTCCCCAGTTGCCTCCATCAGCCGCCAAATCCCACCAACATCAGCCGCCTCAGAGCGCAACTGGTCCTTGTTTGGGAACACACACCAAAGCACACAACAGGCTGACCAATACAAGGGTTGAAAAATTGCTGGCCATCTGAGCAAATTTGAGTTTTTTTGAGCCTGACAACGAGCCATCCTCAACAAGGTTGGAAAGTGACAGTGAAGATGAGGCCTCAGATTCTGATGTTCAAGAGGTGGACATTGAGGAGGTCCAGGGAGAAGGCATGGTAGCCCGAGAGGAAGACAACCAAAGCTTTACAGATGCATGTTGAAAACATTTTTGGGAGATGCGATGGATCGTTAGGTCAGTGAAATCATCCCATATGAAGAGTCAACACATTTAATTGAAGTTCAATTCCTAAGTAAATTGTTTTGGTTTTTTTTTTTCTATTGGAAGGATTCAATCATTTGCAATTATGTCTACTTATGATAAGGTAAAAGGTTTATGTTTCTGTCTTCATATTATATGGTAAATATATCCAATGCAAAAACCATCTACATTTAAATGGCATTAATATTAATTTGCATATATTCCCGTTAATTCCCATATATTCCTGTTAATTCCGACGGAAAGTTTCCACCTCTGAATATTCTCCAAAATGTGCAACACTAATCGCTATATACATTTTGGGATGATATATCAATATTTGACTTAAAGCATCTATTTGTAAAAAAGTTCATAATTGTCATGGGAAAAAATATTGCAATACTGGTATCGTCCGGGCCCTATTCTCCAATGTACATCACAGGCATTTTAAGATAGCTTCAAAGATAAAACACAAGTACTGCGCAATTGTTCCATCAGGGAAAAATGCTATATGGATTGGATATCATGTGTCACTTTACTGGTTTACAGGTGAAGTACAATGGACTGCACTGCATGTGATACATAGTGTATCTGATTAAACATTATGTGAGTTTTCAGATTAGATGTAATTCATGACGACAACATAGCCAAACAAAGATGTCTGACAAAAATATACAGAGCAAAGAGGTTAGCTAGTAGCCAAAAAGTAAAATCATGAAGCATTACTCAAGTTCATACAATCAACGTTCAATCTTGGCCACCAGACTGAAGTTCTTCTCGCCGTCCACGATTATTTACTTACTGAGCAACGTTAAGTCATCATAATGAAGCCATGCCCATAATGTTTCAGAGAACTATCACTGGGTACGTTTACATGCACTCAAATAATTCAATATTAAACTGATTATGGCAGTAGGTTGAGTATGGAAATTGTCATGTAAACGTCTTACTCTGCTTATCTTAAAATCTGGGTCAAACCAAAATCTAAGTAAGCATACGCTGATTAAAACACCTGGTTTTCTGAGCAATCTTTCAAATTATTAGGACATGTAAACAGCTTAATCAGTGTTCCAGCTGTGCATTTGATCTGCACATGTGCCACCACTGGTAGCACAAGCCTCCGTCTTACCCAATGGACACATGACTTCATTATGAGGTCATGTGACCCAAGACCAGCTCAATTAATCTCTACCATTGTATCATTGTGACAATGAGTCGTCATAATGCTGCATCCAATGTACATTATCCTAAGGGCATTGGCAGACAATATAAGTAACTTAATTTATGTACCTCTAATTGCCCTGAATACCTCTTGATCCTACAGCTATTGTATGCAGTAATCATGAGCCTAAGAAACCGGAAATATACTGTTAGCACTGAGGCGGTGCGCTCTAGTAGGAAGTCCACTTAGTGCAGGGTGAGCTAAATAATAATAAATAATATGAGCAAGTCTACTTCTGATAAGCTTCCCAGTAAAGCATTAAAAACAATCAAACAACCCAGAAGTGCTAAAAATAGCCCATATCAACAAGGTCCATTAAGTCAATAACTTGCTTGTAACAGAAGACATTCATATTCTGATTATCTCTGAAACTCACTTAGATAATAGTGGTAGCAATACATGGTTATCACATCTACCGAAAAGACAAATGCCAATGAGGCATGGTTTCGGTCTATATTCAGAACCACATTCCTGTAAAGCTTAGCGACAATCTAATGTTAAATACTGTTGAAGTAATATGGCTACAGGTTCATCTGCCTCACCTAAAGCCCATTCTTGTGGGAAGCTGCTATAGACCAAGTGCTAACAGTCAGTGCCATCTCTCCATTGGTTATACCCACGTGGGTGATTGAAAGACGAAATGTTTTGCCGGTCGCCGTGGTAATACTATGAAAGTTTAGATGCCATTCACCATATAAGTTCAACGATGAAAAAGCCTGGAAGGAGGAGATATGAGTAGAAACGATTCGGTTGACCGTTTGATGTATGGATTAATTGTCGGAGTAGAGGACCTTGTTATTTTACCTGAAATGCACAACTCAATGTTTATATCCCAGGACAAATTAGCTAGCAACAGCAAGCTAGCTATATAGGACAAATTAGCTAGCAAGTGCAAGCTAACTAGCAAATTGCCTTACATTTTTAATGCATTCCGACCTGTTCCCAAATTAATGTAATTGGCTCAGAGTTTGTTTAGATATTTTAACCTGCGTGTCGTGATCGCGTTTGGTGTAGGGGGACAAAATATATTTATGCACGATGGTGCACACGCGCAGCCGGTTTGGGTTCCGTGTCAGACTGGTGCTAAAGTATGCACCGTAAAGACACGAGGGAGACAAGGGGATAGTGTTCTGGTTGGGAAGCACGCCATCCTGTGTACACAGAGGAGACTGGCAGTACTGCAGTTTAACTGATGCGGAGTCCAGAAAACACCACCATAGAGAAGTCAATTTTCAAAAGTAGGCACTGGATAAACAATGGAGTGGAGGATCGCCACTAAAATAAGTTGTTGCTGCTGTTCTTGTTAATTTGGGTTCATTTTGTAATATAATCTCCTCCCCCCTAGTTAATTTATTTGACTTAGAAACTGTATTTCTTTATTGATGTGATTTTTTTTATGGTGGTACAAAATAAATGTTCAACAGTTATTGTGAATGGAACCCTAGGATAATTTGGCTATTTTAAATAGGCAATTTCATTTTTGTCGATAATCTCACCATTGTCATAGTAGCTGGATATTGTGATAGTGGTGTAAAGTACTATACATATGGACTGATTTATAGACGGCGTCAGAGGAAAGGCCATAAAATGTATGTCAGAGACTCCAAACACCCTAGTTATAGACTGTTTTCTCTGCCATCTAGGACCAAAAGGCTCCTCAACAGCTTATACCCCCCAAGCCATTAGACTGCTGAACAATTCATAACAATCGCCACCGGACAATTTACATTGACACCCCCCCTCCCTTTTGTAAACTGCTGCTACTCGCTGTTTGTTTGTTACATATGCATAGTCACGTCACCCCCACCTACATGTACAGATTACCTCAACTAGCCTGTACCCCCGCACACTGACTTGGTAAATATTTTCTTCTTCTTGAACTGCACTGTTGGTTAAGGGCTTGTAAGTAAGCATTTCACGGTAAAGTCTACACTTGTTGTATTCGGCGCATGTGGGAAATAAAGTTTGATTTGCAGTGTACATTGCTGCTGTGAGAAATGAGTACAGCATTACACAAGTAATATTGGCAGGTCATAAACGGATCTTATTTTGGTTGGATATGAGTTATAAGGAAGTCAGAAATAGGATGTCTTATTCAGGTTGGATTCTAATTGCATGTGAATGTTTTTTTAGACTTCAGATTGACAAATCTGACAGTCATACTACCTTGGGGTAAGTGAAGTGAGTTCATAAAAACTCAAGTATGCATCTTAGAAATAGTTCACATACAAACTTTATATGTCCAATCTCAAAATCAAATAAGATTCACAAAAATAACATCGTCTCTGTGGTAGAATGTTTATTTTGATTAGAGATTTTCTTAAATTTATTTAAATCCCATCAGGTAGCCTGATTTCAGATTTCCATGTGAACAGGATTATAATATTTATTGCAAAGCATGTAAACGTTTTAAACAAACTATATTAATCTGACTATCCATGTTACTGTGTTTACTGCAAACAGCCTGAGGTAGACAATTCATAGACGCCAACTGATTTAGCGGTCCACCGCTTACCTGTTGATGATAGTATCTTCTAACTGGGGGAGTTTTGTTAGGAGCCCCGACACTAATCTAAACATTAACATATCGCTTGAGGTACGTTTTTGGAAACATAAGGAACGTATCTTTCATTTAAGCGAAACGATTTTCTAAAAACTAAAAGGTTAAACTACGACACACCTTTATATGGTTAGTGTTCCCACACGGCCATATCTGCATGTTTACATTATTTGTTTCAAAAGACAGATGGAAGACATAGGCGGCCACATGTGCTAATCAGCCATATAGCTTGCGCTGAACACCTGTGTGTAAGCATAACTGCTACAGTAACTATATAGATTTGTTATTATAACAATTGTCAGGGGCATATCAGCATACGTTTCGAAAACAATGATTATTGACGTTTCTAAGAGTAGAAACACAGCGTCGGAAATGTACCAAATGTGGACGAATGTAACCGCTGAAACCCATACATACGGAGCAGAAGTGTTTTCGAAAGCTAAACCTGAGGTAGCCACTATTGCAACTGTTTCGGCTTCATGACTGTACGATTGAAGAATAACTCAAACGGGAAGGGACTACACCATCATTGTTCATTAATTTACATTCACTTTTTTATCCACATTCTAGTTTCGCTATCATGAAAAAGTGAGAAGACTCCCTCCTCTTAATTCAATGGTGACTCCTGTCTGGTTCTGCCGTGGCCGCGAGGGCCTTGTCGGTTAACTGCTTACCTGGTCCGCCACGTCCTCCGCATTGCTCATCAGATCATTCTGCCCCATGTCACGCTCTGAGTCTGGTACAGCTGGTGCCACCACAGTTTCCTAAAATTCTAACTGACAAAAATCTGACCTTTCGCCTTGGGTTTTTTCAGACGCTAGCTCCTCTTCATCTAAGAAGTGCAAGCGCTACCTCCGCCCCATAACACAGCTCCCTCTGTAGGCAGTAATTGCCATAGCGTGCCACGTATACTCATCCATTTGGGTTGGGAAGCACGCCATCCCATGTAGACAGAGGAGACTGGCGTACTACAGTTTAACTGACGCGGAGCCCAGAAGACGCCCTCAAAGAGAAGTCAATTTTCAAAATGATTTAAGAAGAAACTTTCATCATCACCTTTGTGACAAATATCCATTGAATTTTTCCATGAATTGTCTCCAAGGTCAATTTTCTTCCATCACTCACAGCCGAAGTTTTATATTTTACATTTTATATTCATGCTGCTAGGGCTCCTGAGTGGTACAGCGGTCTAATCCAGGCTGTATCACATCTGGCTGTGATTGGGAGTCCCATAGGTTAGTGCACAATTGGCCCAGCATTGCCAGGGTAGGCTGTCATTGTAAATAAGAATGTGTGTTTAACTGATTTGCCTAGTTGAATAAAGGTAAAATGTGTCACATGTGCACACAGAAGGAAAAACTATCTTAATCACTCATGCAATCTCGTCCGGTGTTATAATGGAAAGTGCTATCTGGGATCCATTGGACGTCCCTACCCTAAACTCTAAGTTAACTAACCTTAAGCCTAACCAGTGGCGAACCGTCATCCAGGGCAGGTGGGGCATTGAATTGAACCTGTTTAGCTAAAAACAAGAATTATAATTATTATATATATTTTTTTTAAATGTGCCTGTTTTGCATGTTATTTTGGCATTAGTACGTGTCAAATATCAGTTTGCAAACAATGTAAAAAAAATTAAAATAATAATAATTGAGGTAATAAAGCCGCATACAAATATGGTCTCTATTTTTTGGGGCTGACATTCTGCACATTTTCTCCTCATCTCCTCCTCGTTGCTCTCAATACAGTTTTCTGTTCCCAAATCTACTTTGAACAGAGTGGACTAAGTTTTGTAGGTAAAGTACCTTTCGCAAAACGTTTAAAAAATCGCGCTGTGTAATGCAAAGGCGAATTGAGTTATTGCAAGCACACCACAGAGTAGGCGTTCCCTAACGGAAATATGCAGGTGCATGCTAGAACGCACCAATAGGATCTCGCTAGCGTGTGCTTGGCTCTGCCCACGTTATATCTACAGATTTTATCTTTGATTGGACAAGCTAGCAGTCATCATCTTGAATCAAGTCGACAATCTACTGGAAAATCCTTTTCAATCCTTGTCATATGAAGAGAAATTATAGATAAAACGTTTCGGTGCTCATCGGCCATTGGACATAAACATTACACAACAAGTTGGAAATTGCAAATTCAACAATGAGTGGTTAGGAAGGAATCAGTGGCTAACTGCAAGCATTGCAAAGCAATCACTAGCCTGCTATTCAGTGGAGTGGATTTGTGGTCCGAGTCTGAGTTTAAGAGTCTCTTTTTCAAGCTTAAAAGGATAAACATTCAACATTGGCCATGCTGTCAATCCAGCATGACTTCTGCCCCTTTCAAAACAACTGGAAACTCGGAACTGGGAAATCTCAGACTTCAGTGAGTTCAAGAACTCTGAAAAAAACGAGCTCTGACTGGGAAAATACATTTTGAACGGTCATCCAATTCGGAATTCCAACCTGCCTCTTTCTAGAACTCCATCCTGAAGATCACTAACGTCATGATTCAACCTTGTTTTTTTCTGAATCCCCTGTTGTCTTGAAAGCACCATAAATCCAGAGAATGCCAGACTTTGATGACAAAGTTTGATGACAAAATTTGCCCACGAAGAAGCGCCGTGCCACATTCCTGTTCAAGTGAACACAGCACAACAACGTGAGTCCAGAAATGTATTTTATGCTACTGCAAAAATTATGTAATATGCCAGGGAGATATGTATACTGTAGCTAAGAAAGTAATACTATGTATATGTTGGATAGTAAGCTGTTAGTAACCCATGTGCCTCACCCTAATAATTTGGTCCTTTTTCCCCTCATAATTTAGCCTACTGTTCTGACTTGGTGGTGCACATGTAGCTTATAGCCTGTTTTAGAGAAATGTCATCATTGAATATTGTAAGAGCTTTCATTGTCTGCTTACATGCCCCCTTTATTTATCCTACTGACTTGGTGTACAGGGAGAAAACTGTAAGAACGGCCCATGTTCTGAATTCTGTCGCTGCACATTTCAAACGTGATGAACAAATAGTTATATTTACTACGTCTGTCCTAGCTCGCTCATTAATGTCGGAATCTAAATTACGGATTGCCTTTTATCCGCTCATCATCCCCTTATGCCATAGTTTGTACATCTCAATTGTCAGTGGAAACCACATTTGTTTAAGCAAGTCAGCCATATCAACTATGTTTTTTTTAAAGGCAGTAAACAAGGCTGAATGAACTGTTTCGCTGCCAGACAATGCTCCCCTGATAGCCAGGTTGATTTGTGGTAAGGTGTTGAGATTGCTGTTGGGACTCTGCCATTGGGACAGCTTTATGTAGGCCCTAACAGTTTGTGGGAACCATTTGTCACCGTTATAGTCCAATTAATGTATTGTTAATTGTTGTGTTGTGTAGTGGCTTTGCTGGCATGTATCTAAAAAATATATATTTTAGTTTGCCCCACCAAGATTTACAAGCTAAAATCGCCACTGACCCTAACCTTAACCATCACCTTAACTATATTAAATGTCAACTTCAATGGGGTAACTTCAGAGTTGGGACATCCCAAGGATTCTAGATAGCGTGGACAATGTTATGATACTGGTGGTTTGTCAACACTGATTAGTTGTAAAGGGACATGCTGGAAGAAAAAACAAGAAAGGGATGTCATCAGAAAACGGGAGACGTGGAATTTTTCTCTTTTCCCCTGTTAAAGTTTCTTAGTTTGTCCGATTATAATTACATTTGCTTGTCTGCATATCACCCACCTCACTTGTTTTATTTGATACATCAACACCGAAATCATATTAATGGCTGGAAGTAAACCTCCGTAGTTGTGAACATACTGTATCATTGGCATCAGTCAAAATGTACTTGGTGTGTGACAATGTGTGACAATGAAGACTGAAACATCGAGCAGGCCTGCGTAGGTCTATGTGCTCGATTTTTCAGTCTTCGTATTTTCAGATCTATTGTCTTATAACAATGGGTATTTTATACCACAACCTTGTCGTAAATAAAAGTACACTATTATGCACATGTAACGGATGTGAAATGGCTAGCTAGTTAGCGGGTACGCGCTAGTAGCGTTTCAATCAGTTACGTCACTTGCTCTGAAACCTAGAAGTAGTGTTGCCCCTTTCCTGCAGGTAGCTCAATGTCCAGTCTGCCAGGGGAAAATAACTGTTTTGAAACAGACATCAGATTACGGAGCAACAACCTCTCCCTCAACGTCAGCAAGACCAAGGAGCTGATCGTGGACTACAGGAAACGGGGGGGTGAGCATTCCCCCATCCACATCGATGGGGCAGCAGTGGAGCAGGTAGACAGCTTCAAGTTCCTCGGTGTCCAAATCACTAAAGACTTAAAATGGTCCAAACACACTCGCACAGTCATGAAGAAGGCATGACAGTGCCTCTACCCCTTCAGGAGGTAGAGCATATTGACCGGCTGCATCACTGCTTGGTATGAAAATAGCACCACCCTCGATCGCATGGCTCTATCACTGGGGCCGAGCTTCCTGCCATCCAGGACCTCTATATTAGGAGGTGTGAAAAGAAGGCCTGGAAAATTGTCAAAGACCCCAACCACCCAAGCCATAGACTATTTTCTCTGCTTCCGCAGGGCAAGAGGTACCGGTGCATCAAGTCTGACCATAACAGGCTCTTGAACAAGTTCTATCCCCAAGCAATACAACTGATAAATAGCTAACAAAATAGCTACACAGACTGAGTTATTGAGTTATCTTTATTGACCTTTTATTTAAATATTTGCACTGTTTCTATGCACACTCACATGGCCCTACACATGCACACACACTGTCACTCCAACAGACACATAAACACTCATTCCATCATTTGCTCATTCACACATACTGTAATATGCACATACTGTACATATATACTGATTCTACACACCCGCACACCCCTTCACATGCAAACTGCTGCTACTCTGTTTATTTTATATCCTGTTACCTTACCCCTTACCCCATACATATCTACCTTCATCACTCCAGTATCCCTGCACATGTAAATATGGTATTGGCACTGACTTTTTAAATATTTCCTGTATGCTTACTTACTTTGTGTATTTCATATTTCTTATTCTTATTTCTCTTGTGTTTTATTCTAGTAATACATTGTTATTGATTATTGCATTTTGGGGTTTTGAGTTTGCAATAAATGTACTAGTGCATGTGACATTAAAACTTGAAACCCCAATAGTGGTAATTTCCTCTCCACCGACCCACACATTTCCAATGCCTTTGAACAATGAATATGCAGATATAGAAGATGTTTTTGTCTTTTCTGCTTTGTTAGGTAATGGAACCATGGGAATTGGTTGGGATGGACCTAACCAGGGCATCTGAGGGGTACCAGTACATATGTGTAATGATGGATTACATTTCAAAATGGACAGAGGCTTTCCCCTTCTTATGGCTGGGGGCAGTATTGAGTAGCTTGGATGAATAAGGTGCCCAGAGTAAACTGCCTGCTACTCAGGCAGAGAAACTAAGACATGCTTATTATTAGTAGTTTGGATAGAAAACACTCTGAAGTTTCTAAAACTGTTTGAATGATGTCTGTGAGTATAACAGAACTCATATGGCAGGCAAAAACCTGAGAAAAAATCATTGCCTATCGAATATACAGTGTCTATGGGGTCATATTGCACTTCCTAAGGCTTCCACTAGATGTCAACAGTCTTTAGAACATTGTTTCAGAATTCTACTGTGAAGGATGAGGGAATGAGAGCTGTTTCAACCAGGTGTCTGGCAGAGTGCCATGAGCTCACTCAGGCGCTCCCCCGTGAGAGGTAGCTGCGTTCCTTCTCCTTTCTAAAGACAAAGGAATTCTCCGGTTGAAACAGTATTGAAGATTTATGTTAAAAACATCCTAAAGATTGATTCAATACATCGTTTGACATGTTTCTACGAACTGTAATGGAATTTTTGACTTTATGTCTGGACTAAGTGTGCCTGCGCGTCGTGAATTTGGATTTTTGAACTAAACGTGCGAACAAAAAGGAGGTATTTGGACATAAATTATGGACTTTATCGAAACAAAACAAACATTTTTTGTGGAACTGGGATTCCTGGGAGTGCATTCTGATGAAGATCATCAAAGGTAAGTGAATATTTATAATGCTATTTCTGACTTCTGTTGACTCCACAACATGGCGGGTACCTGTATGGCTTGTTTTTGTGTCTGAGCGCTGTACTCAGATTATTGCATGGTGTGCTTTTTCCGTAAAGGTAAAAAAAAATCTGACACAGCGGTTGCAAAAAGGAGAAGTTTATCTAAAGTTCCATGCATAACACTTGTATTTTCATCAACATTTATGATGAGTATTTCTGTAAATTGATGTGGCTCTCTGCAAAATCATCGGATGTTTTGGAGGCAAAACATTACTGAACATAACGCGCCAATGTAAACTAAGATTTTTGGGTATAAATATGAACTTTATCGAACAAAACATACATGTATTGTGTAACATGAAGGCCTATGAGTGTCATCTGATGAAGATCATCAAAGGTTAGAGATTAATTTTATCTCTATTTCTGCTTTTTGTGACTCCTCTCTTTGGCTGGAAAAATGGCAGGGTTTTTCTGTGACTAGGTACTGACCTAACATAATGATATGTTGTGCTTTCGTCGTAAAGCCTTTTTGAAATCGGACACTGTGGTGGGATTAACAACAAGTTTATCTTTAAAATGGTGTAAAATACTTGTATGTTTGAGGAATTTTAATTATGAGATTTCTGTTGTTTAAATTTGGCGCCCTGCACTTTCACTGGCTGTTGTCAAGTCGATCCCGTTAACGGGATCTCAGCCGATCTCAGCCGTAAGAAGTTAAAGACAAAATGTGCAGAGGAGGTCACAGACTGCATTGTGAAATTGTTCTACAGGTTTGGCGCCCCCAGAATAATTGTAACTGATCAAGGGAAGTAATTTGTGAACAAGGTAAGTTTTAGTCCAAACATTACTAATACTTTTCAGTCTAATGCTTAGTATTTTGCTTAAATTGACCTACAAATTCCAGGTATCCTAATTTCTCATTGACACGTTTTCAACATGCTTTAACATTGACATTAGAGTGGAACATTCAAATTAATAATTTGCCCTCTTTGAAAGATCAACAGAGATGTCTGTGAGAGGCTGGGAATATAACGTAGCTTTTGTTCCCTGTACACTCAAACAAATGGCTTGGTGGAGATGATGAATGCCAAGATTGAAATGTATTAAAAATATAATTTATAAATTGTGATGAGATTGGAATTACATAATCCTCAAACGTCTTTATATCTTTCAGGACCCTTAATTAACAAACAGGTGAACCTGAAAGCAGAACAATGAAACAAATTCCTGGATGCTACCATTTTTGTAATCAGAACAAAGAAACAAATGATGACAAAGTTCTCCCCATACTTTTTGAAGTTTGGCCAAAATGCTCAATATCCTTCTAAGATGCCAGTACATTATGAAGTAAGTCTGGAATTCATTCATTTGATTATCGTGTATCCTTGATGTCGACCTACACAGTTGACATATTCACATTTATTTTGGTATAGGCAGATGCAAGTGTTGAGGATGTCCTGGCAAATGAGATCCTGGCAGAGGGTCTGAAAAGGCACTAAGACATTTGCAGAGAACACCGGAAGAAGAATTATCATTTAATTGCCATTGTTACGTTCGTCAATGGAAGGATCGGACCAAGGTGCAGCGTGGTAAGCGTGCATCTTTCTTTTATTGATGACACCGGGAAAAAAATATATATACGATACGAAACGCACAGTTCTGTAGGGCTGGAAAGAACCATACCCGGCCAACAAAGAAATAGAAAACAAAGATTGCCCACCCTAGTCACACCCTGACCTAACCAAATAGAGAATTAAAAGGATCTCTAAGGTCAAGGCGTGACAGTACCCACCCAAAGGTGCGGACTCCAGCCACAAACCTGAACCTATAGGGGAGGGTCCTGGTGGGCATCTACCCTCGGTGGCGGCTCCGGTGCAGGACGCAGACCCCGCTCCGCTCGTGGCTCCACCAACTTCGGTGGCACCTCTGGTGCGGGGATTGTCGCCGGAAGCTCCATACCGTGAATCATCGCCGGAGGAATCGAACCGTGGATCATCGCCGGGGACTCCGGACCGTAGATCGTCATCGGGGACTCCGGACCGTAGATCGTCCCCGGGGACTCCGGACCGTAGATCGTCGCCGGGGACTCCGGACCGTAGATCGTCGCAAGGGACTGCGGACCGTAGATCGTCGCCGGGGACTCCGGACCGTAGATCGTCGCCGGGGACTCCGGACCGTAGATCGTCGCAGATGGCTCCTGACTGGGAACCCCCGCTGGAGGCTCCGGACTGGGAACCCTCTCTGGAGCCGCTGGACTGCACGTCGCTGGAGACTCTGGACTGCCGACCGTCGCTGGAGGCTCTGGACTGCAGACCGTCACTGGAGACTCCGGACCTTGGATCGTCTCTGGAGGCTCTGTGCCATGGATCTTCACTGGAGGCTCTGGGTCATGGACCATCACTGGAGGCTCCGGGCCATGAATCATCACTGGAGGCTCCGGGCCATGAATCATCATTGGAGGCTCCGGGCCATGGATCATCACTGGAGGCTCCGGGCCATGGATCATCACTGGAGGCTTCGGGCCATGGATCATCACTGGAGGCTTTGGGCCATGGATCATCACTGGAGGCTCCGGGCCATGGATCATCACTGGAGGCTTCAGGCCATGGATCATCACTGGAGGCTTCGGGCCATGGATCGTCACTGGAAGCTTCGTGCCATGGATCGTCACTGGAGGTGTCGTGCGTGGAGCAGGCACAGGACGTACCAGGCTGGAGACACGCACTGGAGGCCGGGTGCATGGAGCTGGCACAGGATATACTGGACCGTGGAGGCGCACTGGAGGTCTGGAGTGTAGAGCTGGCACAACGCCTCCTGGACAAAGGACCACCTTCGCATGGCAAGTGCGGGGAGCTGGCACAGGACGCACTGGGCCGTGGAGGCGCACTGGAGGTCTGGAGCATAGAGTTGGCACAACGCATCCTGGACAAAGGACCACCTTCGCACGGCAAGTGCGGGGAGCTGGCACAGGACGCACTGGGCTGTGAAGGTGCACCGGAGATACAACGCGTAGAGCTGGCGCAGGATATCCTGGACCGAGGAGGCGCACTGGAGACCAGGCTCGCTGAGCCGGCACCACCAGTCCTGGACAGATGCCCACTTTCGCACGGTAAGTGCGGGGAGCTGGCACAGCACGCACCGGGCTGTGGATGCTCACTGGAGACACAGTGCGTATCACCACAAAACATGGTGCCTGCCCGGTCACACGCTCCCCAAGGTGAGTACAGGGAGTTGGCTCTGGTTTAAACCCTGGCTCTGCCAACCACCCCGTGTGCTTCTGTCGTGGTTGCGAACCCTGGAGTCGTCGTTGATCCTCCTTCGCTGCCTCCCCCTGCTTCCATGGTAGGCTCTTGTCTCCTGCCATGATCTCCTCCCACGTCCAGGAAGTCCTCCACTCCCTTCTCTCCAGTGCCCAGGATCCCTGCTCCTCCTGGCCACGCCGCTTGGTCCGTTTGTGGTGGGATCTTCTGTTACGTTCGTCGATGGAAGGATCGGACCAAGGTGCAGCGTGGTAGGCGTACCTCTTTCTTTTATTGATGACACCGAAAATAAAATAAAAATACAAAACGAAACGCACAGTTCTGTAGGGCTGGAAAGCAACAGTACAAAAACAAGATCCCACAAACTAAAGTGAAAAAAAGGCTGCCTAAGTATGATCCCCAATCAGAGACAACGATAGACAGCTGCCTCTGATTGGGAACCATACCAGGCCAACAAAGAAAAAGCAAACATAGATTGCCCACCCTAGTCACACCCTGACCTAACCAAATAGAGAATTAAAAGGATCTCTAAGGTCAAGGCGTGACAGCCATAGTGAATAATTGTAATGTTTGTTTATGTGTCAATTAATCCCATAAGGGATAGGATGCCAATTGGCGATTTGACACAACAACAAAAAATCATAATACAGAATAGTACTAACAGAATGTGGAGAAGGAGCAAGAGAAGGTGAGGAAGAGAAAGTTGACACAGGGAAATTAAGTGACCTTTGCCGTTGGAGACCAGGTCCTGAGAAGGAACATCCAGAGCCAGCAAAGGAAGTGTGGTATATTGGACCATGACCAGTTGGGCCCATATACTATTGCCAGAATTTAGGGGAAGAATGCAGACCTGCTTTCTAAGGAATAAATGTTAACCCCAATGATAAACACTAACGACCTGGTCATGTTCAAAGAGGAAAAGGAAAGAATCCCACACAAATCCTGTCGATTTACTACCCCATCTGCTGCCTCTTCTGCTGGTCACACTGCAGGCCACTCTGTTTTATTTTATTTATTTTAGTGTATTTTGTTCACCTTCATTGTTCTTTTGTTGTCCTTCCTGATTAATTTACTTCAACCATCTCATACTTCATCCTTCCTTCACCAATCTTGTTCCGTTTTGCCAACCTCCTAAAGCAGTTCCCCACCATAACCGACCTCAGCCTGCCATCATCACTAGACCTCAGCTTCTGCCTGCCACCATCACCAGACCTCAGCTTCTCCCTCCTACAATCACCAGACCTCAACCTCTGCCTGCCACCATCACCAAACCTCAGCTTCTGCCTCCCACCATCACCAGACCTCAACCTCAGCTTCAGCCTCCCACCATCACAAGACCCCAGCTTCAGCCTCCCACCATCACCAGACCCCAGCTTCTGCCTGCCACCATCACCAGACCCAAGCTTCAGCCTCCCACCATCACCAGATCTCATTCTCAGCTTCGACCTCCCACCATAACCTGACCTCAGCCTCTGCCTGTCATCATTGTCTCTGCTCCCATCATCCCCCATATCCTCTTATCCTGTTTCCCCTCCTGTGTCGCCAGCCTCCACCATTAGTGCATCAAGACCTTTCAGGGATGCATCTGGCCTCAAGGCTACTGATATAGAGTGTGTGGTGACTTATTTCTGTATTTACCAAATGAGGAGAGTTACAAACTTCACACACCAGTCAGAGTTATACTTAAACTACATCTTTAATAATAAGAGCTTTACAATAGCCTTTGACTTTCAATGATGCGCCATCTCTAATGAACCATTGAAAGTGACAACAGAAAAGTACAAAGATCTTTTATAGCCAAGATTACACCCCTCTCAACCTACATGACGAACCACAGATCTTAGGAACAGTTCACAAAGGGACTTTATAATTGAGAAAGCCAGATAACATTCACTATAAATTATCATTCAGTTTGGTCCCTAATATGAGGTTCTAATCTCGTTCCTGGTACTTCATAGCACAAAAACATTACCTCATGTTATCTGGAATGCTCTTTAGGTTTTATCACCCAAAGACATAAACCTCCTCTGTCAGTGCTATCTCATAGAGGCCCATCCTCAGTGGAACACACACACAATAGTTAACAGAATACTCTATTCTGTCGAATAAAACAACCATTATAATGCAATACAAGCATTATAACATAATCTTGCAATTTTCCACGACAAGTGTGAGTTCTGACTCAAAGTAACACATTTATCCACATTCAAATTAATAAATGGTCAGAACATCTTGTTTCCTCCAGGGCTGAATGACATCTAGGCTGGGAAAGCTGGGGGCATTTTGTGGAGTAGTGACCCTATAAAAACTGTTGTCATGGAAATTACCACCAGGGACACCTGAAGTCAATCTTAAATGAATCATTCTTTATTAACAGCAAGCTGGAGAGGTCACAGTCAAACTTACATGCATAAACTACAGGTCTGAAGTGAGCTCCACCGGGGCAGTCCCGTTAGTTCTCTTATATGCTGCTTAAGTTATATTTGCATGATTTTGCTTTTTCATCATTCATAATTAATTCATCAACATCTGGTTCATGCATGTGACCGACCAATACCTCACAACAATTATTCTCTCCAAGCTGAGACCTTGAAACTGAGATATCCCTTTCCATTCTCGAAACAATGTTGTGGGCGTACTGCAAAATTGCAGTTACTGATAGTGACGATTCCTCCCAGGCACGATCAATCAGTCACTTGCATGAACCCAGTCAAATTGGTTATTAGAAAAGCACAAACACAGCATTTTCCTTCACATTCCCTCCTCTCCTCTTCTGTGATAATAATCGTTAAATTTTAAGGTAAGCATTAGATTATAGCTTCTATCAAAATGTTATATACTTCTATTAAAGTAAGGGAAATCAACACATAAAACCAGACACTTCATCATTTAAAAGCCTTCATTCTGGCTTTTACAATCTAATTAGTATGGTATGACTATCATCATAATAAAGGTTATACTTCTATTAACGGGAGTGAATTTATCAAAAATACACACACATACACAGCATGTTAATAACACAATTAGGCAAACTAAGAAAAAATACACACGCTGCAGCCCATTTGGAATTTGGGATCCCCAACTTCCAAACAGGGATTCCAACCATGTTGCAACTTTCACTCTGGCTGTGGGGAATTATTCTTAGAAACAGTGTATTTGGCGAGATCAGTCATATCAGAAAAGTGATCTGTGACAAAAGTACAACATTCATCGCCAATGATTGCACGAGTGCCCCCTTGTCCTGCCAAAAGATAGTCAAGAGCCTCTCTGTTTTGCAGAGACAATTTACGCAATTCTTTTAGCATTGCCACTTTTCTCCACGTGTTTAAAGATCTCCCGAATTTGATCTAGGGCATATGCAACTCCATATCCAGGGAAAAACATACCAAAGAACCTGGAGGCAAGTGCCTGAGTGTGGGATGTCATCTAGAGACCTCTTATCTCTCCTCATTCCAGGAGGTCTCTTAAACAGAGCCTTCAGATCTTCTCATTGTTTGGAAAGGTTCTCATAGCTGTCACCACAAACCCAACAGTGCAAGCATTTGATCCATTAAGATTCATAGGACATTGTTGGTCATAGTCTTAAAATGAATTTCTTGCCAATTGGTAGGTTCTAAATGAACCTATTAAAAAACTCACGGACGCTTAATAAAGCTCAAACCAAGTTTATTCACCAATTGGGTCGATACAGCGGCATAAGACAAAAGACATATTGACACAAGCACTGATATTTAACCCTTTATCTTATGCTGAGTCACCTCCTACACATCTGAACCCGGACAAAATTCCCCAAACACTTCCCAATTGTTAGTCCAGTTCAAGTCTGCAGACATTTTCTCATCTCCCATCCTGTACACACGTGTTCACATCTTCCGTCTGTTGCCTGCATCACAGTCATAGTTGTTTTCGTAACCAATGATAACTTTGGAGATGTGTGCGTTTCTATCAAAGTAAGTGCCTTATTACGTTATAATAGTTTCTGCATGTCATTATGTCGTTTCTACTGTAGCATAATATTTTTGTGTATATTCCTTATAACCGCGGACACGCGAGGTAACATTACTAATTTCATAACCTTTATGGTGTTATACTCAATGCTTAGGTAGTTAGCTACATTCTTCTATTAGCTCTGGAAAACAATGCTAATTGCATCAGAGAAATATTAGCATGTGTCGTATTTTGAAGCTACCCTGGCCTTATGACTCCCAAGTGGCGGAGCTGTAAGGAACAGCGTCTCAGTGCTAGAGGCGTCACTACAGACACCCATGTTCAAATCCAGACTGCGTTTCTATCAAAGTAAGTGCCTTATTACGTTATAATAGTTTCTGTATGTCGTGTTATACCGTTTCTACTGTAGCTCACTGTGTGTATGGAGCATAATATATTTGTGTATATTCCTTATAACCGCAGACACGCGAGGTAATGTTACTAATTTCATAACCTTTATGGTGTTATAGTCAATCGTGCTTATGTAGCTAGTTACATTATTCTATTAGCTCTGTAAAACAATGCTAATTGCATCAGAAGTATTGGCTTGTTGTATTTTGAAGCTACCCTGGAAATGTTTTAAAATATCTTCTTATACCACTTGGTCGTTTTCTGAGTGCATTCCACAAAGCTGTTTTATCATGTACGCGTTATCCACTGCCCCCATTTTGAGGTTATAGTCAAGTACACAGTCTGGTTTGATTTTTCTCTCTCCCGTCAGGTGGTCCACCTTCCCTGTGGCCGACGTGGTTGCTGTATGGACAGTGGAGAGGACATGGATGTCTCGTTTGTCATGCCACTTTACTGCCAGATGTTGACATTTCTTATTTTGTATAACAGGTCATTTAGGGTGGCAGAAGCATTGTTGATGAAATGCAGTTTAAAGAGGGTGGCAAAGAAGGGAGTTGCAAACATACGATCTGTGATCCAGTATTCTCTTAGGGAGTTCTTTACTATTCCCATGAGAAGGACTGTCACCAGGAAGGTATACATTTCACAAATTGTGGTTGTCCCCCCCACTCCTGGCTCTCTCTTCTCCTGTAGCTCCAAGGCATAGCGATTGGTCTCTGCTATGTCTCCCACCAGCTCCTCTGTCAGAAAGAACAGATGGAAATGGCAAGGGGCGTTGCACTCCAGACTGGGACTCATCAAAGCAAACAGCAGGGTCAGGAGGGGTGAAATGGCTGGCAGCCTTCCAGCTACCACAGAACTCCTGTACTTCATCCATTGTCGGTCTGCCTCCATTACCATCAGCATCTTCAAAGGGAACTGGAACTTTGTCAGTGGAAAAGGGGTCCTCAGATTCAGGGTTCTCAATGGCTGGGGGGCAGCTCCTCACTGTCAGAATCTGATTCCTGACTTTCAGTCTCATTGTCAGAATTGTTTTAAATCTCCAGAATTTCCGCATTTGTGAGTTGTCTCCTTTTGAAAGACATTGCTAATGCTACAACTTAGCTCACTAGCTACATACATAAACAACAAGACTGAATGGCTCTGAGTGAGCGGTTACGTGATTGACTGCCTGCACGCGCCATTTGTATCAATAAATCACTATCAGAAAATGTTTTGTGTGGTAATTATTGATATATTTACTGTATGCATTCCGATTCTTGCATAGATTGTAATGGGCACATAGTGTGTGTGTAAAATACTTTTTTGAAGGTTGTACGGATTATGATGAGCTAAGCTAATTCCAGCTATGTGTGTGGAGCCTTGTTTGTTGACATACAATGCATTCTGGGGTCACGTAATCGTCTATCGGACCAAAGATGCTATAACAAAATGAGGTGAGTCAGGGTTCACAATTTTTTTGAGTACTTCAGGAAGTGAATGGTGGGATGTGAACGATGGTAGACGACACACCCCTTCAACATGCATACTACAAACAGACCAAACTCATCTTGTCTTCTCTTATTATCTTTGGTTTCTTTGAGGAAAAAAAGCATGGCTACGCACTGAAACTAATCATCGTCGGAATACTTTCGATTTCTAGAAAGTGTTTTACTCAATTATTTTTTATCAACGGTGAGCTCACCCGTCATGTGATGAATTATACATAGTAATTGCTATTAGCTAAATCATATTGTAGTTTATGTCAGCCGAGAGTTAGAAAATATGACCGCTTGTGTTGCGTCAATATTTTCTCAGTTAGCGCTAGGACAAATGTAGCCTACATTTTTCCGGTTAGGATGATTGTGTTATGCTATAGATACTTCTGGGAATATCTGAACATTGCATCCAAAAATAAACTGCTCACATTCTGGACATAACTTTGTAAGGACTGTGTTTGTGTAAATAGTTTCAGCAAAAAAATGTGGCCAGTTCAAATGCTGATTGTTGCGTCATTCGAAACTGGCCGTTCTAAATAAGCGTTCCAGGACCTCCAGTAAAGGGTGGAAGGAGGACGAGAAACTGAGAGATGAGGATGAGAGTAAGCCCCAGCAGGAGGTAGCCACGGTAACAGAGAAGCCGTGGATGCTTCCGTATGATGCTGCGTCCCACTCCCTGTTTTTTTATTTTTTATTTCACCTTTATTTAACCAGGTAGGCAAATTGAGAACACGTTCTCATTTACAATTGCGACCTGGCCAAGATAAAGCAAAGCAGTTCGACACATACAACAACACATAGTTACACATGGAGTAAAACAAACATAAATTCAATAATACAGTGAAAAATAAGTCTATATACAATGTGAGCAAGTGAGGTGAGATAAGGGAGGTGAAGGCAAACAAAATATAAATATAAATAAATAAAAATATAAAAAGGCCATGGTGGCGAAGTAAATACAATATAGCAAGTAAAAAACACTGGAATGGTTGGTTTGCAGTGGGAAGAAAGTGTAAAGTAGAGATAGAAATAATGGGGTGCAAAGGAGCAAAATAAATAAATAAATACAGTAGGTAAAGAGGTAGTTGTTTGGGCTAAATTATAGATGGGCTATGTACAGGTGCAGTAATCTATGAGCTGCTCTGACAGCTGGTGCTTAAAGCTACTGAGGGAGATAAGTGTTTCCAGTTTCAGAGATTTTTGTAGTTCGTTCCAGTCATTGGCAGCAGAGAACTGGAAGGAGAGGCTGCCAAAGGAAGAATTGGTTTTGGGGGTGACCAGAGAGATATACCTGCTGGAGCGCGTGCTACAGGTAGGTGCTGCTATGGTGACCAGCGAGCTGAGATAAGGGGGGACTTTACCTAGCAGGGTCTTGTAGATGACCTGGAGCCAGTGGGTTTGGCGACGAGTATGAAGCGAGGGCCAGCCAACGAGAGTGTACAGGTCGCAGTGGTGGGTAGTATATGGGGCTTTGGTGACAAAACGGATGGCACTGTGATAGACTGCATCCAATTTATTGAGTAGGGTTTTGGAGGCTATTTTGTAAATGACATCACCGAAGTCGAGGTTTGCTAGGATGGTCAGTTTTACAAGGGTATGTTTGGCAGCATGAGTGAAGGATGCTTTGTTGCGGAATAGGAAGCCAATTCTAGATTTAACTTTGGATTGGAGATGTTTGATGTGAGTCTGGAAGGAGAGTTTACAGTCTAACCAGACACCTAGGTATTTGTAGTTGTCCACATATTCTAAGTCAGAGCCGTCCAGAGTAGTGATGTTGGACAGGCGGGCAGGTGCAGGCAGCGATCGGTTGAAGAGCATGCATTTAGTTTTACTTGTATTTAAGAGCAATTGGAGGCCACGGAAGGAGAGTTGTATGGCATTGAAGCTCGCCTGGAGGGTTGTTAACACAGTGTCAAAAGAAGGGCCAGAAGTATACAGAATAGTGTCGTCTGCGTAGAGGTGGATCAGAGAATCACCAGCAGCAAGAGCGACATCATTGATGTATACAGAGAAGAGAGTCGGTCCAAGAATTGAACCCTGTGGCACCCCCATAGAGACTGCCAGAGGCCCGGACAACAGACCCTCCGATTTGACACACTGAACTCGATCAGAGAAGTAGTTGGTGAACCAAGCGAGGCAATCATTAGAGAAACCAAGGCTGTCGAGTCTGCCGATGAGGATGTGGTGATTGACAGAGTCAAAAGCCTTGGCCAGGTCAATGAATACGGCTGCACAGTATTGTTTCCTATCGATGGCGGTTAAGATATCGTTTATGACCTTGAGCGTGGCTGAGGTGCACCCATGACCAGCTCTGAAACCAGATTGCATAGTGGAGAAGGTATGGTGGGATTCGAAATGGTCGGTAATTTGTTTGTTGATTTGGCTTTCGAAGACCTTAGAAAGGCAGGGTAGGATAGATATAGGTCTGTAGCTGTTAGGGTCAAGATTGTCCCCCCCTTTGAAGAGGGGGATAACCGCAGCTGCTTTCCAATCTTTGGGAATCTCAGACGACACGAAAGAGAGGTTGAAAAGGCTAGTAATAGGGGTGGCAACAATTTCAGCAGATAGTTTTAGATTGAAAGGGTCCAGATTATATAGCCCGGCTGATTTGTAAGGGTCCAGATTTTGCAGCTCTTTCAGAACATCAGCTGACTGTATTTGGGAGAAAGAGAAATGGGGAAGGCTTGGGCGAGTAGCAGAGGGGAGGGCAGTGCTGTTGACCGGGGTAGGGGTAGCCAGGTGGAAAGCATGGCCAGCCGTAGAAAAATGCTTATTGAAATTCTCAATTATAGTGGATTTGTCGGTTACCGAGGCCACCAAGACCATCCTCCCGCTGAACGCGGAGGGTGAGCAGTACAGTGCCTTAGCCAGGCTGGTGAGTGAGGTGATGGGCGGGGAGGTGGAGGTGGACAGACAGCATGACTTCCTGTGGGAGCTCCACCTCAGTGAGCTGTGCTACGAACTACAGTCCAACATCATCCCCATCGGACAGATACCCAAGGGAACCTACTACCACAGGGCTCTGCTTTATAAGGTGTTGGCTGACCGTATAGGTGTGAGTTGTAGCCTGGTGAGGGGGGAGTATAACCGGGTGTGGAATGAGGTCCTCCTCTCAGTTTGGACGCCCCACTACCCAGGGTGCCAGCCCCAGCCCAGAGCTCACCTGGTGAACCTCATACACCAGCCTGGGAGGCTGCTGAGAGCCAGTACACCCCAGGCTATACAATACCAGACTATATAACCACACGTTAAAATACACTTTATAAACTACACAATACCAGACTATATAACCACACGTTAAAATACACTTTATACCTACACGATACCAGACTATATAACCACACGTTAAAATACACTTTATAACCACACCATACCATACCCTGGGAGGCTGCTAAGGTCCACCACACAACCCCAAGTTATACAATGCCAGACTACTGTACTTTATAAACAACACCAGACCTTATAAACTATCTGAACTAGAAATAAATAAATCGTTCTAATTAAGCGTTAACTTCTGGGCCACTCCAGGCTTGCGTTGGTCCCTTTGGCTCAGGACTCCTTCTACGATTACCATCTCACAGAGACAGGCCCCCCTTTGTACTTTGCCTCTGGCCACAAATACATTTGCACATAAATCATTCCATCTAAATCATAAGACATGAATTGCTCCACATATATAGTTATAAACATACAAAAAATTTGCTCAAGCAATTAGTCAATTACAAAAAATGTGTCAATTTCCAACAATCCCTGATCTGGAACAATGTTCACTCACATGTTCAACACCACCTAGAAACCATATTGACTTTCACAGGGAAGAGAGAGAACACATGTTATAACAGTTTCACACCAACCTTGATAAAAATGAGATTGGGGCAAGGTTAGCCCAAGCTACAACCTAGTGTCTCTCCTCACATTTTAGGGGCATCGCTCTGTCTTTAGAAGCCTCGCCTTTCCAAATCATAATAAGAACTATTAATATAGATAATAATAAGAACTATTAATAAATTATCCAACCCAAATTTAGAATGACAGTCCTTAGTGCTTCATGTTGGTTCTATCACTTGAATTTAAAACCCTCAACTTAGCACACACCGACACTGGCAGTACGTACATTGACAAAAAGTATTGTAGCGACCCGCACAGACAGCTGTGTGTTATGTGTTAGGCTAGGAGGTGGTTGTGTTGTACTTGCCAGTACCCAGTGTTCGCGGGGTCCGACATGCCAATCAACCTGCTATCTGCCAATCACGGGCATGCCTGGAATGTTCTGATGCCGGGCATCCTGGCGGTTGGCGGAGTGGCGTGGAGTGGGGTTGGGCAGGGGGATGGAGCATTGGAAGTTAAGACCAGGTTTAGCCTTTGTTCTCTCTGACGTCTGTTTTTCACAAGAGAAGGTCACGGTTGGCTTGTGGGTTATCTTTAATTTATTTGGCGTGGGCTACGGCCAAACAGTAGCCTGTGTAAAGTTGGGTTAATAAACCGTCAATTCGTAAACTCAAACCTCTGTCTGGACAATTGTTCCAATTGTTCCAGTCAGGTCATTACATTGGTGTCAGAAGTGATCGGACCTTGCATCCACGACAGTGCGTGTGCTTGGCCGGTGAGCTCGTTCCTGTAAGACGTAGAGTCGCAAGCTAGCACAAGGACGCGCTCTTTGAAAGGAGGGAGTAGTGTAAGGACCCTGGGTTTATAAGCGCGGAAATCGACTCCACCGCTTGAGCATGCTTTTGCAGGCACAGTCGATAGCGCGCCGGACCTCGGGCTAGAAGGTCGAGGGTTCGAGACCTGCTCCCTGCTGTTTCATTACAGTATATTAATCTTTTATTTCTAGCATTAACATTTCTCATCACAGCCCTCATTTGCAGTAATGACAGATTGGTATCTCAATGCATTCTTAGTCTACATTACTATAAATTCCGCAGTGTGCAGACCTCCACAAATCAACCTGATACCCCAAATAAACAATTTAGGATAAGCCTAAATCACTAACTGGGATGGTTGACGGCACGCATTCACGGCACGCATTCTTCTGTTTTTTCTTTATTTTCTTCTTCAGATAGCTTTACAGTTTGTCCTCCCAATGGCACACATGTTCAAAGTAGATGGCACTTGATAATGTCCCGATTTCAAAATCTGGTGAATAATCTGATTTTCCCAAGCAGACTAATCTCTCACCTGAGCCGCTGTCCTTTACGGTCCATTATGTCTTGTTCATTTTCCTACCAGTACACCAGCAGCGTGAGAGAAGTTTGGACAAGATCTCTCTCCATGCTCACTCCACATGGACTCATGTCGCACTCCTGAGAGAAAAGGCAGTTGATAGCTTCGACTGGATGCTGTGTACAGGCTTTGACTCAGGTTTCAGGTAGAAGTGGTGAAGGACCATAGTGAACGCCATTGTCGTCATTACTTCAGCGGGTTAGAGGGGGTGAGGCTCACACTGTTCTTGGTCAAATTATCCCTTCCATGCATCTAGATACCATCTGTGGTCACCTTCGCCATAACCTTGAGTGAACAACAGTTTAGTTTAGGGAATTTCTGATTCAGGAAATCCAGACAAACTATTCACTCTATGACAAATTATTACTTCTACCAATATTCTTAATGCAAATGTCAAAGACAAATATCAAAGAAAATAACAACACACAGTTGAAACCATTTTTTCAAATTGGTTTATACTCCCCCATCATATTGGTTACCTCACCGCAGAGTTACAGGGTCAGGGGTCAGAGGGATAATCCTTAGGGAGAAATCCCAACCATCCAGCAGACCCAATCTGGTGAGATATTAATTGAAGCAAGACAAAAACAAAACAACAGCAACAATACACTTCTTCCCTTTTGACACATGACTCACATTGTGATTTATATTTTTGTCACGTTCTGACCTTAGTTCCTTTTTTATGTCTTTATTTTGGTTGGTCAGGGCGTGAGTTGGGGTGGGCATTCTATGTTGTTTTTCTATGTTTTGTTCTGTTGTTATATTTCTATGTGTTTGGCCTAGTATGGTTCTCAATCAGAGGCAGGTGTCAGTCGTTGTCTCTGATTGGGAGCCATATTTAGGTAGCCTGTTTTCTATTGTGTTTTGTGGGTGATTGTTTCCTGTTTCAGTGTTTTCACCATACGGGACTGTTTCGGTTGTTTGTTCGTGTTTTGTTATTTTTGTTCTGTGTTCATTTTGATTTATTAAAAATCTATTATGGACACTTACCACGCTGCACATTGGTCCGATATTTCCTACTCCTCCTCAGACGAAGAGGACGAAAAGCCGTTACAATTTAAAAAAACAACAACAACACTGCCGGTTAAATCAAAATAACAAATACAATTTGAATTACAACCCTTGATAACTCGATCTTAAAATAATTGTATTGCATAAGGTAATTAAAGGAATAGTAAAATAGACTAGAGACAGGTTTCTCTCATTCAGGGGCAGCGCTCTCTCTCTGTCCTTCTCTGGTGGTCCAAATCACACATAGGACTGTTGATAAATTATAAACTTCTTCACAATGATCAGTGTTTGCATATTACATTTAAATCTTATCCAATGTCTCTAGCCTGTGTTGTTATTTTGCTGAACACTAAATGGTTGAATTTTATTTTTGGCAGTGAAACGAGGCTACTCAGACAAGAAAAAAAAACTCACCAAAAATGTTGTTTTGTTGTATTTAAAAAAAAAATGTGAATCACGTTTTTATTTGGCATAGCCCCGATGGCATTGCCAGGGGTATGTGTGCCCCAGTTTGGGAATACCTGCCCTAGTTGATCCTGCCCAGTGGAGGCTCCTCAGAGGAGGGAGGAGAGGACCATCTTTCATTCAGAGACTTGTCCCGAAGCCACTCCTGCATTGTCTTGGCTGTGTGCTTAGGGTCGTTGTCCTGTTGGAAGCTGAACCTTCACCCCAGTCTGAGGTCCTGAGTGCTCTGTAGCAGGTTTTCATCAAGGATCTCTCTGTACTTTCCTCTGTTTTCTTTCCCTAAATCCTGACTAGTCTCCCAGTCCCTGCCGCTGAAAAACATCCCCACAGCATGATGCTGCCACCACCATGCTTCACCATAGGGATGGTATTGGCCAGGTGATGAGCGGTGCCTGGTTTCCTCCAGACGTGACGCTTGGCATTCAGGCCAACGAGTTAAATCTTGGTTTCATCAGAGCAGAGAATTTTGTTTATCATGGTCTGAGAGTCTTTTAGGAGCCTTTTAACTTCTCTAGGATAGGGGGCAGCATTTTCACGTTTGGATGAAAAGCATGCCCAAATTCAACTGCCAGTTACTCATCCCCAGAACATAAGATATGCATATTGTTAGTAGATGTGGATAGAAAACACTCTGAAGTTTCTAAAACTGTTTGAATCTGTCACGTTCCTGACCTTATTTTCCTTTGTTTAGCTGTGTTTAGTTGTTCAGGACGTGAGCTGGGTGGGCAGTCTATGTTGTTTGTTTCTATGTTTAGTTTCATTGTTAATTAGCCTTATATGGTTCTCAATCAGGGGCAGGTGTTTGACATTTCCTCTGATTGAGAACCATATTAAGGTAGGCTGTTCACACCGTTTGTTTGTGGGTGATTGTCTTCCGTGTCAGTGTATGTACCACACGGGACTGTTTCGTTTGTCTAGTCTGTTCCTGTTCGTGCGTTCTTCGTTTTATGTAAGTTCATATGTTCAGGTCGGTCTACGTCATTTGTTATTTTGTAATTTCTCAAGTGTGCTTCGTGTTCGTCTTCTTTAAATAAATTCATCATGTATTCCACACAAGCTGCGTTTTGGTCCGATCCATGCTCCTCAGACGAGGAGGAGAACAATCGTTACAGAATCATGTCTGTGAGTATAACAGAACTTATTTAGCAGGCGAAACCCCGAGGACAAACCATTCAGAATATTATTTTTTTTAGGTCATTTCAATGGTATTTCATTGGGAATACAGATTTCTAATTGACCTTCTTGCAGTTCCTACCGCTTCCACTGGATGTCAACAGTCTTTAGAAAAGGTTGAGGGTTTTTCCTTTGTGTAATGAAGAAGTACGGCCATTTTGAATCAGTGTCACTTGTTGTGTCCTGTTTGTTAGAGGCGCATGACCAGAAGGCTAGCTACAGTTTGTTTTAATCCTGTATTGAACACAGATCATCCCGTCTTAAATTTTATCGATTATTTACATTAAAAAAATCCTAAAGTTGTATTACAAAAGTAGTTTGAAATGTTTTGGCAAAGTTTACAGGTAACTTTTGAGATATTTTGTTATCACGTTCCCCACGTTTGAACCGGTGTTTTTCAGGATCAAACGCGCCAAATAAATGTACATTTTGGATATATATCGACGGAATTAATCGAACAAAAGGACCATTTGTGACGTTTATGGGACATATTGGAGTGCCAACAACAGAAGCGGGTCAAAGGTAAGGCAAGGTTATGTGTAGCGCCTGCAGGGTTGAAATATGCTTCTCTCTCTGTTTACTATGGTGCTATTCTCAGATAATAGCATCGTTTGCTTTCGCCGAAAAGCCTATTTGAATTCTGACATGTTGGCTGGATTCACAACAAGTGTAGCTTTAATTTGGTGTCTTTCATGTGTGATTTCATGAAATCAATTTGGCGCTCTGCATTTTTACTGGCTTTTGGCCAAGTGGGACGTTAGCGTCCCACATATCCCAGAGAAGTTAACAAACTCCAAGTGGGCTGTCATGTGCCTTTTACTGAGGAGTGGCTTCCGTCTGGCCACTGTACTATAAAGGCCTGATGGATGGAGTGCTGCAGAGATGGTTGTCCTTCTGGAAGTTTTCTCATATCTCTACAGAGGAACTCTGGAGCTCTGTCAGAGTGACCATCGGGTACTTGGTCACCTCCCTGACCAAGGTCCTTCTCCCCCGATTACTCAGTTTGGCCAGGCGGCCAGTTCTAGGAAGAGTCTTGTTGGTTCCAAACTTCTTCCATTTAGGAATGATGGAGGCCACTGTGATCTTAGGGACCTTCAATGCTGTGTACAGTTTTTGGTACCCTTCCCCTAGATCTGTGCCTCGACACAATCTTGTCTCTGAGCTCTACGGACAATTCCTTCGACCTCATGGCCTGGTTTTTGCTCTGACATGAACTGTCAACTGTGGGATCTTTTATATAGACAGGTGTGTGCCTTTCCAATTCATGTCCAATCAATTGAATTCACAACAGGTGGACTCCAATCAAGTTGTAGAAACAGCTCTAGGATAATCAATGGAAACTCAATTTCGGTCTCATAGCAAAGGGTCTGAATACTTATGTAAATAAGGTATTTCTATTTTTATTATTTATGAATTTGCCAACATTTCAAAAAACCTGCTTTTACATTATCGTTATGGGGTATTGTGTGTATATAGATGAGGATTTTTTATTTATTTAATCAATTTTAGAATAAGGCTAATGTAACAAAATGTTGTAAAAGTGAAGGGCTCTGAATACTTCCAGAATGCACTGTAGCTGCATTAAATTATATTATTTGCTACTAACCTGTGTATGAATATCATTAGCCTAATTAACTTCTAATTGGTCCCAATCCGGGAGCACCCCCCACAGTAAAAAAGCTGACTAGCATAGCCTAGCATAGCGTCACAAGTAAATACTAGCATCTAAATATCATTAAATCACAAGTCCAAGACACCAGATGAAAGATACACATCTTGTGAATCCAGCCATCATTTCTGATTTTTAAAATGTTTTACAGGGAAGACACAATATGTAAATCTATTAGCTAACCACGATAGCAAAAGACACAACTCTTTTTCCCCACCATTTTTTTCCCTGCATAGGTAGCTATCACAATTTCGACCAAATAAAGATATATATAGCCACTAACCAAGAAACAACTTCATCAGATCAGGTCTGATAACATATTTATTGTATAGCATATGTTCTTTTAGAAAAATGTGCATATTTCAGGTATAAATCACAGTTCTACATTGCAGCTGCAATCTGAAATAGTGCCGAAGCAGCCAGAATAATTACAGAGAACAACGTCAAATACCGAAATACTCATCATAAAACATTTCTGAAAAATACACAGCGTACAGCAAATGAAAGACCAACATCTTGTGAATCCAGCCAATGTTTCAGATTTTTTAAGTGTTTTACAGCGAAAACACAATTTAGCATTATATTAGCTTACCACAATAGCTGGAAACACAAGCCGTTTACCAGTAGCAAAGGTTAGCGATCGTAACAATCCAGCAAAAGATATATAATTTTTGACTAACCTTGATATACTTCATCAGATGACAGTCCTGTAACATCATATTACACAATGCATATAGGTTTTGTTCGAAAATGTGCATATTTAGCAGCACAAATCGTGGTTATACAATGTGATTAGTAGCAACATTTCAGGCAATCTGGCCGGCGCCATCTTGGAGAGGCACCTAATCTAATCGATAACTAATCGTAAACTTGACTAAAAAATACAGGTTGGACAGCAAATGAAAGACACATTAGTTCTTAATGCAACCGCTGTGTTAGATTTTTTAAATTAACGTTACTCGACATTCAGCGTGCGTTACAGCGAGACCATGCCTAAATCAATGGCGAACTAATAATTTTACATCTTTCCACAGATATACGAATTAACATCATAAATAGCTCTTACTTTTGGATGATCTTCCATCAGAATCTTGGGCAAGTGGTCCTTTGTCCAGAACAATCGTCTTTTAGTTGAAAGATGTCCTCTACTCCTGTAGAAATTAGCTGCTAACGCCGATGTACCGGAGAGGTGCCCAACTCGTGATAACGCCTGACAAAGAAACTCCAGAAAATCGCAATAAACTGCTATAAGTCGGTTTAAATTATGAAGTTTTTAAGACAAAAAACAAATTAAATCAGAGCCGGAGATAAAGAACTGCTAAACCGAAAGCTTTTGAAGACGCCATGCCGGTCTCCCTTCTGCGTCAGGCGCCTCGTCGAAAAGGTCGGTACTTCCGTTCCAAGAGGTTTTATACTCCCCCAGATGGTGCTATCCGCTCCATTCAAAGTCTCACCGCTTACTGACATCTAGGGGAAGGCGTATGCAGTGCATGTAGCCCCATAGCTTATAAGGGAATTTATAAACCGACCCTGGAACAGAGACCTCAATTTCAGAAATCTCACTTCTTGACAGGAAGTGAGCTGCAGAATGAGTTCTGTTTCACTCAGAGAAATAATTCAAACGGTTTTAGAAACTAGAGAATGTTCTCTATCCAATAGTAATAATAATATGCATATTGTACGAGCAAGAATTGAGTACGAGGCAGTTTAATCTGGGAACGAAAAATCTTCAAAGTGTAAACAGCACCCCCTATTGAGAAAAGGTTTTAAATACCCTCATTCCCTGTTAATAAAACATAAGACATTTGGAATTAGTCATAGAAATAGGCCTATATTCCTGTCTGAAAGAAGGCATAAAAAAACTGAGGCGAGTCCAAGAAAGAGAGAAGCTCGCAATTTGGGGCATTCCTGCATTATACTTCTATTGGTCCATTTTTAAGCTAGGACTCCTGTACACAGGCGGCAAGCAGAGGTGGTCCAGTACAGTAGGTGGCGGTAATGTACCATAACGTTGATGCCAACTCTCGATAAACCCCACAGAAGAAGAGGCAGAGGTGACAACGCCGGTAGCTAGCTAGCTAGGACAACGGTAATGTGATTCCATACATTAAAACTAGTTAGATGGAGTTTGTCTTCTCCCTCTCTCTCCCTGCAGTCTAGAACTGGAAAGCTGCAAGAATGAGTCATGTGGTTCGTGATGTTTCTTTGTGCACTACTAGCTCCCCAATTATGGCCATAGGGCTATACTTATTGGTATACAACAATGAAAATGTGGGCAGGGAACAAGCTACCATTTCCACTGGTACTTGAAGAACTTGAATGAATGGCTTAACACAATTGACTTTAGGACTACAGTCCCAATTTTAAATTAATCATGTAACAATTAACTCATTAGGATCTGGGGCACCACCAGAGCAGTTCTTTAGAGTTACCACCTCCCAAATTAAACTCTAAAAAGGTCTTTACCTATCACATCTATAAACAGTAAATTGTTAATCATAACCTCGTATCATATCATAATTCTGAACAGTCGTAACCTCCTTGCATCTGCAAAAACCCAAACCTTACTTATGATTCAATACACACAAATTGGTTAAATTATTTATTTACTAGCTAACTAAATGGTAACACAAGATAAACATACACTTAATATGTTAAAAACAGGTCCCTAGCGGACTGACACCAATATGGCTGCTTGTTACAAAAGACATAGAGAGGGAGAGAGAGAGGGGGGAGGGCGAAAGGGAGGGGGTGAGAGAGAGAGAGAGAGAACATTGGTACATTTAGAAACTACTCTCACTTATAGTACTCTTATACTTTGCACACGAACCACCGCCTGCTTGGAGTAAAGAAATCGTTAATGTATTTACATGAAATGTGTGTATCTCTCTCAGAACCAGGTCGCCTTGGAAAGGGGGTTGGGCCTTTTCGCGGCATGCTTGTAAGGCTTTGATTGTCCAAAAATGGTTCCAACATGTCTTCTACTGTTGTTTGTCTCTGCAGTTGTCCGGTGACTTATCGTGTAGTCCTGAACAGAACTACAGAGTTGATTTTTCCTTCAATTCACTTTACTAATTACTTTACTTAGGACAGCTAATCAGCCGTACCAGTGATTGTCCGGGAAGTGAGTTTATCGTCCCTACCTCGTATTGAGATTCAGAGTTCAGACCACTTTAAACATGCAGCTCTACGTCTCTCGGGTCTGATATGTTCATTCTTAACCCATTATTTTATACAGCTTGTTCAAAAGGGCAGTTCTGTCAGGCTGATACGCTCTCTGACCTCACTCAGAGGCGTGACTTGTCACATGTACAAAGGTATGTAAAACTATCTCTTATAGTTTCTCAAATCACATCCCTCTCAACAAAAACACCATAATTTTTTCATATTTCATGCACAACGCATAGGATGGACACTTCACACATGCAGTGGGTATACTTTCCAAGGTACAGTTTCCTTTGTTATTTTGTGATGTCATTAAAAATGTTATAATCAAAATGACATTAGTGTTCTTTAGATCGCCTCTGACCATTCCCCACGTTGTACGTTAGAAATATTGTTCCTGTAGTTGCTTTTGAACCTGTTAGTTTCGTCGGGAAAAAGTATTCTTGAAACAAAGCACATTCCTTGGGTGAATTTGGAGAGGGAGAAATTATTGTTTTGTCCTTGATTTACAACAGGGTGTGAGTTGTTAACCCCACCAGTTCCCTCCTCCCCCCCTCTGCTAGTGAGAGGGGGTCTGGTTGAAGTCATTCATTGCAAACCTTATCTGACCTATTTGGATCCTCACATGACACTCTCATAGTTAGCTAACCTGACACACAAATCGCAGACTTGGAGCAGCACTCCAAAACGATAAGGTATAAGACCAGTCTACACTGTCTGGAAAGACAATTATAGATCTATGGTCAAAATGGATTTGAGAATCAGGAGCAGCAATAATTTTTTAACACCATGAAAACAGCTTCTTATTTTCTCTTCTTAGATTTTGTGGTTATTTCAAGTTCAATATGTAGGCTTATGGCTCGCTCGAGGGGGGAGACGTTCATGCAGTAACCAATATGATGCTTGAGGGTGGGCCGTTCCTGCAGATTCATTAACGCCCACATGCAGGAATGCCCCAAACTGCGGGCCGCATTCACACACTATTGAGGAAAGATGAGAGAAGTAGAAGTAGTAGCCTTTTAGCCTATGCATGACGTCTTTTCTTATTTCATTAAACTTTTTTTCCTTCTCATTTGTAGCCTAATTCGAATAATATACTATTCAGACAGTCACTCCCATTTTATATTTAGTCTATGCCCATGTTTTTTTATTTTACATCTGTAATTGAATTACACTGAACAAAACACTGAACAAAAATATAAACGCAACATGTAAAGTTTTGTCCCAAGTTTTGTCCCAATATTCCAAAAAGCTTCTTTCTATATTAGTGAGCATTTCTTCTTTGCCAAGATAATCTATCCACCTGACAGGCATATCAAGAAACTGATTATACAACATATTCATTACACAGGTGCACCTTGTGCTGGGAACAATAAAAAGACACTCTAAAGTGTGCAGTTTTGTCACACAACACAATGCCACAGATGTCTCAAGTTGAGGGAGCTTGCAATTGGCATGCTGACGTCAGGAATGTCCATCAGAGCTGTCACCAGATTATTAAATGTTAATTTCTTTACCATAAGCCAATGTCGTTTTAGAGAATTTAGAGTACGTCCAACCGGTCTCACAACCGCAGACCACATGTAACCCCGCCAGCCCAGGACATTCACGTGCGGGATCATCTGAGACCAGCCACATGGGCAGCTGATGAAACTGTGGGTTTGCACAACTGAAGAATTTCTGCACAAATTGTCAGAAACCATCTCAGGGAAGCTCATATGCATGCTCATCATCCTCACCAGGGTCTTGACCTGACTGCAGTTCAGCATCGTAACCGACTTCAGTTGGCAAATGCTCACCTTCGATGGCTACTGTCACCTGGAGAAGTGTCCTCTTCTCTGATGAATCCCAGTTTCAACTGTACCGAGCAGATGGCGAGCGGTTTGCTGATGTCAACATTGTGAACAGAGTGCCCCTTGGTGGCGGTAGGGTTATGGTATGGACAGGCATAAGCTACGGACAACGAACATGATTGCATTTTATCGATGGCAATTTGAATGCACAGAGATACCATGACCAGATCCTGAGGCTCATTGTTGTATCCTTCATCTGCCGCCATCACCTCATGTTTCAACATGATAATGCACGGCCCCATGTCGCAAGGATCTGTACACAATTCCTGGAAGCTGAAAATGTCCCATTTCTTCCATGGCCAGCATACTCACCAGACATGTCACCCATTGAGCATGTCTGGGATGCTCTGGATCAACATTGGCTCCTGAGTGGGCTCCTGAGTGGTGCAGCGGTCTAAGGCACTGCATCTTAGTGCTAGAGGTGTCACTACAGTCCCTGGTTCTAATCCTGGCTGTATCACATCTGGCTGTGATTGGGAGTCCCATAGGGTGGCGTACAATTGGCCCAGCGTCGTCCGGGGTAGGCCGTCATTGTAAATAACAATTTGTTCTTCACTGCCCCAAAACTCTGTTATTTCTACTTTATATAGCTTGGCCTCAATCTTTTTATTTTTATAATGAATTTTTATAAACGTAATTTTTTTTCTTCCACTGCATATCCTCTTTGGGCTGCAGGGGCAGTATTGAGTAGCCTGGATAAGGTGCCCATTTCAAATGGCCTCGTACTCAATTCTTGCTCGTACAATATGCATATTATTATTACTATTGGATAGAAAACACTCTCTAGTTTCTAAAACCGTTTGAATTATATCTGTGAGTAAAACAGAACTCATTTTGCAGCAAACTTCCTGACAGGAAGTGGAAAATCTGAAATCGATGCTCTGTTCTAGGGCCTGCCTATAAATGTGCTTGATATGTATTAGTATACATGCACTTCATACGCCTTCCACTAGATGTCAACAGGCAGTGAGAGAAGAAATGGAGTGTATAACTTGATCTGAGGTCGAATAAGAGCTCTTGGCATGACGTGACACCAATTTCCTGTTTTCTGGAAGGCGCGAGAAGGGACCGGGTATTGCCTTCTGAAAAGCTGTCGTTATAGACGACTAATATCTCCGGCTTTGATTTTATTTGATAAAATGTGACAATATCATCGTAAAGTATGTTTTTTCAATATAGTTTTATTAGATTATTGAAATTTTTTCGGGAAGTTATGCGTGTTGCGTTGTCTGCGTTTGTTCACGAAGGAGAGCTTCGCGCCACTTTGCTAGCTTTCCGTGCTAATTGACTGGAGAAGAGGACATTCTAAAACCAAACAACGATTGTCCCCGACAAAGGACCCCTTGTACAACATTCTGATGGAAGATCATCAAAAGTAGGACCCATTTTATGATGTTATTTCATATATCTGTCGAACATGTGTACTATTAGTTTGCGCTCAGATTTTGGGCACTCTCTCGCTATAACGTAAGCTGGATGTCGTAATTAAGTTATTTTTAGAATTCTAACACGCGATTGCATTAAGAACTAGTGTATCTATCATTTCCTATACAACATGTATTTTTTTGTAACGTTTATGAATAGTTATTTGGTCAGAATAGGTGAGTGTCATAAAAATATCTGGACATTCTGGGAAAAAGATGCTACGTTAGCACAATGTATAACCACTGATTTCAGCTCTAAATATGCACATTTCCGAACAAAACATAAGTGTATGTATAACCTGATGTTATAGGACTGTCATCTGATGAAGCTTATCAAGGTTAGTCAAAAATTATATATCTTTTGCTGGTTTGTTACGATCGCTAACTTTTGCTGCTGGTAAATGGCTTGTGTTTCTGGCTATTGTGGTAAGCTAATATAATGCTATATTGTGTTTTCGCTGTAAAACACTTAAGAAATCGGAAATATTGGCTGGATTCACAAGATGCTTGTCTTTCATTTGCTGTACACCATGTATTTTTCAGAAATGTTTTATGATGAGTATTTAGGTATTTCACGTTGGTGTCTGTAATTACTCTGGCTGCTTCGGTGCTATTTGTGACGGTAGCTGTGATGGTAGCTGCAATGTAAAACAGATTTATACCTCAAATATGCACATTTTTCGAACAAAACATAGATTTATTGTATAACATGTTATAAGACTGTCATCTGATGAAGTTGTTTCTTGGTTAGTTTGGTTGGTTCTTGGTTAGTTAGGTTGGTTTTGTGCATGCTACCTGTGCTGTGAAAAATGTCTGTCCTTTTTTGTATTTGGTGGTGAGCTAACATAAATATACGTGGTGTTTTCGCTGTAAAACATTTTAAAAATCGGACATGTTGGCTGGATTCACAAGATGTTTATCTTTCATTTGCTGTATTGGACTTGTTAATGTGTGAAAGTTAAATATTTCTAAAAAATATATTTTGAATTTCGCGCCCTGCACTCGAAGTGCCTGTTGTCATATTGTGCCCGGCTTCGGGCTTGCAGCCCAAAGAAGTTAAACAAACTTATACATACAAACAACAACTTACAGATGCACACAAACAATGACTACAATCTCATCTGCCCAGACCCGCATGCTCACATCCCCATCTCAAGTACCCGCATTATTGTTTGCAACTTGGCCTCAAATTCTGGACCCCACAGCATTCCCAGAAAGCATGGACCATTATCATTATTATCCCTACACCCAGACATGATTCCGCCACAGAATCTGTGAACCTTGTCTCCTGCACAACAAAACTCTACACAACAGTTTACAGTACACTGGACCAATCGCACATGTTCGTGAACTGCAATTTATGCTCCAACTTTCCCTCCATCTTGTGCCAAAATCATCTCTTTTTAAGTCTTGATTCCAGTAGTCAAATATTTGTATCAACTGTATCTACATTGGTCAATCAAAAATTAATAATAATAATTGTCACGCCCTGGCCTTAGTTATCTTTGTTTTCTTTATTATTTTAGTTAGGTCAGGGTGTGACATGGGGGATGTTTGTGTGTTTTTGTCTAGTCGAGGGTGTTTGTAGTGTCTAGGGGGTTTTGGTAGAGTTTATGGGGTTGTGTTCAGTGTAGGGGTCTAGGTATGTCTATGGTTGCCGGAGTGGTTCTCAATCAGAGACAGCTGTCTATCGTTGTCTCTGATTGGGAGCCATATTTAAGGCAGCCATAGGCATTAGACAGGTTGTGGGTAATTGTCTATGTCTATGTTGCATGTGTGCACGTAGGTTTGTAGCTTCACGGTCGTTTGTTGTTTTGTATTAGTTTGTAAGAGTGTTTGTTTCGTCTTCGTTATAATTAAAGAAGATGTATTCGTATCACGCTGCGCCTTGGTCCTCTCTTCCACATAAAGACGATCGTGACAATAATAATAATTAATAATAAATCTACTTCCTGTTTCCATGCCTCTAGTTTTCCATGTTGACCAATCCATCGGTGAACTCCGAAAAGCCATTCAAGGACCGCTCCACAAGGCCGTGCTCCCAGGGAATGACACTGGTTCCTGTAGAATACGCCTCACTCTCTTCCACAATGTTATAGTGTTCTTAACTATGAAGTTGTTAATGTTCTTAGCTTTATCCTTTGAGAATGGACAAGTTAAAAGATTCTGGTGGTGAGCATGCACACCTATTGTTCCTATTTAGTGCATTTAGCTATATGTCGCAAGTAAAAGCCTTGGGTAGCGAGTTGATAAAATTCTGTCTGGAATGTTAAAACCACCCTCAGACTTAAGAAGATGTAAAACTTTCATTTTTATACTATGAATTTGCCCTCAGAACAGCCTCAATTCGTTGGGGCATGGACTCTACAAGGTGATTCGAAAGTGTTCCAAAGGGATACTGACCCATGTTGACTCCAATGCTTCCCACAGTTGTGTCATGTTGGCTGGATGTCCTTTGGGTGGTGGACCATTCTTGATACACACGGGAAACCGTTGAGTGTGAAAAATTCAGCAGCATTGCAGTTCTTGACACAAACCAGTGCGCCTGGCACCTACTACCATACCCCGTTCAAAGGCACTTAAATATTTTGTCTAGCCCATTCACCAGCTGAATGGCACACGTAGCACACCGCTGTGGCGGTCCCGAAATTTCGTCAGCCGGTGATTGTCAAGCAAATAACATGAACACATTTAGCATCTCCTGGCTCCCACACATAGCCTACAAGCCACTTCTGCTGACTTTTGGAACACCTACTGTCACGGATCCCCCCGGTAATGCTGCTCATTCTGTTTCCCAGTTCCAGAGGTCTACGTCACCGGCTTTCTAGGCTTCACTGAACGGGATTCATTATCATCAAACCCGGAATGTCTTGTCTGATTACACACACCTGGTTTCCATTTCCCCTGATTAGAATGTTATATAAACTCAGCAAAAAAAAGAAACATCCCTTTTTCAGGACCCTGTCTTTCATAGATAATTTGTAAAAATCCAAATAACTTCACAGATCTCCATTGTAAAGGGTTTAAACACTGTTTCCCATGCTTGTTCAATGAACCATAAACTAGTAATGAACATGCATCTGTGGAACGGTCTTTAAGACACTAACATCTTACAGACGGTAGGCAATTAAGGTCACAGTTTTGAAAACTTAGGACATTAAAGAGGCCTTTCTACTGACTCTGAACAACACCAAAAGAAAGATGCCCAGGGTCCTTGCTCATCTGCGTGAACGTGCCTTAGGCATGCTGCAAGGAGGCATGAGGACTGCAGATGTGACCAGGGCAATAATTTTCAATGTCCGTACTGTGAGACGCCTAAGACAGCGCTACAGGGAGACAGGACGGACAGCTGATCGTCCTCGCAGTGGCAGACCACATGTAACAACACCTGCACAGAATCGGTACATCCGAACATCACACCTGCGGGACAGGTACAGGATGGCAACAACAACTGCTCGAGTTACACCAGGAACGCACAATCCCTCCATCAGTGCTCAGACTGTCCGCAATAGGCTGAGAGAGGCTGGACTGAGGGCTTGTAGGCCTGTTGTAAGGCAGGTCCTCACCAAACATCACAGGCAACAACGTCGCCTATGGTCACAAACCCACCGTTTCTGGACCAGACAGGACTGGCAACAAGTGCTCTTCACTGACGAGTTGCGGTTTTGTCTCACTAGGGGTGAAGGTCGGATTCGCGTTTATCATCGAAGCGGGATCGATTTGGAGGTGGAGGGTCCGTCATGGTCTGTGGCGGTGTGTCACAGCATCATCAGACTGAGCTTGTTGTCATTGCAGGAAATCTCAACGCTGTGCGTTACAGGGAGGACATCCTCCTCCCTCATGTGGTACCCTTCCTGCAGGCTCATCCTGACATGACCCTCCAGCATGAAAATGCCACCAGCCATACGCTTGTTCTGTGCATGATTTCCTGCAAGACAGGAATGTCAGTGTTCTGCCATGGCCAGCGAAGAGCCTGGATCTCAATCCCATTGAGCACGTCTGGGACCTGTTGGATCGGAGGGTGAGGGCTAGGGCCATTCCCCCCAGAAATGTCTGGGAACTTGCAAGTGCCTTGGTGCAAGAGTGGGGTAACATCTCACAGCAAGAACTGGCAAATCTGGTGCAGTCCATGAGGAGGAGATGAACTGCAGTACTTAATGCAGCTGGTGGCCACACCAGATACTGACTGTTACTTTTGATTTATTTTGACCCTCCCTTTGTTCAGGGACTCATTATTCCATCTCTGTTAGTCACATGTCTGTGGAACTTGTTCAGTTTATGTCTTAGTTCTTGAATATTGTTATGTTCATACAAATATTTACACATGTTAAGTTTACTGAAAATAAACGCAGTTGACAGTGAGAGGACGTTTCTTTTTTTGCTGAGTTTATGGGCCCTCTGTTCCCTCTGTCTTTGTCGGTTATTGTTCCCATGTCCGTTGGTCGTGTGAGTACCTACGCGTTGGTGCAGCTGTTATGCTGCGTGCTTTATATATTGTGTATTACGAGTATCGTCCCATGTCGTTCACGGGATATTTTCTCCAAACGATTTGAGGGAGTGCGCCCATGCGACTATTCTGTGTTGAGCGGTTAACAAAGAAATAGGTATTCCTATATGCTTAATTTAGAGTTATTAATGTGACTTTAGTTGTACAAACGTTGGGCTATATGTTTTGATTTTTAATACATTGTAAGGCTGCATGATGCGACTCTAATGATGTCGCTTAAAAGGCAGATTTTTTTTTGCGCAGGCTGTACACACTACATTATTCACAATTTGACAAGCACTTGATAATGCCTAGAATTTCACGGCAGCATGCCCTTTGTATGGCCGTAATGCACCCTAAAGAATTCTATGCTTTTTCTAGCCAATGGCCGTTGTGCCCTTCTGCCTGAGTGCTGCACGTGCCATCATGTGATCAGGTCTTTCTCACAGGCTACAAGTGAAGACAGACACATCGGGGACGCAACTGCGAGCGTCCTTATCCAATTGAAGATATTGAAGATTTTATAATATTGGAAGAATTGTCCACATTTACTTTTCGTCACCCAACAAGATGAGTAGGCCTAACAAACAGCAAACGCACTAGCCTATATCAATCTACTATCCCCCGTAGTACAAAGGACTACCTATTCTGTGCGAGAAATTAATATTCAAAACATAGTCTGGCACAGTTGTGGGATGCGATAGATCCCAAACAAATACAACCACTAGATCCCAAATTAATACAACAACAATACAACCACCTTTTCTACGCAATATGGCTGACACAACAGATCAGAACGTTTAGCTTAAAATGTTGATAAACTATTAGGCTATTTCTTCACATTATAAGCGCAGCAATGCGCACATGGTAGTAGGCTATAAGCGCGAATGTTCCATTAGCTGAAAACACCATTATCAAAAGTGACCACAAATGCAATTATGCAAGTAATGCTTTTATTATAAAGGTGCATTTTTATGGTGAAAATTATCTTCCCCAAACTTGAAACTCACCCGCTGCTTATGTATGGCAGTTAGGTATTACACCCCTTGTAAAGTGGATTCATGTGCTTAATTTATTTGGCCACTTTAGTTGTGATATAAACCTTATTGAAACATGTAGACCGATGTGCTAGGCTACATGAAGTGTGCGACTATGATTCAAAAAACTCTCAAAAAAGTGATAATATATAATTCACAAGTGATAGGCTAATATTGTCACCCATTTATTAATGATTATATCTTGTATTTACGTATACTAAATAATATATGAGTGACATTTTTTTAAATTTATGATGGAACGTTATCATGCACCTGTATTGAAACAGGGGTAGTGGGAAAAAAGATATGTCATCTATGCACTTAAATAGCGAATGGAGGACGTTTTCCCCCGTGATTTATTTTCATGCAAGCCAGGTAGGCTATACTCCTGTTGTAAAGATAAGCAATGTGCTTAATATTAGGAAAGTTGAGAAATAAATATAGTAGGCGTAGTCTATATAAAGCTGATCCTCCTCTTTTTACTAGAGGCCATCACTCGTGCAATTGCATAGCCTATTGAAATGTTGCGCAACATGAGCTCATGGGCTCTCAATAAGTGTTTGATTAGATTTTCAATAACATTTGCATTGATGTCAGAGTGATTACAGGGACAATCGAGTGCCGAGTACAAGACAGTTAGCAAGTTTGGTAGGGTACTAATGGCCATCAGAACTTGGAAAAGCCTAATTACAGTGACTAAAAGGTCACGTGGAATTTGACTGCCATCATGACTCGTGACCGCAGGTGTGGCAGCCCTAGGCACATGTACACAATCCATATCTCAATTGTCTCTAGGCAAATCCTTCTTTAACCTTTCTCCCCCCCTTCATCTACACTCATAGACTGACTAGGTGAATCCAGGCAAAAGCTATGTCATGGAAAGAGCAGGTGTTCTTAAAGGGGAATTTAACCCTGGGGGAATCTGGGCTTGTTTTCATCATGTCTGAGGCATTTCTAGGACAGTGGTCCCCGTCCCTCCCCCAAGGCGGAATGTTTTGAAAAGGGCACAGACACTAACAACAATCCTTTGGGCAAAACTGAAAGAACTGACCATACACAATGGCTTCAAGTGATATCTCTCATCAACACGAATTAGACGATGGAGCATCTATTAACTACATGGTGACATTCAACATGTATTGCATATCCAGCAAGCTAGCTAGCTTACTCCCAAGTTTACTAGTAAACAGTGAGGAGAACCAATAATACAACCATTTACTGTTGTAGATCTCTAAAACTGAAGCTGGTTTTACCATAAAAAATATTTGCCTAAGCATACCTGATAGCCATTGCTGTAGGTATATCCTGTCTGCCTACCTAGCAAGGCTCATTTGTACGATCTGGTCATTGTGCAAATGTTGACGGTTATGCCATATTTCTTTCTATTAGGCTATATATGGTTGTAAATGTAATATCTGTGCCTGTGCACATGTATGCACGTTTAACTAGTCTACCCTAATGTTGATGTTATGCTGGCATGGTTCAACTGTTGTTCAAACTGTACAATAGATAATTAATATTTTTTTTTGTCTTACATACGGTATAGTGCCTGGGATTCTTTCTGGAGTGGATTCTAGATACAGAAACAGAATTCCATTACCTGCGTGTGTCATTGTAGCAGAACTGTATCCTGTAAACTTCATCCCTATTGAAAGATTAGACCTTATGCTGGATTTCAAGCAGATGACTCATGAGGAGCTGAATGGTAGTTTGATCATGACAACACTCCTCCCACAGCTTTACAAGTATTCCCTGAACTACTGTATGTGTCTTTGGAATGGCAATTTCACCATGACCCATCATCTGCTGATCACCAGTTCTCTTAGCTACAGATTGTTACACCAGGGGCCTGTTGCACAAAAGTAGAATTAAGACATCCGGGATAAATGACTCAGCTGAGCTCAATGAAGCCAAAACATGTGCGTCCAGGCTTAATTGGTTGCACAAAGACCAAGCCAGGATGAGCAGACACGGATTCATTAAGCCAGGTGAAACCAATCCTGGATAGGTGCGCGCTCACGGCTCACTCAAATAGACCCCGCCACAGATCACAGATTAACTGATTTACCATGGCAACTAGAGCCGCGTACTTTTCCCCGTCGGAAGCACAAATCCTCATGGAGGCATACGAGGAGGTAAAAGATATAATTAAGAAGAAAGGCAACACCGCCACAGTGATAAAGCAAAGAGAAAAAGCGTGGCAAAGTATTGCAGACCGCCTGAATGCGTAAGTAGTGCACAATTACACACTCACCGCTCCGCTGAAACATCACAATTACAATTCAAATATTTAATTCACATCTCCAAAAATGCAGTTGTACTGTAATTATGAAACGGTTAAATTTTTAATTGAAATGCACTGCAGATATGAGTGAAATTGTGTAAAGTAACTCCATCACACTGTATAAAGCTATGATAAATTTTTTGATATTTTTACTGAAAACAAGACAAAAATACCAAGTAATTTTTTGCAGTGTGACTCCATTAAATGTGTGTGTGTGTGTGTGTGTGTGTGTGTAGATTAAACATGAACGGGCCAAAACGGACATGGCAGCAGGTCAAAATCAAATACAAGAACATTCTGCAGAATGGTATGGTCCCTGACTAATATTTAACAAAGCACAAGCATATATTGTACCCAGAAGGTGCCTGCTCACACATTGTCTGTACTGTTTTAGCAGTGAAAAAGAATACCCACAGACAAGGCACGGGTGGTGGGTCACCAAAGGCTGACCTTACCCCAGCAGAGGACATGGCCTTGGAGCTAAATAAAGGCAGGCCCGTCTTAGAGGGGATCCCTGGGGGGAAAGAGACGAGCATAGGTTCCTCCCAAGATGCCACCCGCTTCATTCAAGGTATGTCCTTCCATCTCTACATGGGATACAACCACATTCATATTGAATCAATTTGGACTGTCTGACTTTGGTTTACCTATTGCCTTGCAGTGTCTGGCAGCACTGTGTTCCTGTTAGAGCCACCAGCACAAGCACCAGACGATGCTGATCCAGTGAGTACTCCATCAAAGGCATACTGTAGGCCTGGCATGTCTTGTCTACTAGCTTCAATATGAATCCGATTAAATGTGATAGGGTGAAGGCCCCAGTGCAGCAGCAACAGCACATGATGGAGACGATGATGAGGAGGAGACCATCTCTCTGGATTCCAGAAGGCATGAGGTATCATGTTAAGACTGTGAAAGTACTATTTACTCTACAATGGTGAGGAGTCCTCATCAAAATCAAAAAATCTAATTTCTTTTACAGGACCCAGATGCTATACAGTGGGAAAACCAGCCTGGCAACATAGTGCGTATTAATAAAAGGACACCACATCCTGCCAAATTCCAGCTGCGCTAATTGTATTGTGTTCACAGAGCTCACAAGCTATCAGAAAGTTGCATGGCAACCACCTCCGGCGCCAAATAGAACTGGCAGACATAGACATTCAGTACAAGAAGAAAAAGGTGGAAAATCTTGCACTGGAGTCCGAATTAAAAAAGAGGACAATTAGGAAACTGGACCTTGAAATAAAAAAACTTGAGAGGGAGGTGAGATATGCCTTCAATGTACACTGTATGCTAACTGTAACACAAATGTATTAATCATTATTTTTCTTTCCTCCCCCAGCTCCAAGAAGATGACACAGCTCAAAATAAAAATTAGGTATATTCTCGTAAAGTCAAGTGAGCCATGACATATGAGCTCTTATTGTGAGCACACAGGACGGTGGCATCTTTCTAAGGTTTTTTTTATTTTCCCAGCAATCAGTACAACCAAGTCATCGTTATAAGGCATCGCCCTCTTTTGCCCACCCCCCCAGCACCAGGTGTGGCCACTAGCCTATATGAAGGCCCAAAATTGTGTGTTCCTTTCTGCTCTGACAATGGCATGCCCATTCGTGCGAGATGTGGTGGATGAAGAAGCACTTGTGCTGAGGAGAGCCTTCAGGCGAGAAAGGGTCTTCAGGGACCGGTTGGACCCACTGGCCTTCCCTGATGACCATCTATATGAAAGATACAGGTTTTCTGCAGATGGCATCAGGTATCTATGCAGACTACTGGGTCCCAGGATTAAGCACCGCACTGCACGGAGCCATGCACTGAGTGTGGAGCAAATGGTTTGTGTGGCCTTGCGCTTTTTTGCTAGTGGAGCCTTCCTGTACTCAGTGGGGGATGCAGAACAGCTGAACAAGGCCACAATTTGCCGCACAATAAGGAGTGTGTGTCTGGCTATCAAAGCATTAGCAGATGTCTTCATCTCCTTCCCTGGCCACAGAAGACTCTGTGACATCAAAGAGGAGTTCTATAGGATTGCAGGTAAGAGGATCTACAAATTACAGGACAACTGTTAACACATAGTAGGATACTCATTACTTTGTGTGACAGGTTTCCCCAATGTCATTGGTGCAGTGGACTGCACACACATAAGGATAAAAGCCCCCTCAGGTGCCCATGAGGCCGATTTTGTGAATAGGAAATCCTTTCACAGCATTAATGTTCAGGTGAACATAACTTTTTGATATTGTCCATTGACGAACACTCTGCATTGCCAGTGATGTGCATTGATTGGTGTAATATTCCTCATCTTATGATTTCAGATGGTCTGCAATGCTGACTGTGTGATCAGCAATGTTGTGGCAAAATGGCCTGGCTCAGTCCATGACTCCAGAATCTTTCGGGCCTCTGAAATCTATCAGTGCCTATCACAAGGTAAGCCACACAACCCCTATTTATAACCATCATGGCTGTGTCAAGAATATCACTGTGTTTATGAGGTAGTAATGATGAGATTTTGTGTTGACAGGTGAATTCTCTGGTGTGTTGCTGGGAGACAGGGGGTATGGCTGCCAGCCTTTTCTCCTGACACCTTTCACAGACCCCCAGGAAGCACAGCAGGCCTACAACCATGCCCATGCCAGGACCAGGGCCAGAGTTGAAATGACCTTTGGCCTCCTGAAGGCACGCTTTCACTGCCTTCACAAATTAAGGGTCAGCCCTGTTAGGGCATGTGATATTACTGTGGCTTGTGCTGTCCTCCACAATGTGGCCTGCCTGAGGAAGGAGAGGGCCCCCAGAGTGCCACCAGCCATGGACTGGGACAATCCGGCAATCTTCCCTGATGACGACAGTGGTCGGCTGCTGAGGGACCAATATGTGTTGAATTATTTTAGTTAGTATGTGTGCTTTCAATTTTGGTTAAATATGTCCTGCGGTGGCAGAGGAATTTGGTTTTTTTTGGGTTCGTTTTTTGATGAATTTGGCCTCTTATGATGTTTGTGCGGTATACTGTGTGTAATACAAGGCTGCAGGGAGGCTACTGCATCCATTCATTTGTCTGTTCAGTTGATGTGTATGGATTTGTCCTGCATTTATTTTAGTGTGCAGACATGCAGGGTGTGTTATATACAGACCTTTGAATGTGTATGTATCATTTTGTATAATATGCTTGGATTCTGTGCTTTCCATCTTGTAGAGTCACTGTGACTTCAGTTTCGAAAGGAGCTGATGGTTTACCTGCTTTGTTTTGTCCTTATTCAATAAAGGAACATAATGTTACACATTGTGTTTTTATATTCATATGGAATGTGTATTTGTTTATATGACAGAGTACTAGGGCCACACTGAAGAAAAAGGATAAAGTCATAAATTTATGAGGCTGGTTCTTTCTGCAGAAAAGCTACATATTGTTTTTACAGTTTTGATACTTATGACAATGTGATACTTAATATTCTGGCACATCAGCATGTCTTTGTTTATGAAACCATACTGAAGTACAATTTCACGAAATGCCCCACATCTGTCATTTTAACAACTGTCCTCCTTTAAAACAACTGGTTACAATATTATGACTTGTGTTTTTTTCCCCTCTGTGGCCCTAATATTCTATCATTTTATATATAGCCTTATAGTCTATGGGAAACTGTAAATTATCTAATGATAGCAACATCATCTAAAAATCATTTTTTATCCAAAATCATTGAAATTAATGATCACAAACGTTTAAATAATAACAGTGGGTCTAGTTATATGTGATAACAATGTATAGTGAGCAGTGAAATAACTATTGGTTTCCATTTGTGGTGACTGCTGACTGACATTAGGGATGAGATTAAATAGATCCTGGAATTTAGCCTGGTCTGGAGCAGGCTAGCTCCACAGAATAAATCTCCATGGTAATTTATACCATAACATATCCTCCTGCCCCCTATCCATCTTTAGTGCAACCGGATTACGGATCAATTGAGCCAGGATCACCAAGATATCCTGGCTTAATCCCTTATCCTAGTTTTGTGCAACAGGCCCCAGATAATGTGATTTAACCAAAGATTTTTGCTATCCATTACTGGGAGTTACAGGATAGGTACTGTTTGGTGTAGCACAGAGAATTTTTGACCAACCTTAGCGATGCTGTCTTCATCCTCGATTCAGGGAAAAAGGAGCCTCATAAAATGTCCTTGTCCAGTGGCAGGGGTCAGTTTGAATTTAGAAAATGCTCCGTTATTAAAATAAAATAATTCTCCATAAAGTAATTCATGGAGTGTCTATTTCAAGTCTTCTCACTCATTGATTGAGACAGGTCTCTGACATGCAGCACTTTGGGGTGGACACCCACCTGTCTCGATCAATGAGAGAAGACTTGGAATCGACAAGATGTCAGCAGAAATCTTTGGGTAAATCACATTATCTTCTGTCACAATCTCTAACTACAGTTCTCTGAACTTGTGTGTCTTTACACCTGAAAAATACTTGGATACACTGAACTGTACTACACAATTGATACTATTTGTTTTGTATGTTACTTTTACCATATAACATTGTTCTTGAATACCCAGGTCTCTTGAGTTAGCATTAAATATTGTACACTCTAATGTATTTTACATTTGACAAATAAACAAACATTATTTTGATATCTGGTTGATGCTACATAGCCCTGTACATCTTATTTAAATACTTGATCTTCTGTGAATCCATAAGGGCAGACAAATTTAGAAGATTTTGATAAAAATATATCCATATTTATGCTATGGTTGTTCTACATCAGGGCTATCCAACCCTGTTCCTGGAGCGCTACCGTCCTGTAGGTTTTCACTCCAACCCTAATCTAGCCCACCTGATTCTAATAATTAGCAGCGTTTACACAGGCAGGCCAATTCTGATATCCATTAATTGGTCTTAATCACATCAGATCTTTTTTAGAACTGATCTGATTGGTCAAAAAAATCTTAATTGGGCTGCCTGTGTAAAAGCAGCCATAATCCTTTATCTGGCTTCGATACACTGGCAATGGTGGGCTGGGGAAGCTGATACTCTTTGTGCTTATGGCAATGGGCTTGTCCTGTCTGCGGTGAATAGCCAGCTGAATAAGACTCTGCCGATAATGGTGTAGGGCTTCTTAACCACCAACTGTTTGCTCCTCTTGCAGAATATTTGCTTGTACTGCACCTCTCCTGGAAAGACATGGTTGTTGTCTTAGCATTTTACACTTTTTGTGGAAGGGACGTAGGGCAACACACTTTTGTTGGTAAAGGTATCAACCTAATGGGACCAGCTAGCATATTCATTATGGACAATGAGAGGACATTGGGAGCTGCTTTTGAGAGGAAAGATCAGTCAACGAAGTGAATGGGCTGGGAGACTAAAGGTGTGAAAAGTCTTAGGAAGGCAGTTCTCACACAGTATGAATTGTTGTGTATGGGAGATTGAAGAGAAATGGCACCTCAATCGCTCTCATACACAACAATACATTTACTGTCTAAGCACAACTCTTTCAACCACAACCCCCTTCCTCATCTCAAAGTACTGTATGTAAACCTCCCCCAGCCCATTGACTTGACTGATCATTCTTGTCAATAGTAGCCCTTTGCAGGGGAATTTTGTAGACGTGTCTTGGTATTGTGTTTTGAGGATAATCTCTGCAGAGAGAATAATGAGGTGGTTGTAATTACTGTTGTAGTCTTGATTTTCTACCTTTCAGTGTCCCTTACTGGTTTGTGTTCCACAATATTGTTGTGCTCCACGCAAGGTGTGTCAGCTCCCTCATGCTTGTGTACACAAAATGCCCCCGCTTTGCAGTATTTTTCAGCAGGGCACTGTGGAATGACTCCAGATAACCTGAGTTTTACAAAGAGAAAAGGTACAAATTGAAGATTAGTAGACTAAATTGATTACATGGTCCATAACACAAACCATACAAACACTACCCAATTCATGTGTATACCCATGTTAACCCACTATTCCCCGGGCACGATGGCCTTTCCCTTGCTGTGAGCTAACTAGTGTCACTAAATTGGCAGCAACATTGCCAGCCAGCTGAGATTGGCTGAGAACCAGCTAACCAACCATAGACGATTTATAGAAATGCATCATTGCTACCAACACAGAGTTAGCTATATCGACAATTATATTTTTAGTAATGGAGTGTTTTCCAGACAAGTGTAGAATAGATGGCTACCAAATTGAGATACTCTTTATCTAGTAAAATTAACTAGTTTACATTAGCTAACATCAGTCAAAGATAGAACAAACAAACATGTTTACTCTACTGAAGGTAAGCTACCAGTCTAGCAGTGACTACCATGGCAGAGGCAAAATTTAATAACAGTGTTGTGGCAGACCAGGGGGTTGGGTCAAAACGGGTACACAGATTAGATACGGACAGAATAGGATTAGCTCAGTTTCAAAGGTGTTTATTTAAATAATAGTTCAAAAGAATAGGTCTCCCCCATGAGACCCTATCCGGGATACCGTCTTCTTGGCTCCGGGACTTGCTGTATCCTGTGGGGATCAAAAACTGAACTCACTCCTGTTACCTCTGTCCCCAACTATACGGGAGTCCTGTCTTCCCCCACTCTCTCCCCTGTGTGCTGCCCTTCTGGCAGCTTTATGGGACTGGTACCGCTGGTGAGCAATCAGTCCCAATTAGTCCTGGCACGTCCAGCAGATGGAGCCATCGCCTCGTGATGTATACTCTGTCTGTCACCAGGCCTCGACGAGTCTAACCCCTGGTGGCTGACCTGCTGTATGCCACAGTGTGTATACCAAAAGATAGCTATATGATTTACAGGACTGTAACGTTAGCTAGTTAACTTAGCAAGATAATTGAGAATGTTCCGTTTTCTGGTGAAGAAAAAACATTGCTGGTATCGCATCACTTCTCAGCTGTCTTCGAAATGTATTCCCCATCAGTTCAGCCTGAAAGTCCTTCTGATAATGTTTGGTCACCTATCATTCTTGATAGCCCCAAGGCACTGGCAGAATCGGAGTGAATCTCTGGTAGGCAGAATGGTGAAAGATAATTAATTTTCGCGCTTGTTTGTAACTAGCACAGCCACAGAACACCACACGGTCATGATGACAAACAGTGATAAACAAAGGTTATCATAAAAAATCTTGCCTAGAGAAGTTCTGAGATTACTGCGTTCGAAGTAAACAATGACATTATTCAGGTTTGTGGGCATGCCCCCTCTACCTAGCGGGCGGTATCAGCATTCGCTATGAATGCCAGACTTTGTGGTTCACTATGAGCAGATCAATAAACAGGGAGTCCAAACTTCCCGATTCTACCAGTGAAATAAAAATGTGCTTGTTCTAGCTTCTGGTTTGGATAATTGTGATGTTTACGATAAAAATGTAATGTCGTTAATATAGTAATGACTATATGTCGTGGCAGAGCCAGGGTGAAGTTCCCCTTTATGTTTTGTATACTCAGTGTAGAATTTCAATACTTATATCGGCACCTAAGTATCATTGTAATATCGTATCGTGAGGTCCCTGGCAATTGACATTTTATAACCTCATATAGAAGCACAATGTTGTATTCAGGAATTCCTATAATTGATTGAAAATAAATGTTCTCAGTAGTAATCAAGCATGTGTTTGCTGTTGTTGCTAATATTTGAACGATTACGCTCTTTGTTATTTGTGTCATGTATTGTATATGATCTATCCTACTGGATGTCATTTTTCAAAGTTCTATGTATGCACTCTCATATCCTCCCCTCCCTAAGGCTACTAGGTAAATCCATTGCTCCATTGAAAAGGGAAGTGACCCCTGATTAAAAAAAAGTACATGCCGTATATCTTGTGACAGAAAAATATAAAGTGGCGTTATATAAAAGGCTGTTGTTTTGCCGTATCAAAACTACAGTCATGCACTGTTGCTTGAGTGCTTGCGTTGCTATCAACATTAGCCTTGCATAGAGCGGCTGTGGTCTTGTGTAGCCAGGCGTCATGTTGTTTTCATGTTGTAAGGCAACAGCAGCAGCAAAAGTGGTTTCTTTACTCTTTAGAAATCTTGAAACGCATTGACACTAAAACATAATGGCTACCGTTCATTACAGTGCATTTTAGAAGACAATCATACCAGTCTGTATGATTTCCTGTCAAAAAGTTGCTACTCGTTTAGCACTACTGATATACCATAAACCAAGTGCTACTTGCTTTGTAAAAATGCCATGGAAGGAACCTTGGGATGCATTGTTCACCTTTTGTTGTCTGTGACCCACTCTGGCATTCATCACCATCTTAGTGTGGCTTTAAGTTGCTGCTTGGCTGGTGAGAATGAGTAACTCATAAAGATGAAAGTCCATTAACAGATAACAGACCACTGCTTGGACGACTAGGATCTTAGAGCTCACCTGAACTGGCAACAGTAAAACATGGTGTAGGGTAAGGTTGCCCCCTAGACGCTGATCTTGGGTCAGTTTATTATATCCCCCACTAATGGTTAAAGTAACTGTCCAGTGTTTACAGATGAATTACAATATGATTTAAATATTTTTCCATCCAAAAAAGGGCAATTAAGTCTGTTAAAAGGAAAATGTTCTGTTGTAATAGTGTGGGTGTACCCCCACAACAGAATGGTGTGGGCGTGTACCGGTCATTAAAAATATGAATGATAGTAGACCGCTGATTGGCCAGCTCATTCTCCTCAAGAGGATGACATCCTCTATGAGGAAATAGCAAGCATTTTTTAAACAATCTGTTTGAGATAAAAGTTTGAGGTGGGGTTTTTGAAGTGCTTTTTCTCCAATTTATTCTTTGGCCACATATGAGTATAATACAACAACATTGTTTGGGTATGTGGTAGCAAAATATGAACTTTTAAAAGTGAGATTTTCGCTGGACAGTTACTTTAAGGTTAGGATTGGGAGAGGGGAAGCTGATCCTAGATCTGTGCCGAGTGGGAAACTTTACCCCGGAGCTAGTTGGAGGGGTTTTAATGTGTTTGGAAGGGCTCAGGTGGTTCCTCAGAGCATTCCAGGGGCCCATGAGTGGTCTGGTCCATGTTTTGAGTGTGGCTGGCTCCAGGGTGAAATCCCGTCATGATGCTCTGGTGTGAAAGGGCAATCTGGAGCACGGACGAGGCAAAGAAGTCACTCAATTGTTTCTAGCCGTAGCAGCAGGTGGACTGGCCCCTCCCTCCATTCAAATGAGTCCCCAACCAATCAGAGGGCCCCCATTTCCAACCTCTGTTCAAAACCAAAAGGTGGGTAAGAATTATGAGCACACACAGTTGTCTTTTTCTCTCTGACTGGCCACACATTCACTGACAAACTGATTTATTTGGGTCATTGAGGATTCCTTTGGAGCATGGATTGAGCCAAGTAATGTGGAGAAGGGTTTTATTTAGGCTAGCAGTCTTCAGTCTTTGTTTACTGTTGAGCATCATTATGATATGGACGACTGTCAAGTTGCAGTGATAAGTTCAGGCAAAGTCAAGTTACAGACATCCTCAACCCTTTTACAAACCTTTGGTGAGTTTTTCTGTTTCTACTTTCTTTATGGGTTTGTCTGTTTCTGCACGCTGACAATATGTTACTGTTTTAGTAACCTAATGACCTAATATGCCTTTGTTTTTATTTTGAAACGTTGAATCAACCCAAAAGTTTGTATTTTATTTAGGTTGTTTTTCATCCTATTTATGTGCACATTTTTATGGTGTTCTTTAGGGGCCTTTTGGAGGCTTAGCGGGGGGGGTTTCTAAAAGGAGATTGGAATTCCAAACCCCCTTCGTATTTAATAATTAATGTTTGAAGCTTGAGAGAGTAATAGAGTAGCATGACGGGAAAGTGGGAACCTGGGGTTCGACTGTGTGTAGTCTTGATTTGGCAGCGCTGGTCACTACACCCAACCCTGGCTTGCATCCCAATTGGCACTCTATTCCCTATTTTTAGTGCACTACTCTTGTCAAAAGTAGTGCAATATATAGGGAACAAGGTTTAAGGCTTTCTAAATTACAGTTTTAATTGTGGAATTGAATTAGTTAGAAGGATTGGTTAGTTCTGCTCTTCATTATGGCCTTCATGTGACCAAACATGCCTAATCATCCATACGGAGGCCATAATTATCTGATTAATAAGTTATTAATGTGGCAAACTGTCACATTTTAATAACATACTGTCATCATATGATCCAGGACAGCCCTTCCTGCGCCGTGCTCCTGTTTTTTACTGTACGCCCTACTGAATGTTTCTTCTTTCACATATAGGTCAGCTGAGAGTGTCAATAATGCCACAAAATGGCTGCCTTAATATTCAGAGTAAGTATGTTATGCAGTATACTGAAGATCAGGGCCCATATTCATAAAGGGTCTCAGAGTACGAGTGCTGATTTTAGGATCAGTTTGGTATTTAGATCATAATGAATAAGATTACTTGGACAGGGGTGACCTGATCCTAGATCAGCACTCCTACGTCCTAGATACATACGGCCCCTGGTTGTGGTTGAATCTTGAATGTGTGGTAAAGTTAATGAAATTATTAATGATAATATGGGTCTGTGATTGAATAAACCGTTTGGACAACTATCCCGGGGTCAAGTTGTTCTCCCCATTAAACACCATTTTCTTTTATTGACGTTAAATAAGTGTAAGTATTCCATGTTATTTGGTCTGCAGTAGACGGTTGGATGTGTAACCTCTTGTGTACTCGTCACAACTCTTCATTCACAGTCATTGAAGCCAGAGGACTCCTGGGGAATGAAAATAGGAAATGTGATTTTTATGTCAAGGTAAATTCTTGCTTCCCTTAGTTTGTTTACAGTTGAAACTAACACCGGGATTCAATCTGATCATTCGTTGTAGCGCGCTTGACATTGGTTAATTTTTGATTGAGCCGGCATAAGCAGCATTTCTCTCTGTGAAAAGGCGCATTATCGACATGGCTCTACAATGTGTAATTGGATTGAATCCCGGCCTAGGTGTTCAAACAATTACTCCATTCTTTACAAACAAGAACATAAACAAAAAATGCATAGCTCCAAAAATTCAACTACCATATGGATGTCACCTTCTAGCATTACATTTACCCACCAAGTGGCAGGGCTGCAGTTTTTCTGAAAAAACTAATCCCAGATTTTAACTTTAAATGTCTTGTCTGCTGGTCTGTTTGTGTATTATGAGTCCAATTATTGTCAATTTCAGCTAGCGATGATCCCAGACCTCAATCACAGTACTCATCGGAAGACAGAAACTGTACTGGACTGCAAAAATCCTCTCTTCCTTGGGACCTTTTTGCTGTGAGTGGTGTTTTTTGAAATTCTTGTGAAATCCCCTTCAGTCTGTTGAAATGTTTGATACATACATATGTTAAGCCTTATTATAAGATATTATGAGAGCTCTTACATACTTCAAGATTTTAATAAGCTAAAGTGTTATCTATCTCTGTTACTCAGGGCTATTAGTGTGGAGGATTATCAGAAGAGACTGCTGGTCACTGTGTGGAATTGCAACCCATCCTCCAGGTATTTGGTCTTTCATGTTTTTCATTATTTCAAGTATTATTTTTGTTTTTGATAATGATGATAATTATAATTCTTATTATTAGTTGTATATAGCTTTGTTCGTTGAATATATGGTTTTATTATGGTATTATTATATGGTTAATTGATTATATTATTATATGTGTGATGAAGTTTGTCAACCTCCGGTCCATGGAATGTTGTTGGCTGGTCCCTGAGATGGTTAACTGACCCTAATTTAATCAGTTATACAGTGCTAATGTAAGCAGCCCCTTAAAGAGGATAAACTATAGCTTGCCAGTCCCTGGCGTCAGAAAGGTTGATAAACACTTGGCACAGGGCAGTACAAGAAGATCATTTTGAATTTAGGCAGATTTCACTGTGATCTAGATTTCACATTTCCAGGCAAGCATCTCCTTGAAGCCCTCTCCTGTCAGCTGTTCCAGTATTGGGCAGATTACAATTTATGATATGGAGGAAGGAGAACTCGGATTACATTTTCATTGACTGGGAAAATTAGAAAAACAAGGGTCATTTTTCTAGTGACGTTTCCCTTTGGAACCGTGGATGTAGGGTATAGTTGCCCCTATATCTTGGGTCAGTTTAGCATTTTCTCCATTAAAGGTTAGGAATGGGGGAGGGGAAGCTGTTTCTCGATCTAAGGGAAACTTAACTCTGGAGCTCTTGTGTCTACAGGAGGAGTGAGTTCCTGGGCTGCATGAGTTTTGGAACACACTCGCTCATAACTTCATCAAAGGTGACTATAACCCCCACGGATTATCTTCTAATACTATAGGCTGGGACTCCTGTTTTTTGTTGTGTGTTTGAGAAGAAAAACCGAATAAAAATGTTTTGGTCAGGTACACAGTTTTGCAGATGTTATCGCTGGTGCAGCGAAATGCTTACGTATGTTTCTAGTGCCAACAGTGCAGCAATATCTAGCAATACAATATCAAGAAATTAAGACCTATCAGAATGAGTAATATCAGATTGAGCAGAGTCCGGAATATAAATATGCAGTATATAGGATGAGAACCATGACTAGAATACAGCATCTACACAAAACATGGGCAAAACAGCATGCAAACATCATTAAGTGACCAGAACACATGCTTGTGCTGTCGAGACAATTATTTCTGCCGGATTAACTGCTATTTTTTTTAAATGTCATCCACTGTTTACCGCTACACAGCTTTATATAACACACACACACACACACACACACACACAAACAGCCATCTGTGGGCTCTGGGCTGGCCTTCGGTTGGGCATCAGCTGCTGGAGTGCAGTGAACCTCAAAGTTACTGTGCATGCAACCCTGAGGGAGGCGGTCATGAGATAGATTAAGTTAGCTGGGCAGGGCTTTGGCGCTGCTACACGTCCTCGTCATGAAAGCATTCTGAAAGTCACAAAGTAGAATTTAGAAAATCAACCTCCCTTCAGTCTCTGTTATTTTAACCTATTTTATTCTCTCCTCTCCTCTCTTTCTTCATTGTCTCTATCAACCCTGTTTCTTCATTCATTCTCTCCTCTCTCTCTTTAATGCCCTACTCTCGTTTTCTTACTCATCCCGTTTCACAACAACAAACACATTAACCCACAGAAACATATAAATGTTAACACTAGCGTGACCAATCATCAGACAGATTTTGTTTAATTTTGACACCCCCCCCCACCATCAGAGGCTTATGACTTTTGACTGACCGTATTATACTGTGTCTGCTAGGTGATCAGTGGCTGGTATTATCTCCTGGGCGAAGAGCTGGGGAGAAGCAAGCATCTGAGAGTGGCTTCGAGACACCTCACAGGCAGGCAGGACTCTGCTGGTGAATTGAGACGGGCGCATCTGGCTTCTAAGCCACGGGGTAGGTGGGATTCACCGGATAATGAGTCCAGTTGGACAGATTTCTCATTCTTTTTCCTGCTTACAACTGTGGAAAAGGAAAGTGCTGCGCAGCTACTCTATATCTAATAACATTTTATGGCTTTTCGAACGTTACTATTGTAACGGCTCTCGTTTGTAGAAGGAAGAGTGGACCAAGGCGCAGCGTGGTAGGCGTACATCGTCTTTTTATTGATGACACCAAAACAAAATAACAAAGACAAAAAACGAAAGTGAACAGTTCTGTCAGGCACAGACACTAAACAGAAAACATGATCCCACAAACCCCAAAACGAAAATGACAACTTATATATGATTTGACAGTACCCCCCCCCCCCCCCCCCAAAGGTGCGGACTCCGGCCGCAAACCTGAACCTATAGGGGAGGGTTCGGGTGGGCATCTACTCTCGGTGGAGGCTCCGGTGGGGGACGCAGGCCCCGCTCCGCTTGAGGCTCCCCCCACTTCGGTGGTGCCTCTGGTGCAGGGATCGTCGCCGGGACCTCCGGACCATAGATCGTCGTCGGGGACTCCAGGCTAGGAACCCCCCCCCCTGTAAACTCCGGACTGGGAACCGTCGCTGGAGGCTCCGGACTGGGGACCGTCGCTGGAGGCTCCGTGCCATGGATCATCACTGGAGGCTTCGTGCCCTGGATTTTCACTGCAGGCCCTGGGCCATGGATCATCACTGGAAGCTTCGTACCATGGATTATCACTGGAGGCTCCGGGCCATGGATTATCACTGGAGGCTCCGGGCCATGGATTATCACTGGAGGCTCCGGGCCATGGATCATCACTGGAGGCTCCGGGCCATGGATCATCACTGGAGGCTCCGGGCCATGGATCATCACTGGAGGCTCCGGGCCATGGATCATCACTGCAGGCTCCGGGCCATGGATCATCACTGGAGGCTCCGGGCCATGGATCATCACTGGAGGCTTCGTACGTGAAGCCGGAACAGGTCTCACCGGACTGAGGAGACGTACTGGAAGCCTGGTGTGTGGAACAGGCACCGGATACACTGGGCCGTGGAGGTCTCGAGTGTAGAGCTGGCTTACTTTCGCCCGGCAAATGCGGGGCGCTGGCGTAGGACGCACTGGGCTGTGAAGGCGCACCGGAGACACAGTGCGCAGAGCCGGCGCAGGATATCCTGGGCCGAAGAGACGTACCGGAGACCAGGAGCGCTGAGCCGGCACAATCCGTCCTGGCTGAATGCCCACTCTAGCACGGCAAATGCGGGGAGCTAGCACAGAGCGCACCGGGCTGTGAATGCGCACTGGAGACACAGTGCGCATCACCACATAACACGGTGCCTGACCGGTCACTCGCTCCCCACGGTAAGCACGGGGAGTTGGCTCAGGTCTAAACCCTGACACCGCCATTCTCCCCATTGTTTTTGGAGCTGCCTCTCGGGCTTCCATTGTTGATCTAATTCCTCGTATCGTCGCCGTTCCGCTCTCGCTGTCTCCATCTGCTCCCTTGAACGGCGATACTCTCCAACCCGCGTCCAGGGTCCTTCTCCATTCAGGATTTCCTCCCATGTTCACTCATCCTGGCCACGCTGCTTGGTCCATTTTTGGTGGGATCTTCTGTAACGGCTTTCGTGGTAGACGTACATCGTCTTTTTATTGATGACACCAAAATAACAAAGACAAAAAACGAAGCGAACAGTTTGTGTCAGTCACAGACACTAAACATGATCCCACAAACCCCAAAAGGAAAATGACAACATATGATCCCCAATCAGAGACAACGATAGACAGCTGCCTCTGATTGGGAACCACACTCGGCCAAAAACAAAGAAATAGAAAACATAGACTTTCCCACCCGAGTCACACCCTGACCTAACCAAACATACAGAATAACAAGGATCTCTAAGGTCAGGGCGTGACAACTATATCTTTAGTGAAACCGATATGTCCCGTAAACAAATTCATTGAAGTGTTTCACTTTGGATTGTCCTGAGTGATTCAACATCAGGGAAACAACTCAATTGGAAAGGCAAGCTGCTGAATGGGATGCCTGACATATACCTCAACGTGCTCTTTACTCATCCATTTTTCTCATCCACTTTGACATGCAGGCGATTACATTTGATCTCCTCCGAGTGGAAGGAGGAAAGGTGGGAGAGAGGGAGGAGGCTCTCTCTGACATGGAGCTGTTTAGAATGTGCGAAAGCAGCCAATGGTATTGTCTCCGTTGAATGGCTCCCTTTCATCCAGGATGTTTTAGGAGACAGTGTTACTTGAGAGAGTTGTAATCACCAAGGTTACACTGAGGAAGCCCTAGTGACAGGATAGGGGGTAGGAGTCAGGACGCATAGGACGCATCCCTTTTGCTCTGTGTCTCTGTAAACAGAAGTCTATGTAACCGCAATCTAGAGTGATCTCCACATCCCAGAGCTCTCAGCACACTACTCTCTCTGAGTTGAACTCCAGAGCCTTGACTCGCTACTGGAAAGCTTAGCAGTGCACTGCACATCAGAGTGCAGAGAGCTAGTCTGGACGCTGTTTCTTTCATTGCAAAGTGGCTGCTACTTTTGAGCTGAGATGTTTTGGAAGAGCAGTGCTTCAGCTTGGGATTCTTTGGACTATGTTTCAGAAGCTGCCTTGTCCAACCATGATGCTCCAGCCTCTGAGACGGTGCTGCCTCCAAGCCCAGAGAATATGCTATGCATAACGGTGAGTAGTACTCCATCTCTCCTCCTTTCTAGTTCTAGAGAGGACAGTACAGTATAGATGAAAGTGTGTTTGACATCCATGTGATTGCCAAAGCATGTGTTGGAAAAATTCATACTGATTCATGGATATCGGCAGTGTTTCTAAAAGCTTTAAAGGCACATTTTCATATTTTTATTTTATTTAACCTTTATTTTAGCTGGGAGTCCCCTTGAGACCAAGTGCTCTTTTTCAAGGGAGCCCTGCATGAACACAATTTATTACATTTACAACATACAAAGTAATAAGTATACTTTGTTACAAGCAATTTAAAAAGCAAAACACATTCCTCAGCAATTAACACCTGAATTGCCCTAGAGGCACCAGAGCATGAAGGTGCAGAGTACTCTGCAGATCGTTTCATAAATGGGGCGCAAAGAAAGTTTACTGTATTTAATTCTGTACTGATCAACGGGACCTCTAGAGTTAACCATCCCTGTGATTGGGTCTGGTGGCTCGTATGTCTGTAATTTAACAATGAGTAATCGGAGAAGTTTGAATGAGGGCTTTATAAACAATAAGAGAGTAGTGCATTGATCTATGAGACTTGAGAGAGCCATCCTACTTTCTGATACGGAATGCAGTGATGTGTACTGAACCTATTGCTCGTAATAAAGTGTAGTGATATAATGATAAACTATGATTTGTTTTGTGTTATTTAATGAAAAGCATTACCTATTCCTATAAAAATGTATTATACATTTCTTAACTACATCACAAACATGCGTTTTGAAATATCTTTTCATCAGTCCAGATGCCCAGATATTTATATAGTACCGTCATACCTTAATGGCTCATGAGCTAAGTACAACTAATTGTCTTACCCTATCATAACCCAAAGTAGAAGGTTGTTGTACTCCATTGTTTATCTTTTTGTTGTAATTTAGTTTTTGTAAACAAACAATGTACAGTGGCAAGAAAAAGTATGTGAACCCTTTGGATTTCTGCATAAATTGGTCATAGAATTTGATCTGATCTTCATCTAGGTCACAACAATAAACAGTCTGCTTAAACTAATAACACACAAACAATTATACGTTTTCATGTCTTTATTGATCACACCGTGTAAACATTCACAGTGCAGGGTGGGGAAAGTATTTCAACCCTTGGATTGAATAACTGGTTGACCCTCCTTTGGCAACAATAACCTCAACCAAATGTTTTCTGTAGTTGCGGATCAGACCTGCACAAAACGGTCAGGAGGAATTTTGGACCATTCCTCTTTACAAAACTGTTTCAGTTCAGCAATATTCTTGGGATGTCTGGTGTGAATCTCTTGAGGTCATGCCACAGCATCTAAATCAGGTTGAGGTCAGGATCCTGACTGGGCCACTCTAGAAAGTGTATTTTCTTCTGCTGATGATTTACTTCTGTGTTTTGGGTTGTTGTCCTATTGCATCATCCAACTTCTGTTGCGCTTCAATCAGCGGACAGATAGGCTAACATTCTCCTGCAAAACGTCTTGAGAAACTTGGGAATTAATTTTTCCGTCGATGATAGCAAGCTGTCCAGGCCCTGAGGCAGTAAAGCAACTCCAAACCATGATGCTCCCTCCACCATACTTTACAGTTGGGATGAGGTTTTGATGTTGGTGTGCTGTGCCTTTTTTTCTCCACACATAGTGTTGTGTGTTCCTTCCAAACAACTCAACTGTAGTTTCATCTGTCCAAATAATATTTTGCCAGTAGCTCTGTGGAACATCCAGGTGTACTTTTGCAAACTTCAAAAGTGCAGCAATGTTTTTTTGGACAGCAGTGGCTTCTTCCGTGGTGTCCTCCCATGAACACCATTCTTGTTTAGTGTTTTATGTATCGTAGACTCGTCAACAGATGTTAGCATGTTCCAGAGATTTCTGTAAGTCTTTAGCTGACACGCTAGGATTCTTCTTAACCTCATTAAGCATTCTGCACTGCCACCTCTAGGGAGAGTAGCAACAGTGCTGAACTTTCTCCATAGACAATTTGTCTTACCATGGACTAATGAACATCAAGGCTTTTAGAGATACTTTTGTAACCCTTTCCAGCTTTGTGCAAGTGAACAATTCTTAATCTTAGGTCTTCTGAGATCTCTTTTGTTCGGGGCATTGTTCACATCAGGCAATGCTTCTGGTGAATAGCAAACTCAAATTTTGTGAGTTTTTTCTATATTGCAAGGCAGCTCTAACCAACATCTCCAATCTCATTTCATTGATTGTACTCCAGGTTAGCTGACTCCTGACTCCAATTAGCTTTTGGAGAAGTCAGTAGCCTATGGGTTCACATACTTTTTCCAACCTACACTGTGAATGTTTAAATTATGTATTTAATATAGACAATAAAAATACAATAATGTTTGTGTTATCAGTTTAAGCACACTGTTGTGACTTAGATGAAGATCAGATCAAATTTGATGATACATTTATGCAGAAATCCAGGTAATTCTAAAGAGATCACATACTTTTTCTTGCCACTGTATAGCTTCAAAATATGATTGAAAGTTGATGTCATGGATGGTCAGGCCTTGCATCCATAACACCATCTATGTGGTTACATTTCTCTAGCGCCATCCCTCAGCTTTTTTGTAAACACACTGGTGGTGCTACCATTGGGCTAAAACACAAACTCGGGATTGTGGCTTTAACTTAGGTTAATTGAGTATGTGTTAGGAAAAACATTTTCAGACGTGATCAAACATTCGTAAATTATGAATTGATGTGTACTCACACAGTTGTATTAGCTGATTGCATGTTGGTCCCACCAGTGCTAAATGTTTTTCATTTTGACTGTCATTACAGAAGGCAGATTTTTGTATGCATATTAAAATTGTTCTTTTAATTTTCCAAACATGAACCAGACATTACTAATACTATGTGTTCAAATTGAAGATGCATGGATGATGTGCATAGGGTTTGGCTTTGTATCCCGTTACTGTCACGTTCCTGACCTGTTTTCTGTTAGTTTTTATGTGTTAGCTGGTCAGGACGTGAGTTTGGGTGGGCAGTCTATGTTTTCTGTTTCTATGTTGGTTAATGGGTACCTAATATGGTTCTCAATTAGAGGCAGGTGGTTTTCATCTCCTCTGATTGAGAATCATATTAAGGTAGGTGTTGTCACATTGTTTGTCGTGGGTGGTTGTCTCCTGTGTCTGTGTCAGTGTATGTTACGCCACACGGGACTGTTTCGGTTTGTTTGTTTGTTCGGTTTTTGTGTAGTCTGTTTTTCCTGTTCGTGCGTTCTTCGTGTTTCATGTAAGTTCTTACGTTCAGGTCAGTCTACGTGTTTTGTTTCTATTCAAGTGTTCGTCGTGTTTTCGGTTTTGTTTAAATAAATATTATGTCTTATCACGACGCTGCGTTTTGGTTCAATCCCTGCTCCTCCTCTTCGGATGAAGAGGAGGAGGAACACCGTTACAGTTACACTACTAGCTAGCTATTACATTAATTGTTTCATTCCTTTTTACTTAGAAATGTCCTTGTTTTTGAAAGAAAAGCACACAAAAAATCCATTAAAATAACATCACATTGATCAGAAATACAGTGTAGACATTGTTAATGTTGTAACTGGAAACGGCAGATTTTTTAAATGGAGGCCCATTATCAGCAACCATCACTCCTGTGTTCCAATGGCACGTTGTGTTAGCTAATCCAAGTTTATCATTTTAAAAGGCTAATTGATCATTAGAAAACCCTTTTGCAATTATGTTAGCACAGCTGAAAAGTGGCCTCCTTTTAGACTAGTTGAGTATCTGGAGCATCAGCATTTGTGGGTTTGATTACAGGCTCAAAATGTCCAGAAACAAAGCACTTTCTTCTTAAACTCGTCAGTCTATTCTTGTTCTGAGAAATGAAGGCTATTCCATGTGAGAAATTGCCGAGAAACTGAAGATCTCGTACAACGCTGTGTACTACTCCCTTCACAGAACAATGCAAACTGTCTCTAACCAGAATAGAAAGAGGAGTGGGAGGCCCCGGTGCACAACTGAGCAAGAGGACAAGTACAGTAGTGTCTAGTTTGAGAAACAGACACCTCACAAGTCCTCAACAGGCAGCTTCATTAAATAGTACCCGCAAAACACCAGTCTAAACGTCAACAGTGAAGAGGCGACTCCGGGATGCTGGCCTTCTAGGCAGAGTTGCAAAGAGAAAAACATATCTGACTGGACAATAAAATAAAAGATTAAGATTGGCAAAAAAACACAGACACTGGACAGAGGAACTGCCTAGAAGGCCAGCATCCCGGAGTGTATATACAATTGAAGTCGGAAGTTTACATACACTTAGGTTTGAGTCATTAAAACTCGTTTTTCAACCACTCCACAAATTTGTCGGTTAGGACATCTACTTTGTGCATCACACAAGTAATTTTCCCAACAATTGTTTACAGACAGATTATTTCACTGTATCACAATTCCAGTGGGTCAGAAGTTTACATACACTAATTTGACTGTGCCTTTAAACAGCTTGGAAAATTCCAGAAAATTATGTAATGGCTTTAGAAGCTTCTGATAGGCTAATTGACATAATTTGAGTCAACTGGAGGTGTACTTGTGGCTGTATTTCAAGGCTTACCTTCAAACTCAGTGCCTCTTTGCTTTACACCATGGGAAAATCAAAAGAAATCAGCCAAGACCTCAGAAAAAATTTGTAGACCTCTAAAAGTCTGGTTCATCCTTGGGAGCAATTTCCAAACGCCTGAAGGTACCACGTTCATCTGTAAAAACAATAGTACGCAAGTATAAACACCATGGGACCACGCAGCTGTCATACCACTCAGGAAGGAGACGCGTTCTGTCTCCTAGAGATGAACATGCTTTGGTGTGAAAAGTGTAAATCAATCCCAGAACAACAGCAAAGGACCTTGTGAAGATGCTGGAGGAAACAGGTACAAAAGTATCTATATCCACAGTAAAACGAGTCCTATATCGACATAAGCTGAAAGGCTGCTCAGCAAGGAAGAAGCCACTGCTCCAAAACCGGCATAAAAAGCCAGACTACAGTTTGCAACTGCACATGGGGACAAAGATCGTACTTTTTGGAGAAATGTTCTCTGGTCTGATGAAACAAAAATAGAACTGTTTGGCCATAATGACCATTGTTATGTTTGGAGGAAAAAGGGGGAGGCTTGCAACCCGAAGAACACCATCCCAACCGTGAAGCATGGGGGTGACAGCATCATGTTGTGGGGGGGGTGCTTTGCTGCAGGAGGGACTGGTGCAGTTCACAAAATAGATGGTAACATGAGGAAGGAAAATTTATATGGATATATTGAAGCAACATCTCAAGTCATCAGTCAGGAAGTTAAAGCTTGGTCACAAATGGGTCTTCCAAATGAACAATGACCCCAAGCATACTTTAAAAGTTGGTGGGAAATGGCTTAAGGACATCAAAGTCAAGGTATTGGAGTGGCCATCATAAAGCCCTGACCTCAATCCCATAGAAAATGTGTGGGCAGAACTGAAAAAGCGTGTGCGAGCAAGGAGGCCTACAAACCTGACTCGGTTACACCAGCTCTGGAATGAGCCAAAATTCACCCAACTTATTGTGGGAAGCTTGTGGAAGGCTACCTGAAACATTTATATTATCATATATCATATCATATTCAATCCAAGATGGCGTAGCAGTCGGACGTGTGTTTGTCTTGTCCCGTCTTGTCCCGCGTAAATAGTCCTCGTATTTTTCGTATATATTTTTATTTCACTTTCCATTTAGGAACTGAATATACATTCCGCCTCACCCAATGTGGTACGGATCTGCTAATTTTTTTTATACTTTAGAACCGTAACCCCAATCAGAAGCTAGCCAGATAACTAGCTAGTAGTCAGTTAGCCACTGCTGCGGTCTTCACCCTTAACTCGGACACCAGCCAGCTTCAGCTCGGGCCAATACCTGCCAGTCTGCAAGCGCGATATCAACCCAGAGCATATAGGACTGATTTTTCTCTACCACATCACCGGATTTTTTTCTACTTCATCACCGGATTTCAGCCGCAGGCTCTGGACATTTGCACCTTGATTTCGCAGCTAGCTAGCTGCAAACCGTGTGACTATTGGCTTACGTCGATCCTGGAGCAAACTTGAATTATTCCGGAGCTAGCCAGCTGAGGAGTTCCATCAGCCATTCCTGGGCTACAGTCACCTATCCGGACCCGTTTTTTTTTTTTTGCTGCAGATACGGAGCCTCACCGGGCCTTCACGACTGACTGCCGACGTTATCTGCCCGAGGGAGTTATCCAACTGGCACCTCCGTCGCGACGTTACCTGAACGCTCATCTGGGGCCCGCTAATCGTTAGCTGTCTTATCGGCTGCTATCTGAATAAGTATATCGGACAATTTTTTTCTTGGGTCACTATATCTATTTTGCCAATTGGATTGATCCCCTCTTCCACACGGAACCCCACTAATCTACCGACGGAAACGCACGAGGTGTCTAAAAAAATAGACCTCCATCCTATGCTATCTTGCTACCGATAGCCATCTACCCGGCCAGCTGTCTGGATCGCCGTGACCCCAACCAACCTCTACTCACTGGACCCTTATTGATCACTCGATTAAGCATGCCTCTCCTTAATGTAAATATGCCTTGTCTATTGCTGTTCTGGTTAGTGTTTACTGGCTTATTTCACTGTAAAGCCTCTAGCCCTGCTCACTATACCATATCCAACCTTTCAGTTCCACCACCCACATATGCGATGACATCACCTGGTTTCAATGATGTTTCTAGAGACAATATCTCTCTCATCATCACTCAATACCTAGGTTTACCTCCACTGTATTCACATCCTACCATACCTTTGTCTGTACATTATTCCTTGAAGCTATTTTATCGCCCCCAGAAACGTCCTTTTACTCTCTGTTCTAGACGTTCTAGACGACCAATTCTCATAGCTTTTAGCCGTACCCTTATCCTACTCCTCCTCTGTTCCTCTGGTGATGTAGAGGTGAATCCAGGCCCTGCAGTACCTAGCTCCACTCCTATTCCTCAGGCGCTCTCTTTTGATGACTTCTGTAACCGTAATAGCCTTGGTTTCATGCATGTTAACATTAGAAGCCTCCTCCCTAAGTTTGTTTTGTTCACTGCTTTAGCACACTCTGCCAACCCGGATGTTTTAGCCGTGTCTGAATCCTGGCTTAGAAAGACCACCAAAAATTCTGACATTTTCATCCCCAACTACAAGATTTTCAGACAAGATAGAACGGCCAAAGGGGGCGGTGTTGCAATCTACTGCAAGGATTGCCTGCAGAGTTCTGTTTTACTATCCAGGTCTGTTCCCAAACAATTTGAACTTCTACTTTTAAAAATCCACCTCTCTAAAAACAAGTCTCTCACCGTTGCCGCCTGCTATAGACCACCCTCTGCCCCCAGCTGTGCTCTGGACACCATATGTGAACTGATTGCCCCCCATCTATCTTCAGAGCTCGTGCTGCTAGGCGACCTAAATTGGAACATGCTTAACACCCCAGCCATCCTACAATCTAAGCTTGATGCCCTCAATCTCACACAAATTATCAATGAACCTACCAGGTACCACCCCAATTCCGTAAACACTGGTACCCTCATAGATATCATCCTAACCAACTTGCCCTCCAAATACACCTCTGCTGTTTTCAACCAAGATCTCAGCGATCACTGCCTCATTGCCTGCATCCGTAATGGGTCAGCGGTCAAACGACCTCCACTCATCACTGTCAAACGCTCCCTGAAACACTTCAGCGAGCAGGCCTTTCTAATCGACCTGGCCGAGGTATCCTGGAAGGATATTGATCTCATCCCGTCAGTAGAGGATGCCTGGATATTTTTTTTAAATGCCTTCCTCACCATCTTGAATAAGCATGCCCCATCAAGAAATTTAGAACCAGGAACAGATATAGCCCTTGGTTCTCTCCTGACCTGACTGCCCTTAACCAACAGAAAAACATCCTATGGCGTTCTGCATTAGCATCGAACTGCCCCCGTGATATGCAACTTTTCAGGGAAGCTAGAAACCAATATACACAGGCAGTTAGAAAAGCCAAGGCTAGCTTTTTCAAGCAGAAATTTGCTTCCTGCAACACAAATTCAAAAAAGTTCTGGGACACTGTAAAGTCCATGGAGAATAAGAACACCTCCTCCCAGCTTCCAACTGCAATGAAGATAGGAAACACTGTCACCACCGACAAATCCACTATAATTGAGAATTTCAATAAGCATTTTTCTACGGCTGGCCATGCTTTCCACCTGGCTACCCCTACCCCGGTCAACAGCACTGCCCTCCCCTCTGCTACTCGCCCAAGCCTTCCCCATTTCTCTTTCTCCCAAATACAGTCAGCTGATGTTCTGAAAGAGCTGCAAAATCTGGACCCTTACAAATCAGCCGGGCTAGATAATCTGGACCCTTTCTTTCTAAAACTATCTGCTGAAATTGTTGCCACCCCTATTACTAGCCTTTTCAACCTCTCTTTCGTGTCGTCTGAGATTCCCAAAGATTGGAAAGCAGCTGCGGTTATCCCCCTCTTCAAAGGGGGGGACACTCTTGACCCTAACAGCTACAGACCTATATCTATCCTACCTTGCCTTTCTAAGGTCTTCGAAAGCCAAGTCAACAAACAGATTACCGACCATTTCGAATCCCACCATACCTTCTCCGCTATGCAATCTGGTTTCAGAGCTGGTCATGGGTGCACCTCAGCCACGCTCAAGGTCATAAACGATATCTTAACCGCCATCGATAGGAAACAGTACTGTGCAGCCGTATTCATTGACCTGGCCAAGGCTTTTGACTCTGTCAATCACCACATCCTCATCGGCAGACTCGACAGCCTTGGTTTCTCTAATGATTGCCTCGCCTGGTTCACCAACTACTTCTCTGATCGAGTTCAGTGTGTCAAATCGGAGGGTCTGTTGTCCGGGCCTCTGGCAGTCTCTATGGGGGTGCCACAGGGTTCAATTCTTGGACCGACTCTCTTCTCTGTATACATCAATGATGTCGCTCTTGCTGCTGGTGATTCTCTGATCCACCTCTACGCAGACGACACTATTCTGTATACTTCTGGCCCTTCTTTTGACACTGTGTTAACAACCCTCCAGGCGAGCTTCAATGCCGTACAACTCTCCTTCCGTGGCCTCCAATTGCTCTTAAATACAAGTAAAACTAAATGCATGCTCTTCAACCGATCGCTGCCTGCACCTGCCCGCCTGTCCAACATCACTACTCTGGACGGCTCTGACTTAGAATATGTGGACAACTACAAATACCTAGGTGTCTGGTTAGACTGTAAACTCTCCTTCCAGACTCACATCAAACATCTCCAATCCAAAGTTAAATCTAGAATTGGCTTCCTATTCCGCAACAAAGCATCCTTCACTCATGCTGCCAAACATACCCTTGTAAAACTGACCATCCTAGCAAACCTCGACTTCGGTGATGTCATTTACAAAATAGCCTCCAAAACCCTACTCAATAAATTGGATGCAGTCTATCACAGTGCCATCCGTTTTGTCACCAAAGCCCCATATACTACCCACCACTGCGACCTGTACACTCTTGTTGGCTGGCCCTCGCTTCATACTCGTCGCCAAACCCACTGGCTCCAGGTCATCTACAAGACCCTGCTAGGTAAAGTCCCCCCTTATCTCAGCTCGCTGGTCACCATAGCAGCACCTACCTGTAGCACGCGCTCCAGCAGGTATATCTCTCTGGTCACCCCCAAAACCAATTCTTCCTTTGGCCGCCTCTCCTTCCAGTTCTCTGCTGCCAATGACTGGAACGAACTACAAAAATCTCTGAAACTGGAAACACTTATCTCCCTCACTAGCTTTAAGCACCAGCTGTCAGACCAGCTCATAGATTACTGCACCTGTACATAGCCCATCTATAATTTAGCCCAAACAACTACCTCTTTACCTACTGTATTTATTTATTTATTTTGCTCCTTTGCACCCCATTATTTCTATCTCTACTTTACACTTTCTTCCACTGCAAACCAACCATTCCAGTGTTTTTATTTTATTTTTACTTGCTATATTGTATTTACTTCGCCACCATGGCCTTTTTTATATTTTTATTTATTTATATATATATTTTATATATTTTGTTTGCCTTCACCTCCCTTATCTCACCTCAATTGCTCAAATTGTATATAGACTTATTTTTCACTGTATTATTGACTGTATGTTTGTTTTACTCCATGTGTAACTATGTGTTGTTGTATGTGTCGAACTGCTTTGCTTTATCTTGGCCAGGTCGCAATTGTAAATGAGAACGTGTTCTCAATTTGCCTACCTGGTTAAATAAAGGTGAAATAAAAAAATAAAAAAATAAAAAATTTGACCCAAGTTAAACTATTTAAAGGCAATGCTACCAAATACTAATTGAGTGTATGTAAACTTCTGACCCACTGGGAATGTGATTAAAGAAATAAAAGCTGAAATACATAATTCGCTGTACTATTATTCTGACATTTCACATTTTTTAAATTAAGTTGCGATCCTAACTGACCTAAGACAGGGAATTTTTACTAGGATTAAATGTCAAGAATTGTGAAAAACTGAGTTTAAATGTATTTGGCTAAGGTGTATGTAAACTTCCAACTTCAACTGTATATAGTCAAACGTTTGGACACACCTACTCATTCAAGGTTTTTCTTTATCTTTACTATTTTCTATATTGTAACACATATGGAATCATGTAGTATCCCCCCCACCAATTTTGAAAAATATTTTTGATTATTCAAAGTAGCCACCCTTTGCCTTGATGACAGCATTGCATGCTCCCAAACAGCTTCACCTGGAATGCTTTTCCAACCTTTTTGAAGGAGTTCCCACATATGCTGTGCACTTGTTGGCTGCTTTTCCTTCACTCTGTGGTCCAACTCATCCCAAACCATCTCAATTGGGTTGAGGTTGGGTGATCGTGGAGGCCAGGTCATCTGATGCAGCACTCCATCACTTTCCTTCTTGGTCAAATAGGCCTTACACAGCTTGTAGGTGTGTTTTGGGTCATTGTCCTGTTGAAAAACAAATGATAGTCCCACTAAGCGCAAACCAGATGGGATGGCGTATCGTGGCAGAATGCTGTGGTAGTCATGCTCGTTAAGTGTGCCTTGATTCTAAATAAATTACAGACTGTGTCACCAGCACAGCACCCCCACACCATCACACCTCCTCCATGCTTCACACTGGGAACCACACATGTGGAGATCAACCGTTCACCTACTCTGCGTCTCACAAAGACACAGCGGTTTGAACCAAAAATTAAAAATTTGGATTCATCAGAGCAAAGGACATATTCCACCAGTCTAATGTCCACTGTTCGTGTTCCTTGACCCAAGCAAGTCTCTTTTATTGGTGTCCTTTAGTACTGGTTTCTTTGCAGCAATTCAACCATGAAGGCTAGATTCACGCAATCTCATTTGAACAGTTTATCTTGATGTGTCTGTTACTTGAACTCTGAAGCATTTATTTGGGCTGCATTTTCTGAGGCTGGTAACACTAATAATCCTCTGCATCAGAGGTAACTCTGGATCTTACTTTCCTGTGGTGGGCCTCATGAGAGCCACTTTCATCATAGCGCTTGATGGTTTTTGCGACTGCACTTGAAGAAACTTTCAACGTTTTTGAAATTTTCCGGATTGACTGACCTTCATGTCTTAAAGTAATGATGGACTGTCATTTCTCTTTGCTTATTTTAGCTGTTCTTGCCATAATATGGACATGGTATTTTACTAAATAGGGCAATCTTCTGTATACCACCCCTTGTCACAGCACAACTGATTGGCTCAAACGCATTAAGAAGGAAAGAAATTCCACAAATTAACTTTTAACAAGGCACACCTGTTAATTCCATGTGACTACGTCATGAAACTGGTTGAGAGAATGCCAGGAGTGTGCAAAGCTGTCATCAAGGCAAAGGGTGGCTACTTTGAAGAATCTCAAATATAAAATATACATTGATTTGTTTAACACTTTTTTGGTTACTAAAGGATTCCATATGTGTTATTTCATAGTTTTGATGTTTTCACTATTATTATTCAATGTAGAAAATAGTAAAAATAAAGAAATACACTAGAATGAGTAGGTGTGTCCAAACTTTTGACTGGTACTGTATATATAGCCTTATCCATATAGATCATCTTTTTACATTTTAATGTCAAATTTGACTTCTGCTATTAGGTTTTGCGTTAGCAGAGTTTTAATGGAAAGGAATGGCCTAACAACAACATCCACAAACCAATCATGTCAATGGTGGACCTCCCCCCGCCCCCCACTCTTACTGTAATAAGTTATAAGTGCTTATGCTGATAATAGAAAAAGGCCAAATAATGACAGGGAAGTGTAGGCTATTGATGTTGGTGTCTTTCAAATAGCACTTCATTGTCCTGCCCTCTAACTCTCTTACTCCACCTTCCCCCGGTCCGCTTGGCAGTCGCTACTTTTCCTAGTCCCACAGACAAAGATGGGAAGTAGCAATTTTATTTTATTTTTTAAATCTGTTGTTTGATTCCACTTACAAGTACTGTGGGTGTGTCTGAAATGGTACCCTATTCCCCATGTAGCCTAGTGCACCACTTTTGACCAGAACCTATGAGAATAGCACTATGAAGCTCTGGTCAAAAGTAGTGCACTACAGTATACAGGGAATAAGGTGCCATTTTGGAAGCACAGTGTTTTCCCTCCTGTAGAGGGAGGGGCCTTTTCAGCCCACAGTGGAAGCTGGTCAAACAAATAACTCAAATAACCTTTTCTTCGCCTCAGAATCAGGGATTCACAAACCCTCACTTTTTGAATCATATTTTAATCTCTTTACGATAAAAAAAGTGTTGTATTGTCTGCTGTCCAAAGCATTACTGTTATTCTGTGGTGGAAATTAAAAAATAAGTTATGTTGAGTCATTTAATCGTAACACAATAAAAACAACACAAAGATAATATTTGGAAATAAATATAAAATAGATAGTACAATACACTTTTTTTCTAGTAAAACCATCCTTCCTAGTCCTTCCATGAAGGCACTTCAAAGTACTTTACACATCTTTTCACAAACCCTGATTCCTATGAAGGTGACAAAGTCAATTTATTGGAAATTTGTGTGTGGGTTAACATGAGTCACATGAGACTAGTGTAAATGTACTGAGAGTGGAGGGACACCACTGTGCCTGTTTAGTTCAGGAAACACGTTGGCTTATCAAGCACAGACATACTGCTTGGCCACAGGTTGGGGGTTGGAAGGTGGTTTCCTGCTATTCTTCTGCCGAGTTGGGTTCCCATGAGTGGAAATGCTTGGTTCACAGCATTAGAGTCCAGCAAAGCAGGCTAGTGGTCCAGCTTCACATAGCACTTGCTCTATCTGATATCCTACTGAATAATATGCTATCTGCCGCATGTATAGTATAATTTAATCTGCTGAAGCTATGCATACCATTCACGGGCTTTGCAGGGTCTGCATCGGACGGAATCTGCCTCAGGTTTGTCACACTACTTTCTTCAGGTCTGACACAGTTGGGGGATAGAGAAGGACTGGGGAACTTCAGATTACACTGCACACAGTGATAGTGTGCACTGGGAGACTAATAAATATAATACATCAGCAGTGTTGTATTAGCAGTGCTCTCATTAGACTGCCACTTCCATTATACTGTATAGGTGCAGGGGGAAATTGACCCTAGACACTGATCTTGGCATTTTCCCCACTAATGGTTATGGTTAGGATTGGGGGGAAGGTGATCCGAGATCTGTACCTAGGGGATTGTATTGATAGCTTCTAGTTAGTTTCAGTCATGTCAATATTCTGGATGATACTGTAGTTTGGATGTTCAACCGGTAGAGTAAGGACTTGATGGAGAAATGTTGTTCATACTTCAAGCTTCAGGGATTTCATCTGAGCTGCACAGTTGAGTTCCTATGTACACCTTAGCCAAATACATTTAAACTCAGTTTTTCCACAATTCCTGACATTTAATCCTAGTAAAAATTCCCTGTCTTAGGTCAGTTAGGATCACCACTTTATTTTAAGAATGTGAAATGTCAGAATAATAGTAGAGATAATTATTTCAGGTTTTATTTCTTTAATCACATTCCCAGTGGGTCAGAAGTTTACATACACTCAATTAGTATTTGGTAGCATTGCCTTTTTTTTTTTTACTTGGGTCAAATGTTTCAGGTAGCCTTCCTCAAGCTTCCCACAATAAGTTGGGCAAATTTTGGCCCATTCCTCATGACAGAGCTGGTGTAACTGAGTCCGGTTTGTAGGCCTCCTTGCTCGCACACGATTTTTCAGTTCTGCCCACACATTTTCTATAGGATTGAGGTCAGGGCTTTGTGATGGCCACTCCAATAACTTGACTTTGTGGTTGTTAAGCCATTTTCCACAACTTTGGAAGTATGCTTGGGGTCATTGTCCGTTTGGAAGATCCATTTGTGACCAAGCTTTAACTTCCTGACTGATGTCTTGAGATATTGCTTCAATATATCCACATAACTTTCCTACCTCATGATGCCATCTATTTTGTGCACCAGTCCCTCCTGCAGCAAAGCACCCCCACAACATGATGCTGCCACCCCCTTGCTTCACGGTTGGGATGATGTTCTTCGGCTTGCAAGTCTCCACTTTTTTCCTCCAAACATAATGCTGGTAATTATGGCCAAACAGTTCTATTTCTGTTTCATCAGACCAGAGAACATTTCTCCAAAAAGTACGATCTTTTTCCCCATGTGCAGTTGCAAACCGTAGTCTGGCTTTTTTATGGCGGTTTTGGAGCAGTGGCTTCTTCCTTGCTGAGCGGCCTTTCAGGTTATGTTGATATAGGACTTGTTTTACTGTGGATATAGATACTTTTGTACCTGTTTCCTCCAGCATCTTCACAAGGTCCTTTGCTGTTGTTCTCGGATTGATTTGCACTTTTCGCACCAAAGTACGTTAATCTCTAGGAGACAGAACGCGTCTCCTTCCTGAGTGGTATGATGGCTGCGTAGTCCCAATGGTGTTTATACTTGTGTACTATTGTTTGTACAGATGAACGTGGTACAGGCGTTTGGAAATTGCTCCCAAGGATGAACCAGACTTGTGGAGGTCTACTTTTTGTCTGAGATCTTGGCTGATTTCTTTTTATTTTCCCATGATGTAAAGCAAAGAGGCACTGAGTTTGAAGGTAGGCCTTGAAATACAGCCACAAGTACACCTCCAATTGACTCAAATGATGTCAATTAGCCTATCAGAAGCTTCTAAAGCCATTACATCATTTTCTGGAATTTTCCAAGCTGTTTAAATAAAGGCACAGTGTCACGTTCCTGACCTGTTTTCTGTTAGTTTTGTATGTGTTAGTTGGTCAGGACGTGAGTTTGGGTGGGCAGTCTATGTTTTCTGTTTCTATGTTGGTTAATGGGTACCTAATATGGTTCTCAATTAGAGGCAGGTGGTTTTCATCTCCTCTGATTGAGAATCATATTAAGGTAGGTGTTGTCACATTGTTTGTTTGTGGGTGGTTGTCTCCTGTGTCTGTGTCTATGTTTGCACCATACGGGACTGTTTCGTTCGTTCGTCGTTTTGTTTGTAGTAAGTACTTGTTCGTTCGTTCTTCATGTTTCATGTAAGTTCGTGGTCCAAGTCTGTCTACATTCGGTTTGTTATTTTGTTTAGTTGTCAAGTATAGTTCGTTTTGTCTTGTTCAATAAATTCATCATGTCATTTCACTACGCTGCGCCTTGGTTTAATCCCTGCTCCTCCTCTTCGGATGAAGAGGAGGGGACGCGTCTAGCACGGAAGCCCGAAAAGCCCGTGAGTACTACCCAAACATTTATTGGGGGGGGACTAAGAGGTAGTGGGCCAAGGGCAGGTAGGAGACCTGCGCCCACTTCCCAGGCTAACCGTGGAGAGCGGGAGTACGGGCAGACACCTTGTTACGCAGTAGAGCGCATGGTGTCTCCTGTACGTGTGCATAGCCCGGTGCGGGTTATTCCACCTCCCCGCACTGGTAGGGCTAGATTGGGCATTGAGGCAGGTGTCATGAGGCCGGCTCAACGCGTCTGGTCTCCAGTGCGTCTTCTCGGGCCGGCATTCATGGCACCAGCCTTACGCATGGTGTCCCCGGTTCGCCTACATAGCCCGGTGCGGGTTATTTCACCTCCCCGCACTGGTCGGGCGACGGGGAGCATTCAACCAGGTAAGGTTGGGCAGGCTCAATGCTCAAGAGAGCCAGTACGCCTGCACGGTCCGGTATTTCCGGCGCCACCTTCCCGCCCCAGCCTAGTACCAACAGTGCCTACACTACGCACCAGGCTTCCAGTGCGTTGCCAGAGCCCTGTTCCTCCTCCACGCACTATCCCTGTGGTGCGTGTATCCAGTTCGGTGCCTCCAGTTCCGGCACCACGCACTAAGCCACCTGTGCGTCTCCAGAGCCCTGTACACACTGTTCCTTCTCCCCGTACTCGTCCTGAGGTGCGTGCCCTCAGCCCGGTGCCACCAGTGCCGGTACCACGCATCAGGCAAATAGTACGCTTTGAGAGTCCAGTGTGCCCTGTCCCTGCTCCCCGCACTAGCATGAAGGTGCGTGTCCTTAGCCCGGTGCCTCCAGTTCTGGCACCACGCACCAGGTCTACAGTGCGCCTTATCCGGCCAGAGCCATCCGTCTCCCCAGCGCCATCTGAGCCATCCGTCTCCCCAGCGCCATCTGAGCCATCCGTCTCCCCAGCGCCATCTGAGCCATCTGTCTCCCCAGCGCCATCTGAGCCATCCGTCTCCCCAGCGCCATCTGAGCCATCCGTCTCCCCAGCGCCATCTGAGCCATCCGTCTCCCCAGCGCCATCTGAGCCATCCGTCTGCCCCGAGCCATTAGAGCCGCCCGTCTGTCCCGAGCCGTCAGAGCCGATAGTCAGTCAGGAGCCGCTAGAGCCATTCGTCAGACAGGATCTGCCAGAGCCGCCAACCAGACAGGATCTGCCAGAGCCGCCAACCAGACAGGATCTGCCAGAGCCGCCAACCAGACAGGATCTGCCAGAGCCGCCAACCAGACAGGATCTGCCAGAGCCGCCAACCAGACAGGATCTGCCAGAGCCGCCAGTGAGCCATGAGCGTCCAGAACCGCCAGCGAGCCATGAGCGTCCAGAACCGCCAGCGAGCCATGAGCGTCCAGAGCCGTCAGCCAGCCATGAGCGTCCAGAGCCGTCAGCCAGCCATGAGCGTCCAGAGCCGTCAGCCAGCCATGAGCGTCCAGAGCCGTCAGCCTGCCATGAGCGTCCAGAGCCGTCAGCCTGCCATGAGCGTCCAGAGCCGTCAGCCTGCCATGAGCGTCCAGAGCCGTCAGCCTGCCATGAGCGTCCAGAGCCGTCAGCCTGCCATGAGCGTCCAGAGCCGTCAGCCTGCCATGAGCGTCCAGAGCCGTCAGCCTGCCATGAGCGTCCAGAGCCGTCAGTCAGCCATGAGCTGCCCCTCAGCCCGACGCTGCTAGTAATCCAGAACTGCCCCTCAGTCCAGAGCTGTCTCTCTGTCCGGAGCTGCCCTTCAGTCCGGAGTTGCCCCTCTATCCTGAGCTACCTCTCTATCCTGAGCTACCTCTCTATCCTGAGCTACCTCTCTGTCCCGACCTACCTCGCTGTCCTGAGCTACCTTGTCCCGGAGCTGTCCCTTATCTTGGTGTTGCCACTTATATTAGGTGGGTGGAATAAGAGGGTGGTCATTCTAAGGGGGAGACGTAAGCTGGGATTGACTATGGTGGGGTGGGGACCTCGCCCAGAGCCTGAGCCACCACCGTGGTCAGATGCCCACCCAGACCCTCCCCTAGACTTTGTGCTGGTGCGCCCGGAGTTCGCACCTTGAGGGGGGGGGTTATGTCACGTTCCTGACCTGTTTTCTGTTAGTTTTGTATGTGTTAGTTGGTCAGGACGTGAGTTTGGGTGGGCAGTCTATGTTTTCTGTTTCTATGTTGGTTAATGGGTACCTAATATGGTTCTCAATTAGAGGCAGGTGGTTTTCATCTCCTCTGATTGAGAATCATATTAAGGTAGGTGGTGTCACATTGTTTGTTTGTGGGTGGTTGTCTCCTGTGTCTGTGTCTATGTTTGCACCATACGGGACTGTTTCGTTCGTTCGTCGTTTTGTTTGTAGTAAGTACTTGTTCGTTCGTTCTTCATGTTTCATGTAAGTTCGTGGTCCAAGTCTGTCTACATTCGGTTTGTTATTTTGTTTAGTTGTCAAGTATAGTTCGTTTTGTCTTGTTCAATAAATTCATCATGTCATTTCACTACGCTGCGCCTTGGTTTAATCCCTGCAGCTCCTCTTCGGATGAAGAGGAGGAGGAACGCCGTTACACACAGTCAAATTAGTGTATGTAAACTTCTGACCCACTGGAATTGTGATACAGTGAAATAATCTGTCTGTAAACAATTGTTGGAAAAATTACTTGTGTCATGCACAAAGTAGATCTCCTAACTGACTTGCCAAAACTTTAGTTTGTTAACAAGAATTTTGTGGAGTTGTTGTAAAACGAGTTTTAATGACTCCAACCTAAGTGTATGTAAACTTCCGACTTCAACTGTCGATCTAAGTTGGCTAAACTTGAAATACATAGTTTAGCTAGCTACTCACAAGCATGTGAGCTTGAGAGATTGTTTATGAGAACTGTGCTAATTCTCTATAATGCCTGCTACATGTACATTATTAGTGAATGTGCATGGTTCTGGTTAAATTTGTAACAAAAGGGGCATTTTCATAGACCGACTTAAAAGCCAGATCAGTGATTATTGCAAAAAGTGCAGGTTAAACTATTTTGATAAAATAATATAATTATTTGTGGGTCTTATGGTTGTGGATAGGCTAACGTGTAGCCTACAGAATATAGCCTTTTGGAATATAATCAAATATGGGGCCTATTGCAACCATCGATGGCACTAGATTATCGCCAGATTATGACTCGCCAGCTGACGTCTCGTCGAACCGTACTGAATTCCATTGCACAGCTGATCTCAATTGAAACCATTATAGGTCACCCTAAAATATGATGTCCGTATTACCTTAGTCCTGTTTGCAACCAAAGTCTTTCAAGATATGTTCGCCCTCTGGTTGGTATTGTATGATTGGAAACTAAGCCACACCAACATTATTGTTAATACTTTATTTGTTTCCTATTTTATGTAATCCTAAAGTGTCTGGTATGGTAATTTCTTATCAAGATTGTGGGTAAAATATCCCTGGACAGTCCATATTTGAAATGTGTAAATACATAAAGTCAATCAAGGGGATTGAGTACTTTGTGCAGAAGAGTGTGGGCCAGAATCAAACCCACACCGACCTGGTAGGCTTATATGTGCACGCTGAAGGCAGTGGCCTAACCCCTAGACCACCGCATGCCATGTTTGAACAAAATTTTGATCTTAGGATACACTTGTATGTCGTATTCTAGTGGGGTTATGCAGACATACCAATATCTATCTGGGGTTATTCATCTATAGAGAACGATGGTTGTTGACGTGTATGTCTGCATTTCAGATACATTTTTGTACATTTGAACAATCGGGAGATAATTATTTTGATAGCAAGCCCTGATCCCAATGACTTGACTGCCCCTGCATGGAGAGAAACTAAACTGCTATTTTTCAGTGATTTGCAAAGTTCATTTGAATTTCCTGATGCAGCAGGAAAATCCTCTGCGACAAAAGAGTGATCAAGTTAAGATCCAACATCTGTAAAGCCAGTCAACATACACATTGTGTTGAAAACCTGTTTATCATCCTTAACAATGACTGCTTTCTTGGCACCAACCCATACTAAGCTAAAGGAATTCATTGGAATGCTAGTTGAATCATTTCAGAATAACTGTGCCAGTAGCTCGAGTGTTGTAGACCTAAGTCCACATAACCAGAGCTGAGATGCTTTATTTCCCCATTTCTGTTTGAACTGGTGCCTCTAGACAGACATCTTGATTGGGACTATTCAAACACTGTCACTGTCTTTACTGTTAGTCCAGGCCGTGGTTAGTAAATTAAAGGTCAGTCCACCTCAAAAACCACAAGAAAGAGGATTTCGACCCCCACCATCTCAGATTGTTGAGAAATTAATACTGCAGTTAAAAAAATATGACTAGCATTCCTTATTTTGTTGAACTATAATTTGATCTCTGAGAAATTAAGCTAATTGATTGCACCCAAATTGGCCATTTAAATGTATAGGATTCATATAATATTCAATAAATATATTACCTAACATCCGATTTGAATCACACTTTTTTCTAAAAATGAGTTAGACCAGAAGAATCCATACAAATAGTTCTGACCACTAGATGGTGCTGTTCCTGGTATTAATGTTAAAGGTATAGTACACTCAAATTACAAAATGAAATATTGGTTTCCTGTAAGCAGTCTATGGACAAGGTATGACAGCAATCCGTGCTTTAGTTTTGTTGTCCACTGTTTCAAATGCTAACTTTTTAGCATTTGTGGCACAAATCCAATGCAAGTCAGTGGTACCTAATATTATCATTTTCACGCTTCATGGCCAAATCATCCTAAAGTATCTACAAATATATTGTGTAGCTCAATGATGTTACTTATAGAAATGCTAATATAGTGTCCATTGAATTGCATTGGATTTGTGCCACAAATGCAAAAATGTTAGCATTTGAAACCGTGGCCAGGTAAACAAAACCAAAACATAGGTTGCTTTCATACTTTGTCCATAAACTGCTTACAGGGTAAGGACACCAATGTGTAATTTGGGTGAAATATCCCTTTAATGTTGAGCGGGGGAATATTGTTTTACAAAAAAATCACCTAATAGCAGGAACAGCACCACCTAGTGGTCAGAACCTAGTAATATCAGGTTGTAGTATGCGACATAAACCTAACTTCAATTACTAATTTCTCTGATCACCAAATTCACTGAGAATGCATTACATAGGGTGAAGAAACAATACTCAGAGCCACAGCTCCATACTACTTGTCAGACATAGAGAACTGATACTGTCGATTTGTTGTTTGGCTGGGATTGGCGTGGGGCGTCCATGGGTGGCTTTTGACCATTTCTTTGGATTCCTCAAAGTTTAGTCCAAATTGGATGTCGGGTACTGTTAAATATTATATGAATCCTATCAAATGAAATGGGCAATTTGGGTGCAATCAATTAGCTTAGAGATCAAATTATATTTAAAGAAAATAATGTTGCATGAATGCTAATCTTATCTGCTTTTAACTACAGAAATGATTTCACAACAATCTGAAATGACGTGGAACGACCCTTAAGGATGTTCGGAACAGTTCCCATGTTTGTCAGCAAATGTCTCCTTGGTCAGATCTCCCAGCAACAGCGTGTTTCTCTGGCTTCTCCACTCTTTAGTGTTTTTAATATCGCTGGCGGCTTGAGGCCGTGGCATTGAAGCTTTTGTCCTGGGAAAGCTCCCATGGAGCCCAACTTTTCATTCTTTACTGACCTGGTTACAAGGGACTCTGCACTGCTGCTGCTGCTATTAGTGGCTGTAGGGGGTCCAAGCCAATGGAAGATGTCACATTTGTAATGTTTACTTCTGGCCTTGGGATTTTCATGAGAAACTGATTCTCATACTGTACTGTATAGCTGCGATCACACTGCACTTAGCCCAGGGTTAACAGCCTTCCTAGCCCTGGGTTAAGAGAGATTTCAGCCCAGGCTAAGAACAATGCAGTGTAAAAAGGCATTATTTCTCAATGTTTGTACACTTAGACAGTGATTGATTAATTCTACGATTCAGTGTCAGTTTTTCCTTTTAAATTTGTATGAATACAATTACATGGAGGAGGGACCTCATTCTACATCAGCAGTTCTACTCTGAGACGCTTTATGAATGTGCTCCCTAATCTAGCTCCACTTTCTTACATGGGTAGGAAGGCAGCAAGTTCAATGGGAATTCAAAGTAATATGATCTCTTTGGCTCTGGCAGGTGACTATCCTTCGGGGTAAAGATGGCTTCGGCTTCACCATCTGCTCGGACTCACCTGTGCGTGTTCAGGCTGTCGATCCAGGTAAGTTGTTGCCTGGTCCCAGATCTAATTGTGCTCTCTTGCCAGCACTATGGTAAGGATGTTTGAGCAAGGCACTTAACCCTAATTGCTCCAGGGTCGCATGATAACAGGGCAATTCCACGGTTACAGAATGATGCTGAATCTCAGATTATTTTGTTTAAAATGTATATCAAACCGAAAACAATGATTGCAAAGTTTTAAAAAACAACATATGCATAAGGACGACTTTTAACAATTTCCACTGACTATTTCATAAAAACACATTTACTTGAAGAACAGTGCAGATGCAAAGTTTGGTAACAGAATGACAGTTTGTGCTGTTTGTGCCGTCATTCTGTTACCAAACTTTGCATCTGCACTGTTCTTCAAGTAAATGTGTTTTTAAATAAAATATTCAGTAGAAATTGTTAAAAGTTGTCTTTGTGCATGTATGGTTTGTTTAAAGCTACAATCCTTAGTTCCTACAGTGGTTCCTCAATTTAAAGTTTTGAAGTTATGCTACGGTGCATTGAGATACATTATGATATAGTACAGTATATTGCGTCACCGCAAGGGGGAGTTAGAATGCTGATTATGCTTTTGGGTTCAGTGTAATGCATTGGTACAGAGGCGCTAATGTGTCTCTCTCCTCACTGAATGAATGACGTCAATTGAAGAATGATGGAAACCAGATAGAAACTGATAATTGTGCATATGACTTCACAATTGAATTTGAATGAACTGAATAATGAGGATAAAGAAGAAGAGGGTGATTTGAATTTAAAACAATAGTGTAAGAATTGTTCTTCTTCTGGGCCTCCGAGTGGCACAGCGGTCTAAAATGCTGACCAGACCGCTCGCGTCTGCATGTTGATTTTGTCCACCCACATCAGACACGTATCAGGACACGCAGGTTGAAATATTAAAACAAACTCTGAACCAACTAAATTAATTTGGGGACAGGTCGAAAAGCAATTAAACTTGCTTGCTGTTGTCCAGGGATATAAACATTGTTGTTATTTTACCTGAAATACACAAGGTCCTCTACTCCGACAATTAATCCACAGATAAAAGGGTAAACAGAGTTAATTTCTAGCAATCTCTCCTCCTTCAGGCTTCTTCTTCTTTGGACTGGCTGTTGACAATCAACTTTAAGGTGCATTACCCCCACCAACTGGATGGGAGTGTGGACCTCAGTTCATCTTTCAGTCACCCACATGGGTACAGTGGGGAGAACAAGTATTTGATACACTGCCGATTTTGCAGGTTTTCCTACTTACAAAGCATGTAGAGGTCTGTAATTTTTATCATAGGTACACTTCAACTGTGAGAGACGGAATCTAAAACAAAAATCCAGAAAATCACATTGTATGATTTTTAAGTAATTAATTTGCATTTTATTGCATGACATAAGTATTTGATCACCTACCAACCAGTAAGAATTCCGGCTCTCACAGACCTGTTCGTTTTTCTTTAAGAAGCCCTCCTGTTCTCCACTCATTACCTGTATTAACTGCACCTGTTTGAACTCGTTACCTGTATAAAAGACACCTGTCCACACACTCAATCAAACAGACTCCAACCTCTCCACAATGGCCAAGACAAGAGAGCTGTGTAAGGACATCAGGGATAAAATTGTAGACCTGCACAAGGCTGGGATGGGCTACAGGACAATAGGCAAGCAGCTTGGTGAGAAGGCAGCAACTGTTGGCGCAATTATTAGAAAATGGAAGAAGTTCAGGATGACGGTCAATCACCCTCGGTCTGGGGCTCCATGCAAGATCTCACCTCGTGGGGCATCAATGATCATGAGGAAGTTGAGGGATCAGCCCAGAACTACACGGCAGGACCTGGTCAATGACCTGAAGAGAGCTGGGACCACCGTTTCAAAGAAAACCATTAGTAACACACTACGCCGTCATGGATTAAAATCCTGCAGAGCACGCAAGGTCCCCCTGCTCAAGCCAGCGCATGTCCAGGCCCGTCTGAAGTTTGCCAATGACCATCTGGATGATCCAGAGGAGGAATGGGAGAAGGTCATGTGGTCTGATGAGACAAAAATAGAGCTTTTTGGTCTAAACTCCACTCGCCGTGTTTGGAGGAAGAAGAAGGATGAGTACAACCCCAAGAACACCATCCCAACCGTGAAGCATGGAGGTGGAAACATCATTCTTTGGGGATGCTTTTCTGCAAAGGGGACAGGATGACTGCACCGTATTGAGGGGAGGATGGATGGGGCCATGTATCGCGAGATCTTGGCCAACAACCTCCTTCCCTCAGTAAGAGCATTGAAGATGGGTCGTGGCTGGGTCTTCCAGCATGACAACGACCCGAAACACACAGCCAGGGCAACTAAGGAGTGGCTCCGTAAGAAGCATCTCAAGGTCCTGGAGTGGCCTAGCCAGTCTCCAGACCTGAACCCAAAAGAAAATCTTTGGAGGGAGCTGAAAGTCCGTATTGTCCAGCGACAGCCCCGAAACCTGAAGGATCTGGAGAAGGTCTGTATGGAGGAGTGGGCCAAAATCCCTGCTGCAGTGTGTGCAAACCTGGTCAAGAACTACAGGAAACGTATGATCTCTGTAATTGCAAACAAAGGTTTCTGTACCAAATATTAAGTTCTGCTTTTCTGATGTATCAAATACTTATGTCATGCAATAAAATGCAAATTAATTACTTAAAAATCATACAATGTGATTTTCTGGATTTTTGTTTTAGATTCCGTCTCTCACAGTTGAAGTGTACCTATGATAAAAATTACAGACCTCTACATGCTTTGTAAGTAGGAAAACCTGCAAAATTGGCAGTGTATCAAATACTTGTTCTCCCCACTGTATATGCTCCTAAAAACCAATGAGGAGATGGAAGAGGCGAGACAACCAAGTTCTATTTTAGTGCCTGGCAATGCAGATGCTCGCGAGCAGTGTGGGTGCAATGTTTGAATAACATGTATGTGTAAATTTATGTTGCGACGCAAGCGGGGTGGTCAGCATGTAAGGCACTGCATCGCAGTGCTAGAGGCGTCACTACAGACCTGGGTTCGATCCCAGGCTGTATCACAACCTGCCATGATCGGGAGTCCCATAGGGCGGCGCACAATTGGCACAGCGTCGTCCGGGTTAGGGGAGGGTTTGGCCAGGGGGACTTTACTTGGTTCATCGCTCTCTAGTGACTCATTGTGGCGGGCCGGGTGCCTGCAGGCTGACCCCGGTCGTCAGTTGAATGGTGTTTCCTCTGACATCATTGGTGCAGCTGGCTTCCGGGTTAAGCGGGCGGGTGTTAGTGGTTCTTCCTTTAAAAGTTGCGTCATACTGCAGCACACCTTGCGGGCTGCCGCAGAATTCTATGGCACGTTATTTCATTGTCAGCCGTTGTTACCATTAATGCTAGTTAGTGCTAGTTTGACCACCAGAGAAGCATTTGATAGCCTTCAATATTGGCTGTACTAGAGAATTTTAAATATTTTTTGTAAGAACACTATACGGGATTGATTTTAAGAAATGTAGCTTAATTAATATGATACATTTTATGGTGTTTCTATTCCATGACATGAAAAATGAAACCCTTAGGGTTTCCGTTAGGATGTAACGGAAAATATGGCGCTGTACAATGTGACGGTCGGGAGTAGGCTTCAGTACTAAGAGCATAACATTTCCACACCCTAATTGGAGTCTAACCAATACCCAAACGGAGATTCAGTGAAAATAAAAATGTTATTGATTTATTAAGACCAGTCCCCATGCTTGTCTCAGAGCAGCGTGAAACGTTGCTGAAATAGTTGACCACAGCGGGTAGGTTATTGCTTCATATCCTATTGCTTCTAACTTCAATATGCTTTTTAAATAAATAAGACCAACACTACTTTTAACAACACATTAATCAACACTAGTGAAACTCATGTCGCCTACTGTAGGCCTACAGCCAATAATTAGATTTAGAGGTTTGGAGGGGCATTTTTTATTAGGGCAAATCTGATCTGTGAGAATATCTAAGGGGCTTTTGTATAATTCTAAATTAATTAATAATAATAATAATCACTTTGTTTAAAAATAACAATATTTTAGAGATTTCATTTTTAAATAACCTAAAGTGAGTGAGGAAAAAGACAATTCTTGAACATGGGGTGAGACATTGTTACTAATTTGTAAAGAAAGCCAGTTTGTTATTTAGAATGATTTATTTCTGTTTTTAGAGGGAGAGAAACCAAAAGCCTACCGTCGCCTCATGGTTCTCAAAGGTCGCGGCCATGATTGGGAGTCCCATAGGGCGGCGCACAATTGGACCAGCATCGTCCAGGTTTGGCCGGTGTAGGCCGTCATTGTAAATAAGAATTTGTTCTTAACTGACTTGCCTAGTTAAATAAATGTCACGTTGTACAGGGCCATATTTTCCTAACGGAAACCCTGAGGGTTTTGTTTTTCTTGGAATAGAAACACAATAATATCAAAGTAATTAAGCTAAAATTCTTAAAATCATTCCCATATACTATATTCTTACAAAAAATGTTTTAAATTCTCTAGTACAGCCAATAACTTTCGGTTATTTGAAAACAAAATTATCTCCAAAATATCGTTAATGTTTTCAACCACTTGTTTTTCACAAGGGATATTAGCAGGACAATCGACACGATGTGGTCCCAAAAACACCTCTGATATAGGGTCCAGCATATCTCTTGCTGATGTCATTGAATGTCTCTGTTTAAGTAGTATTTTAGTATTTTGATACTTAAACAAAGTCAAACTATGTGGATGGGGCCTCCCGAGTGGCGCAGTGGTCTAAGACACTGCACCGCAGTGCAAACTGCGTTGCTACAGATGCTGGTTTGATACCCATGCCGCCCGAGACAAGGAGACCCATGAGGCAACGCACAATTGGCCCAGCGTCATTCGGGTTAGGGGAGGGTGTGGCTGGCCGGGATGTCCTTGTCCAAAAAATAGGCATGTGGGCTTTTGTTTTTTTCTCCCTCTAAAAACAGAAATAAATCATTCTAAATAACAAACTGTCTTTATTTACAAATTAGTAAGAATGTCTCACCCCATGTTCAAGAATGGCCTTTTCCCCTTCATTCAGATTACAATCGCTCACTTTCGGTTATTTGGAAACTAAATAATCTCCAAAATATAGTTATTTTTTAAGAAAGTTGGTTGCAATTTCAGTTTAATCCACCAGAAAAGACAGAACAAATAATACAACAAATATTGTGGTTAAACTCAAATATACTGATAAAAAAAACAACTATCAATTGGAACCTTTAACAATTGGAAGGGAAAAAGTATTATTATTATTAACCCTGCATTATAATTATATAAAAGCCCCTTTTAGATATTCTGTGTTTTTATTTACAATAGTGATGGACAGCTGGAGGTATTTTGTTTTTCACAAGCGTAGCAGGCTGTGAATTCTGTAAACAAGGTTTCTAGGATGGGCTATTAGCAGGACAATATATATTGGTCATATTGGTCATGGCTCCTGAGTGGCGCAGTGGTGTAAGGCTCTCCATCTCAGTGCAAGAGCCATCACTGGTATGAATCCAGGCTGTATCACATCTAACCATGATTGGGAGTCCCACAGGGTTGTGTACAATTGGACCACTATCAACTGGGTTTGGCTGTCATTGTAAATAAGTATTTGTTCTTAACTGGCTTGCCTAGTTAAATAAAGGTCCAATTTAAAAAACAACTGTCAGCAATATTATTTGGCCCCCCAAAATTTATTATGAAAATAGTTTTCATTAAAAAAAAACAATAAAAGAAAATACTCCCAAATGCAATGTCCCAAGAAGGAAGTCACCGAACCTAATATATATATATATATAACTAGCTAACTTGTTATGCAAGTGTTGCACACCAACAGATGGGGAAAAAACAACTAATTTCTACAATACTCTTCATTTTAACTTGACTTTACAAACTACAAGAGGGCTTAATTGGAGTCTATTTCTTCGGAGCCTAGGCCTATGTAAAATAACTTAACTGGCAGAGGTAGGCTATGAGGCTTAAACATCCACTATTCCAAGATTAACCTGTAATGCGCCACATGTAGAAAATACATTAGTCAATTCATTCTTAATCAATCCAAACAATTCAAATTCGTACTTGAATTCATACTTTCCAATTGATTAACTTCTCCAGGATAGGGGGCAGCATTCGGAATTTTGGATGAAAAGCGTGCCCAAATTAAACTGCCTGCTACTCATGCCCAGAAACTAAGATATGCATATTATTAGTATAAATGTTTTTTGGGGGGATTCAGTTCATTTGCATGGCAAAGAGGGACTTTGCAATTAATTGCAATTCATCTGATCACTCTTCATAACATTCTGGAGTACATGCAAATTGACATCATACAAACTGAGGCAGCAGACTTTGTGAAAATTAATATTTGTGTCATTCTCAAAACTTTTGGCCACGACTGTACATCCATGTGTGGACTTACCTAGGAATGATATATAAATACCCATTTCATTCTTGAAGAATATCACTTTAAAATTTCTCATGAGCTTAGTTCAAATGTCGTACCCCATCAGAACCCAAAATATAAGCTTGTTTTACACCAATGTTTGTAAATGATGTACGTGTAAACAAACACTGTACAGCCTCAAAACATGGTTAAAACTATAATTTATCATGGCTGGTCAGTACTTGCATCAGCTTTTTAGGAAAACAGAGGCATGGTGTCCGATTTGTTATTGTTTCAATTAAGGTTTAACTTTGCAATCATTGGTTTTTGTTTGGCATACAAATTAAAGTGAAAAGTCTGAGTCTCAGCATCATTCTGAGGGGTATTCCAGAAACCAGAACCTGTGCAAACTCAGAATTTCCGACTCCAGAAAGAGAGCTTGAAAGAGAGCCTGATCAGAAACCATAGCAATGTATTCTCTGAAGCAAACCTGCTATCTACTAGTTTAACCTAATCTTAACTTGTCCTGGTGAATAGATACGGGACTTCTGGTTCGTCACTATGGCCTCTCCCTTCTTGGAAAATCCACTTGACATCGGAGTCTGCTTTGTTTGCCGTGCTTTACAAAGGGAACAAATTATTGGACCTCGAATACATCCTTTAGATCAGTGGTTCCCACACTTTTTACGCAACCTCCAGCTGCGTATCCCCTCTAGCACCAGGGTCAGTGCACTCTCAAATGTTGTTTTTTACCATCATGAGTGCCATCATGAATGAGTGTGAGTTTGTCACAACCCGGCTCATGGGAAGTGACAAAGAGCTCTTATAGGACCAGGGCACAAATAATAATATAATAAATCATTTTGCTCTTTTTTTTAACCATCTTACATATTAAACCTTATTTGTTCATCGAAAATTGTGAATAACTCACCACAGGTTAATGAGAAGGGTGTGATTGAAAGGATGCACATAACTCTGCAATGTTGGGTTGTATTGGAGAGTCTGTCTTAAATAAATCATTTTCCACACACAGTCTGTGCCTGTATTTAGTTGTCATGCTAGTGAGGCCCGAGAATCCACTCACATAGGCACGTGGTTGCAAAGGGCATCAGTGTCTTAAGAAGGATTTGCCAAGGCAGGATACTCTGAGCGCAACCCAATCCAGAAATCTGGCGGTGGATTCTGATTTAATTCAATTTTCACAGAACCGCTTGTTGCAATTTGAGGTTCTCCTGTTCAGATATCGGTAAGTGAACTGGAGGCATGGCATGAAAGCGATAATGAATCTTGAGTTCATTTGAAGAATGATGGAAAGACCTGTGTGTTGTCCTTGTTAATGCAGACAAAGAGCTCCAACTTCTTAATCATAGCCTCAATATTGTCCAGCACATTGAATATAGTTGTGGAGAGTCCCTGTAATGCTAGATTCAGATCATTCAGGTGAGAAAAAACATCACACCGATAGGCCAGTCATGTGAATAACTCGTCACCATGCAAGCTTGGGTGCTGCCATAGAGTTACATTAGAAGTGCCCATCCAAGAAGGCTCAAGGTCATTGGCCATAGATAAAATGACGTCAAATCACGTTATATCTACAGTAGCTTTGATTGGACTGGTCATGTCAACATCATACTTTCAAAATCTTAGCTAGCAAGCTGGCAGTCATCATCATGAATCAAATCTCCTTGCAAATGCTTTTTAATCCTTTTCATATAAAGAGAAATAATGAAGAGAAATTATAGATAAAACGTATCGGTGCTCAGACAAGGCTCCGCTGATAGCCAGGTGTAGCAGTGGTAAGGTATTGGGACTGCTGTTGACAGCTTTATGTAGGCCCTAACAGTTTGTGTGCACTGTTTGTCACCGTTATAGTGTAATGAATGTGTTGTGTAGTGGCTTTGCTGGCATGCGTCAAAAAAATGTTTTGGGGTTTGCCCCATCAAAATGTGCATGCTAAAATCGCCACTGCTAACGTCATTGGTGCTATAGATGGGACACATTCCCCATTCAAAGACCCTCTAGACCAAATGGAGACTACATGAATAGAACATCTTTTCACAGCATAAACAGGTAGCTATTGAATACTGTAGCCTACACTTTCACCAAACCAAATCATTTTCAGAAACAGTCATTAAATTCAATGATCTTCCTTCCTTCTTTTGTCAGATGATCTGTGACTACCATGGGGTTACAACTAAACATAGAACAAACACATTATTACCCGTGTTGTCATGAAAAGCACTCTAGGAATTCAATCAATTATTATTCATCTGACATAGGCTATGGAATGATCCTACCATTGCAATTGTGGCATAGGCACAAATTACATATTAGGCCATAGCCTTGACACTTAATATCACCAGCGTTGCAATAAAAGTGCTCTATAAAGTGAAAGCATTATTACTAAATCACCCATGTGTGTAAGCTAGGCCTATTAGATATTGGAACCATGCCACTTCACTTGCGCATTTACTACTTTTTTTGCCAGTCTCCCACTGGCTTTTGCAGTGGGGGCTGTATTACTTTTTGGGGTAAATATGTGAACATATTCGTTGTATGTTGTTACAATTGTTTGTTGTTCTGGACTTATGAAATATCAGGCTCTGTCTTTTGACTCCGTATCTATTGTCTTTTCTGTCATCGACATGAGGACCTTTTTGAATGTTGCGTGCACACCCCAGTTGTCAGATCAACCAATTTGCGCTTCGCTTAGCCTAATAACTTAAATGAGAAGCAGCCGTTCTGTAACCAAAAAATCCTGGAGTCCCTCATCTGGTTAAGACAAGCCGGATATGTTTAGGAAATCCTGAATTTGTTAAACAATCTTTCTGGAATACCCCTCTGTTATCTTGGACTTGCCAATATTGCAGACCCTAGCTGTGACCCCACTCTATGAGGGTGTCTCAGGGAGAGTTAGAATATGCGAAGAACACATTTCCTATTCACACATGCATATTAATACACACGTGTAAATGTGTGAAATAGGACAAATATAGGCACCCACCAAATTGTTATTTATTATTATTGTCAGGTAAGTGGTAATATAATCTCCCCACCTATAACCTTAAATTTCACAATTTCAACAATTCGGTTTAGGGAGGAGAAGTATGAGATACAAAACTAGCGGAAGTGCCAGAACCACTTTAGTAAATCCACCCACCTCTTTCCACATGTCTATGAGCCAAATGTCCTCTGCCCTTCCAAAACTCAAAACATGCTCGGTGCAGGTGAATTCTGATTTGTCCTAATATCCAGTGACACAAAATCAGCACACAGGAACAATAGTTCCTCGTTATTCGTCACATCCCACAGTCTGGTGACAGATGTAACGATACCAATTATGTTACGTAAGTCTGTCCACGAGAGGTAAGGTGTAATAATATGAGTATCTGTTCAATGAGGAGTCTGAGAGTTACCTTTTGGAAATTCATCCACCCGAACAATCATTTCATTGAATGGTGTTGTCTATAAATTAGTCTCTTGTGATAATGAAAAAGCCTTGGTCAGGAGGGGGTGCACCTACACCTGGCAATTTTGAATTTCGTAAGGGGAGGTCTTCATTTGGCCCCGAGACTTGGCCCGAGAGTGTCTCAGAGGAGAGGGTGTGGACTTGTCTGCTACCCTGCCAGCTCGCTGCAGGCCAATGCTCACGCAAGATTTGGTGTTGGGTTGGCGAGATTAAACATTAGTGGTTGTTCATGGAGTTACTGGATGAGTATGGCTTCTGTTACTACCATACCGTGTAGCATTATTGTTAATATTGGTTGCATTTTCATTTATACCTTCTGTTTCGTTATGAGTCATTGTGTTCTGTTGGGTTCTGTGTGTGTGCGTGTACGTTTGTGTCTCAGGGAGTCCAGCGCACCAGGCTGGCTTACAGCAGATGGACACTGTGCTGCAGCTCAATGGCCTACCAGTGGAGCAATGGAAGTGTGTCGACCTTGCTCATGCATTCAGGTAGCCTACAGTCCTACACTGTCCGATCTCCCTTTGGGTTTCACCTGTCCTGAACATACAGTACATTAGGGCTGACCCGATTTAGTCGACTAGTCGATTGTTTGGTCGATAGGCTGTTGGTCGACTGAGATTTCTTTAGTCGAGCAGTCGCAATATTTATTTTATATATATATATACACTGCTCAAAAAAATAAAGGGAACACTAAAATAACACATCCTAGATCTGAATGAATGAAATATTCTTATTAACTACTTTTTTCTTTACATAGTTGAATGTGCTGACAACAAAATCACACAAAAATTATCAATGGAAATCAAATTTATCAACCCATGGAGGTCTGGATTTGGAGTCACACTCAAAATTAAAGTGGAAAACCACACTACAGGCTGATCCAACTTTGATGTAATGTCCTTAAAACAAGTCAAAATGAGGCTCAGTAGTGTGTGTGGCCTCCACGTGCCTGTATGACCTCCCTACAAAGCCTGGGCATGCTACTGATGAGGTGGCGGATGGTCTCCTGAGGGATCTCCTCCCAGACCTGGACTAAAGCATCCGCCAACTCCTGGACAGTCTGTGGTGCAACATGGCGTTGGTGGATGGAGCGAGACATGATGTCCCAGATGTGCTCAATTGGATTCAGGTCTGGGGAACGGGCGGGCCAGTCCATAGCATCAATGCCGTCCTCTTGCAGGAACTGCTGACACACTCCAGCCACATGAGGTCTAGCATTGTCTTGCATTAGGAGGAACCCAGGGCCAACCACACCAGCATATGGTCTCACAAGGGGTCTGAGGATCTAATCTCGGTACCTAATGGCAGTCAGGCTACCTCTGGCGAGCACATGGAGGGCTGTGCGGCCCCCCCAAAGAAATCCCATCCCACACCATGACTGACCCACCGCCAAACCGGTCATGCTGGAGGATGTTGCAGGCAGCAGAACGTTCTCCACGGCGTCTCCAGACTCTGTCACGTCTGTCACATGTGCTCAGTGTGAACCTGCTTTCATCTGTGAAGAGCACAGGGCGCCAGTGGCGAATTTGCCAATCTTGGTGTTCTCTGGCAAATGCCAAACGTCCTGCACAGTGTTGGGCTGTAAGCACAACCCCCACCTGTGGACGTCGGGCCCTCATACCACCCTCATGGAGTCTGTTTCTGACCGTTTGAGCAGACACATGCACATTTGTGGCCTGCTGGAGGTCATTTTGCAGGGCTCTGGCAGTGCTCCTCCTAATCCTCCTTGCACAAAGGCGGAGGTAGCGGTCCTGCTGCTGGGTTGTTGCCCTCCTACGGCCTCCTCCACGTCTCCTGATGTACTGGCCTGTCTCCTGGTAGCGCCTCCATGCTCTGGACACTACGCTGATAGACACAGCAAACCTTCTTGCCACAGGTCGCATTGATGTGCCATCCTGGATGAGCTGCACTACCTGAGCCACTTGTGTGGGTTGTAGACTCCGTCTCATGCTACCACTAGAGTGAAAGCACCGCCAGCATTCAAAAGTGACCAAAACATCAGCCAGGAAGCATAGGAACTGAGAAGTGGTCTGTGGTCACCACCTGCAGAACCACTCCTTTATTGGGGGTGTCTTGCTAATTGCCTGTAATTTCCACCTGTTGTCTATTCCATTTGCACAACAGCATGTGACATTTATTGTCAATCAGTGTTGCTTCCTAAGTGGACAGTTTGATTTCACAGAAGTGTGATTGACTTGGAGTTACATTGTGTTGTTTAAGTGTTCCCTTTATTTTTTTGAGCTGTGTATATATATATATATATATATATATATATATAAATTTTTTATTTTTATGGTGTACAAGACACCTGTCTGATTCACGCCTGTCTCAGGGTACTAATCCATTGCGGAGGCCACAGGGATAGCACAATCCATTACTGTAAGACGTGATACTGAAATTGTATATGGTTATATTAATTAAAAACAATGGTGCAACATTGATAAATCTAATATTATTTTATAGCAAATGCACTTTCTCCCGCATTGGATACGGTCGTTGTCCGCGGTTCTGAAACATATTATTTCGTGCGCCGTAGAATTTGCACCTTTCCCTTTGTTGCTATATGCATAATAGAAAAGTTAACCAGCATTTTGGGATTGAGAACAATTTTTTATTTAACTAGGTAAGTCAGTTAAGAACAAATTCTTATTTACAATGGAACAGTGGGTTAACTGCCTTGTTCAGGGGCAAAATGAAAGATTTTTACCTTGTCAGTTAGGGGATTCGATCTAGCAACCTTTCGGTTACTGACCCAACACTCTAACCACTAGGCTACCTGCCACCCCAAATTCAGCAGAGGCAGCAGAGACGAGGAGCAGCCCTTCCTTAGCCTAATTGTCTAAGAAAATTGAGAGCATAAACCCTGATTTAATTAGGTCTATAATCAATAGCCTAACTGTTAAATGGGCCTGGCTTTATAAATCATCCATATACAGTCCATTTGGAAAGTTTTCAGACCGCTTGACTTTTTACACATGTTCTTACGTTACAGCCTTATTCTGAAATGGATTCAATTGTTTTCTACATCAATCTACACACAATACACCAAAATGAAAAAACAAAAACAGGTTTTTAGAAATGTTTACAAATGTGTATTAAAAATGTCAAACTTAAATTTTCAATTTACAAAAGTATTCAGACCCTTTACTCAGTACTTTGTTGAAGCACCTTTGGCAGTGATTACATCCTCGAGTTGTCTTGGGTATGACGCTACAAGCTTGGCACACCTGTATTTTGGGAGTTTCTAACATTCTTCTCTACAGATCCTCTCAAGCTCTGTCAGGTCTCTCCAGAGATGTTTGATTGGGTTCAAGTCAGGGCTCTTGCTGGGCCACTCAAGAACATTCAGAGACTTGTCCTGAAGCCACTCCTGCATTGTCTTGGTCATGTGCTTAGGGTCGTTGTCCTGTAGGAAGGTGAACCTTCAAACCAGTCTGAGGTTCTGAGCGCTCTGGAGCTGGTTTTCATCAAGGATCTCTCGATACTTTGGTCCGTTCATCTTTCCCTCGATCCTGACTAGTCTCCCAGTCTGTGCCTCTGAAAAACATCCCCACAGCATGATGCTGCCACCACCGTGCTTCACCGTAGGGATGGTGCAATTTTTCTTCCAGATGTTTATGCTTGGCATTCAGGCAAAAGAGTTCAATCTTGGTTTCATCAGACCAGAGAATCTTGTTTATCATGGTCTGAGAGTCCTTTAGGTGACTTTTGGCAAACTCCAAGCGGGCTGTCGTGTCTTTTACTGAGGAGTGGCTTCCGTCTGGCAACTCTACCATAAAGGCCTGATTGGTGGGGTGCAGCAGAGATGGTTGTCCTTCTGGACGGTTCTCTCATCTCCACAGAGGAACTCTGGAGCTTTGTCAGAGTGACCATCGGGTTCTTGGTCACCTCACTGACCAAGGACCTTCTCCCTTGATTGCTCAGTTTGGCAGGGCCCAGCTCTAGGAAGAGTCTTGGTGGTTCTAAGAATGATGGAGGCCACTGTGTTCTTGGGGACCTTCAAGGCTGTGGAAATGTTTTGGTACCCTTCCCTAGATCTCTGCCTCGACACAATCCTTTCTCGGAGCTCTACAGACAATTCCTTTGACCTCATGGCTTGGTTTTTGCTCTGACATGCACTGTCAACTGTGGGACCTTATATAGACAGGTGTGTGCCTTTCCAAATGATGTTCAATCAATTTAATTTGTAGAAATATCTCAAGGATGATCAATGGAAACAGGCTGCACCTGAGCTCAATTTCGAGTCTCATAGGAAAGGGTCTGAATACTTTCCAAATGAACTGTACTGTATATCTACAGAAATAAGACTGATCTAGCTTATGTTGCCTGTTTGAGTGTTTGTTTAATAGACTACTGATTCCGTGAGCACCAAGCCTCAAGCAAAGGAAAAATATCTGATAAAGCAATTTCACAGATTCTGCTGTTTTTATTCTTTGCTATGCTGTTTTTCATGAGAACAGACTGGTATTACTTATAACAGACATAAAAATTATATTGTAATCGAACAGCATCTGTTCACCTCGTTCCTATACCCTCCCTTTTCTTGATCTGATTACAATTATTATTATTATGATCATCATTATAATTATTAATGTCGTTATCGTTAGTAGGCTTTGTAAAATAGCTGTAACGTTCGTTCTCCTCCTCGTCTGAGGAGGAGCATGGATCGGACCAAAACGCAGCTTGTGGAGAATACATGTTTGATTTATTTTAAAGAAAACGAAACGAAGAACACTGACAAACTATACAAAACAACAAACGACGTCAACAGACCTGAACATGTGAACTTACATATAACGAAGAACGCACGAACAGGTACAGACTAAACAAACGAAACAGTCCCGTGTGGTACAAACACTGACACGGAAGACAAACACCCACAAAACACACGTGAAACCCCGGCTGCCTAAGTATGATTCTCAATCAGGGACAACGATTGACAGCTGCCTCTGATTGAGAATCATACCAGGCCGAACACACAAAATCCCAACATAAAAATCACACATCGACAACCCACCCAACTCACGCCCTGACCATACTAAAATAAATACAAAAACAAGGGAAAACAGGTCAGGAACGTGACAATAGCCTTGTATAACCACCATCAAGCCGTAGGCCAAAGAGCGTGTCCTGTTTAGTTTTAATACCTTAACTAACTTAGGCCTATATTTAAATATAGGCTACTATATCAATCAATCAATCATTAATTCATTCAAGCCATCACACAGCATATGAGACATTCATGCTTTGAAATCAAATCAAGGATTTTATTTTTAAAATGAAATAAGGGGGCTTTGAATAATTAGCCTAAACAATAACTAAACCAGAATTCACGAATGCATGCAACAGGTTTCGTCTGCTGTAATAAAGGCTTTATATATTTATTTATTTTCATTAGAACAGACTCTGTGGTACACTTATTTATTTAGTGTTGTGCATACTGTTCCAAATGGTCAGAAATAATTATAATATTATAATCTAACAGCAACTGTTTGGCACACGTAATACTCACGCAACTCTTGATCCTATACTTTCCTTTTTCAGAATCTCCAGTAGTTTCCACAACTAAGTCAAATGTCTTCCCCTTCCCTCCTGAGCAACGAGTAAACATTTGCCCGTTTCAAGTTTATTTTTCACGTCCTCCGCATCCATTTTGCTCTCATGTGTTACTGTGTTCGGAGTTTGTTATAACCAATTTATTGATGTGAATATGATAGGCTATAGATCAGGCCCTGTTGGTCACATGCATGTGATGCTTACATGTTTCACGTAAAGAGAGCAAGGGTTGAGAGAATAGGGAATGTTTTTGAGGGATAGGGAATGGATTTGGTAACATAAGTTTTCAGTCAGAAACAAGTAAGAAACTAAATGGCTGTAGTGATGTTGCAGCTTCAGCACAGACAGCGCAATAATCACTTTCTGTGCTGTGGTGCCTTTTAACTGGCTTTTCACTCCAGTCACACGGGCACTCGTAATTCTTTTTAGCACAGTTTGACCATCGGTCTCTTTCTTGAGTCGTCATTTTGTTATTTAATCAAACAGTGTGCTTAAAGCATCAGACAAGCTCAGTGCATATGTAGTTGAATTTATTCAAACATATGGATATGGAATATGGAAATATGCATTTAAACATTTAGACCAATCAATTGGTTGAAAGAACAGGATGACTCTCGGTCGACCAAGATTTTTTGTTGTTGTCAGGGACAGCCCTACAGTACATACACTGCAACAGGTTCTCTCCTATCAAATGTGTTGTCTGAATCAACTGTCCTCTCCGTTCACAGAAACTGCCACAATGAGATCACTGTAGTGGTATGGAGGACCCTACCTATCATGAAGCCGTATTTTGAGGGCCTGATCCACAGACCATCTTATAAGGCATCTGCCTACGACACTGTGGTGTCCCCGGTGGGGAAGAAACGAGACAAGACCCCGCCTTTGCTGACCCACCCCACCAATGGCAGACGGAGTGGACGTAAGCAAGGGCTGGTGTCAGAGGGCGGCCTTGGATCCTTGTGGAGGGACAAGCGAGAAGACAAGGGAGAGGAGCCAGACTACGGGACTACTAAGATGAGGACCCGGACCCTCAAAGGCACCCGGGTGACCTCATCAAATGGTGACAACTACATTATCCTCTCCCCTGTGGACCCGGGAAGCCAGGTGATTGTATAGACTATATTATCCATGGAGCTCAGCAAATCTTTTTGTGACTCATAGGCTGTATTCCCAAATGGCACCCTATTCCCTATGTAGTGCACTACTTTTGACCAGAGCCTTATGGGCCCTGGTCAAAAGTAGTGCACAAATTAGGGAATAGGGTGCCATTTTGAATGCAGGCTTAGGTTTAGCGCTCACTGTTCCTCTCTTGATTCATATTCAGCTTAAGTTTACTCAACGTATGTAGTTCTGTCCTTGAGCTGTTCTTGTCTATTGATGGTCTGTATTGTGTCATTCTGTATTATGTTTCATGGTTTGTGTGGACCCCAGGAAAAGTAGCTGCTGCTTTTGCAACAGCTAATGGGATCCTAATAAAATACCAAAATTATACATGTCACCGCATGCACCACCGTCCATACTGTAAACTGTAGACCTTTAACCCCCTTGTCATCTTCTGACCTCACTAGACGGTTTTAATGCTTTTCTACTTCTCAGATCTTGCATCCCATTTATCAAGACCGGAATGGTACACTTGGTAAGCAACTTTGATAAGATTAACTTACCAGATTTGGTAACACTTTAAAAACGTAAGCTTGCAGGTATAATGCTTTTTAACGCTTGTTAAAAGCATGTATGAGGCTTATAATACGTATTTGTTTGGGTAGTGAAGCTGCTACTTTTAATTTGGCTCTATACTCCAGACAAGACGAACTGGCAACAGACAGGGAACACAGGAGACAAAGGGTTGTGAGACAGTGGATAGTGGAATATATATGGAGGGAACGGGGCAACAGAAGACAAATAGCAGAGGGGCTAAGGATCTTGGAGATGGGGAAAGAGACAATAAAATGGAGGGACAGTTTTCTGGACTCTACCCAGAGGTGCAGATCCCAAGTGGACAGCCATCCCCTCTGCCCATGACGCTAGCGGGGAGCAGGGGTCCGATGGCGGTCCACCTGTCGTCGGTACCTGGAGGTGGTCTGAGAAGAGCGGCCTGGGCTTTCTTCCAGGTATAGCGACAATGAAGGACAAACACCTGGGCAGAAGGTGTGCTGACATCTGCCTCTTGCTCCGGGAAGAGCGGGGGATGATAACCTAGTGAACACTCAAAAGGCGAGAGGGCCGTAGCAGAACAAGGAAGTCTGTTGCGAGCATATTCCACCCACACGAGTTTCTGGCTCCAGGTGGTGGGATTAGTGGAGACGAGGCAGCGTCTCCAGGTCGTCTCCAGGTCCTGATTGGCTCGCTCCGACTGGCCGTTGGACTGGGGATGAAAACCAGAGGACAGGCTGGCCGACGACCCAATAAGGGTGCAGAACGCCTTCCAGAACCGGGAAGAGAACTGGGGACCGCGATCGTAGACCATGTCGACCGGCAGTCGATGGATCAGGAAGCCCTGCAGCACAATGAGCTGGGCCGTCTCCTTAGCCGAGGGCAACTTAGGAAAAGGAATAAAATGGGAGGCTTTGGGAAACCGGTCCCCCGCCACCGGGGTACGGCTGGGAACACTGTGCCTTGCAGACCAGACTCTCGATTCCCCAGACAATAGCAGCCGCTAGAAGGGAGGATGGTCTCGGGGTCCGAGGGTGTAGTAGCGGGGCTGTAAAGACGTGAGAGCACGCCAGGCTTCACATTCTTGGACACCGGGCGGAAGGAAGCAGTGAAATGGAAGCGAGTGAATAACAGGGCCCATCTCGCCTGCCTGGAGTTGAGGCGCTTGGCGGTGCGGAGATATTCCAGGTTCTAATGGTCCGTCCACACCAAAAATGGCTGTTCTGCCACTTCTAACCAGTGCCTCCACTCCTCCAACGCCATCTTGACACTGAGTAATTCTCCTTTTCCCACATCGTAGTTCCTCTCGGCGATGGGAAAGGAAGGCGCAGGGATGCAGCTTCTGGTCTTGGGCAGAGCGTTGGGACATGACAGCCCCCACTCCGACGTCCGAGGCTTCGACCTCCACCACGAATTGTTCAGTGTTATTTAGAATGGAATATGTATGTGTTTATGCAACAAATGTTAGTGCATCGTATTTTCCAACATCCAAGTGCCAACACTGCCTAACATTATGCTCTAACTAGAAAAGCAAACAGCTTTGGGAAACGAATAAAGTCTGCTAGTGAGCCAGACGGGTGACGTTAGCTAGCTAGCTAACAGTACACTTTAGCTTAAGACATATAGCTAGCTAGCTAGGTAGGTTAACAACGTTTAAGATCACACACGTCACATAATGTTAGCTAACGAGCAAGCCTGCTAACGTTAGCTAGTTAAACAACAATGAACAAAGTGGCAACAATGCCACAGTGCTGGGAGCTAACCACCAGGTCCAATGTTAGCTAGCTAACATTAGGCTCTAACTAGAAAAGCAAATGGCTCTGGGAAACAAATAATAAGCTAGGGAGCCAGCCAGCTAACGTTAGCTAGCTAGCTAACAGTACACTTTAGTTTGAAATGAAACCACTTTCTGTCAAAATTATAAATGTGTAATATCTGAAAATGTAGCTAGCTATCTTACCTGTACATCAACATGCTTCTCCCTGTCAGGAATGCCATACCATGGTTGCCCTTAGTTTGAAGATGTAATCCAGAGACAGGTGTTTTCTCCATCTTTAGCTATCATACACTAATTCCACTGATTTCAAAACTTGATCCCCCAGAAAATGGAGAGCAACACTTATGCAGCTCCACTACACAATACATTTTTTTTTAAAGCCGCGTTCGACAGGATTACCAACACAGACTGATGAGCTCAAATAGACAGACGCCTTCAATATGGCAGACCAACCCGAACTCCTCTCTCGGCATGTCCAGCCCACTCATTATCTCAGCCAATCATGGCTAGAGGGACGGTTGCTAACTTTTTCTGGGGCTTAACCAACAAGGCTCGTAATTTAACAATTTTATTCGTATCTACTGATGGCATACAAGTTTGTTATTAAGGCACATTAAAGTTCACATGTTCGAGAAGGCATTTCTGCCAAAATAAACGCATTTTGATCAAAACATTTTTTTTTACGTTCAAATGGCTCTCCTGTGAAGTCGTGACTTGTGACATATGCCTAGTTTCCTGAATAGGGTCACAAATTACGCAATGTACATGGGACAATATTTTTAAATGTCAATAGCTCCAAATTTCAATGACTTAAAAACCTTAAATCAACTATACTGTAAATTGTTGAAATTAATTTACAAATATTGAAAGCATTTAATGAGACAACTAAAAGATGCCAAACATGAAAACATTATCCCATTTACATGGTGTAATTTATTGACGGTCCTTAACTATCCCCAGAGATAGGCTATCCAAAGTCAAACCAACTTTGCCACAGTTGCTCACCAGCCGGCTGAAGCTAATTGGCAAAATGATTTGGCTAACTCTTCCCACCTGCAAACAAACACAAGAGACACTCACATCAAACCACACCCCGAAACAACTGACGTTTGAATTCAGTCATGGCTGCTAGCATTTCTTAATGAACCAAATCTAAATATCATACCCCCCAAAAAAATGTATACTCCCCTGTGAGAGGTTAGCATGTCTTGGGAGTATGATCTTTGTGCCTCAGTAACTTTCTCACGCATCATTATTCACGATTCATTAATGATTATCCGTAATCAAGGCAGCATCCACATTAAGTGTTCAGAAACAATTATAATACAATACAATACTTTTTACAATAAAAGTGACTCCAATATATTATTTACCATTATTTTCTATTGGGCACAACATAACCTCAAACACAACTAAAACAAACTGCAAATGCAAGTTTGTAGAGTCACAAGCTTGATGAAGTCATTGCGTGCTATAGGAATATGGGAACAAATACTAAACATTTCACTACTTTAATACTCATGTGAATTTGTCCAAATGCTTATGACACCTTCAAAATGGGGGGACTAGATAAAGTTAAAGTCGGAAGTTTACATACACTTAGGTTGGAGTCATTAAAACTCATTTTTCAACCACTCCACAAATTTCTTGTTAACAATATGTAGTTTTGGCAAGTCGGTTAGGACATATACTTTGTGCATGACACAAGTAATTTTTCCAACAATTGTTTACAGGCAGATTATTTCACTTATAATTCACTGTATCACAATTCCGGTGGGTCAGATGTTTACATACACTAAGTTGACTGTGCCTTTAAACAGCTTGGAAAATTCCAGAAAATGATGTCATGGCTTTAGAAACTTCTGAAAGGGTAATTTACATAATTTGAGTCAATTGGAGTTGTACCTGTGGATGTATTCCAAGGCATACCTTCAAACTCAGTGCCTCTTTGCTTGACATCATGGGAAAATAAAAAGAAATCAGCCAAGACCTCAGAATTTTTTTTGTAGACCACAAGTCTGGTTCATCCTTGGGAGCAATTTCCAAACGCCTGAAGGTAAGGGTGTTCATCTGTACAAACAATAGTACGCAAGTATAAACACCATGGGACCACGTAGCCGTCATACCGCTCGGTAAGGAGACGTGTCCTAGAGATTAATGTACTTTGGGGCAAAAAGTGCAAATCAATCCCAGAACAAAAGCAAAGGACCTTGTGAAGATGCTGGAGGAAACAGGTACAAAAGTATCTATATCCACAGTAAAACGAGTCCTATAGCGACATAACCTGAAAGACTGCTCAGCAAGGAGGAAGCCACTGCTCCAAAACCGCCATAAAAAAGCCAGACTACGGTTTGCAGCTGCACATGGGGACAAAGATTGTACTTTTTGGAGAAATGTCCTCTGTTCTGATGAAACAAAAATAGAACTGTTTGGCCATAATGACCATTGTTATGTTTGGAGGAAAAGTGGGAGACTTGCAAGCCGAAGAACACCATCCCAACCGTGAAGCACGGGGGTGGCAGCATCATGTTGTGGGGGTGCTTTGCTGCAGGAGGGACTGGTGTACTTCACAAAATAGATGGCATCATATGGAAGGGAAATTATGTGGATATATTGAAGCAACATCTCAAGACATCAGTCAGGAAGTTAAAGCTTGGTCGCAAATGGGTCTTCCAAATGGACAATGACCCCAAGCATACTTCCAAAGTTGTGGCAAAATGGCTTAAGGACAACAAAGTCAAGGTATTGGACCTCAATCCTGACCTCAATCCTATAGAACATGTGTCGGCAGAACTGAAAAAGCGTGTGCGAGCAAGGTCACCTACAAACCTGACTCGGTTACACCAGCTCTGTCAGGAGGAATGGGCCAAAATGCACCCAACTTATTGTGGGAAGCTTGTGGAAGGCTACCCGAAAAGTTTGACCCAAGTTAAACAATTTAAAGGCAATGCTACCAAATACTAACTGAGTGTATGTAAACTTCTGACCCACTGGGAATGTGATGAAAGAAATAAAAGCAGAAATAAATAATTATCTCTACTATTATTCTGACATTTCACATTCTTAAAATAAAGTGGTGATCCTAACTGACCTAAGACAGGAAATCTTTACTAGGATTAAATGTCAAGAATTGTGAAAAACTGAGTTTAAATGTATTTGGCTAAGGTGTACAGTTGAAGTTTACATAACTTCCGACTTCAACTGTACATACAGACAAGTGCTTTCATTTCTAAATGGTAAAACAGATAAGTATGAAAATACCCTCAAATAAAAGGTGACATTCTATATTGTCTTTTCATATGAACATTTTATCTCAAATCCAGAATACTGGAGTTTAGAGCCAAATTAAATGTTTTATCTTCACTGTCTAAATAAATACGTAGGGGAGTGTACTGTACAGTATGTTAACTCTATGTATATTTTTCTGAGAGGATATTGTTGCATTCATGTTTTACCAAAACAGGTAAGATTTATCAAACTCACCCAAGCGGTGGACTTCAGAAGGGCAATGGCTTTCTACAGGACACTGCTAGCGGGCTACAGGCCACAGGCTTATCTTCTCAACGCTCCATCATCAGTAAGACGGCTACCATGCTGCCCCCATCTGGCTACCAACCCAGCTATGGCAATTACCAGAACTGCACCATTGTCCAGTCTCATCTGCCCTACTCCAATTACGGAACCTACGTCACGCTGGCGCCTAAAACCCTCATCTTCCCCGTCTTTGTTCAGGTTGGCTCTTTTGTTTTATTAATTTGTGTTATTACATGATCATGTTTTTCTAGAGCTGACTGGTGGGTCTGTTGGTGTTGTTGCTGTCAGTCATATTTGTCCCTTGGCTGAACTGATCAGATGCATGATTGGTGTGTCTGGATGAGAAGCAAGTAGAAGACTATCAAACTGACAGCAGGGTAGTGTTTGAGGTGACGTTGTAGCAAAACATATCAAATTGTTGTCGAACGCAAAGCGAAAACGATTGTTTCTTATTTGACAAGTTCCAACAGTACCTCCCCATTTGATTGTTTTCTTCCTTTTCGGGCCTAGTGAACATGACCCAGCATTAGTGAGATTCATGATTGTGATGGTGTAATGTTATTTAGCATCCAATTTAAACTCGACCTAAGAGGTTTGATTTCAGAGAGATAGACAAAATCATATCCTGTGTGTCTAACTTGGTAGAGCATGGTGCTTGCAACACCAAGGATAGTGGGTTGATTCCTGCTGGGGCAAACCATACAAAAAATGTATGCACGCATTACTGTAAGTCGCTTCGGATAAAAGAGTGTACTAAATGGCATATTCAGTATATATTATATAAAATCATGCATTATTAGCACAGTGGTGTTTACTGGTGTGTTCTCTCTTGTAGCCCCTGGAACTGTGTAGCGAGCGAACACTTCTTCTCTCAGAGGAGATGATCCTGCATGAGAGCCAGTACATGGTTATCAAGGTACAACGTCCTTTCTCTTCTGTTGTGTTATTTACGCTGACACTTCACATTGTTGCTCTTCTACCTGTGTAATTACACTGTAATGACATAGTTAGATTATTACATAATAGTTTAGCCGTAGCTTTGTAATTGCACAGCAATGAAGTTGAGTGGTTCTTGTTTTTACACCAGTGGAATAAGGAACATTCCCTATTCTTCTTGTGCATAAAAAAAAAAAGCTAAACTCTGTTTCTATTGAATTATAACACAACTACTGAATCACCATTGTAATACCAAGTAACTTAATGTTAGAATAATGATCACATAAGCTATGCACAACAATTAACATTGACATTTCCTACAAATACGCCTTTTTATTATTTAGTCTTGGAATTTGTTAAATAGTTATATTTCCTACATTATTGGTCTGCCTTTGCACCAGAGTCATTTTTCAGCACAAATGTAAATTTTCTCTGTCAGGTTTCTAGTTTGCTCCAGTGACACCCCATAGAGAGATGCACAACCATGCAGTATTATTAGGACGGATTAAACATTACCTGGTAAAAGCCAGATCCATATCACTGAACAATGTATTAGAAATGGAATGCTATGACTGTGTCCCAAATGCCATCCTATTCCCTATGTAGTGCACTACTTTTGACCAAGTCACATAGGGCATTGGTCAAAAGTAGTGCACTATAAAGGGAATATGGTGCCATTTCGGATGGAATGATATGGGTGTCTTTAATGGTGATGTAGGATACACAGAACTTGATATAGTTTCTTCTCAGATACAGACTGACGGTTTATGATAAAGTAATACAAATGTGTGCTGCCTTTTCACCAAGAAGAAAGGAGATGGCTGGATTTGATGTGTCTTACAGTAAACTCAGCAAAAAAAGTTACGTCCCTTTTTCAGGACCCTGTCTTTCAAAGATAATTCGTAAAAATCCAAGTAACTTCACAGATCTTCATTGTAAAGGGTTTAAACACTGTTTCCCATGCTTGTTCAATGAACCATAAATAATGAATGAACATGCACCTGTGGAACGGTCGTAAAGACACTGACAGCTTACAGACGGTAGGCAATTAAGGTCACAGTTATGAAAACCTAGTACACTAAAGAGGCCTTTCTACTGACTCTGAAAAACACCAAAAGAAAGATGCCCAGGGTCCCTGCTCATCTGTGTGAACGTGCCTTAGGCATGCTGCAAGGAGGCATGAGGACTGCAGATGTGGCAAGGGCAAAATCCGTACTGTGAGACGCCTAAGACAGCGCTACAGGGAGACAGGACGGACAGCTGATCATCCTCGCAGTGGCAAACCTCATGTAACAACACTTGCACAGGATCGGTGCATTCGAACATCACACCTGCGGGACAGATACAGGATGGCAACAACAACTGCTCGAGTTACACCAGGAACGCACAATCCCTCCATCAGTGCTCAGACTGTCCGCAATAGAGAGGCTGGACTGAGGGCTTGTAGGCCTGTTGTAAGGCAGGTCCTCACCAGACATCACCGGCAACAACGTCGCCTATGGGCACGAACCCGTCGTCTGTGGACCAGACAGGACTGGCAAAAAGTGCTCTTCACTGGTGAGTTGCGGTTTTGTCTCACCAGGGGTGATGGTCGGATTCGCGTTTATCGTCGAAGGAATGAGCGTTCCACCGAGGCCTGTACTCTGGAGTGGCATCGATTTGGAGGTGGAGGATCCGTCATGGTCTGGGGCGGTGTGTCACAGCATCATCGGACTGAGCTTGTTGTCATTGCAGGAAATCTCAACGCTGTGCGTTACAGGGAAGACATCCTCCTCCCTCATGTGGTACCCTTCCAGCAGGCTCATCTTGACATGACCCTCCAGCATGACAATGCCACCAGCCATACGCTTGTTCTGTGTGTGATTTCCTGCAAGACAGGAATGTCAGTGTTCTGCCATGGCCAGCGAAGAGCCCGGATCTCAATCCCATCGAGCACATCTGGGACCTGTTGGATCGGAGAGTGAGGTCTAGGGCCATTCCCCCCAGAAATGTCTGGGAACTTGCAGGTGCCTTGGTGCAAGAGTGGGGTAACATCTCACAGCAAGAACTGGCAAATCTGGTGCAGTCTATGAGGAGGAGATGCACTGCAGTACTTAATGCAGCTGGTGACCACACCAGATACTGACTGTCACTTTTGATTGTGACCCCCCTTTGTTCAGGGGCACATTTTTCAATTTCTGTTAGTCACATGTCTGTGGAACTTTGTCTCAGTCTCAGTTGTTGAATCTTATGTTCATACAAATATTTACACATGTTAAGTTTGCTGAAAATAAACGCAGTTGACAGTGAGAGGACATTTCTTTTTTTGCTGAGTTTACATTTTATGGTCCTTATTGATTTAGTTTATAATAACTTTTTATTAGCCGGTATAGTCCACTGAGTAACACTTGCCACTGTTTTCCAGGCAGTCCTGGAACAGTATTTTAGGCATATTGTCTCAGCTTAGCTTTGCTTCTCTTCAACAGTGCGCAGATGTATGTATTTCATGGTTCTGTTATTTTATAAAATGCTATACTATACATTACTACAGTCAGGTCCATAATTATTGACACCATTGATAAAGATGAGCAAAAACGACTGCATAAAATAAATAATACAAATACTGTGCTATATTGCATGCATCAACCACAAAAAGTGTATTATTTTATACTACTACAATTTCTTAGAGACAGATTTTGTTTAACAAGTAGTAAAAAAAAAAATCTTTAAAAGATAGGAGTCAATTATTGCTAACCCTGTTTTCAGTAATCCAGCACCCTGACAGCACTGAGCCTTTTTCTAAAATGTTTTATGAGATTAGAGAACACTAGAATCTTTCCAGATCCTTGATATTCTTTGTCTGTGCTTATGGACTGCCCTCTTCTACATTCAAACCACAGGTTTCAATGGGGTTCAAGTCCGGAGACTGAGATGGCAAAAGAGTATGAGTCATAATGTCCATTAAACCTAGCGGTCAAATAAGGAAATAGTTCCAATGGTTTTTCCACCATTCATTTTTCCCATAGGGGATTTTAGAAACTCTTAAAATAAGGGTTGTGTTTCGTGTAGGCTTACCCTGGCGTGACATTTTGATAACCGTGTAAATCTCTCTAGTACAAGGTGACTTTCATCACACGTTCTCTTTATTTTCAAACTTTCCCGCAAGTTATTTTGGATGCTATATTTAACATTTAGCAAACAAGAGCAAACTTGCATCTTCGAAAAGTCTATTAGTATAAGAAAGGCACTCACTTTGTAACGGTGTTCCTCCTCCTCCGAAGAGGAGGAGCAGGGATTGAACCAAACTGCAGCGTTGTATTTAGACATAATGAATTTATTTAAGTGTAGACGAAAAACACGAACTTCACTTGAATACTTACAAAACAACAAACGGAGTGTAGACAAACCTGAACATACGAACTTACATATAACACGAAGAACGCACAAACAGGAAAAATGACTACATAAAACGATGAACGAACGAAACAGTCCCGTATGGTGCAAACAAACACAGACACGGAAGACAACCACCCACGACAAACAATGTGACAACACCTACCTTAATATGATTCTCAATCAGAGGAGATGAAAACCACCTGCCTCTAATTGAGAACCATATTAGGTACCCATTAACCAACATAGAAACAGAAAACATAGACTGCCCACCCAAACTCACGTCCTGACCAACTAACACATACAAAAACTAACAGAAAACAGGTCAGGAACGTGACACACTTCCTCATGCTCGTTGTGCAGTATGGTAAATCTACACACAGTAACCTATAATGACAAAGCCAAAACAGGTTATTCAAAATGTTTGCTAATTTATAAAAAAATAAAACATACCTTATTTACTTAAGTATTCAGACCCTTTGCTATGAGACTTGAAATTAAGTTCAGGTGCATCCTGTTTTTCCATTGATCATCCTTAAGATGTTTATATAACTTGATTGGAGTCCACCGGTGGTAAATTCAATTGCTTTGACATGATTTGGAAAGGCACACACCTGTCTATAGAAGGTTCCACAGTAACAGTTGACAGTGCATGTCAGAGCAAAAACCAAGCCATGATGTTGAAGAATTGTCCGTAGAGCTCAGAGACAGGATTGTGTCAAGTTACAGACCTGGAGAAGGGTACAACAAATGTCTGCAGCATTGAAGGTCCCCAAGAACATCGTGGCCTCCATCATTCCTAAATGGAAGAAGTTTGGAACCACCAAGACTCTTCCTAGAGTTGGCCACCCGGTCAAACTGAGCAATCGGGGGAGAAGGGAGGTGACCAAGAACTCGATGGTCACTATTGCAGTGCTCCAGAGTTAATTTCTAGAGATGGGAGAACCTTCCAGAAGGACAACCATCTCTGCAGCACTCCACCAATCAGGCCTTTATGGTTGAGTGAACACTGGTCAGTAAAAGGCACATGACAGCCCGATTAGAGTTTGCCAAAATTCACCTAAAGACTCTCAGAAACAAGATTATCTGGTCTGATGAAACCAAGATTGAACACTTTGGCCTGACTGCCAAGCGTCACATCTGGAGGAAACCTGGCACCATCCCTACGGTGACGCATGGTGTTAGCAGCATAATGCTGTGGGGATGTTTTTTAGCGGCAGGGACTGGGAGACTAGTCAGGATGGATGAAAAAAAATATTAAGCGAAGTACAGAGAGATCCTTGATGAAATCCTGCTCCAGAGCGCTCAGGAGATCAGACTGCTCACCTGCCAACAGGACAACTACCCTAAGCACACAGCCAAGACAACGCAGGAGTGGCTTCGGGACAAGTCTCTGAATGTCCTTGAGTGGCTCAGCCAGATTTGAACCCGATTGAACATCTCTGGATAGACCTGAAAATAGCTGTGCAGTGATGATCCCCTTCCAACCTGACAGAGCTTGAGAGGATCTGCAGAAAATAATGGGAGGAACTCCCCAAATACAGGTGTTCTAAGCTTGTAGCGTCATACTCAAGAAGACTCAAGGCTGTAAAGGCTGCAAAAGGTGCTTCAACAAAGTACGGAGTAAAGGGTCTGAATACTTTTTCATTTATTTATTTGCTATTAAATATTTTTCAACTGTATTTAACCAGGTAGGCCAGTTGAGAACAAGTTCTCATTTACAACTGCGACCTGGCCAAGATAAAGCAAAGCAGTGCGACACAAACAACACAGAGTCACACATGGGATAAACAAACGTACAGTCAATAACACAATAGAACAATCTATATACAGTGTGTACAAATGTAGTAAGATTAGGGAGGTAAGGCAATAAATGGGCCATAGTGGCGAAATAATTACAATTTAGCAATTAAACACTGGAGTGATAGATGTACAGAAGATGAATGTACAAGTAGAAATACTGGGGTGCAAAGGAGCAATAACAGGAGCAAATAACAATATGGGGATGAGGTAGTTGGGTGGGCTATTTACAGATTGGCTGTGTACAGGTGCAATGATTGGTAAGCTGCTCTGACAGCTGATCCTTAAAGTTAGTGAGGGAGATATAAGGCTTCATTGATTTTTAAAATTCGTTTCAGTCATTGGCAACAGAGAACTGGAAGGAAAGGCAGCCAAAGGAGGAGTTGGCTTTGGGGATGACCAGTGAAATATACCTGCTGGAGCGCGTGCTATGGGTGGGTGCTGCTATGGTGACCAGTGAGTTGAGATAAGGTGGGGCTTTACCTAGAAAATACTTATGACCTGGAGCCAGTGGGTTTGGCTACGAATATGAAGTTGAGGGCCAGCGAACGAGAGCTTACAGGTCGCAGTGGTGGGTAGTATATAGGGTTTTGGTAATGAAACGGATGGCACTGTGATAGACTACATCCAATTTGCTGAGTAGAGTGTTGGAGGCTATTTTGTAAATGACATCGCCGAAGTCCAGGATCGGTAGGACAGTCAGTTTTACGAGGGTATGTTTGGCAGCATGAGTGAAGAATGCTTTGTTGCAAAATAGGAAGCCGATTCTAGATTTAATTTTGGATTGGAGATGCTTAATGGGAGTCTGGAAGGAGAGTTTACAGTCTAACCAGACACCTAGGTATTTGTAGATGTCGACATATTCTAAGCCAGAACCGTCCAGAGTAGTGATGCTAGACGGGCTGGCGGGTGCGGGCAGCGATCGGTTGAAGAGCATGCATTTAGTTTTACTTGCATTTAAGATCAGTTGGAGGCCACGGAAGGAGGGTTGTAAGGCTTGAGGCTAGTCTGGAGGTTTGTTAAGACTGCCAGAGGTCCGGACAACCGGCCCTCCGATTTGACACACTGAACTCTATCTGAGAAGTAGTTGGTGAACCAGGCAAGGCAGTCACTTGAGAAACCAAGGCTGTTGAGTCTGCCGATAAGAATGCGGTGATTGACAGAGTTGAAAGCCTTGGCCAAGTCGATGAAGAAGGCTGCACAGTATTGTCTTTTATTGATGGCGGTTATGATATCGTTTAGGACCTTGAGCGTGGCAGAGGTGCCCCCATGACCAGCTCGGAAACCAGATTGCATAGCATGTTTGTTAACTTGGATTCCGAAGACTTTAGAAAGGCAGGGTAGGATAGATTTTGGTCGGTAACAGTTTGGGTGTCGAGTGTCTCCCCCTTTGAAGAGAGGGGTGACCGCGGCAGCTTTCCAATCTTTAGGGATCTCAGACGATACAAAAGAGAGGTTGAACAGGCTAGTAACAATTGCGTAGGATAATTTAAGAGAGAGAGAGGGTCCAGATTGTCTAGCCCAGCTGATTTGTAGGGGTCCAGATTTTGCAGCTCTTTCAGAACATCAGCTATCTGGATTTGGGTGAAGGAGAAATGGGGGAGGCTTGGGCAAGTTGCTGTGGGTGGTGCAGAGTTGTTGACCGGGGTAGCCAGGTGGAAAGCATGGCCAACCATAGAAAAATGCTTATTGAAATTCTCGATTATCGTAGATTTATCGGTGGTGACAGTGTTTCCTAGCCTCAGTGCAGTGGGCAGCTGGGAGTAGGTGCTCTTATTCTCCATGGACTTTACAGTGTCCCAGTACTTTTGGGAGTTTGTGCTACAGGATGCAAATGTCTGTTTGAAAAAGCTATCCTTTGCTTTCCCAGCTGCCTGTCTATATTGGTTCCTAACTTCCCTGAAAAATTGCATATCGCGGGGGCTATTCGATGCTAATGCAGTATGCCACAGGATGTTTTTGTGCTGGTCAAGGGAAGTCAATTCTGGAGTGAACCAAGGGCTATATCTGTTCTTAGTTCTACATTTTTCGAATGTGGCATGCTTATTTAAGATGGTGAGGAAAGCACTTTCAAGGAGTAACCAGGCATCCTCTACTGACAGAATGAAGTCAATGTCCTTCCAGGATACCCGGGCCAGGTCGATTAGAAAGGCCTGCTCGCTTTAGTGTTTAAGGGAGCGTTTGACCGGGGACCCATTAGGGACGCAGGCAATGAAGCAGTGATCGCTGAGACTTTGGTCAATGTGATATTTCAGTTAGAATTTTTTTATACATTTGCTCAAATTTCTAAAAATCAGTTTTTGCTTTGTCATTATGGGTTATTGTGAGTAGATTGATAAGGGGGGTAAACGATGTAATCAATTGCAGAATAAGTCTAATGTAACAAAATGTTGAAAAAGTCAAGGGGTCTGAATACTTTCTGAATTCATAAGCATTTACATCCCTGTTAGAATTACCTTTGGCAGTGATTACAGCTGTGAGTCTTTCTGGGTAAGTCTGTAAGAGCTTTGCACATCTGGATTGTACAATATTTGAACATTATTCTTTAAAAAAATGTCAAGTTAAAGTTTGTTGTTGATCACTGCTAGATCTTCAAGGAGATTTAAGGCAGAATTGTAACTAAGTTTTGGAAAGCAACTCTTGTCTATATTTGGCCTTGTTTTAGGATATTGTTCTACTGAAAGGTGAATTTGTCTCCCAGTGTCTGTTGGAAAGCAGAGTGAACTAAGGATTTTGTTGTGCTTAGCTCTATTCCGTTTCTTTTTATTTAAAAAACTCCCTTGTCCTTGTCGATGACAAGCATACTCATGACATGATGCAGCCACCAGCAGGCTTGAAATTATGAACAGTGGTACTCAATAACGTGTTTGGAAGGATGCCTGTTTCTTTGTAGTGACTGGGTATATTGATACACCAGCCAAAGTGTAATTAATAACTTCACCATGCTCAAAGGGATATTCAATGTCTGCTTTGTTTAAATTTTTTATCCATGTACCAATAGGTGCCCTTCTTTGCGAGGAATTGGAAAACCTCCCTGATCTTTGTGGTTGAATCAGTGTTTGAAATTCACTGCTCGAATGAGGGACCTTACAGATAATTGTTTGTGTGGGGTACAGAGATGAGTTAGTCATTCAAAAATCATGTTAAACACTATTATTGCACACACAGTCCATGCAACTTATTATGTGAGTTGTTAAGCAAATGTTTACTCCCGAATTTGGGTTGAATATTTATTGACTCAAGACATTTCAGCTTTTAATTTTTAATTAATTTGTCAACATTTCTAAACATAATTCCACTTTGACATTATGGGGTATTGTGTGTAGGCCAGTGACACAAAATCTCAATTTAATCCGTTTTGAATTCAGGCTGTAACACAACAAAATGTGGAAAAAGTCAAGGGGTGTGAATATTTTCTGAAAGCACTGAAGCTACGGCCCTGGGTGGGTTTGACTTTGAAAACCAGAAGCATATGCAGAAAAGTACCTGATACCTACGGGAGAATATGGTGGTGGCTATTTTGCTTCCACTGGTCCTGGGGCCCTTGTTAAGGTCAACAACATCATGAACTTTACCAAGTACCAGGAGGTTTTAGCCAAACACCTGGTTGCCTCTGCTAGGAGGATGACACTTTGCCACAAGTGTATCTTCCAGGAAGACAATAACCCCAAGTACTAATCAATATCCACAAAGAAAATTGTTAATTGACCACAAAAATCAAAATTTTGCAATGGCCATCTCAGTCTCTGGACTTGAACACCATAGAAAACCTGTGGTTTGAATAGAAGATGGCAGCCGTAAGAGCAAACAAAGGATATCAAGGATCTGGAAAGATCCTGTATGGAGGAATGGCCAAGATCCCTCCCAATTTGTTCTCCAATCTCATAAAACATTTTAGAAAAAGTGTCAGTGTCGTTATCATCACAAGGGTAGGGTGTAAGAGTATTATAAACAGGGGTGCCAATATTTTTTACCACTATTTCTTTATTTTGTATTACTTGTTAAACAAAATCTCTTTGTCTGAGCAACTGTATTGGTATAAAATAATGTAATTTCCCCATTCCTTTGTTGAATACAATAATATAGCTCAGTATTTGTATTATGGATGGACTTTCCAAATAAAGTGTTACCATTTATTTTATACAGTCTTTTTTGCTGATCTTTTCAAGGGTGCCGATAATTATGGAGCTGACTGTATATACACTGAACAAAAATATAAAACGCAACATGTAAAGTGTTGGTACCATGTTTCATGAGCTGAAATAAAAATTCCTGAAATATTCCAAAGACAAAAAATGTAATAAATAAATGTGCACAAATTTGTTTACATCCCGGTTAGTGAGCATTTCTTGTTTGCCAAGATAATCCATCCATCTGACAGGTCTGGCATATCAAGAAGTTGATTAAATAGCATGATCATTACACAGGTGCACCTTGTTCTTGGGACAATAAAAGGCCACTCTACAATGTGCAGTTTTGTCACACAACACAATGCCCCAGATGTCTCAAGTTGAGGGAGAGTGCGATTGGCATCTGTCCAACAGATCCGTTGCCAGAGAATTCAATGTTAATTTCTCCAACATATACCAGCTCCAACCTTGTTTTAGAGTATTTGGCAGTACATCCAAACAGCATCACAACCACAGACCGTGTGTAACAACGCCAGCCCAGGACATCCACATCCAGCTTCTTCAATTGCGGGATCATCTGAGACCAGCCACCCGGACAGCTGATGAAACTGTGGGTTTGCCCGATCGACTTTCTGCAAAAACTGTCAGAAACTGTCTCAGGGAAACTCATCTGCGTGCTCGTTGTCCTCACCAGGGTCTTCACCTGACTGCAGTTAGACTTGATGTCAACATTGTGAACAGAGGTGTCCTGTGGTGGCGGTGGGGTTATGGTGTGGGCAGGCATAAGCTATGGACAATGAACACAATTGCATTTTATTGATGGCAATTTGAATGTACAGTGATACCGTGACGATATCCTGAGGCTCATTGTCGTGCCATTCATCTGCCCCATCACCTCATGTTTGAGCATGATAATGCAAGGATCTATACACAATTTCTGGAAGCTGAAAATGACCCAGTTTTTCCATGGCCTTCATACTCAGACATGTCACCCATTGAGCATGTTTGGGATGCTCTGGATCGACGTGTACGAGAACATGTTCCAATTCCCGCCAATATCCAGCAACTTCGCACAACCATTAAAAAAGAGTGGGACAACATTCCACAGGTCACAATCAACATCTTGATCAACTCTATGCGAAGGAGATCTGTCACCCTGCATGAAGCAAATTACTGGTTTTCTGATCCACGCCCCTACCTTTTTTCAAGGTATCTGTGACCAACTGAAGCATCTCTGTATTCCCAGTCATATGCAATCCATAGATTAGGGCCTAATGAATTTATTTATATTGACTGATTTCCTAATATGAACTGTAACTGTGTTTATTTTTGTTCTGTGTACTACGCTCTGTGACTCAGTGCCTTGCCCTCTGTCTCCCCCTGAAGGTGACATTGCTCATCTACACAGACCTGATGCTGCTGACTAGGGAGGATGAGGCAGGCCACTGTAATGTGCTGCAGAGCCCCCTGTACCTCCACCAGCTCCGCCTGCGGGATGGTGAGCACACACACACACACACACACACACACACACACACACACACACACACACACACACACGCAGAGTTAGACATAGATACACATAGTGCACACACACTTACACACATGCCTGTGTTGTGTTTTTGTTGGCTGATGGGACCTCTTTGTGCTGGAGGGATGGGGCCGGGTGGATTTGGGGACTGTGGAGGCCTCAGTGACTTTGGAACTGGAGCTCAGCTGATGCCCCATTGATGCCTTGTCTGCTTCGAACAATGGACTTGTCTCCAGCTCCGACAAGTACAGAGGCAGGCGAGGTGTTTGGGTGGACGGGGGGCTGTGTATCCTTGACCTTCCCGTTACACCCCATAGCAGCACTCATCAGCTGGGGGATCTATGTGGGAATGTCCTATAGGGCTGAATTATCAAATTCCTCCCTACTCGTCTGTACTTGGAAATGTCAGAGGATGGAAGTGATATGAAGGATGAATTTTTGGATGATGCGATCAAAGGATAAACAAAGTCTATTTAAGGATGTGGGATTTGCAGTCCGTTTCTCTATGCTGTGTGAGATGTCTTTTTTCTCTCATCCTGTACAGTTCCTGCTGATGTTTTGAGGTTGTACATCATCCACTGGACAGAGGTAAACATGAATGAGCTTTTGTAATTTGTTTTAATTATTTGACCTATTATATACAAATCCAACAATACAATGTGTGTCTGGTGTCCGGGGGGTTTTGAATAAGAAAGCAAGAAGACAAATTTCCATACAAAATACAAATACTGTATTATGTTTCAGGTAAAACCCAAATGCAGACTGCATTGAAGTAACAATGTTCATTACAGCAACAGGGATGTTCTGGGACCTAAAACAGTGCATATGAGGAGAGACGAGACATAAACGAGCTGGTTTTAGAATATTGTGTTGTAGGACAGCTGAGTTACTGAAGACCGCCGGCATTCAACTCTCAGTAGTTTATATCGTTTTCACGGTATCATGTATTTACTTGACGTGATGAAACATTGAAACATTTAGTTGCAAGCTACTTTCGTAGCAAGGCGTAGAATACAAAGTCTTATGAAACACATTCCTGACACTGGCTCTTTCTATCTTGCCATAACTGATGTGACAGAGAATTATCAGTTGATAGGATAGCCAGCTGCAGCTATCATCAAACTATGCTAGCTAGCTGCTGTCAGCTTGGCTAAACACAAGGTCAGCGCAGGCTTTAGCCTACACATAGAACTGAATTAGCTGACCATCTTGAGATGGCAAGTCAGAGGGGAGAAGTCCTCAACTTGAAAACTTTGTTTTTTCCATAGCAAAGCTAGCTTAGTTTACCTCGCTCTACTCACTACTACACTGACTTTTGGTGTGATTGAATAGCAAAGAAACACCCACATCAAACCACACCCTCAAGACAACTGTCGTTTGCCTTCAGTTAAGGCCGCATGAGCATTGATGAAAAACAAAGCCAAATCAGGATGTGCAGTCGCCCTTTAAAAGTAATCCAAGAAGTAATCATCTATTTTTTCAAAAGTATCAGTAATCTGATATTTTAGCTTGAAACGTTACTGATTACAGTAAAAAAAAATGTAATCAGATTATGTAGCTGTGAACAATGTATATCTTGTCCCCACGCACAGTGAAAAGGATGGTTCGGGAGGCAATGAAAAGTCCAAGGGCCACAGGAGAATTACAGAACTTGGTTGCATCTCGGGATCACCAAGTTTCCAAATGTACAATTAGACGCCACCTCCATGAAAATAGGCTATTTGGAAGGGCAATACTATTTTTATTATTTATTTTATACAGTAGTTTTTGCTTATCTTTATCATTGGTAATATTTGAGGTGTCTGTATACATATAACTAAAATGTTTACACGGTCTATTAAAGCCTTGTTTTGACACATTGAATGCCACATTCGATTCAGGACTAGCTCTTGTTTACAATAGACCACCTAAAAAAAGGCGGTCATGCCTCGAAAAAGGTTTCAAAATGTTTAGCTAAGGTTCTAGAATATTGTGTTGTAGGACAGCTGAGTTAATGAAGACCGCGGGCGTTCAACTCTCAGTAGTAAATACGACCCCTATTTCTCTGTGTTGTCTATTGTAGAGGAGTGAGTGCCTGTTCAGTCTGGAGGCGTACACGGTGGAGCAGAAGAGGCGGGTACATCAGTGCCTGCGGGAGAACATTGACAAGCATCTGGAGCAGAGAGATACACTTGTACATGACCAGGTACACTGCCTACTAGGGTTAAATTGAAATGGACACCCTCCACTTCTTTCCAACTTTCGAGAAATTCTGGTTGGCGAATTCCATATTTCCTGCTTATGCCTTCCTGATTCCAGGAATATTTCAACCAGGATTTCTGGAAAACTAGGACATTTTTGGAAAGTTATGTACATTTTTCAACTTTTGCAATTTTCCTACTGTCTGCATATCTGACTCCTCAGTTTTGGCTAGCAACATAGGATTGTGAATATGTTTGTTTCTTATCAAGTCCATTCAAACTCACACTGTGCAGTGTCAGATGAGGCTAGAATTATACAAAATGATATCCTTTTGTGAAAGGCAAGTTGCAGAATGGTTAACCTTGATCACATAATGATATGTAGTTATTTGGATGTGAGGTGATTTGTAGTTCAGGGATTCTGCACAATCCCACTGCAATGTAGTTATTTCAAAGGCACATTCGCTACATTCTAGATCGCCTCCAAAGCTAAAGCAATGAACCAATGATTGAATAGCTGAGTGTTGCCCCGCTGTGTGTTGACAGATGTTGGAACCAATGGCCATCCATTGTAAGCTCGGTATCCTAAATCTGGGCCGTCAAGCCACCGAAGAGCCCTCCTCGCATGGCCCTTCCTCCGAACCCTACAGCATGAGCAGCCCGCCAGCCAATATTCTGAACCGCATCCCCCTGGTGGTGCGCAGCACAGAGGACCTCGGACAGAAGTTGCCCCTCACGCCCCCGCCGTGTACCATAGATAAAACCTGCAAAAGCATGAGCCTGGAGAGAACGGGCATCTGGAAGGAAAGGGAGAATGTAGGGGAGGAGGGATACGAGGAGAGGCAGCAGGGTGAGGGAGAGAGCGCCACTGAGACGTCAGAGACAGCGTGCATGGGTGCCATACCTCTATCCCCCTCTCCGTCCTCCTCGCTCACAGTCCCAGACGTGCGCTTCCTCGATCGCTCCTTCAACACAGAACCCATGGGGGAAGGAGAAGAAGAGGAGGATGAGGAGGAGGACTGTGACAAAGACGGCCTGGAACGTCGGAGCATCGGGGAGTGCTCTCCCTTTAGGAAGCGGGGTGAGGGCGTGAGCGGTGGTGACGAGCCGAGGGTCCTCCACAGACGCACGCTTAGCGAAGGCAGTCTGCTGCAGGAGCTGCGCTCGCCACGTTTCATCTCCGACAGCACCATCCACCGCCTGGACAGAGGCCACGCTCCCCCACCGGGCGGCTGGATGCGGCCCTCCCCCAAGACCCTGAGGAAGGAGTTGACAAGGAACGGAGGCTCGGTGCACCAGCTCTACATGCTCCTCTCAGGGAGGAAGGTAAGTCTCTGCAAGTACCACTGCAAGTAAGATGGCGGTGCTGTTCACCTCAAGATAAAAACGTTAGACTAAATATTAGCACTTCACATACTGGTGGGCAATAACCTTCAATCTTGATAACAACACAAAACAAATCATGTATCGACAAATATTACGAAAACAAGCAACAGCCAAACATGACAGAGAGTAATGGACACAGACGATTTAAGCTTTTCACCACCGTGAATGGTAAGGGTGAAAACAGATCTGTTAAAATCGATAAATGACAAACTGGGCATACTTGAATTAGTCAGTAAAGATATAAAGGAGTTGAATGCAAGCCTCAACATGAGTGACGAAAAGCTGCGACAATGGAGAAAGCAACAAACAAACAAACAAACAAGCTTAAACGTTAACGTCCATTTCAATTTAAGATTGAAATGGACGTTAATGAACTTTAAAAGGAGAACATCTTTCTGAGATTAGCCTTACTTGACATACAGACTAGCTCAAATTTGCTTTCTTTAAAGATAAATTAATGGTTAAAAGCCTGGGTAAAAGTCTTACTGGCACAAAAATAGGCATGAATGATCTGTTCCTGAAGGAAATTGCAGAACGGCGCAAAGTTCTGTACCCAATCTTCAAGGAGAATAGATTAAAAGGGAAATGTGTAGCTCTTGTAGTCGATAAACTGTATATTGATAATCAAATGTTCCGAGACACAAATACTACTCTATGGCTATTCTAAATATGACAAAGTTCCTATAGAGGAGTCGAATAATGGAACACCCAATAATAGCCATGGTAGGGATTGTGAGAAAAATATAGTGCCTTTGGAAAGTATTCAGACCCCACATTTTGTTACGTTACAGCCTTATTCTATAATGGATTAAATAAATACAAATCCTCAACAATCTACAAACAATACCCCATAATGACAAAGTGAAAAGAGGTTTTTATAAAAAGACTTTCTATTGATCGTCCTTAAGATGTTTCTACAACTTGATTGTAGTCCACATGTGGTACATTCAATAAATAGGACATGATTTGAAAAGGCACACCCCTGTCCCACAGTTGACATAGCATGTCAGAGCAAAACAAACCAGGAGGTCGAAGAAATTGCCCGTAGAGCTCTGAGACAGGATTGTGTCTAGGCATAGATCTGGGGAAGGGTACCAAAAAATGTCTGCAGCGTTGAAGGTCCCCAAGAACACAGTGGTCTCCATCATTCTTAAATGGAAGAAGTTTGGAACCACCAAGATACTTCCTTGAGCTGGCCGCCCGGCCAAACTGAGCAATCGGGGGAGAAGGGCCTTGGTCAGGAAGGTGACCAAGAACCCGATGGTCACTCTGACAGAGCTCTAGAGTTCCTCTGTCGAGATGGGAGAACCTTCCAGAAGGACAACCATCTCTGCAGGACTCCACCAATCAGGCCTTTATGGTAGAGTTGCCAGATGGAAGCCACTCTTGGAGTTTGCCAAAAGGCACCTAAAAACTCAGACCATGAGAATCAAGATTATCTGGTCTGATGAAATGCCAAGCGTCACGTCTGGAAGAAACCTGGCACCATCACGACGGTGAAGTATGGGGGTGGCAGCATCATGCTGTGGGGATGTTTGACTGGGAGACTAGTCAGGATTAAGGCAATAATGAACAGTGCAAAGCACAGAAAGATACTTGATGAAAACCTGCTTGAGAGCGCTCAGGACCTCAGACTGGGGCGAAGGTTCACCTTCCAACAGGACAACGACTCTAAGCACACAGCCAAGACAATGCTGGAGTGGCTTCGGGACAAGTTTCTGAATGTCCTCGAGTGGCCCAGCAAGAGCTTGGACTTAAATCCGATACAACATCTCTGGAGAGATCTGAAAATAGCTGAGCAGCATTGCTCCCCATCAAACCTGTCAGCTTGAGAGGATCTGCAGAGAAGAATGGGGGAAACTCCCCAAATACAGGTGTGTCAAGCTGGTAGCATCATACCCAAGAAGAATAAAGGCTATAATTGCTGCCAAAGGTGTTTCAACAAAGTACTGAGTAAAGGGTCTGAATGCTTTTTTTTTTAGCTAAAATGTCTAAAAACCTGTTTTTGCATTGTCATTATGGGGTATTGTGTGTAGATTGATGAGGGAAAAAAACAATTTAGTCAAATTTAGAATAAGGCTGTAGCGTAACAAAATGTGGAAAAAGTCAATGAGTCTGAATACTTTCCCGAATGCACTGTAGAAAAGCAATAAAATACAACAATTGTTAAAGAAATAAACTACAACTACACTATTCCATTCTAGATAGGGGATGTTGGAAAATAATTTGTATTAGATTTTCCATTTATAGTATTTCATCAATTGATAAGACACTATTAGAAGAAAGGATAATTAGCTCAATAATACATCTTCAAATATCAACATGGTAAAGATAAAACACAGCAAACCGAGGACATGGAAAGCACAGTACGTGGGTATGTGCGGATGTATTGGAAGGTGGGGTGTGTGTTTTTGTGTTTGGAAAGTGTGGAGTTAAGTGAGGGGAAAAAGGATAAAGGTTGCAAATCCAAGAGCCCATGTGTGTTTGTGAGCAGGGGTTGTGAGAGAGAGCTTTCAATTTTGTGCAGATATTGGATATACCATTTCAAAATAAATTATAAATATAGTTTATGTATTTATTGTCCTAACATGATGGAATGGTCCCCAAACCTATACCCTAGACACCCACCTGAGTGACCACATACACTGTTTTTTGGGCCTACTGTAAGTAGCCTATACACATCAGAAAGATGAATGCGGTCAGAGACCGCAGGGATGGTCCTACAAAGCCAAAGCCCCCTAATGGGAGAGCATAATATTCAAGAAAATTCTCAAAGCTGCTAATGAGAACCTTGATGACCTTGTACCTAGCCGGTGGGGTGCCCCCACCCATGTAGTGGCAGTGCTGGCAACATTAGCTGCAGTAACCCATGGGAAGGGGGTCACACTCGGACAATCAGAGAGGGGCCATTTTATTGTGGCCCTGGTGGCACAAAATCATCAAAGGTCTGACTGCACAGAGATGCTTGGGAAAATGGTCACAACGGGGGACCAGCGTGTGTGTGTTTCAGGGGAATGGGGTGTATCTGATCTCCATCACCTAGGACTTGACAATGATTAATCAAATCTCCACAATCTCCACAATCTCTTTTTGCCCAATTTTGCATGCCTTCTCAAACAGCTGCAACGGTAAATGCATTCGTAAATCAAGTCCTTTCCTGAGTTGGGCTCAGGGATGGAAAAACTGTTGAGAATCTGAGTTTGTTTGTTTGTGGGGGAAAGGGGTTGACTGTGTTTGTGTGTGTGTGTATATGTATCCCACTACTTTTTGTAGGGAGTAAAGGTGTTAGGGACAATATAGGATGATTCACAATAATTGTTTGCTAAAATAATAATTGCTTGCCAAAAATGCCTACATTATTACTAATATGGTTTGTTAATTATGGATTTTTATTTATATATATAATATATATACAGTATATACATATACATACACAGTACCAGTGAAAAGTTTGGACACACCTACTCATTCCAGGGTTTTTCTTAATTTTTTATATTTTCTACAGTGTAGAATAATAGTGAAGACATCAGAACTATGAAATAGCAGATATGGAATCTTGTAGTAACCAAAAAAAGTGTTAAACAAATCAAAATATATTTTATATTTGAGATTCATCAAAGTAGCCACCATTTGCCTTGATGACAGTTTTGCACTCTTGACATTCTCTCAGCCAGCTTCATGAGGTAGTCACCTGGAATGCATTTCAATTAACAGGTTTGTTAAAAGTTAATTTGTGTAATTTCTTTCCTTCTTAATGCGTTTGAGCCAATCAGTTATGCTGTGACAAGGTAGGGGTGGTATACAGAAGATAGCCCTATTTGGTAAAAGACCAATTCCATATTATGGCAAGAACAGCTCAATCAATCAAAGAGAAACGACAGTTCATCATTACTTTAAGTCATGAATGTCAGTCAATCCGGAAAATTTCAAGAACTTTTAAAGTTTCTTCAAGTGCAGTCGCCAAAACCATCAAGCGCTACGATGAAACTGGCTCTCATGAGGACCGCCACAGGAAAGGAAGACCCAGAGTTACCTCTGCTGCAGAGGATAAGTTCATGAGAGTTGCACTGCACCCCAGATTGCAGCCCAAATAAATGCTTCACAAAGTTCAAGTAACAGACACATCTCAACATCAACTGTTCAAAGGAGACTGTGTGAATCAGACCTTCATGGTTGAATTGCTGCAAGGAAACCACTACTAAAGGACACCAATAAGAAGAATAGACTTGCTTGGGCCAAGAAACACAAGAAATGGACATTAGAATGGTGGAAATCTGTCCTTTTGGTCTGATGAGTCCTAAATTTAGATTTTTGGTTCCAATCGGCGTTTCTTTGCGAGACGCAGAGTAGGTGAACGGATGATCTCCGCATGTAATGGCGCCGGAGGGGATGGCTGCCATTTTACGGGCTCCTAACCAACTGTGCCATTTGTTCGTTTTTTCGCATTTTTTGTAACTAATTTTGTACATAATTTTGCTGCTACCGTCTGTTATGACCAAAAAGAGCTTCAGGACATCAGAACAGAGATTACTCACCTCGAACTGGACAAAGATTTTTTCTTAAATGAGTCTGACGCGAAGAATATGATAAAAATCTTTGTCAAGAGAAGGCCCAAATCCCAGTCATCAGCGTGAAGAAAAAGACAGAGGAAAAGGGGGAGGAGGGTGGGGTGCCTTGTAAGAGTTCACAGACGAGTAGGTAAACCACAACTTCCCTCCATATTATTGGCCAACGTGCAGTCAATGGGAAACAAACTGGATTACAATTATAATTAATCTACAATTAAGACTATCGTACCTACGGGACACTAACTAATATCTTATGTTTCACCGAGACGTGGCTGAACGACGACACGGATAATATAGTAGAGCTGGCTGGCTTCTCCGTGCATCAGCAGAACAGAGCAGCTACGTCTGCTAAGAAGAGGTGTGGGGGTGTGTGTGTCTATTTGTCAATAACTGCTGGTGTGCATTGTCTAATATTAAAGAAGTCTCAAGCTATTGCCCGCCTGAGGTAGAATACTTAATGATAGGCTGTAGACCACGCGATCTACCAAGAGATTTCTCATCTATATTATTCGTAGCCGTCTATTTACCACCACAAACCGATGCTGGCAGTAAGACCACACTCAACGAGTTGTATAAAGCCATAAGCAAACAAGAAAATGCTCATCCAGAAGCGGCGCTCCTAGTGGCCGGGAACTTTAATGCAGGCAATCTTAAATTTGTTTAACCTAATTTCTACCAGCATGTCACATATGCTACCAGAGGAAAAAAACTCGAAACCACCTTTACTCCACACACAGAGACTCATACAAAGCTCTCCCCCGCCCTCCATTTGGCAAATCTGACCAAAATTCTATCATCCTGATTCCTGCTTACAAGCAAAAACTAAAGCAGAAAGTACCAGTGACTCGCTCAATACAGAAGTAGTCAGATGATGCGGATGCTAAGCTACAGGACTGTTTTGCTAGCACAGACTGGAATATGTTCTGGGATTCATCCAATGGCATTGAGGAGTATACCACCTCAGTCACCAGCTTCATCAATAAATATATTGACGACATCGTCCCCACAGTGACTGTACGACAATCCCCAACCAGAAGCCATTGATTACAGGCAACATCCGCACTGCGCTAAAGCGTGGAGCTGCTGCTTTCAAGTAGCGGGACACTAATCCGGACGCTTATAAGAAATCCCGCTATGCCCTCAGATGAACCATCAAACAGGCAAAGCGTCAATACGGCACTAAGATTGAATCCTATTACACAGGCTCTGACGGATGTGGCAGGGCTTGAAAAATATTACGGACTACAAACTCTGCGATCTGCCCAGTAATTCTAGTCTACCAGACGAGCTAAATGCCTTTTATGCTCGCGTCAAGAAAAGCAACACCGAAGCATGATGAGAGCACCAGCTGTTCCGGACGACTGTGATTACACTCTCCGTAGCGGATTTGAGCAAGAGCTTTAAACAGGTCAACATTCACAAAACCATAGGGGCAGACGGATTACTGGGACATGTACTCAAAGCATGCGCTGACCAACTGACAAGTGTCTTCACTGACATTTTCAACCCGTCCCTGACCGAGTCTGTAATACCTACATGTTTCAAACAGACTGTGCCCAAAAAAGCAAAGGTAACCTGCCTAAATGATTACCGCCCAATTACACTCACGACAGTAGCCATGAGGTGCGTTGAAAGGCTGGGCATGGCTCACATCAACACCATCATGCCGGAAACCCTAGACCCACTCCAATTCGCATACCGCCCTAACAGATCTACAGATTACGCAATCTCAATAGACAAAGGAGCAGATCATGGACTATAGGAATAGGCTCCCATTAACATCGACCAGGCTGAAGTGGAGCGGGTTGAGAGTTTCAAGTTCCTTGGTGTCCACATCACCAACAAACTATCATGGTCCAAACACATCAAGACAGTTGTGAAGAGGGCACGACAACCCCTTTTTCCCCCCAGATCCTCATAAAATTCTACAGCTGCACCATTGAGAGCAATCTGACCAGTTGTATCACTGCCTGGTATGGCAACTACTCAGCATTTGACCGTAAGGCGCTACAGATGATAGTGCGTACAGCTCAGTACATCACTGGGGCCAAGCTTCCTGTCATCCTGGACTTATATAATAGGCGATGTAAGAGGAAGGCCCCAAAAAATGTAAAAGACTCCAGTCACCCAAGTCATAGACTGTTCTTTCTGCTACAACATGGCAAGCGGTACCGGAGCGCCAAGTCTAGGACCAAAAGACTCCTTAACAGCTTCTACTCCAAATCCATAAGACTGCTGAACAATTAATCAAATGGCCACCCGGACAATTTACATTGACCCCCTCCCCTTTGTTTTTACACTGCTGTACTCGCTGTTTATTATCTATGTATAGTTACTTTACAATTTACCTCGTCTAACCTGTACCCCCGCACATTGACTCGGTACCTGTTCCCCCTGTACATAGCCTTGTTATTGTTATGTAATTTTCTTGTGTTACTTTTTGATTTTGTATATATATATATTTTTTTCTCACTTTAGTTTATTTAGTAAACATTTTCATAACTCTTTTTAACTGCATTGTTGGTTAAGGGCTTGTAAGTAAGCATTTAATGGTAAGTCTACACCTGTTGTATTCGGCACATGTGACAAATAAAATTTGATTTTGATTTGTGGTTCCCACTGTGAAGCATGGAGGAGGAGGAGTGATGGTGTGGGGGTGCTTTGTTGGTGACACTGTCAGTGATTTATTTAGAATTCAAGGCACACTTAACCAGCATGGCTACCACAGCATTCTGCCGCGATACGCCATCCCATCTGATTTGCACTTAGTGGGACTATCATTTGTTTTTCAACAATGACCCAAAACACACCTCCAGGCTGTGTAAGGGCTATTTGACCAAGAAGGAGTGTAATGGAGTGCTGCATCAGATGACCTGGCCTCCACAATCTCCCGACCTCAACCCAATTGAGATGGTTTGGGATGAGTTGGACCGCAGAGTGAAGGAAAAGCAGCCAACAAGTGCTCAGCATATGTGGGAATTCCTTCAAGACTGTTGGAAAAGCATCCCTCATAAAGCTGGTTGAGAGAATACCAAGAGTGTGCAATGCTGTCATCAAGGCAAATAGTGGTGTCACGTTCTGACCTTAGTTCCTTTTTTAGGTCTTTATTTTAGTTTGGTCAGGGCGTGAGTTGGGGTGGGCATTCTATGTTTGTTTTTCTATGTTTTGTTCTATACGTTATATTTCTATGTGTTTGGCCCAGTATGGTTCTCAATCAGAGGCAGGTGTCGATCGTTGTCTCTGATTGAGAATCATACTTAGGTAGCCTGTTTTTCCACTATGGGTTATGGGTAGTTGTTTTTCGTTTTAGTGTTTACACCATTCGGTACGGTTTCGGTTTTCATTTTGATTCTCTTGTTCTTTTTGTATTTTGTATTCATTCTCATTAAAAGTTATTATGGATACGTACCACGCTGCATTTTGGTCCTCCTCTCCTTCCACCAACGAGAATCGTTACAAGTGGCTACTTTGAAGAATCTCAAATATAAAATATATTTGGATTTGTTTTAACACTTTTTTGTATACTACATTATTCCATGTGTTATTTCATAGTTTGTGTTCACTATTATTCTACAATGTAGAAAATAGTAAAAATAAAGAAGAAACCCTGGAATGAGTAGGTGTGTCCAAACTTTTGACTGGTACTGTACTTGCTCTCTTCCTTATTTTTCTCTGCCTTTCTCATGTTCTAACTCTCTCTTTTTGTGTTCCTTTCTTTCCTCCAAGGTATGCAGTGAATCTGACTGTAACCGTGAGTTTAAACAAGGCTGCACGAAAAAGAAGAAATCCATGAACCTGTAAGTTATGAAAAAATTTGGACATTGGAAAAAAATCTCTTGTGGTCTTGACAGCATAATAGAAGAACTACACTGAATGATATCCCTATGAGTTTTGTCCCTAGGACATATCAAATATACCCAGATACAACACTATGACACATGAGTGTCAAACAATTTTACCAGTAGGACATTTACGAGTCACTACAGAGAAGTAGCTACCTGATGTTATCTTTTAGCTGCTACCGTAGCTAAAGCCCTAAAGCCAATGTGGCCGACTGTGTTACTTTTATATATGTCACTGGTTGCATCTCAAATGGCATCCCAAATGGAACCCTATTCCCTACTTTTGACAAAGTATTTTCATTTCAATTTAGTGTACTGTTAGCTAGCTAACATTAGCTGGCTGGCTCGCTAACTAACATTACGTCATGCGTTGGGATTCATTGTTTACCTAGCCAGCTATCTAGATACATTTCTTAACAAAAGACTCTCTTCTTAATGTGCCAGAGCGCAGAATAACTGATGCATTTTTGAACGCTCTTGAATATGTCCGGTGTCAGTAAACGTTGGCAACAAAGCGCAATTCAATTGTTGCCAGCAGCACAGTTACAGTCACCAACGCTCTGGATAACATGAAAACTGCCTAACCAGCTCTGCTATTGGGAGTAAAATGGTCAGAGTGGGGTGATCTCTCATTATGTGTCTGGAAGTCGCTAGCCAATGTTAGCCAGTTAGCTTAGGTGTTTGACTGTCGTTGTGAGGTCAGAGCTTTCAGAACAACCCTACTTATTGGCCAGAGCGTCCAGTGTGCGCTCTGAACGTGAAACCACAGATAAGCTCTGGGCGAGTAATGTTCAGTGAGCTGTTCTCTCTCTCTCTTAGATGTCTGGAAGTAGCTAGCAAGTTAGTACAGAATGGTTGGATCAACCCTCAAAGAGATGGGTAGGGCTAAGGCTTAAGAGGGTGTGAACAATGCTGAATTGGTGTAGACAAAGAAGGGCTCTCCAATAGTTGTACCAAAACATTGAAAGACGGTTTTCTCAAAAGTGAGTTTAGAAGTTGATCAACTTTCAAAGCAGAATTACTTCCCATTGTTTCCTCAAAAGCAGTAGCTCTGAGTCTCTACTTTTATCCAATGTAAAAAACTGAAATTGAAATGTTGCTACATAAGACCGAATCCAGGTGGTGAGTGACGCACTCTATCATAGTCGCTATGGCTCATTTGCATATACATTGTGTTTAGTCAAAATGTAGATTTTTCGCTGTTTGGGAGTTTCATCTGGTTTTAACAAAATAATGTCTTTGCTTTCATAATCTGCATGTCTTATTGCCAAATTCAGAGTATAAATATAGATTTTATATTATAAATGTAGAATGAAACATAGCAACTGAGCACTTTCACATCGGTTCGGTGGAGGCTAGCTTGTAACACATCAGGCTTTCGCGGCACTATCTTATCTGCTCTATCAAAACCCCTATTCCAAACTGCCTACACCTTAGCTAGCTAGATTAGCTTTCTACTGCATTGATAGATTCCCAGGAGAGAGAAATAGTAATGTTGTGGTGGGAGCTGGTTCAGATGATCAGTGGTGACTACTTTTTGACAGCTGAGCTAGAGAACATCTCCATCAGCAACTCCGCAGACAGCACAGACACCGACGAGCTCGCCAAAGTCGAGGTCAAGCCCCTTAATCGAAGACCACCCCGTTAATGGTGGATCCATCAATTACGGTGCTTCAGTCAGTCGAGGGAGAATATGTCATAAATGGAAAAGGATCGCGAGTTCAGGTGCACTTGCAAGTCCAACAAAGGGAACCCCTGTTATTTTCTTTTTATCCCAGAGGAGATGGTCAAGAGACATGACCAGATGAATTAACTCACCAATGGTAAGTGCTTGTCATTCAACTGTTAGTGAAGTTTAGTTGGCTGTGAGGGAGTAATGTGTACAGTGTGCACGTTTCTGTGTCTGGTTATCTGTCAGCAGGGTTGGGGAGTAACAGATTACATGACATATGTCATGAAGACGGGTTACATAAATGCATGAAAAATATCTAGTGCTCATTGGCAAGATCGCTGGTTCCCGTGAACCTCTGCAAGAAAACGGTCCTACACATGTATGTTTTCTTTAGAGTAATACAACTATGTTTTCTGTTATTATTGGGGCTGCAACAGAATTAAAAAGTTAATGAGGTATTTAAGAACACCTTCCTAATATTGAGTTGCACCCCACCCTTTTGACCTCAGAACAGCCTCAATTTGTCGGGGCATGGACTCTGCAATATGTCGAAAGCGTTCCACAGGGATGCTGGCCAATGTTGACTCCAATGCTTCCCACAGTTGTGTGAAGTTGACTGGATGTCCTTTGGTTGTTGACCATCCTTGATACACATGGAAACTGTTGAGCGTGAAAAAATCCAGCAGCGTTTCAGTTCTTAACACAAACTGGTGCGCCTGGCACCTACTATCATACCCCGTTCAAAGCCACTTCAATATTTTGTCTTGCCCATTCTCCCTCTGAATGGCACACACACACACAATCCATGTCTCAATTATCTCAAGGCTTAAAAATCCTTCTTTAATCTGTCTCCTCCCCTTCATCTACACTGATTGAAGTGTATTCAACAAGTGACAAAAAGGGATCGCAGCTTTCACCTGGTCAGTCTGTCATGGAAAGAGCAGGTGTTCTTAATGTTATGTACACTCAGTGTATGCACATATACATGTAAAGTAAATGTAGCCAATACATTCTGCTGCTTATATGTTTCCAAACGTATGTGTACAAATGTGTACATGTATACACGTGCAAGTGTATGCATATACGTGCACGTACGTGCGCAACAACGATGCAGACAGACACTATGTCTGTATAGTTAGAGCAAGATGTAATTTATATGTAGTGTGTGTGTGAGTCTGAGTGACAGTGAAAGAAGAAGAACATGGGCACTCAAGTCAATGGAGTTTGTTTTGTATTAAGTAAATAGTTGTTATTAACTATTTAAATACATGTCTTAAAAGTAACTGAAAACTTTGACTGGTTTTTCTCAAAACATAGTTTGGTAACACTCAGCATGTAATGGCACGTAACTCCCTTATATTTGTGATATGCATAGGCACTTAAATAACGTTTAGTCTTGTGTAAACCTTATTTAAAGCTACAAAAGTGTCAGTGTTCAACCTTAACATGTGTTGACAATACAACAGAGCAGATTAACCGGAATTACATTTTCTCTCACAGGTGGCCAAAAATAACTATCTGAAAGAACCACCCCTACTAGGCCACGCCTCCAGTCTTCTGATCTGACCCTGTAGATGGCTCAATAACCCAGCATCAACAGCCAAACTTAAAGAAATCATTAGGCCAAAATAACCCAATGTGTGTTCTGTCCAACATTTACCCAAATTGGGTTGTTTTTAAAGCAGCATTGTTTTGAGTGCGCGCCGCTTCCTAGTCTGTGGATGTTGTAGAGCGTGAACCTGCAAGAGCAAGTCAGTGCTGTGATGTTTACAGAGAACAACAGGCTGTTGTCCAGGGTCACGCCAAGATTCTTTGCACTTTGGGAGGGGGACACTGTGGAGTTGTCAACCGTGATGGAGAGGTCTTGTGGCGAGCAGGCCTTCCCTGGGAGGTTGATCTTGAGGTGGTGGGCCGACATACAAGCTGAGATGTCTGCCAGGCACACAGAGATGTGTGTCGCCACCTGGGTGTCAGAAGGGGGGAAGAGTAGTTGAGTGTCATCCGCATAGCAATGACAGGAGAGACCATGTGACGTTTTGACTGAGCCGAGTGACTAGAGATAAGAGGAAAGGGCCTAGAACCTTTGCCCCGAGGAACACCAGTAGTGAGAGCACGTGGTGCAGACACAGATCCTCTCCACGCCACCTAGCAGGAGCAGGCTGCCAGGTAGGATTGTGCAGAGCCTGAGACACCTAACCCTGAGAGGGTGGAAAAGAGGATCTGATGGTTCACGGTGTCGAAAGCAGCGGATAGATTTAGGAGGAGGAGAACAGAGGAGAGAGAGTCAGCTTTAGCAGAGCGTAGCACCACTGTGACACAAAGGAAAGCGATCTCAGTTGAGTGAGTCGCCTTGAAGCCTTACTGGGTAGGGTCAAGAAGATGATTCTGAGAGATAACGATAGAGTTGGTCAGAGACTACACACGTGTTTTGGAAAGGAAAGAAAGAAGGGATATCAGTCTGTAGTTTTTGACATCAGGGGGGTTGAGTGTTGGTTTCCTGAGGAGGGGAGTGACTCTGGCCCTCTTGAAGTCAGAGGATGCAGCCAGTGGTCAGGGATGAGTTGATGAGGGAAGTGAGGAATGGGAGAAAGTCTCCAGAGATGGTCTGGAGATGGGAGGAGGGGATGGGGTCAAGTGGGCAGGTTGTTGGGCCGGTGGACATCACTAGTCACAGGATTTCATCTGGAGAAAGAGGTCAAGCCATAAGGTAGTTCTGTGTGAGTGGGAGCAGTTTATGAGTGAATGATGAGCGGATGTCGTCAACCTTTTTTTCAAAGTGGTTAACAAAGTCGTCCACAGAGAGGGAGGAGGGAGGCGGTGGAGGAATAAGGAGGGAGGATAGAGTGAAGATTTTCCCATGGTTGGAGGCAGAAGCTTAAAATGTAGAGTGATAGAAAGTGGACTTGTCAGCGGATACAGAGGAAGAGAAGGTACAGATGTGGGATCTTAACTTGATCACTTTTGTCGCAGAGAATTTTCCTGCTGCATCAGGAAATTCAAATGAGCCTTGTGAATCTCTGAAAATGAGCAGTTCTCCTCTCCATGCAGGGGAAGTCGAGTCATTGGGATCAGGGCTTGCTGTCAAGTAATATTCTCTCTTCAGTGTGCACATATAGTCCTACCGTGTTCGTGTGGGTTTGATTCCAGCCAACACCCATCTGGCACAAATAACTCAATCTCCCCCGATTTACTTGATTAAGTTACACGTTTCAAATATGGACAGTCCAGGATATTTTACCCACAATCTTGATAAGAAATTACTATACCAGACACTTTTGGATAAGATAAATAGGAAACAAATAAAATAATATATATAGGCTACATCAGCATTAGTTTCCATCCATACAAAGTGTTGGATAAATTGCCACAGTAGATTTGGCATGGTAAACAAGGAAATATTTTTTTTATATTGTACGGCCCTTAGTCTGATCAAAAAGGGCTAAATTGTTCAAATGGCAACACCTAGGTAACACCAACATCATCTTTTAGAGAGCGATAATGAGGTAACCAATAATGGTTGCAATTGTGATCAACTGTGGGGGTGAATTTAGCGCGTATTGATGGTTTAACGAGACATCAGCTGGCAATAATTTAATCTAGTGCCATCGATGGTTGCAATAAACCCTATGTTATTTGATTATATTCCAATAGGCTACCCGATAGCCTAGCCATGCGATAATTTGATTTGGGCCATCAGTTGATTGACAGATGTAGGCCTACTGTAGAGCGATAAACTTTCCTCCAGTGTGGATGCTCACCCAAGTTTTATAGTTATGTGACAGTGACTGCATGGAATTCAAATGAGGAGATAGACAGGTGAGGGAATAAAGAGAAAATCTTCACTAAGGAAAAAATGAGTAGCCCTGTGCCACCACCATGATGACCAGATGCTCTCAGATTATGAGAGCACACATAGTCAGATGACGAGATAGCAGCTGGAGTAGCAGTGTCCTCTGGGGTAATCCATGTCATGGCCAAAAAGTGTATGGACAGAGCGAAGATTGAACACACACTCGCATCATTAGCAAAGAGAAAGAGCAGGCAAGCCAGTGTGAAGCTGTATTGCATTAGTGGAAACCAAGACTGTTCTCAGGGCAGGTCTGACTAGCAAAAGTGACTTTTCGTAGCAGGTTAGGAGAATTTACACAGCAGTTTTAGCAGAATTAACGTGGCAGGTATGGAGAATTAGGTTAAGGTTAGGAAAGGGTTAGGGTTAGCTAAAATTGTCCCAGGCCTGCCCCGAAAACTGTCTTGGTTTCCACAAATGTTGCTATGCTCAAATGTTTCTATCATGATATAACTACTCTCATTTTCAATCCCAAAATGATCTCTCCTCATTTTGGAACAAGAACTGTGGAGACTAGAGACATTTGCTTCTTAAAAAAAAAAAAATCTGATTTATCTTATTTTTGATTTACCTAGAATGTTGTTGTTTCATCCAAACCTTTTTCATTTTCTTCAAGCTCATATAATCTGCTAGCTAGCTTGACTCTATGGGTTATACTCATCATAAAAAAATATGTTTTCCACAGGGCCAAGGACATGAAAAATCGCTTGACTTTCTTGAGGAAGAACGATTTCCATGGCAGCAACCCAACAAACGGTCTGGAGAAAGTCCTGAAGTCAGTCAAGTAAGAGCCTCCTTGTAAAGAACACTCCGGATATGAGTTTCCCCTAGTTACAGATCTAGGACCAGCTTCCCCTCCCCCAATCCTATCCTTAACCATTAGTGGTGGAAATGCAAAACTGACCCAAGATCATCGTCTAGTGGCAACTTCACCCTACACTGTAAAGCACACTCCATCCACTGGTGCATGACTAGACCTCAGAAGAGGATACTGTGACTCAAACTGACTTCATACACTAGTCATTTGAAAAGCATTACAATAACAAACCAATACTTGTCGTTCAGTTTGTGATCAGCATGTCATACTTTTGCAATGAGAGAACAGTTACTGTTACCGTTTTCCTCAATCACCTCAACTCCGTGCTGCTCACAGTAGGAAATACTTTTAATCATAGTCAGAGTATAATGATAAACACTTACAGTACCAGAGGCACAGTGTGAGAGAAGGGTTTTTCTTTGAAAAGCTCACACACAATAATAAGAAACGTGATGTATTAGTCCTTTGTCTTTCTGTGCTGTCATTTTTAGGCCCTCGCCAGAGGAGGCCCTGAAGTGGGGGGAATGCTTTGACACACTGCTGGCTCACAAATGTACGTTTTTCAACGCACAAAGATCCTAATGTCTTTATTTAAAGGTGCTACACATAGGATTTTTAATTTTTCATTGTAATTTCAGAAAATGTCCATAATGTATTTGCTGTTAATAGTGGAATGATAGTATTTCACAGTATTACTTCCCCGCCAGTGTTGTGATTGGCTGTGATATATGCCTGTTGATTTCTCCCGCCGGAGCGGCATCTGTTGTCACAAAGGGAAAGACGTTCTGACTTTGTGGCTGTGTTATCTGGTGGCAATATGATTTTACAGCGATTTAGATGGTACAATGATTCCCTACACTATTCAGTGCTTGTTTTCTCACATAAATTGAAATTGAGCGAACAGTGTAGAATTTTAGCAAGCAGAAAATGAGAGATTTCCACTAGATAACACAGTCAGAATCGCTTTACCATTTTGGCAACAGATGCCTGTCATCAATAGACGAATATCACAGCCAATGATCAAGTTTGCAGACGACACAACAGTGGTAGGCTTGATTACCAACAACGACGAGACAGCCTGCAGGGAGGAGGTGAGGACCCTCAGAGTGTGGTGTCAGGAAAATAACCTCTTACTCAATGTCAGCAAAACAAAAGAGATGATCGTGGACTTCAGGGAACAGCAAAGGGAGCACCACCGTATCCACATCGACAGGACAGCAGTAGAGAAAGTTTTAAGTTCCTTTCATTGACAAACTGAAATGGTCCACGCACAGTGTGGTGAAGAAGGCGCAACAGCACCTCTTCAACCTCAGGAGGCTGAAAAAATGTGGCTTGTCCCCGAAAACCCTCACTAACTTTTCCAGGTGCACAATCGAGAGCATCCTGTCGGGCTGTATCACTGCCTGGTTCGGTAACTGTACCGCCCACAACCGCAGGGCTCTCCAGAGGGTGGTGCGGTCTGCACAACGCATCCCCGGGAGCAAACTACCTGCCCTCCAGGACACCTACAACACCCGATTCCACAGGAAGCAAAAAAGATCATCAAGGACAATAACCACCAACCAAGCCACTGCCTGTTCACCCCGCTTCCATCCAGAAGGCAAGGTACATCAAAGCTGGGACAGAGAGATTGAAAAAAAGCTTCTATCTCAAGGCCATCAGATGTGTTAAACAGCCATAACTAGCACAGAGAGGCGGCTGCCTACCTAGACTTGATATCATTGGCCACTTTAATAAATGGAACACTAGTCACTTTAATAATGCCACTTTAAGAATGTTTACATATCTCGCATTACTTATCTCATATGTATATACTGTATCCTACACTATCTATTCTATACTATCTATGGCATCTTAGCCGCTCTGTCACTGCTCATCCATATATTTTATATATTCTCATCCCATTCCTTTACTAGATTGTGTGTATTAGGTTTTGTTGTGGAATTGTTAGATATTACCTGTTAGATACTGCTGCACTGACGGATCTAGAAGCATAAGCATTCCGCTACACTCGCAATAACATCTGTTAACCATGTGTATGTGACCAATCAAATTTGATTTGATTACAAAACTTTAAGTATTACTGTGAAACACTATCATCCCACTATTAGTGACAGATACGTTATGGACATTTTCTGAAATGCACATTTATTTTTGCATTGTCATCACCTTTAACTTTTGTTTAGACTTTTGTTGAGGCAATGTATATTTTCCAAGGGAGCCATGCAAAAAATACCTTGGTCTCAAAATGACTGTGTCAATGAATGAATTTGACAATTTTAAAATGTACAATTGCAATGTGAATACTGCAAGCATAAGAACACAGTCAACAGACTTATTTCCATTGCGGTCCTGTATTTTGAAATATACTATTTAATAACACAATATTTAATACAAAAACACTATATAATATGATATATTGTCTTGGACAGATGGAGTGGCAGTCTTCCAAAGGTTCCTGCAGACAGAGTTCAGTGAGGAGAACTTGGACTTCTGGTTGGCCTGTGAGAAGTACAGGAAAATCAAATCCCAGTTCAAAATGGCCTCCCGAGCAAAACAAATCTTCTCAGAATACATGTCCATACAGTCCTGTAAAGAGGTAAAGCCAATACACAGTACACACACACCATGGTTCATCTTTAGAGTAATAATTTAGTGATGCTGCTACTATTTGAGCAGTTTGAGTTTTTCTGAGAAAGTGTGTTACAGATAAGATGTATTGTTCTTATTTATACCATTTAGAGATACAAAATGGAGTAGGGTGAAGTTGCCCCTAGGTGCTGATCTTGGGTCAGTTTGTCCTGTGTTATATATATATATATATATATATATAAGAGTGCATTCAGAGTATTCAGACCCCATGATTTTTTTCACATTTTGTTACGTTACAGCCTTATTCTAAAATTGGTTAAATTGTTTTTTTCTACACATCTTACCCCATAATGACAAAGCAAAAACAGGTTTTTTGAAATTTTTGCTAAGTTGTTAAAAATAAATAGCTGAAACATCACATTTACATAAGTATTCAGACCCTTTACTCAGTACATTGTTGAAGCTCCTTTGGCAGCGATTACAGCCTCGAGTCTTCTTGACCGCTACAAGCTTGGCACTCCATTGTTCTCTGCAGATTCTCTCAAGTTTTTTTAGGTTGGATCGGGAGCATCGCTGCACAGCTATTTTTAGGTCTCTCCAGAGATGTTCGATTGGGTTCAAGTCCGGGCTCTGGCTGGGCCACTCAACGGCATTCAGAGACTAGTCCCGAAGCTACTCCTGCGTTGTCTAAGCTGTGTGCTTAGAGTTGTTTCCCGTTGGAAGGTTAACCTTCGCCCAAGTCTGAGGTCCTGAGCCTTCTGGAGCAGGTTTTCATCAAGGATCTCTATACTTTGCTCCGTTCATCTTTCCCTCGATCTTGACTAGTCTCCTAGTCCCTGATGCTGAAAAACATCCCCACAGCATGATGCTGCCTCCACCATGCTTCACCGTAGGGATGGTGCCATGTTTCCTCCAGACGTGACGCTTGGCATACACGCCAAAGAGCATACATGCCAATCTTAGTTTCATCAGACCAGAGAATCTTGTTTCTCCATGGTCTGAGAGTCTTTAGGTGCCTTCTGGCAAACTCCAAGCGGGCTGTCATGTGCCTTTTACTGAGGAGTGGCTTCTGTCTGGCCACTCTACAATAAAGGCCTGATTGGTGAAGTGCTGCAGAGATGGTCATCTTTCTGGAAGATTCTCCCATCGCCACAGAGGAACTCTGTCAGAGTGACCATCGGGTTCTTGGTCACCTCCCTGTCACCGCCTTTCCAAACCATGTCCAATCAATTGACTTTGCCACAGGTGGACTCGAATCAAGTTGTAGATGCATTTCAAGGATGATCAATGGAAGCAGGATGTACCTGAGCTAAATTTCAAGTCTCATAGCAAAGGGTCTGAATGCTTAGGTAAATAAGGTATGTGTTTTATTTTTTTATAAATTTGCAAACATTTCTAAACCTGTTTTTGCTATGTCATTGTGGGGTATTGTGTGTAGATCGAGAAGGAAAAATATTTATTTAATCCATTTTAGAATAAGGTTGTTACGTAACTAAATGTGGATAAGGTAAAGGTGTCTGAATACTTTCTGAATGCACTGTGTATTTAAATACAGTACTAGTCAAAAGTTGACACGCCTACTCATTCAAGGGTTTTTCTTTATTTTTAATATTTTCTACATTGTAGAATAATAGTGAAGACATCAAAACTATGAAAGCAGGTAGTAACCAAAAAAGTGTTAAACAAATGAAAATATATTTTATATTTGAGATTTTTCAAATAGCCACCCTTTGCCTTGATTACAGCTTTGCACACTCTTGGGATTCTCTCAACCATCTTCATGAGGTAGTCACCTGGAATGCATTTCAATTAACAGGTGTGCCTCGTTAAAAGCTAATTCGTGCAATTTCTTTCCTTCATAATGCTTTTGAGCTAATCAGTTGTGTTGTGACAAGGTAGGGGTTGGATACAGAATATAGCCCTATTTGGTAAAAGACCAAGTCCATATTATGGCAAGAAAAGCTCAAATAGGCAAAGAGAAATTACAGTCCATGATTACTTTAAGTCATGAATGTCAGTCATTCTGGAAAATGTCAAGAACTTTGAAAGTTTCTTCAAGTGCAGTCGCAAAAACCATCAAGCGCTATGATGAAACTGGCTCTCATGAGGACCCCCACAGGAAAGGAAGACCCAGAGTTACCTCTGCTGCAGAGGATAGATTCATTAGAGTTAACTGCACCTCAGATTGCAGCCCAAATAAATGCTTCAGAGTTCAAGTAACAGACACATCTCAACATAAACTGTGGAAGGGACTGCGTGAATCAGGCCTTCATGGTCGAAATGCTGCAAAGAAACTACTACTAAAGGACACCAATAAGAAGAATAGACTTGCTTGGGCCAAGAAACACGAAATGGACATTAGACCGGTGGAAATCTGTCCTTTGGTCTGATGAGTCCAAATTAGATTTTTGGTTCCAACCGCCATGTCTTTGCGAGATGTAGAGTAGGTGAACGGATTATCTCTGCATGTGTGGTTCCCGCCGTGAAGCAAGAAGGTGGTGTGATAGTGTCACCAGCAAAGCACCCCAACACCATGTGATTTATTTAAAATTCAAGGCACACCACAGCATTCTGCCGCGATACGCCATTCCATCTGGTTTGTGCTTAGTGGGACAAGGACCCAAAACACACCTCCAGGCTGTGTAAGGGCTATTTGGCCAGGAAGGAGAGTGATGGTGCTGCATCAGATGACCTGGCCTCTACAATCACCCGACCTCAACCCAAATGAGATGGTTTGGGATGAGTTGGACCACAGAGTGAAGGAAAAGCAGCCAACAAGTGCTCAGCATTATATGGGAACTCCTTCAAGACTGTTGGAAAATCATTCCTCATGAAGCTGGTTGAGAGAATGCCAAGCGTTTGCAAAGCTGTCATCAAGGCAAAGGATGGCTACTTTGAAGAATCTCAAATCTAAAATATATTATTTTTTCAAAACTTTTTTGGTTACTACATAATTCCATATGTGTTATTTCATAGTTTTGATGTCTTCACTATTATTCTACAATGTAGAAAATAGTAAAAATATAGAAAAACCCTTGAATGAGTAGGTGTGTCTAAACTTTTAACTGGTACTGTATATATACACCTATCGGTTTTGATTCAGAAAATGTGTACTTTTCCACCTAAAATAATTATTTCATATTATTTTTTGTGGCTGACTGCAACAGCAGATGTGGGTAACAACTGCGCATGTGCGCTCTCATGAGGCAAACTCTTACAGGCTGACTACACTGCTCGCGTCGAGTGCGCGAGTGGTGCAATTCTTTGGGGAAATCTATATTATTAAATACATTTACATTTTAGTCATTTAGCAGACGCTCTTATCCAGAGCGACTTACAGTAGAGTGCATACATTTTTATTACATTTTTACATACTGAGACAAGGATATCCCTACCGGCCAAGAGCAGACGCTCTTATCCAGAGCGACTTACAGTAGAGTGCATACATTTTTAGTACATTTTTTTACATACTGAGACAAGGATATCCCTACCGGCCAAACCCTCCCTACCGGCCAAACCCTCCCTAACCCGGACGACGCTATGCCAATTGTGCGTCGCCCCACGGATCTCCCGGTTGCGGCCGGCTGCGACAGAGCCTGGGCGCGAACCCAGCCCAGCCTGGGCGCGAACCCAGAGACTCTGGTGGCGCAGCTAGCGCTGCGATGCAGTGCCCTAGACCACTGCGCCACCAGGGAGACTAATGATTGCACCCACACTGCTCAAGCGCCAACGAGCATCTGCGTTGCCAAGGGCTAAAATAGAAGTCAGTTCTATTTGTGACGCAGATCGCGCTGCAAGTCCTGCCTCTCACATCTCCTCATTGGTTTATAGAAGCAGGTACCCACGTGCCATTTCCTCATTGGTTATACCCACGTGGGTGACTGAAAGATGAACAAGGTCGGTTGCGGTAATGCAGGTAAAATAACAACTCAATGTTTATATCCCAGGACAAATTAGCTAATAACAGCAAGCTAGTTAAATATGACAAATTAGCTAGCAAGCGCAAACTAGCTAGCTAAATTGCCATAAATGTTTAATGCTTTTTGACCTGTCCCCAAATTAATGTAATTGGTTCAGAGTTTGTTTTGATATTTTAACCTGCGTGTCGTGATCGCGTTTGGTGTGGGGGGACAAAATAAATGTATGCACGATGGCGCACGCGGCTTCGGTTCCGTGTGAGTTTTATGGAGGAGAAGGAGCTGGCGCAAAAGTTAAAACCAGTTAGCCTGAAGTTATTTCTGAAAAGTGAAAATCCGAAGAGATGGTATCAAGAGCAAGGTGGAGTTCGGTCCCTGGCTGCAAAAAATCTAGGGAAGAAGACACAAAATGTCACTGTTTTTCGTAGATGGCTCGTAGCGATGACAAAAAACTGTAAATTCGATGTCAACACTCCTACAGCCAATCTTGCTAATCTACGTGTGTGTAGTAGGCTTGCACTTCATTGACTACGAAAGAGATATACAATCAGAAATGGGGGAAAAACACAGAAAACTCAGACAACGGTTCCTTCTATATTCTGCATTGTTGTATTCGGGGCGTTTGACAAATATAATTTGATTTGTATTCCCATGGACTGGATATGGTACCTTGCCAAAATACAGAGGCGCTTATGAGAAAAGTGTCAAAGCGAGCATCTGGAGGTAGGTAATCTAATCATTGCAGTTTGAGTTGATCGTATTGTGTTGTAACCATTGCACCATATAATGTAGATATGGCCTGGGCGCTCTACCGGTTAGCATGTGTGGCCTGTCTTTATGACAAGGGGTTGAAGAGATGAGACAGTAATTGTGTCATCTAACATTGCAGAATAGACAGAATAAAATGTAAGGTTGTTGCATTTTAATTACTTGTCTACTCGCTTATTTCATAATCAGAATCTCCAATGTCTGATGTGTGCGCTAGCCATGGTTTAATTTCATTTAACATTTCATGCTTTTAACAACTGTATATATCCCGCTGGTAAGCTTGACGAACGAAACGAACTGGCAAGAGACAAACAGAGAACACAGGTTTTACACAGTGGATAATGAGGGGAGATGGGAGACACCTGGTAGGGGGTGGAGACAAGCACAAAGACAGGTGAAACAGATCAGGGTGTGACAGTTTTGCAATGTGTGAACTACATGGCCCCAGGTAGGCCTATTTGGTTGCATGTAGTCTGGTCTATTGTGTATTCGTAACCTGCACCTCCCCTGTCGATAGTGGCCATGAGTATCCTAACAATATAATTACTTTTAGCCCCATGGCCATAAAACATTCATTAGATATTATAAACATGGTATCACATTATACTTGTTAGGATGGAAGTTTCGCTTTGTCAATACACATAAGAATAATAATTTGGCATACAACCCATACTATACCAACGGTAAATTCCTTTCACATTTAGAATTGTATATATAACGAACTACCATTGTGCCACAAATAACTGTGAGGTCAATGACCCCAACTCACTCGCCGATTCTGGCCTCAATAGATTGGTCTTCAAAGAACCAAGCAACAGCAAGCTCCTCTGGCAACCATGTGAGTTGATGTTGTCAACTGAATATTTTCACACCTTTTCCTGATGTGTTGCCTAGCCATGGCGTATTATTAGCATGACAACATTTCAGGCAACTGTATAGCCAACTGACATTTACTCCTGAGGTACTGACCTGTTGCACCATCTACAACCACTGATTAGTATGTGACCATCCTGGTCATCTATAAATGTTTGTTCTAAAACGATTTTCAATCTGGCAATGTACTCTTATCTCCACCCGGCATAGCCAGAAGAGGACTGGCCACCCCTCAGAGCCTTGTTTCTCCCTAGGTTCCTGCCTTTCTAGGGAGTTTTTCCTAGCCACCGTCCATCTACATATGCATTGCTTGCTGTTTGGAGTTTTAGGCTGGGTTTCTGTATAGCCCTTTATGCTGACGTAAAAAGGCTGTTATAAATACTTTTGATTGATTGCGTGGAATACCTTGGCCCAAGATCCACCTGGTGTATATGATTGCCCATAGTCTGGTGTGTTTATTTGTATTTATTTTTGCAGTCACAGTACCTAACCTGACACACACACACAATACAGTGCATTCTGAAAATATGCAGACCCCTTCCCTTTTTCCACATTTTGTTACATTATAGCCTTATTCAAAAATGGATAACATTTTTTTTGCAAATGTATTAAAAATGAAAAACAGGTATTCAGACCTTTTGCTATGAGACTCGAAATCGAGCTCAGTTGCATCCTGTTACCATTGATCATCCTTGAGATGTTTTTACAACTTGATTGGAGTCCACCTGTGGTCAATTCAATCGATTGGACATGATTTGGAAAGGCACCCACCTGTCTATATAAAGTCCCACAGTTGGCAGTGCATGTCAGAGCAAAAACCAAGCCATGTAGTCGAAGAAATTGTTTGTAGAGCTCCGAGAAAGGATTGTGTCGAGGCACAGATCTGGGGAAGGGTACCAAAACATTTCTGCAGAATTGAAGGTCCCAAAGAACACAGTGGCCTCCATTATTCTTAAATGGAAAAAGTTTGTAACCCCCAAGACACTTCCCAGAGCTTGCCGTCCGGGCAAACTGAGCAATCGGGGGAGAAAGGCCTTTCTGAGGTAGGTGACAAAGAATCCGATGGTCACTCTGACAGAGCTCCAGAGTTCCTCTGTGGAGATGTGAGAACTTTCCAAAAGGACAACAATCTCTGCAGCACTCCACCAAGCAGGCTTTTATGGCAGAGTGGCAAGACGGAAGCTACTCCTCAGTAAAAGGGACATGACAGCCCGCTTGGAGTTTTTTTTAAATGCACCTAAAGGACTCTCAGACCATGAGAAACAACATTCTCTGGTCTGATGAAACCAAGATTGAACTTTTGGCCTGAATGCCAAGAATCACGTCTGGAATAAACCTGGCACCATCCCTACGGTGAAGCATGGTGGTGGCAGCATCATGCTGTGGGGATGTTTTTCAGCGGCAGGGACTGGGAGACTAGTCAGGATTGAGGGAAAGTTGAACGGAGCAAAGTACAGAGAGATCCTTGATGAAAACCTGCTCCAGAGCACTCAGGACCTCAGCCAAGACAACGCAGGAGTGGCTTCGGGACAAGTCTCTGAATGTCCCTGAGGCCCAGTCAGAGCCTGGACTTGAACCCGATCGAACATCTCTGGAGAGACCTGGAAGTAGTTATGCAGCCAAAGGTGCTTCAACAAAGTACTGAGTAAAGGGGCTGAATACTTATGTAAATGTGATATGTTTTTTTAATTTTGAAATAATTTGCAAACATTTCTAAAAAATGTTTTTTACTTTGTCATTACGGTGTATTGTGTGTAGATTGATTTAATTTTTAAAATCAATTTTAGAACAAGGTTGTAACAAAAGGTGGAAAAAGTCAAGGGATCTGAATACTTTTCGAATGCACTCTACCTGTAACTTAGGCTATTCACAAGTCCTTGGAGTCTTCCACTTCCTGAAAACCAGTGTAGGCGATAGATATTTGGCTCGGATGGCATTTACCATGGAGGACACACCATAGTGCTCTCCAAGCAGCACGTTAAGATATGGCAGCCCTTTTTGGTTTAGAGGCGAAAGAAACGCAAACATATTATAGGCGAGGTGCTGGCTAGCGGAGTAGAACACTTTAAAAATTAAAGAGAGAGCCGCACACTCTAGGAGCTCAGATGCAATAATTTAATAACCTAATAACCAAAGTTTCCATCAGGGTATAAGGACAAACACTGCGGGGTGACTAGTTTAGTTTATATAGTGTCAAAGGACACACACACAGGTGTCTGTAATCATTGGCGGGTGTGGCCTGATATCATTGGTTAATTCTCAGATGTAAAAATAACATACCAAAAACATGAAAGGATAGCATACGGTCATAGATACAATTTGGCTACAAACATTTACAATTGCAAAATCACAATAATCACAAGAATGGCTTCAGATCAAAGTCTACGTTAAGACTGAAGGGAGCAAGGCTCTTTAAATTAAAGATCCAGGCAGCCTCTCATTTTATCAATAAATTGTCGAGGTCAACCCCTCTCCTAGGGAGGGTGACCTGTTCGATGCCGATATAACGTAGGGATGAAATCGAGTGGTTTGGCTTATCTTTCACATGAAGATGGGTAACACAACCTGCAACCCACCCTGATCCAAAGTAATTATTTTTAATGGAGCATAATCCATAATCACATATCAATGAAGCATGTTGCCAATTCCTGTTGTGTTGTTTTTTCTATTTTTGTTTTTCTGTCTTCTGTTGGGGTTGGGGGGTATTATATTGTTTGTTTTCATTATCTGTCTGTTTGTAAAACTGAAAATTCATAAACAAAATGTAAAAAGTACCATTCAACAATACATCAGCGTCCCTCCAGTAGTTTTTTTTTCATCACTCGCAAGTATTTCGTCGTCAGACATGCTTGTAGGTTGTTGTTTACTTCTTAAAACTAAATCTGTAACACTATGCTACCATCTTCACTTTTCCTCAGGAAAAAAAAACTAGCCTCTGATTGTGAATAAGGGCCTTACGTGCAGTTTCTATGTAAAGGGATTCCCCCACGAGAGCGCACATACACAGTTACCTATCTCTGCTGTTGCAGTCTGCCACATAAAATTAATGATATAAAATAATCGCAATCGTTTTAGGTGGAAAACTACACATTTTCTGAGAGGGGGAAAAAGGCAAACGCCACCTACCTAGTTTCAGTGTATGGAATCACTTGGGAAATGTTGGATTTTAGGCAGACTTCCCCTTTAATAGACCAATAAGAAAGAGTTCCAAACCTCTCTGCCAATAACAGAGTTTTCTGTTTTCCCCTCCCCACTCAGACCACTCCCAGACAATTATTGCTTAAGAAATTGCTCTTGCTAAGAAGCTATTTTTGTTTCTTGACCATTTTGAATGAAAACAAATCACAGTAAGGTACAGTATTTAACTCTTACCCAGAAATGATTTGATAGTGAGATAAAAACAGCTGCATTGATCCTTTAAATCTAGAATCCTTAGTTACTCCATCCATTTTTGGACATATCAATTAGTGATATAGGAGCTTTGTTCAATTGTTGAACCAAAATATACGCTTTTTTTACTCCAATGTTTGTAAACAATGTACATGTGAATAAACACTGTATACCCTCAAAACATGGTTAAAATTATAATTTTGATATGATGGATGGTCAGTCTATGCATTTGAGAGTGGTTACATTTCTCCAGGCCTGTCCCTCAGCTTTTTACCAAAAGAGGCGGGGTAACCAATTTGTTTCAATTAAGGACTAGCTTTAAATTGGGGGAAGGGAAGCTGATCCTAGAGTTGTGCCTAGGGGAAACCTCACTCCGGAGTATATGAAACATTAGCAGGGTGTGATATTTAAAGTGGCAATCAGCTGTTGAAACAATAAAATGTTCTCCTCGCCACGGTTTCGCTAAAAAGCTGAGGGATGGGGCTGGAGAAATTTAACCACTCAAATGCATAAACAGAACTATGGATGCAGAAGTATAGTTTTAACCATGTTTTGAGGCTATACAGTGTTTGTTTACCTTTTCTTACAAACATTAGAGTAAAACAAGCTTATATTTCGGGTTCTGATGGGGTACAACAGTTGAACTCCGCCCATGAGGCATTTGTTATATTCTACAAAAATCAATGGATACATATCATTAATTTATAAGTACAAAAATTTATGTAGCTACTGCAGATCCCTTTTAAGAGCCTCCTTCCAATAACAGGTGAATCTGGACTCCTACACCAGAGAGGTCACCAAGGAGAACCTGCAGAGCACTTCGGCATTGACCTTTGACCTGGCCCAGAACAGGATCTATGGCCTCATGGAGAAGGACCCGTACCCTCGCTTCCTGCGCTCGGACCTCTACAGGGACTTGACCAACCAAAAGAGGTTCAACACCATGGTGCCAGATCTGCCCTGAGTTGGAAGAGAGATTGAGGACATTGGATGACTTGGAGTCCTGGTTCGTGTTCATTAGAGTGATGGACATTGGAGAGCTGTGCCAAGGTGACATTCACGTTGTCTAAATTGGTTTAGATAATGGGTTGGTACTATTTTTGTCAGTGTTATATTTACCTCATCTGATTCTCCATGGGCATTTTCCCAACCTGGTTCTGTGGTCATTGGTTTCTAATGAGTCAATTAAACATTTTTTTTGAACAAATACAGCTCCCATATCCTCATGGGCCTTCCTGTTTGTGGCATAGCCCAAACCTTCACTGCCTTCTATTTCTGTGTGTAACACAGGCAGATTTCTGACACTTCTCTATTCCAAAGACTATAAGATGCTATACACTATATCTAGGAGGTGTTCAACATAGCCATGAGGCCATCCGGTGTATTCAAACCGTTGTGCAATCCACAAACATGGTGCAATGAAATCCCCCCCCCCCAAAGAATTATACAAGCAATCCTATATGATCTTTTAATATTTCAGCATTGGAAGCTCTGCAATACAAGGTGGTTGTCCCTGCTTATAGAAAACCTTGACCATCAGCATCCAGATTCTAAGTGCAATATGAATGTTTTATGTACAGTGCCCTCAGAAACTATTCACACAACCTTTTCCTCATTTGAGATTAAAATGTATTTCATTGTAATTTTTATCAACGATTTACACAATACTCAAACATATGTGCAAAAATATATATAGATATAAATATAAAAGGAAAATTAAACACTAATATATCTTGATTAGATAAGTATTCAACCCCCTGAGTCAATACCTGTTAGAATCACCTTTGGAAGCGATTACAGCTGTGAGCCTTTCTGGGTAAGTCTCTAAGAGCTTTCTACACCTAGATTGTGGAACATTTGCCATTCTTTACAAAAGTAGTCAAGCTCTGTCAAATTGTTTATTGATCATTGCTAGACAACCATTTGCAGGTCTTGCCATAGATTTAAGTAGATTTGAAGTCAAAACTGTAACTCAGCCACTCAGGAACTTTCACAATCTTCTTGGTAAGCAACTCCAGTGTAGATTTTGCCTTGTGTTTTAGGTTATTGTCCTGCTGAAAGGTGAATTCATCACCCAGTGTTTGATGGAAAGCAGACTGAACCAGGTTTTCCTCTGAAATTTTGCCTATGCTTAGCATAAACTCCCCAGTCCTTAACGATTACAAGCATACCCATAACATGATGCAACCACAACTATAGAGTTGAAGTCAGAAGTTTACATACACCTTAGCCAAATACATTTTACCTCAGTTTTTCTTTTCACAATTCCTGACATTGAATCCTAGGAACAATTCCCTGTCTTAGGTCAGTTAGGATCACCACGTTATTTTAAGAATGTGAAATGTCAGAATAATAGTAGAGAGAATGATTTATTTCAGCTTTTATTTCTTTCATCACATTCCCAGTGGGTCAGAAGTTTACATACACTCAATTAGTATTTGGCAGCATTGCCTTTACATTGTTTAACTTGGGTCAAACTTTTCGGGTAGCCTTCCACAAGCTTCCCACAATAAGTTGGGTGAATTTTGGCCCATTCCTCCTGACAGAGCTGGTGTAACTGAGTCAGGTTTGTAGGCCTCCTTGCTCCCACACACATTTTTCAGTTCTGCACAAACATTTTCTATAGGATTGAGGTCAGGGCTTTGTGATAGCCACTCCAATACCTTGACTTTGTTGTCCTTAAGCCATTTTACCACAACTTTGGAAGTATGCTTGGGGTCATTGTTCATTTGAAAGACCCATTTGCGACCAAGCTTTAACTTCCTGACTGATGTCTTGAGATGTTGCTTCAATATATCCACATCATTTTCCTACCTCATGATGCCATCTATTTTGTGAAGTGCACCAGTCCGTCCTGCAGCAAAGCACCCCCACAACATGCTGCCACCCCCGCGCTTCACGGTTGGGATGGTGTTCTTCGGCTTGCAAGCCTCCCCCTTTTACCTCCAAACATAACGCTGGTCATTATGGCCAAACAGTTCTATTTTTGTTTCATCAGACCAGAGGACATTTCTCCAAAAAGTACGTTATTTGTCCCCATGTGCAGTTGCAAACCATAGTCTGGCTTTTTTTATGGCGGTTTTGGAGCAGTGGCTTCTTCCTTGCTGAGCAGCCTTTCAGGTTATGTCGATATAGGACTTGTTTTACTGTGGATATAGACACATTTGTACCCGGTTCCTCCAGCATCTTCACAAGGTCCTTTGCTGTAGTTCTGGGATTGATTTGCACTTTTCACACTAAAGTACGTTCATCTCTAAGAGACAGAATGTGTCTCCTTCCTGAGCGGAATGACGGCTGCGTGGTCCCATGGTGTTTATACTTGCGCACTATTGTTTGTACAGATGAACGTGATATCTTCATGCATTTGGAAATTGCTCCCAAGGATGAACCTGGAAGAGGTGCGTACTGGCGGCAGAGAAGTCAGGCGCAGGAGAGCAAAAACTGTGTTACAACGGCGCAGTTTAATAATAAAAATCACCGTAAACAGAACAATCATAACAATGGGTACAAAACCCATCGCACACCAGAATAACGGGCACAGGCACTTACAATAAACAATTCCGGACAAGGACATGGGGGAACAGAGGGCTAAATACACAACATGTAATGATGGAATTGAAACCAGGTGTGTGGGAAGACAAGACAAAAATGAAAAATGGATCAATGATGGCTAGAAGACCGGCGACGCCGACCGCCGCCCGAACAAGGAGAGGAACCAACTTCGGTGGAAGTCGTGACAGAACCAGAGTTGTGGAGGTCTACAATTTTGTTTCTGAAGTCTTGGCTGATTTCTTTTGATTTTCCCATGATGTCAAGCAAAGAGGCACTGAGTTTGAATGTAGGCCTTGAAATACATCCACAGGTACACCTCCAATTGACTCAAATTATGTCAATTAGCCTATCAGAAGCTTCTAAAGCCATGAAATAATTTTCTGGAATTTTCCAAGCTGTTTACATACACTAAGTTGACTGTGCCTTTAAACTTCTGACCTACTGGAATTGTGATACAGTGAGTTATAAGTTAAATAATCTGTAAACAATTGATGGAAAAATTACTTGTGTCATGCACAAAGTAAATGTCCTAACCGACTTGCCAAAATTATAGTTTGTTAAGAAATTTGTGGAGTGGTTGAAAAACAAGTTTTAATGACTCCAACCTAAGTGTATGTAAACTTACGACTTCAACTGTACCTGGAAATATGGAGAGTAGTACTCAGTAATGTGTTGTATTGGATTTGCCCGAAACATAACACTTTGTATTCAGGAAAAAAAGTTAATTACTCTGCCTCTTTTCTTACAGTATTACTTTAGTGCCTTGTTGCAAACAGAATGCATGTTTTGGAGTATTTTTTATTCTGTACAGGCTTCCTTCTTTTCCCTCTGCCATTTAGGTTAGTATTGTGGAGTAACTACAATGTTGATCCATCCTTAGTTTTCTCATAATGTGAGAAAACTGAGGATCACAGCCATTAAACTCTGTTTTTATGTCACCATTGACCTCATTGTGAAATCCCTGAATGGTTTCCCTCCTCTCTAGCAACTAAGTTAGGAAGGACTTCTGTATCTTCGTAGTGACTGGGTGTATTGATACACCATCCAAAGTGTAACTAATAACTTCACCATGCTCAAAGGGGTATTCCATTTTTTTTTTTTTTACTTGCTCGACTGAGGGACCTTACAGATGTGTGTTGTGTACACAGATGAGGTAGTCATTCAAAAAATAATGTTAAACGCTATTATTGTCTAATAAAATGCATTTGCTAGCACGTACCCAGAGAAAATTATTTTAATGTAGAGGTGCTGACTAATGGTGAATAAACTGTAAGCTATAAAAAAAAAATACTTTTTAAACGCTATTATTGCACACTGAGTCCATGCAACTTATGAAGACTTGTTAAGCAAACTTTTACTCATGAATTTATTTAGGGGTTGAACACTTATTGACTTATTGAAAAACTTAATTACAATTTTGACATTATGGGGTATTATGTGTAGGCCAGTAACAAAAAGTATCTCAATTTAATCTATTTTAAATTCAGGCTGAAACGCAACAAAATGTGGAAAGAGTCAAGGGGTGTGAATACTTTCTGAAGGTACTGTATAAAGGAGAAATAGTATAGTACCCTGTACATTTTTGTATATTAGTATCTTATATAATAGTAATTGTTTTAGGGAGGCTCATATACTACATACAAGTAACAAACAGCGATAACATGGAAAAGCAATTTGTCATGAATAATTAATCTCATGACATCCACAGCACATATCTGACTTTTAGAGACCCCTAAGGAGAAAAAAACATGTTAACTAAACAAAATGGGTCATATGAAAAAGCGTGACCGAAGTTATAGAATAACTGGTTTGTTACTTATGCTGCAAATGTACAAAGACACTGCTTATTAAGAGTGCATTTTGGTGTATTCACTATGTACAATCTAACACATGGAGGCATTTTAATTAGCCTATAGTCAACTGACACGTGCGTGTCACACGAGACGTCATTTTGAATATTGATTAGCTCCCAATGTGTTTATTCCAGAGACTTACTGTTTCTTTCTGTGGCTGCAGCTCAATCTCCTCTTTCCACTGATATAAAGCTTGGCCTATTTCATAATATAGGGTTTGTGAAAGCGGTGTTTTTCTACACATGAGAGGATCCAGACAAGAAAATTGTCACAAAATCATATTTAAAACCCAAGCCTTTTGAGCTGGCAACTCATACGACCCCATCAGAGGAGACTCACAAACATGACAATGTCGTCTGAACTTTGACACCCACGTCCTAATTTCAACGATGTCTGAACCGTTTGAGCTACAAACTAATAGTCACCAACATCAACAGATAAGACTCACAAACATTCAGCACTCACTTGTTTTACTATACATCGCACACAAGCTTCAGGGGCGTCATCGGAAGGTAACCTGTGAAAATGGGACAACATGAATAGGGTATAAAAAGTGCCATAAACAAAGTGACTAAATATGGGTATAGATGTATATAAAAACATTTTTTTGCTTATATCTCCTACATATAGACCCAGTCGGTATTAGATGGACCGTCGCGGCCCAGCCTGCCTGTGGGGGAAACAAACTGTGGTAACCTAGGTTACTCTATTGGCTCACAGCAAAAACTTGACCTTTTTCAAACACAGTTTTGTTGTCGTCTGCTTGTTTTAGTCAATTACAAAACTACATTTAAGAAAAGTACAACATGTATAAAGATAACTTTTCAGCATTGCCTGCTCCATAGCATTCTCACTACTTAGAAAGATGTAATATTGTAGGGCTTCCCTCATGCCCCTTTTCATGACGAAGCTAGCAGCCATGCGAGCGAGCGTGTGTGTGTGCTAGCTAGCTACCGACCGGAACATTAAGCTAGCCAAGACCAACAACACAAACAAACTGACTATACAGATACAAGTAGTGGGTGGACTTACAAACTGACTGTACTAAACAAGTTAAATGTCTTACCTGTGATAATGTTTTCCACACACATAGCTACGTGTAGCCTACTTGGACACCGAGTCCCCACATTTCCCACTCTCCTACGCTGAATAGCCTGAAGCTACAGGGCTCTTCTCGCAGGCTCCATTTTCCTACGTGGGAGCACTGCAAAATCAAAGACGAAGTTGGCTCTTGTACAATGGGAATATTTGTTTTCCCCAATTTGTGAGCGTGGTCGAGGGGAATTCCTTATTATTACGTGACTATTGACTCAACTATAGCACAGACACTTCAAAAACATATTCCTTTGATTTATTTTTGGGCTGTTTTGCCATTTATGAATCTGTTGTCAATGTGTTTCTATGGGCTATAGCAGTAAAAGCCAAAAATTCAATATTTTATCAAATAATTGTTTTATATATTTGTTTTTATACCTACAGGGGTCCTAAAAAGCTATTTAGCTAAATGATCCATGGCATGACTATCTTAAAACATGTTAGCTTAGTAGATAATGCAAACCAAGGGCTTAGATCAGATGTTTAAATAAAATGACTGATAAGTGCAGTGACTGTAGATTCTGAACTTGTATCATTTTAATTGTCAGTTCCTATTCAATGGATGCAAAGAGATATACTGATCATTTTACTGTATTTCTTAATGTATTGTTAACATTAACTTCAATGCAGTATTACCACAATGTTACTTTTGTTCTCCACCATTAGGCAAAATAAAGTACTCTGTGAAATGGCTGTTGCTTTAGACATTTAAAAAAATATTAAATGTCTGTCTAATCTTGTTGTCATGTCAGACTAGTCTTGTTTTTATCAATACCAAAATTCAATAAAATCAAGTATAACATGGCCTCGTATCATTTAATTGCATAAACTGTCAAGCTATTCCACAGCCCAAAGGACACTGGAAGTTGTGGTTAGTGTACTCACTAAGATTAGAAGGTTCGATCCCAGGTCGAGGTGTACTTTAAAGATGGGTCCCGATGCCTCTCTGCTTGGCATTAAGGAGATGGATTGAGGGTAAGTCCCTGCATTACACTACTGTCCTGTCCAGGGGGTACATCAAGCTGCTAAATGCTACAGAAACAGGAGATAGCCATCTGGCCCGGACAAAGGGCTTAGTAATTGCTACTGCACCTGCATATAGTGCCAGCTGGTGGATGCGACTATGTGTACTGTCACCTACAGAACACTAGAGGGCAGTGACAATCCTACAATAGGAATGACTATAACAAAGACTGTAGATAAATGTGCATCAGTAACTTTCTCACTCATTTACCAAAATAATCTGAAATGCAACCAAAACTAACAGCAAATGCATCCAACAAATGTGTAGAGTCACAAGCTTGATGTAGTCATTGTGTGCTATATGTGACCAAATACTCTACTTTTTACTACTTTTTAAAAACTTCTTATGCCTGCAGGGGCAGTATTGAGTAGCTTGGATGAAAGGTGCCCAGAGTAAACGGCCTGCTCCTCAGTCATAGTTGCTAATATATGCATATTATTATTAGTATCAATTTGTAAGTCGCTCTGGATAAGAGCGTCTGCTAAATGACTTAAATGTAAATGTAAATGGATAGAAAACTCTAAACTTCTAAAACTGTTTGAATTATGCCTGTGAGTATAACAGAACTCATATGGCAGGCAAAAACCTGAGAAGTTCCACTTCCTGTTTGGATTTTTTCTGAGGCTGCTAGATTTTCAACCAAGCTCCCATTGAAATTACAGCGAGATATGGATGAGTTTTCACTTCCTACGGCTTCCACTAGATGTCAACAGTCAATAGAACTTTGTCTGAAGACTAATGTGAAGGGGGGCCGAAGGAGACAGGAATGATTCACCACTGCCATGAGGTGACCACGCATTGACCACGCGCGTTCACGTGATAGGCAGCTCCGTTCCATCGCTCAACTGAAGTCAATGTAATTCTCCGGTTGGAACGTTATTCAAGATGTATGTTAACAACATTCTAAAGATTGATTCAATACATTGTTTGACATGTTTCTACTGACTGTTACGGAACTTTTGGACATTTCGTCACGTTATAGTGGACGCGCTTTGACTTTGGAATTGTTTACCAAACGCGCTAACCAAAGTAGCTAATTGGACATAAATAACGGACATTATCGAACAAATCAAGCATTTATTGTGGACCTGGGATTCCTAGGACTGCATTCTGATGAAGTTCATCAAAGGTAAGGAAACATTTATCATATATTTTCTGGTTTCTGTTGACTCCAACATGGCGGCTAATTTTACTATTGTTCTGAGCTCCGTCTCAGATTATTGCATGGTTTGCTTTTTCCGTAAAGTTTTTTGAAATCTGACACAGCGGTTGCATTAAGGAGAGGTATATCTATAATTCCATGTGTATAACTTGTATTATCATCTACATTTATGATGAGTATTTCTGTTGAAACGATGTGGCTATGCAAAATCACTTGATGTTTTTGGAACTAGTGAATGTAACGCGCCAATGTAAACTCAGATTTTTTGATATAAATATAAACTTTATCAAACAAAACATACATGTATTGTGTAACATGAAGTCCTATGAGTGTCATCTGATGAAGATCATCAAAGATTGATGATACATTTTATCTCTTTCTGCTTTTTGTGAAAGCTATCTTTCGCTGGAAAAATGGCTGTGCTTATTGTGGTTTGGTGGTGACCTAACAATCGTTTGTAGTGCTTTCGCTGAAAAGCATATTTGAAAATCGGACACTTTGGTGGGATTAACAACAAGATTACCTTTAAAATGATATAAAACACATGTATGTTTGAGGAATTTTAATTATGAGATTTCTGTTGTTTGAATTTGGCGCCCTGCACTTTCACTGGCTGTTGTCATATCGATCCCGTTAACGGGATTGCAGCCACAAGAAGTTCAATTAATACACATTTTATCATTTCAAATCCAAAGTGCTGGAAGACAGAGCCACTGTCACTGTCCCAATACTTCTGGAGCTCACTGTATATCCGCTTCAGGTCAAATTTAGGGCCAGCAATATGCAATTGCAATTCACTTAAACAATTACTTGAAGGTATTTCTACAAGTTCAGGAAAGACGAGAGGTTTAAATATACATTTAACTGAACTTGAGGACATAAATTCAAGTAATATTATTTGCAGACAGCACACAAACTGAGGATTGGGTGTCCTCCAGACCAGTATCCATCTAGCCAACCATTTTCCTGAGATATTGATTTCTCTGCCTGCACCCTACACTCTGGTCTGATGTGGAAACAAGTTCAAGTCAGGACGTGCAGGACACAGAGTTTCCTGTTCAACTGGTGTTTTTTCCCCGCTTCGGGGGAATAGGTTTTGGCAAACTACACTCTTAGAAAAAAGGGTTCCAAAAGGGTTCTTCAGCTTTCCCGATAAGAAAACCCTTTTTGGTTCCATGTAGAACCCTCTGTGGAAAGGGTTCTACATGGATCCGAAAAGGGTTCTACCTGGAACCAAAACTAGTTCTTCAAAGGGTTATCCTATGGAGACAGCCGAAGATGCCTTTTAGGTTCTAGATAGCACCTAGTGGGGAGTAAATGTAAATGTTCTGGGGGGGGGGGGGGGGTGTAAAATCTCTTTAGAAAATGCATTTATTGTTCATGATTCCTTGCTGACTGAGTGACTCTTAGAGTGCATCCCAAATGGCACCCTATTCCCTATAAAGTGCACTATGTGTCCTGGTCAAAAGTAGTGCACTACAGGGATAGGATGTAATTTGGAGGCCACTACAGACTTGGCTGCGGCTTTATTTATTTATAGAATTGTGAAACTCTCCAAGTTGTAAAACTTCAGGAAACTTTTGTTGATTTCTATGTTTGAGAAGCGAGCAGGAGACAATACAGCAACAATTAAGCAGTGTAGCAATGTTCCTACTGTAACTCTGGGTCCAGTGGAGTAGACTGAACCAAGAGCTGAGTTTTTTTTGTTTGACAAACACTGAGTTTGTAGTGTTTTACCTCTTTGATCTATGCTCCAATCTGAAGAACCAACTTAATCCGGAACGTTATATTCCATTTTGTTGGACTCGAGTGATACTTTTCCGTGTGCGCATGCACAGGCTAGACAGAGAAGTATCACTCAAGTCCAAGAAAATTGAATAATATAACGTGGCATATAATTTGTGTTTAATTGTTACTCGATTAAATTAATCATGTAACAACTACCTCATTAGGAATTTGGGGCACCATGGGAAAAGTTGTTTAATGAGGTACTATCTCCCGACTTCAACTCTAAAGATATACAGATATCTCTTACATCAATAACAGTCAATTACTACCTCAGTCTTATTTTGAATGTCGCATAATCCGTGGATCCACAAGAACCCCATCCCTTCTGAATATTCAGTACTACACAAATGTATTTAATCATTTATTTATTAACTAACTAAATAATAACAGAATACATATATTTACATGAGAAGTCCCTAGTGGACTGACATGATATGACGATAGAGGGAGTCGCCTTATCTTACATATATTTGGAAGTTACGCTCGCGGAAATATGAATACTTAGCACCCTAACACCCGCTCATTCGGATTAGGAATGCAATATATACAGTGGGGAGAACAAGTATTTGATACACTGCCGATTTTGCAGGTTTTCCTACTTACAAAGCATGTAGAGGTCTGTAATTTTTTTATCATAGGTACACTTCAACTGTGAGAGACGGAATCTAAAACAAAAATCCAGAAAATCACATTGTATTATTTTTAAGTAATTAATTTGCATTTTATTGCATGACATAAGTATCTGATACATCAGAAAAGCAGAACTTAATATTTGGTACAGAAACCTTTGTTTGCAATTACAGAGATCATACGTTTCCTGTAGTTCTTGACCAGGTTTGCACACACTGCAGCAGGGATTTTGGCCCACTCCTCCATACAGACCTTCTCCAGATCCTTCAGGTTTCGGGGCTGTCGCTGGGCAATACGGACTTTCAGCTCCTTCCAAAGATATTCTATTGGGTTCAGGTCTGGAGACTGGCTAGGCCACTCCAGGACCTTGAGATGCTTCTTACGGAGCCACTCCTTAGTTGCCCTGGCTGTGTGTTTCGGGTCGTTGTCATGCTGGAAGACCCAGCCACGACCCATCTTCAATGCTCTTACTGAGGGAAGGAGGTTGTTGGCCAAGATCTTGCGATACATGGCCCCATCCATCTTCCCCTCAATACGGTGCAGTCGTCCTGTCCCCTTTGCAGAAAAGCATCCCCAAAGAATGATGTTTCCACCTCCATGCTTCACGGTTGGGATGGTGTTCTTGGGGTTGTACTCATCCTTCTTCTTCCTCCAAACACGGCGAGTGGAATTTAGATCAAAAGGCTCTATTTTTGTCTCATCAGACCACATGACCTTCTCCCATTCCTCCTCTGGATCATCCAGATGGTCATTGGCAAACTTCAGATGGGCCTGGACATGCGCTGGCTTGAGCAGGGGGACCTTGCGTGCGCTGCAGGATTTTAATCCATGACGGCGTAGTGTGTTACTAATGGTTTTCATTGAGACTGTGGTCCCAGCTCTCTTCAGGTCATTTACCAAGTCCTGCTGTGTAGTTTTGGGCTGATCCCTCACCTTCCTCATGATCATTGATGCCCCACGAGGTGAGATCTTGCATGGAGCCCCAGACCGAGGGTGATTGACCGTCATCTTGAACTTCTTCCATTTTCTAATATTTGCGCCAACAGTTGTTGCCTTCTCACCAAGCTGCTTGCCTATTGTCCTGTAGCCCATCCCAGCCTTGTGCAGGTCTACAATTTTATCCCTGATGTCCTTACACAGCTGTCTGGTCTTGGCCATTGTGGAGAGGTTGGAGTCTGTTTGATTGAGTGTGTGGACAGGTGTCTTTTATACAGGTAACGAGTTCAAACAGGTGCAGTTATAACAGGTAATGATGGAGAACAGGAGGGCTTCTTAAAGAAAAACTAACAGGTCTGTGAGAGCCGGAATTCTTACTGGTTGGTAGGTGATCAAATACTTATGTCATGCAATAAAATGCAAATTAATTACTTAAAAATCATACAATGTGATTTTCTGGATTTTTGTTTTAGATTCCGTCTCTCACAGTTGAAGTGTACCTATGATAAAAATTACAGACCTCTACATGCTTTGTAAGTAGGAAAACCTGCAAAATCGGCAGTGTATCAAATACTTGTTCTCCCCACTGTATACTTACGCGTAGCTGTCTTTCTCTGTCGTCTCTCTGTTGAAACCAATTGATCCGTCTATAGGTAGTGGCTCGATGTAAGGCTCTGGTTGTCCATCAGAGGTCACCATGTCCTTCTTAGTTGTAGAGATTCTATGGTCTTGGAGTGTTCGTTAGAATAGATACTTCAGACGTACCAACAGTTGTCTCAAAGGGGATTGTCTTCCTTCCCACCAAGTCTTTTAGTCAAAGTTCTAGGATCACCTTCTACACGCACAGCTGCAGACTGAACATTTCTTGGTGAGGTTATCTTCTTCTGTAGAGACTGAGAGTTTCAGGGCTTCTAACCATTTCGTTCCGCTCACGCGGTCTGTCATACTGGTCTTGTATTTTTAAGTTCCAGGTCACACTGTCCATCTGCTTGGTCTAGTATGTTAATTCTTAGCAAGTAATTTAAGCAATCTGGCCAAAGGGTGTTCCATCATCCTGGCATGAACTCTGAGCTCACTGGGGTGTGGCTACGGACTGGGTACAAGTTTAGATGAAAAACAATTCTCATTTAGAAGGCTAAAATCACATTGCTATCTTCACAAAAGTATTGTCATACTTAATTATATTTTATACAACATTTAGATGTAAACCTGACAACTAGAATGTGTACACCTTCAGAGATAGTTATTTAGTTATACCATCATTAATCACAAAATAATAAACACTGACATGATTATTCGTTAGATCCCCACCAACCGTTCCAAACATTTGGATGGCAGAAATACTGTTCCAATGTCCAATATTTTGACGTTAAGAGTTTTTAGATAGCAAGAGTCTCTGCAGCAAAGGAATTTCTTTCCCAATACTGCAGGGCAAGAAAGTTGTCTTTAAATGTACAACCCGCTGTTAAGCAATAAAACCGGCCCAACTCCCCTCTCTCCTCTCCTGTGGGAGAGAGGGGTTCTGGCTGTCTGTCAGCCGTTGCCAGTTGATCTGGCACATTTAATCCTCACCAAGGAGAGAGAGTCATGACAACCTGCACCACTATACTGAAGAGTGTTGTTTCTAAAATGATGTATTTGGATGTTTTTGGAACCTTTGTTCATGTTATCTGTACCCCCTGCAACTGCAGAACAAGCATGAGGAAGTCGATTGCTGGTGGGGTAAGTTTCTCAAAATCAAGTGAAATCGCAGAAAGTAGTGTCTGGATACTCTACTAATAGTAGAAGTCCTTAAAGATGACGCCCCCCATGCATTTACATCATATTCCAGACAGACACTCTCAAAGCAAACTACTATTTATTTAACTAGGCAAGTCAGTTAAGAACAAATTCTTATTTTCAATGACGCCTAGGAACAGTGCCTTGTTCAGGGGCAGAACGACAGATGTTTACCTTGTCAGCTCGGGAATTCGATCTTGCAACCTTTTGGTTACTAGTCCAACCACTAGGCTATCTGCCGCCCAACATGTAGTGATGTACAACAAATTGTAACATGTCTATGCACCCGCATGCCTATCGAATCAATGATAGGCTTTCTATGGTGGCGGGGCATGCCTTGCTTTAGCTGTTTATTGGTAGACCTATTTGTAAAAAAAAAAATCAGGTTACGCCAAACATTTCATGAAGCTATACACGGTGTTGCAATATTGCAATTTTTTGACTGCTGGCTGGCGGCAAAAATGTAATAACTTTTTCAGTCACCCCTTACATCCCAAAGGTGTTCAATAAGGTTGAGGTCAGGGCTCTGTGCAGGCGAGTCAAGTTCTTTCACACCGATCGACAAATCATTTCTGTATGGACCTCGCTTTGTGCACGGGTGCATTGTCATGCTGAAACCGGAAAGGGCCTTCCCCAAACTGTTGCCACAAAGTTGGAAGCACAGAATCGTCTAGAATGTCATTGTATGCTGTAGCGTTAGGATTTCCCTTTCCCCCAAGATTCTGAGCCTGCCTGGCAGGGTTGGTCCTGCAAAGCCAGAGCCCCCTGATGGGAGAGCATAATATACAAGGAAATTCTCAAAGCTGCTAATGAGAACCTTGACGACCTTGTACCTAGCCGGTGGGGATTCCGGTGGGGTGCCCCCACCCAGGCAGTGGCAGTGCTGGCAACACTAGCTGCAGTAACCCATGGGGAGGGGTCACACTCGGACATTGAGGGGGCATATTATTGTGGCCCTGGTGGCACAATCTGGTCTGACTGCATGGAGATGCTTGGGAATATGGTCAAAACAGGGGACCATGTGTGGGTATTTCAGGGGAAGGGGGTATATCTGACCTCCATCACCTAGGACGTGACAATGTTTAATCAAATCTCCCTATTTCTGCCCATTTGCAGGCCTTCTCATATGACTGCAACTGTATATGCATTTGTAAATCAAGACCTTTCTTGAGTTGGGCTCTGGGATGGTGCAACTGTTGAGAATCTGAGTCTATGGTTGTTGTGGGGGAAAGGGGTTGTGTGTGTGTGTGTGTGTGTGTGTGTGTGTGTGTGTGTGTGTGTGTGTGTGTGTGTGTGTGTGTGTGTGTGTGTGTGTGTGTGTGTGTGTGTGTGTGTGTGTGTGTGTGTGTGTGTGTGTGTGTGTGTGTGTCCCACAACTGTTGCGAGGGAGTAAAAGATGTTAGGGACAATAAAGGATGAACCACAAAAATTGTTTGCTAAAATAATAATTGCTTGCCATACTGTAATGTTGGTAATGGCGAGACTGGTGAGAGGTAAAAATTCCATAAAACTGCCTACATTACTACAAATATGAATGGCTATTTATGGAAAATAAGATAAACAGGATTTTTTTATATATACACTACCGTTCAAAAGTTTGGGGTCACTTAGAAATGTCCTTGTTTTGAAAGAAAAGCTTTTTTGTCAATTAAAATAACATAAAATTGATCAGAAATACAGTAGACATTGTTAATGTTGTAAATGACTATTGTAGCTGGAAACGGCAGATTTATTTATGGAATATCTGCATAGACGTACAGAGGCCCATTTTATCAGCAACCATCACTCCTGTGTTCCAATGGCACGTTGCGTTAGATAATCCAAGTTCATCATTTTAAAAGGCTAATTGATCATTAGAAAACTCTTTTTCAATTGTTAGCACAGCTGAAAACTGATTTACAGCAGCAATAAAACTGGCCTTCTTTAGACTAGTTGAGTATCTGGAGCATCAGCATTTGTGGGTTAGATTACAGGCTCCAAATGGCCAGAAACAAATAACTAATGAAACTCATCAGTCTATTCTCGTTCTGAGAAATTAAGGCTATCCATGCATTGAAATTGCCAAGAAACTGTAGATCTCGTACAACGCTGTGTAGTACTCCCTTCACAGAACAGAAAGAGGAGTGGGAGGCCCCGGTGCACAACTGAGCAAGAGGACAAGTACATTAGTGTCTAGTTTGAAAAACAGATGCCTCTCAAGTCCTCAACTGGCAGCTTCATTAAATAGTACCCGCAAAACACCAGTTTCAACGTCAACAGTGAAGAGCCGACACCAGGATACTGCCCTTCTAGGCAGAGTTCCTCTGTCCAGTGTCTGTGTTCTTTTGCCCATCTTAATCTTTTATTTTTATTGGCCAGTCTGAGATGTGGCTTTTTCTTTCCAACTCTGCCTAGGAGGCCAGCACCCAGTGCCACTCTTGATAATGGCAAACATTTGTATTTTTTTGGAGGAGGGTGAAAGGATAGCAGGCCCAGCTGTCAAAGTGAGAGAGGAGGCTATTCTGGATAGAGCAGGTACTTTTGTGTAGTCTATTTCTTGTGAGGTTTTCTGTCCTCAGATACAGAAAGCTGTGAAAGCCTGTCTGCAGATTAAGAGGTCCCAATGAAGAGCAGCGGTTCACAGTCCTGGTCCTGGGGACTCAAAGGGGTGCACATTTTTGTTTTTGCCTTAGCACTACACAGCTGATTCAAATGATCAAGTCATCATCAAGCTTCAAGTGGTATTTATGTATTCATTGGTGACGATATCCTTGATATGATCCTGCTATTGTCACATGCCACACATGCATCTATCCAATGTCATCATGTTTTGTTATAAGGGATATCGTACTTAGATTTTACAGTTAGTATTATTAAAAGAGATGCTTTACATTGAAATACAGATACAGATGTAGTAGTCCCAGAGTTAATGATCCAAGGTCAGTTTTGCAGGTATGTTTTGATGTGAGAGGAAGCCAGTCCCTTCATTGCCTACCTCACCCGCTCTTAAGATAACCTTCAAGGCCGACTAGGAGCCCAAGTCTGGTTAGGAGACACGGCTAGAGACACCATGTAATTGTGATGAACTGAGAGAATATTAGGGTAGCACTGTAATTCATTAATCATATGCTGTCTTCCCTGCTCCTCTGTTATCACTTTCCTTTTCTGTCTTCTACACCTCTCCCCACCTCTTTTTATAATGCACACCATTGTGCATTGAAGTACAGATTGAACTTGTTTTATAATATAATATTACAACTAATATTTGTAATGCATGTATTATGTATTTATAACATTTACATTTACATTTAAGTCATTTAGCAGACGCTCTTATCCAGAGCGACTTACAAATTGGTGCATTCACCTTATGATATCCAGTGGAACAACCACTTTACAATAGTGCATCTAACTCTTTTAAGGGGGGGGGGGGGGTTAGAAGGATTACTTTATCCTATCCTAGGTATTCCTTAAAGAGGTGGGGTTTCAGGTGTCTCCGGAAGGTGGTGATTGACTCCGCTGACCTGGCGTCGTGAGGGAGTTTGTTCCACCATTGGGGTGCCAGAGCAGCGAACAGTTTTGACTGGGCTGAGCGGGAACTGTACTTCCTCAGAGGTAGGGAGGCGAGCAGGCCAGAGGTGGATGAACGCAGTGCCCTTGTTTGGGTGTAGGGCCTGATCAGAGCCTGAAGGTACGGAGGTGCCGTTCCCCTCACAGCTCCGTAGGCAAGCACCATGGTCTTGTAGCGGATGCGAGCTTCAACTGGAAGCCAGTGGAGAGAGCGGAGGAGCGGGGTGACGTGAGAGAACTTGGGAAGGTTGAACACCAGACGGGCTGCGGCGTTCTGGATGAGTTGTAGGGGTTTAATGGCACAGGCAGGGAGCCCATCCAACAGGGATGTGCAGTAATCCAGACGGGAGATGACAAGTGCCTGGATTAGGACCTGCGCCGCTTCCTGTGTGAGGCAGGGTCGTACTCTGCGAATGTTGTAGAGCATGAACCTACAGGAACGGGTCACCGCCTTGATGTTAGTTGAGAACGACAGGGTGTTGTCCAGGATCACGCCAAGGTTCTTAGCACTCTGGGAGGAGGACACAATGGAGTTGTCAACCGTGATGGCGAGATCATGGAACGGGTAGTCCTTCCCCGGGAGGAAGAGCAGCTCCGTCTTGCCGAGGTTCAGCTTGAGGTGGTGATCCGTCATCCACACTGATATGTCTGCCAGACATGCAGAGATGCGATTCGCCACCTGGTTATCAGAAGGGGGAAAGGAGAAGATTAATTGTGTGTCGTCTGCATAGCAATGATAGGAGAGACCATGTGAGGATATGACAGAGCCAAGTGACTTGGTGTATAGCGAGAATAGGAGAGGGCCTAGAACAGAGCCCTGGGGGACACCAGTGGTGAGAGCACGTGGTGCGGAGACAGATTCTCGCCACGCCACCTGGTAGGAGCGACCTGTCAGGTAGGACACAATCCAAGCGTGGGCCGCGCCGGAGATGCCCAACTCGGAGAGGGTGGAGAGGAGGATCTGATGGTTCACAGTATCAAAGGCAGCCGATAGGTCTAGAAGGATGAGAGCAGAGGAGAGAGAGTTAGCTTTAGCAGTGCGGAGCGCCTCCGTGACACAGAGAAGAGCAGTCTCAGTTGAATGACTAGTCTTGAAACCTGACTGATTTGGATCAAGAAGGTCATTCTGAGAGAGATAGCAGGAGAGCTGGCCAAGGACGGCACGTTCAAGAGTTTTGGAGAGAAAAGAAAGAAGGGATACTGGTCTGTAGTTGTTGACATCGGAGGGATCGAGTGTAGGTTTTTTCAGAAGGGGTGCAACTCTCGCTCTCTTGAAGACGGAAGGGACGTAGTCAGCGGTCAAGGATGAGTTGATGAGCGAGGTGAGGTAAGGGAGAAGGTCTCCGGAAATGGTCTGGAGAAGAGAGGAGGGGATAGGGTCAAGCGGGCAGGTTGTTGGGCGGCCGGCCGTCACAAGACGCGAGATTTAATCTGGAGAGAGAGGGGAGAAAGAGGTCAAAGCACAGGGTAGGGCAGTGTGAGCAGAACCAGCGGTGTCGTTTGACTTAGCAAACGAGGATCGGATGTCGTCGACCTTCTTTTCAAAATGGTTGACGAAGTCATCCGCAGAGAGGGAGGAGGGGGGGGGGGGGGGAGGAGGATTCAGGAGGGAGGAGAAGGTGGCAAAGAGCTTCCTAGGGTTAGAGGCAGATGCTTGGAATTTAGAGTGGTAGAAAGTGGCTTTAGCAGCAGAGACAGAAGAGGAGAATGTAGAGAGGAGGGAGTGAAAGGATGCCAGGTCCGCAGGGAGGCGAGTTTTCCTCCATTTCCGCTCGGCTGCCCGGAGCCCTGTTCTGTGAGTTCGCAATGAGTCGTCGAGCCACGGAGCAGGAGGGGAGGACCGAGCCGGCCTGGAGGATAGGGGACATAGAGAGTCAAAGGATGCAGAAAGGGAGGAGAGGAGGGTTGAGGAGGCAGAATCAGGAGATAGGTTGGAGAAGGTTTGAGCAGAGGGAAAAGATGATAGGATGGAAGAGGAGAGAGTAGCGGGGGAGAGAGAGCGAAGGTTGGGACGGCGCGATACCATCCGAGTAGGGGCAGTGTGGGAAGTGTTGGATGAGAGCGAGAGGGAAAAGGATACAAGGTAGTGGTCGGAGACTTGGAGGGGAGTTGCAATGAGATTAGTGGAAGAACAGCATCTAGTAAAGATGAGGTCAAGCGTATTGCCTGCCTTGTGAGTAGGGGGGGAAGGTGAGAGGGTGAGGTCAAAAGAGGAGAGGAGTGGAAAGAAGGAGGCAGAGAGGAATGAGTCAAAGGTAGACGTGGGGAGGTTAAAGTCACCCAGAACTGTGAGAGGTGAGCCATCCTCAGGAAAGGAACTTATCAAGGCGTCAAGCTCATTGATGAACTCTCCAAGGGAACCTGGAGGGCGATAAATGATAAGGATGTTAAGCTTGAAAGGGCTGGTAACTGTGACAGCATGGAATTCAAAGGAGGCGATAGACAGATGGGTCAGGGGAGAAAGAGAGAATGTCCGCTTGGGAGAGATGAGGATCCCAGTGCCACCACCCCGCTGACCAGAAGCTCTCGGGGTGTGCGAGAACACGTGGGCAGACGAGGAGAGAGCAGTAGGAGTAGCAGTGTTATCTGTGGTAATCCATGTTTCCGTCAGTGCCAAGAAGTCGAGGGACTGGAGGGAAGCATAGGCTGAGATGAACTCTGCCTTGTTGGCCGCAGATCGGCAGTTCCAGAGGCTGCCGGAGACCTGGAACTCCACGTGGGTCGTGCGCGCTGGGACCACCAGGTTAGAGTGGCAGCGGCCACGCGGTGTGAAGCGTTTGTATGGTCTGTGCAGAGAGGAGAGAAGAGGGATAGACAGACACATAGTTGACAGGCTACAGAAGAGGCTACGCTAATGCAAAGGAGATTGGAATGACAAGTGGACTACACGTCTCGAATGTTCAGCAAGTTAAGCTTACGTTGCAAAAAATCTTATTGACTAAAATGATACAGTACTGCTGGCTGGTGAAGTAGGCTAGCTAGCAGTGTTGACTACGTTAGGACGAAAATAGCTGGCTAGCTAACCTCGATAATTACTCTAAACTACACAATTATCTTTGATACAAAGACGGCTATGTAGCTAGCTAAGAAAAAATTGCTAAGATCAAACAAATCAAACCGTTGTACTGTAATGAAATGAAATGTAATACTACCTGTGGAGCGAAGCGAAATGCGACTGACACCTGGATAATGAACTTTCAATCGAGCATTTCACATTCTCCACTGGTTGAAATTAAGTATCTCATTGAAATACTTCACCTATCCTGTGTCCTCAGATTAATGCAGACGAAGAAAGTTAGATATGCATAGGTGTAGTGTCCTGATTTTTTTCTGTATATATGAATTACAAACAACCCTTTATTTAAATCATGTTTCTAGTCTATTGCAGAGTTACAATGTGTAATCATTGATGGCCCAGGAGCAGGAGTGGTAAACACTGTTGAAGTGTATAATTGTAATACATACATGCAGACACAGCATCATTCAAAGAATGGAGTTTGATACACCTGGTATTGGATATGACTGAAAAAGAATGTCAGAGATTCATACCTGAACCGCACCTTTACTTGCCAAGGAAGAGTACATGATCAGTGAATATATTCAATGTACAGGCTACAATGTGGGGATCTCATGCATGGTAATAACTACAGCACATGTATATAGGACTTGCATCCTTGGCACAATAACGTTATTATATTCTACTCAATCCATAGGCTTCATTAATGCCATTCAGACTTGAAGTCGATACAACTAAACTCAGCAAAAAAAGAAACGTCCTCTCACTGTAAACCGCATTTATTTTCAGCAAACTTAACATGTGTAAATATTTGTATGAACATAAGATTCAACAACTGAGACAAACTGAACAAGTTCCACAGACATGTGACTAACAGAAATGGAAGAATGTGTCCCTGAACAAAGTGGTGACCAGTAACAGTCAGTTTCTGGTGTGGCCACCAGCTGCATTAAGTACTGCAGTGCATCTCCTCCTCATGGACTGCACCAGATTTGCCAGTTCTTGCTGTGAAATGTTACCCCAATCTTCCACCAAGGCAACTGCAAGTTCCCGGACATTTCTGGGGGGAATGGCCCTAGCCCTCACCCTCCGATCCAACAGGTTCCAGACGTGCTCAATGGGATTGAGATCCGGGCTCTTCGCTGGCCATGGCAGAACACTGACATTCCTGTCTTGCAGTAAATCACGCACAGAACAAGCAGTATGGCTGGTGGCATTGTCATGCTGGAGGGTCATGTCAGGATGAGCCTGCAGGAAGAGTACCACATGAGGGAGGAGGATGTCTTCCCTGTAACGCACAGTGTTGAGATTGCCTGCAATGACAACAAGCTCAGTCCGATGATGCTGTGACACACCGCCCCAGACCATGACGGACCCTCCACCTCCAAATCGATCCCGCTCCAGAGTACAGACCTCGGTGTAACGCTCATTCCTTCGACGATAAACGCGAATCCGACGATCACCCCTGGTGAGACAAAACCGCGACTCGTCAGTGAAGAGCACTTTTTGCCATTCCTGTCTGGTCCAGCGACGGTGGGTTTGTGCCCATAGTTGCCTGTGATGTCTGGTGAGGACCTGCCTTACAACAGGCCTACAGGCCCTCAGTCCAGCCTCTCAGCCTATTGTGGACAGTCTGAGCACTGATGGAGGGATTGTGCGTTCCTGGTGTAATTCGGGCAGTTTTTGTTGCATCTTGTACCTGTCCCGCAGGTGTGATGTTCAGATGTATCGATCCTGTGCAGGTGTTGTTACACGTGGTCTGCCACTGCGAGGATGATCAGCTGTCCGTCCTGTAGCGCTGTCTTAGGCGTCTCACAGTACGGACATTGCAATTTATTGCCCTGGCCACATCTGCAGTCCTCATGCCTCCTTGCAGCACGCCTAAGGCATGTTCACGCAGATGAGCAGGGACCCTGGGCATCTTTATTTTGGTGTTTTTCAAAGTCAGTAGAAAGGCCTCTTTAGTGTCCTAAGTTTTCATAACTGTGACCTTAATTGCCTACCATCTGTAAGCTGTTAAGTATCTTAACTTCTCTGGGATATGTGGGACGGTAGCGCCCCACCTAACCAACAGCCAGTGAAATTGCAGGGCGCCAAATTCAAAACAACAGAAATCTCATAATTAAAATTCCTAAAACATACAAGTATTTTACACCATTTTAAAGATAAACTTCTCGTTAATCCAGCCAAAGTGTCTGATTTCAAAAAAGATTTACGGCGAAAGCACACCTTGCGATTATGTTAGCTCAGTACATAGCCACAGAAAAACAGCCATTTTTCCAGCCAAAGAGAGGAGTAACAAAAAGCAGAAAGAGTTAAAATTAATCACTAACCTTTGATGATCTTCATCAGATGACACTCATAGGACTTCATGTTACACAATACATGTATGTTTTGTTTGGTAAAGTTCATATTTATATCCAAAAATCTGAGTTTAGGCGGGACGCTACTGTCTCACTTGGCCAAAAGCCAGAGAAAATGCAGCACGCCAAATTCAAATAAAATACTATAAAAAAACAACTTTCATTAAAATCACACATGAAAGATACCAAATTAAAGCTACACTGGTTGTGAATCCAGCCAACATGTCAGAATTCAAATAGGCTTTTCGGCGAAAGCAAACGATGCTATTATGTCAGTTAGCACCATTGTAAACAAAGAGAGATAAGCATATTTCAACCCTGCAGGCGCGACACAAAACGCAGAAATAAAAATATAATTAATGCCTTATCTTTGACGAGCTTCTGTTGTTGGTACTCCCATATGTCCCATAAACATCACAAATGGTCCTTTTGTTCGATTAATTCCGTCGATATATATCCAAAATGTCCATTTATTTGGAGCGTTTGATCCAGAAAAACACCGGTTCCAAATTGTGAAACGTGACTACAAAATATCTCAAAGGTTACCTGTAAACTTTGCCAAAACATTTCAAACTACTTTTGTAATACAACTTTAGGTACTTTTTAACGTAAATAATCAATAAAATTGAAGACGGGATGATCTGTGTTCAATACAGGATTAAAACAAACTGTAGCATGCTTTCTGGTCATGCGCCTCTATCTAACAGGACACAACAAGTGACCCTCATTCAAAATGGCTGTACTTCTTCATTACACAAAAGAAAAACCCTCAACTAATTTCTAAAGACTGTTGACATCCAGTGGAAGTGGTAAGAACTGCAAGAAGGTCAATTAGAAATCTGTATTCCCAATAAAAACCATTGAAAAGAGAGTGACCTCAAAAAAAAAGAATATCTGAATGGTTTGTCCTCGGGGTTTCGCCTGCTAAATAAGTTATGTTATACTCACAGACATTATTCAAACAGTTTTAGAAACGTCAGTGTTTTTTCTATCCAAATCTACTAACAATATGCATATCTTATCTTCTGGGGATGAGTAGCTGGCAGTTGAATTTGGGTATGCTTTTCATCCAAATGTGAAAATGCTGCCCCCTATCCTAGAGAAGTTAACGACAGTTCCACAGGTGCATGTTCATTAATTGTTTAACAAGCATGGGAAACAGTGTTTAAACCCTTTACAATGAAGATCTGTGAAGTTGTTTGGATTTTTACAAATTATGTTTGAAAGACAGGGTCCTGAAAAAGGGACGTTTCTTTTTTTTGCTGAGTTTATGATAGCTGAGGTTCAGAGATTCTGAACTAATATACATACCAAGTTTTAGGGTCCATACACAGATCGGCTACATTCTGTAGCTGGCGACACATCCATAGGCATACAGTTATTTTTATCCTCCACTACACAATAAGCAAATAAATAGTTAGCTAGCTATGTCACTTCAGCTGCATTGAATGGTAAATATAAGCAAGGAAAGCTAACAATTGTACATTCAACTTGTAGTAAACACTTTCGCTAGCTAGATTCTTTACATCCACTGTTTCACAAGACATTACATTTACATTTAAGTCATTTAGCAGACGCTCTTATCCAGAGCGACTTACAAATTGGAAAGTTCATACATATTCATCCTGGTCCCCCCGTGGGGAATGAACCCACAACCCTGGCGTTGCAAGTGCCATGCTCTACCAACTGAGCCACACGGGACCACCCGTGTGGCTCCAAGACAACAGCCAGGTTTGCTGGCGCTCACGAGTCCCTAAAACAACACAAATTACAAATTCATACTCATGTCATAACACTAGCTAGCTAGCTAGCTGGCTAATGTTAGCTAGTCAGCTAACTTGCTAAATAGCAATTTTTGTAAATTAACTTTATGGCAAACAAATATGCACAATCGTTTGTCTCAACATATTCCTCTCAATTGTACATTTTTTGCTCGACTCGTTATGACGTTGTAACTAATTACATTTGCTTCCACCGTAATGTTTTGTCAACCATCTTTGCTGAAGAAAGTCCCCAGGGACATGTGGCTCGCATCAAATTCGTCATTGGAACCATTCGATATGATTGGTCATATAAAAACCTTAGGACCCAAATGCATAATGAGTGTTCTAACTTCCCCTTGCGGTGGTCTGGAGCAATGAAGTTGTGACACTGGGTACCTCCAAGTCCTGCGGTGTAAGCTCGCAACTATTAAAAGGAGGAACCACTGTAGCTGCTGCTTATTCCATTTGCTCGAAAAATTGATAAATGGGAAAAAAAAGTAAGGCCCACATCCAGAGACACGTAGTACTGCTACTACCGGTAGTACTACACCTGTCGACGACACAAGTTGTTCTGCTTCCACGAGCACATCCATTGCTAGCATTAGTAATTCTACATTTGTTGTTAGCCCAGCTAGTATGGACACTGACTGTCCCCTTACCTGGGAAAGCACCGAACAACAGACAGGGACGTTGGACCATCGACGAGGCGCAAATATGATGAGAAGTACATTGGTTTGGGGACACCCCGGTACTTTGCTGAAGCATCTTCGGCAGCAATTACACCATCAAGTCTTAGATATGACGCTACATATTTATTTAATACATTTTAGAATAAGGCTCTAATGTAACAAAATGTGGAAAAAGTAAAGGGGTCTGAATACTTTCCAAATGCACTGTATATCCATATTGGCTATTATTGTTCACTAATATTAAATGATACAGTCCAGTTTGTCTTGGCGTTTTATGGTTGTTTTTTTAGAAACACTTTACTGACACTTCACTAATAACCAAAATCCTTTGCTGATATTGACTGAAGTACTGCTGCCATATTGCAGCCAATTCATCCACATCTGATAATTTGATGCCCTACATTTAAGAACAAATTAATTTCAGCCATTATAATTTAATTAGAACTACATGCAATAATAAGGCTTCCCATCCATTGCATTAAGTGACAGCTCCACTTTTGGGAACCTACAAGACGGTAGCTCTCCCAGAACAGGGTTGAGAGCCCTGCACTAGTCCATCTTCAACCACAATGTGATGTTACTAACTGTAATATAGTAGGTTGCTGTTAATCACAATGATATAAAGTGTAACGGGGGCAGAATCCCTATCTACATAATGTTTTTTTTAACTATAGGAAGTTACACGATTATTTGTTTTAACAATTTATAAAAGTCCCGATTGGGCATTAAAAAAGGTATAAAGTTCTGTTTTAATAATGTCCATTCAGAATGTTCGGTTGACCTCCGACGGCAGGCACACTCTGAAGGCTCGAATCCAGTGCTTGCAGTAGGCCTCTCCTGGGTCGTGTTGTACTGAGTGGAAGACAAATATTGTGTCAGCAGATGGGGCTGTTGTGCTAAAGCACCAGAGAGCAAAATATAATTGATCTCAACCATAACTATATCTATAACTATATCTTAAATTGGAGAAGTACTTAACGTTTGTTAAGGTCACCTGTGTCTAAACTCTGGGCCCCATCCGTTTAGAGTTGAAGATCTGTCATACCTTTCTAGAGACCAAATCATACAGTGTGAAGGAGGGTGGAAGGGGTTTCCAAACGCAGGAATACAGTAATGGCAAAGAAAAAAATATGAATAATAGTAGATAAATCCACAACTCAACAGGGAAATCAACAACGTGTGATAAGGTCATTCAAAATCAAAGGTAAATGGACAGGAGGGGAATATGTTGAATGGAGAAGTACTTAGCTTTTCTCATTGCTTCAACTCTGGTCAAGGTCCACTCCAGTTCAGCTACAGCACAAGTTGTCTAGTTACCGCAACACATAGATCTCTCTGAACCCACCGAGGGGCCATACACCTTGACACTCTTTGTTAAGAGTTGAATATGTCTGTAGTACCTTTAGAGACCAAATCAGTTTTTTTTATTTAACTAGGCAAGTCAGTTAAGAACAAATTCTTATTTACAATGACTGCCTACCCCAGCCAAACCCTCCACTAACCCGGACGATGCTGGGCCAATTGTGCGCCGCCCTATGGGACTCCCGATCACGGCTGGTTGTGACACAGCCCAGGATCGGTGTGATGCAGTGCCTTAGACCCCTGCGGCACGCAGGATCCCTAGAGGGGGAATGTTACCTCAAACAGTTTAGTTAGTATTATAAAATAAATAATAGTTATAATAGTATTATAAAATGTTACTGATTCAAAGGAACAAGTGGCGCTGAAGATATAATTGCCATAGCCCTCTGTAGAATTTAAACTCCCAGGCTGCCTCTGGGGCCTTCCAATTGATTTATTGTCCGCAACAGTTCCATCTGTGTGCTGCTGATGGTGAACTGGATTTGTGGCACAATCACCCCATCCGACCAGTAAAGAGCTGAGGCGCTAGTGGTTAGAGGAGCTGAGGTGGTAGTGCTGGTTGGAGGAGCTGGGGCGAACAAATCCAGTCAGAGGGTCAGATAGGCCTTCAAAATTGCCAGGGAACCCGATACGAACAACTGCAGAGCTGACTGCCGTTGTTCAGTCCATGGTGGTTCCACTGACTGGCAAACACAGCAAGATCTCTTTTCACCTGTGACAGGAACACAAAGTCCAGTGCCCACAGGTGCACCTCATTGTTGATGTCGACGATCTGCTCCGTCTCCAAGAAGGTGAACTAGTCATTGTAAACGTTGGAGACTCCATGCCAGACGTCCCCCCACAGCTGCTCTATCCTCTGGTTGTGAGTGCTACTTCCTCTGAGGGCACTTCCCCTCTCACCACCCCTGAACTGCTCCATGAAGACACAGATGTGGTTGTTTGCACCACCCCGATGACATCTCACCCGGGATAGTACTCCGTAGCTGATGATGGCTGCTTCAAATGACTCCATGACTGTGGCACTCCTGTTGTTGTCAGGGGCCTTCAGAAACACAAGTCTGCTGTAAGCATCCACAGCACCATGGATAACAAACCTCCACCTAAAAAACAAGATACATTTGTTTTACAAAAACATTCTCTCTTATAGTGACACCATTCTGTTTTTATTATTGATAACATTATTGCAGTGCCTTGAGATGAGGTAGTCATTCAAAAATCATATGAACTTCACTAGGGTAGGGGGCAGCATTCTGAATTTTGGATGAAAAGCGTGCCCAAAGTAAACTGCCTGCTACTCAGGCCCAGAAGCTAGGATATGCATATAAATTGGTAGATTTGGATATAAACACACTAAAGTTTCCAAAATTGTTAAAATAATGTCTGAGTATAACAGAACAGACAAAAACCTGAGGAAAATCCATCCAGGAAGTGCTTTTATTTTGAAATGCCTGTTTTTCCATTGAAAGCCTATCCACCATACAAAGACTTAGGACCCAGTTCACAATCTCTATGGCTTCCTCTACATGTGGCCAGTCTTTAGGCATTTTTTCAGGCTTTTACTCTGAAAAATGAGGGAGAAACAGCACTTTCAATGAGAGGACAGTAGACATTTCCAGACATGAGTCCAGCGCGTGTCACTCCTTGACAAGAGTCACTAGAGACTCAAAGCCTCAAGAGGGTAGAACACATTTCAAACTTTGCTTGTTAGGGGGAGGTGGATGCAGAAACAATGTAATGTATAGTCGACTTCCTCAATGGTTGGTCCAGATGATCCACCACCTCGCCTTTCTTGTTTCTCCTTTTCTATTGACGAAGCTTTTGTCCGGATGAAATATTATTGATTATTTATGACAAAAACAACTTGAGGATTGATTTTAAACATCGTTTGACATGTATCTACGAACTTTAATGGTACTTTTTTGATTTTTCGTCTGTCTGTTGTGACCGCGCTTTGTTCCAATAGATTGGTGAATAAAAACGCACCAACAAAACGGAGGTTTTTGGACATAGAGGGAAATTATCGAACCAAACAAACATTTATTGTGTAACATGGAGTCTTCGGCGTGCAACCATATGAAGATTATCAAAGGTAAGTGATACATTTTATTGCTATTTCTGACTTTTGTTACTCCTCTTCTTGGCTGCTAACTGTTTGTAATGATTTGTCTGGTGGGTGCTGTTCTCAGATAATCGCATGGTTTGCTTTCGCCGTAAAGCCTTTTTGAAATCTGACAGCGGTTGGATTAACAAGAAGTTCATCTTTAAACTGGTGTATAACATTTGTATCTTTTATGTATGTTTATCATGAGAATTTCTGTTTTGTTGAGTTTCACTCTCTGCAATTTCACCGGATGTTGTTTGAGACAGTGTTTTACTGAACAAAACGTGCTAACAAAACTGAGGTTTTTGGATATAAAGAGGGACTTGATTGAACAAAACGAACATTTATTGGGTAACTGGGAGTTTTGTGAGTGTAACCATATGAAGATCAAAGGTAAGTGATTAATTTTATCGCTATTTCTGACTTTTGTTACTCGTCTACTTGGCTGATTACTGTTTGTAACGATTTGTCTGCTGGGCGCTGTTCTCAGATAGTCGCATGGTTTGCTTTCGCCGTAAAGTATTTTTTAAATCTGACACCGTGGTTGGATTAACAAGAAGTGAATCTTTAAATTGATGTATAACACTTGTATGTTTCATGAATTTTTATAATGAGCATTTCTGTGTTTGAATTTGGCGCTCTGCAATTTCACTGGATGTTGGCCATGTGGGACGGTAGCGTCCCACACCCCCTAGAGAGGTTAAACACTTACTGCACACAGTGTGAGTCCATGCCACTTATTATGCGGCAAATCTTTATTTGCCGCATAATAAGTCTCAATAGAATCCATTTTAAATTCAGGTTGTACCAAAACAAAATGTGTAAAAAGTCAAGGTGTAAATATTTTCTGAAGGGACTATATTAGAGGTCGACCGATTTTTTAAAAGAAATCGGCATGACCAATTAATTAGGGCCGATTTCAAGTTTTCATAACAATCTAATCTGACTTTTTAGACGCCGATTACATTGCAATCCATGAGGAAACTGCGTGGCAGGCTGACCACCTGTTACGCGAGTGCAGCGTCAAAAAGGCCTTGTGGCTGCAATGAGCCAAGGTAAGTTGCTAGCTAGTATTAAACCTTATCTTATAAAAAAAACAATCAATCTTCACATAATTACAAGTTAACTACACATGGTTGATGATATTACTAGGTTAACTAGCTTGTCCTGCGTTACATATAATCAATGCGGTGCTTGTTAATTTATCGTCGAATCACAGCCTACTTCAACTTTGCCAAACAGGTGATGATTTAACAAAAGCGCATTCACAAAAAAAGCACATTCGTCGCACAAATGTACCTAACCATAAACATCAGTGCCTTTCTTAAAATCAATACACAGAAGTATATATTTTTTAAACCTGCATATTTAGTTAAAAGAAATGCATTGTAGCAGGCAATATTAACTAGGGAAATTGTGTCACTTCTCTTGCTTTTACTGCAAGCAGAGTCAGGGTATATGCAACAGTTTGGGCCGCCTGGCTCATTGAGAACTAATTTGCCAGAATTTTACATAATTATGACATAACATTGCAGGTTATGCAATGTAACAGCAATATTTAGACTTAGGGTTGCCACCCGTTCGACAAAGTACGGAATGGTTCCGTATTTCACTGAAAGAATAAACGTTTTGATTTCTAAATGATAGTTTCCGGATTTGACCATATGACCAAAGGCTCGTATTTCTGTGTGTTTATTATAATTAAGTCTATGATTTGATATTTGATAGAGCAGTCTGACTGAGCGGTGGTAGGCAGCAGCAGGCTCGTAAGCATTCATTCAAACAGCACTTTACTGCGTTTGCGAGCAGCTCTTAGCAATGCTTGAAGCACAGCGCTGTTTATGACTTCAAGCCTATCAACTCCCGAGATTAGGCTGGCAATACTAAAGTGCCTATAAGAACATCCAATAGTCAAAAGGTATATGAAATACAAATGGTATAGAGACAAATAGGCAACGTGTCATAATTCCTATAATAACTACAACCTAAAACTTCTTAACTGTAAATATTGAAAAACTGTGAATATTGAACCACCAGCTTTCATATGCTCTCATGTTCTGAGCAAGGAACTTAAACGTTAGCTTTTTTACATAGCACATATTGCACTTTTGCTTTCTTCTCCAACACTGTTTTTGCATTATTTAAACCAAATTGGACATGTTTCATTATTTATTTGAGACTAAATAGATTTTATTTATGCCTAGCTAAATTAATTGTTTACCTAGCTAGCTAGTTACATGTCTTAAGCTAAAAAGTGTACAACACCCATTGAATATGGCTGGTGTCAGTAAATGTCGACAAAAAAGCGTATTGAAATTATTGCCAGCAGAGCTGGTTAGGCTGTTTTCATGTAATCCAAAGGTAAACAAATCATTGGCCAAAGCGTCAAGTGTGCGTTCTGAACGCTCCGAGAGCGAAATCGAGATGAGTGGGGCTAAAGCTTAAGACGGTGTGAACGATGCTGAATGGGTGTAGACAAGAGCTTTTAATTAGATACCAAAACATTAAAAGGCCATTTTCTCAAAAGTGAGTTTACAAGTTGATCAACTTTCAAAGCAGAATTACTTTCCCATTGTTCCTCAAAAATGCAGTGTATGATATACCATTTTGTAGCTCGGAGTCTCTACTTTTATCCAATGTAAATAACATGTAAAATGTAGCTATATAAGACCAAATCCAGGTGGTGAGTCACTTTTGTTTTGATTTTGTGTAACTTATTTTTTAACTTATTGTGTACATAATGTTGCTGCTACCGTCTCTTATGACCGAAAATAACTTCTGGACATCAGAAAATTGATTACTCGCCGCGGACTGGAATAAACTTTTTCCTTTAACGAGTCCGACGAGAAGGATATCCTGCTTTCACTGGAATAGGCCCAAATCCACACCTTTCGCGTGAAGAAAAGATGCCGGAAAAGGGGACGCAGATCAGGGATACTTCTGAGAATCTGGAGACGAGTGTGTAAACTCCCAATGCCTTCAATTCCTCTTGCTAACGTGCAATCATTGGAAAATAAAATTGATGACCTACTATTAAGATTATCCTACCAATGGGACAGTAAAAACGAACATCTTATGTTTCACTGAGACTTGGCTGAACGAAGATAAGGACAATAGAGCTAGCAGGATTCTCCATGCACCGGCAGAACAGAGACGCTACCTCTGGTAAGACGAGGGGTGGGGGTGTGTGTCTTTGTCAATAACAGCTGGTGTGCGATGTCTATTATTAAAGAATTCTCGAGGTATTGCTCGACTGAGGTAGAGTACCTTATGATAAGCTGCAGACCACATTATCTACCAAGAGAGTGCTCATCTGTATTATTCGTAGCCGTCTATTTACCACCACGAAGCTGGCACTAAGATCGCTCTCAACCAACTCTATAAGGCCATAAGCAAAGAATAAAATGCTCACCCAGGGGCTGCGCTCATAGTGCCCGGGGACTTTAATGCAGGCAAACTTAAATCAATTTTACCAAACATGTCACATGTGCAAAAAAATAAAATAAATCCTAGACCACCTTTACTCCACACGCAGAGACGCATACAAAGTAGAGGTCGACCGATTATGATTTTAACGCCGATACCGATTATTGGAGGACCAAAAAAGCAAAAAAAAATCATGATTAATCGGCCATTAAAAAAAAAATGTATTTGTAATAATGACAATTACAACAATACTGAATGAACACTTATTTTTACTTAATATAATACATCAATAAAATCAATTTAGCCTCATAAATAATGAAACATGTTCAATTTGGTTTAAATAATACAAAAACAAAGTGTTGGAGAAGTAAAAGTGCAATATGTTTCATGTAAGAAAGCTAACGTTTAAGTTCCTTGCTCAGAACATGAGAACATATGAAAGCTGGTGGTTGCTTTTAACAGGAGTCTTCAATATTCCCAGGTAAGAAGTTTTAGGTTGTAAGTTTTAGGTTGTAGTTATTATAGGACGATTTCTCTCTATACGATTTGTATTTCATATACCTTTGACTATTGGATGTTCTTATAGGCACTTTAGTATTGCCAGTAACAATATAGCTTCCGTCCCTCTCCTCGCCGCTACCTGGGCTCGAACCAGGAACACATCGACAACAGCCACCCTCGAAGCAGCGTTACCCATGCAGAGCAAGGGGAACAACTACTCCAAGTCTCAGAGCGAGTGACGTTTGAAACGCTATTAGTGCGCACCCCTCTAACTAGCTAGCCATTTCACATCGGTTACACCAGCCTAATCTCGGGAGTTGATAGGCTTGAAATCATAAACAGCACAATGCTTGAAGCATTGCGAAGAGCTGCTGGCAAAACACACGAAAATGCTGTTTGAATGAATGCTTACGAGCATGCCTACCATCGCTCAGTCAGACTGCTCTATCAAATCATAGACTTACTTATAACACACAGAAATACGAGCCTTAGGTCATTAATATGGTCGAATGCGGAAACTATCATCTCGAAAACAAAACGTTTATTCTTTCAGTGAAATACGGAACCGTTCCGTATTTTATCTAACGGGTGGCATCCATAAGTCTAAATATTCCTGTTACATTGCACAACCTTCAAATGTTATGTCATAATTACGTACAATTCTGGCAAATTAGTTCGCAATGAACCAGGCAGCCCAAACTGTTGCATATACCCTGACTCTGCGTGCAAAGAACGGAAGAGAAGTGACACAATTTCACCTGGTTAATATTGCCTGCTAACCTGGATTTCTTTTAGCAAAATATGCAGGTTTAAAAATATGTACTTCTGTGTATTGATTTTAAGAAAGGCATTGATGTTTATGGTTAGGTACAGTCGTGCAACGATTGTGCTTTTTTCGCAAATGCGCTTTTGTTAAATCATCCCCCGTTTGGCGAAGTTGGTTGTCTTTGTTAGGAAGAAATAGTCTTCAGAGTTTACAACGAGCCAGGTTAGCAGGCATTATTAACTAAATTTGCAGGTTTAAAAATATATACTTCTGTGTATTGATTTTAAGAAAGGCATTGATGTTTATGGTTAGGTACACGTTGGAGCAACGACAGTCCTTTTTCGCGAATGCGCACCGCATCAATTATATGCAACGCAGGACACGCTAGATAAACTAGTAATATCATCAACCATGTGTAGTTATAACTAGTGATTATGATTGATTGATTGTTTTTTATAAGATAAGTTTAATGCTAGCTAGCAACTTACCTTGGCTTCTTACTGCATTCGAATAACGGTATCGGTATTGAAAAATCATAATCGGTCGACCTCTAGTACTACACCGGCTCTGACGCTCGTCAGATGTGACAGGGCTTGCAAAGCATTACAGGCTACAAAGGGAATCAAAACCGAGAGCTGCCCAGTGACGCGAGCCTACCGGACGAGCTAAACTACTTCTATGCTCGTGTCGAGGCAAATAACACTGAAACATGCATGAGAGCACCAGCTGTACCGGAAGACTGATCACGCTCTCCGCAGCCGATGTAAGTAAGATCTTTAGACTGGTCAATATTCACAAGGCCGCAGGGCCGGACCGTTTACCAGGACGTGCACTGCGAGCATGCGCTGACCAACTAGCAAGTGTCTTCAGTGACATTTTCAACCTCTCAGAGTCTGTAATACCAACATGTTTTAAGCAGACCACCATATTGCCTGTGCCCAAGAACACTAAGGTAACCTGCCAAAATGACTACCAACCCGTGGCACTCATGTCTGTAGCCATGACGTGCTTTGAAAGGCTGGTCATGGCTCACATCAACACCATCATCCCAGAAACTCTAGGCCCCCATCCAATTTGCATACCGCCCTACAAGATCCACAGATGATGCAATCTCTATTGCACTCCACACTGCCCTTTCCCACCTAGACAAAAGGAACACCTATGTTAGAATGCTATTCATTGACTACAGCTCAACTTTCCAACACCATAGTGCCCTCAAAGCTCATCAATAAGATAAGGACCCTGGGACTAATCACCTCCCTCTGCAACTGGATCCTGGACTTCCTGACGGGCCGGTCCCCAGGTGGTAAGGGTAGGTAACAACCCATCTGCCATGCCGACCCTCAACACAGGGGCCCCTCAGGGGTGCATGCTCAGCTCCCTCCTGTACACCCTGTTCACTCATGACTGCACGGCAAGCACGACTCCAACACTATCATTAAGATGGCCGATGACAGTGGTAGGCCTGATTTTCGACAACAATGAGACAGCCTATAGGGAGCCTAAACTTGGCCGCGTGGTGTCAGGACAACAACCTCTCCCTCAATGTGAGCAAGACAAAGTAGCTGATTATGGACTACAGGAAAAAGAGGGCCGAGCATGCCCCCATACTCATCGACGAGGCTACAGTGGAGCTGGTTGAGAGCTTCAAGTTCCTTGGTGTCCACATCACCAAACTAACATGGTCCAAACACACCATAACAGTTGTGAAGTGGGCACGACAAAACCTATTCCCCTTCAGGAGACTGAAAAGATTTGGCGTGGGTCCTCAGATCCTCAAAAGGTTCTACAGCTGCACCATCGAGGGCATCCTGACTGGTTGAAGCACTGCCTGGTATTTTATTTTTATTTATTTGTTATTTTACCAGGTAAGTTGACTGAGAACACTTTCTCATTTACAGCAACAACCTGGGGAATAGTTACGGGGGGAGGAGGGGGATGAATGAGCCAATTGTAAAACGGGGATTATTAGGTGACCGTGATGGTTTGAGGGCCAGATTGGGAATTTAGCCAGGACACCGGGGTTAACACTCCTACGGTAAGTGCCATGGGATCTTTAATGACCTCAGAGAGTCAGGACACCCGTTTAACGTCCCATCCGAAAGACGGCACCCTACACAGGGCAGTGTCCCCAATCACTGCCCTGGGGCATTGGGATATTTTTAAGACCAGAGGAAAGAGTGCCTCCTACTGGCCCTCCAACACCAATTCCAGCAGCATCTGGTCTCCCATCCAGGGACTGACCAGGACCAACCCTGCAGTGGTATGCAGGCTGGTATGCTGCTGGCATGGCAACTGCTCGGCCTCTGACCGCAAGGCATTACAGAAGGTAGTGCGTATGGCCCAATACATCACTGGGGTCATGCTTCCTGCCATCAGGACCCCTATACCAGGTGGTGTCAAAGGAAGGCCCTAAATTGTCAGACTCCAGCCACCCTAATAATAGACTGTTCTCTCTGCTACCGCACGACAAGCGGTACCAGAGCGCCAAGTCTAGGTCCAAGAGGCTTCTAAACAGCTTCTACCCCCAAGCCACAACACACCTGAACATCTGTTCTCATCTATGCATAGTCACTTTAATAACTTTACCTACATACTACCTCAACTAACCGGTGCCCCCACACATTGACTCTGTACCGGCACCCTCCTGTGTGTGTATATACAGTGGGGCAAAAAAGTATTTAGTCAGCCACCAAAAGTTCTCCCACTTAAAAAGAAGAGAGGCCTGTAATTTTCATCATAGGTACACTTCAACTATGACAGACAAAATGAGGGAAAAAAATCCAGAAAATCACATTGTAGGATTTTTTATGAATTCATTTGCAAATTATGGTGGAAAATAATTATTTGGTCACCTACAAACAAGCAAGATTTCTGGCTCTGACAGACCTGTAACTTCTTCTTTAAGAGGCTCCTCTGTCCTCCACTCATTACCTGTATTAATGGCACCTGTTTGAACTTGTTATCAGTATAAAAGACACCTGTCCACAACCTCAAACAGTCACACTCCAAACTCCACTATGGCCAAGACCAAAGAGCTGTCAAAGGACACCAGAAACAAAATTGTAGACCTGCACCAGGCTGGGAAGACTGCATCTGCAATAGGTAAGCAGCTTGGTTTGAAGAAATCAACTGTGGGAGCAATTATTAGGAAATGGAAGACATACAAGACCACTGATCATCTCCCTCGATCTGGGGCTCCACGCAAGATCTCACCCCGTGGGGTCAAAATGATAACAAGAACAGTGAGCAAAAATCCCAGAACCACACGGGGGCATCTAGTGAATGACCTGCAGAGAGCTGAGACCAAAGTAACAAAGCCTACCATCAGTAACACACTACGCCGCCAGGGACTCAAATCCTGCAGTGCCAGACGTGTCCCCCTGCTTAAGCCAGTACATGTCCAGGCCCGTCTGAAGTTTGCTAGAGAGCATTTGGATGATCCAGAAGAAGATTGGGAGAATGTCATATGGTCAGATGAAACCAAAATATAACTTTTTGGTAAAAACTCAACTCGTCGTGTTTGGAGGACAAAGAATGCTGAGTTGCATCCAAAGAACACCATACCTACTGTGAAGCAGCTTTGGGGCTGTTTTTCTGCAAAGGGACCAGGACGACTGATCCGTGTAAAGGAAAGAATGAATGGGGCCATGTATCGTGAGATTTTGAGTGAAAACCTCCTTCCATCAGCAAGGGCATTTAAGATGAAACGTGGCTGGGTCTTTCAGCATGACAATGATCCCAAACACACCGCCCGGGCAACGAAGGAGTGGCTTCGTAAGAAGCATTTCAAGGTCCTGGAGTGGCCTAGCCAGTCTCCAGATCTCAACCCCATAGAAAATCTTTGGATGGAGTTGAAAGTCCGTGTTGCCCAGCAACAGCCCCAAAACATCACTGCTCTAGAGGAGATCTGCATGGAGGAATGGGCCAAAATACCAGCAACAATGTATGAAAACCTTGTGAAGACTTACAGAAAACGTTTGACCTCTGTCATTGCCAACAAAGGGTATATAACAAAGTATTGAGAAACTTTTGTTATTGATCAAATACTTATTTTCCACCATAATTTGCAAATAAATTCATTAAAAATCCTACAATGTGATTTTCAGGATTTTTTTTCTTCTCATTTTGTCTGTCATAGTTGAAGTGCCCCTATGATGAAAATTACAGGCCTCTCTCATCTTTTTAAGTGGGAGAACTTGCACAATTGGTGGCTGACTAAATACTTTTTTGCCCCACTGTATATCTAGATTTTTTTTTACTGCTGCTTTAATTACTTGTTACTTTTCTCTTATTCTTTTCCGTATTTTTTTTAACTGCACTGTCATTTAGGGCCTCGTAAGTAAGCATTTCACTAGGTCTACACAGGTTGTATTCGGTGCATGTGACGAATAAAATTTGATAGAGGGAGGCAGGATGGAAAGCTGATCGTCTTCGCAGTGGCAGACCACGTTTAACAACACCTGCACAGGATTGGTACAGCTGAACATCACACCTGTAGGACAGGTACAGGATGGCAACAACAACTGCCCGAGTTATACCAGGAACGCACAATCCCTCCATCAGTGCTCAGACTCCGCAATAGGCTGAGAGAGGCTGGACTGAGGGCTTGTAGGCCTGTTGTAAGGCAGGTCCTCACCAGACATCACCGGCAAACAACGTCACCTACGGGCACAAACCCACCGTCGCTGGACCAGACAGGAATGGCAAAAAGTGCTCTTCACTGACGAGTTGTGGTTTTGTCTCACCAGGGGTAATGGTCGGATTCGCGTTTATCGTCGCCGGAATGAGCGTTACACCGAGGTCTGTACTCTTGAGCGGGATCGATTTGGAGGTGGAGGGTCCGCCATGGTCTGGGGCGTTGTGTCACAGCGTCATCGGACTGAGCTTGTTGTCATTGCAGGCAATCTCAACGCTGTGCGTTACAGGGAATACATCCTCCTCCCTCATGTGGTACCCTTCCTGCAGGCTCATCCTGACATGACCCTCCAGCATGACAATGCCACCAGCCATACGCTTGTTCTGTGTGTGATTTACTGCAAGACAGGAATGTCAGTGTTCTGCCATGGCCAGCGAAGAGCCCGGATCTCAATCCCATTGAGCACGTCTGGGACCTGTTGGACCGGAGGGTGAGGGCTAGGGCCATTCCCCCCAGAAATGTCCGGGAACTTGCAGGTGCCTTGGTGGAAGAGAGAGGTAACATCTCACAGCAAGAACTGGCAAATCTGGTGCAGTCCATGAGGAGGAGATGCACTGCAGTACTTAATGCAGCTGGTGGCCACACCAGATACTGACTGTTACTTTTGACCCCCCCCTTTGTTCAGGCACACATTATTCCATTTATGTTAGTCACATGTATGTGAAACTTGTTCAGTTTGTGTCTCAGTTGCTGAATATTATGTTCAAACAAATATTTACACGTTAAGTTTGCTGAAAATAAACGCAGTAGACAGTGAGAGGACGTTTATTTTTTTGCTGAGTTTAGTAGGCCTAACTTATTTAAATCTGATGGGATCCGCCTCTTTTTAGTAGAGATCATCACTTGGTTTTCTACCGAATTTGCATAGCCTATAGAAATGTTGCGCAACATGAGCTCATGGGCTCTCATGAAGTGTTTGATTAGATTTTAGATTACATTTGCATTGATGAGTGATTAGTGGGACAATAGAGTGCTGAATACCAGGCAATTAGCAAGTTTGGTAGGCTGCTAATGACCATCAGCAGCATCAGAGCTTGGAGAAGCGTAATTCCTGTGACTAAATGGTCATATTGAATTTGATTGCCTTCATGACCGCTGGTGTAGCTGTAATACGGTTACTGTAACAGCCCTAGTTCCAATTCCTCCCAAATGTGTTTGATGGGGTTCAGGTCAGGGCTCTGTGCAGGCCAGTCAAGTTCTTCCACACCGATCTCTACAAACCATTTCTGTATGAACCTCGCTTTGTGCACGGGGGCATTGCCATGCTGAAACAAGAAAGGGCCTTCTCCAAACTGTTGCCACAAAGTTGGAAGCACAGAATCATCTTGAATGTAATTGTATGCTGAAGTGTTAAGATTTCCCATTCACTGGAACTAAGGGGCCTATTCTGGACCATAAAAAACAGCCCCAGACCATTATTCCTCCTCCACCAAACTTTACAGTTGTCTCTATGCATTGGGGCATGTAGCGTTCTCCTGGCATCCGCCAAACCCAGATTCGTCCGTCGGACTGCCAGATGGTGAAGCGTGATTAATCACTCCAGAGAACACGTTTCCACTGCTCCAGAGTCCAATGGAGGAGAGCTTTACACCACTCCAGCCGACACTTGGCATTGCACATGGTGATCTTAGGCTTTTGTGCGCCTGCTCAGCCATGGAAACCCATTTTGGGCTCCAGAGTGGTGCAGCGGTCTAAGTGCTAGAGCATCTCAGTGCTAGAGGCATCACTACAGACCCTGGTTTGATCCCGGGCTGTATCACAACTGGCCATGATCAGGAGACCCATAGGGCCCAGTGTCGTCCGGGTTAGAGGGAGGATTTGGCCAGGGTAGGCAGTCATTGTAAAATAAGAATCGGTTATTAACCGACTTGCCTAGTTAAATAAAGGTAAAAAAATAAATGACGCTCCTGACGAACAGTTCTTGTGCTGACGTTGCTTCCTGAGGCTGTTTGGAATTGGTAGTGAGTGTTGCAACCCAGGACAGATGATTTCGCACTTGGCTATCCCGTTCTGTGAGCTTGTGTGGCCTTCCACCTCGGAGCTGAGCTGTTGTTGCTCCTTGACGTTTCCACTTCACAATAACAGCACTTACAGTTGACCGGGGCAGCTCTAACAAACAAATGTTTAAAGATGTAATTAACTTCTTGCAACTATAGGGGGTGCTGTTCCGCATTAGCATATTTGTGTCTCCAAATTAAACTGCCTCGTGCTAAATTCTTGATCGTACAATATGCATATTATTGTTATTATTGGATAGAAAACAGTCTATAGTTTCTATAGGAGTTGAAATTTTGTCTCTGAGTGGTACAGAACAATTTCTACAGCACTTTTCATGACAGGGTTCAGATTTCAGAAATTTTTACCTCTGATCTGGGGTCTGTTTTTAAGGCGACAGTGAATGCTATGAAGAAACCGACACTGCCTACGTCTTCCTCTGGGTGTCTGTACGTCATCACGTTTTCAATGAACTCGATGGGATATTCCCAGCCATTATAAAAGCCCAAAATGTACAGAGACCCCCCTTTCTCATCGTGCGCCTGAAGCGTGAAGGCCATCGGACTTGCCTCGTTCCAAATCGTTTTTTAGAGAGTGATATTTCTCCGGTCATGTCTTCAGTCGTTATAGTTGTTAAAAACATCATAATGTAGTTAATTTGAACCGTTTTATAGCAATTTATATCCGTTTAGTGCGATTTTGAGGAATTTATTTGTCGTGCCCTTTTTAGCTTTGGAAACGTTTCGGGGTGTCGGTCGTTGGTGGTGGACATTTCGAAGGACAGAGGACATCTATCGACCAAAAGACGTTTATAACATAGAAAGGATACATTGCCCAAGAATATGATGGAAGATCAGCTCAAAGTAAGCAATATTTAATATGATAAACCGTGTTTCTGTCGAAATATTTTAAACGCATATTTCGCCATTTTGTTTGGTATAGCTTCACCTGGCGAACCCTGTATTGAAAAGTAAGGATAATTTAAAAAATGTAAATCAGCGGTTGCATTAAGAACTAATTTGTCTTTCGAATCCTGTCTACCCTGTATTATTTAGTCAAGTATATGATTAGCTTTCAATTAAACTAGATCACTCTGATAGATGACGTCAGACATATTGAGGCTTGATTTCCTAGTATTTTTATTGTGTAACCACGGTTTTGTATGGCTAAATATGCACCTTTTCGAACAAACTGTATATGTATGTTGTAAAATGATGTTACAGGAGTGTCATCGGAAGAATTCTGAGAAGGTTAGTGAAAAAATTAATATCTTTTGGCGGTGATTACGTTATAGCGCTCTTTGGCTGGAATCGATGCTCTGGTAACGTTGGAACATGTAGTATGCTAACTTATCGATTTATTGTGTTTTCGCTGAAAAACGCTTAGAAAATCTGAAATATGGTCTGAAATCACAAGAACTGGGTCTTTCCATTGCTATGCTTTGTCTATTTTTATGAAATGTTTTATGATGAGTAAATTGGTCATACACGTTGCTCTATCTAGTAATTCTAGTGGATTTGTGATGGTCGGTGCAATTGTAAACTGTGATTTCTACCTGAAATATGCACTTTTTTCTAACAAAAACTATCCTATACCATGAATATGTTATCAGACTGTCATCTGATGGGTTTTTTTATAGGTTATTGGCTATCAATATCTTAGTTGAGCCGAATTGGTGATAGCACCTGAAGGAGTAAGAAACTGATGGAGTTAGAATAGTGGTGTATTTTGCTAACGTGTTTAGCTAATAGATTTACATATTTTGTCTTCCCTGTAAAACATTTTAAAAATCTGAAATGGTGGCTTTATTCACAAGATCTGTATCTTTCATCTGGTGTCTTGGACTTGTGATTTAATGATATTTAGATGCTACTATCTACTTGTGAAGCTATGCTATCTATGCTAATCAGTGTGTGGGGGGTGGGGGGTGCTCCCGGATCCGGGGTTAGTAGCCGTGAAAGGTTAAACAAAGCAAACAGTGACCAACAGATGAGGCAGGACTTGGAATCCTAAAGGGGAAAAAAAGGGAACATTCAGGCTAATGTCAGCCAACCGATGATGGGTTACAGCAGCCTTTTTTTTAATAGTTTATAGCTTGGCTAATGCACAGATCTGTGATACAGGTCGGATAATCATTCTTTCCTATGCAATATTCAAAAACACAAACAATCAAGATGGATTTAGGGCCTGCCTAATAACACATGTAATAACACATGTAAACCGTGAGCCGTTGGTCTGTATGGGTCGATCTGTAACATAGTCAGTAATGTCCAAGCGCAACAGCACTACTTGTGTGCCAAACAGGTATTTTCCATGAACAGCCCTGCATGGTTATTACCTGTATCGTAGGTTTAGTATGAATGGGTCTGACATGGGTTAAACTTCAAATATACTGGGTAAAACCATAGTTTTTAGTGTCAAGGGGTATAAGTATTTGCATGGGGCGAGGCTCCCAGCACCCTTTCTGATCAATTCATTGTTGCAGCACGTCTGAAATATGAACTGAAGCTAACTTACAAAAGGTTCTACCTACAAGCTAGCACTTTGCAGTGTCAATATTACAGACTCGTCACATAAACAATATCAAAGAGCCAACAGAGGCTGGTGCTTTGGTCGGGTCAGATATTTAATTTTCTCCCCAAAGATTTTTATTGTTGTTTCTACTGGAACCAAAAATGATGAATCAAGCAATACTTACCATCTATGGCAGGTATATAATAATCTACAGCAACCACAGTTGGTTCCTGTACCTCTTGCTTAGGGGTAATGGGATCATCCTCTGCTGATGAGGCCATCTTCTTGCTTTATAAGTCCTTTTAGTGACATTCTATGGATGAACAAAGTACACATTTTCTGAGTAAAGCAAAATACTGTTGAAAAATGTGTCATGCACTCCAAAAGGAATTCATTATAAAATGTGTGGGACATACAAACAGTTTTCAGAACCACTAAGGGTCTAGTGAGCTCTCACATAAAAAGTAAATTTTTATTCATTCTAACTATGGTTATTACAAGTGCAACACTGCATAATACTTCTAAGGTCAATTATATTAATACATCAGGTATAGCTAGTTACTTTACATGTATGATGGACATCTAAATTCGTTCTGGACTATTTGAGTGGGCTTCTATCTGGGTACACATAGCCAAGCATGGTAAATGGCTACACATGACCAAGCTATAGCCAGTGTCACGTTCTGACATTTATGTCCTTTGTTTTGTCTTTATTTAGTATGGTCCGGGCGTGAGTTGGGGTGGGCAGGATATGTTTGTATTTCTATGTTTTCCTATTTCTGTGTTTGGCCTGATATGGTTCTCAATCAGAGGCAGGTGTTTCGTGTTGTCTCTGATTGGGAACCATATTTAGGTAGCCTGTTTTGTCTTTTGGTTTGTGGGTGTTTGTCTTCCGTGTCAGTGTTTGTAGCCACACGGTACTGTTTCGTTTGTTCATCGTTTATTGTTTTGTTTAGTGTTCTGAGTTTGAATTAAACGTCATCATGAACACTTACCACGCTGCGCTTTGGTCCTCTCCTCCTTCCACCGACGAAAGCCGTTACAGAACCACCCACCAAAACCGGACCAAGCAGCTTGGTGACAGGCAGCGGCAGCAGGAGCAGCGCGAGAAGGAGGAATGGACATGGGAGGACGAGTTGGACGGCAAAGGACCCTGGGCAGAGCCAGGGGAATATCGCCGCCCCAAAGCAGAGCTGGAGGCAGCAAAAGCAGAGAGGCGGCATTATGAGGAACTAGCACGGCAGAGCGGCTGGAGGCCCGAGAGGCAGCCCCAAAAATTTATTGGGGGGGGGGGGCACACGGGCAGTGTGGCAGAGTCAGGAGTCAGACCTGAGCCAACTCCCCCTGCTTACCGTAAGGAGCCAAGGATGGAACCAGAGCCGGTCAGGGCGGTATTGGAGGTGAGCAAAGCAGAGACAGTAAAGGAGTTAATGGGGAGATTGGAAGAGAGAGTTATGAGGGAGGTGCTGGTTTGGTGCATGAGGCACGACATCCGCCCGACGGAGCGTGTCGGGGATTTGATGTCACCCGAGTCAGCTCTCCATACTCGTCCTGAGGTGCGTGCTAGCCGTCTGGTGAAGACTGTGCCAGCCCCACGCACCAGGCCTCCTGTGCGCCTCCCTAGCCCTGCACATCCTGTGCCAGCTCAGCGCACCAGCTCTCCTGTGGCAGCCTCACGTACTAGCTCTCCTGTGGCAGCCCCACGCACCAGCCCTCCGGTGCCGGCGCCACGTACCAGGCCTCCAGTTCCAGCACCCCGCACTCGCCTTGAGGTGCGTGTCCCCAGTCCGGTACCACCAGTTCCGGCACCACGCACCAAGCCTACTGTGCGTCTCCAGGGTCCAGTATGCCCTGTTCCTGCTCCCCGCACTCGCCCAGAGGTGCGTGTCCCCAGCCCGGTACCACCAGTTCCGGCACCACGCACCAGGCCTACTGTGCGCCTCAGCAGGCCAGAGCTGCCCGTCTGTCCAGCGCCGCCTGAGCCGCCCGTCTGTCCAGCGCCGCCTGAGCCGCCCGTCTGTCCAGCGCCGCCTGAGCCGTCCGTCTGTCCAGCGCCGCCTGAGCCATCCGTCTGTCCAGCGCCGCCTGAGCCGCCCGTCTGTCCAGCGCCGCCTGAGCCGTCCGTCTGTCCAGCGCCGCCTGAGCCATCCGTCTGTCCAGCGCCGCCTGAGCCGCCCGTCTGTCCAGCGCCGCCTGAGCCGCCCGTCTGTCCAGCGCCGCCTGAGCCGCCCGTCTGTCCAGCGCCGCCTGAGCCGCCCGTCTGTCCAGCGCCGCCTGAGCCGCCCGTCTGTCCTGAGCCGCCTGAGCCGCCCGTCTGTCCTGAGCCGCCAGAGCCGCCCGTCTGTCCTGAGCCGCCAGAGCCGCCCGTCTGTCCTGAGCCGCCAGAGCCGCCCGTCTGTCCTGAGCCGCCAGAGCCGCCCGTCTGTCCTGAGCCGCCAGAGCCGCCCGCCAGTCAGGAGCCGCCAGAGCCGGCCGCCAGTCAGGAGCCGCCAGAGCCGGCCGCCAGTCAGGAGCCGCCAGAGCCGGCCGCCAGTCAGGAGCCGCCAGAGCCGCCCGCCAGTCAGGAGCCGCCAGAGCCGCCCGCCAGTCAGGAGCCGCCAGAGCCGCCCGCCAGTCAGGAGCCGCCAGAGCCGCCCGCCAGTCAGGAGCCGCCAGAGCCGGCCGCCTACCTCTCAGGCATGAGCTACCTCTCAGTCATGAGCTACCTTTCAGTCATGAACTACCTCTCAGTCATGAGCTACCTCTCAGTCATGAGCTACCTCTCAGTCATGAGCTACCTCTCAGTCATGAGCTACCTCTCAGTCATGAGCTGCCCCTCAGTCCAGAGGCACTCCTCAGTCCGGTGGTGCCCTTTATTAGGGTTCCCAGGCCAAGGTCGGCGGCGAGGTTCGCCGCTCAAAGGACGCTAAGAAAGCGGACAAAGACAATGGTGGAGTGGGGTCCATGTCCAGCGCCAGAGCCGCCACCGCGGACAGATGCCCACCCAGACTCTCCCCTATAGGTTCAGGTTTTGCGGTCGGAGTCCGCACCTTGGGGGGGGGGGGGGGGGTACTGTCACGTTCTGCCTTTATGTCCTTTGTTTTGTCTCTTATTTAGTATGGTCAGGGCGTGAGTTGGGGTGGGCAGTCTATGTTTGTATTTCTATATTTTCCTATTTCTGTGTTTGGCCTGATATGGTTCTCAGAGGCAGGTGTTTCGTGTTGTCTCTGATTGGGAACCATATTTAGGTAGCCTGTTTTGTGTTGGGTTTCGTGGGTGGTTGTCTTCAGTCTTTGTGTGTCTGCACCAGACAGAACTGTTTCGGTTTTTCACATTTGTTGTTTTTTTGTAATTTGTAGTGTTAAGTTTTTTGAGTTTCATTAAATTAAGATGAACACTAATCACGCTGCGCTTTGGTCCTCTCCTCCTTCCACCGACGAAAGCCGCTACAGCCAGGCTCCTAGCTAATGCTATTATAATGTAAATAGCTAGGTACCTACTGTAATTAGCTAGCAATCAAATAGTTAGCTTACAGTTGGGTAACCAATAAACTGGCTAGCCTAACAACCACTGTCAGCAAACTGGTTTGTGCTGCTATGGCAACGATTAACAAGCTTTTTGGTCAGTTACATTGTTAGCTAGATAATATACCAAGTTAATATTCGCAAAACACATCAAGCTAGATAGAGCAAAATTCCAGATGTGTCACTTAGTCCTTAGTTAAGGTTAGCTAGCTTACGTTAGCTACATAGCTATGTTGCTAAAGGCAGGCTGGGACCGAGAAAAAGATGGTCCCAACAAAATCCTCCGATTATCAAGACAAATTCAATTCAACATTTTAACTACATGTATCTTATTATTTATTTACCTTGCTTGTCCTTGGTAATCGTTGACCGTCACTGCGGTGTTATCCTCGATGTCGTTTAACAACATGTGAACTATAAACGTTTTTGGCTGAGTAACAGTTGCTACAATTTCCTGCACGTGGGTATTTCACGACAATTTCTACAATTTCCAGATGAATACATAAAGTGCGTACTCAAATCATATACTGTTTTTACCTACCCCAAGGATTTTTTATTGAACGTGGCTCATGTGCTAAGTGATATTGTCTGCAAAAAAACTAAAAAGAATGTTACAAACACCTCCAGAAGAAAGGCCTGCTCAAGAAATCTGTAAGGTGTCCTATCTGTGGCCACAAGCAGAAAATGATCCTGCATAATGGTACAACTGGCATAGAGAACTTTGGAAAAGTTTGAAATGAGGATTACTGTAAGAAATGTACAGTGAATCAAACTTTCATCTTGAGATGCTATGTAGTCATTAGCTCGTGTCATAGGTTCTAGGGCTGTACACAGCCAGGCCAGGCGGACATTGACCAGTGGAGACTGGTGGGAGGAGCTATAGGAGGGGCTCATTGTAATGGCTTGAATGGAATTAACCACAAACATGTGGTTTCTATATGTTTGATACCGTTCCATTAATTCCATTCAAGCCATTACAATGAGCCCATCCTCCTATTGCTCACCCCACCAGCCTCCTCTGACATTGGCCCATATATTATTTCACCAGCAGGAACACATTTAAAATAAAAAAGTTGCTATGAACATGCATTGAAGACAATCTAAGCTTTCCAGTGGCCAGTGTCCTTCATAATTGTGTATGTCCTGCTCGGGAAATTTGATTACCAGTCTTTCTGCAAGGGCTCACGCTCCTATGTGTCCAGACTGCATTCCAACTCTGGACACTGAACTGCAAGGGAAGAGCGATTGAAGAGCTTAAGAGATGCACACCCTACCTTTGGCCTGCAGCTTACCACTCAAGATATTTAATGTCTGTCTGGAAAGCTTTTGTTCTCCTATTTACAACAATGTGGATGTATTTCTACTGCTACTGAAAAGTTAATTGATAATCATAGTGAATTACTATGATTATCAATTCACTTTTCAGTAACAATAGAACGTAGTACCCCGCCCTGTGCAACTGGGTCCTGGACTTCCTGACGAGCCGCCCCCCAGGTGGTGAAGGTAGGAAACAAACCTCCACACAGGGGCCCCACAAGGGTGCGTGCTCAGCCCCATCCTGTACACCCATGACTGCGTGGCCAAGCACTCCTCCAACTCAATCATCAAATTTGCAGACGACACATCAGTAGTGGACCTGATTACTAACAATGACGAGACAGTCTACAGGGAGGTGGTGAGGGGACTGGCGGAGTGGTGCTAGGAAAATAACCTCTTCCTCAACAGAACGAAGGAGCTGATCATGGACTTCACGACACAGAGAGAGCACGCCCCTATTCACATCTTTGGGACCGCAGTGGAGAAGGTGAAAAGCTTCAAGTTCCTCAGAGTACACATCACTGACAATCTGAAATGGTCCACCCACACAGACAGTGTGGTGAAGTCGGTGCAACAGCGCCTCTTCACCCTCAGGAGGCTGAAGAAATTCGGCTTGGCCCCTAAGACCCTCAAACTTTTACAGATGTACAATTGAGAGCAATGTACAATTGAGAGCAATCTGTCGGGCTGTATCACCACCTGGTACAGAAACTGCACTGCCCGCAACCGCAGGGCTCTCCAGAGGGTGGTGCGGTCTGCCCAACACATCACCGGGGGCACACTGCCTGTCCTCCAGGACACCTTTAGCCCCTGATGTCACAGGAAGGCAAAAAATATTATCAAGGACAACAACCACCCAAGCCACGGCCTATTCACCCCACTATCATCCAGAAGGCGAGGTCAGTACAGGTGCATCAAAACTGGGCCCGAGAGTCTGAAAAACAGCTTATCTCAAGGCCATCAAACTGTTACATAGCCATCACTAGCCAGCTACCACCCATTTGCTTAACCCAGCACCTTAGAGGCTTCTGCCCTATGTACATAGACATGGAATCACTGGTCACTTTATTAATAATGTTTGCATACTGATTAACTCATTTCATATGAATATACTGTATTTAGTCAATGCCACACAGACGTTGCTCGTCCTAATATTTATATATTTCTTAATTCCATTATTTTACTTTTAGATTGGTGTATATTGTTGTGAATAGTTAAATACTACTGCACTTTTGGAGCTAGGAACACAAGCATTTCGCTACACCCGCAATAACATCTGCTAAATATGTGTATGTGAACAATAACATTTGATATGGAAAAAAAATAGAGGGCTTACCCATTTCGTACAGAATTATTTGCTAAACACATCTCAGTGATGTTGTTTCCTAGGATCATGTTTCGGGTCTTTCAACATTATACAATTTCACCAATCAGACCTTAGCTTGTGTCATAAGTGATATTATGCTAGTTCCCATGGATTTACTGATCCCCCTGCCATTTAAAAGCGTGACTAACCACTGGCCAACTCCATTTCACAAAATAACGATATGCACTTGTTCCTATCTTTCAGTACAATCGTGGAAGGATGGGGCCAATGTGGAGAAGACAGGGATGGGTGTTTGGGATGATGGAGGTCAAACATTTACATTTACATTTAAGTCATTTAGCAGACGCTCTTATCCAGAGCGACTTACAAGTTGGTGCATTCACCTTATGATATCCAGTGGAACAACCACTTTACAATAGTGCATCTAACTCTTTTAAGGGGGGGGGGGGGGGGGTGGTTAGAAGGATTACTTTATCCAATCCTAGGTATTCCTTAAAGAGGTGGTGTTTCAGGTGTTTCCGGAAGGTGGTGATTGACTCCGCTGACCTGGCGTCGTGGGGGAGTTTGTTCCACCATTGGGGTGCCAGAGCAGCGAACAGTTTTGACTGGGCTGAGCGGGAGCTGTACTTCCTCAGAGGTAGGGAGGCGAGCAGGCCAGAGGTGGATGAACACAGTGCCCTTGTTTGGGTGTAAGGCCTGATCAGAGCCTGAAGGTACGGAGGTGCCGTTCCCCTCACAGCTCCGTAGGCAAGCACCATGGTCTTGTAGCGGATGCGAGCTTCAACTGGAAGCCAGTGGAGAGAGCGGAGGAGCGGGGTGACGTGAGAGAACTTGGGAAGGTTGAACACCAGACGGGCTGCGGCGTTCTGGATGAGTTGTAGGGGTTTAATGGTACAGGCAGGGAGCCCAGCCAACAGCGAGTTGCAGTAGTCCAGACGGGAGATGACAAGTGCCTGGATTAGGACCTGCGCCGCTTCCTGTGTGAGGCAGGGTCGTACTCTGCGAATGTTGTAGAGCATGAACCTACAGGAACGGGTCACCGCCTTGATGTTAGTTGAGAACGACAGCGTGTTGTCCAGGATCACGCCAAGGCAACCAGTCATGATGCTCTCGAGGGTGCAGCTGTACAACTTTGAGGAGCCTCCAGCGACGGTTCCCAGTCCGGAGCCCCCTGCGACGGTTCCCAGTCCGGAGCCCCCTGCGACGGTTCCCAGTCCGGAGCCCCCTGCGACGGTTCCCAGTCCGGAGCCCCCTGCGACGGTTCCCAGTCCGGAGCGCCCGGCGACGGTTCCCAGGCCGGAGCCTCCGGCGACGATCCACGGTCCGGAGCCTCCGGCGACGATCCACGGTCCGGAGTGGGGTCTACGTCCTGAACCGGAGCCGCCACAGAGGATAGATGCCCACCCGGACCCTCCCCCATGGAGTCAGGTTTTGCGGCCGGAGTTTGCACCTTTGGGGGGGGGGGGGGGGGTACTGTCACGCCCTGACCTTAGAGATCCTTTTTGTTCTCAATTTTTTTGGTTAGGTCAGGGTGTGACTAGGGTGGGTACTCTAGTCTTTGCATTTCTATGTTGGCCTGGTATGGTTCCCAATCAGAGGCAGCTGTCTATCGTTGTCTCTGATTGGGGATCATATTTAGGCAGCCTTTTCCCACCTGTTGTTTGTGGGATCTTGTTTTTGTGTAGTGCCTGTGAGCACTGCATTTGCTTCCCGTTTTGTTACTCTTTATTGTTTTTGGTGAGTTTCATCTAATAAACATGTGGAACTCTACGCCTTGGTCCATTTATTCCAACGATCGTGACAATTTTAGCAACCAGGAAATAGCAGAACGATTTCTGCATTTTGCAATCTTAATTAAGTAACCATACCAAATGTAACATATATTTTGAGTGTCCCGGATCTACATTTACTATGTTACATCTAGTCTATGAGACCAGGCTGCCTACACACAGCAACGCAGTGCAGCAGAAACACCGATATTTTGGCGCCAACTTGTCACGCAATCAAACCTTTTTGCAACTTTTATGTACAGACAAAAAACTAAAACTGAGATGTCTAAGCCCCCTTCGTGGCACCGGGCTCATGACACCACAGGGGACACAGGACTGTGTTATGTGTGGACATACAGTTCCGGCACAAATAGTACAGAGAGAGTTGACCACCAATTTGGTCCAGATGTGATCGTGATGCTGATTTCCACACCATATTATTCACAAGGTCATAATGATAAAAGATATAGAAGGGGGCCCCCAGGGGCCATATACTGTGATACACCTCTTTCTTTCCATACCTGTTATTAGGGAGACACATTTGATTGAGATGGGCTTTCAAGTGTTTAGAAAAGGGAATTGACCGAGGCTGACAATATGGGGATCGTCTGGAATGTGGATGGTTCCTATCAGTCCTTTACGAGCTGAGCTCATATCACTGAAATACCAGCCCCATCAACAGAGATGTATGCCAGACACCCAGTAGGCCTCTCTCTCTCTCTCTCTCTCTCTCTCTCTCTCTCTCTCTCTCTCTCTCTCTCTCTCTCTCTCTCTCTCTCTCTCTCTCTCTCTCTCTCTCTCTCTCTCTCTCTCTCTCTCTCTCTCTCTCTCTCTCTCTCTCTCTCTCTCTCTCTCTCTCTCTCTCTCTCTCTCTCTCTCTCTCTCTCTCTCTCTCTCTCTCGCTTGCTCTCCCTCTCTCTTGCTCTCTCTCTCTCTCTCTCTTGCTCTCTCTCTCTCAACAGCTCAAAGCCACTCTTGCTCCTGGGATATCGCCTGCCTCATTCCTGCCCTATCTTCTCACTTCTCAGCCTGAAACCAATTGAGTTTTGGTGGACAAGTGCTTATGCACAAGATATATTTTCTTTTTTTGTGGTCACAGTAAGCAAATGATACATTATGAAGCCATCATAAGGCCTGAAGCATTTACAAGCAGATGTTGAACTACATAAAAGGATAGTATAAGGCTTATGCCACATATGACAAAGCAAAAGACGTGAGGATGGTATGGTAGACATTAGCTTCTAAATAATTTGTGAAGCATTATTGGTGGCCTTAAGGGCTTATAGGGGCTTTATTAAGCGTTATTGGATATACCTTGTTTAAAGTGTGACCCTTAATTTTTTATGTGTAATTAGTGTAAATTAATGTTAACCTTGGGGAAAAAAGTGCACTAGCAGGTTTGAAGGACCATGAAGGAAATATTGAATGGTTTAATATGTGGTCAAAATACTGTTCTCAAAATACTTTTAGTATAAAATGTTTTATGAAAATGTTTATGAGATTACATTTAAATGCACTGTACCTTTGAAAATGAAGTCAATGTTGAGTGAGCAGTTGTAAATTAGGGTAGAGCCAACCTCCAAAATCTTAATTGAACCCCAATGTGTAGGATTGTCGAAGGCTTGACAGGCTCTCCAACCTAATGTGTGTGTGTGTGTGTGTGTGTGTGTGTGTGTGTGTGTGTGTGTGTGTGTGTGTGTGTGTGTGTGTGTGTGTGTGTGTGTGTGTGTGTGTGTGTGTGTGTGTGTGTGTGTGTGTGTGTGTGTGTGTGTGTGTGTGTGTGTGTGTGTGTGTGTGTGTGTATATATATATATCAGTGGGTTGGATAAAAAGCAGAAGAAAATTTTCCGTCTCGTGTGGACTAATAAATCTCTCTATCTTGACAGCTGCTGGAAAAGTTCCATTGTGAAGTGAACGGTAAGTGGTTCTATTTAAAGTGTATTCCTTTTATAGGCATCAGTGTACTGGTTTAGTTAACCCTTATCTCATATGCACTAAGAACAGTATAAAAGCTCTAGAGGCTTGCACAGTGTGCCCTGTATCACTCGCTCGCTCTCTCCTCACATCCGCACACATTGACGTGGCAGTAGGTATACTGGCAACATGGCCCCGAAAAAGGTGGAACCCAAGAAAGTAGAGCCTAAGAAACCAGAGCCCAAAGCAGAGGCCAAGGCAGAGCCAGCAAAGGCCCCTGAACCTGAGCCTCCCAAGGAGCCTGAGGTGGACCTCAAGAGTATCGTTCTAGATTTCACGCTGGACCAGATTGAGGAGTTCAAGGAGGCGTTCACCTTGTTCGATGAAACACCGACGGGTGAGATGAAGATCAGGTACGCCCAGTGCGGAGACCTAATGCGGGCCTTGGGTCATAACCCCACCAACACTGATGTGCTGAAGCTGCTGGGCAAGCCCAAGGCTGAGGAGATGAACTCCAAGCTGGTGGACTTTGAGACTTTCCTGCCCATGCTGCAGCATATCTCCCGAACCAAGGAGACAGGGACCTTTGAGGACTTTGTGGAGGGTCTGAGAGTCTTCGACAAAGAGGGCAATGGCACGGTGATGGGGGCCGAGCTCAGGCACGTTTTGGCTACCCTTGGGGAGAAGCTGATGGAGAGCGAAGTGGACCAACTCATGATCGGACAAGAGGACTCAAGTGGCCACATCAATTACACCGAATTTGTCAAACACATCCTCTCTACATGAGCTGCTCTTTCTTGAGTCACATTACAAATTCTACTTTAACATTGCCTGGGTCAAAGGACTGAATGGAATATATATTGCCCTTCCTGTCTGTATGCTGAACAATGTTGATTACTAAATAAATGCCCGTCATTCTAGGTGTGTTCAGTAATTTTATGAGAAATACTGTTTAAAAAGCAACAGCAGCAGTAGATACAAGCCTCCAAAGTTGGCTAGATTTGGTGATATACGGTCATTGCTGAGAAATACTGTCAGAATGTAAAGACAAGCTGTTGAAACCCATTTAGTGTCTGATTCAAAACAAAATAAGACACAATACGGACATTGTATAAATACAGTACATGACATCAATTAGTAAGTGTGAGAGTTGGGTTTGTGAGTAAATCACAGGCTTCCTACAGGGACAGATAACACACCAGCTGCTTTCCAGAGCTCCAGACTGATTGACACCCCACATGTCACAACAAGGTCTAGGATTTGCTATATTTTTGAAGAGGTCAGAATAGATCATAGGCCAGGATTCAATCTGAGGCATGTTGTAGGGCGCTGTCGACAATGCCCCTTCTGAAGCCAAGGTCCCCAAGTTCGCTGAGATTGCATTCATGACCTTTTCATGTCAAGCGCTGTACAGCGCGTGTCAGATTGAAATTCATTGAATCCCAGGCACAGTTTCTGAATATACAGTGCCTTCAGAAAGTATTCACACCCCTTGACTTTTTCCACATGTTCTTGATTTAGAGCCTGAATATAACATTTATCACGTTTAGATTTTTTTTTGTCACGGTCTTAAACACAAAACCCCATAATGTCAAAGTGGAATTGTGTTTTTTGAAATTTCTTGAGTCAAGAAGAATACAACCCTTTTGTTATGGCAAGCCTAAATAAGTTCAGGAGTAAAGTTTGCTTAACATATCCCATAATAAGTTGCATGGACTCACTCTGTGTGCAATAATAGTGTTTATTAACAAGATTTTTAACTGACTACCCCATCTCTGTACCCCACACGTACAGTTATCTGTAAGGTCCCTCAGTCGAGCAATACATTTCAACCACAGATTCAACCACAAAGACCAGGGAGGTTTAACAATGCCTCGCAAAGAAGGGCACCTATTGTTAGAAGGAAGCCTGTACAGAATAAAAATATTCCTAAACATGCATTCTTGCAATAGGGCACTAATGTAAAATTGAAAAAATGTGGTAACGAAATTAACTTTATGTCCTGAATACAATATATACCACTCTTTATATTTTGAAGCATATTTTCAAGCGTGGTGGTGTTAAAGGTATGCTTCTCATCGGCAAGGGCTAAGGAGTTATTTTAGGATAAATTAAACAGAATAGAGCTAAGCACAACCAAAATCCTAGAGGAAAACCTGGTTCAGTCTGCTTTCCAACAGACACTTGGAGACACATTCTCCTTTCAGCAAGACAATAACCTAAAACACAAGGCCAAATATACACTGGAGTTGCTTGTGACATTGAATGTTCCTGAGTGGACTAGTTATGGTTTTGACTTAAATCGTCTTGAAAATCGACGACAAAGTTTGAAAATGGTTTTCTAGCAATGATCAACAACCAACTTGACAGAGCTTGATGAATTTAAAAAATAATAATGTGCAAATATTGTACAATCCAGGTGTGCAAAGCTCTTAGAGACTTACCCATAAAGACTCACAGCTGTAATTGCTGCCAAAGGTGATTCTAATATGTTTTGACTCAGGGGTGTGAATACTTACAGTACCAGTCAAAAGTTTGGACACAACAACCCATTCCAGGGTTTTTCTTAATTTTTACTATTCTCTACATTGTAGAATAATAGTGAAGACATCAAAACTATGAAATAACACATACGGAATCATGTAGTAACCAAATAACTGTTAAACAAATCAAAATATATTCTTCAGATTCTTCAGAGTAGTCACCCTTTGCCTTGATAACAGCTTTGCATACTCTTGGCATTCTCTCAACCAGCTTAACAAGGAATGCTTTTCCAACAGTCTTGAAGGAGTTCCCACATATGCTGAGCACTTGTTGGCTGCTTTTCCTTCACTCTGCGGTCCAACTCATCCCAAACCATCTCAATTGGGTTGAGGTCGGGAGATTGTGGAGGTTGATCAATACATGTTGTTGATTTAATTCCTGTGCTGTTTGTAATTACCCTGGTAGGTTGACTGACAACCTGATCCAGGTTGCAGGCACTGGTTACAGTTTGAAGTTTTTTCTGATGAAGCACTCCATTACTCTCATTGGTCAAATAGACCTTACACTGCCTGGAGGTGTGTTTTGGGTCATTGTCCTGTTTAAAAACAAATGATAGTCCTGCTAAGCGTATCGCTGCAGAATAAATAAAATCCAATTTTATTGGTCACATACACATGGTTAGCATATGTTAATGCGAGTGTAGCGAAATGCTTGTTCTTCTAGTTTCGACCGTGCAGTAATATCTAACAAGTAATCTAACCATTTCACAACAACTACCTTTTACACACAAGTGTAAAGGAATGACTAAGAATATGTACATATACAGTGGGGCAAAAAAGTATTTAGTCAGCCACCAATTGTGCAAGTTCTCCCACTTAAAAAGATGAGAGAGGCCTGTAAGTTTCATCATAGGTACACTTCAACTATGACAGACAAAATGAGAAAAAAAATCCAGAAAATCACATTGTAGGATTTTTAATGAATTTATTTGCAAATTATGGTGGAAAATAAGTATTTGGTCACCTACAAACAAGCAAGATTTCTGGCTCTCACAGACCTGTAACTTCTTCTTTAAGAGGCTCCTCTGTCCTCCACTCGTGACCTGTATTAATGGCACCCGTTTGAACTTGTTATCAGTATAAAAGACACCTGTCCACAACCTCAAACAGTCACACTCCAAACTCCACTATGGCCAAGACCAAAGAGCTGTCAAAGGACACCAGAAACAAAATTGTAGACCTGCACCAGGCTGGGAAGACTGAATCTGCAATAGGTAAGCAGCTTGGTTTGAAGAAATCAACTGTGGGAGCAATTATTAGGAAATGGAAGACATACAAGACCACTGATCATCTCCCTCGATCTGGGGCTCCACGCAAGATCTCACCCCGTGGGGTCAAAATGATCACAAGAACGGTGAGCAAAAATCCCAGAACCACACCTAGTGAATGACCTGCAGAGAGCTGGGACCAAAGTAACAAAGCCTACCATCAGTAACACACTACGCCGCCAGGGACTCAAATCCTGCAGTGCCAGACGTGTCCCCCTGCTTAAGCCAGTACATGTCCAGGCCCGTCTGAAGTTTGCTAGAGAGCATTTGGATGATCCAGAAGAAGATTGGGAGAATGTCATATGGTCAGATGAAACCAAAATATAACTTTTTGGTAAAAACTAAACTTGTCGTGTTTGGAGGACAAAGAATGCTGAGTTGCATCCAAAGAACACCATACCTACTGTGAAGCAGCTTTGGGGCTGTTTTTCTGCAAAGGGACCAGGACGACTGATCCGTGTAAAGGAAAGAATGAATGGGGCCATGTATCGTGAGATTTTGAGTGAAAACCTCCTTCCATCAGCAAGGGCATTTAAGATGAAACGTGGCTGGGTCTTTCAGCATGACAATGATCCCAAACACACCGCCCGGGCAACGAAGGAGTGGCTTCGTAAGAAGCATTTCAAGGTCCTGGAGTGGCCTAGCCAGTCTCCAGATCTCAACCCCATAGAAAATCTTTGGAGGGAGTTGAAAGTCCGTGTTGCCCAGCAACAGCCCCAAAACATCACTGCTCTAGAGGAGATCTGCATGGAGGAATGGGCCAAAATACCAGCAACAGTGTGTGAAAACCTTGTGAAGACTTACAGAAAACGTTTGACCTCTGTCATTGCCAACAAAGGGTATATAACAAAGTATTGAGAAACTTTTGTTATTGACCAAATACTTATTTTCCACCATAATTTGCAAATCAATTCATAAAAAATGTGATTTTCTGGATTTTTTTTTCTCATTTTGTCTGTCATAGTTGAAGTGTACCTATGATGAAAATTACAGGCCTCTCTCATCTTTTTAAGTGGGAGAACTTGCACAATTGGTGGCTGACTAAATACTTTTTTGCCCCACTGTAAATATAAATATATGGATGAGAAATGCTGTGGTAGCCATGCTGGTTAAGAGTGCCTTGAATTCTAAATAAATCACTGACAGTGTCACCAGCAAAGCACCATCACACCTCCTCCTCCATGCTTCTTGGCGAGAACCACACATGCAGAGATTATTCGTTGACCTACTCTGCGTCTCACAAAGACACGGCGGTTGAAACCAAAAATCTCAAATTTGGACTCATCAGACCAAAGGACAGATTTCCACCAGTCAAATGCCAATTGCTCGTGTTTCTTGGTCCAAACAAGTCTTTTCTTATTATTGGTGTCCTTTAGTAGTGGTTTCTTTGCAGAAAATTCCACCATGAAGGCCTGATTCACACAGTCTCCTCTGAACAGTTGATGTTGAGATGTGTCTGTTACTTGAACTCCATGAAGCATTTATTTGGGCTGCAATCTGAGGTGCAGTTAACTGTAGTGAATGTATCCTCTGCAGCAGAGTTAACTCTGGGTCTTTCTGTCCTGTGGCGGTGCTCATGAGAGCCAGTTTCATCATAGCGCTTGATGGTTTTTGCGACTGCACAAATTTTCCGTGACCTCCATGTCTTAGTGTAATGATGGACTGTCGTTTCTCTTTTCTTGAGCTGTTCTTGCCATAATACGGACTTGGTCTTTTACCAAATAGGGCTATCTTCTGTATACCACCCCTACCTTGTCACAACACAACTGATTGGCTCAAACGGATTAAGAAGGAAAGACATTTTAACAATGTACACCTGTTAATTGAAATGCATTCCAGGTGACTACCTCATGACGCTGGTTGAGAGAATGCCAAGAGTGTGCAAAGCTGTCATCAAGGCAAAGGGTGGCTACTTTGAAAAATCTCAAATATAAAATATATTTTGATTTGTTTAACACTTTTTTGGTCACTACATGATTCCATATGTCTTATTTCATAGTTATTATTATTATACAATGTAGAAAATAGTAAAAATTAAGAAAACCCCTGGAATGAGTAAGTGTGTCCAAACTTTTGACTGGTACTGTATGTATATTTGATATTTCTGCATTTAATTTTCAATACATTGTCATTATGGGGTATTGTGTGTAGATGGGTGAGGGGGAAAAAATGATTTAATACATTTTGAATTCAGGCTGTAGCACACCAAAATGTGGAATATGTCAAGAGCTATAAATACTTTCTGAAGGCACTGCAGATGTGCTGCTTCTTTGGTGATAAATAACATTGTAAATAGCATGGACAAAAGGCAGCATTGTGCTGCCCTTTTCATAGAACTGTTGAAGGCTTTCAACACTGTTGACCATCCATTATTAACTCGTAGACAGTCTGATATTGGTCTGGTTCAAGCAGCCTGATAGATAGACAAAATTGTAAGTTACTTTTGATTCTCTAAAATGAGGGGACTGTGTACAAAAAGTGCTGTAATTTCCAGACAGTTCACCCGATATGGATGGAAATATCCTCAAATTAAAGCTGACAGTCTGCACCTTAACCTCATAGTCACACAAATAGTATCATACAAAGTGCTGGAGTACCGAGCAAAACAAAAAAAGTGTCACTGTCCCAATACTTTTGGATCTCATTGTATATTTCCACACTATAAAGTTGGAATAATACTGTGAAATTGTGAAAATTATGATAATGCCCTCTTAGTGTAAGAGCTGTTTGAAAAATTTCTGCCTGTTTCGGTGGGATGCAGTTTTGGCCTTCCATAATGACATCACCATGCGGTAAATTAGTAAATGGACAGATAAGAAAGAGAGTTTCAAACCTCTGCCAATAACAGCTAATTTTCAGTTTTCCCTTCCCCACTCAGACCACTGACAGACAGTCCTAGCTAAATTCTTATTTGAGAAATTACCCTTTGCTAAGAAGCAATTTTTGTTTCTTTTGACCATTTTAATTGAAAACAATCACAGTAGGGTACCTAACTGTTACCCTGAAATGATTTCATATTGAGATAAAAACAGCTGCATTGGACCTTTAAACATCCTCTGTATTATGTGCTTATTGTTTAATGATGTCTTCTAGGTGTCATGTTGTCTGCCAATGGCATGTCCATCTTTTTGTGAGAAATTACACTGGTCACTCAAAACACTTATAAAGTATAAATAGCCCACACTTTAGATGAGGCCACGCAAAAATATTTAACTTGTAACGATTGTCGTCTGGAGAAGGAGAGGAGGACCAAGGTGCAGCGTGGTAAGTGGCCATATTTTTTTAATAAAATACGAAAACACTTGACAACACTTGACAAACAACAAAAACGACAAAAGAACAGTCGTGAAAGGTAAAACTAAACAGGAAACAACCACCCACAACACACAATGGAAAACAGGCTACATAAATATGGCTCCCAATCAGAGACAACGATAAACAGCTGCCTCTGATTGGGAACCACACCAGGCCAAACACATAGAAAAGAAACAACCTAGAAAAAAGAACATAGACTGCCCACCCCAACTCACGCCCTGACCAACCTAACACAAAGACATAAAAAAGAAACTAAGGTCAGAACGTGACATAACTAATGATTCATAAATGGTTTATAAGGACCTATATTGAAAATGTCATGAATTAATTTATGAATGATTATTAAATACTTGTTGTTTATACATTTGTGAATAACTAGGTTACTAACATTTACAAATGTGGGAGTAATGATTAATAAATTATGACTACACTATTTACTAATCCATTATAAATGCTTTATTAGGTGGAGGATAGTGGTCACCATAAAACAGCAAGTGGGGTCACCATAAAACAGCATTTAATGCCCTATATATCCAAGATGGCGTAGCAGTGTAGACGTGTTTTGTTTCATCCTCTCGTGTACGTTTGTATTTTTCGTATTTCTTGTATATATTTAAAAACATTTTTTCTATCTCTTTTCGATTTTTATTTTGATTATACCTTCCGGTAACCTACCTCACCCAATGTGATACGGAATCGCTATTATTTTTTAACTTTGGAACACATTCAAGAACCCCCAGTAGCTAACCAGCTAATCAGCTACAAGCTATTTAGTCATTTTTAGCCGCTGCTAGCAGCTTTTACCTTCTGCACAGACACCAGCCCTGTTATTAGCCTGGATATTACTCTCCAATTTACCAGCATCGGACTGTCTCTCCACAACAACGCCGGATTCCTGCCGTAATCCCTGAGCCACTACTTCTGATCCTCACAGCTAGCTTGCAGCTAGCACCACTGCCACGAAGCTAGCACCAGTTAGCAAACACAATTCTACAATACCTCTTTCGCCATTGCCATCCGGCTTGGATTCTCTGTCGACACGACCACGTCTGGTCTGCAGACGAATACCCCATCCGCTGTGCCCTCAACCGGCCTCCGTTTGAGCAGACCCCCTCCGTCTGAGCAGACCACCCCCCGGGCTACTAACGTTAAACGCTGCGTGCTAGCGTAGTGGCGGCTTCCCTGCTCCATCTACGGCTGCCCCCTGGACACTATGATCACTTGGCTACATAGCTGATGCCTGCCGGACTGTCCATTAATTCACGGTACTCCATTCTGTTTATTTGTGTTTTATTTGTCGGCTCTGTGTTTTAACTCAGGCTCTGTGTGTAGTTAATCCGACCCTCTCTGCCTAGTCGTCGCCATTTTTACCTGCTGTTGCTGTGTTAGCTGACTAGCTGCTGTTATCTCACCTGTTGTTTTAGCTAGCTCTCCCAATCAAGACCTGCAATCACTTTATGCCTTACTGTATGTCTCTCTCAAATATCAATATGCCTTGTATACTGTTGTTCAGGCTAGTTATCATTGTTTTGGTTTGCAATGGACCCCGTAGTTCCACTCTCCGTACCTCTGATACCTCCTTTGTCCCACCTCCCACACATGCGGTGACCTCACCCATTGAGACCAGCATGTCCAGAGATACAACCTCTCTTATCATCACCCAGTGCCTGGGCTTGCCTCCGCTGTACCCGTGCCCCACCATACCCCTGTCTGCACATTATGCCCAGAATCTATTCTACCACGCCCATAAATCTGCTCCTTTTATTCCTTGTCCCCAACGCTCTAGGCGACCAGGTTTGATAGCCTTTAGCCGCACCCTCATCCTACTACTCCTCTGTTCCTCGGGTGATGTGGAGGTAAACCCAGGCCCTGCATGTCCCCAGGCACCCTCATTTGTTGACTTCTGTGATCGAAAAAGCCTTGGCCTCATGCATGTCAACATCAGAAGCCTCCTCCCTAAGTTTGTCTTACTCACCGCTTTAGCACACTCTGCCAACCCTGATGTCCTTGCTGTGTCTGAATCCTGGCTTAGGAAGGCCACCAAAAATTCTGAGATTTCCATACCCAACTATAACACTTTCCGTCAAGATAGAACTACCAAAGGGGGAGGAGTTAGCCTGCAAAGTTCTGTCATACTTTCCAGGTCTATGCCCAAACAGTTCGAACTTCTAATTAAAAAAATTAATCTCTCCAGAAATAAGTCTCTCACTGTTGCCGCCTGCTACCGACCCCCCTCAGCTCCCAGCTGTGCCCTGGACACCATCTGTGAATTGATCGCTCCCCATCTAGCTTCAGAGTTTGTTCTGTTAGGTGACCTAAACTGGGATATGCTTAACACCCCGGCAGTCCTACAATCTAAGCTAGATGCCCTCAATCTCACACAAATCATCAAGTAACCCACCAGGTACAACCGTAAATCCGTAAACATGGGCACCCTAATAGACATTATCCTGAACAACTTGCCCTCCAAATACACCTCTGCTGTCTTCAATCAAGATCTCAGCGATCACTGCCTCATTGCCTGTATCCGCTACGGGTCCGCGGTCAAACGACCACCCCTCATCACTGTCAAACGCTCCCCAAAACACTTCTGCGAACAGGCCTTTCTAATCGACCTGGCCCGGGTACCCTGGAAGGATATTGACCTCATCCCGTCAGTTGAGGATGCCTGGTCATTCTTTAAAAGTTACTTCCTCACCATATTAGACAAGCATGCTCCGTTCAAAAAATGCAGAACTAAGAACAGATATAGCCCTTGGTTCACTCCAGACCTGACTGCCCTCGACCAGCACAAAAACATCCTGTGGCGAACTGCAATAGCATCGAAGAGCCCCCGTGATTTGCAACTGTTCAGGGAAGTCAGGAACCAATACACGCAGTCAGTCAGGAAAGCAAAGGTCAGCTTTTTCAAGCAGAAATTTGCATCCTGTAGCTCTAACTCCAAAAAGTTCTGGGATACTGTAAAGTCCATGGAGAACAAGAGCACCTCCTCCCAGCTGCCCACTGCACTGAGGCTAGGTAACACGGTCACCACCGATAAATCCGTGATAATCGAAAACTTCAACAAGCATTTCTCAACGGCTGGCCATGCCTTCCTCCTGGCGACTCCAACCTTGGCCAACAGCCCCGCCCCCCCCCCGCTGCTACTCGCCCAAGCCTCCCCAGCTTCTCCTTTACCCAAATCCAGATAGCAGATGTTCTGAAAGAGCTGCAAAACCTGGACCCATACAAATCAGCTGGGCTTGACAATCTGGACCCCCTATTTCTGAAACTGTCCGCCGCCATTGTCGCACCCCCTATTACCAGCCTGTTCAACCTCTCCTTCGTATCATCTGAGATCCCCAAGGATTGGAAAGCTGCCGCGGTCATCCCCCTCTTCAAAGGGGGAGACACCCTGGACCCAAACTGTTACAGACCTATATCCATCCTGCCCTGCCTATCTAAGGTCTTCGAAAGCCAAGTCAACAAACAGATCACTGACCATCTCGAATCCCACCGTACCTTCTCCGCTGTGCAATCCGGTTTCCGAGCCGGTCACGGGTGCACCTCAGCCACGCTCAAGGTACTAAACGATATCATAACCGCCATCGATAAAAGACAGTACTGTGCAGCCGTCTTCATCGACCTGGCCAAGGCTTTCGACTCTGTCAATCACCATATTCTTATCGGCAGACTCAGTAGCCTCGGTTTTTCTAATGACTGCCTTGCCTGGTTCACCAACTACTTTGCAGACAGAGCTCAGTGTGTCAAATCGGAGGGCATGCTGTCCGGTCCTCTGGCAGTCTCTATGGGGGTACCTCAGGGTTCAATTCTCGGGCCGACTCTTTTCTCTGTATATATCAATGATGTTGCTCTTGCTGCGGGCGATTCCCTGATCCACCTCTACGCAGACGACACCATTCTGTATACTTCTGGCCCTTCCTTGGACATTGTGCTATCTAACCTCCAAACGAGCTTCAATGCCATACAACACTCCTTCCGTGGCCTCCAACTGCTCTTAAACGCTAGTAAAACCAAATGCATGCTTTTCAACCGTTCGCTGCCTGCACCCGCACGCCCGACTAGCATCACCACCCTGGACGGTTCCGACCTAGAATATGTGGACATCTATAAGTACCTAGGTGTCTGGCTAGACTGCAAACTCTCCTTCCAGACTCATATCAAACATCTCCAATCCAAAATCAAATCTAGAGTCGGCTTTCTATTTCGCAACAAAGCCTCCTTCACTCACGCCGCCAAACTTACCCTAGTAAAACTGACTATCCTACCGATCCTCGACTTCGGCGATGTCATCTACAAAATAGCTTCCAATACTCTACTCAGCAAACTGGATGCAGTTTATCACAGTGCCATCCGTTTTGTTACTAAAGCACCTTATACGACCCACCACTGCGACCTGTATGCCCTAGTCGGCTGGCCCTCGCTACATGTTCGTCGTCAGACCCACTGGCTCCAGGTCATCTACAAGGCTATGCTAGGTAAAGTGCCGCCTTATCTCAGTTCACTGGTCATGATGGCTACACCCACCCGTAGCACGCGCTCCAGCAGGTGTATCTCACTGATCATCCCTAAAGCCAAAACCTCATTTGGACGCCTTTCCTTCCAGTTCTCTGCTGCCTGCGACTGGAACGAATTGCAAAAATCTCTGAAGTTGGAGACTTTTATCTCCCTCAACAACTTTAAACATCTGCTATCCGAGCAGCTAACCGATCGCTGCAGCTGTACATAGTCCATCGGTATATAGCCCACCCAATTTACCTACCTCACCCCCCATACTGCTTTTATTTATTTACTTTTCTGCTCTTTTGTACACCAGTATGTCTACTTGCACATGATCATCTGATGATTTATCACTCCAGTGTTAATCTGCTAAATTGTAATTATTCGATTTATTGCCTACCTCCTCATGCCTTTTGCACACATTGTATATAGATTCTCTTTTTTTTCTACCATGTTATTGACTTGTTTATTGTTTACTCCATGTGTAACTCTGTGTTGTTGTCTGTTCACACTGCTATGCTTTATCTTGGCCAGGTCGCAGTTGCAAATGAGAACTTGTTCTCAACTAGCCTACCTGGTTAAATAAAAAGTGACATTCCTGTGGCTAAGGCCAATGGCTGTAATTCAGCTAAGCACTTTAAAGTGTTAGAGACGTCTACTCCATGGTTCACACTGGCCTTGCAAGTTGACTAATGTTTTGACCAGGGAGGCAGCTGGTCAGCGAACAGAGATAAGGATGAGCAGATTACTACAAACCTCTCAGAGGAAAGTGTCGGTTTTCATTATGCGTATGTCTGTCAATTATTTGTCAATTAAACCTTTAAATTTAGAAGTCGTTTGCCTTATCCTTGGGCTCAGCATGTTCCACTCCTTGAGCAAATCATTATTCCCGACACCAACTAATCAACTATGATTTCAATATTGAAATTGAAGTAGGTTATTATTTAGTCTTCTGTTATTAAAGCAAGCTATTGATTAGGCAAGCTAAGTTAGCGTCAGCTAGCAGCTAGCTTGGAACCTAACTAGCTGGTTAGCTAACGTTAGCTAATGTTTAACCACATATAAACGTTACCAATATCTCTGGTTTAGCCAAGAGTATTGTAGCTAGCTAACTAAGTTAATGAGGGGTTAGTAGAGGAGGAGGATTTGGAAAACCCGCATGACTGGGAGGGAGTTGCGGAGAAGGGAGAGGCAGGTGAGATTGAGAACAGACAGGGAAGGCCCTCAGTGGGGAAGAGGCCCTTGATTGAGATGGGGTGAGGGGGAGCCAAGAGAGCTCAAACTCTGAACTAAATAGTGAATATTGTACACCGCTAACTAATTACTAGAGACAGTCTTTTTGAAATACAGAATTGATTACTTTTACTCTGGCAGTTTTTGTGCAGTTACAATAAAAGAGAAGGACCTCTAACCATCTCTCTCTCTCTCTCTCTCGGTCCCTCTTTCCATGCAGGCCCACTTTCCAGAACACCTATAACACCCGATGTCACAGGAAGGCCAAAAAGATCATCAAGGACATCAACCACCGAGCCACGGCCTATCATCCAGAAGGCAAGGTCAGTACAGGTGCATCAAAGCTGGGACCGAAAGACTGAAAAACAGCTTTTATCTCAAGGTCATCAGACTGTAAAATAGCCATCACTAGCCGACCTCCACCCAGTACCTTCTCCTGAACTTAGTCACTGTCACTAGCCAGCTACCTCCTGGTTACTCAACCCTTAGAGGCTGCTGCTCTATGTACATAGACATGGAATCACTGGTCACTTTAATAATGTTTACATACTGATTTACTAATTTCATATGTACAGTACATACTGTAGTCTACTGTATTCTAGTCAATGCCACTCCGACATTACTCGTCCTAATATTTATATTTCTTAATTATTTTACTTTGAGATTTGTGTGTATTGTTGTGAACTACTGCACTGTTGGAGCTAGGAACATAAGCATTTTGCTACACGCACAATAAGATCTGCTAAATGTGTATGTGACCAATAACATTTGATTTGATTTAGTTTGATTTATGTGGTGGGGAAGTTGTTCTCTGCTTAGCTGACAGAGATAGGAGCTACAGGAGTCCACTCTGTTCCAAGTACCTGGCTCTTCTCTATGCACAGCACACTGGGGACTTCCTGCAGGTAACCATGACTTCTATCAATCACCCCTATAAATTAATCATTAGTGGTACTGAGAGTTCCTCTAATACAGCTTTGACTCTGCATTGGGGCATTGTAATTAGGACATTTGTCACGTAGAGAGGATGACGTTATTGACTTTTACCAACTGCTTTTTTATTGGTTAAAAAGATGGTTGTATACAGTGGATCGTTCTGTACTGAATGTGTACAAGTAGGTTAGGTAAGGAATGAGGTGAAAACCTTGAGGAGGATAGCTCTCCATGATGAGGATTGGGCAAAATAATTACAGCAGGCTGTTCAATAGTGAGCCATACTGACTGACGAGTGGCGTGGATTGGTACAGCTCAGCTCAGTACCACATAGAATGTTAAAACTTATTTTACTAAATTATTATCTATAGTTGCCGCTTTTGATACAGCAACAGTTTTAAAATGGGCTGCTACCGTGAATGCAATACTAAGATGTTGAAACTTTTGAACTTTTTATTTTTATTCTCTCTCACTGCAGTTGTTCTCAGGAGACTGGTCAGTGTGTGTGTAGAGAACATACACTGAGTGTACAAAACATTATGTACACCTGTTCTTTCCATGACATAGACTGACCAGGTGAATCCAGGTGAAAGCTATGATACCTTATTAATGTCACTTGTTAAATCCACTTCAATCAGTGTAGATGACGAGGAGGAGACAGGTTAAAGAAAGATTTTTAAGCCTTGAGACAATTGACACATGGATTGTGTATGTACAGTGCATATTCAGACCCCTTATCACACACGACACTGACACTTACGTGTCACTGTTGCCTGTGTTGTGGACAAATGTCTTGGTCTTCATACTGTAGTTTGTTCAGCTTTCTTAGGTTCTATTATGATACTGCGAGCACGGGAAAACAAACGCTCCTCAGTCCCTGTACTGGTTCACTGGGGCTTGGTCTCGTCGTTATTGCTTAAAGGTAACAGGCCTTGTGATCATTGATCTTTCTGTACGTTGAAAATAACTGGGTCGCACATCACCTCTATAGTGAAGCCTGTATCCACAGCATCGAGTTTAGCACATGACACCAATGGCAAATCCTGATCCTGTGCATTCCCCTCTTCCTCATACTTATTCTGGAAGTTTTCAAAGAGCTCCTTCCTATTGGACGGGAAAGGAGATCCTGTCAAGGAACTTACAGTGACTGTTTTTGCTTTCGGAGAATTGAGAAAGATGGACGGATACATTTTTTTCGGAGAGATGAGGTCACATTGAGTAAAGAAGAGAGAGTGTTTATTGCCATTCTTTTCAAAAGACCACAAAGAAATGGTTAATATGACCACAAAATCAACATTGTCCAATGGCCATCTCAGTCTCTGGACTTGAACCCCATTGAAAACGTGTGGTTTGAATGTAGAAGAGGGCAGTCCATAAGAGCAGACAAATTATATCAAGGATCTGGAAAGATTCTGTGTGGAGGAATGGTCTATGATCCCTCCCAACATGTTACATTTTACATTTTACATTTAAGTCATTTAGCAGACGCTCTTATCCAGAGCGACTTACAAATTGGTGCATTCACCTTATGATATCCAGTGGAACAACCACTTTACAATAGTGCATCTAACTCTTTTAAGGGGGGGGGGGTTAGAAGGATTACTTTATCCTATCCTAGGTATTCCTTAAAGAGGTGGGGTTTCAGGTGTCTCCGGAAGGTGGTGATTGACTCCGCTGACCTGGCGTCGTGAGGGAGTTTGTTCCACCATTGGGGTGCCAGAGCAGCGAACAGTTTTGACTGGGCTGAGCGGGAACTGTACTTCCTCAGAGGTAGGGAGGCGAGCAGGCCAGAGGTGGATGAACGCAGTGCCCTTGTTTGGGTGTAGGGCCTGATCAGAGCCTGAAGGTACGGAGGTGCCGTTCCCCTCACAGCTCCGTAGGCAAGCACCATGGTCTTGTAGCGGATGCGAGCTTCAACTGGAAGCCAGTGGAGAGAGCGGAGGAGCGGTTCTCCAATGTCATAAACCAATTTAGAATGGCTCAGTGTTGTTATCCTCGCAAGTGGACAGTGATAGAGCAGCGGAAACAGGTGTGCCAATCATTTTTACCTCTATCTTTTTAGATCTGTTTTTATTACTTGTTAAACAAAATATATTTCTCTGAGCAATTGTTTAGTATAAAATAATATAATATCCCCCCCAAAAAATAGCATACAATATAGCTCAGTATTTGTATTATTTATTTTATAGTCTTTTTTTAACATCTTTATCAAGGGTTGCAATAATTGATTCAGAAAGTGTTCAGAACCCTTCCCTTTTTCCACATTTTGTTACGTTACAGCCTTATTCTAATATGAATTTAAAAAAAAACATTTTCTTTATCAATCTACACACAATACCCCATAATGACAAAGTGAAAACAGGTTAAATTTTTTTTTTTAAATGTATTAAAAATAAAAAACTGAAATATCTTATTTACAGAGGTGTAAAGTACTTAACTAAAAATATTTGAAAGTACTACTTAAGTAGTTTTTTTGGGTTATCTGTACTTTACTTTAATATTTATATTTTTGACTACTTTTACTTTTACTTCACTACATTCCTAAAGAAAATTATGTACCTTTTACTCCATACATTATCCCTGACACCGAAAAGCACTCGTTACACTTTGAATGCTTAGCAGGACAGGAAAATGTTCTAATTCACACACTTATCAAGAGAACATCCCTGGTCATCCCTAGGGCCTCTGATCTGGTGGACTCACAAAACACTTGCCTCATTTGTAAATTATGTCTGAGTGTTGGAGCGTGCCCCTAGCTATCCATAATTTAAAAAACAAGAAAAATGATGCCTTACAGTTTGATTAATATAAGGAATTTTACTTTTGATACTTAAGTATATTTTAGAAATTACATTTATTTTTGGTACTTAAGTAGATTTAAAACCAAATACTTTTGGACTTGTACTGAGCGACTTTCACTTTTACTTGAGTCATTTTCTATTAAGGTATCTTTACTTTTACTCAAGTATGACAAATGGGTACTTTTTCCACCACTGCTTAGTTATTTACAAAAGTATTCAGACCCTTTAATATGAGACTCCAAATTGAGCTCAGGTGTATCATCCATTGATCATCCCTTAGATGTTTCTAAAACTTGATTGTAGTCCACCTGTGGTAAATTCAATTGATTGGACATGATTTGGAAAGGAACACACCTGTCGATATAAGGTCTCACAGTTGACAGTGCATGTCAGAGCAAAAACCAAGCCATGAGGTCGAAGGAATTGTCTGGAGAGCTCTAAGACAGGATTGTGTCGAGGCACAGAGCTGTGGAAGGGTACAAAAACATTTCTGCAGCATTTAAGGTCCCCAAGAACGCAGTGGCCTCCATCATTCTTAACTGGAAGAAGTTTGAAACTATCAAGATTCTTCCTAGAGCTGGCCGTCCGGCCAAACTAAGAAATCGGGGGAGAAGGGCATTGGTCAGGAAGGAAACCAATAACCTGATGGTCAAACTGACAGAGTTCCAGAGTTCCTCTGTGGAGATGGGAGAACCTTCCAGAAGGACAACCATCTCTGCAGCACTCCACCAATCAGGCCTTTATGGTAGAGTGGCTAAGCGGAAGCCACTCCTCAGTAAAACTCACATGACAGCCCACTTGGAGTTTGCCCAAAGGCACCTAAAGGACTCTCAGACCATGAGAAACAAGATTCTCTGGTCTGATGAAGCCAAGATAAAACTTTTTGGCATGAATGCCAAGCATTACGTCTGGAGGAAACCTGGCACCATCCATATGGTGAAGCCTGGTGGTGGCATCATCATGCTGTGGAGATGTTTTTCAGCGGGAGGGACTGGGAGACTGGTCGGGATCGAGGGAAAGATGAACGGAGCAAAGTACAGAGAGATCCTTGAGGAAAACCTGCTCCACAGCACTCAGGACATCAGACTGGGGTGAAGGTTCACCTTCCATCAGGACAACAACCCTAAGCATACAGCCAAGACAACACTGGAGTGGATTCGGGACAAGTCTCTGAATGTCCTTGAGTGGCCCAGCCAGAGCCTGGACTTGTGCCCAATCGAACGTCTTGGGAGAGAAAATAGCTGTGCAGCGACACTCCCCTTCCAACCTGACAGAGCTTGAGAAGATCTGCAGAGAAGAATGGGAGAAACTCCCCAAATACAGGTGTAGCTTGTAGCGTCATACCCAAGAAGACTCAAGACTGTAATCACTGGCAAAGGTGCTTCAACAAAGTACTGAGTAAAGGGTCTGAATAAATGTAAATACATTTTTTTTTTTAATACATTTGCAAAAATATCAAAAAAATAGTTTTTGCTTGATGATTATGGGGTATTGTGTGTAGATTGATGATTTTTTTATATCCATTTTAGAATGAGGCTGTAACGTAACAAAATTTGGTGTAGCTCTTGAAAAACAAATCAGTTAAAATATTTTTTTGTAAAGTCTAGGGTGTGTGGGATGTGGAGGGTTTAGTTATGTGTTATTCTAATAAAAGTTATATAGCCATAAGAACAAAAAACACCGTGTGTTCAAGTGAAAATGCTCAACAGTAAAATGCCCCTTGTAGAATGTTTGTTTAATGCTAATGCAAACTGAAAAAACAGCAAAAGACAGGTTAGAATTATTATTTTCATAATTACTATAATTTTTTTATGTTTATACTATTACTATTGCAATGAATTACTAATATTCAAAGATGGTTTAAATATAATCAAGGATTTTAGGAAGCAAATTCTACGAGATTTGCTTGTTTATATACTATTCTTGTCCTGTTCCTGAGAAGAGTGTTCAAATAAATTTCCACAGGGTGGCGACATTCTCTAGGAAAATTATAATAAGTCCCATGGAACAAGCAACAATAAAATGCCCCTTGTTGAATTGAATGTTTGTTTGACGCAAATGCAAACTGAAATAAAAACAAAAGACAGGTTAGAATGATTATTTTCCTAATTACTATCATTTTGATTATTGATACTATTACAATGAATTAATACCAATCAAATATGGTTTAAATATAATCAAGGCTTTTAGGAAGCAAATACCAAGAGATTTGCTTGTTATGCTTTTGTTGTCTTGTTCTTGAGAATAGTGCACAAATAAATATCCACAGGGCGGCAACATTCTTTAAATAATGAGGGTTGAGTGCCATGAAGTGGCAGGCTTCGATACTTACATTGTTGATCAATAGAATTAGACGAAGTAAAGTCATAGGCTGTGGTCCAAACACTTAAAAGACACACCCTCATCAACTTACCCTCACCTTATGCCCTTGGGGGAATCCCTATCACCATCATGGAGGGCGGTCCAAATGATTAGCCAACCAAGGAAGGTTTGCAACGAAGCCCCTCAGCCCTCGTTTTTAGTCGGTTTTGCGAGTGTACAATTACAGTATGTTCACTACGGGGCCTGAAACTCCCCATGATTCAATTTGGAACGATTGTACATCCACTAAGAAAAGTGTGCGAAAACTTAAAAACAACATCAATGGAGAAGTCAACATACAGCTATAAGTAAAAACGAATGCAAATAAGTTAGAAATTGTGTTACTAATGCACATGACGGCACAAATACAGTTGAAGTCGGAAGTTTACACACACTTACATGCTGACCAGACCGGACACGTCGCGTGCGCGAGCGTCGCAAAATAAATTTTGAAATCCATGTTATTCAATTATTGCACGCGCCAACGAGCATCTGCGATGCCAAGGGCTAAAATAGAAGTCATTCCTATTTCTGACGCAGATCGCGCTGCAAGTCCTGCCTCTCCCATCTCCTCATTGGTTTATAGAAGCAGGTACCCACGTGCCATCTCCTCATTGGTTATACCCACGTAGGTGATTGAAAGTCGTGGTAATACTATGAAAGTTTAGATGCGATCGCCATATAAGTTCAAAGATGAAAAAGCCTGGAAGGAGGAGAGATGACTAGAAACGATTCGGTTGGCTGTTTTATGTGTGGATTAATTGTCGGAGTAGAGGTCCTTGTGCATTTCAGGTAAAATAACAACTCAATGTTTATATCCCAGGACAAATTAGCTAGCAACAGCAAGCTAACTAGCTAAATTGCCATACATGTTTAATGCTTTTCGACCTATCCCCAAATTAATGTCATTGGTTCAGAGTTTGTTTTGATATTTTAACCTGCGTGTCGTGATCGTGTTTGGTGTAGGGGGACAAAATAAATTTATGCACGATGGCACACGCGCGCAGCCGGTTTGGGTTCCGTGTTAGGTTGGAGTCATTAAAACTCGTTTCTTAACCACTCCACACATTTCTTGTTAACAAACTATAGTTTTGACAAGTCAGTTAGGACATCTACTTTGTGCATTACACAAGTACATTTTCCAACAATTGTTTACAGACAGATTATTTCACTTATAATTCAGTGTATCACAATTCCAGTGGGTCAGAAGTTTACATACACTAATTTGACTGTGCCTTTAACTTCTTATGGCTTGGGGGCAGTATTTCGACTTCTGGATGAGAAGAGTGCCCAAAGTAAACTGCCTGTTACTCAGGCCCAGAAGCTAGGATATGCATATAATTGGTAGATTTGGATAGAAAACACTCTAAAGTTTGAAATAATAATAATGTCTGTGATTATAACATAACTAATATGGCAGGCGAAAACCTGAGGAAAATCCATCCAGGAAGTGGGATTTTTTTGATATGGGTAGTTTTCAATTGAATGCCTATAGAGTATCTAATGGGTTAGGACGCAGATTTCAGTTCCTATGGCTTCACTAGATGTCAACAGTCGTTAGACATTGTTTCAGGCTTGTGTTTTCAGAAGAATGAGACCTTTCTGTCAGTGGACTGTAGAATCATGCAGTGCTGGATTGCGCACTTGACCGAGTGCGCACCCTTCGTTGTTTTTCCTCTCTATTGAATACGCTATTGTCCGGTTTAAATATTATCGATTATTTAAACAATTGACAACCTGAGGATTAATTATAAACATCGTTTGACATGTTTCGACGAACTTTACCAGTACTATTAGGATGTATTCGTCTGCATGTTTTGACCGCCTTTGAGCCAGTGGATTACTGAACAAAACGCGCCAACAAAACTGAGTTTTTGAGATATAAAGAGGGACTTTATTGAACAAAACGAACATTTATTGTGTAGCTGGGACTCTTGTGACTTCAACCATATGAAGATTTTCAAAGGTAAGTGATTAATTTTAGCACTATTTCTGACATTTGTAATTCCGTTACTTGGTCGTAAAATGTTTGTATGCTTTTGTAAGCGGGGCGCTGTCCTCAGATAATCGCATGGTATGCTTTCACCGTAAAGCCTTTTTCAAATCTGACAAAGTGGCTGGATTAACAAGAAGTTCATCTTTAAGCCGATGTATAACACTTGTATTTTTTATGAATGTTTATTATGACTATTTCTGTATTTTGAATTTGGCGCTTTGCAATTTCCCCGGATGTTGTCGTGATGGGTCGCTAGAGGAATGCTTGCGCCAGGCAATGCTCCAAATACTAATTGAGTGTATGTAAACTTCTGACCCACTGGGAATGTGATGAAAGAAATAAAAGCTGAAATAAATCATTCTCTCTACTATTATTCTGACATTTCACATTCTTAAAATAAAGTGGTGATCCTAAAACATGGAATTTTTACTAGGATTAAATGTCAGGACTTGTGAAAAACTGAGTTTAAATGTATTTGGCTAAGGTGTATGTAAACTTCCGACAACTGCACATCCCGTAAAAAGTAAATGTTTTTGTTTGGTTATCTTTTAGAAATACATTTTTTTCCTTCCTCAGAAGTTCCAGCTAGGCAGGCTAATGTTAGTTAGCTAATTAATTTGCTATCTATCATACAGTAGGCGTATATTAATAAATATATATTTAATATAAGTAGACATGCACTCATAATTAACTGTAGCGCATATAAAGCACCCATAAGCTACAGGTGGCTGAAAACACAATCATCGAGGGATGAACGAGTGATGAATTTCTGGCCACGGGTGGTCCATTTAAAACTAATACCTTCCTCCCTTGCCCCTTGCTCTGCAAGTGTAAACTCATCAGACATAATTTTACGTCATCAGAAGTGTCCACCTAATTTGAGGGCTGAGGGGATTGGGTGTGTCTTTTAAGTGTTTGGACAGCAACCAGAGTGTTCGCCAAGGCGTTGATCATGTGACCTTTAAGCGGAAACCGCATCCGAGAATTTGTTTTCACCGGACGACGCCCTTGTTCGGACTTTTGACCCCCCCCAAAAAATTTTTTGGGGTAAAGTAGATCATACACAGATTATACATACTTTGTTATAACCCTCATGGACATGTGAATACATCATGTAATTTCGCTTTAACAGAAACACATATATATATGGTTTATTTTCCATTTAAAAAAAATGGAAATAGAGTCTGATAGGGGGCATCTATACGCTAAATTAATTTGAGGACAGGTCAAAACACATGAAACATTCATGGACATTTAGCTAGCTAGCTTGCTGTTGCTAGCTAATTTGTCCTGGGATATAAACATTGGGTTGTTATTTTACCTGAAATGCACAAGGTCCTTTTTCTGGATCTATGTAGAATTTTAACCAATTTTGAGTCACACAAAATAGTGTGTTCTCTACTCTGACAATTAATCCACAGATAAAAGGGGAAAACTAGATAGTTATCTCTCCTCCTTCAGTCTTCTTCTTCTTTTGTGGACTTTATATGGCGATTGGCAACCAACTTTAAGGTGCATTACCACAAATAGAACCAAGTTATATTTTAGCGCCTGGCTATGCAAATGCTCGTGAGCAGTTTGGATAAAATTATTAAATAACATGCATATGTAAATTTATTTTGCAATACTCACGTATGCAACACGGGGCGGTATGGTCAGCGTGTAACATCCTGACTACACCGAGCACGCGCATGCGCACGTTGATTTTGTCCATCCACACCAGACACAATCAGGACACGCAGGTTGAAATATCAAAACGAACTCTGAACTAACTATATTAATTTGGGGACAGGTCGAAACACGTGAAACATTTATGGACATTTAGTTAGCTTGCTTGCTGTTGCCCTGGGATATAAACACTGGGTTGTTATTTTACATTAAATGCACAAGGTGCATTTTTTCCTGGATTTTTGCAGAATTTTTACCCTTTCTGAGTCACACAAAATGGTGTGTTCTCTACTCCGATAATTAATCCACAGATAAAAGTGTAAACTTAGTTAGTTTCTAGTAATCTCTTCTTCTTCTGTGGACTTCATATGGCAGTTAGCAACCAATATTAAGGTGCATTACTACAACCGACTGGACTGTGGACCTCAGTTCAGCTTTCAATCACCCACGTGGGTATATGCTCTTAAAAACCAATGAGGAGATGGGAGAAGCGGGACTTGAAGCACATCATGCATCACAAATAGAACCAATTTCTACCCAAAATTACAACCAACTAATTGCAGCATTACTGCAAAAATGGAAGAGGAAAGTGGAAGGGGGAAAAAGTAAGGAATTTGTCTGTCGGCCCTGCATTAAAGACCACAATTGGTTAAAGATAAATAAAAAAGTATACTAGTTTCATTTAATTTAAGGACCAAAAAATGTACAGCCGTGCCATATAGATTGCAAAACAGTTGGGAAGAGATTTTTGACCTACCGATTCCATGGCACATGGTTTATGAACTGATTCCATGGCACATAGTTTATGAACTGATACGCAAAACGACACCGGATTCGAAACGTTGAATTTTTCAATTTAAATTATTATACAGAATTCTTGCAACCAACAGAATGTTATTTATATGGGGGATACAACCTTCCCAGCACTGCAGAGTTTACTGCGAAGAGGCAGAATCATTAGATCATTTGTTTTGGTACTGTCCATATGTAGCTTGTTTTTGGTCACAGGTCCAGGAACGGCTGAAGAATTGCAATATTTACCTGGAGCTAACCCTGCGGACAGCACTACTGGGCGATCTGAAAGTCATATTCAGTCGCTCAATAATATAATAATACATATGTAACAGTATAACTTTAGTACGTCCCCTCGCCCCGACCTCGGGCGCGAACCAGGGACCCTCTGCACACATCAAAAACGGTCGCCCACGAAGCATCGTTACCCATCGCTTTGTGGAACCACTACTTCTAGGTGTATGTGTATATGTATATATATATATTTGCAAAAAAATATATGGGGGATTGGAAGCGATGCAGTCAATTACATTGATCTACCTGCAATATTAAAGCTGATCTACCCCCCCCCACCCCCCCCAAAAAAGATGCACGTGAGCAGGTATGTGTACCAGGTGTGATTGAATAACAGGTATGTGTACATTACTTTTACAACGCTTGTGCGCAAATCGCAGGCGATGTGGTCAGCATGTTATGCCTCGATTACACCGACAATGTTTTTGCACTTTTGCATTTTGGTACAACAGAAGTACATTAATTTCCAATGGAACGCTGCACTTGCGTTGCAGAGGCAGTTGACGTGCGTTCTGTGTGGCGCATGTTGGATTTATCGAATATATTCTTCAAACTGTATGCGCAGGCCGCTTGACAGAAATGGTAGCAGAAGGTGATTTATGAACTTTTGTTGCACACATATCAGGAGGATGCTGCGTATCATTGTTGGTGTGATCGAAGCGTTAGTGGAAGGTAGCGAGATAGTGTATCCAATATCAGACCAGAGTGACCGCTGAAGCACATTTATTGCACCGAAAATCTACAACTACGGCATTGACTTTTACATTTTTTTGTTAAAAAAAATCCAAAACAACAACGAACAATTCAGTCGGATAAAAACTGAATCACTCTGAACACTCCCAAATCCCAATTTCTGCAGACAAATTTCAGTCTCGCTGAAGATTCTAGCCACAATCGCAATATTTTATCACAGATAACACAATCACAGATATTTTATCGGATTTATAAATCATCCGCTTTGCGAGAAGAAGCCCACTGGCCGGTAGTGGGAGAAGCAGGAACGAGATGGATTTTGGCTGACATTCGGCACATTTTTACATCGATGAAACATTTGATCTCAATACAGTTTTCTGAGGGTGGGTATAATTTGTGGAACGTCCCAACAGGAATCTGTTCCAAAAACTTCGTAAAGTATAAGGTGGCCAACAAAAAACGCATACAAAGTAGCATGATCAATTCACCTAGCTAACTAGCTGCCGAATAGGCATCAACTCACCACGTAGCTTATTCTTAATGTTTGTCCATAGGGTACCAGAGTGAGGACAGACATTTTTTGGACTAAACGTGGTGAGTGAAACCTAATGAAATGGCCCACTCCCTACCCGGTATCTTATTCTGCCACTAACAACTTTGTATGCATGCGTTGTTTGTTTGCAAACTGGTTATTTACAATGTTTTTGGAACAGATTCCTGTTGGAACGTTCCACAAATTATACCCACCCGTTTTCTATTCCCTACAATCTGATAAAAAAAAAAAAAAATCGCGTTGTTTAGAATGAGTGTAAATGCGAATTGGGTTGTTGCACACGCGCACTTCACAGAGGCGTTCCCTAACGGAAATATGCAGATATCTGCTAGAACGCGCCAATAGGATCTCGCTAGCTCGTGCCCACCTTGCTTGTTCTGCCCACTATGACTCATTCGTACCCATTGGAAATGACAGGCTGTGGTCTATCTTGGTTTAGTTGAACAAATCTTTGACTGAACCGAATCCGTTCGTCTCCACTCGCCATACGTCATCAATTTTGGCACCAGGCGTGTCCGTCCGTAGCCTCTCGCTTTCCATCTCCACATTGTCTTTACGATATGGCGACTATGTGTGTTGACCGCTGCCCTTCGCTCCGAAAAACAGGTTTTTTATTGTTCAAAACGAGCATTATTTTTGTGTTTCTATTTAATCCGTCTCTAACCACTCGGCTGTATTCTGAGGAGGACCCCGTGGTTATACTGACAAGCGCGACTGTCAAGCAGACTTTGCTCAACTCTTCCACCGCTTGGCTGGTCCAGTTCTACTCATCGTGGTGTGGTCACTGCATCCAGTACTCTCCTACCTGGAAGGCACTAGCTGGCGATGTAAAAGGTGAGTCTTATGGATATTTAGCTAGCTAGCACGGCCAAAGAAAATGTTTGCTAGCCTTTTCTAAATTATCTTTCCCTGTTGTGTTTCTGCTATCTTCTTAGCCGATAGCTAACAACGTTAGCTGGCTAATATTATTAGCTGCTTGATAACTAGCTAGTTTAGTAGCTACCTTAATTGAGTGTGGATTCAAATGTGATACACTAGTTGGCTAACATTACAAATAACAATAACGGTAAGCATAGTCATAATGTTAACTATTGTGTGCATGTTTTCTTAGCTAGCTATTTGGATCGATGTTTTTTCCCCTCATCTGCTCTTCTAGTCAACATATGGTACGGTTTAACACCGTGGTTAAAGTTGGTTTGAAATTAGATATTTGCCGAATATTCGGACCTTCAATCTTCAATAGGTCGAACGATTTGAGCTAACGTCACATACACGAATTTACGAACGTACCCTTCATTAACAATGTCAATTGAGAACGCACAACGACTGTACCACTTAGCTAAGCAAAGAATGACGTGAATAATCAAGTCAATAAACGTTGGGTAGTTAGTTGAATATCATATAATTAATATACTGGCAAGTTTGATGTATTAGTAGGCAACTAACATTAGGTAACTAGCTAACATACAGGCACATACTGCTGTAATGATATGCGGTTCGTAAGAATAGCGTAACTAACAAATTGTCTGCCAACATAACGTGTAACTTATTTGAAAAGTAATTACTTTATTACATTGCTCATCATTTTCTTAACATGTGTCATAATTATTTAAAGCAATGAATTTGTCGGACTTCGGCTAAATATTTTCTGCCATTTACTTCAAATCTGATAACGTTTTGAATCGTTTAGAATTGCATTATGGGCTCTAAAAGCACAGAAATAGTGTCCACTGCTCGTATACTTCATATTTTGGTGTATTTAGTACAACATCTGGGAACTTTTGGTGTACCATACTATGACCAATAAGCATACTGCATCCTCAATTTATGTATTACCACTGTCCCTGATGTAGACATTATGAACAATGTCCAAACATAAATAAAATATGATCTAAATCAGGGTAATCTAGTCAACTCACCTTTAACAACAGGTGCACTGGATGCTGCAGCAGAAAGGATCAGAGAGCTCGAACATCAAGTCCAGAAACTGAGAATAAGCCACTCCCCTCAGTTACAAGTCAACAGATTCTGTGCTTCTGATGAAGATTTTTGATTCTATACCCATTTCCAGTTGGAGATTTTCACTGGATCTAAGCTGGTCCAATGGACAGAGAATCGGACTGCTGACTGGAAACAACCCCCAGTACTAACCGCAAGTTGCAAGTCATTGACAAGTTCTTCCTGTATTGCTGCCATTTAGCTTTAGGATTGAAGGTGAAGGTCTTGCCTGACATCTCTAGAATAAGTGTCCCTACTGTCAGCCGTGTAGTCATCACATGGGCCAACTATCTTTTCCTAGTCCTGGGTTCATTGCCCATCTGGATGAACAGAGAGGATGCGATTGTGACGATGCCTGACAAGTTCCAACAGCACAGTCCAGACGTCAGAGTTATCATTGACTGCACAGAAATAAGATGTGAGAATTCAACATCCTTACTCTTCAATCTGAGATATTCTCCTTTTATAAGAGCACTAACACCTTCAAGGGGCTAATCGGGATTGCCCCATGTGGAGCAGTTACTTTTGTCTCTGAGCTCTACACCGAACCGGTGTATCAGAGGACAAAGGTAACTACTCTCTGACCGAGACATCAAAAGGCTTTCAGGAATTGTGGAGTTACTGGAGCCTGGAGATGGTATCATGGCTGACGAGGGATTCACCATCGAGAGGATGCTGGCTGATGTTGGGACAAAGCTAATCATTCCCCCGTTGAAGAGAACAGCAATGAGGACACTGAAAGTATACAGGCCATAGCTCGTCTGAGGATTCTGGTGGAGAGAGCCATCAGAAGAGTCAAGGACTACCACATCTGGGAAACAACAGTTCCACTCACCTTGGCAGGGACTGTAACCAACGGCTGCTTGATGACCAAATATCAAGGGTCACTTGATGTCGAAGGACAGACTAGTATGATCCAATATTAGCCCTTCAAACCCACCTTCTACTGTCCTACACTGTTCCTGTTCAGCTCTGCCCGAATCCTTAAGATGAAAACAGTGACTGACTGTTGTGTAAAAATATTTTGTAAATTAGTTTTAGTAAATATGTTATTTCTTGTTGGTACACGTTTTTTTTATGACAGTCATTTTCAATCACCTTAACTTGTATGACCATTGTAAGTCAGTCATCTTATGGCATTCCCTGTGACAATCAGTTCTATTCTGGAATTTGTTTGGGGAGACTGCATTGTAGACCCCACCCGGTAAATAGAGCCGTTGACACTTCAAATCCCTTCAGTTGCACACTCTTCAAAATGGTCAAACATTGTTTAAAATAGAGCCAATGTTTCTAAAATAAACACGATAAAACAGTATCTTGTAGGCACACACAGAGCTCTATCAGTAATGCAGAGCAATGTTGTGAACATCTCAATGGTTTTTTTACACCAGTAAATTTTGTTTTTCCACAATATTTTTTTTAGTTAAATTTTTTTTACACAAGAACAAGGTGTCTAAACTCTCGGACGCACACACAGTTCCAACATTAAGTGTAAAGCTGTCTGTTCTCGTCTTTGTTGCTATGTGCTGGGTGGCTAAAGATAAGTCACACCATCTAGCCTTGAAGACAACAGCAGCATTATTTACATAATTTACAATTACATCCCTTCAGGCCATTTTCAGATACTCATCCATGTACAGTACCAGTCAAACGTTTAGACATACCTACCCATTCAATGGTTTTTCTTTATTTTTACTAATTTCTACATTGTAGAATAATAGTGAAGACATCAACACTGAAATAACACATATGGAATCATGCAGTAACCCAAAAAGTGTTTTAAAAAATCTAAACAGTCTTGAAGGAGTTCCCACATATGCAGACCACTTGTTGGCTGCCTTTCCTTCACTTTGTTCTCCAACTCATCCCAAACCATCTCAGTTGGGTTGAGGTTGGGTGATTGTGGAGGCCAGATCATCTGATGCAGCACTGTCCATCAACTCTCCTTGGTCAAAAAATCCTTACACAGCCTGGAGGTGTGTTTTGGGTCATTGTCCTGTTGAAAAACAAATGATAGTCCCACTAAGCGCAAACCAGATGGCATGGCTTATCACCGCAGAATGCTGTGGTAGCCATGCTGGTTAAGTGTGCCTTTAATTCTAAATAAATCACTAACAGTGTCACCATCAAAGCACCCCAACACCATCACACCACCTCCATGTTTCACGGCAGGAACCACACATGCGGAGATCATCCGTTCACCTACTCTGCGTCTCACAAAGACATGGCGGTTAGAACAAAAAATCTCAAATTTGGACTCATAAGACCAAAGGACAGATTTCCACCGGTCTAAGGTCCATTGCTCGTGTTTCTTGGCCCAAGCAAGTCTCTTCTTATTATTGGTGTCCTTTTAGTAGTGGTTTCTTTGCAGCAATTCGACCATGGAAGCCTGATTCACATAGTCTCCTCTGAACAGTAGATGTTGAGATGTGTCTTTTACTTGAACTCTGTGAAGCATTTATTTGGGATAAATTTTCGAGGCTGCTCACTCTCTAATGAACGCATCCTCTGCAGCAGAGGTAACTCTGGGTCTTCCTTTCCTGTGGCGGTCCTCATAAGAGCCAGTTTCATCATAGCGCTTGATGGTTTTTGCGACTGCAGTTAACTTTCAACGTTCTTGAAATGTTCCGTATTGACTGACCTTAATGTTTTAGTTTGAATAAAATATAATTAAATAAAAAGTAAAAAGTGCCCTTCTCTTATCTACATTGAAATAATTTAATTTCAGTAGTCCTCTAAGAATTTTTTTAAATCAATTTCGCATAGCTCATTAGTACACCCTTGTGGTTGAATATATATGTATAAGTTGTAGGTAACTGGGATACAACAATGAATAATGTGGATCAAATATATACCATCAAAGGATACCATACAACTTACAACAATGAACACCTTGTGAAACCGCTGCGAAAACCAACCTTGTTATATTTAAGATTTTAACACGTAAACATTGTTTTGGGCACAGTTGTGTCATTTAATTTTTCACAGATTTGTTGTGCACTCGCATGGCAATCATGGACTGAAATACTGAATTCTGCTCTGTGGAATATAGAGGTGGTTGCTGTGTGGGTGTCACTTGTTCTCAACAGGCTCAGAAGGGGGACTTGAAGAGGGAGACTGCAAAGTCCAGGCAATGCTGCTCTCTTTGTTCTGAGTGTATGCAGTGCTAGTGTTTTTCGTTAATCTTTGTATCTCACATATTATGTGCTCAGTATGATAGAGCAAGATAACTTTCTTAGCAGATCATGACAACAACAGTGGCTGTAGATGATGTAATGAAAAGTTGGAGGGTGGTTGGTAATGGAGGACATCAGGTGAATACGTGTCTGGGTGTCTGGGCTTCTCATGTGAAGGGGGGCTGGATGGGAACTGTTTGACTAAGGGGTCTGGCAGCAGCCTCGTTCTCAGTCATGCGCATTTCACATGAGAGGTATCTCTCGTTCCATTGCTTTTCTACAGACAATGGAATTCTCTGGTTGGAACATTATTGAACGTTTATGATAAAAACATCCTAAAGATTGATTCTATACTTAGTTTGACAAGTTTCTTCGACCTGTAATATAACCTTTTGAACTGTTCGTCTGACTGGACCTGAACGCGCTTTTGGATTTGTTTACCAAACGCCCTAACAAAAGAAGCTATTTTGACATAAATGGACTTAAATTATGGACATTATCGAACAAAACAAACATATATTGTGGAACTGCGATTCCTGGGAGTGCATACATACATGTATTGTGTAACATGAAGTCCTATTAGTGTCATCTGATGAAGATCATCAAAGGTTAGTGATTAATTTGATCTCTTTGTGCTTTTTGTGACTCCTCTCTTTGGCGGGAAAAATGGCAGGGTTTTTCTGTGACTTGGTGGTGACCTAACATAATCGTTTGTGGAGCTTTCGCTGTAAAGCATTTTTGAAATCAGACACCGTGGCTGGCTGGATTAACGAGAATTTTATCTTTAAAATGGTGCCTAATACTTGTATGTTTGAGAAATTTGATTTATGAGATTTCTGTTAATTTGTATTTGGCGCCCTGCAATTTCATTGGCTGTTGGCGAGCGGTTCTGAACCCCAGTCCTAGACAGGTTAAAATACTTTGTCTTTTGGGCTTCACTGAAGTGTAGTGCGTCAGTGCTTCCAGTGGTCGACCGTCCAACTTCTCCAACTGTAGAAGATCGTTGGCTTCCACCGAGGTAACCCTAGGAAGAGAAAAATATCAGTGTTAGGGAAACTTAAACTAGCTTCAGGTTATTTTGTGTGCAAATGCAAGTAGTTATTGAGATTTTTTTATATTCACTTTAACAGATGGTGACCCCAGCTAGTAGCAAAAGAGCAGCGAGGTTTCCCAGGTCTCGCCTTCCCTTTGTCCTTCTTCCAAACAAAGTAATTCTCCTGGATGTCGTAGCACTTGGTCCCCTTCCTGATTCTGCTCCGGTAGCTCTTCTGTTTCTCCTGCGCCTTGTCCATGTTCAGTCTCACCTTGATTGATGACAGGAATACATGCAATTTATATTTCATATTACAAATACATATCTCTTGGAGGGCAAGAAAATACATTAACAGCTGACTATCATTTTTACCTGGTCAAAAATCTCCACATCCTTCTCAGTCCGTGCCTGAAGGTAGTCCTCGAAGGTGTTCTGATCTGGTTCGACAACTTCCACCATATCAGGTGGAGTTTCAGTGATCTAAAAGTACGTACAAAATAGCAATAGTCAAACAACACTAAGTCGATCACAAATTTATAAGACTACAGTATATGCAATAATTGTATATACAATTGCGTTGTTTGCCTCATTCAACAGCTGCGGCTCCAGCCCGTACTCGGCCTAGATGCTGCTGTTGTGTGCCAAACGAATTACCTTCAGGTTGTTCTCCCACCCTTCCTGGTACCAATCAAGGAACTTGCCCATGGCAAGAGGGTCTGGGTTGGTCCTTTCACCAAACCTGCAGGGGGTAGGAAAGCGTTATCTATTGACAATGTAAGATATTGAAATATGTCTGATTTATGTACAATGGAAAAACAAATGGTAAAAAATAAATAAAATAAACCTTTGGTGACAGAATATAACCTATAACATCCGTACCTTGTTCCAGCGTTAGAGAGATTACTTTATTCTTACATGTATTGTGTCATACATTATGCAGATTTTCATATTTGTAAGGACACACACACATTCTTTGATATTGCACTCTGCTGTGGTCAAATATAGAAACCATTACAACATTTGAATTGGGACACTTACCGATCATGTGCCATGGTGAAACAACTGATGGGCTTCAACTACAGCGCCACAGTCTTCAACCTCTCAAACTTCTGGCATGCTAGACAGGGTAAGCAAACAGTGACAAATTGAAACATTATGTGGTCTCTGATAAAACATGAATTGAAATAATACTAATTTCAGATATAATAGAATGTTCTTAATAATAGAATGTACTTAATAAACAAAAGGTTATTTCACTTGCCCAGCTGTCCACCTCCTTGACAATTTCCTGTCAGAATAAGTGTAGGTTGATTTTGGCAATCAAGTGTCTCACTCCGAAATGGCCAGCATATATCTCAGTCAGCACGGCCTCCTTCTCCTCTTTAGTAAAAGTCACCCTCCTGTGTGGCTGGTCATCCTTCCCCCTGGTTAAGGGTATTTGGAATTACCATAATTGCTTACAACTATCCATTTGATTGATCAGGTTTAACTTATAGCTAGACACCTCAATATGACAGATATAAACTATATCAGTGGAGGCTGCTGAGGGGAGGACGGCTCATAATAATGGCTGGAATGGAGTCAATTGAATGTATCAACCACATGGGAACCACGTATTTGATACCATTCCATTTACTCCATTTCTGACATTATGAGCCATCCTCCCTTCAGCAGCCTCCACTGAACTATATGTATAGCTCGCAACTAGCTAACGTTAGATGGAAAATGGTTGTTGAAAAGGGTTGTACATAGCTAAAACAGTCCAATTATCTAATTGAAGTTAACTGCTTAACATTACCTTGAATTGTGAATTTCTCAATGTTGCGATCAGTCGATCAGTCTTCATAATACTTCACCTGTTTGGAAAGACAAAAGAAAATCTCGAGGGATGCCTTTGAAGTGTAAGCTACATACAAACAATGCTGCAATAACAGTTACAGTAGCTTACTTGCTAGCTAACGTTAGCTAAATTAAACTGTCTGGCTAGGCAGGCTGAGGTATAACATTATACGTACATTAGCTAGCAATATCAATCTTAAAACAGCTTAAATTATTTATTCCTATTTAACAATATGTACTTATATAACGACAAATACATGGTAAAGAAAGTTTTCTCTTTCCAGTATTTTCGGTCCTCTGAAGCAGTAGGTAGTAGGCCGGTTGTCACCGTAAAAAACACAGACCTTGCTGAGCTGAGGTAATAATTTTGTGCGGACTGAGCGTGCGGTTATGCGGTGAACTAGAACTGCCTGCGTACTCCTTCCTTCGCGACTGTTACGAGGTAAAATAGAGCCAAGCAACCAGCATAGCAACGGACGCTTTGGTTCATCAATCCGGTCAGAATGTTGCAAGTTGTAGCAACAGCCCTAGCAACAGAAGCTTGAACTCATCAAATCCCATTGTGACATAGATGGGGACACTATCTGGCATGACAGGCCCTCAGTTTCCCACGCCAGTGAGTTCGGGACAGACACCGTTGTAGGCTATTTGCGCAAGGCATAAGAAGCAGTGCTTGACTTGGGCAGGAGCTCACTGGAGCTGAGTACCGGCATCTCAAATGTTCTACTGCTTGAGCTCCCGGTCGTCCTATAGAATATTAGCTCAAAAGTATTATGGAGCTCCTGCACCTAAATATAAACAGTACCAGCACCCAAATTGATTACCGGAACCAATTTCAGTCAAGCATCGATAAGAAGTAATCAGGTAGGCCTATTTCTTGACATTTCCACTGGATCAGAGCATGACATTTTTGCATTTCACGCCGATTCGTTATCGTAAGGTAAAGATTTTTCAAATACGTTCAACTATTGTCATTCTCAATGGTTCTAAAAACACTGTTTGTTTGCTGTTTTGAGGTGAAGAAAACATTACGTTGAGAAGCTCCACAGCTTGATAGTGGTGGTGCGTTAAGTCGATCAGAAATACTATCAGATCCCCAAATGGGCACATTTAATATACCTACATTTGGGCGCTGGCCAGGTAGCCTATAGGCCTACTTATGTGCGTGCGCATCCCTACTCAATATTCACATGAGCACTCTAAACAAAAGACAATGACTAAATTGACAAAACTCATATGAAATAAACCAAATCTTGTTTCTCACAAGTGTAGCATAGTTGGTGCGCTCTGCAAACAATGTGTCCATTCCGACAATGAGAATGGTAAGACTGGAAAAGTAATATTTTATGCATTAACAGAAATGACTGAAACAAACATTGTAGATTAGGAATTATTGGTAAATGTACAACTGGTGACATCTACATTGGCCATGCGACATTTACGGTGTACGGCCCCAGCAGAAGGCAGGGCATTCATACTTCTTGCGCTTCGCTGAGCAGTGCAGGGCTGTTGTCAAGGAAGTTAGTTTGTTTATACAAGATGTACCACCCTCACCTACCGTCAACCAATTATGTCAATGCGGAGAAGCTATACAGAGCCCTCAGCATTGTTACAAAATTTGGGAGGTGCATGGCGATGCGGTACGGAACTTGTTTTGGCATCTGCATGGCTCTGCAATTGCGTCACACCTTCCATATGTGGGAACTTCAAGACTGTTGGAAAAGCATTCCAGGTGACTACCTCATGGAAGCTGGTTGAGGAAATGCTAAGTGTGCAAAGCTGTCATCAAAGCAAAGGGTGGCTACTTTGAAGAATCTCAAATATAACAAATCATTTTGATTTGTTTAACACTTTTTTTGGTTACTACATGATTCCATTTGTTATTTCATACTTTTGATGTCTTCACTGTTATTTTACAGTTGTAGAAAATAGTAAAAATAAAGAAAAACCCTGGAATGAGTATGTGTCAACTTTTGGCTAGTACTCTATATTTATAAAAAATTCCTTAAATTCAATAGTTCCTTGGCCATGTGCTCTAGTAGGGATGGGCATTTGACTTAGTTTTTTTTACTTTTCACAAACTTGCATGATTTCTTAATTTAAAAAAAATTTAATTTAAAAATTAAATTTTGTTTTTACATTACTCAATTGAAAAAATAGAGGTATTTTTAGAACAAGGCTGTAATTTAAAAAAAACTTATCTACACTTAACAAAAATATAAATGCAACATGTAAAGTCTTGGTAAAACATGTAAGGTGTTTGGCAGTAAGTCCAACCGGCCTCAGAACTGCAGACAGGTGGGGTTATGGTATAGGCAGGCATGAGCTACTGACAATGTGCATTTTATCAATTGCAATTTGAATGCACAGAGATACCGTGACAAGATCTTGAGGTCCATTAACGTACCATTCATCCGTCGCCATCACCTCATGTTTCAGCATGATAATCCACGACCCCATGTCACAAGGAACTGTACACAATTCCTGGAAGCTCAAAATGTCCCGGTTTTGCATATTCACCAGACATGTCACACATTGAGCACGTTTGGGATGCTCTGGAACAGCGTGTTCCAGTTCCCGCCAATATCCTGCATCTTCGCACAGCCATTGAAAAGGAATGGGACAACATTCCACAGGCCACAAACAACAGCCTGATCAACTCTATGTGAAGGAAATGTTGCGCTGCATGAGGCAAATGATGGTCACACAGATACTGACTGACTGGTTTTCTGATCCACGCCCCTACTTTTTTTTTTTAAAGGTATCTGTGACCAACATATGCATATAACTAGAGGCTAGAGCTGACCTGGCTGTGGTAACTGCTAGTGTAGGTTATTCATTCATCTCAGTCGAGAGGTGATTAGACATTGGCTAACATTACTGTACATTTCAGTTACAATACGAGCTCAACACTGCGAATAAACACTTGTTTGTTTCTGTTAAGTTAAACATCAGTCAACTAAAGAGTAGACAGTTTCTGATCTGCTTTCTTTTACAACTTGGTGAAGGAGCGCAATACATACAGTGTATTCGGACAACCTTGACTTTTTCCCACATTTTGTTATGATACAGCCTTATTTTAAATTTGATTAAATACAAATCTACACACAATACACCATAATGTCAAAGCAAAAACAGGTTTTTAGACATTTTTGCAAATTTATAAAAAAAAATTAACATACTTTCTTGCCACTATGTCAACCCTTTGGAAATACCTGGATTTCTGCATAAATTGGTCATAAAATTTGATCTGATCATAGAGGTCAGAACAATAAACAGTCTGCTTAAACTAATAACACACAAACAATTATACGTTTTCATGTCTTTATTGAACACACTGTATAAACAGTCACAGTGCAGGGTGGGAAAAGTATGTGAACCCTTGGATTTAATAACTGGTTGACCCTCCTTTGGCAGCAATAACGTTTTCTGTAGTTGCGGATCAGATCTGCACAACGGTCAGGTGGAATTTTGGACCATTCCCCTTTACAAAACTGTTTCAGTTCAGCAATATTCTTGGGATGTCTGGTGTGAACCGCTCTCTTGAGATCATGACACAGCATCTCAATCCGGTTGAGGTCAGGACACTTACTGGGCCACTCCAGAAGTCATATTTTCTTCAGTTGAAGCCATTCTGTTATTGATTTACTTCTGTGTTTTGGGTCGTTGTCCTGTTGCATCACCCAACTTCCGTTGACCTTCAATTGGCGGACAGATAGCCCAACATTCTCTTGCAAAATGTCTTGATAAACTTGAATTCATTTTTTCATCAATGATAGGGCCTGGACAGTTTGCTGAGGCAGCAAAGCAAGCCCAAACCATGATGCTCCCTCCACCATACTTTACAGTTGGGAAGACGTTTTGATGTTGGTGTGCTGTGTCTTTTTTTTCTCCACACATAGTGTAGTGTGTTCCTTCCAAACAACTCAACTGTAGTTTCATCTGTCCACAGAATATTCAGCTAGTAACGCTGTATAACATCCAGGTGCACGTTTGCGAACTTCAGATGTGTAGCAATGTTTTTTTGGACAGCAGTAGCTTCTTCTGTGGTGTTCTCCCATGAATACCATTCTTGTTTTACGTATCGTAGACTCGTCAGAGATGTTAGCATGTTCCAGAGATTTCTGTAAATCTTGAGCTGACGAGAATTTTTCTTAACATCATTGAGCATTCTGCGCTGTGCTCTTGCAGTCATCTTTGCAGGACGGCCACTCCTAGGGAGAGTAGCAACAGTGCTGAACTTTCTCCATTTATAGACAATTTGTCTTGCCGTGGACTGATGAACATCAAGGCTTTTAGAGAGACTTTTGTAACCCTTTCCAGCATTATGCAAGTCAACAATTCTTAATCTTAGGTCTTCTGAGATCTCTTTAGTTCGAGGTATGGTTCACATCAGGCAATGCTTTGTGTAAATAGCAAACTCAAACTTGTGAGTGTTATTTATAGGGCAATCTCCAATCTCCAATCTCGTCTCAATGATTGTACTCCAGGTTAGCTGACTCCTGACTCCAATTAGTTTTTGGAGAAGTCATTAGCCTATGGGTTCACATACTTTTTCCAACCTACACTGTGAATTTTTTAATTATGTATTTAATATAGACAAGACAAATACAATAATTTGTGTGTTATTAGTTTAAGCACACTATTTTTGTCTATTGTTGTGACTTAGATGAAGATCAGATTAGATTTGATGACCAATTTATGCAGAATTCCAGGTAATTCAAAAAGGTTCACATACTTTTTCTTGCCACTGTACCTTATTTCCTTAAGTATTCAGACCCTTTTGCTATGAGTCTCAAAATTGAGCTCAGGTGCATCCTGTTTCCATTGATCATCCTTGATGTTTTTACAACTTGATTGGAGTCCAACTGGGGTAAATTCAATTGATTGGACATGATTTGGAAAGGTGCACACCTGTCTATATAAAGTTCCACAATTGACAGTGCATGTCAGAGCAAAAGCCAAGCCATGAGGTCGAAGAAATTGTCCGTGGAGCTCAGAGACAGGATTATTTTGAGGCACAGATATGGGGAAGGGTACCAAAAAATGTCTGCATCATTGAAGGTCCCCAAGAACAGTTGCCTCCATCATTCTTAAATGGAAGACGTTTGAAACCACCAAGACTCTTCCTAGAGCTGGCCGCCCGGCCAAACAAGGTTCGTCACAAACATTATTTACCACAGCCTCAAATATCGTAAACCCTGCCTGTTTGTACAATTTTGCCTTTTAAAATCTGATTTTAAACTTAACCCTAACCTTAACCACACGGTTAACATTATGCTTAACCCGCCTAAACTTAAGTTAAGACCAAAAAGCACATTTTTACGATATACACAATTATGAAGTTGTGGTAACTAGTGGAAATCCTTAATTTGGCTTCAATGCGCTGATGAGTCTTTACATAGGAATTAATGGTATCACCAGATCGATTGCTTTTTCCATTCATATATACAGTCATTGGTTTCATTGCTTACATTTTCTTGGAAATGCTTTATCCTAGTAGTAGATGCAGGTTGGGCCTACCTTTTTTTTTCTAAATCTCATTTGTCCTCTGTGACCACCTAGCCAGTTCTTTCATTTTCCAGTAGTTTCCTTTTATTCTCTCCAACAAGTAGCAGTTTAGCTATAGTATTATGCTAATCACATCAGGAAGTATGAACCGGTTTTGCACATATTACTTATTTTAATCAGACGCACAAAAAAGACAATGTTTCGATCCAAGTTGGATCCTCGTCAGGTTTCGGTCCGAATTGTATTTTCGTCAGGACGAGATGTCTTCTTTGTGCGTCTGATTAAATCACCATACCAGAGTTGCAGACATATTACTTTTTTATTTAAAATGTTCATCTATCCTGCACCTGATAAATTGGATGTGCATATTTTTCATTTTTTCCCGTTATTCGCTCAGCACTAAGATGTATACAATAGACAAGATTGATAATGTTGGCCTAAATTCTCACTAAGAAGCATTCTGCCGAATTGCATGTTTTTTAGGGAGGCAGACTGAGTTCTTGAGAAGATGAGGAAGGATCACATCAGAGAGAGCTGTTTAATACATTATACCTCTCTTTGTTGGCACATGCTGTCGGCTGGCTAGCCCGTGAATGGCCGCCTACCAGCTGTTACTCTCTCAATGGGGGTCATTCAGGCTCATTGTTTTCTATTGACCCATGGGCTTGCATTTCTCCACATGAGCCGAGGCACATTAAGGATTGTAGGAAGATGGCGAATAGGAACAACCCATGGACACCACTGGCTCCAGGCACAGCCTTTTATTTCCATACAGTGGGGGGGGGAGGTGTAACCAACAGTTGTTTTGTATTGCCTTCAGGCACAATTTAAATAATCGATCTGTTGCTTTCTCCACCAACAATCTATTTTGCCTGTCCTTTAACTTTTTCCATTAGCGCCGGCCTGTCGGCTAATCAGCCGGTTACAGACTCAGTTTCAGCCAGGCTACTTTTTCCACTTCATCTTAACTAGGCTACTTTTCAATTTGCTAGTCTGTCGAGCCCTCTCCCACTAGAATGAACAATGTGCATATTACAGTGCTCTATTGATAGTATAGGTGCCTGTCACTCACAAAGCAATTGATGACAGGGAAATTCAGTCTGCTGTCAGTCCCGCTTTCCGGTGTGCGCAGTGGTTGGTTGCGGTCAAATTTCGTTACACAGAGGAGGGAGAGTGCATGATGCTTGTGAATTTGCACGTCCCATGTAATGTAAGTGGTAACAATGAGTCAAAATCCACTTAACACTAATTAGGCTTTCTGGAAGATTTATTTATTTTCTTTCGCGTGTTTCACATAGCCAACCACGTAGAGTCGTGGCGCATAGGCTATTTACTGTGCTTTGATTGACAACTGAACAGCAAGTGTTGGCTAGTTTATAAAAGGTGTTGAACTGATGGAATAAAGTCGATCTTCTACATCCTTTTGCCATTCTAAAATTATGCAACGTGGATATATGTCCATGGTATTACATTGGTACCAATGGTTTCCTTTCCTAGGATGTCAGGTCTTGGCAGACAGTGACGCTAAATTGTGTGACGCTAAATTGTGTGACGCTAAATTGTGTGTCAGTCAGTGTAGCCTACCATTTCAGATGGAACATGTTAGCCATCCTGATCAGCTTACCGAGTGTTTTTATTTGCTTTAATCACTGAACACAACAGGTGCTTATTAGAGAGGCTTCTATCTCCCTGACCGCACATCACTGAGGTGAGAGCCTTTAATTTGCCTCACTAATTTGCATAGGCTACTGGTAGGCTTAGGCTTTTTGTCGATTTGCTGCAGATAAATTCTGAAAACATTTTCTGAAGATGGTGAATCATCATAGGTAGTGGAGAGCCTCATTCTGGTCCAAATATCAGAATTAGGGCCCTTACGGAATCCAGGCATTAAAACGGAATTCAAGAATATAAAATGTTTTATTGATCTTAGTAGGGAATCAACTAACTGTATTGAAAATGTATTAATTTGCCCAAGTTTATCATAAGACAAACAGAATATATTATTGATTCGTATTTCCTGCAACTTTCTGAAGAGGCAACAACTATGCCCCTGTCTGTGTGTGGTGCACGTCTACCACTTTGTATAGCCGTTATTGATGCTAATGTAAACAGTTTCATTTAATTTATGTCTTCATATCGCAGTCATGTGGTTAATCAAAATTATATCAATTAAATAAAAATGATACAAACCTAAAAAGCTACTCATGTTGCCATAACCAACTAAAAATAACCTACATAAAGCCAACAAATAAAAACATTGGATCCAGCCCAAAGCTTGTGCTGGAGAACTTGCAACATTGTATGAAATATTCTGGGCTCTGCAGTTTCCTGCACCAGTGAGCTCGGGACAGACACAACTATAGGCTATTTGCGCAAGGGATAAGAAGCGGCAGTGCTTGACTTGGGCAGGAGCTCACCAGAGCTGAGTACCAGCACTTCAAATTTTCTTCTGCGCTCTAAACAAAAGACTAAATTGACAACTTGTAAATGGAATGAAATTAACCAAAACTTGTTTCTCACAAGTGTAGCATAGGTTGTGCACTTTGCTAAAAGTGTGTCCACTCCGACAATGAGAACGGGAAGGCTGGAATAATATTGATGCTGGTGCTTAAAGTTAGTGAGGGATATATGAGTCTCCAGCTTCAGTGATTTTTGCAATTCGTTCCAGTCATTGGCAGCAGAGAACTAGAAGGAAAGGTGACCAAAGGAGGAATTTCTTTTTAGGGGTGACCAGTGAAATATACCTGCTGAAGCGTGTGCTACGAGTGGGTGCTGCTATGGTAACCAGTGAGCTGAGGTAAGGCGGGGCTTTACCTAGGAAAGACTTATAGATGACCTGGAGCCAGTGGGTTTGGCGACGAATATGAAGCGAGGGCCAGCCAACGAGAGCGTACAGGTCGCAGTGGTGGGTAGTATATGGGGCTTTGGTGACAAAATGGATGGCACTGTGATAGACTGCATCCAATATGCTGAGTAGAGTGTTGGAGGCTATTTTGTAAATGACATCGCCGAAGTCGAGGATCGGCGGGATAGTCAGTTTCACGAGAGCATGAGTGAAGGATGCTTTGTTGCGAAATAGGAAGCCAATTCTAGATTTATTTTTGGATTGGAGATGCTTAATGTTAGTCTGGAAGGAGTTTACAGTCTAACCACACACCTAGGTATTTGTAGTTGTCCACATATTCTAAATCAGAACTGTCCAGAGTAGTCATGCTGGACGGGCGGGCAGTGATCGATTGAAGAGCTTGCATTTAAGAGCAGTTGGAGGCTACGGAAGGCGAGTTGTATGGCATTGAAGCCTGTCTAGAGGTTAGTTAACAGTGTCCAAAGAAGGGCCAGAAGTATACAGAATGGTGTCGTCTGCGTAGAGGTGGTAACAAGTAACAAACATTGTAGATTAGGAATTAAGGGTTAATGTGCTGGGACAGGCGCAAATTGATATACACTATTGATATACTGGGGAATTGATATACACTAACAATCAAACTCAAACACAATGACGTTATGAAACAATGAATGTGCACAAATTGGCGGGAGAGAAGTGCATTGTGCATCTGGATGCATGGTCATTCTGACGTCTGTATTGGCCATGCAGCATTTACGGTGATATGGCCTCAGCAGAAGTCAGGGCAATTCATTTGCCTAGTTAAATAAAGGTTAAAAAATAAAACATTTGCATTTCTCGGAGCAGTGCAGAGCTGTTGTCAGGAAGTGAGATTGTGTTCATACAGGATGTACCGCCTCCGCCTACCGTCAACCAATCATGTCAATGCGGAGCTATACACAACCCTGCAGTACAGAGCTCAATTTTGCCTCTGCATGTCTCGAGGCTCTGCAATTGCGTAACTCTAATATTTATAATATGCATGTCAATCTCTCCTGGCTCAAAAGCTATCTGTTTGAACTACTGCCTCAAAGTGGAGGAGAGATTGACTTCATCAATAGTTGTATTTCTGAGAGGCATTGACATGTTGAATACACCGAGCTGTCTGTTTGAACTACTGGCGCACAGCTCAGACACCGATGCATACCCCACAAGACATGCCACAAGAGGTCTCTTCACAGTCCCCAAGTCCAGAACAGACTATGGGAGGCGCACAGTACTACATAGATCATGACTACATGGAACTCTATTCCACATCAAGTAACTGATGCAAGCAGTAAAATTTTATTTAAAAAACGATACAAATACACCTTATGGAAAAGCGGGGACTGTGAAGCAACACAAACAGGCACTTAAACACACACGATAACATACCCACTATACACACGTACACATGGTTTTTGTATTGTAGATATGTGGTGGAGTAGGGGCCTGAGGGCACACAGCGTGTTGTGAAATCAGTGAATGTATTGTGATGTTTTTAAATGGTGTAATCTGCCTTAATTTTGCTGGACCCCAGGAAGAGTAGCTGCTGCCTTGGCATGAAAATGTTCAAACGTTACCTAACCTAGCATCATTGCGAACGTTAGCTAGCTAGGTGGCTAGCTAGTACTGACTGCTATGTTCAACATTTAACATTGCTAGCTAGACACAAACAGAACAATGCATAGAATGATCTGCATAAAAAGGCAACCAAGCAAGGTCTATTGGCTAACACCCTTTGGTCTTTTTAACTAACGTTAGCTAGCTAGCAAGCTAACGTTAACAACAGTCACTGCCCAGAGACTGTTTCAACAAACAAAGCAAACACTTTTTACCTTAGATAATTCTTAACTTAACATAATAGCTAGTTAGTAGTGATGTTACGTTTGATACCGGAGCTCCGAGTCATGCATTAAAATCGTTAAGCATCTAACTTCTAAGCCGTGGTCCTTCTTCTTCGTGTGTCATATTGCTATCTGTCGCAGGTCGAAGTGCGAATTGCACATTTTGGTCACCCCAAAAAAACAGAATAGGGAATGGGGAAAAAAGTATTGAATTGCACCACCATCTAACCCACCACCCCATCCCACTACTTGGCCCTAAACGATCCTACACCTATTTTTACTATTTTCTACATTGTAGAATAATAGTGAAGACATATCCTAACTATGAAATAATTCATGGAATTATTTAGTAACCAAAAAGTGTTAAACAAATCAAAATATAATATAGATTCTTCAAATAGCCACCCTTTGCCTTGATGATAGCTTTGCATACTCTTAGCATTCTCTCAACCAGCTTCATGAGGTAGTCACCTGGAATGCATTTTAATTAACAGGTGTGCCTTAAAGTTATTTGTGGAAATTCTTTCCTTCTTAATGCGTTTGAGCCAATCAGTTGTGTTGTGACAAAGTCCATAATTACTTTAAGACAAGGTCAGTCAATCCATGAAAATGTCAAGAACTTTGAAAGTTTCTTCAAGTGCAGTCGCAAAAACCATCAAGCACTATGACAACTGTCTCTCATGAGGACCGCCACAGGAATGGAAGACCTTGAGTTACCTCTGCTGCAGAGGATAAGTTATTTCGCGTTATATTCATCTCAGATTGCAGCCCAAATAAATATTTCAGAGTTCAAGTAACAGACGCATCTCAACATCAACTGTTCAGACCAGGCCTTCAAGGTCGAATTTCTGCAAGAGTACACCAATATGAGGAAGAGACTTGCTTGTGCCAGGAAACATAAGCAATGGATATTAGACTGGTGGAAATCTGTCCAAATTGAGATTTTTGGTTCCATCCTGTGTCTTTGTGAGACGTGGAGTAGGTGAAAGGATGATATCTGCATGTGTGGTTCCCACCGTGAAGCATGGAGGAGGTGGTGTTATGGTGTGGGCGTGCTTTGCTGGTGACACTGATTTATTTAGAATTCAAGGCACACTTAACCAGCATGGCTACCACAGCATTCTGCAGCGATACGCAATCCCATCTTTTTTTGCGCTTAGTCCCACTATCATTTGTTTTTCAGGACAATGACAGTGACCCAAAACACACCTCCAGGCTGTGTAAGGGCTATTTGACCAAGGAGAGTAATGGAGTGCTGCATCAGATGACCTGACCCCCACAATCACCCAACCTCAACCCAATTGAGATGGTTTGGGATGAGTTGGACCGCAGAATGAAGGAAAAGCAGCCAACAGGTGCTCAGCATATGTGGGAACTCCTTCAAGACTGTTGGAAAAGCATTCCTCATGAAGCTAGTTGAGAGAAAGCTTTGCACACTCTTGGCAATCATCAAGGCAAAGGGTGGCTACTTTGAAGAATCTCAAATATAAAATATATTTTGATTTGTTTAACACTTTGGTTATTACATAATTCCATATGTTTCATAGTTTTGATGTCTTCCCTATTATTATTTTTACAATATAGTAAATATAAAGAAACACACCTACTCAATCCAGGGTGTCCAAATGTTTGACTGGTACTGTATTTACAAACAAATATATATGGGGAATTGGAAATGATGCAGACAATTACATTGATGGAAGCTACACTCTATATGCAATATTAAAGCTGATCTACTGCCTAAACATTTAAAAAAAAATCACTAACACCTACTCTAACAAAAATAAAAAATATGTATTAAAGTAGTGGCAGACCCTTGGCTGTGACCCCACTCTGCAATGTGGGATATGCAAAAAAAACACCTTTAAATACGATAACTAACAAATGTCTAGAGCATAGCGTAACTGTCTTACCCTATCATAACCCAAAATATAAGGTTTCATTACTCTGTTGTTTTCAAACAGGAACATAAACCATGCATTAGGGCTGACCCCTTTAGTCGATTGTTTGGTCAACCGAGATTCTTTTTTGTCGACCAGTGGCAAATAGATTTTCTTCCCCATGGCACACGAGGCACCTGTCTTTGCGCCTGTCTCAGTGGAATAATCCATTAAGACCGCGGGGATGCCACGGTCTAAGAAAAGTGTGGCTCAGCAGTACAAGGCACGACTCTCTCCAGATTGTGCGCTCTCCCGCTAATATTCATTGTTTCATAACTTCTTTGTGTGTGCATGGTTTGCTGTGTATCAATTCCCCATTTACTTATGTCACCAGCAGTAGCCTACATTTTACTGTAAATTCCCTTAATTTCTAATCTGCAATGTTTAATTGGTTACTGTAAGTTCTGTTAACGCATTCAAAATATTATTATTAGTCGTTTACAATCATTTTCGGCGTGGACATATTGAAGAAATCACAACCTATGCTACACTTGTGAGAAACAAGTAATTATTTTTTTTTATTTTTTTTTACTTCATTCCATTTATGAGTTTTGTCAATTTATTCATCAACTTTAGTTTGAAATGCTCCTGTCAATGTTGAGTAAGGACACACACCTGATTACAAATATAGAAGTAGGACTAGTCTACCTGGCCTGCGTACAAATGTAGGCTTATAAATGTGCCCATTTGGGGATGTCTGATTTTAGTATTTCTGATTGTCTTAACTCACCACCGCTAAGGAGATGTGGAGCTTTTCAAAGTCATATTTTATTCACCTCAAACACCAAGTAAATAAAGTCTGTTTTTAGAATCAAAAGCATTTGAAAAGTGGATAACCACTTGGCAGGAAATGAAGGGAGAAATGTAATGTTCTTATCCAGTGGAAACATCATAAAAGTGTTACCTCTTATCCCTTGCACAAATAGCCTACAGCTGTGTCTGTTTAAAGCTTACTGGTGTGGATAACTCTTGAGAGCCCAGAATATTTTATACAATGTTGCAAGTTTGCTAGTGAGTTTGGGGCAGACACAGTTGATACAATGTTTCAACTTTGTTGCAGACAGGCCATGCATATGTGATGCAATGTGATTTATATTTTCTACCTGCAGGCTGCAATGTTATTTGTTGGCTTTATGTAGGCTGTTTTTACATAGTTGGCAATGGCAATAAAAGTTACTTTTGATTTATATAATTTTAATTGAGAGAAAATCATTGTCTGGGTTTAGAGATACAAAGACTATTATAAATAAATTAAATAAATCTGTTCCATGAAAATTTGCGTGTGAAAATCACAACTGGCACGCAGATCTGTAGAAATGGTAAGATAAATTGGCGCTCCAAATGGATAAGGTTGCCGACTGCTGGTGTAGCCTATTACCTTTAACTTCGGGAGCATAATGGCAGATTCTGCGAAGGCCAGCAGCAGGAGGAGGGTCGGGAACAGTAATATATTTTTTCCCCTTATGGTTAGGCTATCTTGATCTATCGCTCCTACTTGAGTCATTTGTATGTCTTTATTTAATCCAACAATGTGCTTAAAACATCAGACAAGTTCAATACATACAGTGCATCCGGGAAGTATTCACATCCCTTCACGTTTTCCACATTTTGTTACATTACAGCCTTATTCTAAAATTGATTAAATAGGTTTTTTCCCCTCACCAATCTACACCCAATGCCCCATAATGACAAAGTAAAAACAGGTTTTTAGAAATAATTTGCAAATGTATCACATGTACGTAAGTATTCAGACCCTTTGCTCAGCACTTTGTTGATTACAGCATCAAGTCTTCTTGGTTAGGACGCTACAAGCTTGGACCACCTGTATTTGGGGAGTTTATCCCCCATTTTTCTCTGCAGATCCTCTCAAGCTCTGTCAGGTTGGATGGGGAACGTCGCTGTACAGCTATTTTCAGGTCTATCCAGAGATGTTCGATCTGGTTCAAGTCCGGGCTCTGGCTGGACTTGTCCCGAAGCCACTCCTGCGTTGTCTTGGCTGTGTGCTCTGGGTAATTGTCCTGTTGTAAGGTGAACCTTCGCCCCAGTCTGGCGTTCTGGGGAAGGTTTTCATCAAGGATCTCTCTGTACTTTGCTCTGTTAATCTTTCCCTTCATCCTGACTAGTCCCTGCTGCTGAAAAACATCCCCACCTGCTGCTGAAATTCATCCCCACAGCAAGATGCTACTTCATCTGGTTTCCTCCAGATGTGACACTTGGCATTCAGGCCAAAGAGTTCAATCTTCGTTTCATCAGACCAGAGAATCTTGTTTCTCCTGATCTGGAAGTCTTTTGGCAAACTCCAAGCAGGCTGTCATGTGCCTTTTTTACTGAGCAGTGGCTTCCATCTGGCCACTCTACCATAAAGGACTGATTGGTGGAGTGCTGCAGAGATGTTTGTCCTTCTGGAAGTTTATCCCATCTCCACAGAGGAATTCTGGAGCTCTGTCAGAGTGCCCATCGGGTTCTTGGTCACCTCCCTAACCAAAGCCCTTCTCCCCCTGATTGCTCAGTTTGGCCGAGCGGCCAGCTCTAGGAAGAGTCTTGGTTGTGCCACACTCATTACATTTAAGAATGATGAAGGCGACTGTTCTTGGGAACCTTCAATGCTGCAGACATTTTTTGGTACCCTTCCCCAGATCGGTGCCTCAACACAATCCTGTCTCGGAGCTCTACAGACAGTTCCTTCGACCTCATGGCTTGGCTTTTGCTCTGACATGCACTGTCATTTGTGGGACCCTATATAGACAGGTGTGTGCGGTTCCAAATCATGTCCAATCAATTGAATTTACCACAGGTGGACTCCAAGTTGTAAAACAGGGGTGGGCAAACTGAAATTCAAAGGAGGGACGCATTTTTAAAATCAATTTGCTGGGGCCTCCCGGGTCGCGCAACGGTCTAAGGTATTACATTGCAGTGCTTGAGGCGTCACTACAGACTCGGGTTCGATCCCAGCCTGAGTCACAGCTGGCTGTGACTGGGAGACGCATGAGGTGGCGCATAATTGGCCCAGCGATGTCCGGGTTAGGAAATGTTTTGGCAGGCCGAGATTTCCTTGTCCCATCGTGCTCCAGCGACCCCTGTGGTGGGCCGGGCGCATGCACGCTGACACGGTTGCCAGGTGTACTGTGTTTCCTCCGACACATTGGTGCAGCTGGCTTCCGCATTAAGCAGGCATTGTGTCAAGAAGCAGTGCGGGTCATGTTTTCGGGGGACGCGCGGCTCTCAACCTTCGTCTCTCCCAAGTCCATACGGGAGTTGCAGCGACGGGACAAGACTGTAACTACCAATTTGGATACCACGAAATTGGGGAGAAAAAAGGGTTTACATTTTTTTTGTCTCGCGGGCCAGATTGGAGTGCCCGGCGGGCTTGATCCGGCCCACGGGCCGTACTTTACCCCCCTTGTTGTAGAAACATCTCAAGGATAGGGAATGGAAACAGGATGCCCCTTAGCTCAATTTTGAGTCTCATAGCAAAGGTTCTGAATACTTATGTAAATAAGGTTTTTGTTTTTGTAAATACATATGCAAAACAAATCTACAAACCTGTTTTTGCTTTGTCATTATGGGGTATTGTTTGTAGATTGGAGTTGCTTATTGGTTGTCGGACATAGTGGGGTGCCTGGCTGGCTGCTTTTCTTTTTCTATACAGCCCCAAAGTCCTTATTTATTGGAGGTAAGACTGACCTGTGAACGTTTGTGTTTTCTGTATCAGAATGTACAGTCGTGGCCAAAAGTTTTGAGAATGACATAAATATTAATTTTCACAAAGTCTGCTGCCTCAGTTTGTATGATGGCAATTTGCATATACTCCAGAATGTTATGAAGAGTGATCAGATGAATTGCAATTAATTGCAAAGTCCCTCTTTGCCATGCAAATGAACTAAATCCCACAAAAACATTTCCACTGCATTTCAGCCCTGCCACAAAAGGACCAGCTGACATGTCAGTAATTCTCTCGTTAACCTGTCTAGGACCTCGCCAACAGCCAATGAAATTGCAGGGCGCCAAATTCAATCAACAGAAATCTCATAATTACATTTTCTTAAACATACAAGTATTAGACACCATTTTAAAGATACAATTCTCGTTAATCCAACCACAGTGTCCGATTTCAAAAGTTTTTCGGGCGAAAGCAGAACAAATCATTATGTTAGGTCAGCAACTAGTCACAGAAAGCATACAGCGATTTTTCAACCAAAGAGAGGAGTCACAAAAAGCAGAAATATTGATAAAATGAATCACTAACCTTTGATAATCTTCATCAGATGACACTCCTGGGACAACATGTTACACAATACATGTATGTTTTGTTCGATCAGTTCATATTTATATCCAAAAACCTCAGTTTACATTTGGCTTTGCCTCCAAAACATCCCGTGAATTTGCACAGAGCCACATCAAATCACAGAAATACTCATAATAAACATTGATAAAAGATACAAGTGTTATTCACAGATTTAAAGATATACTTCTCCTTAATGCAACTGCTGTGTCAGATTTTTAAAAAAAAATTGCGGGAAAAGCAAACATGCAATAATCTGAGTACGGCGCTCAGACAACAAATCAACCCAAAGAGATATCCGCCATGTTGGAGTCCACATAAGTCAGAAATAGCATTATAAATATTCACTTACCTTTGATCTTCATCAGAATGCACTCCCAGGAATCCCAGTTCCACAAATGTTTGATTTGTTCCATAAAGTCCATAATTTATGTCCAAATTACTCCTTTTGGTTTTGCGCAATCCAAACTCACGACGCGCGGGCAGGTCCAGGCAAAAGTTCAGATGAAAAATCATATTACAGTCCGTAGAAACATGCCAAACGAAGTATAGAATCAATCTTTAGGATGTTTTTAATATAAATCTTCAATAATGTTCCAACTGGAGAATTCCTTTGTCTTCAGAAAAGCAATGGAACAGAGCTTGCTCTCACGTGAACGAGCGTCATGAGCTCAAGGCATTCTGCCAGACCTCTGATTCATTCCCCTCTCATTCGGCCCCACTTCACTGTAGAAGCATCAAACAAGGTTCTAAAGACTGTTGACATCTAGTGGAAGCCTTAGGAAGTGCAACATGACCACATATACACTGTGTATTCGATAGGCCAAGAGTTGAAAACCTACAAACCACAGATTTCCCACTTCCTGGTTGGATTTCTCTCAGGTTTTCTCCTGCCATATGGGTTATGTTATACTCACAGACATCATTCAAACAGTTTTAAAAACTTCAGAGTGTTTTCTATCCAAATCTACTAATAATATGCATACAGTGGGGAGAACAAGTATTTGATACACTGCCGATTTTGCAGGTTTTCCTACTTACAAAGCATGTAGAGGTCTGTAATTTTTATCATAGGTACACTTCAACTGTGAGAGACGGAATCTAAAACAAAAATCCAGAAAATCACATTGTATGATTTTTAAATAATTAATTTGCATTTTATTGCATGACATAAGTATTTGATCACCTACCAACCAGTAAGAATTCCGGCTCTCACAGACCTGTTAGTTTTTCTTTAAGAAGCCCTCCTGTTCTCCACTCATTACCTGTATTAACTGCACCTGTTTGAACTCGTTACCTGTATAAAAGACACCTGTCCACACACTCAAACAGACTCCAACCTCTCCACAATGGCCAAGACCAGAGAGCTGTGTAAGGACATCAGGGATAAAATTGTAGACCTGCACAAGGCTGGGATGGGCTACAGGACAATAGGCAAGCAGCTTGGTGAGAAGGAAACAACTGTTGGCGCAATTATTAGAAAATGGAAGAAGTTCAAGATGACGGTCAATCACCCTCGGTCTGGGGCTCCATGCAAGATTTCACCTCGTGGGGCATCAATGATCATGAGGAAGGTGAGGGATCAGCCCAGAACTACACGGCAGGACCTGGTCAATGACCTGAAGAGAGCTGGGACCACAGTCTCAAAGAAAACCATTAGTAACACACTACGCCGTCATGGATTAAAATCCTGCAGCGCACGCAAGGTCCCCCTGCTTAAGCCAGTGCATGTCCAGGCCTGTCTGAAGTTTGCCAATGACCATCTGGATGATCCAGAGGAGGAATGGGAGAAGGTCATGTGGTCTGATGAGACAAAAATAGAGCTTTTTGGTCTAAACTCCACTCGCCGTGTTTGGAGGAAGAAGAAGTATGAGTACAACCCCAAGAACACCATCCCAACCGTGAAGCATGGAGGTGGAAACATCATTCTTTGGGGATGCTTTTCTGCAAAGGGGACAGGACGACTGCACCGTATTGAGGGGAGGATGGATGGGGCCATGTATCGCGAGATCTTGGCCAACAACCTCCTTCCCTCAGTAAGAGCATTGAAGATGGGTCGTGGCTGGGTCTTCCAGCATGACAACGACACGAAGCACACAGCCATGGCAACTAAGGAGTGGCTCCGTAAGAAGCATCTCAAGGTCCTGGAGTGGCCTAGCCAGTCTCCAGACCTGAACCCAATAGAAAATCTTTGGAGGGAGCTGAAAGTCCGTATTGCCCAGCGACAGCCCCGAAACCTGAAGGATCTGGAGAAGATCTGTAGGGAGGAGTGGGCCAAAATCCCTGCTGCAGTGTGTGCAAACCTAGTCAAGAACTACAGGAAACGTATGATCTCTGTAATTGCAAACAAAGGTTTCTGTACCAAATATTAAGTTCTGCTTTTCTGATGTATCAAATACTTATGTCATGCAATAAAATGCAAATTAATTACTTAAAAATCATACAATGTGATTTTCTGGATTTTTGTTTTAGATTCCGTCTCTCATAGTTGAAGTGTACCTATGATAAAAATGACAGACCTCTACATGCGTTGTAAGTAGTAAAACCTGCAAAATCGGCAGTGTATCAAATACTTGTTCTCCCCACTGTATATTAGCAACTGGGACTGAGTAGCAGGCAGTTTACTCTGGGCACGCTTTTCATCCAAACGTGAAAATGCTGCCCCCTATCCATAACAAGTTAACACAGATGTGAGTGTTGACGAGTACAAGGCTGGAGATCACTCTGTCATGCTGATTGAGTTCAAATAACAGACTGGAAGCTTCAAAAGGAGGGTGGTGCTTGGAATCATTGTTCTTACTCTGTCAACCATGGTTACCTGCAAGGAAACATGTGCCGTCATCATTGCTTTGCACAAAAAGGAGTCACAGGCAAGGATATTGCTGCCAGTAAGATTGCACCTAAATCAACCATTTATCGGATCATCAAGAACTTCAAGGAGAGCAGTTCAATTGTTGTGAAGACGGCTTCAGTGCGCCCAAGAAAGTTCAGCAAGTGCCAGGACCGTCTCTTAAAGCTTATTCAGCTGCAGGATCAGGGCACCACCAGTACAGAGCTTGCTCAGGAATTGCAGCAGGCAGGTGTGAGTGCATCTGCACGCACAGTGAGGCGAAGACTTTTGGAGGATGACCTGGTGTCAAGAAGGGCAGCAAAGAAGCCACTTCTCTCCAGGAAAAACATCAGGGACAGACTGATATTCTGTAAAAGGTACAGGGATTGGATTGCTGAGGTCTGAGGTAAAGTAATTTTCTCTGAATCCCCTTTCTGATTGTTTGGGGCATCTGGAAAAAAGCTTGTCTGGAGAAGAAGAGGGGACCATCAGTCCTGTGTCATGCCAACAGTAAAGCATCCTGAGACCATTTGTGTGTGGGGTTGCTTCTCAGCCAAGGGAGTGGGCTCACTCACAATTTTGCCTAAGAACACAGCCATGAATAAAGAATGGTACCAACACATCCTCCGAGAGCAACTTCTCCCAACCATCCAGGAACAGTTTCGTGACGAACAATGCCTTTTTCAGCATGATGGAGCACCTTGCCATAAGGCAAAAGTGATAACTAAGTGACTCGGGGAACAAAACATTGATATTTTGGGTCCATGGCCAGGAAACTCCCCAGACCTTAATCCCATTGAGAACTTGTGGTCAATCCTCAAGAGGCAGGTGGACAAACAAACCCCCACAAATTCTGACAAACTCCAAGCATTGATTATGCACGAATGGGCTGCCATCAGTCAGGATGTGGCCCAGAAGTTAATTGACAGCATGCCAGGGCGGATTGCAGAGGTCTTGAAAAAGAAGGGTGAACACTGCAAATATTGACTCTCTGCATCAACTTCATGTAATTGTCAATAAAAGCCTTTGACACTTATGAAATGCTTGTAATTATACTTCAGTATTCCATAGTAACATCTGACAAAAATATCTAAAGACACTGAAGCAGCTAACTTTGTGGAAATTAACATTTGTCATTCTCAGAACTTTTGGCCACGACTGTACTTTTTGCCTTTTAGTTTCTCTAAATTCATTAAAGGTTTAATTAGGATTTGTACCACTGCCTTAAGGCATCCACATGCTTCCCAGACAACAGTTCGGAAGAGTTTGTGCATATATTTGGATATTTTGTGACGTTTTTGTTAATTCTTTACTTTGAGTTTTCCCGGCTGTTCGGGCAAACATGTTTTTTTCCCTAGAGGCAAACCGAATTTCGGATCCGAAGTCTACGCCCCTTCGTCGGTGATAGGTCAACTGTAGGGATTCTTCAATAAAGTCTTTGTTGTATTCCAATGAGAGACGTCTCATTTTCATGTACATTCTTTTCATTGACAAATACTGCACCAAACAGATTTTACATCTTAGATTTAAAATTGCACGACTCTGCAAAAACGTTAAAAAAAAAAGAAGATATTTCTTGAGTTACTTTAGATTAATTCTGACTATTTTTGACGAAGTGTATACTGGACATGGCATCTCAAAATGGACAAACAGTACTATTGCCGCTTTCTTCTCGTTTTTCAAGTGAGGTCTTTTAAGGGAGTATGCGTGCACACTCGTTAGGCTAAGCCACAGCCGAACTGAAGCTTGCTGATGCCTTTACTTTGCCTTTGTCCCTGTAACAACAACTGACATCAATTTTCTCTCTCTTTTTACAGACTGGGAGCATGCCATACGGATTGGCGTCCTGGACTGTGCTCATGAGAATAACTTTGACATCTGCAAGGAGTTTGGCATTCACTTCTACCCCACCTTCAGAGTATGTGCCAGCCAAGATTTGAATCGTGTAGGCTACTAATAAGCCACTATTGTTTTACAGTTCTGCCGCTTGTTCTTTTCTCCCTCAGTACTTTAAAGCACGTGGCCCCACATTTGATGTTGGAAAAACATACAGAGGTAAGATTTTGGTACTTGTAGATGCATTTGGGGATTGTTTTTGGAACAAAATAAGTAGTTTTGATTTGGATGAACTTAAATGTTCACAATATTGTTTGTCTGACAAGGCTTTGCAGTTTGTGAATTTTGTTCCATACTGCCAAATGTAGACAGACCCGTACCACCGCTGCATTCTAGAATAATATGTCCATCTCAAGACAGTTGTTTTCGTATTCGACATTCTCCTCAAGTTGTTTCCATAAAGACCTACTCTTCGGGCTGGGATTTATGCCCTAGGAGTTACCCTCTGCAGGTACCAGGCTGCTCAGGCTTACCTTCCGGGACTTACAATAAAGCTGTGACCGGTCAGAATACAACGGGACTACTGAATAAGTTCAGGCTTTCTAGGTCCGTATACTATAAATCTTCCCAAGATGTATGAATGAGTGGTAACAGGTGTAGGATCTGTGCCAACCTTGTTTTTGGTACCGGCTCTTGTTTCACTGATTCGCAATCTCTAGTTTGACTGTAAATTGCTTTGAACCCTGCTTGCAGCGCCAACTGTTTGTTTATTTAGAACTAGAGTAAAAAACTCGCGGACGCTTAATAAAGCTCAAACCAAGTTTATTCACCCACTGGGTGCACAAGACAAAGAACATATTCACATAAGTCCTGGTATTTAACCCTTTCTCCTATGCTGAGTCTCCTCCTACACATCTGAAAAGCCAATACATCTGTTGCTAGACAGAACCTGAGTGATATCTGTTCTTCCTCACTTCATCTGACCTGACCTCTGCCCAAATTCCTTACTCCTCCCTATAAGATCCCTGATGTCTAACAATAACATATTCTGACAGAATGTAAATGTTCTACATTCCCCTCTCTCCCTCAGTGACATGAATGAGAATATTTCATATTTTAAAGTTAATAAGTCTGAACCCATCAGCGCAAACCAGATGGGATGGTGTATCGCTGCAGAATGCTGTGTTAGTCATGCTGGTTAAGTGTACCTTGAATTCTAAATAAATCACAGACAGTGTCACCAGCAAAGCACCATCACACCTCTACCATGCTTCACGGTGGGAACCACACACGCAGAGGTCATCCGTTCACCTACTCTGCATCTCATAAAGACATTGCGTTTGGAATCTAAAATTTGGACTCATTAGACCAAATTACAGATTTCCACCGGTCTAATGTCCATTGCTCGTGTTTCTTGGCCCAAGCAAGTCTCTTATTCTTATTGGTGTCCTTCAGTAGTGGTTTCTTTGCAGCAATTCGACCATGAAGGCCTGCTTCACGTAGTCTCCTCTGAACAATTGATGTTGTGTCTGTTACATTTACATTTAAGTCATTTAGCAGACGCTCTTATCCAGAGCGACTTACAAATTGGTGCATTCACCTTATGATATCCAGTGGAACAACCACTTTACAATAGTGCATCTAACTCTTTTAAGGGGGGGGGGTTAGAAGGATTACTTTATCCTATCCTAGGTATTCCTTAAAGAGGTGGGGTTTCAGGTGTCTCCGGAAGGTGGTGATTGACTCCGCTGACCTGGCGTCGTGAGGGAGTTTGTTCCACCATTGGGGTGCTAGAGCAGCGAACAGTTTTGACTGGGCTGAGCGGGAACTGTACTTCCTCAGAGGTAGGGAGGCGAGCAGGCCAGAGGTGGATGAACGCAGTGCCCTTGTTTGGGTGTAGGGCCTGATCAGAGCCTGAAGGTACGGAGGTGCCGTTCCCCTCACAGTGCCTGGATTAGGACCTGCGCGCTTCCTGTGTGAGGCAGGGTCGTACTCTGCGAATGTTGTAGAGCATGAACCTACAGGAACGGGTCACCGCCTTGATGTTAGTTGAGAACGACAGGGTGTTGTCCAGGATCACGCCAAGGTTCTGTCCACTCTGGGAGGAGGACACAATGGAGTTGTCAACCGTGATGGCGAGATCATGGAACGGGCAGTCCTTCCCCGGGAGGAAGAGCAGCTCCGTCTTGCCGAGGTTCAGCTTGAGGTGGTGATCCGTCATCCACACTGATATGTCTGCCAGACATGCAGAGATGCGATTCGCCACCTGGTTATCAGAAGGGGGAAAGGAGAAGATTAATTGTGTGTCGTCTGCATAGCAATGATAGGAGAGACCATGTGAGGATATGACAGAGCCAAGTGACTTGGTGTATAGCGAGAATAGGAGAGGGCCTAGAACAGAGCCCTGGGGGACACCAGTGGTGAGAGCACGTGGTGCGGAGACAGATTCTCGCCACGCCACCTGGTAGGAGCGACCTGTCAGGTAGGACGCAATCCAAGCGTGGGCCGCGCCGGAGATGCCCAACTCGGAGAGGGTGGAGAGGAGGATCTGATGGTTCACAGTATCAAAGGCATCCGATAGGTCTAGAAGGATGAGAGCAGAGGAGAGAGAGTTAGCTTTAGCAGTGCGGAGCGCCTCCGTGACACAGAGAAGAGCAGTCTCAGTTGAATGACTAGTCTTGAAACCTGACTGATTTGGATCAAGAAGGTCATTCTGAGAGAGATAGCAGGAGAGCTGGCCAAGGACGGCACGTTCAAGAGTTTTGGAGAGAAAAGAAAGAAGGGATACTGGTCTGTAGTTGACATCGGAGGGATCGAGTGTAGGTTTTTTCAGAAGGGGTGCAACTCTCGCTCTCTTGAAGACGGAAGGGACGTAGCCAGCGGTCAAGGATGAGTTGATGAGCGAGGTGAGGTAAGGGAGAAGGTCTGTGTCCAAACCTTTGACTGCTACTGTACATAAAGAAAAATATTCTCACTTGTGTGACTCATTAAGGCAGCGTGTCTTTCGCGCAGTACTTCTCATTTCCCACTCTGGGATAATGTGATGGGCTTTCACTGTTAAAGTAACTCTCTGTAGCCCTGGAGGTCCATCCATCTGTAGTTAGCGCAACACAGGGTGCATTGGCCAATTTAATTGTCAACTTCAGCTTTAGCTTGCTTATATAAACAACCTGTTTGCTGAAATGGGTGCAAGAGGGCGACGTTTGTAACGTGGCTCGATCACTTTCGCGAGGTGCTGAAATCCCCTTTTTTTTCTCCACCGAGAATCGCCGCATAAACTTTTATTTTTATTTCACCTTTATTTAGCCAGGTAGGCTAGTTGAGAACAAGTTCTCATTTGCAACTGCAACCTGGCCAAGATAAAGCATAGCAATTCGACACATACAACAACACAGAGTTACACATGGAATAAACAAGACATACAGTCAATAATACAGTAGAAAAAAAGAAAACGAAAGTCTATATACAGTGAGTGCAAATGAGGTAAAATAAGGGAGTTAAGGCAATTAATAGGCCATAGTGGCGAAGTATTTACAATATAGCAATTAAACACTGGAATGGTAGATGTGCAGAAGATGAATGTGCAAGTAGAGATACTGGGGTGCAAAGGAGCAAGACAAATAAATAAATACAGTATGGGGATGAGGTAGATGGATGGGCTGTTTACAGATAGGCTATGTACAGGTGCAGTAAGCTGCTCAAAGCTAGTGAGGGAGATGTGAGTCTCCAGCTTCAGTGATTTTTGCAGTAGAGAACTGGAAGCAAAGGCGAGCAAAGGAGGAATGGAGCGCGTGCTATGAGTGGGTGCTGCTATGGTGACCAGTGAGCTGAGATAAGGCTGGGCTTTACCTAGCAGAGACTTGTAGATAACCTGTAGCCAGTGGGTTTGGCGACGAGTATGAAGCGAGGGCCAACCAACGAGAGCGTACAGGTCGCAGTGGTGGGTAGTGTATTGGGCTGTGTTGACAAAACATATGGCACTGTGATAGACTACATCCAGTTTGCTGAGTAGAGTGTTGGTAGTTATTTTATAGATGACATCGCCGAAGTCAAGGATCGTTAGGATGGTCAGTTTTACGAGGGTATGTTTGGCAGCATGAGTGAAGGATGCTTTGTTGCGATATAGGAAGCCGATTCTAGATTTAATTTTGGATTGGAGATACTTAATGTGAGTCTGGAAGGAGAGTTTACAGTCTAACCAGATACCTAGGTATTTGTAGTTGTCCACGCATTCTAAGTCCGAGCCGTTCGGGCAGATCATTTTAGAAAGAGAGGGTCCAGATTGTCTAGCCCGGCTGATTTGTAGGGGTCCAGATTTTGCAGCTCTTTCAGAACATCAGCTATCTGGATTTGGGTGAAGGAGAAATGGTGGGGGCTCTGGCGGGTTGCTGTGGAGGGTGCCGGGCAGTTGACCCGGGGTAGGGGTAGCCAGGTGGAAAGCATAGCCAGCCGTAGAGAAATGCTTATTGAAATTTTCAATTATCGCGGATTTATCGGTGGTGACAGTGTTTCCTAGCCTCAGAGCAGTGGGCAGCTGGGAGGAGGTGCTCTTATTCTCCATGGACTTTACAGTGTCCCAGAACTTTTTTGAGTTAGAGCTACAGGATGCAAAAAAAAGCTGGCCTTAGCTTTCCTAACTGCCTGTGTATATTTGTTCCTAACTTCCCTGAAAAGTTGCATATCACGGGGGCTATTCGATGCTAATGCAGAACGCCACAGGATGTTTTTGTGCTGGTCAAGGGCAGACAGGTCTGGAGTTAACCAAGGACTATATCTATTCCTAGTTCTACATTTTGAACGGGGCATGCTTATTTAAGATGGTGAGGAAGGCACTTTTAAAGAATAACCAGGCATCTTCTACTGATGGGATGAGGTCAATGTCAATCCAGGATACCCCGGCCAGGTCGATTAGAAAGGCCTGCTCGCAGAAGTGTTTCAGGGAGCGTTTGAAAGTGATGAGGGGTGGTTGTTTGACTGTGGACCCATAACGGAAACAGGCAATGAGGCAGTGATCGCTGAGATCCTGGTTGAAAACAGCAGAGGTGTATTTAGAGGGCAAGTTGGTTAGGATGATATCTATGAGGGTGCCCGTGTTTACGGCTTTGGGGTGGTACCTGGTAGGTTCATTGATAAGTTGTGTGAGATTGAGGGCATCAAGCATAGATTGTAGGATGGCCGGGGTGTTAAGCATGTCCCAGTTTAGGTCACCTAGTAGCACGAGCTCAGAAGATAGATGGGAGGGCAATCTGTTCACATATGGTGTCGAGAGCACAGCTGGGGGCAGAGGGTGGTCTATAGCAAGCAGCAACAATGAGACTTGTTTCTGGAAAGGTGAATTTTTAGAAGTAGAAGCTCGAATTGTATGGGTACAGACCTGGATAGTAAGACAGAACTCTGCAGGCTATCTTTGCAGTAGATTGCAACACCGCCCCCTTTGGCAGTTCTATCTTGGCGAAAAATGTTTTAGTTAGGGATGGAGATTTCAGAGTTTTTAGTGGTTTTCCTAAGCCAGGATTCAGACACGGCTAAAACATCCAGTTTGGCAGAGTGTGCTAAAACAGTGAGTAAAACAAACTTAGGGAGTAGGCTTCTAATGTTGACATGCATGAAACCAAGGCTTTTACGGTTACAGAAGTCAACAAATGAGAGCACCTGGGGAGTGGGAGTGGAGCTAGGCACTGCAGGTCCTGGATTAACCTCTACATCTCCAGAGGAGAAGTAGGATAAGGGTACGTTTAAAGGCTATACGAACTGGCCACTTAGCAGGTTCGGAACAGAGAGTAAAAGAAGCAGGTTTCTGGGAACGATAGCATAGATTCAAGGCATAGTGTACAGACAAAGGTAAGGTAGGATGTGAGTACATTGGAGGTAAACCTAGGCATTGAGTAATGATGAGAGAGATATAGTCTAGAGACGTTTAAACCAGGTGATGTCATCGCATATGTAGGTGGTGGAACAACATGGTTGGTTAAGGCATATTGAGCAAGGCTAGAGGCTCTACAGTAAAATAAGACAGTAATCACTAACCAGGACAGTAATGGACGAGGCATATTGATATTAGAGAGAGGCATGCGTAGCCAAGTGAGCCAGTTGGGTTGGCTGGGGACACGGCGATTCAGACAGTTAGCAGGCCGGTGCTAACAAGCTAGCAGTTTGTAGGCCGGGGCTAACATGCTAGCAGTTAGCAGATGGGGGCTAGCAAGCTAGCAGTTAGCAGACCAGGGGCTATCAAGCTAGCAGTTAGCAGACCAGGGCTAGCAAGTTAGCAGAAGGGCCTTTGGGGGAAGTCGCGATGGAGGTAAGTCTGTTTTTGCCTCTTCGTGCGGTGACGTCGATAGACCAGTCGTGGATTAGTAGGGTTCCAAGTAGCTCTAGGCTAGCAGAATGGGCCTTCAGCGGACGTCGCGCCTGAGGGGCCTGTTGGAATCCTCGGGCAGATTATGTCGGTATTCCAGTCGTAGAGGATCGGGGGGGTTCCGTGCCCCGTACCGGCAGTAGAAGGGGTCCGGATATTGTAGCCCAGGAGAGGGCTTCGGTGGTAGCCCAGGAGCCCTAGCCAGGCTAGCTTCAGGCTAATTGGTGCTTGCTCTGGGATGGAGACGCTAGCCAGGAGTAGTCACCCGGGATTGCGGTTAGCTAGTTGCAAAAATCCAGATGAAAATGTTCAGAGTTTGCACTAGGATTCCGGGGATATGGAGAGAGAAAAAAATAGGTCCGTTATGCTCTGGTTTGAGTCACGTTGTACGAAACTGGTGAGAGCTTTCCGAGCTAGTTAGCTGATGGTTAGCTGATGACCGCTAGCAATGGTTTCCTGACTGATAGCTGGTAGGTAGTTTGCTGGCTAGCTTCAGTTGAGGGATTCCAGATCCGAAGTAAATAGAAATACTTTAGAAAAAAAATAGATCCACATTGGCTGAGGCGGGTTGCAGGAGAGTATTTAGAAGTTGAGGTTTAGGAAAATATTTTTTTAAGATATGCGAAGAAAAATATATAAAAAAGATGTATACAAGGGACAGGACAAAGACAAAGACGTCTGACTGCTACGCCATCTTGGATCTTGAAGATCCATACTTATTGCTCCTCTAAATTATTTGACCCGGTCAAAGTCTGCTGCAAAGGGCTGCTTGAATGCAGAGGGGAGACAAAGTTGTTTGGTAGGAATACTGGGGTGATCTTGGTATAAATGTGTCAACATGTTTTAGATGTTGGCAGCTGCATAGGCTATTCTCTCTCTGTTTGTCACTGTTGTAATCCACTGGGAAGCCAAAATGTTCCCAAACTGGAGATTTAGACGATGGAGAATCCTCCTGGTTTATTGACCTCGCCATCGTACAGAAATAGTTCCTTGCTGCACCTCGGAAAATGTGCCAATTAAGGTATACATTTTTATTACAACATGCGCGTAGGCTCTAGTTTTAACAGAATAGCATGACATGTTTTTTTTTTAAGCTGATATTTACTCAAGAAGCCTATAGGCCTCGTGGTTTTATTTTTATTTTTTATTTATTCATTCGTGTTCACAGTGTGGACCGAATCGATGTCCCCGTACTGAACGGTTCGGTACGAGTACATGTACCATTTTACTAATAATAATTTTATTTTTTGGGTGAAATTAATAGCTGACTGAGGACAGGAAGGCTGGGCATTCGTGCGGTTGAGTCCGTTTCGGCCGTAACATGGACTCTTAACATGAAGATTTTGTACTCCTTGCTGAAACAAGCAAATTTGTGTTTCTGTCACCTAGGCAATGTCCACCACAATGCAGCAGCAGCACACATGGAAGTAGAATAAATAGAATAGGCTTGGAACCTCTAACCCTGGCAATTTGACTGGAAAACTCAGGTTCTGACTAAAGGGACTGCAGCTACAACCGGAAGTGACATAGCAGAATTTACACAGCAAGTTAGGAGACTTGGATTAAGAAAAGGGTTAAGGTTAGCTAAAATGCTCTCCTAACCTGCTACGAAAAGTAACTTAAGGTCATAGCTGTTTTCGCTCTAGTCACAACCCTAAACTCATGGGTACACTTGCAATGCCTGCCTGGTATTGTGATGCGATCATTTTCATGGTAATATAGCATTTTTATTCAAATTTTGTTAACTGATGTGGCTCATGCAATACAATGTGTTTTTTTGTAATGTTCGGTTCCCATTATGCCATCATTGTTTCAATTGCAGCATATGCAGAGGAGATAAGAAAATGTGCAGCTTCATTTTTTTATGTGTATATACAGTGGGGAGAACAAGTATTTGATACACTGCTGATTTTGCAGGTTTTCCTACTTACAAAGCATGTAGAGGTCTGTAATTTTTATCATAGGTACACTTCAACTGCGAGAGACGGAATCTAAAACAAAAATCCAGAAAATCACATTGTATGATTTTTAAGTAATTAATTTGCATTTTATTGCATGACATAAGTATTTGATACATCAGAAAAGCAGAACTTAATATTTGGTACAGAAACCTTTGTTTGCAATTACAGAGATTATACGTTTCCTGCAGTTCTTGACCAGGTTTGCACACACTTCAGCAGGGATTTTGGCCCACTCCTCCATACAGACCTTCTCCAGATCCTTCAAGTTTCGGGGCTGTCGCTGGGCAATACGGACTTTCAGCTCCCTCCAAAGATTTTCTATTGGGTTCAGGTCTGGAGACTGGCTAGGCCACTCCAGGACCTTGAGATGCTTCTTACGGAGCCACTCCTTAGTTGCTCTGGCTGTGTGTTTCAGGTCGTTGTCATGCTGGAAGACCCAGCCACGACCCATCTTCAATGCTCTTACTGAGGGAAGGAGGTTGTTGGCCAAGATCTCGCGATACATGGCCCCATCCATCCTCCCTTCAATACGGTACAGTCGTCCTGTCCCCTTTCCAGAAAAGCATCCCCAAAGAATGATGTTTCCACCTCCATGCTTCACGGTTGGGATGGTGTTCTTGGGGTTGTACTCATCCTTCTTCTTCCTCCAAACACGGCGAGTGGAGTTTAGACCAAAAAGCTCTATTTTTGTCTCATCAGACCACATGACCTTCTCCCATTCCTCCTCTGGGTCATCGGCAAACTTCAGACGGGCCTGGACATGCGCTGGCTTGAGCAGGGGGACCTTGCGTGCGCTGCAGGATTTTAATCCATGACGGCGTAGTGTGTTACTAATGGTTTTCTTTGAGACTGTGGTCCCAGCTCTCTTCAGGTCATTGACCAGGTCCTGCCGTGTAGTTCTGTGCTGATCCCTCACCTTCCTCATGATCATTGATGCCCCACGAGGTGAGATATTGCATGGAGCCCCAGACCGAGGGTGATTGACCCTCATCTTGAACTTCTTCCATTTTCTAATAATTGCTCCAACAGTTGTTGCCTTCTCACCAAGCTGCTTGCCTATTGTCCTGTAGCCCATCCCAGCCTTGTGCAGGTCTACAATTTTATTCCTGATGTCCTTACACAGCTCTCTGGTCTTGGCCATTGTGGAGAGGTTGGAGTCTGTTTGAGTGTGTGGACAGGTGTCTTTTATACAGGTAACGAGTTCAAACAGGTGCAGTTAATACAGGTAATGAGTGGAGAACAGGAGGGCTTCTTAAAGAAAAACTAACAGGTCTGTGAGAGCCGGAATTCTTACTGGTTGGTAGGTGATCAAATACTTATGTCATGCAATAAAATGCAAATTAATTACTTAAAAATCATACAATGTGATTTTCTGGATTTTTGTTTTAGATTCCGTGTCTCACAGTTGAAGTGTACCTATGATAAAAAATGACAGACCTCTACATGCTTTGTAAGTAGGAACCTGCAAAATCGGCAGTGTATCAAATACTTGTTCTCCCCACTGTATATATATTTAATGAACAAAAAAGTTTTCCCCTCAAAAAGGCTTTATTACAGACAGAAATAGTCCTCAGCGGAATTTTGTGTGCATATGGAACATTCCTGGGATTTTTTATTTAATTTCATTAAACATAGGACCAACACTTTACATGTTGGATTCATCTGAACAGAACAGTCAATGTTATGGAATGAGCAGGTAGGTGTTCGTAATGTTTTGTACACTCAATATATATATATCGTGAAACTAGAATTAAACGCTCAGTCTCAAATAGCCGCCTGTCTCTCTTAATAGCCGGGCAATGGCACACATTTCAGCAAATAAACACCCGTTTCAAGTAAGTGTCGCGTCTAAATTAAATGTTTACGAGGTTACCATGAATTGTTACAAGATTTGTTTGATTTGTTACATTAAATAATTCCATAATCTCGAAGAAATTACGGCAATCATCTGTTTTTATGCCCAGTAAGAAACTGCTAGCCATTAGCTGTTGACAGCTGAGTACTGCTAGCTAACTGGCAAGCACAAAAACAGTCGTCAACTTCGGGAGTACAGACCCCCAGAAATCGTCTTGTCGCCCTCTAGTGGTGAAAACAAAAAAGAAATGCACAGTCAGAGGAGAATAATTATTGTGAATAATTAAGGATTATTACGTTTTTAAATAGAGGCATATTAAGACAGACTAAATGTGACACAGTATGTAAATGATAACACATAAGGGCAGGAAATATTTTTTTTACTTAAAATGCTTGAAGTGAATGTGGAATTATTGGTAGAAATTGTAAGATAAATTGGCACTCCAAATGGGAAAGGTTGCCGACCGCTGGTGTAGCCTACCACCTGCAACTTCAGGAGCATAATGGCAGATTCTGCAAAAGCAAGCAGCAGTGGGAGGTGGTTCGGGAGTTTTTTTTCTTCTTCTGGTTAGGTTATCTTGATCTATCGCTCCTGCTTGAGTCATTTGTATGTCTTTATTTAATCCAACAATGTGCTTAAAACATCAGACAAGTTAAGTGCATCCAGAAAGTATTCAGACACCTTCACGTTTTCCACATTTTGTTGCATTACAGCCTTATTCAAAAATCGATTTAAGTGTTTTTTACCCCCCTCTCCAATCTACACACAATAATAGTGACATAGCTCATAGTGACAAAGTGGAAAATGTATTTACATAGGTATTCAGAGACTCGAAATTGAGCTCAGGTGCATCCTGTTTACATTGATCACCCTTGAGATGTTCTACAACTTGGAGTTCACCTGTGGTAAATTCGATTGATTTGACATGATTTGGGAAAGTACACACCTGTAATTAAGGTACCACAGTTGACCGTGCATGTCAGAGCAAAAAACTAGCCATGAGGTCGAAGGATTTGTCCGTAGAGATCTGTGACAGGATTGTGTCGAGGCACAGATCTGGGGAAGGGTACCAAAACATTTCTGCAGCATTGAAGGTCCCCAAGAACACTGGCCTCCATCATTCTTAAATGGAAGAAGTTTGGAACCAATCAGGTGAGAAGGGCATTGATTACCCAAGAATCTGATACCGCCTCACCGGTCACGTGTCACAGTTTAGTCACTGTAATTATTGTTATTTATTTAATATTTTACCTTTTATTTAACTAGGCAAGTCAGTTAAGAACAAATTATTATTTACAATGACGGCCTACCCCGGCCAAACCCTAACTGAGACGACGCTGGGCAAATTCTGCCCCACCCTATGGGACTCCCAATCATGGACGGTTGGGAATTGAACCAGGGTCTGTGGTGACGCCTCTAGCACTGAGATGCAGTGCCTTAGACCGCTGTGCCATCTGATGCGCTACCAAACTTGCTAACTGACTGGTACTCAGCATTCCATTGTCCCTCTAATCACTCTGACATTAATGAAACATTTTATCAAACACTTCATGAGAGCCCATGAGCTCATGTTGCACAACATTTCTTTAGGCTATTCAATTGCGCAAGAAAACAGTGATGGCCTCTTAAAAAGAGGAGTATTGTGTCAGCAAATTACAAGTTTATGTTATAATACTGTTTATACATCAAAGAAGGGTCTCATCTGTGTCTGTTGTTCGAGTTGGGCCTGTGGGGTTTGAGCTGATAATTGATTGACTTGGTGATGAAACCTACAGCTGGCATTCCATAGACAGGATGTGGGGTGGTTGTAGATGGGATAGAGAGGAGTAGAACCAAGGCCTCAATGGTTCTTAGACATCCTGGCATCTGGTAAATTAGGCCAGGGTAGTGGGTTAAGATGACGCCAGGTGCAGATAAAGACAGGATGAGTCCAGTGTGGCTTATGATGCCCTTTGATCTGCATGACAAAGCATTTTAGTCATGCTATATAAGATGTATGTTTTTTCATTATTAGTTAGGCTCTCTGCCTAACAGTCAAGACTTTTGTGCTGACTGTTTCATTATTACAAGAATTTATCAATATTAAAACATTTTAGTCATCCTATATAAGATGTCCGTTTTTTATTCATTTATATAAAAATAAAAATAAACACTTCTTAGTGATCCCTTCACGTGCGGGATTGATTTGACAACACCCAGTAAAATAGCAGCGCGCCAAATTCAAAAACAGAAATACTCATAATAATAAATCATACAAGTGTTATATATCGGATTAAAGATGAACTTCTTGTTAATCCAGCCACAGTGTCAGATTTCAAAAAGGCTTTACGGCGAAAGCAAACCATGCTATTATCTGAGGACAGCACCCCATCAAACATACACATGAAAATCATAATTCAACCCGCCAGGCACGACACAAGTCAGAAATAACATATAATTCATGCCTTACCTTTGAAGATCTTCTTCTGTTGGCACTCCAGTATGTCCATTAAACATCACAAATGGTCCTTTTGTTCGATTAATTCTGTTATATCCCCAAAATGTCCATTTATTTGGAGCGTTTGATTCTGAAAATACACCGGTTACAACCTGCGCAACATGACTACAACATATCTAATAAATGACCTGTAATCTTGATCCAAACATTTCAAACAACTTTCCTAATACAACTTTAGGTATTTTTTAACGTAAAGAATCGATAAAATTTAAGACGGAAAAACCTGTGTTCAATAGCGGATAAAAACAAAGTGGAACGAGCTTTCAGGTCGTGCGCCCCAACCACAACAGTACACTTCACTCCACCCTCGTTCTGAACTGCCCTACTTAATTTCTCAAAGGAAAAACATCAACCAATTTCTAAAGACTGTTGACATCCAGTGGAAGCGATAGGAACTGCAAGCAAAGTGCCTTAAATCTAAATCCTCATAGAAAACCCATTGAAAAGAGTGACCTAAAAAAATTAATCCTGGATGGTTTGTCCTCGGGGTTTTGCCTGCCAAATAAGTTATATTATACTCAGACATAATTTTAAGTTTTAGAAACTTTAGAGTGTTTTTTATCCAAATCTACCAATTATATGCATATCCTAGCTTCTGGGCCTAAGTAGCAGGCAGTTTACTTTGTGCGCACTTTTCATCCGGATGTGAAAATAGTGCCCCCTAGCCTTAAGAAGTTTAATTAAGAGTGTTGGGCTGACGGTTTCATTATTGCAATAATTTATCTATTTTAAATAAGTATGATTGTTTGAAGAAATGACCAAGTCTATCTCAGTACTGAATTTCCACAACATTTTTGGTGACGGGGATAGTATCTGCAACTTCACCTGTTTTACCCCTCCTGAAGATCTGGTTAAACTGTGTATCAGTTTTGGATCAGAAGTTGGGATCTCAGGGTTAACCACGCTTATTATTGAGCAGCTGGACCCGCCCATGATCTGAGAGGTAGCGGGCACGGGTGAATACCAGATCTTGGGACATAGTACTGAGAAGAGGTAGGCTTGGACAAAAAAATCAATAAGTGATGAAATTATAAATAAAAAAGAAATGCCCTGTTTCTTAAAGAAGGCCACAGCTAAGGTGACTAACAGGACTGAGTTGAGTTGATAAGTGTTCTTAAGTGAGGTATCCTTGGTCATGATTATTAATTAGCCAGTCGAGGGCAACCTAAACTCCAGTCTGTGGTACTGACTTGATCACAATAGGACTGGTGAAGTTTGTGGGAACAAGGGAACAGAGCCTGGTGACACCCTGCGGGGGCACTAGTCCTGGCGAAGTTCAATTAGACGAGGGACCTGCGCCCGGTGACACCTGAAAGTACGCTGGCCCTGGCGAAGTCTAATTATAATTTGTTTTGATAAATTAGGTAAACGGGTATGCCCTGGGTTACTATTGTTAGGTGTTATTGTGCGTGTTTTGTTATTCCTGATACTTAGAAAATACGAGGTAAGGTTGGATTTTTGCAGGGACCGTGTTGCATACTTACATGGGTACTCTGTAGGTAGTTTTGCACATTTGGATAGACATAAAATAATCTATACCATAGTAATCGCAGTAGGTGGTATCCCAGTGTGGATACAATACCCCATTGTGGGACTGCTAATTAGGCAATATTTTGATAATGGTATGGGTTTCACTGTTTATTTAGACAGGGTTTTGACGTCTTAAAACAGCGCTAACCAGTTTTCCTCTTGTCTGTCTCATTCCCATCTGTGTTTTTTGTTTGTGTTGTCTGTGAATGTGATATGAGTGTGTGAGGGAAGTATGTTTTCGGAGTTATAACTAAACATGGTTGGTGATATTACTAGTTTATCTAGCGTGTCCTGCGTTGCATATAATTGATGCGGTGCGCATTCGCGAAAAAGGGCTGTCGTTGCTCCAACGTGTACCTAACCATAAACATCAATGCCTTTCTTAAAATCAATACACAGAAGTATATATTTTTAAACCTGCATATTTAGCTAAAAGAAATCCAGTCTAGCAGGCAATATTAACCAGGTGAAATTGTGTCACTTCTCTTGCGTTCTTTGCATGCAAAGTCAGGGTATATGCAACAGTTTGGGCCGCCTGGCTCATTGCGAACTAATTTGCCAGAATTTTACGTAATTATGACACAACATTGAAGGTTGTGCAATGTAACGTCAATATTTAGACTCAGGGATGCCATCCGTTAGATAAAATACGGAACGGTTCCGTATTTCACTGAAAGAATAAATGTTTTGTTTTTGAAATTATAGTTTTCGGATTCGACCATATTAATGACCTAAGGCTCGTATTTCTGTCTGTTATTATGTTATAATTAAGTTATGATTTGATAGAGCAATCTGACTGAGCGATGGTAGGCACCAGCAGGCTCGTAAGCATTCATTCAAACAGCACTTTCGTGCTTCAAGCATTGGGCTGTTTATGACTTCAAGCCTATCAACTCCCGATATTAGGCTGGTGTAACCGATGTGAAATGGCTAGCTAGTTAGCGGGGTGAGCGCTAATAGCGTTTCAAACGTCACTCGCTCTGAGACTTGGAGTAGTTGTTCCCCTTGCTCTGCATGGGTAACGCTGCTTTGAGGGTGGCTGTTGTCGATGTGTTCCTGGTTCGAGCCCAGGTAGCGGCGAGGAGAGGGACGGAAGCTTTACTGTTACACTGGCAATACTAAAGTGCCTATAAGAACATCCAATAGTCAAAGGTATATGAAATACAAATGGTATAGAGAGAAATAGTCCTATAATTCCTATAATAACTACAACATAAAACTTCTTACCTGGGAATATTGAAGACTGATGTTAAAAGGAACCACCAGCTTTCATATGTTCTCTTGTTCTGAGCAAGGAACTTAAACGTTAGCTTTCTTACATGGCACATATTGCACTTTTACTTTCTTCTCCAACACTTTGTTTTTGCATTATTTAAACCAAATTGAACATGTTTCATTATTTATTTGAGGCTAAATTGATTTTATTGATGTATTATATTAAGTTAAAATAAGTGTTCATTCAGTATTGTTGTAATTGTCATTATTCCAAATACATTTTTTTTTTAAATCGTCCGATTAATCGGTATCGGCTTTTTTGGTCCTCCAATAATCGGTATCGGCATTGAAAAATCATAATCGGTCGACCTCTAGTTTGAATGACCTCTGTCCTGACTTTCTAGTGTGGTTTGATGTCCCTCACTGGAATGCCGAGAGACATTGGATGATGATTTAGATGTCATATTTAATAATGTTTTGAAGGTAATTTTGTAATACTGATAATTATGGATACATTTTATAACTCATAGGACCACGAGAAAGATAGTTCTGTCTCTAGTCTATTTTACTATGAAGTTACGGGTACAAATGTTTATTTTTTGTTTGTTATTAATGGTAGTAATTCGAATTTGATTTGTAGTGTTGTTTTTACACATTAGTCACTGAATTATGTGTCAAAATGGGGGAATTACCAGTATTGAGGTTTTTGGATTGAAGTTTACACACCTTAATTAAGTGAGATATATATATATATATATATAGAGAGACATTTTTTGAGTGATGTATGAAGGAGTGTTTTGTTCTGTTTTGTTTTGTTTCGATAAATCTCACCAGATTGGGTCTGCTGGATGATCGGGATAATTTCCTGAACCTATGACTCTGCGATTAGGTTGAAGCATTGTTTCAACAGAATGTGATGTTATTATTATTATTTTTTTTTTACATGTGTTTTAGAGATTTGCATTAAGAATATTGGTAGTAGTAATAATTTGTCATACACTAGATAATTTGTTTGGATTTCTTGAATGCTTGTCTGGATTTCCTGAATCGGAAATGAACTGAACTGTTGTTCTGGTCTGTCGTCTCCCTCGAGGTTATAATAAGCATAAGCAGGGACAATTTGACCAAACGGTGTGGACCTCAAAACTCCCTGTAACCGGCTGAAGAAATGGCGTGCACTATGGCCGGTGTCCTGCACCACTTCTATCGAGAGACCTGAGTCCGAACCAGCAACCTTGTACAGCATCTAGTTTAAATGATCAAATGCCTTCTCTCAGGAGTGCAACAGAAGTCCACGTGGAGTGAGCATGAAGAGATCCGTTCCAAAACCTCTCATATTGCTGGTATACTGGTTGGCAAATGGACAAGACATAATGAGTTGTGGTGGGGTTCTGGTGAGACATTGAAATTGGGTCATTGTTATGGGCCATCCACTTTGAACTGTGAAGCTGTCTGAAGAAAAATGAAGAAATGCCAGAAGACTGAGTGCCGGAGAAGGGAAGGGGTTGGTCAACTGTGCTCGTAATTGATTTGGACTGGTATAAAATTGTTATTTGGGGTATCAGGTTGATTATGGAGGTTCACACTGCTAAATTTATAATAATTTAGGCTAAGAATGCATTGGGATACTGATCTGTAATTATAACCCTGATGAGAGTTAATTGGGTTTTAATTATGATTTGGAAATTATTTCCCTGACCTATTCCTGACTACATCTCTGATGAAGAGGACTCCAATTCTGAGCATAAGGACCCAATCACCGCATTCTTATCGGCAGACTCAATAGCCTTGGCTTCTCAAATGACTGCCTCGCCTCGTTCACCAACTACTTCTCAGACAGAGTTCAGTGTGTCAAATCAGATGGCCTGTTGTCCGGACCTCTGGCAGTCTCTATGGGGGTGCAACAGGGTTCAATTCTCGGGCTGACTCTTTTCTCTATATATCAATGATGTCGCTCTTGCTGCTGGTGATTCTCTGATCCACCTCTACGCAGACGACCCCGTTCTGTATACCTCTGGCCCTTCTTTGGACACTGTGCTAACAAACCTCCAAATGAGCTTCAACGCCATACACGCCCATACGCCCTTCCGTGTATGCTCTTCAACCGATTGCTGCCTGCACCCTCCCGCACGACTAGCATCACAGCTCTGTACGGTTCTGACCTAGAATATGTGGACAACTACAAATACCTAGGTGTCTGGTTAGACTGTAAACCCTTACTTTCAGACTGAGCATCTCCAATCCAAAATTAAATCTAGAATCGGTTTCCTATTTCGCAACAAAGCCTCTTTCACTCATGCCGCCAAACATACCCTCGTAAAACGGACTATCCTATCGATCCTTGACTTCGGCAATGTAATTTAAAAAATAGCCACCAACACTACTCAGCAAACTGGATGTAGTCTATCACAGTGCTATCCGTTTTATCACCAAAGCCCCATAATACTCGCCACCACTGTGACCTGTATGCTCTCTTTGGCTGGCCCTCACCACATATCTGTCGCCAAACCCACTGGCTCCAGGTCATCTATAAGTCTTTGCTAGGTAAAGCCCCGCCTTATCTCAGCTCACTGGTCACCATAGCAACACCCGTAGCATACTCTCCAGCAGGTATATTGTACTAGTCATCCCCAAAGCTAACACTTCCTTTGGCCACCTTTCCTTCCAGTTCTCTGCTGCCAATGACTGTAACGAATTGCAAAAATCTCTGAAGCTGGAGTCTTCTATCTCCCTCTAACTTTAAGCATCAGCTGTCAGATAATCTTACCGATCACTGTACCTGTACACAGCCAATCTGTAAATAGCACTACCTCATCCCCATATTATTACTTACCGTCTTGCTCTTTTGCACCCCAGTATCTCTACTTGCACATCATCATCTGCACAGCCATCACTCTGGTGTTAGTGCTAAATTGTAATTATTTTCACCTCTATGGCCTATTTATTGCCTACCTCCTTACTCTTCTACATTTGCACACACTGTACATAGATTTCTTTTCTTTTGTGTTATTGACTGTACGTTTGTTTGTGTAACTGTTGTTTTTGTTGCACTGCTTTGCTTTATCTTGGCCAGGTTGCAGTTGTAAATGAGAACTTGTTCTCAACTGGCCTACCTGGTTAAATAAAGGTAAAATAAAAACTGGGTGGACATTTTCATCAAGCTGACCCCTATCTTTGTGCATAGTGCCAGGGTGATAATTATCCTGTTTGCTGTAATGAAGCTTGTGTGAGATTTTATTTTTCATGTTTCATTTTCTGTTTCAGCTTGACTGTGTTTAGATAAGAAAGGTCTAAAACTCAGCAAGCAAAGAAAGGTTGTTTATCCTGGATGAATTGTCAGCCACCAGAAATATGTACTTTGTTTGTTTAAATGTATGTTTACCAATAATCATGTAATGCTTGTACCCTTTGATTTTTCTAGAAGGTGCTTAGCTTCTTGAGAGGAGAATGTGACAAAAAATGTCAAGATTATGTTATATTACTGTTTATGCATCAAATAATGGTTGATGAGTACTCATCTGTTTCTGTGGTTCGAGATGGGCCTGTGGGGCTTGAGCTGACAATTGATTGACTTGGTGATTAAAAACCTACAGCTGGCATTCCATAGACAGGATGTGGGGTGGTTGTAACTAGAATAGAGAGGAGTAGAACAAAGGCCTCAATGGTTCTTAGACATCCTGGCATCTGGGAAATTAGGCCAGGGTTGGGGGTTAAGATGATGCCAGGTTCAGATAAAGACAGGATAAGTCCAGGGTGGCTTATGATGCCCCTTGATCTGCATGACAAAGCATTTTAGTCATCCTATATAAGACGTACAGTGGGGAGAACAAGTATTTGATACACTGCCGATTTTGAAGGTTTTCCTACTTACAAAGCATGTAGAGGTCTGTAATTTTTATCATAGGTACACTTCAACTGTGAGAGACGGAATCTAAAACAAAAATCCAAAAAATCACATTGTATGATCTTTAAGTAATTAATTTGCATTTTATTGCATGACATAAGTATTTGATCACCTACCAACCAGTAAGAATTCCGGCTCTCACAGACCTGTTAGTTTTTCTTTAAGAAGCCCTCCTGTTCTCCACTCATTACCTGTATTAACTGCACCTGTTTGAACTTGTTACCTGTATAAAAGACACCTGTACACACACTCAATCAAACAGACTCCAATCTCTCCACAATGGCCAAGACCAGAGAGCTGTGTAAGGACATCAGGGATAAAATTGTAGACCTGCACAAGGCTGGGATGGGCTACAGGACAATAGGCAAGCAGCTTGGTGAGAAGGCAACAACTGTTGGCGCAATTATTAGAAAATGGAAGAAGTTGAAGATGACGGTCAACCACCCTCGGTCTGGGGCTCCATGCAAGATCTCACCTCGTGGGGCATCAATGATCATGAGAAAGGTGAGGGATCAGCCCATAACTACACGGCAGGACCTGGTCAATGACCTGAAGAGAGCTGGGACCACAGTCTCAAAGAAAACCATTAGTAACACACTACACCGTCATGGATTGAAATCCTGCAGCGCATGCAAGGTCCCCCTGCTCAAGCCAGCGCATTTCCAGGCCCGTCTGAAGTTTGCCAATGACCATCTGGATGATCCAGAGGAGGAATGGGAGAAGGTCATGTGGTCTGATGAGACAAAAATAGAGCTTTTTGGTCTAAACTCCACTCGCCGTGTTTGGAGGAAGAAGAAGGTTGAGTACAACCCCAAGAACACCCTCCCAACCGTGAAGCATGGAGGTGGAAACATCATTCTTTGGGGATGCTTTTCTGCAAAGGGGACAGGACGACTGCACCATATTGAGGGGAGGATGGATGGGGCCATGTATCGCGAGATCTTGGCTAAAAACCTCCTTCCCTCAGTAAGAGCATTGAAGATGGGTCGTGGCTGGATCTTCCAGCATGACAACGACCCGAAACACACAGCCAGGGCAACTAAGGAGTGGCTCCGTAAGAAGCATCTCAAGGTCCTGGAGTGGCCTAGCCAGTCTCCAGACCTGAACCCAATAGAAAATCTTTGGAGGGAGCTGAAAGTCCGTATTGCCCAGCGACAGCCCCGAAACCTGAAGGATCTGGAGAAGGTCTGTATGGAGGAGTGGGCCAAAATCCCTGCTGCAGTGTGTGCAAACCTGGTCAAGAACTACAGGAAACGTATGATCTCTGTAATTGCAAACAAAGGTTTCTGTACCAAATATTAAGTTCTGCTTTTCTGATGTATCAAATACTTATGTCATGCAATAAAATGCAAATTAATTACTTAAAAATCATACAATGTGATTTTCTGGATTTTTGTTTTAGATTCCGTCTCTCACAGTTGAAGTGTACCTATGATAAAAATTACAGACCTCTACATGCTTTGTAAGTTGGAAAACCTGCAAAATCGGCAGTGTATCAAATACTTGTTCTCCCCACTGTATGTTTTTTCATTATTAGTTAGGCTCTCTGCCTAACAGTCAAGACTTTTGGGCTGACGGTTTCATTATTACAATAATTTATTAATATTAAATAATTATGATTGTTTGAAGAAATGAAGTCTTTATCTGTACTGAATTTCTGCGACAGGATCCAATCAGCTTTCTATTGGCTAGGCCTACTATATTAATTTCACGACTTTCCTAATGTTAAGCACATTGCTTGTCTTTACAACAGGAGTATAGCCCACCTGGCTGGCATGAAAATTACCACAGAAAAAGTGTTCTCCCTTCTCTATTTAAGTGCATAGATGACATGTATTTTTTCCCCTGCCCCTGTTTTGAGACAGGTGCATGATAATGGTCCATTCTAAATCAAAACAAATTTCCCACATATGGTATTTAGTTTATGTAAAGATTAAGATTATGTTTTGTCACTTGTGAATGATGCCCAGCTTAAGGCAAGAAACAATGACTTTTTTCGAATCATAGTTGCACACCTCCTGTAGGTCTATAGGCGTATATGTTTTGATGAGGTTTGTATCACAACTAAAGTGGCCAAATAACTTCTTAAAATTAAGCACATTAATCCGCTTTACGATGGGTGTAGAGCATAACTGGCATATAATAAAAACATTAAATGCATAATCGCATTTGCGTTCACTTTTGATAATGGTATTTCAAATCAAAGTTCATTTGTCACGTGCGCCGAATACAACAGGTGAAGACCTTACAGTAAAATGCTTACTTACAGGCTCTAACCAATAGTGCAAAAAAGGTATTTGGTGAACAATAGGTAGGTAAAGAAATAAAACAACAGTAAAAAGACAGGCTTTATACAGTAGCGAGGCTATATAAGTGCAAATAGTCTGGGTAGCCATTTGATTACCTGTTCAGGAGTCTTATGGCTTGTGGAACATTCACGCGTATAGCCTACTGCCGTGTGCTCATTGCTGCGCTTATAATGTGAAGAAATAGCCTCATAGTTTATCAACATTTTAAGCTAAATGTTTTGATCTGTTGCTTGTGGTTGTATTAATTTAAGATCTATCGCATCCCAAAACGGTCCCAGACTGTTTGGTTCATTTATTTCTAGCCCAGAATAGAATAGGTCAACTTTTGTACTATGGTGGATAATATATTGAGATGGGCTGGAGCTTTTGCTGTTCGTTAGGCCAACTCATCTTGTTGGCTGACGAAAAGTAAATGTGGACAGTTCTTCCAGTATCTTCAATATGCAATCGGAATTGGATAAGGAAGCGTGCAGTTGCGTCCCCGATGTGTCTGTCTTAACTTGTAGCCTTTGAGAAATACCCGATCACGTGAGGGAGAGCCATGTGAGTGAGAGGTGCTTCAGAGCGCGCAGCACTCGGGGAGGGCACAACGGCCACTGGTCGCGAAAGGCATGGATTTTTTTAGGGTGCATTATGGCAGCACAAATGGGATGCTGCGGGGAAATTCAAGCCATTATCAAGTGCTTGTCAAATTGGTAATGACAAGTGTGTACAGCTGCGCAGAAGACAAAGCAGAGCTCATACCTTTTTCAAGCAATTTGAAATCGTAAAGTGCCTTTCCCAAACTGTTGCCACAAAGTTGGAAGCACAGAATCATCTAGAATGTCATTGTATGCTGTAACGTTAAGATTTCCCTTCACTGGAACTAACGGGCCTATCCCGACCATGAAAAACAGCCCCAGACCATTATTCCTCCTCCACCAAACTTTACAGTTGGCACTATGTATTCGGGCAGGTAGCGTTCTCTTGGCATCCGCCAACCCAGATTCGACAGGTTCGACTGCAAGATGGGAAAACATGATTCATCACTCTAGAGAGTGCGTTTCCACTGCTCCAGAGTCCAATGGCAGTGAGCTTTACACCACTCCAGCCGACGCTTGGCATTGCGCATGGTGATCTTAGGCTTGTGTGCGGCTGCTCGGCCATGGAAACCCATTTCATGAACCTCCTGGCGAACCGTTCATGTGCTACCACTTTGCGGCTGAGCCGTTGTTGCTCCTAGACGTTTCCACTTCATAATAACAGCTCAAACAGTTGTCTGGGACAGCTCTAGCTGGACAGAAATTTTACGAACTGACTTATTGGAAAGGTGGCATCCTATGATGGTGCCATGTTGAAAGTCACTGAGCTCTTCAGTAAGAGCATTCTACTGCCAATGTTTTTCCTATGGAGATTGCATGGCTTTGTGCTCGATTGTATACACCTGTCAGCAACGGGTGTGGCTGAAATAGCCCAATCTACAAATTTGATAGGTTGTCCACATACTTATGGCCATGTAGAGTGTATATATACATTTGAACAGTTATTACGGTGACAGCGGTCATATGGCTGGCCAATTACCGTCATCCACGACCTTCACAGCCCTACCTACTGTGTTCTCTCCTGTATAAAGGACCAGAATGTGTGCAGATGTCAACCTCTCATCTAGAGCTGGGACATTCATTCTTGCGGCTGAAATCCCGTTAACGGGATTGATTTGACAACAGCCAGTGAAAGTGCAGGGCGCCAAATTCATCCGAACGTGAAAATAGCGCCCCCAGCCATAAGACGTTAAACCGAAAATTACTGATGTTGTCTTCCTCCTTACTGAAGCATTTTGACTGCGTTGCGAATTTTCGTTATTTTGCTACACAAAGTTTCTGTAGATTGTTGTAAAACAATGCATCTCAACAGTAATGTCTGTTATGTTGATTCCTGCTATGAAAGTAACTGGCTGTCCCCGTTTCACTAGCAGCTGCTGTGTGAGCATGCCACTATCACTCCCTCTCCCCAATGTGCGCACAAAGTAGGGAGAGATGCATTCTGAGAAGCACAAGCATATGGCCGTTGCTCAAAATGCAATTGTGGAAAAATTGTTTTCAAAGCAACTATGGCTGTTTAAGTCACAAATTTCTGTGAATATGTCATTTATTTCTCATATCTTAAGACCAGGCACCACACCCTCAGGGTAATTGTTTTCCCTTAATTATATCACAATCAACCTTTATCAGTTGATGGTAGACATAAATCTAATAGTTTTTTTGTATAAAATTGTCAGAAATGGGAGGCTATATATCAATAATTATGCGCCTATTTTATATAGTGCAAATACATTTTTCTGGACACTGGATGAGGTCAGTCTAAATATTTTGGTTTAATTTTGTTAAGACACTCCAGGAGGACTGGACTTATCCATAGCAGATTGTGGATAAATATATTTATGGGTCAATTTATTGGTCAGTTTATCGAGATATGGGTTTTTATCAATATCGCCAAGCTCTATTCTCATCTCTCTCCCCAGGTGCAGATAGGGAGCTACAGACAGTGCGACAGCTGATGGTCAACTTCCTCCAGAACCACACAAGACAGGACAGGCCTGTCAGCTGCCCTCCACTTGAGCCTTACAGGTTTGTCCAGTGGCACACCTTGGTCTTCAAGACAGTCTTGGGACCAGAACAATTAGCCTATGCCATGGTTTGATAAATAACCTCTGTCCTTTTACACTGCCATATGTCTGCTAATACGGGTCACTGTCGGGTTGATTTTTGAATCGCTCAAAGAGAAGTGAGTGGCACACAATACAGGTGATTATCATATTAAATCGACTGTGTCGCATTTCCTCTTTTCAGCTCTGCAGATATATTGCCTTTGATTGGTCAGAAATCCAACCAATACACAGCTGTCATTGTTGAGAACGAGGACTCCTATGTTGGCAGAGAGGTATGAGGATTTCAAATTAAACTGAACTGTACCTTTCATGGCATTCTTATACTATCAGACTTCAAAACAACGAAGTAATTTAACTTAAATGCTCCGTTATACGGTTAATATGTGGGGGTTTAAATATATATAAAGTAATGTCAACTGTTCTATAGGTTATCTTGGACCTGATGATGTATCAGGGGCTAACAGTGAAGAGGGCATTGAGTTCAGAAAAGAGCCTCACAGAGAAGCTTGGCATCAACTCTTTCCCCTCAGCATACCTTCTCCACCCTAATGGAACACATGCCATTCTGCATGTGTAAGTTGGCAACCTCTACTATATTTACTTCTCCAGGAGTTCTGGTTCAGATGTTGGAGACTCAACAAATGTGTTTTGGTAGTTGGCATGGCATCCCCTTTTAATGGGTTGTATGTGAACAGAATATAGCATTGTTGTTATTTTATATTTTATATATATCTTTTTTTTTTTTACAAACATGTAATTATTATTTAAAAATAATATTTCATCCCAATTGTCAGTGAAATGTTTGACTTCTTTATGTAGTCTGTTTTATAAATTCAGGCATTTTAAATGTTGCTCTGATATTTCTGTATCACCAGGCAGAAAAGACTGCGCTTCTTCTTCTCCTCGTTCCTCAAGCTTCTCCTAGGGGTCCACAGAAAGCTGAGCACCTCTGGAGCACCCCAGGAGCCCCTACTGGAGGGGCCACGAGGTCCCGGGACAGCTGAGGCCTTGAAGGACTTTGAGAAGTGAGTCTGATGCTAACACAGTATCTTATGAATGAAGATGATACCAGTGGCTATGTGTGGGTGCTCACGTGCGTTCTTTGTGTGTAACCATGTCTGATCCGAGGCCCCATCATTGATTTTAAAAGTTTTGTCATTTTAGCAGATGCTCTTATCCAGAGCAACTTACAGGTGCTCATATCCAGAGCAACTTACAGGTGCAAGTAAGGTTAAGTGCCTTGCTCAAGGGCAAATCAACAGATTTTTCACCTAGTCTGCTCGGGGATTCAAACCAGCGACTTTTCGGTTACTGGGCCATGCTCTTAACCGCTAAGCTACCTGTCTCCCTGATTTTCTCCAGGTCCAAGGTGTACATGGCGGACCTTGAGTCAGGGTTGCACTACCTGCTGAGAGTAGAGCTGGCTACCCACCAAACCCTGGAGGGAGAAGAGCTAAAGACCTTCAAAGACTTTGTGACAGTGGTTGCTAAGGTATAAGTGCTCTAAGGCTGAAGTGGGTCCGCACAAACAAGTAAACAATATTTACCCTCTTGTTTCTATTAGAGAAGTAACATTTATCTTTTCTTTGATTCTTGAATCCCAGCTCTTCCCCGGTCGCCAGTCTGTGGTAAAACTCTTAGAGACTCTTCTGGAATGGCTGGTCAGTCTTCCCCTGGAGAAAATCCCCTTTGATGCCATCCTCGACTTGGTCAACAACAAGATGCGGGTAAGGGAGGCATTTGTGTGTTATTTCATTATCAAGTGCTCAAATAGATCAAATAAAATAGCTGTTTGGCATAGTTTAAAGGGCCATTCAGGAATAATTGGTAAAGTGGGGGAGGCTCTCCCTTTTTGCAGAAGGGGTGTACTTGAATGCATTTCTAATGGAAACAATCCATTTCCACTAGCATTGGTACTTTACCAAAAATGCTAGCCAGATTATTCTTAACATTGCTAAGTAACCAGTAATCAAATTTAGAAACAGTTTAGCGGAAACAACCACAGCCTAAGGAAGTCAAATTAGTTAAACTATCCTTTTAACCTCTACCACTTCTCTCTCCCGGATCCGGGATCCTCCTCATCAAAAAAGCTGACTAGCATAGCCTAGCCTAACGGGACAGGGATATCATATAATATAATTTTCATGAAATCACAAGTCCAATACAGCAAATGAAAGATAAACATCTTGTGAATCCAGCCATCATTTCCGATTTTTAAAATGTTTTACAGCGAAAACACTATGTATTTCTATTAGCTAACCACAATAGCCAAACACACAACCGCATATTTTCACCATGTTTCCACCGCATAGGTAGCTTTCACAAAACCGACAAAATAGAGATAAAATTAGTCACTAACCAAGAAACAACTTCATCAGATGACAGTCTTATAACATGTTATATAATACATTTATGTTTTGTTCGAAAATGTGCATATTTGAGGTATAAATCATAGTTTTACATTGCAGCCACCATCAAAAATAGCACCAAAGCAGTCAGAATAATTACAGAGAGCAACGTGAAATACATAAATACTCATCATAAAACATATATGAAAAATACATGGTGTACAGCAAATGAAAGATAAACATCTTGTGAATCCAGCCAATATTTCCGTTTTTTTTTAAGTGTTTTACAGCGAAAACACAATATAGAATTATATTAGCTTACCACAATAGCCAAACGCATTTATTCACCGCAAAGGTAGCTTTCGCAAAAACCAGCAAAAGATATAAAATGAATCACTAAACTTGAACAAATTCATCAGATGACAGGATCGATATGACTACAGCCAGTGGAAGTGCCGGGCGCCAAATTCAAACAGAAATCTCATAATTAAAATTCCTCAAACATACAAGTATTTTATACCATGTTAAAGATAAACTTGTTAATCCCACCACAGTGTCCGATTTCAAAAAGGCTTTACAGCGAAAGCACCACAAACGATTATGTTAGGTCACCATCAAACCACAATAAGCACAGCCATTTTTCCAGCGAAAGATAGCAGTCAGAAAAAGCAGAAATAGAGATAAAATTTATCACTAACCTTTGATTATCTTCATCAGATGACACTCATAGTACTTCATGTTACACAATACATGCATGTTTTGTTTGATAAAGTTCATATTTATAACAAAAAATCTGAGTTTACATTGGCGCGTTACATTCACTAGTTCCAAAAACATCCAGTGATAGTGCATAGCCACATCGTTTCAACAGAAATACTCATCATAAATGTAGATGGTAATACAAGTTATACACATGTAAATATAGATATATCTCTCCTTAATGCAACCACTGTGTCAGATTTCAAAAAAACTTTACAGAAAAAGCAAATCATGCAATAATCTGAGACGGAGCTCAGAACAATAGCCAAATTATCCGCCATGTTGGACTCAACAGAAACCAGAAAATACATGATAAGTGTTTCCTTACCTTTGATGAACTTCATCAGAATGCAGTCCTAGGAATCCCAGGTCCACAATAAATGCTTGATTTGTTCAATAATGTCTGTTATTTATGTCCAATTAGCTACTTTGGTTCGCGCCTTCGGTAAACAATTCCAAAGTCAGAAAGTGCCTCCACTATAACGTGACGAAATGTCCAAAGGTTCCGTAACAGTCAGTAGAAACATGTCAAACAATGTATTGAATCAATCTTTAGAATGTTGTTAACATACATCTTGAATAACGTTCCAACCGGAGAATTAGATTGACTTCAGTTGAGCGATGGAACGGAGCTGCCTATCACGTGAACGCGCGTGGTCAAAGCATGGTCAGCTCGTGGCAGTGGTGACTAATTCCTGTCTCCTTCGGCCCCCCTTCACATTAGTCATCAGACAAAGTTCTATTGACTGTTGACATCTAGTGGAAGCCGTAGGAAGTGAAAACTCATCTATATCTCGCTGTAATTTCAATGAGAGCTTGGTTGAAAATCTGCCACCCTAAGAAAAAATCCAAACAGGAAGTGGAACTTCTCAGGTTTTTGCCTGCCATATGAGTTCTGTTATACTCACAGACATAATTCAAACCGTTTTAGAAACTTCAGTGTCTTCTATCCAATACTAATAATAATATGCAAATATTAGCAACTATGACTGAGGAGCAGGCTGTTTACTCTGGGCACCTCTGTGCACCTCTGTGCACCTTTCATCCAAGCTACTCAATACTGCCCCTGCAGCCATAAGAAGTTAAAGTATCCAAAACTTTATTTCCTCAAAAACACATTTTCATTAAATGTTGGTTTTTGCCAACAAATGGCCGCGACATCCGACAGGTTCTTGTAGGCCGCCACAAAATTAGTAGGGGTGTAACCGTTCACTAAATCAATGGTTTGGTATGTACCTCTGTTCTTAGGCCACTGTTCTGTGGGGGGTTTCAGTCCAAAAGGAGGGACAATTTTTCATATTAGCAATGGGAACATGTACATGTCAAATCCCATAGAGAATGATAACTAAATGCTAACGAGCGCATTGCGAACATTGTACAGTTTCACGTAAACTATACAAGTATACAAGTAACTCAAATGTTACTTGCAGTTTGTTGCACACACTAAACAAATATTAACCAGCAAGGTTCTTGATCCAGGAGGGGATTCTCTGCTGTTATCAAGCAAGGCTTGATTACGTAAGGAGCTAACCACTAAGCTAGATAGCTAACTAGCTACTAAATTAGCAAACCAAATGCACAACATTTGGCACATTTTAGACAGTAAACTTAATAGTTAGAAGATATCTAGCTGGCAAACATTTAGTTGTGAATTCCATACTGTAATTAGATCACCCACAAGGTGATCTACCAAACATTGAAGGTACCAAACATTGAAGGTCCCCAAGAACACAGTGGCCTCCATCATTGTTAAATGGAAGAAGTTGGTAACCACCAAGACTCTTCCTAGAGCTGGCCGCACGGCCAAACAGAGCAATTGGGGGGGGGGAAAGGGCCTTGGTCAGGGAGATGGCCAAGAACCCGATGGTCACTCTGACAGAGCCCCAGAGTTCCTCTGTGGAGATAGGAGAACCTTCCAGAAGGACAACCATTTCTGCAGCACTCCACCAATCAGTCCTTTATGGTAGAGTTTATAGACGGAAGCCACCCCTCAGTAAAAAGGCACATGACAGCCCGCTTGGAGTTTGCCAAAAGGCACATGAAGGACTCTCAGAACACGAGAAACAAGATTCTCTGGTCTGATGAAAGTGTCACATCTGGAGGAATCCTAGCACCATCCTACGGTGAAGCATGGTGGTGGCAGGATCATGCTGTGGAGATGTTTTTCATTGGCAGGGACTGGGAGAATAGTCAGGATCGAGGGAAAGATGAACAGAGCAAAGTACAGAAAGATCCTTGATGAAAACCTGCTCCAGAGCGCTCAGGACCCCAGACTGGGTCAAGGGTCACCTTCTAACAGGACAATGTCCCTAAACACAAAGCCAAGACAAAGCAGGAGTGGCTTCAGGACACGTCTCTGAATGTCCTTGAGTTTCCCAGCCAGAGGCCAGACTTGAACCCGATCGAACATCTCTGGAGAGACCTGAAAATAGCTGTGCAGCGACACTCCCCATCCAACCTGACAGAGCTTGAGAGGATCTGCAGAGAAGAATGGGGAAAAACTCCCCAAATACAGGTGTGCTAAGCTTGTAGCGTCATACCCAAGAATACTCAAGACTGTATTCGCTGCCAAAGGTGCTTCAGCAAAGTACTGTGTAAAGAGTCTGAATAGTTATGTAAATGTCATATTTCAGCAAAAAAATCTAAAAACATGTCTTAGCTTTGTCATTATTGGGTATTGTGTGTAGATTGATAAGGGGGGAAAGTATTTAATCGATTTTAGAATAAGGCTGTAACGTAACAAAATGTGGAAGAAGTCAAGGGGTCTGAATACTTTCCCGAATGCACTGTATATCACTGTTAACTTTTTTCCTCACTGCCCTGACCCAAGATCTGCTGGCCTAATTTCAATTTCTACTGGAATAGTTTAAGTGCATTGGCGTCATGTCGGGCTCATAAATTGAGGGGCTCTCTTTTTCTTCAACTGTTTTTTACCATGATTGCATTTAGAAATGTTTTGCAATGACTGGGTTTATCAGAATGCAAGTTTCTCCATGTGGGACTAGCAACTTGAAAGCGCCTCCGGAGGATTACCAGTGGAATAGTTTAGCCTCCCTCTCTGGGGATGTCTGATTTTGCTGTTCTGTAACATCACTCATCTTGCTGGCTGAGAAAAATGTATTGTGGACAGCTGTAGTACATGCGCCTTGGCAGAATTTTTTTTTTCTCCATGTTCCTAATTGGCACATTGTTCAAAAGTAATTTAGTTCACCTCATGCATAGCACATCCAGTGAACCGATGGCCCATAGTAGACGGTCCTGTTCAAATACACATGTCATTACAGCCTTAATAATACAGTATGTGGTAGATGGAAAAACCTTGGTCCACATTTCGCGAACTGCATTACCAAAACTGGCAGCTTGTGACAGACCAGTTTGGTTCAGTCCCCTGATCTACTCTGGCTTAGTAGTGAGTTTTTCTGACTCTCTCCCTGACCACCTTCAGATTTCAGGGATGTTCCTGAGTGACCAGCTGCAATGGGTGGGTTGCCAGGGAAGCAGAGTCGGACTGAGGGGCTACCCCTGTTCACTGTGGACCCTGTTCCATGTGCTGACCGTCCAGGCGGCCAGCCGGCCCGACGCATTGGCCAACACCGGTACGTACGCATGCATATACATGCAGCAAAATACTGGTGTAATTAAGAAACATCCATGTCATAGCAATACTGCACACCTTCGAAAATAGATGACAACATCACGATTGGTACCATCATGAATATCTCAACTGTGGGATGATTATGAAATGTGTGCCTTGTCAAGAAATCGACTGTGCTTCTCTCTCGTTCCCCTGACCTCCTCCCTTCTGTCCCACCAGGCCTGGAGGAGAATCCCAAGGCAGTGCTGCAGACAATGCGCAAGTACATTGTGAACTTCTTCGGCTGCCAGGAGTGTGGGAAGCACTTTGAGGAGATGGCCGTGGCGTCTCTGCCCCAGGTGAAGTCTGTTGACCAGGCGGTACTGTGGCTCTGGAGGAAACACAACCAGGTCAATGGACGCCTCGCAGGTGGGGAACCTACCTCTATATCGGCATCGTTTGAGATCTCAAACCTAACCTGGAGAATATACTGTCATTAGAAGTATATAATCCGTATAGTAGATATATACTGTGGTATAGGTTAGTAAGCAACGTGTGTTAGAATTGAGTAGGCCGGTCAAAATGACTGGTCTCGACTTGGGCCAACAATAACTTGACCTGGTGTTATACCTGTGTTATTGACCCTGTGTTCTCTCTGTAGGAACAATGAGTGAAGACCCTCACTTCCCCAAGACCCAGTGGCCCAGCCCGGACCTCTGCCCCACCTGCCATGAGGAGCAGGATGGCATCCACGTGTGGAACGAAGACAAGGTGCTCATGTTCCTCAAGCAGCACTACGGGGCCGCCAATATCTCCCCCAAACACATGTACAGCAGTCAGCATGATCCAAACCAGGAGGCCCTCGGATCTCCTGACAACAAGCCCATTAAAGCCACACAGGAAAAGACCGTGGCCCCTGAGAGCTCCCTACTCCACGCCAAGCAGAGTGACGTGGAGGGAGCAGGGCAGGCGGGCACAGGGGCCCACAGGGAGACCAGGCCGGGGATGAGCTTCCTGGGTCTGGGCTTCTCCAGTGTGGACATGAGTCTGTGTGTTGTGCTCTACGCTTTGTCCTGTGTCTTTCTCATGGTCATGTTCTTCTTTTTCCGAGTCCGCTCCAAAAGGTGGAAGATCCGCTATAATCGTCCATATGTATAGCAGTCTACTGGTCCAGGTCTGCACATTTGACTGAGAAAAGAGTTTTGTTTTTTTTGGAATTGAGTTTTCCTTTTTAAATGTAGATTAGAAGGTTGCATTTTTTATTTATTTGTTTATGTTTTGTATAATATTTGCTGTGAAGAAACAGTCTCCAGATCAAGTATTTTACAATAGTGGATGGTTGAAAAAGTTTTAGTCCCCATAACAGAACCCCATAACATTGTCATGGGGGAAGGACTTGACTGTACACAATTCATTCCCAATACAATGTCTCTTAGCTATGATGGTAAGGAATTGTAAATAGTGTAAAACCATGACAGAGTCCAATTAATCAAGTGTTTTTTATATCTTTCTATCTAATTCAACGGTATTGGTCATGTTTTAATGGACTAAGATGAACCTCTGGAATATTTGTATTGACTACTACTAAAATCTTACTGTGTGAATTTATGATTTCAACCTCAATGTATTATTTTCCAGACCTATCAAGGAGATCACTTATTACAACCTATTAATGTTGGCCCATAACCATGAGAAAGAGAGGAGCAAGTACAGCCTTATTTTACCTAAGTGCTTGTTGTCTAAATACTTGGTGTGCATTTGAAGTCCTCTGTATTCTCCCAGACCCTAGGTGGCCTTAACGTGATTTCATCATTCATTCTAGTCAAGATAGTATGTGGTATAATACACTATACACTACCGTTAAAAAGTTTGGGGTCACTTAAAAATGTCCTTGTTTTTAAAAGAAAATACACTTTTTTTTGTCCGTTTAAAATAACATCAAATTGTTCGGAAATAGTGTCGACATTGTTAATATTGTAAATGACTATTGTAGCTGGAAACTGCTTTTTTTAAATTTTTATTATGGAATATCTACATAGGCATACAGAGGCCCATTATCAGCAACCATCACTCCTGTGTTCCAATGGCACGTTGTATTAGCTAATCCAAGTTTATAATTTTAAAGGGCTAATTGATCATTAGAAAACCCTTTTGTGATTATGTTAGCACAGCTGAAAACTGTTGTGCTGATTTTAAAGAAGTAATAAAACCGGCCTTCTTTAGACTAGTTGAGTATCTGGAGCATCAGCATTTGTGGGTTCGATTACAGGCTCAAAATGGCCAGAAACAAAGTACTTTCTTCTGAAACTCATCAGTCTATTCTTGTTCTGAGAAATTAAGGTTATTCCATGCGAGAAATTGCCAAGAAACTGAAGATCTCGTACAACGCTGTGTACTACTCCCATCACAGAACAGTGCAAACTGTCTCTAACTAGAATAGAAAGAGTGGGAGGCCACGGTGCACAACTGAGCAAGAGGACAAGTAAGTTAGTGTCTAGTTTGAGAAACAGACGCCTCACAAGTCCTCAACTGGCAGCTTCATTAAATAGTACCCGTAAAACACCAGTCTCAACAGTGAAGATGCTGACCTTCTAGGCAGCCGTTTCCAGCTACAATTCTCATTTACAATATTTCGGATCAATTGTATGTTATTTTAATGGACAAAAAATGAGCTTTTCTTTAAAAAATGATATTTCTAAGTGACCCCAAACTTTTTAACAGTAGTGTATATACAAAAGTATGTGGACATCCCTTAAAATGTGTGCATTCGGCTATTTCATCGACACTTGTTTCTGACAGGTGTATAAAATCGAGCACACAGCCATATAATCGCCATTGGCAGTGGAATGGCCTTACTGAAGAGCTCAGTGACTTTCAACGTTGCACCGTCATAGGATGCCACCTTTCCAACAAATCAGTTCATCAAATTTCTGCCCTGCTAGAGCTGCCAAGGTCAACTGTAAGTGCTGTTATTCTGAAGTGGAAACGTCTAGGAGAAACAACGGCTCAGCTGCAAAGTGGTAGGGCACACAAGCGCACAGAACAGGACCGCCGAGTGATGTAGTGCGTAAAAATTGTCTGTCCTCGGTTGCAACACTCACTACCGAGTTCAAAACTGCCTCTGTAAGCAACGTCAGCACAAGAACTGTTCGTCGGATGCTTCATGAAATGGGTTTCCATGGCCAAGCAGCCGCACATAAGCCTAAGATCACCATGCGCAATGCCAAGCATCGGCTGGAGTGGTGTAAATCTTGCCACCATTGGACTCTGGTGCAGTGGAAACGCTTTCTCTGGAGTGATGAATCACTCTTCACCGTCTGTTGGCTGAATCTGGGTTTGGTGGGTGCCAGGAGAATGCTACCTCCCCCAATGCATAGTGCCAACTGTAAAGTTTGGTGGGGGAGGCATAATGGCTTGGGGCTGTTCTTCATGGTTCGGTCTAGGCCCCTTCGTTCCAATGAAGGGAAATCTTCATGCTACAGCGTTCAATGACATTCTAGATGTTTATGTGCTTCCAACTTTGTGGCAACAGTTTGGGGAAGGCCCTTTCCTGTTTCAGAATGATAATGCCCCTGTGCACAAAGCGAGGTCCATACATAAATGGTTTGTCGAGATAGGTGTGGAAGAAATGAAATGCCTTGCAAAGAGCCCTGACCTCAACCCCATCGAACACCTTTGGAATGAATTGGAATGCTGAATGCGAGCCAGGACTAATCGCCCAACATCAGGGCCCGACCTCACTAGTGCTCTTGTGGCTGAATGGAACCAAGTCTCTGCAGCAATGTTCCAACATCTAGTGGAAATCCTTCCCAGAAGAGTGGAGACTGTTATAGCAGCAAAGGAGGGACCAACTCCATATTAATGCCCATGATTTTAGAATGAGATGTTCAACGAGCATACTTTTGGTCATGTAATGTACTACAAATAGGGCTGTAGCCAGTTATCTTCAGAATGTATAGGTCATAGTGCATTACACGAACAAAACTGACACCCAATATTACTCAAATGTCCTTGTGTTAATAAAAGTTGATCTGATGATTCATCTGCCCATGCATTATTGTTCATTTTCTTTGAAAAGCTTATTTCTCTACTTAAAATTGATTTATTTGATGCGTAAAATGACAAACATTGGATAGAAACTTGTCCGATGGTGACATGATTGAGTAAATAGCATTGAGTCACAAAATTGCTAATCTGTATTCTGGTTTTATGAAATGTTGTATGTTTCTATATCTGAAATTGGGCACGTTTTTCAGGTAACTGCAATGTTACTGTAATTTGAGAATGAATGTCTATAATGCATGTGATATGCAGGTATGAATGGAAGCACTTACTGTAGCTCTGAACCAAGTTAGACTTAGTGCTTCTGAAAATAGAATGGTCTACAATATTGTGAATAGAACCTTTATGTTTTGTTCCAGGTGCTGGTCCTTGATAATAAATTTTTTTGCCAAAAGTAACTGTATTGGAACTTTGAATTCACAATAGATTGGTGGTATCCCCCGATACTTGAACATTTTAAGTGTGGATTGACTTCCCTGATCAATTCTGTGAAATAAATCATGTTATGCCACATAAACATAGACAAAGCTTACTTGAAGACTTGCAACTCAATTAATTGTACAATTTGCTATAAAATTTATCTCAGTCAGATTGTCGCCAGGATCTGATCTAACTGGAAAATATAACATTTCAATTATGTAAATAAGTGTTAATTTGTTTGTTACTTCTAGTGTGTGTTCTCGCTGCTGGAAATCATTGATTTTAATGTTTATTTTTATTTTTACTCTACTGCATTTAATTTATATTTCTTACTATTTCATTTATTTTTGGTCTCCGTGCATTCTTATTTTTTCATTTATTTTCAAGAGTTGATAATGGATCATTTGAAATTGTACTTTGTTTGAATAATAAAAAATCTGGCATTATAAAAACTCTGAAACGCTAGTGATACTGGCCCAACCACTGTTAAGTATAATTTAACACGGTAAATATTCACATATTCAGGACCAACCCAGATTGGTTAGTGCTATCAGGGATCCGTGGGACGTCCCTACCGTAACTACTACCCTTACCTAACCTTAACCCTTACATTAACTGTTGACATTTTTTACGGCAATGGTGTGACGTCAGTGTGGGGACGTCCCAGGATCCCGTTTAGACTTGAGAAGAGGTTGTTGTCCAGCAAGCAGCAAGCATTTAGGCCTACCTGCAAACAACCACAACGCTGGTGGAGTGTTCCAGAAAGCCAGCTAACTTTGATAGTCAAATTAACTCTTGATTTTCTGATTTAAGCTAAACTTGAATATGTATTGTTGTTTGACGAGTCAATTATACCATGCCAATTTCAAGTATATTTCTCGAAAATAAGTTATTTAAGATGATTTGGTACAAATCACTGGCTGTCTCATTGAGCCTGGAACAGCCCCAAGTAGATAGCGATTGTGTTCATCTTTACCTTATGCCCCATTCGAGTTAAAAATATTTATAGTTATGATTTTCTTTGAGTGCGTACATTTGTGTAAAAACAAATTTCATTTTGAGTAAATTGCTTTTTACTTGTGTACAATACAGTAATATTAGAAGATTGGAGAATGACAGTTGCCTGACTGTAATATTGCCTCACATTCACCCTACAGAATGTCGGATGCGATTGTCTGTCTTTTTAAAATACGTTGAAGTCAATGCAGCGTGAGTGCAGTTCAATCTATCGTCAACGTGAGATAGGCCGTGATTAGTTACTGTACAAGGAAATGCTGAAAAATAGAATGAGGTGGCGGCAATTTTATTCAAATATTTTAATTCTCAGGATCTTTAATATTGTAGCAACCTTGATAGGCACCTTACAATCTGTCACAGGTTACAATTGCCTCACCATCTCCTGGTTATTTTTTGTTTACCTTTGTTAATACTTTACAATAAGGTTCAATTTGTAAAGGGTGTTATAATTCCATTAACAGTTAATAATTTGTAAATGCATTATAAACCATTAATAAACGGTTATATCACATTGGTCAAAATAGTGCAATAACTGGTAAGTGTTTGCCCGCCTTGTCATCTGTCCCTATCCAAATGGCCTTTGCTACCTGGAACTTGCCTGCCATGGAAGTCGTTTCTATCTACCTCTCCTCAATCCTGTAATGAAGTAGACGGAGAACAGCGGCATGCTGCTAAACGGACAGGCTTGACTGCGAGAGATTCGGAGCAGATTGATTTAAGGAATAGTTTCGCTGCACTGGTGCCAGATCTACCTGTGCCTTCATCGCTGGGATTGCATGCATCTGCGACGGCAGTGCTGACTCCAACTACACTGACTACGGCAGCGGTTTCATTGTCGAGTTTGGCCACTCTCTGGATCTGACCGCGCACTGCCTGCTATGGGAGGTCTGGACCTATCGCCGGGAGCAGCGAGCTTACGCTATCCTGCTTCTCGTGGGCCGGTGAAAGGTTCAACAAATTGTGTAAGGGGTAGGAATAGGAGGATTTCTCCATTCCTTTCCCTGGCCGTTGTATTGGGCAGCTCAATGGTGAGAAATGTCTCAGATCCTGAAGCAAAAATGTTGTGCTATCCAGGAGCATGAGTACAGGACAATTCGCCTATCAGAAGCTTCTAAAGCCATGACATATTTTCTGGAATTTTCCAAGCTGTTTAAAGACACAGTCAACTTAGTGTATGTAAACTTCTGACCCACTGGAATTGTGATACAGTGACTTAATTATAAGTGAAATAATCTGTGTAAATAACAAAAGGAATGGCAAAAAAGTCTGGCTGCAGTACCGATTGGCAAATGTACTGCAAATTGAGAAATCATGTGACTAAACTGAATTAAAAGAAGAACCTACGCTATGAAACAAAGATAAATTACATAAAGAATGATAAGATTTGGAGCACCTTAACATTTTGGCAAAATGCAAATTCATCTCCTTTCATTAAATAGATGGCTCATTCTTCACAAAACCCACTGATATTGCCAATTACTTTAATGATTTTTTCCTTTGGCAAGATTAGCAAATTTAGGCATGACATGCATAAGTATAACTGATCAAATTATGAAATTTGAATTTTGTAAATTGTTAGTGTGAAAAAAAATTGTCTGTAACAATGACAAGCCACTGGGGTCTGACAACTTGGATGGAAAGTTACTGAGGATAATAGCAGACGGTATTGCCACTCCAATTTGCCATATCTTCAATTGAAGCCTACTTGATAGTGTGTGCCTGGAGGGAAGCAAAAGTTTTTCCGCTAAGCAAGAATAGTAAAGCCCCCTTTACTGGCTCAAATAGCCGACCAATCAGCCTGTTACGAACCCTTAGTAATCTTGTGGAAAAAATTGTGTGACCAAATACAATGCTTTTTTACTGTAAACAAATTGCCAGACTTTCAGCACGCTTATAGGGAAGGACATTCAAGCACAGCACTTACACAAATGACTAAAGATTGGCTGAGTGAAATTGATGATAAAAAGATTATGGGAGCTGTTTTGTTAGATTGCGGTGCGGCTTTTTATATTATCGATCATAGTCTGCCAATGGAAAAACGTAGATGTTATGGCTTTACACCCCATCCTATATTGTGGATAAAGAGTTAACTGTCTAATAGAACACAGAGTGTGTTCTTTAATGGGAGCCTCTTCAACATAATCCATGTATAATCACGAATTCCCCAGGGCAGCTGTCTAGGCACACATACTTTAAAAAATCTTTACTAATGACATGCCCCTGGCCTTGAGTAAAGCCAGTGTGGCTATGCATGCGGATGACTCAACACTATACACGTCACCACAGTGAGTGAAATGACTGCAACACTCAACAAACTGCAGCAGCAGTTAGTTTCAGAATGGGTGGCAAGGAATAAGTTAGTCCTAAATATTTCCAAAACTTAAAGCATTGTTGTTGGGACAAATCATTCACTAAACCATAAACCTCAACTAAATATTGTACTAAATAATGTGGAAATTGAGCAAGTTGAGGTGAATAAACTACTTGGATTAACCCTGGATTGTTAACTGTCACGGTCAAAACATGTTGATACAACAGTAGCTAAAATGGGATAAATCTGTCCATAATAAAGCGCACGCTGCCTTCTTAACAACACTATCAACAAGGCAGGTCCTACAGGCTCTAGTTTTGTCGCACCTGGACTACTGTTCAGTCGTGTGGTCAGGTGCCACAAGGAGGGACCTCGGAAAATTACAATTTGCTCAGAACAGGGCAGCATGGCTGGCCATTAAATGTACACAGAGAGGTAACATTAATGATATGCATGTAAATCTCTCATTGCTCAAAGTGGAGGAGATACTAAATCATTACTTGTTTTTCTAAGAAGTGTTGACATGCTGAATGCACCGAGGTGTCAGTTTAAACTACTAGCATATGGACACCGATGCATACCCCACAAGACATGCCACCAAAGGTCTCTTCACAATCCCCAGGCACAGACATACACAAGATAAGACACAAACTCTACACACACGTGCACATGGATGTTGTATTATAAATTTGTGGTGGTGACCTGAGGGAACACACTAAATGTGTTGGGTAAGGTGTTATGTAATGTCATGTAGTACTTAAACTGTATGTAACTGTCTTATGTTGCTGCACCCCAGGAAGAGTACCTGCTGCCTTGGAAGCTAATGGGGATCCATAATAAATACAAATACAGAAACAATATTTACCTCCTGTTATTAACCATTTATAAATGCACTTACAAATGCTTATAAGTTGAACCCTTCCGTAGCATCATGCAACCTTATTTTCAGTAGCTGAATAGTTAATGTCTCCCTTTTTAGGTGTGATGCATTGTTGCTCTAACCCAGGAACTGAAGAGGTTGGTTTTCATGATGTGTCTTGACCGACCTTTGAAACCCTGATGCCCTGGCCAAATTTACATCAAGGACATTACTCAATCAACATCACATCTCTGTGATAGTCCAAGTATGGTGAATGTGCTGGTGTGAAATGGTAACTAATACCTTCGGTTGGGGAAACAATGGAGGTATCCTCTCACAACGTTGAACGTTTTGGTCTTCATACCCACCATTCATTGACTGAACATGTTTAATAAAGTGTTGAATCTTCTCACATGTATGTAGTGATGAGTACCAAATACTGCCTATGAGTACTGTATGTCTAAGCTCTGAGTGTACCTTATTTTAAAGTGACAGAACTACAAACATAAAGGAGTTACCAAAATGTATATACACTACTGGTCAAAAATGTTAGAACACATACTCATTCCAGGGTTATTCTTTATTTGAACTATTTTCTACATTGTAGAATAACAGTGAAGACATCAAAACTGTGAAATAACACATGGAATCATGTAGTAAACAAAAAAGTGTTAAACAAATCAAAATAGATTTTATATTTCAGATTCTTTAAAGTAGCTACCCTTTGCCTTGATGAAAGCTTTGCACTTGGCGTTCTCTGAACCAGCTTCACCTGGAATGCTTTTCCAACAGTCTTGAATGAGTTCCCACATATGCTGAGCACTTGTTGGCTGCTTTTCCTTCACTCTGCTGTCCGACTCATCCCAAACCACCTATCTGATGCAACACTCCATCACTCTCCTTCCTGGTAAAATAGCCCTTACACAGCCTGGAGGTGTGTTGGGTCATTATCCTGTTGAAAAACAAATGATAGTCCCACTAAGCCCAAACCAGATGGGATGGTGTATCGCTGAAGAATGCTGTGGTAGCCATGCTGGTTAAGTGTGCCTTGAATTCTAAATAAATCACAGACAGTGTCACCAGCAAAGCACCCCCACACCATAACACCTCCTCCATGCTTTATGGTCAGAAATACACATGCAGAGATCATCCGTTCACCCACACCGCGTCTCACAAAGACATGGCGGTTGGAATCAAAAATCTCCAATTTGGACTCCAGATCAAAGGACACATTTCCACCTGCAATTTCTGAGTCTGCTAACTCTAATGAACTTATCCTCTGCAGCAGAGTTAACTCTGGTTCTTCCATTCCTGTGGCGGTCCTCATGTGAGCCAGTTTCATCATAGTGCTTGATGGTTTTTGTGACTGCACTTGAAGAAACTTTCAAAATTCTTGAAATTTTCCTGATTGACTGACCTTCATGTCTTAAAGTAATGAAGGACTGTCGTTTCTCTTTGCTTATTTGAGCTGTTCTTGCCATAATATGGACTTCGTCTTTTACCAAATAGGGCTATCTTCTGTATATCACCCCATACCTTGTCACAACACAACTGATTGGCTCAAACGCATAAAGAAGGAACAGACATTCCACAAATTAACTTTTAAGAAGGCACACCTGTTAATTGAAATGCATTCCAGTGAAATATCTATTTGTGGTTAATATTTCCTAGCTAGTGCTAGCAAACGTTAGCTAGCTGAGCAGCATGCTAAATTATACAGCAGAACTTCTGTATTCAAAAGTGAAACAAATTACATAGAGAATTTCTCCTGTGTGAAAATGGGTATCTAGTGCACGTTTCTTTTGCGCAATCTCTTCTCTCTGGTCTTTGCACACTTCTCATAACCTCGTCCATCATGATTCTTCACGACGCACTGTCACATGATGTCAGTGTCATCAACATTCTGGGCACGTTCCAGGTCTTCTTTATTTCAAGCGTGTTTCACAGGGAATTTTTACAGAAACCCGCAAACCACACCAATAATATGACTTGAGATCTTGAGATAAAGAGTTCATTCCTGGAATAAATAAGTGTACCAATGTATCATCAGGGTTTCAGATGTAAGACACATCATGGGAGTTGACCATTGGTCTGAAACCAACCATTTCTGTTCCTGGAACAGAGCAACAATGCATCACACCCAAAGTGAGAAAATAACTATTGTTTAACTGTGCAACCATTGGAAAAAAGTTTGCATGATACAGTACATAAGCATTCAATATTATACGCATTTGTAAGTGCATTTATAAATGGTTAATAGTTGGAGGTAAATAGTGGCTCACTATTTGGCAAGCACTGACTGGCTGTTTTTACCAATTTGTTATAACCCATTTATTAATGGCTGATAAGGCATTTACAAATGATTAATTAACAGTAAATGACATAATTACAAACCCTTTACCCTTTACAAATGGAACCTTATTGTAAAGTTGTTACCCTTTCTTGTTTATGTGCAATCAAGATTGTTATTAGCTCATTGTGAAGCTATGGGGATCTCCGGTTGTGACCACTGTTAGAAATCTGGCGCTGACACGCAATAGCACTTTACAATTGCCCCACCATGTTTAAAACTATGATGTCGGTGTTGTATCCATAGCTCCAAATGAATCTAAAAGCGGTTACATTTCCTTAGCTCTATTAATTTACAGTGGCAGGGGCAGGCTGTTGAAATTACAGATTGTGCCTTTTAATATATCAAAATCCTTTTACCTCTCTAGCCTATGTTTGGAGGGGTGTCAATTCATTAGAAAAATACATATTATTGTTAATCAGTCCACTACTAACATCACATCTGCAGATAATCATTAGATTATCACTGCAGTACAAATCCTACATTAATGCTGGCTAGATAATCAGAAGCTGAGATTCAAAATCAAGTTTTCATGCCCTTCCTCATTCTTTAATTGCAAGAATATCCTTTTCAATATAGTCTTTAGACAATAATCCTAGCAGTATTGGATAATACCCACTTATCCTCCATAACCTATGAGTTATCCTTGCCATATTATAAGAAATAACAGGCACATCCAGCTCTTTCTTTAATCACAGACGAGTAGTCATTTGTGTGCAGTGCCCTGTGTGTCTGGCTCCTAGTTGGCACATAGACGCAGTATGCACACTATGTACTCAGCATGCCAAGTTGGGACAGGCACTGCATTGCAGCGCTGTGCATTTGCCCAAGTCTTGGCACACAGGCTGTCTGATCACACAGTGTAGATCATCTACTGTAAAGAACATAAGTCGACAGTATTATACCATAGTGTGCGTGACAACCCGTATGCCGGAGCTCTTTATCTGTCTTCTGTATTTTAGACGGTCTCAGTAACAATCAATCTTCCGTCTTATTAATCTCTGAAACAGATGAGGTATGTAATACATGTCTCCATTTCCCAGCTCTATAGTACACAGTCACCCTCTGCAGGGCAGTTATCCGCATTAGCTCTCTCTATGTCCTTAAATGACTCCTCCTCTCCGTCTCACACCCTCCCTTCCTCTGTCTGTGTCTATAGCCTACCCCCCTTTCCCTGTGACACATACGCTAGACGTTGCATTGATTGTGCATAGAGAACCTCACCCTCTTCTACCACCTCAGTCTCGAATGGAGAAGGAGAGAATTGGAGTGCTTCTGTTCTTTCTGGTGGGCAACCTTATCTTTTATCTGAATGTATGTTTGACTTGTTTAGAGAGGACTGTACAGTACAGGTTAGAGACTGTTTGTAATAGAAGGATGAGTGTTGGCTGACTTTCTGTGCAGGTAACAGTTAGTACAGTCTATTGAATACCTGAAAGCATATGCAGAGCAGTTCAAAACTTGTATCTCATTCCTCTGTATTAACAATCATGAATATAAGTTCTGGAAAATAAATGTTAGCTTACTGACATGTTTTGTTGGAAATAGTTGCAAAGATACTGTGAACTCTTACTCTTTTTTAAATAGCATATTAATATGCATGTTGTATTGTCTGAAGCTGGATAACTTTTTTCTCCATCTCCTCTTTCTATCTGTCTTTGTCGGCAGATGCCCTTTCAGCCGGTCCTGTCTCCAGTGAAGACCTGCTCTCATCATAATGTCCCAGCTCCTGCATGTGGAGATCCCCAACTTTGGCAGCTCTGTGCTGGAGAGTCTGAACGAGCAGCGCCTGCAGGGCCAGTACTGTGATGTGGCCGTCATGGTCAACGGCCAGTCCTTTAAGGCCCACCGCGCCGTGCTGGCCGCCAGCAGCCTCTACTTCAGAGACCTGTTCAGCGGCAGCTCTCAGGGCATGTTTGAACTACCCTCCTCGGTCACCCCGTCCTGCTTCCAGCAGATCCTTTCCTTCTGCTACACGGGCAGGCTGACCATGGCTGCCAGCGAACAGCTCGTGCTCATGTACACGGCCGGCTACCTCCAGATCCAGAACATTGTGGAGCGCAGGATGAATCTCATGCTAAAGGCCAACTCTCCACACTGCGATTCCCAGACGGCCACCACCGAGGATCTGGGCTTCGAACCGTCAAGCCCCAACTACAGCCATCCGGCCCTGTTGCCAGGCGACACACTAATGGCCACTTGTAGGATTAAGCAGGAAAGATGTGAGTCCCCAATGAGTGAGGAGCACACAGCAAAGGGCCTCAAGGGCTACGCCACGAGGAGCAGTGCTCAATGTTACATGAGGGCAGGAGGGAGTGGTATTGTACCCGGAGTACAGTCGTACCCTATGGCCTCTGGGGAGCGCTCTAGCCCAGGGGCCTCCAGCCTCCCAGCCACTGACAGCCCCACTTCCCACCCCAACGAGGAGGAGTTTGAAGAGGAGTTCTACGGCAGCAGCAATACAAACGGGGTTTATGGGCAGAATTATGGGCACCCAACCAACTCCTACAGCAGTAAATGATCCATCCTCTGTGTTACTTTTTAGAAGCACCAGTAGTTCTCATTTGAACACAACTTCAGCTTTACAATACACTGTCTGGTATTGAAATTCTGCCTCCACTTGTTCCCCCAGTGCAGGATAAGTTGGACGTGTTGTCCCTACCTCTGGCCACTGAGAGGCGCTGTGTGCTGATCGGCAGGGACACGATGGCGCTGCCACCCAGTCTCATCAGCCAGATTGGCTACCGCTGCCACCCCACCCTGTACACAGAAGGGGATCCCGGGGAGAAGGTGGAGCTGGTGGGAGGTAAGACATAAGCAGTGACACCTGATATAGGCCACTCTATAATATGTATGTCTATGGTGCATCTCAGCTCGCCTCAAGCACTGACTCAATTAACACTAGAACCGCTGGGCTTTTCAGCCTTTAAGTACCCGCTAGAGAACATTGCTGGGCATCCCCTTTAGCGTCCGCATCAGATGAATATCAACCTGCAAGGTGTGCAAACATAGGTGTGCATAGGTATGCAAACATAAGCACCAACTCTTGAAAATATATTGTAAAGGATAAATTGCATAAAGAAATACTCATAGAAATATATCCATGTAAAAATATAACAATAGTTATTTGTTTAGATAGTGTGAAGGATATGTTTTGGATAATCCTACAAAGTCCTACTGAAAAACGTATAGCCTATTTTAATTTATTTTATAATAAAACATTAGTGTAATACATTTGATACATTTTATTTCTAGATTTGATTAGTAATAGAGTTATAATAAGTATTACAGTCCAGTTACAGCTTCTTTTGACAAAGTAGAAACAAAAAATCCAGCTGTGCAGGTGAAATTATTTGCCGTATTCCTAAACAAAAGCACCAGTGCATGAATAATTGTAAAGGATGAATTGCGTGAAGAAATATTTGTGGAAGTATATATATGACTAGATATAAAAACAACAGTTTTTTGTTTGGATAGAGTCAAGGATATGTTTTGTATAATTCTACAAAGTCCTAGTGAAAAATGTAGGCATACAGCCTATTTTCGTTTCCCTTACAATAAAAACATTAGTGCAATATATTTGAGCAACTTTATTTGTAGATTAGATTAGTAATAGTTAAAGTAAGTATTACAGTCCAGTTACAGCTTCTCTGACAAAGTAAAAAACAAAAATATATAATAATATAACCAGTCAGGTGCTCAGGTGAAGTGATTTGATATATTCCTAAATAGAACCACCAGTGCATGAACAATTGTAAAGGATGAATTACAAAGAAATATTTGTGGAAATATATCAATGACAAGATATAAAAAAAAACATCATTTGACATTGTCCTCTTTTTCCCGAGTGGGAGCTATGGTGCGTAGGGAAGAGGGAGAGCAGGACGCGCTGCTGCCTTGGCGGCTGTAGCTGCTTTCTTGGCGTTCATGTGGTTCTCACGAAGCTCACATGCCAGATCCATGATGAAGTCTCTGCTGACTATCTTGTCAAGGCATTGCTTGTACAACACGTGCGCATTGATAGCAGCCACGTCGATCACGTTGTAGGACACTGCAACAGGCCAGCGGCAAGTACCTCCTTTTACAGAGTACAGTCTTGCCATCTGGACGAGTGCATCCACACCAAGCTATTGCATAAAACCAAATAGAATAGAAAAGGTTTGAATTTTGTATAATAAAACTAATAGTAATATCAATAATATTAACGTAATACAATATAATGAAAGGAGAAAATATTTGTTGCATGGCAGATGGAAAGGCAGAGCTACATACCTTTGTGCGATTGTAGTCTGTCACTGTCTCCGATTTCTTCTTCTGGTAACTGCTGATGGCAACAGTGGGATGCATGGTGCTGAGGATTGCAAACACTCTTATTTATTTTACATCTGTACACTGTGAGTGTTGCTTTTCCACTCTCCATCACTGATGTGGAGTAAAGCTCCGCTGGTATGTTGTTTTGTGCAGAGGGCGGAAGCTCCAGTCTCTGTTTGTTCACTGTTCCGAGCAGGCTAGTTTTCTTTGCCAGACTCCTGTCTCACTGTGGCAGGTTGGATCACCGTCTCAGTTAGCCCTGTTCTAGTTTTGCTGCGGCGAGGCTCAGGCATCAGAGGCAGAGTCTCGAATCAGAGGAATAATCTTCATCAGAAACGTTGATTTCAAGCTCAATATCCGATCCTCCATCCGATTCCAGCTCATCTAAATTCTACAGAATATGCAATGCTGTCAGTGTGTCCATTCGTTTGGTTCGGCTTGCCATTGTGAACTACACACATTGTATGTTGTTCTTAGTTTCTGATTTGACTCTCTGAGGGGAGATTATACAATTTCCAGGCTTTCATAATAAAATAATTAGACCTCCCACAATTCTTTATCATCATTACACTATTGTTCTAAATTCAAACCCCTTCTCCCTCGTCATTCAGATCATTAAAATTCAATCACCCTCTTCACCTTCCTCCTCATCATTCAGTTCATTCAAATTCAGTTGTGAAGTGACATGCACAATTATCAGTTTCTATCTGGTTTCTATCACCCATTCATCCATTGACAACACTCATTCAGTGAGGAGAGAGTTGCATTAGAGCCTCTGTACCAACACCCTTCGGCACATTTCTCTTGGCCCCTTAAGTTAGAAAAAAATATGAAAAAACAACAACAGGTAAACAGCCTCTAAATACCTTTCTGTTTGTGATTTAAAAATTCTGACAACTGAGCAATGTAAAACATAAATATTTAGGAAAAGTCAGGGAAGGAGCAGGACGTTGCTATTCTTTGGGGGGGCAGATATTTTTTATTTACAAAATCAAACGTCAGTGGCCATTGGTTGTTGTAGTGTTAAAGACCTAAGCCCTCACATGCAGACAGTATATTTTCTTCTTTACAACTGTATCATACAATACAGAGACGTTATCATGGACATAGAGATCATTAGGGAGGCCCGCCATTTTATTGTTTTCATCATGGATGTGAACGTGAGTAGCATTGCTCTGTCCTTTTCCCCAGGTTCTGGTGTATATATGACTCGTGGCCAGTTGATGAACTGTCATTTGTGTGCTGGCATTAAGCACAAAGTGCTGCTGCGTCGGCTGCTCGCCACCTTCTTTGACAGGTTAGACTGTTAAATTCTACAGTGCATTTGTAACTATATTGCCGTAGCCAGATTCTGGACCTAGGCAGTAGGCTACTAGCTCTTTATAAAGCATATTTAGTAATTTTAGACAGAGAAAATGAGAGAGGAGGTAGAGAAAATGATAGAAAGGAGAAAGGGAAAGCCCTATGGATACTGATTATGCTATTGTGTACATAGAAACACACTGGCCAATAGCTGTGGAACTGGAATTCGCTCCTCCACCAATGATCCCAGTCGAAAACCGTTGGACAACCGAGTCCTAAACACTGTCAAACGTAGGTGCCCTTCTGTTTTCTCAGGTGTTAAACTCCATACTGTATTAATTTGGCTCAACACTATATGTAAAGTTGACAATATGCATTTCTTTCAGTGTTGTCTTGTCTCTTTCCTCTCTTTTGCAGTCTACTGTCAGAACTTTGCACCTAATTTCAAAGAGAGTGAGATGAACGTGATTGCAGCCGACATGTGCACAAACGCACGGCGTGTGCGAAAGCGCTGGCTGCCCAAGATCCAGTCCATGCTCCCGGAGACCAAGGAGAGCAGCAGAAGCTCCTGCAAGGGGCAGTCCAGGGCCTGTGCGTCATCCCAGACAAGTGTGCTGTCGTCGGCCTTGCCCTTTGAAATGGACTTCAGACACCTGACGTCGTCCTACCTGACCCTAGAACAGCAGCTCTACGCCGAGAGCCGCAAAGAGACTCTCCTACCTCACCTGCAGTTTGTGGGATCCACCAGGTCAGAGGAGGGGGCTGCAGCAGCAGAGCTGGCTGAGTCCGAGACAGAGCATGGGCCTGAGCGAGGAGAACGAGGAGCCCAGGCAGGCCAAGGAACTGAACGCCTCTCTGAGTGCTTGGAGAGAGCAGCTGAGGTCCCCTCCCTCAGCACACAGGGTAAGGCTGGGGCCGGGGGCTCCCCCTCCTCCAAACACACAGGACAGCAGGAGGACAAGTTGCTAGGAGATGACCAGTGAGCTCCTAACATCCCTCTTCTCAACCAATCTATATATGTCTATGTATGTGTATTTAAGCTTTGGCTACTCTACTGCATGTAACATCGCAGAAATAGCAGTTCAGACATGCACTTAAAAGAAATCTGATGAAAAATGAAATGCAGTATAATAATTCCCTGAAGAAGAAGAGAAGAATGCTACTACTGTGGCACCTGATGGACTCGCTGATAGATAAGGTGGGTGAACAGACATGGGGCGAATGAGGAAAACCGTTGAGTTTTTAGTTGTCGTCTGTAGTTTGTACTCTTGTAAAGCCTACAAGACCAGAGGTCTAGGGTTGGCTTTTATGTGCATTTACCCTCTACTACACCACTGGTCATAATGTATGGCTCACTACTTCTACCAAAAGTTCGGTACCACTTTATTTTACAGTACAGAAATTACCTGGTATTTTACATAGAAATTGCATTGTAAAATGGTAATTAAACAATTCTAATAACCTATAACCTACATTTGTTAATTTCAGGCTCAATGCAAGTAGCACCACATCACCATTTGGTACCAAGTAGTTAACAATAGTTTAAAGGTTTTTGAAGTAAGTAGCAGAAAGTACCCATTAATACCTCACAATTTCCTAGAAAATACCAAGTCATTTCTGTTCCTTAAAATAATGTGCTACCAACGCTTCTTCATTGATTTCTGTTTTCTAATTGTTCTGCTTCCACCTAATTACCTCTGATGTGACATTATGTTCATCTATATAATCAACTGTTGGCACTGAATAAGACAAACATTACCAATAACAACATGGGGAGGCCACACAATATTGCTTCTATATTCCTTTATTTTAATCAGCTTCAAACTGTCGGTCCACTGAGATGCATTGAAGGTATAGCCCCAGTGAGATTGATCTGTTCTTTACCTTATATCCAGTACTGTTTTGATATTACTGATTGGAATATGTTGAAAGATTCATCCACCCAGGACTCATCCATCAACATTGAGGAATATACACATCAATCACAGGCTTCATTAGGAAATGTGTTGATATTGTTCCCACAATAGCAATCCGGACATGCCCCAACTAAAAACCCTGGATCAACAGAGATATCCGTACCATGCTCAGAGCCCATACTGCAGCATTCAATGTCAGCAGAACGGACCCTGATGACTCGGTGGGGCGCGATGCGTACAAAGCAAGCAGTTACGAGCTCCTCAAATCCATTAGTGACGCAAAAAGACATTACAGACTCAAACTTTAATTGATGTTTGACAACTTAGACTCGCGACACGTGGCAAGGACTACAGACTATCACGGACTACAAAGGCAAATCTAGCTCTGTGATGCCCACCGAAGCCTCCCTCCCAGATGAGCTTAACACATTCTATGGTCGCTTCGAGGCAAACAATACCGAGCAATCCAGGAAGACACTCGCTGCTCTGGACAACCAAGTGACCCGTTCCTGTAGGTTCATGCTCTACAACATTCGCAGAGTACGACCCTGCCTCACGCAGGAAGCGGCGCAGGTCCTAATCCAGGCACTTGTCATCTCCCGTCTGGATTACTGCAACTCGCTGTTGGCTGGGCTCCCTGCCTGTGCCATTAAACCCCTACAACTCATCCAGAACGCCGCAGCCCGTCTGGTGTTCAACTTTCCCAAGTTCTCTCACGTCACCCCGCTCCTCCGCTCTCTCCACTGGCTTCCAGTTGAAGCTCGCATCCGCTACAAGACCATGGTGCTTGCCTACGGAGCTGTGAGGGGAACGGCACCTCCGTACCTTCAGGCTCTGATCAGGCCCTACACACAAACAAGGGCACTGCGTTCATCCACCTCTGGCCTGCTCGCCTCCCTACCTCTGAGGAAGTACAGTTCCCGCTCAGCCCAGTCAAAACTGTTCGCTGCTCTGGCACCCCAATGGTGGAACAAACTCCCTCACGACGCCAGGTCAGCGGAGTCAATCACCACCTTCCGGAGACACCTGAAACCCCACCTCTTTAAGGAATACCTAGGATAGGATAAAGTAATCCTTCTAACCCCCCCCCTTAAAAGAGTTAGATGCACTATTGTAAAGTGGTTGTTCCACTGGATATCATAAGGTGAATGCACCAATTTGTAAGTCGCTCTGGATAAGAGCGTCTGCTAAATGACTTAAATGTAAATGTAATGCTTTCACTCTGAGGCTGACGTGAAGAAAACTCTCAAAAGAGTGAAAACTCACAAAATCGCCAGACCAGTTGGCATCCCTGGCCGCATTCTCAGAGTGTGTGCTGACCAGCTGGTGAGCGTCTTCTCAGACATCTTCAACCTGTCCCTGGCTGTAGTCCTCACCTGCTTCAAGGAGACTACCATTGTCCCAGTGCCCAAGAAAAACAAGGTGACATTCCCAAATGACTACCGACCAGTCTCACTCACCCCAGTCATCATGAAGTGCCTCGAGAGGCTGGTCATGGCCCACATCAAGGCCATCATGCCAGGCACACTGGACCCACGCCAATTTGCCTACCGCTCCAACAGATCCACGGAAGATCCCATTTCCATCGCTATTCACACAGCCCTAACACATCTGGACAAGAAGAACACCTATGTGAGAATCCTGTTCATTGACTACAGTTCAGCATTCAACACTATTGTTCCCTCCAAGCTTGACACCAAGCTCAGAGCACTGGGTCTGGACAGCACCATCTGCAACTGGGTCCTGGATTTCCTGGCGGGCAGACCACAGGAACAACACCTCTTCTATACTAACTCTTAACACAGGGGACCCTCAGGGGTATCTCCTCAGCCATCTGCTGTACCTCCTATTCACCCATGACTGCGTGGCTTTGCATGACACCAACTCCATCAAGTTTGCTCACGACACCACAATTGTAGGCCTGGTAACCAACAATGACGAGTCAGTCTATAGGGAGGTTGTAAGTGAACCGGCATTGTGGTGCCAGGACAACAGCAGCTAGAATTTTTCCGTCCACAATTCAACTGTGGGAGCATGGCGGCTCTCAACACCAGGCAACAAAAAGAGCTGGCCACTACTATACGAGAGATTGTTTGTGAGGAGATTACCTCTGCCCTCGTCTTACAATTAAAACCGATAATTTAATCATTGGCTGTGCTCACTGCTAAAGTGGATACCTATTCTAAAATGGGAAGCCTGGAGAAGACAAGCAATGCGACAGAGGTGTGACTCCATGACCTGGAAACAGCGCAAGCTAAGTTGGAAGGGATAATCAAATTCCTGTAAATTCAATGTGCAGGTCACAGGACTTGAAACTGGTGTGGAACTCAACTTCCTTCATGAGCAATCTTTTCTATGAACTGTTCGGGCAGGAGGTCCTATGTCGCCGATTAACAGTGAGCACTGCAACGGTCAACTCCAACTGCTCTCACTGTATGATTGTACGGATCCACAGCTTTGAAGTCAAGCGGCGAATTGTTCACCTTGTAGTGTAATCTGGGGGTTTGACTATGCAGGGAAGAGGATCAGCATCTACCCAGACCTGAGTGCCAAAATGCTAAAACACAGGGAAACCTACAACAAGGTGAGATACCAGCTACGCAAGCTAAACCTGATATTCGGCTTCATCCACTCGACAAAACTCATCTTGACCTCCAGAACACCACACACATGTTTTCCACTGCCAAGGAAGCTCAAGACTTCTTCAAGAAGCACATCAAACCCAACACACAACGGGACAAGCCAACAGAAGGAACCTCATGACTGGCACATTTTTTAAGGTATGCTATCCATGCACAATCACACGGCCTAGCCTATGGCTATGATGCAGCCCTCAGCATAAGACAATGATGACACCCCCTAGTACAAGGAACAATAATAATATTATTGCTGAGCATTAAACTTGTTATAAGTATATTGCCTATGGTCCTGGACATTTACACAGTAATGGCACCACACCAATTAATGGGCAATGGACAATATATGGAGGTTTACACATACTGGAACTGCTTTCTTGTGGCTACAGTGTATTGAATCCATTTGGGCAGAATATGGCAAATAACAGTATATATACAAAAGTATGTGGACACCACTTCAAATTAGTGGATTCAGCTATTTCAACCATACCCGTTGCTGACAGGTGTACAAAATCTCCATAGACAAATCTCCATCGACAAATATTGGCAGTGGAATGGCCTTACTGAAGAGCTCAGTGACTTTCAACGTGGCATCCTATATCCTGTCATAGGATGCCACCTTTCCAACAAGTCAGTTTGTCAAATTTCTGCCCTGCTAGAGCTGTTCCGGTCAACTGTAAGTGCTGTTATTGTGAAGTGGAAACTTGTAGGAGCGTCAACGGCTCAGCCGCAAAGTGGTAGGCCACACAAGCTTACAGAACGAGACCGCACACAAGCGTAAGATCACCATGCGCATGCCAAGCTTCGGCCGGGGTGGTGTAAAACTCGCTGCCATTGGACTCTGGAGCAGTGGAAACGCGTTCTCTGGAGTGATGAATCACGCTTCACCATCTGGCAGTCCGACGGACAAATCTGGGTTTGGCGGAAGCCAGGAGAACACTACCTGCCCGAATGCATAGTGCCAACTATAAAGTTTGGTGGATAAGGAATAATGGTCTGGGGCTGTTTTTCATGGTTTGGGTTAGGCCCCTTAGTTCCAGTGAAAGGAAATTTTAACGCTATAGCTTACAATGACATGCGAGATGGTTCTGTGCTTCCGACTTTGTGACAAAAGTTTGGGGAAGGCCCTTTCCGGTTTCAGCATGACAATGCCCCTGTGCACAAAGCAAAGTCCATACAGAAATGGTTTGTTGAGATCGGTGTGGAAGAACTTGACTGGCTTGCAAAGAGCCCTGAATATCAACCCCATCGAACACCTTTGGGATGAATTTGCGAGCCAGGCCTAATCGCATAACATCAGTGCCCGACCTCACTAATGATCTTGTGGCTGAATGGAAGCAAGTCCCCGCAGCAATGTTCCAACATCCAACATCCATATTAATGCCCATGATTTTGGAATGAGATGTTCGACGAACAGGTGTCCACATACTTTAGGTCAAGTAGTTTAAGTTAGTAGCTATTCTCCTACTATTTTATGTTTAATTTGGTATAGATGTTTTGCTACTGCCAAGGAGAGAAGGCCAGTCCAATATAGGCTACTACTACACAATAGATTTTTTGGTTTTGCTTGTTTTCCTTCTTGTTGATTCCTTTTCCCCTCTATTTAGGCACTAAATGTATCTCCCAGGGAGGACTTTCCCTACAGACAATGATTAATTATTATATACAGTAACATCTAGAGTATAGACTTCACTTTTTTGCACATACCCTCTTATTTGTTTTGTACATAGTACAGAGCACTTAAAGGAGGGCAAATGTATGTTTAAAGTCATTCAAAGCATATTGATAATAATTTATGCATATAATGGATTAAGATCTATTGCTCCTCCTATTGTTGACTGTTTCGGCATTAGACTTGCATATCTGTCATCTTTTTGTTTTCATTTTCTTTATTTTTTCTTCCTTGATGAGTAAGGGTGGGCCTTACTCATCAAGTCTGCTAACTTAACTGTAAAGGTCTAAATTGGTTGCTTATTTGATGTTTTACTTAACAATAATAAGTTGCTTAAGAGATTCCATGTGTAAGGCTGCCACTCACAGTTATTCTACAACCCTGTAAGTATAGTGCAGGGCGGGGGGAACAGAAGAAGGAGGGCTGGTCCCGTGTGGCTCAGTTGGTAGAGCATGGCGCTTGCAACGCCAGGGTTGTGGGTTCATTCCCCACGGGGGGACCAGGATGAATATGTATGAACTTTCCAATTTGTAAGTCGCTCTGGATAAGAGCGAACGGTTTATAGAGACCCAGTGGGTCGTGCTTTTTATTTTACATCCATGATCTTATCAACACTAAGGATAACAATTACATTTTAGAAAAAACAATGGCAACACTAGCTATTGTCTCATGGAATCTGAAAGGCTTTAATAATCCTATCAAACATTCCAGCTGTCTTGATATTCAAGCAAGGAACCATATTGATATAGCAATGCTCCAAGATACACACTTGCTCCAAAAGGACACACATAGAATAGAGAACCATTTGTACAAACTGGCTGCTTTTTAAAAAGCCCCAAACAAAACTAAGGGTGTTATCATAATGATGCATAAGAATCTCAAAATCACAGTATCCCTGGTGAAGGCGAAGACCAAGAAGGCAGAATCACTTTCCTTAAATGTATCCGTAATGGAAAGAAAATTGCCTTTATCAATGTGTATGCTCCAAATTCATATGATACCACTTTTTTTTATTCTCTGACCAGCATATTGTTAGAATTGACTGAATTCCAACTGGTTATTCGCACAGACATGAATGTCTTTTTGGACATGCAGGACAAATCTAATGAGACCAACATACTCTCCAACATACAGTGCATTCGGAAAGTATTCAGACCCCTTGACTTTTAAACATTTTGTTACGTTACAGCCTTGTTCTGAAATTAATTAAATTGTTTTTTCCCTCATCAATCTGCACACAATACCCCATAATGACAAAGCAAAAACAGGTTTTCAGACATTTTTGCAAATGGATAAAAAAAACTGAAATATTACATTTACATAAATATTCAGACCCTTTACTCAGTACTTTGTTGAAGCACCCTTGGCAGCGATTACAGCCTCGAGTCTTCTTTGGTATGATGCTACAAGCTTGGCACACCTGTATTTGGGGAGTTTCTCCCATTCTTCTCTGCAAATCCTCTCAAGCTCTGTCAGGTTGGATGGGTACCGTCGCTGCACAGCTATTTTCAGGTCTCTCCAGAGATGTTCGATCAGGTTCAAGTCTGGGCTCTGGCTGGGACACTCGAGGATATTCAGAAACTTGTCCCAATGCCACTCCTGCATTGTCTTGGCTCTGTGATTAGGGTCATTGTCCTGTTGGAGGGTGAACCTTCACCCTATTTTGAGGTCCCGAGAGCTCTGGAGCATGTTTTCATCAAGGATTTCTTTGTACTTTGCTCTGTTCATCTTTCCTTCCATCCTGACCAGTCTCCCTTTCCCTGCCACTGAAAAACATCCCCACAGCATGATGCTGCCACCACCATGCTTCACCGTAGGGATGGTGCCAGGTTTCCTCCAGACGTGACGCTTGGCATTCAGGCTAAAGAGTTCAATCTTGGTTTCATCAGACCAGAGAATCTTGTTTCTCATGGTCTGAGAGTCCTTTAAGGGCCTTTTGGTAAACTCCAAGCGGGATGTTATGTGCCTTTTACAGAGGAGTGGCTTCCGTCTGGCCACCCTACCATAAAGGCCTGATTGCTGGAGTGCTGCAGAGATGGTTGTCCTTCTGGAAGTTTCTCTCATCTCCAAGGAGGAATTCTGGATCTCTGTCAAAGTGACCATCGGGTTCTTGGACATTCCCTGACCAAGGCCCTTCTCCATCGATTGCTCAGTTTGGCCGGGCAGCCAGCTCTAGGAAGATTCTTGGTGGTTCCAAACTTCTTCCATTTAATTGATTGATGGAGATTGATGGAGGCCACTGTGTTTTTGGGGACCTTCAATGCTGCAGGCATTTTTTGGTACTCTTCCCCAGATCTGTGCCTCGACACAATCCTTTCTCGGCGCTCTACGAACAATTCCTTCGACCTCATGGCCTGGTTTTTGCTTTGACATGCACTGTGGGACCTTATATAGACAGGTGTGTGTCTTTCCAAATCATGCCCAATCAATTAATTTCACCACAGGTGGACTCCAATCAAGTTGTTGAAACATCTCAAGGATGATCAATGGAAACAAGATGCACCTGAGCTCAGTTTCGAGTCTCATAGCAAAGGGTCTGAATACTTATGTAAACAAGGTCTTTTTGTTTTTATTTGTAATAAATTAGCAAGCATTTCTAAAAAAAAAAAATGTTTTTTCGCTTTGTTATTATTGTGTATTGTGTGTAGATTGATGAGGATTTTTTAAATGTAATCTATTTTAGAATAAGGCTGTAACGTAACAAAATGCAGTAAATGTCAAGGGGTCTGAATACTTCCCGAATGCGCTGTACATGGAGACTGTTTTGTGACAAAAATAAGGTGTTAAATACGTACAAAAAAATTGAAAATGTTTATATCTCTCAGATATAGGACAGACACTTCAGAACAAACTTCGTTCAGATTTCTTTTTTTGGGGGGGGGGTGAATCTGTTATTCAATGCTTTTGTATGGGCTAATAATAGTAAGGCCAAATAAAATTGTTAATCAAACTGGGTCGTGTTTTGGAGGACACATGACTCTCGACCTTCGCCTCTCCCGAGTTTGTAGGGGAGTTGCAGCGATGAGACAAGACTAACTATCAATGGGATATCATGAAATTTGGGAGAAAAGGGGTAAAGCATTTTTTTTTTTTTTACATTGGTCATCAATTTATTTTTTATATATATATTTTTATACATCAAGGGGTCTTAAAATTATAATAATTAAAATGAATATGAAATAACAAAACGAACCTTGGTATGACCTTCTTAAAACAATTCCATATACAGTAGCTTAGTAGAACCCCCCGATTGAGCCCCTGGCCCAGGCAATTCGACATTCAAAAGAAGTTACACCAATATGCCTCAATTCTACGGATCAAATCATCTCATTATACGCTGAAGATGTAGTTCAATCCCTCCCAAATGCTTTGAAGATCATAGACAAATTCCACTCCAGCTCAAGTTATAAAATAAATCTAACCAAATCTGCCCTACTCCCCCTCAAGAATCTGACAAGAGTACCCCAGCTCTACTTATAGAATCCCAATCGTTTCCCATTTTAAATATTTAGGATTAGATATATTTCCTTCTTTAGACAAAACCATTGTCAAAACCTTCAACAGAATGCTCAGTGAAGATGCGGGAGGAGGTGTGCTTGGTAGGGTGGGAAGGGGTGGGAAAAATGGTTTCTGGGTGGGGAGGGAGGATGCAGGCGTGTGGATATGGACTGAGGGGGTGGGGGAATGGGTTGGTGAGGGGGAGCCTTTTTTGTTAATTTTCCTCGCGTAAAAAGTTACAAAACTGTTGATACACGTACTGTTCTTTATCTTACAAAACTGTTGATACTGTTCTTTATGTATGTATGCATTTCTCTGATAGTTTTTTCTTCTTCTTTCGAGTGGCATCCCACAGGTACAAAAAAATATGAAAGGCAAATATGATAACTGAATATATCTGAATTGATTTGACTTTGAATGTTATACCGGTACCTGTAACCCCCTTCTGAAAAAATTACAAACAAAATAAAAAATGTGTTAAAAAAAAGGAAGCAGAGGACGGACACATGCCCTGATCCACATATATGGGATTGCAGTCAAAAGAGTCAGCAGTTTTAAGTTCCTGGTGTCCACATCACCGAGGACTTGACATGGACCAACAGCACCATTACTCTTGTCAACAGGGCGCAACAGCGTCTCTAACTCCTAAGGCGGCTGACGATATTCCGCATGCCAACCCAGCTCCTCTCCAAATACTTCCGCTGCACCATCGAGAGTGTCCTGAATGGTTGCATCACTGCCTGGTAAGGGAATTCCTCCATCCACTACAGTAAGACCCTCCAGCGTGGTGAAGACGGCCCAGTACATCACTGGGACCGTGCTCCTGCCCATCCAGGACATCTACTTGAAACGGTGCCTGAAGAAGCCCCGCAGCATCATCAAGGACACCACACACCACAGTGAAGAGCTGTTCACTCCCTTATCGTCTGGCAGATGGTATCGAAGCATGAGGTCTTATACCAACAGACTCAGAGACAGTTTCTATCTACAAGGCATCAGACTGCTGAACACTTGAACTGGACTGACCACCTGCACTGACTCTCTGCACCTTAGCAAACATGCACTCACTCACATACACAGCCACACAGATACTGTATACGCGCGCACACACACAAACACAAACACACACACATATTCATGCTACGCACACACACATCCCAACTGCTGCTACTAGGCTCTTATTATTGCTAAATACTGCACAATTTAAACACTTGCCCACCAAACCCCCCCTTCCCCAAAACACGTGTAAATATTGGACTATAAATTGTGCCTTCCTGTATTATATTTAAGCTAAAATATTTATTCTATTCTACTGAGCCATTTACTTTATGTTCGATATTCTTATCTTTTATAATTTCTTATTGCTGTTGCATTGTCGAGAAGGAACCTGCAAGGAAGCATTTCATTAGACGGTGTATATCATGTTTATCCTGTACATACAACTAATAAAACTTTAAACTAGATGCTTAAGGCTCTCCATCCCTACATCAATAACATAGTTTCTCACACTCATGTTCCAAGACAAGGTTGAGCGCAGCAAACAGATGCAATAAACAGAAACATTGGTCAAAATCCTCTTTGTTTTGATGTCATGTGAAAGGCTGCAGAGCTACCAATAGAGGATGGTTTAGCTGGGAGAAATTGGTGCATATATTGTATGTTAGGTTTGTTATATTGGTTGACTTTGTTCACAATTACTGTTACTTGGTTGACAATTAATGTTAGTCTTTAAACCCACTCTTGCACAATCAATACATCCAGACGGGTTTGTAATTACACAAAGATTGGTCTGGCTATTGGAATATTTTCAAAACCTAATGGCTGGCTGTTTATGAGTGAAGGCACACATGGTATTTTAATTACACTTTTGCTATAAGGTATTAATTGAGTATTGTTTGTAGAAATACATGTCAATACTTATACTACCCAAAACATACTACTACACATACAGTACCTTGGATAACTTGGACATTGGAGGGTGAATGTTCATGTGTCATTGTTGTTTTGTGATGGTCTTTTGTGAGGTCCTCCTGGTCCATGAGCTTCTCCAGGAGGAGGACGTGTCCCTAAATGTGAAGAGGAGGTTCCGAAACTTCCAGACAGTGTGGAACTGGTTGCTCTGTTTGAGGTGGTTGTTCTCCAGGCGAAAGAGATTACAAATACACCGTCTGGAGGAAGAAGAACAAAAAAACAGGCTTTTGACAAAAAGTTGTGGCAAACCTTTGGCCAATTTGCCCCAAAATTTAGCAAATTCGTTTTGTGGCAAACTGTTGCAGTAAATATGCGGCAACTTGTAAACTTCTGGCAAACAATTCTAGGAAACTTGTGGCGAACATTATGTGACGAACAGTACGAATATGCAAATCAAATTAAATTAAAGTTTTTTGTTACAATGTGTTAAACAAATCAAATGTATCTACATAAACCAAATCACATAACATTAAATTAATTTACACTACCGGTCAAAAGTTTTAGCACACCTCCTCATTCAAGGGTTTTTCTTTATTTTTACTATTTTCTACAGTGTAGAATAATAGTGAAGACATCAAAACTATGAAATAACAAATTGAATCATGGAGTAACCAAAAAAGTGTTAAACAAATCAAAATATATGTTATATTTGAGATTCTTCAAATAGCCACCCTTTGACTTGATGACAGCTTTGTACACTCTTGGAATTCTCTCAACCAGCTTCATGAGGTAGTCACTTGGAATTAATTTAAATTAACAGGTGTGCCTTCTTAAAAGTTAATTTGTGGAATTTCTTTCCTTCTTAATGCATTTGAGCCAATCAGTTATGCTGTGACTTGGTAGGGGTGGTATACAGAAGATAGCCCTATTTGGTAAAAGACCAAGTCCATTTTATAGCAAGAACAGCTCAAATAAGCAAATAGAAACGACAGTCCATCATTACTTTAAGACATGAAGATCAGTCAATATGGAACATTTCAAGAACTTTTTAAGTTTCTTCAAGTGCAGTCGCAAAAAACATCAAGTGCTATGAAGAAACTGGCTCTCATCTGGACCGCCACAGGAATGGAAGTCCCAGAGTTACCTCTGCTGCAGAGGATAAGTTCATTAGAGTTACCAGCCTCAGAAATTGCAGCCCAAATAAATGCTTCAAAGAGTTCAAGTAACATATACAGTGAGGGAAAAAAGTATTTGATCCCCTGCTGATTTTGTACGTTTGCCCACTGACAAAGAAATGATCAGTCTATAATTTTAATGGTAGGTTTATTTGAACAGTGAGAGACAGAATAACAACAAAAAAATCCAGAAAAACGCATGTCAAAAACGTTATAAATTGATTTGCATTTTAATGAGGGAAATAAGTATTTGACCCCCTCTCAATCAGAAAGATTTCTGGCTCCCAGGTGTCTTTCATACAGGTAACGAGCTGAAATTAGGAGCACACTCTTAAAGGGAGTGCTCCTAATCTCAGTTTCTTACCTGTATAAAAGACACCTGTCCACAGAAGCAATCAATCAATCAGATTCCAAACTCTCCACCATGGCCAAGACCATAGAGCTCTCCAAGGATGTCAGGGACAAGATTGTAGACCTACACAAGGCTGGAATGGGCTACAAGACCATTGCCAAGCAGCTTGGTGAGAAGGTGACAACAGTTGGTGCGATTATTCGCAAATGGAAGAAACACAAAAGAACTGTCAAACTCCCTTGGCCTAGGGCTCCATGCAAGATCTCACCTCGTGGAGTTGCAATGATCATGAGAATGGTGAGGAATCCGCCCAGAACTACACAGGAGGATCTTGTCAATGATCTCAAGGCAGCTGGGACCATAGTCACCAAGAAAACAATTGGTAACACACTACGCCGTGAAGGACTGAAATCCTGCAGCGCCCGCAAGGTCCCCCTGCTCAAGAAAACACATATACATGCCCGTCTGAAGTTTGCCAATGAACATCTGAATGATTCAGAGGACAACTGGGTGAACGTGTTGTGGTCAGATGAGACCAAAATGGAGTTCTTTGGCATCAACTCAACTTGCCGTGTTTGGAGGAGGAGGAATGCTGCCTATGACCCCAAGAAACCATCCCCACCGTCAAACATGGCGGTGGAAACATTATGCTTTGGGGGTGTTTTTCTGCTAAGGGGACAGGACAACTTCACCGCATCAAAGGGAAGATGGACGGGGCCATGTACCGTCAAATCTTGGGTGAAAACCTCCTTCCCTCAGCCAGGGTATTGAAAATGGGTCGTGGATGGGTATTCCAGCATGACAATGACCCAAAACACACGGCCAAGGCAACAAAGGAGTGGCTCAAGAAAAAGCACATTAAGGTCCTGGAGTGGCCTAGCCAGTCTCCAGACCTTAATCCCATAGAAAATCTGTGGAGGGAGCTGAAGGTTCGAGTTGCCAAACGTCAGTCTCGAAACCTTAATGACTTGAAGATCTGCAAAGAGGAGTGGGACAAAATCTCTCCTGAGATGTGTGCAAACCTGGTGGTCAACTACAAGAAACATCTGACCTCTGTGATTGCCAACAAGGGTTTTGCCACCAAGTACTAAGTCATGTTTTGCAGAGGGGTCAAATACTTATTTCCCTCATTAAAATGCAAATCAATTTATAAAATTTTTGACATGCGTTTTTCTGGATTTTTTTGTTGATATTCTGTCTCTCACTGTTCAAATAAACCTACCATTAAAATTACAGACTGATAATTTCTTTGTCAGTGGGCAAACGTACAAAATCAGCAGGGGATCAAATACTTTTTTCCCTCACTGTACATCTCTCTATCAACTGTTCAGAGGAGACTATGTGAATTGCTGCAAAGAAACCACTACTAAAGGACACCAATAAGAAGAAGAGACTTGCTTGGGCGAGCAATGGACAGTAGACCGGTGGAAATTTGTCCTTTGGTCTGGAGTCCAAATTGGAGATTTTTGGTTTAGAATTCATGGCACACTTAACCATCATGGCTACCAGAGCATTCTGCAGCGATCCGCCATCCCATCTGGTTTGGGCTTAGTGGGACTATCATTTGTTTTCATCAGGACAATGACCCAACACACCTCCAGGCTGTGTAAGGGCTATTTTACCAAGAAGGGAAGTGATGGAGTGCTGCATCAGATGACCTGGCCTCCACAATCCCCCGACATCAACCAAATTGAGATGGTTTGGGACGAGTCGGGCCGCAGAGTGAAGGAAAAGCAGCCAACAAGTGCTCAGCATATATGGGAACTCCTTCAAGACTGTTGGAAAAGCATTCCAGTTGAAGCTGGTTGAGAGAATGCCAAGAGTGTGCAAATCTGTCATCAAGGAAAAGGGTGGCTATTTGAAGAATCTCAAATATAAAATACATTTTGATTTTTTTAACACATTTTTGGTTTCTAACTGTTTCCATGTGTGTTATTTCATAGTTTTGATGTCTTCACTATTATTGTACAATGTAGAAAATAGTAAAATAAAGACAAATCCTTGAATGAGTAGGTGTTCTAAAACTTTTGACCGGTTGTGTACTTCACATAGAGAAGAAAATTAAACATACCAAATGTAGTAACTAAACAACATATATTCAATGTCTTTAACTTCTTATGGCTGCAAGCCCTAATTCAGGCTCAATATGACAACAGCCAGTCCATGTGCAGGGCACGAAATTCAAAATATATTTTTTAGAAATATTTTACTTTCACACATTAACAAGTCCAATACAGCAAATGAAAGATAAACATCTTGTGAATCCAGCCAACATGTCCGATTTTTGTAATGTTTTACAGCGAAAACACCACGTATATTTATGTTAGCTCACCACCAAATACAAAAAAGCACAGACATTTCTTTCACAGCACAGGTAGCTTGCACAAAACCGACCAAATAGAGATAGAATTAGTCACTAACCAAGAAACAACTTCATCAGATGACAGTCTTATAACATGTTATACAATAAATCTATGTTTTGTTCGAAAAATGTGCATATTTCAGGTATAAATCATAGTTTTACATTGCAGCTACAATCAGAAATAGCACCGAAGCAGCTAGAACAATTACAGAGACCAACGTGAAATACCTAAATACTCATCATAAAACATTTATGAAAAATACATGGTGTACAGCAAATGAAAGACAAACATCTTGTGAATCCAGCCAATATTTCAGATTTTTTAAGTGTTTTACAGCGAAAACACAATATAGCATTATATTAGCTTACCACAATAGCCAAAAACACAAACCATTTATCAGCAGCAAAAGTTAGCGATCGCAAAAAAACAGCAAAAGATATATAATTTTTCACTAACCTGGACAAACTTCATCAGATGACAGTCCTATAACATCAGGTTATACAATACACTTATGTTTTGTTCGAAAATGTGCATATTTAGAGCTGAAATCCGTGGTTATACATTGTGAAAACGTAGCAACTTTTTTCCAGAATCTCCGGATATATTTCTGACACTCACCTATTCTGACCAAATAACTTATCAGAAACTTTACTAAAAACATCATAAATGGGTCCTACTTTTGGTGAGCTTCCATCAGAATCTTGTACAAGGGGTCCTTTGTCCAGAACAATCGTTGTTTGGATTTAGAATGTCCTCTTCGTCTGTTGATTTAGCAACCAAAGCTAGCCAAGTGGCGCGAAGATGTCCATCGTCACCAAACGCAGAGAACGGAACACGCCAAAACTCCCGAAAAAATTTCAATAATCTGATAAAACTATATTGAAAAAACATACTTTACGATGATATTGTCACATTTATCAAATAAAATCAAAGGCGGAGATAGTAGCCGTCTATAACGAAAGCTTTTCAGAAGCCAATGCTGATGTCCTACCCGCGCCTTCCTGAACAAAGGAAATTGGGGTCATGTCATTCCAAGACCTCTCTTTTGACCTCAGATCAAGCTATACACTCAATTTCTTCTCTCACTGCCTATTGACATCTAGTGGAAGGCGTATGAAGTGCATGTATACTAATAGATTTCAAGCAAATTAATAGGGAGGCCCTGGAACAGAGCCTCGATTTCAGATTTTTCACTTTCTGACAGGAAGTTTGCTGCAAAATGAGTTCTGTTTTACTCACAGATATAATTCAAACGGTTTTAGAAACTTGAGAGTGTTTTCTATCCAATAGTAATAATAATATGCATATTGTCCGAGCAAGAATTGAGTACGAGGCCGTTTGAAATGGGCACCTTTCATCCAAGCTACTCAATACTGCCCCTGCAGCCATAAGAAGTTTTAACAGATAAAAAATTAATCCAATACAACTTGAAATCATCAGCATGGTAAATGAAGAAAATAGCTAAGACTGGATATTCCCCAAATAAATAGTTTATTTAATCTTTTTATGTAAATAGAACATTTACAGTGGGGAGAACAAGTATTTGATACACTGCTGATTTTGCAGGTTTTCCTACTTACAAAGCATGTAGAGGTCTGTAATTGTTATCAAAGGTACACTTCAACTGTGAGAGACGGAATCTAAAACAAAAATCCAGAAAATCACATTGTATGATTTTTAAGTAATTAATTTGCATTTTATTGCATGACATAAGTATTTGATACATCAGAAAAGCAGAACTTAATATTTGGTACAGAAACCTTTGTTTGCAATTACAGAGATCATACGTTTCCTGTAGTTCTTGACTAGGTTTGCACACACTGCAGCAGGGATTTTGGCCCACTCCTCCCTACAGATCTTCTCCAGATCCTTCAGGTTTCGGGGCTGTCGCTGGGCAATACGGACTTTCAGCTCCCTCCAAAGATTTTCTATTGGGTTCAGGTCTGGAGACTGGCTAGGCCACTCCAGGACCTTGAGATGCTTCTTACGGAGCCACTCCTTAGTTGCCATGGCTGTGTGCTTCGTGTCGTTGTCATGCTGGAAGACCCAGCCACGACCCATCTTCAATGCTCTTACTGAGGGAAGGAGGTTGTTGGCCAAGATCTCGCGATACATGGCCCCATCCATCCTCCCCTCAATACGGTGCAGTCGTCCTGTCCCCTTTGCAGAAAAGCATCCCCAAAGAATGATGTTTCCACCTCCATGCTTCACGGTTGGGATGGTGTTCTTGGGGTTGTACTCATACTTCTTCTTCCTCCAAACACGGCGAGTGGAGTTAGACCAAAAAGCTCTATTTTTGTCTCATCAGACCACATGACCTTCTCCCATTCCTCCTCTGGATCATCCAGATGGTCATTGGCAAACTTCAGACAGGCCTGGACATGCACTGGCTTAAGCAGGGGGACCTTGCGTGCGCTGCAGGATTTTAATCCATGACGGCGTAGTGTGTTACTAATGGTTTTCTTTGAGACTGTGGTCCCAGCTCTCTTCAGGTCATTGACCAGGTCCTGCCGTGTAGTTCTGGGCTGATCCCTCACCTTCCTCATGATCATTGATGCCCCACGAGGTGAAATCTTGCATGGAGCCCCAGACCGAGGGTGATTGACCGTCATCTTGAACTTCTTCCATTTTCTAATAATTGCGCCAACAGTTGTTTCCTTCTCACCAAGCTGCTTGCCTATTGTCCTGTAGCCCATCCCAGCCTTGTGCAGGTCTACAATTTTATCCCTGATGTCCTTACACAGCTCTCTGGTCTTGGCCATTGTGGAGAGGTTGGAATCTGTTTGATTGTGTGTGGACAGGTGTCTTTTATACAGGTAACGAGTTCAAACAGGTGCAGTTAATACAGGTAATGAGTGGAGAACAGGAGGGCTTCTTAAAGAAAAACTAACAGGTCTGTGAGAGCCGGAATTCTTACTGGTTGGTAGGTGATCAAATACTTATGTCATGCAATAAAATGCAAATTAATTATTTAAAAATCATACAATGTGATTTTCTGGATTTTTGTTTTAGATTCCGTCTCTCACAGTTGAAGTGTACCTATGATAAAAATTACAGACCTCTACATGCTTTGTAAGTAGGAAAACCTGCAAAATCGGCAGTGTATCAAATACTTGTTCTCCCCACTGTACATGAGAGGAATGGGAACACTATCGGGATGTTGACCTTAGGATGTGGGACAACTCCAGAATTATTTACGAGCCAAGTATTAACTGAGCAATAGATTAACCAATGGAAGTTTAAAAGATAATCAGCCACATGTAATAATAAAAACAACAAAAACTAAATCAAACCCAGTTCAGAACTTTTTCCTTTTTGTGTGAACTTTGGAGGTGGTGGTTGTCGTGTCTTTACTATGGATTAAATGATATGACATGCATGCATTCAAAATAGCCCTTACACAGCCTGGAGGTGTGTTGGGTAATCAAATCAAATGTATTTATAAAGCCTTTCTTACATCAGCTGATATCTCAAAGTGCTGTACAGAAACCCAGCAAAAAAACAAACAGCAAAGCAATGCAGGTGTAGAAGCATTGTCCTGATGGAAAACAGATGATAGTCCCACTAAGCCCAAACCAGATGGGATGGAGCATTACTGCAGAATGCTGTGGTAGCCATTATCAAATCAATTCTCTGTAATTAATATTACCTGACTAAACTAATCATGTAAATGTAATTAACTAGGAAGTCGGGCACCACGGAAGAATGTTTATAGAGCTGTTGTCTTCCATATAAACTCTTAAAGATCTGGTAATCTTTTATATAATTAGCAGTAAATTACGCCGTGAGCTATGGGGGTCATAAACCTCTCCAACAGGGCAACGTCATGACACAGCCCTGTAGAAAGTCCTTTGTCCAAAGTTTGTTGAATGCATGCACTGAAACAAATCAGTAAACAAAATTAGGATACTGAAAACAATTACTGAAAAATATATATTTTGGCATCTTAAAAAGCTAGAAATTGAGTCATGCCTAATATGGAAATTCATATTATTTTTCCAACATGAACTATTGTTACTCTAAATCCTGGGTTAAAAATAAGCCAATTTGGGTAATTTCGACAACCCACTGCTGGATCAATATCGATCAGACACAGCATTGGGTTAATTCAACCCAACGGGTTTGGGTTGTGCTTCTAACCCAACGCCTTGGGTTGAGCACTTGACCCAACTGCTGGGTAAATATTAGACAATATTTCTGGATTGTGACATAAACCCAGCACATTGGGTTGGGGGATTGACACAGCAGCTGGGTCATTTATGTCATCCATGGGTTATTTTCAGTGTCATCCTAATTTATATTTTGATTGGATATTACATTTGAAGGTCACTCTACTAAGGACAGACTGATGACTCACTACTTAACTATTTCATTCATGAAGCACTTTTCACAATTCCCAAAATGTAACGTTTGTATTTAAAATAAATTGTTGTGATCGAATGAAAGCGCAATAGAACGTGCTTCAGTGGTTGAACTAGAGGCAAACAAGCCACATACCGTGCTGTAGGCAAAAACCAGGCACAAATATATTAAAAAACGAACTAAGAGTAAATTTAACAGATCGAATAAATAGTGCCTTAAAGAAGCAATAAAACGGGCCTTCTTTAGACTAGTTGAGTATCTGGAGCCCCAGAATTTGTGGGTTCAATTACAGGCTCAAAATGGCCAGAAACAAAGAACTTTCTTCTGAAACTCGTCAGTCTATTCTTGTTCTAAAAAATGAAGGCTATTCCATGCGAGAAATTGCCAAGAAACTGAAGATCTCGGACAACGCCGTGTATAACTCCCTTCACAGAACAGCGCAAACTGTCTCTAACCATAATAGAAATAGGAGTGGGAGGCTCTGGTGCACAACTGTGCAAGAGGACAAGTACATTAGAGTATTTAGTTTGAGAAACAGACGCCTTACAAGTCCTCAACTGGCAACTTCATAAAATAGTACCCGCAAAACACCAGTCTCAACATCAACAGTGAAGAGGCGACTCCGGGATGCTGGCCTACTCATAAATGTTACTTCCCAATACACAGATCAACCTTACCGAAGGGGATGCAGAAGGTGATTGTTTCAAGGATGAGATCCTGAGCTATATAAGCGGATGGCTTGCACATGAGGTACAGAAAGATCCAATCCTCCATGACTGCAAGGCATGTGAGAGGCTGCTGGTCCACATCGGTTCTGAGCATGACTATGCTAAAGGATCTTCTGATGCCACAACCTTTATCAAAAGGAAGCGCTACACTGAGGACGCTAGGCTGGTGGATCCATCTCAACTGCTGAGGGAGATGGTAACAAGGACATAATTGACAAAAACCTCAGCAGTCTCTGGGCAAAAATTGGCATTGTGTCAGGACTAAGAGTCCTTTTACTTAGATCTAGTATCTTTGATTGCAAAGCAAAAACCGTAAAAAAATTTAGAAATTGTTTGCAAATGCATAAAAATAAAAATAAAAATCTAATTTACATAAGTAGTCAGACCCTTTTCTCAGTACTTTGTTGAAGCACCTTTGGCAGCGATTACAGCCTTGAGTTTTCTTGGGTATGATGCTACAAGCTTTGCAAACTTGTATTTGGGGAGTTTCTCTGCAGATCCTCTCAATCTCTGTCAGGTTGGATGGGGTAGAGTTGCTGCACAGCTATTTTCAGGTCACTGGCTGGGCCACTCAAGGACATTCATAGACTTGTCCCAAAGTCACCCATGCGTTGTCAACATCGTTGTCATTTTGGAAGGTGAACCTTCGCCCCAGTCTGAGGTCCTGAGCGCTCTGGAGCAGGTTTTCATCAAGGATCTCTCTGTACTTTGCTCCGTTCATCTTTCCCTCAATCCTGTCTACTCTCCCAGTCCCTGCCGCTGCAAAACATCCCCACAGCCAGACGCTAACACCACCTTGCTTCACCGTAGGGATGGTGCCAGGTTTCCTCCAGAAGTGACGGCTGGAATTCAGGCAAAGAGTTCAATCTTGGTTTCATCAGAACAGAAAATGTTGTTTCTCATGGTCTGAGAGTCCTTTAGGTGCCTTTTGGGCAAACTCAAAGCGGGCTGTCATGTGCCTTTTACTGAGGAGTGGCTTCTCTGGCCACTCTACCATAAATAACTGATTGGTGGAGTGCTGCAGAGATGGTTGTCCTTCTGGAAGGTTCTCCCATCTCCACAGAGGAACTTTGGAGCTCTGTCAGAGTGACCATCGGGTTCTTGGTCACCTCCCCGACAAAGGCCCTTCGCCCCCGATTGCTCATTTTGACCAGCTGGCCAGCTCTAGGAAGAGTCTTGGTGGTTCCAAACTTCTTCCATTTAAGAACGATGGAGGCCACTGTGCTTTTGGGGACCTTCAATGCTGCAGAAATGTTGTGGTACCCTTCCCCAGGATTGTGTCGAGGCACAGATCTGGGGACTGTGGGACCTTATCTGGAGACTGTCAACTGGGGACTGTGGAACCAGATCTGGGGACTGTCAACTGTGGGACCTTATATAGACAGTTGTGTGCCTTTCCTAATCATGTCCAATCAATTGAATTTACCACATGTGGACTCTAGTCAAGTTTTAGAAATCAAGGATAATCAATGGAAACAGGATGCACCTGAGCTCAATTTCGAGTCTCGTAGCAAAGGATCTGAATAATTATGTAAATAAGGTATTTTGATAATTTAGTTTTTTATACATTAGAAAAATTGTCTAAAAACCAGTTTTCACTTTGTCATTATCGGGTATTGTGTGTTTAGAGAAAAACGTTTTTTAAATACATTTTAAAATAAGGACGTAACGTACCAAAATGTGAGAAAAATGAAGGTGTCTGTATACGTCTCAATACTGAATCCGCCAGTGTCTCACTTCGGCATCTGCGGTGAAAGGTGGCAGAGCTAGAGCGGTGTTTGTCAGACCATGAGACATCCCAAAAATGGGTCTTATCACGTAAACGTATGTATTGTCAGAACGGTTTGAACTATTATGACCACTCTATGGAAAGGGAAGACTCTCATAATGGTGTTCTCCGTTTTGCTCTATGACGCCCTCAACCTAAATACATTTAAATTGTTTTTGTTCTGGAACCAAGTAACATGTTCCTTGGTACACAAACATGTACACAACAAAAACAAGCCATACCATGCGGTGCTTGGTCTTTAAGGATGTGTTATGAATGACTGAAAGTGTCTCACTTCAAACTAAGTATTACAGGACACTACATGAAGTGTCAATACATAGGTTATTAACTGTTTGCTGATTTATGAAGATTCTCTCATGATTCACAGGTTACTGTCGGGTGTGAGAGGTATTTAAATGGGTTGATTTAACAACAAAGATAGTTAGCAGGTCTGTTAGGAAATGCCTTTGTCACACCATCTGGATAAGGGCATTTATGTGCTGCACCAGAAACTCTAAAAGGGAAGATGGGAAACTCCATTAAATTTGTATTATTATATTCCTCTTTCATTTACAAATCTCATGATGTGACTGTGAGACATGGCTGTATCAGGGAGGATTTGTGTTTAGCTGAGCCTGCTAGCTAGCAACATTTTGGCTAGCTATACATTGCTGTGAAGTCACCAACATTATTTGAAATAACTTAACTACTACAAACTAATTTAAATTACAATAAATAAGCACATTTGGGACATTTGATTTGCATACTCATCACACGTGCAGCTTCTTCTTCTTCTGTGGATTTTATATGGCGGTTGGCAACCAACTTTAAGGTGCATTACCCTCCACCGTCTGGAGTGTGGACCAGAGACAGTGAAGGTCTAAATCCTACCCAATAATCTCGTCTCCCTAAGGGAAACAAAATACATAATTAAATACTACATCCCCTGAAGATTTCCCCAAGAGTTCACTTAATCCTGGATCTTCAACCCCGTTACTCCTCAAATCTAATGGCAATCGCACCCTTTCTCTCACATATTTCTGGCAATGAAATAGAACGTGTTCCACAGTCTAAATCTCCTCCTGACAACGATCACACCTCCCAGTCGGATGTTTCCCACCACTTTCAATGTACTATTTAGCCTTGTGTATCCCAGTCTCAGCCTTGTGACTACTCTTTCCTCCCTTCTCTCTCGGCCTGCGAACCTCCCTGCCCCCACCTTTTCCTGAACCTTATGCAGGTGTCTTCCCTTACTCTCTCTGTTCCACAACTCTTTCCACTTATTTGTAACCATTATTCTTATTAATCCCTTAGCTTCTGCTTTACTGATTGACAATTCCATCTCAACATTAGGATGTTAAAGAGCCTGCTTGGCAATAATATCCACTTCCTCATTCCCCTCTACTCCCACATGAGCTGGTACCCAGAGGAACATCTGCGCTCTAGCCAACAGCTTGCAGATACAGCAGGGGTAGTCTCTGCGGGTTGGCTAGTCTACATGATAAGATTATTACAGATATTATAGATAATATTATCAACTGTCAAACGGCAGTCGAGCATCGATCTGACGCCTCAGTGCGTTTTGCGTTTTGCGTTTTGTTGCTGTGCGTTTTGTTGCCAACCTTACTTTGCTAGCTGACAACTTTACGTATTTTTTTTTCTTTTTAATTACCGTTTATATTTTTAGTTTTTCCATCACAACTTTTTTCCCTCATTCAACTTTTTCACTCCGGACGCTTTATCTGGACATGGTTCGTCAGCACTTTCAACAGCCGAAGCTAAGTAGTAACATTAACATGATGTCTTCTAATTGCAGTCGCTGTACTCATAATATACAGGAGAACGATCGCCTTATGGCGAGGATAGCTGTGCTGCAAGCCCAGCTTCAGACGCAATCGTTAGGCAAGGGTAATTTCAGTGTAGGAAAGGATGAAACAGCGTCTGTGCCACCAGTAAGTAGTGCCAACAGTCCCCGCAGCCGGACAACTTTCTCATGGCTTCTGGAGGGAAATGCTGTAGAAATGCTCAACTGGTGTCGCTCATTCAGCCGACAGAAACTTTCAACCGGTTTTCCCCATTAAGTAGCGAGTCGGAGTCTGAGGCCGAGTCTTCTCTTGTCTCTACTCCTCCCGTTACGGGGTCTGAGACGCCGAAGGCTCCCACCATTAGCTCTGACAAATTGAAAACCCTAGTCATTGGCGACTCCATTACCCGCAGTATTAGACTTAAAACGAATCACCCAGCGATCATACACTGTTTACCAGGGGGCAGGGCTACCGACGTTAAGGCTAATCTGAAGATGGTGCTGGCTAAAGCTAAAACTGGCGAGTGTAGAGAGTATAGAGATATTGTTATCCACGTCGGCACCAACGATGTTAGGATGAAACAGTCAGAGGTCACCAAGCGCAACATAGCTTCAGCGTGTAAATCAGCTAGAAAGATGTGTCGGCATCGAGTAATTGTCTCTGTCCCCCTCCCAGTTAGGGGGAGTGACGAGCTCTACAGCAGAGTCTCACAACTCAATCGCTGGTTGAAAACTGTTTTCTGCCCCTCCCAAAAGATAGAATTTGTAGATAATTGGCCCTCTTTCTGGGACTCACCCACAAACAGGACCAAGCCTGACCTGCTGAGGAGTGACGGACTCCATCCTAGCTGGAGGGGTGCTCTCATCTTATCTACCAACATAGACAGGGCTCTAACTCCTCTAGCTCCACAATGAAATAGGGTGCAGGCCAGGCAGCAGGCTGTTAGCCAACCTGCCAGCTTAGTGGAGTCTGCCACTAGCATAGTCAGTGTAGTCAGCTCAGCCATCCCCATTGAGACTGTGTCTGTGCCTCGACCTAGGTTGGGCAAAACTAAACATGGCGGTGCTCGCCTTAGCAATCTCATTAGGATAAAGACCTCCTCCATTCCTGCCATTATTGAAAGAGATCGTGATACCTCACATCTCAAAATAGGGTTACTTAATGTTAGATCCCTGACTTCAAAGGCAGCTATAGTCAATGAACTAATCACTGATCATAATCTTGATGTGATTGGCCTGACTGAAACATGGCTTAAGCCTGATGAATTTACTGTGTTAAATGAGGCCTCACCTCCTGGTTACACTAGTGACCATATCCCCCGTGCATCCCGCAAAGGCGGAGGTGTTGCTAACATTTACGATAGCAAATTTCAATTTACAAAAAAAAAAAATACGTTTTCGTCTTTTGAGCTTCTAGTCATGAAATCTATGCAGCCTACTCAATCACTTTTTATAGCTACTGTTTACAGGCCTCCTGGGCCATATACAGCGTTCCTCTCTGAGTTCCCTGAATTCCTATCGGACCTTGTAGTCATAGCAGATCATATTCTAATTTTTGGTGATTTTAATATTCATATGGAGAAGTCCACAGACCCACTCCAAAAGGCTTTCGGAGCCATCATCGACTCAGTGGGTTTTGTCCAACATGTCTCTGGACCTACTCACTGCCACAGTCATACTCTGGACCTAGTTTTGTCCCATGGAATAAATGTTGTAGATCTTAATGTTTTTCCTCATAATCCTGGACTATCGGACCACCATTTTATTACGTTTGCAATCGCAACAAATAATCTGCTCAGACCCCAACCAAGGAGCATCAAAAGTCGTGCTATAAATTCTCAGACAACACAAAAATTCCTTGATGCCCTTCCAGACTCCTTCTGCCTACCCAAGGACGTCAGAGGACAAAAATCAGTTAACCACCTAACTGAGGAACCCAATTTAACCTTGCGCAATACCCTAGATGCAGTTGCACCCCTAAAAACGAAAAACATTTGTCATAAGAAACTAGCTCCCTGGTATACAGAAAATACCCGAGCTCTGAAGCAAGCTTCCAGAAAATTGGAACGGAAATGGCGCCACACCAAACTGGAAGTCTTCCGACTAGCTTGGAAAGACAGTACCGTGCAGTATCGAAGAGCCCTCACTGCTGCTCGATCATCCTACTTTTTCAACTTAATTGAGGAAAATAAGAACAATCCAAAATTTATTTTTGATACTGTTGCAAAGCTAACTAAAAAGCAGCATTCCCCAAGAGAGGATGGCTTTCACTTCAGCAGTAATAAATTCATGAACTTCTTTGAGGAAAAGATCATGATCATTAGAAAGCAAATTACGGACTCCTCTTTAAATCTGCGTATTCCTCCAGGGCTTAGCTGTCCTGGATCTGCACAGCTCTGCCAGGGCCTGGGATCGGGAGAGACACTTAAGTGTTTTAGTACTATATCTCTTGACACAATGATGAAAATAATCATGGCCTCTAAACCTTCAAGCTGCATACTGGATCCTATTCCAACTAAACTACTGAAAGAGCTGCTTCATGTGCTTGGCCCTCCTATGTTGAACATAATAAACGGCTCTCTATCCACCGGATGTGTACCAAACTCACTAAAAGTGGCAGTAATAAAGCCTCTCTTGAAAAAGCCAAACCTTGACCCGGAAAATATAAAAAACTATCGGCCTATATCGAATCTTCCATTCCTCTCAAAAAAAAATTAAAAAGCTGTTGCGCAGCAACTCACTGCCTTCCTGAAGACAAACAATGTATACGAAATGCTTCAGTCTGGTTTTAGACCCCATCATAGCACTGAGACTGCACTTGTGAAGGTGGTAAATGACCTTTTAATGGCGTCAGACCGAGGCTCTGCATCTGTCCTCGTGCTACTAGACCTTAGTGCTGCCTTTGACACCATCGATCACCACATTCTTTTGGAGAGACTGGAAACCCAAATTGGTCTACACGGTCAAGTTCTGGCCTGGTTTAGATCTTATCTGTCGGAAAGATATCAGTTTGTCTCTGTGAATGGTTTGTCCTCTGACAAATCAACTGTACATTTCGGTGTTCCTCAAGGTTCCGTTTTAGGACCACTATTGTTTTCACTATATATTTTACCTCTTGGGGATGTTATTCGAAAACATAATGTTAACTTTCACTGCTATGCGGATGACACACAGCTGTACATTTCAATGAAACATGGTGAAGCCCCAAAATTGCCCTCGCTAGAAGCCTGTGTTTCAAACATAAGGAAGTGGATGGCTGAAAACTTTCTACTTTTAAACTCGGACAAAACAGAGATGCTTGTTCTAGGTCCCAAGAAACAAAGAGATCTTCTGTTAAATATGACAATTAATCTTGATGGTTGTAAAGTCGTCTCAAATAAAACTGTGAAGGACTTCGGCGTTACTCTTGACCCTGATCTCTCTTTTGACGAACATATCAAGACTGTTTCAAGGACAGCTTTTTTCCATCTACGTAACATTGCAAAAATCAGAAATGTTCTGTCCAAAAATGATGCAGAAAAATTAATCCATGCATTTGTTAGACTACTGCAATGCTCTACTTTCCGGCTACCCGGATAAAGCACTAAATAAACTTCAGTTAGTGCTAAATACGGCTGCTAGAATCCTGACTAGAACCAAGAAATTTGATCATATTACTCCAGTGCTGTCCCCAGTCCACCTGGCCTTGCTGCTATTCCAGTTTCAACTGTTCTGCCTGCGGTTATGGAACCCCTACCTGTCCCAGACCTGCTGTTTTCAACTCTTAATGATCGGCTATGAAAAGCCAACTGACATTTATTCCTGATTATTATTTGACCATGCTTGTCACTTATGAACATTTTGAACATCTTGGCCATGTTCTGTTATAATCTCCACCCGGCACAGCCAGAAGAGGACTGGCCACCCCTCATAGCCTGGTTCCTCTCTAGGTTTCTTCCTAGGTTTTGGCCTTTCTAGGGAGTTTTTCCTAGCCACCGTGCTTCTACACCTGCATTGCTTGCTGTTTGGGGTTTTAGGCTGGGTTTCTGTACAGCACTTCGAGATATTAGCTGATGTACGAAGGGCTATATAAAATAAACTTGATTTGATTTGATTTGATCACAAATACCCCCATCTGTCTCAACCTATACAAACACTGCAAAACCTCATACAGTACATCCTGTCTGCTCGGAGACACACATTAATTTAAGCTCATCAGTGCTGCAAAAAAGTATGGCCAACAACTCCACTGTGTAAACAGATAAATAATTTGTTGCTCTTTTTGTCACTGACACCTTAAAACTCAAGAACACTAAAAGCTGCTCCTGTACTCCTTGTTTTAGGGTTCTTTAGATCCATCTGTGAATATATTCAAGAAAGCATAGTACTGTGTTGTTAAATGTTCCCTTACAGCTGAATCTACTCCTTCCTCAACATCTCTTACCCTCTTTTAAACAACCCTATATCTATCACTGGTTGAGGAAGAAACCAAGATGGGATAGCAAGAAGAACCAGAGAGGGGCTATACTCCCTCCCAAACAACCCCATCTCTTTCGCAATGCAGTTGCCTATCCACCCAAAGCTTGTATTCAGATTTGATTCATGTTCCCAGCACTCTAATAGCACCTTTTTTGTAGGATGTGTAACCTTATGTCCTTGTAGATTTACCCAATATGTCATGGCTAGCTGTTGTCTTCTTAACTTTAACGGCATCTCTCCCAACTCTACCTGCATCGCTGCCACCGAAGAGGTCCTAAGTGCTCCACAACATATTCTTAGGGCTTGGGCCTGGATAACATCTAGCTTTTTTAAAGATGTTTGAGCTGCTGATCCATATGCTATACTTCCATAATCCATTGATGACCTTAACAGCGCTATATATCTAATTTTCAACGGCATTCTATCTGCCCCCCCACTCCATTCCTGACAAGCAACGCATCACATTCAATATTTTCTTTCCTTTGACAACTACTCTGTTAACACGCTCTGCCCATGTCATTCGGGTGTCAAAACAGACCCCCGGGAATCTAAACACTCCCACCCTCTCCAGATTCCTTCCATACAACTTCAAGTATATTTCCTCCCCAACCTTCCTTCTAGAAAAAAACACAGTCTGTGTTTTCTCAACTGAAAACTTGAAGCCCCACCTGAGGGACCACTGCTTTACTTCACTAATCGCTTCTTTAACCCTTCTGGCTAAATGGGTAATATTTCTCCCACTCTTCCACAGCATTCCATCATCCGCAAACAATGACCTCCCAACATCAGGTCTCACCTGAGAGAATACATTGTCAATCATAATGGAGAACAACAAAGGACTAATGACACTTCCCTGGGGTGTTTATACTGAATCGGGTGCTGGTAATTATGGGACCATTTCAACATTCTGAAAGCACTGTTCCGACTCTTCACTACTTCTCTACACTCTTCACTCCACCAGGGGACTGCGTTTCTCTTTCTTCGCCCTGTACCCATAGGAATCACCTGCCTTGCAGCCCTTACTATTGCACCTCTAATTCCATAATTGACTGTTTCTGTATCTGAATTAAGATCTACCTGGAACAACTCCTGTTCACTCAACTCCTGAAACTGACCCCACTCTGCTTTCCCAAATAGCCATCTCCTCAATCCATTTCCTACTGATTCTTCCTCCCTCAATCCTACAATACACATTATAGGATAGTGACACTGTAGATTCCTCCAAAACCTCCCAACTGCATCTACCTGCCATTGAACTTGAGATCAAAGTAAGATCCAGAGCAGATTCATTTCCAGTTACTGGGTCAATCCTGGTTGACCCAGTATCTCATCCAGTAGTTCCTCCAACACTTGTCAGTTTACATCAGTCCATAACCCTCCCCAGAGCGTACTATGAGCATTAAAATCCCCACACCACATTACCCGTCTCCTATCTTGACCTTCTACATTCCCAGGGGCCAGCAACTCCAGTCTCTTATACGGGTTGTAAAAGTTCACTATTACCATATTCCCCCTTCCCAACCACACCTCTACCACTTCAACTCCCTTTCCCACACACCTATATGGGATCCCACGCTTTATAAAGGTAGCACACCCTCCCCCTATCTCTACGGACCGCAACATAACCTTGTAATACAAAATCTAGCGTAGGTTTTAGCCATGTCTCCTGGAGACATACAGTATGTGACTCACCACCTGGATTCGGTCTTATGCAGCAAAATTTGAAATTATGTTTTTTTACATTAGATAAAAGTAGAGACTCAGAGCTACATAATAATGGTACATCATGCACTGCGTTTCAGGAACAATGGGAAAGTAATTCTGCTTTGAAATTTGATCAACTTGTAAACTCACTTTTGAGAAAATTGCCTTTGAATGTTTTGGTATCTAGTGAAGAGCTCTTCTTTGTCTACACCCATTCAGCATCGTTCACACCCTCTTAATCTTTAGCCCCACCCATCTCATTTCGCTCTTGAAGCGCACACTTGACACTCTGGCCGATGATTTGTTTACCTCTAGATAACACGAAAACAGCCTAACCAGCTCTGCTGGCAACAATTTCATCGCTTTTTTTGCAGACGTTTACTGACACTGGCCATATTCAATGGGTGTTGTACACACGTCACGCAACGTTAGCTAATGAGCCAGCCAGCCAACGTTAGCTAGTTAAACAACAATGAACTGTGCCAACAATGCCACAGTGCTGGGAGCTAACCAACCATGTTCAATGTTAGCTAGCTAACATTAGGCTCTAACTAGAACAGCAAACGACTCTGGGAAACGAATAATAACGTCAGCTAGGGAGGCAGCTAACATTAGCTAGCTAGCTAACAGTACACTTTAGCTTAAGACATCTAGCTAGCTAGTTAAACAATGTACCTAGCTAGGTAAAGAAAGTGTAAGTTCACACACGTCACGATAGCTAACGAGCCAGCCAGCTAACGTTACCTAGTTAAACAACAATGAACAGTGCCAACAATGCCACAGTGCTGGGAGCTAACAGCCATGTTCAATGGCTCTGGGAAACAAGAGCTAACAGCTCTGGGAAACAAATAATAATGTCAGCTAGGGAGCCAGCCAGCTAACGTTAGCTAGCTAACTAACAGTACACTTTAGCTTGAAATGAAACCACTTTCTGTCAAAATTATAAAACGTGTAATATCTGAAAATGTACTGTAGCTAGCTAACGCTAGACTATCTTACCTGTATACATCATTGTGCATGGACACGTTTGCCTGTCAGGAATGCCATACGTTGCCCTTAGTTTGAAGATGTAATCCAGAGACAGGTGTTTTCTCCATCTCTTTAGCTATCACTTTAATACTTGATCCTCCAGAAAGTGGAGAGCAACACTTATGCAACTCCACTACACAATACATTTTTCAAAAAACTTGTTCGACAGGATTACCAACAAAGACTGACGAGCTTCTATGGCAGACCAATCCGAACTCCTCTCTCGGCATGTCCAGCCCACTCATTATCTCAGCCAATCATGGCTAGTGGGGAAGGTTGCTGACTTTTTCCTGTGGCTTAACAAACAAGGCTCATAATGTAACAATTGTATTCATATTTACAGATGGCATACAAGTTTGTTATTAAGGCACATGAAAGTTCACATACTCGAGAAGGCATTTCTGCCTAAAAACATATTTTTATGTTCAAATGGCTCTCCTGTGAAGTTGTTACTTGTGACATATGCCTAGTTTCCTGAATCGGGTCACATATTATATCAGGTTTGGCTGGTAACTCCTCAAGAAACTGTTTGAACTCTTGCCCATTAGCCATCAAACTTCTGGCATTCCATTGAAGGATTAACACCATAATGCAAATTAACCAATACATGATTCCTGGCTGGACTGATTCTCAATCTTATTGAGGTCATCCTGTACATTTCCCCATGTCAGTCCTGTGATCCCAAGATACCTCACTGCCTGCTGCACTATGATCTTTATCTTCTTAGTCCTTGATTGAAATGTTTCTGTGCAATTGATTGCTGCTGTCACAAATATAATAACCTTCCTCAAGTCTCCTACCAGTCTTGTGTTCTCCACCATTCTGCTCCCTCCATCATGCCCTGCATCTCAATCTGCCCTGGAATTCCTGCTCTTCTAGGTGCCCTGATTGTTTCTGCGTGAACTACCTTCACTGCTTCTGTATTCAAGATGTTACGTTCACTCCTTACCTGTTGCACTTCCACCTGTCTTTTCATCTCTGAACAACCCCCATGCGTTACACTATGGGCGCCCCCAAAGTTACAGCACTTTAACTGGACCCGATCTCCACATTCCCCATATGCATGTTCTCCCCCACACTTTGCACATCTCCTTTTGCCTTTACACACTGCCGCTACATGCCCAAACCTTTGACAGTTATAGCAACGCAATGGCTTCGGAACATATGCTTGCACATAGTAACTCATATACCCAATCCTAACTTTTTCTGGCAATACCAGACCCTCAAAGCTTAGTAGCACTCACAAGCTATCCACCTTCTTCCCATCTCGTGTCATCGGGAGCCTCTTTGCCTCAATAAGAGAGCCTCACTTCAAGTGGTCCTTTATTTCCTTAATGTTAACAATTTCTGGAACTCCTGTAATAACTCTCTTCACCTACTTCCATCCAGTTTCATCCGAAATGCTACTATCAAACACACGTTTACATACCTGCTTGAGTTTGACCGCCTTCTCATACTGTTTAACATTGAAACCCACCACCACCAAACTTCCATTACAAAGAACTTTAGCAGACACAACCTCTCCTACTTTACTCTCCAACTCCCTAGCCAACACGATCAGACTCACCGCCGTGACTCCACCTTAATCCTTAAATTTCACCAACACCTTGAACTCCACTTCTCTCAGTACAACACTGCGACCCGAACCTCCCTCGTCACTACTCTCCTCTGACAAGACCTGCAAAGGCTCCTCAGGCTTCCTCTTCTTCTTAACCTTTACTCTTACAATACCTCCACATTTTTCCACTCCACCACTTCACTCCATCCCATCCACCTCAACTCCTAACCCCCCTACCTTTCTATCCATCTCTGCTCCAGTCACAGCCCAGTGTTGCTCAACCACCTCCACCCAATTCTCATGTGTGGACAAGATCAGTCAAACGCTAGCGCATTACGACCGTCGTTGCTCCTAAACCATGTGCTGGTCACCAGCCTGCGTCTAGTCAGCAACAATACAAAAGTACTTCCGGTTCTTCTTCAATCCGCATGAACAGCGTCTCCTCAGCAACACTAAAAAGGTACTTCAAAATAAAAGTCCCCCACGTAATAGTAGAAAGGTGTCAATAACCATTCATGAGATATGAAAAATAATTGTCTAAATATTAACAATGATTCATATTAGTTCATATTTATGTGACATTTGCATTAAATGTGGGTTTTAAAACATGTTCCAAGGTCAAATAAATGCCCCCAATGTGGAGGTATACATATTGGCTTAGAGCAATAAATATTCTGGGTGCAGCAGTAATAGTATTGTAGGGAATACTCAGTAAGTTCTGTAGAATGTATATATGGTGTCATTTCATGGGGCTCTCAATAATACGGAGTGTTGCTGGCCTTTTACTCCACCCATTCCATTGGCGGTCAAATCCCAGCAAGGCAACTACACTCAAAAGCCTAAGTTTCTTAGATTTTTTTTCCAGACCTCAAAAGTCATCCCTTGATGTGGTTTAAGCATTGATGTGAACACAGACCCTTTTTAAAAATGTTTGCCTAAAATGACGTACCCAAATCGAACTGCCTGTAGCTCAGGACCTGAAGCAAGGATATGCATATTCTTGATACCATTTGAAAGGAAACACTTTGAAGTTTGTGGAAATGTGAAATTAATGTAGGAGAATATAATAGATTAGATCTGTTAACTTCTCTAGGGTAGGGGGCAGCATTTTCACGTTTGGATGAAAAGCATACCCAAATTCAACTGCCAGTTACTCAGGCCCAGAAGCTAATATATGCATATTATTAGTAGATTTGGATAGAAAACACTCTGAAGTTTCTAAAACTGTTTGAATCATGTCTGTGAGTATAACAGAACTTATTTAGCAGGCAAAACCAAGAGGACAAACCATTCAGATTTTTTTGTTTGAGGTCACTGTCTTTTCAATGCATTTTCATTGGGAAACCAGATTTCTAAGCAAATTGCTTGCAGTACCTACGGCTTCCACTAGATGTCAACAGTCATGAGAAATAGGTTGAGGTTATTCCTTTGTGTAATGAAGAAATACGGCCATCTTGAAGTCAAGGCACTCCAGGTGTCCTGTACATACGCTTCAATCAAACAGAAGGCATGCAAATTTCGTTTTAGTCCTGTATTGAACACAGATCATCCCGTCTTCAATTTTATCGATTATTAACGCTAAAAAATACCTAAAGTTATATTACAAAAGTAGTTTGACATTTTTTGGCAAAGTTTACAGGTAACCTTTGATATATTTTGTCGTCATGTTTGAGCAAGTTGGAACCGGTGTTTTTCTGGATCAGACGCGCCAAATAAATTGACATTTTGGAAGTATATCGACGGAATTAATCGAACAAAAGGACCATTTGTGATGTTTATGGGACATATTGGAGTGCCAACAACAGAAGCTCGTCAAAGGTAAGGCATGAATTATATTTTTATTTCTACGTTTTGTGGGTTGAAATGCCTGCAGGGTTGAAATGTTTTCTCTCTTTTGTTTACTATAAGTGCTATGCTCAGATAATAGCATCGTATGCTTTCGCTGAAAAGCCTATTTGAATTCTGACATGTTGGCTGGATTCATAACCAGTGTAGCTTTAACTTTTACTTGGTACTCATCCCGGATCCGGGAGCACCCCCCACAGTAAAAAAAGCTGACTAGCATAGCCTAGCATAGCGTCACAAGTAAATACAAGCATCTAAATATCATTAAATCACAAGTCCAAGACACCAGATGAAAGATACAGATCTTGTGAATCCAGCCATCATTTCTGATTTTTAAAATGTTTTACAGGGAAGACACAATATGTAAATCTATTAGCTAACCACGTTAGCAAAAGACACCACTTTTTTTACTCCACCAGTTTTTTACTCCATCAGTAGCTATCACTAATTCGACTAAATAAAGATATATATAGCCACTAACCAAGAAACAACTTCATAAGATGACAGTCTGATAACATATTTATGGTATAGGATATGTTTTTTTAGAAAAATGTGCATTTTTCAGGTATAAATCACAGTTCTACATTGCAGCTGCAATCTGAAATAGCGTTGGAAGCAGCCGGAATAATTACAGAGACCGACGTCAATTACCAAAATACTCATCCTAAAACATTTCTGAAAAATACACAGCCTACAGCAATTGAAAGACAAAGATCTTGTGAATCCAGACAATATTTCAGATTTTCTAAGTGTTTTACAGGGAAGACACAATATGTAAATCTATTAGCTAACCACGATAGCAAAAGACACAACTTTTTTTATCCACCATTTTTTTCCTGCATCAGTAGCTATCACTAATTCGACTAAATAAAGATATATATAGCCACTAACCAAGAAACAACTTCATAAGATGACAGTCTGATAACATATTTATGGTATAGGATATGTTTTTTTTGAAAAATGTGCATATTTCAGGTATAAATCACAGTTCTACATTGCAGCTGCAATCTGAAATAGCGTTGGAAGCAGCCGGAATAATTACAGAGACCGACGTCAATTACCAAAATACTCATCCTAAAACATTTCTGAAAAATACACAGCTTACAGCAATCGAAAGACACAGATCTTGTGAATCCAGACAATATTTCAGATTTTCTAAGTGTTTTACAGCGAAAACACAATATATCGTTATATTAGCATACCACATGAGCTAACATCACACCAGCATTAAATCAAGGCAAAGGGGGCGATAACGTTATCGCCACCAAAATATATTAATTTTTTCACTAACCTTCTCAGAATTCTTCAGATGACAGTCCTGTAACATCATAGTACACAATGCATATAGAGTTTGTTCGAAAATTTGCATATTTAGCATCACAAATCGTGGTTATGCAATGTAATCTGTCAAAACATGGCATGCATTCGGGCCTGCGCCATCTTGGAAAGGCACCTATGTTTACGATTATTTATCGATTAGATAGACTAAAAAAATACAGGTTGGACAGCTAATGAAAGATGCATTGGTTATTAATGCAACCGCTGATTTAGATTTTTAAAATTTACGTTACTAGACATACATTGTGAGTTACAGCCAGACTAGTGCCGCAAAAAATGGCTGACAACTGCGTTTACATTTTTCCACATAAATACGGAATAAAATCATAAATAACTCTTACTTTTGGACGAGCTTCCATCAGTATCTTGGGCAATGTGTCCTTTGTCCAAAATAATCGTTGCTTTGTTGTAAAACGACCTCCTCAAATTCGGAACTAGCAGCTAACGATAGCTACACGGCACACACATGCCCAAATCCTCAAACGCAATACTAAGGAAATTCAGAAAAATAGCAATATACTCGCATAAACTGATATAAATCGGTTTCAAATAACTTCGTTATGATGTTTCTAACACCTATATCGAATTAAATCACAGACGGATATATCTTTGATCAATAACGAGAGCTTTTGAGCATGCGATTCTGATGTCCTCCCTTGCGTCCTGGCGAGCGTCCAAAAGAAGGGACATCTCACTCCATTCCCTTTTATAAACTCTGACAAACACGTAGAGACACCATTCCACTTCTCATTGGTTACTGACATCCAGGGGAAGGCGGGTGCAGTTCATGTCAAGCCATAGGGCACACACAGAGTTTTAAACTGATCCGAGATCAGAGACTATTTTTCAGAGCTTCGCATGTCCTGTCATGAGTTTCGCTGTAGAAAGAGTTCTGGTTCACCCACAGACATAATTCAAACGGTTTTAGAAACTAGAGATTGTTTTCTATCCAATAGTAATAATAATATGCATATTGTACGAGCAAGAATTGAGTACGAGGCAGTTTAATTTGGAAATGTAAAAAAAAAAAAAAATGCTAACAGCTCCCCCTATTGACAAAAGGTTAATTTGGTATCTTTCATGTGCGATTTAATGAAAGTTTGATTTTATAGTAATTTTCATAGTAAATAATTTTAATTTGGGGCTCTGCATTTTCTCAGGCTTTTTGCCAAGTGATACAGTAGCGTCTTGCCTAAACTCAGATTTTTGGATATAAATATGAACTTTACCGAACAAAAAATACATGTATTGTGTAACATGAATTCCTATGAGTGTCATCTGATGAAGATTATCAAAGGTTAGTGATTAATTTTATCTCTATTTCTGCTTTTTGTTAATGCTCTCTTTAGCTGGAAAAATGGCTGTCTTTTTCTGTGACTTGACTCATACCTAACATAATTGTTTGGTGTGCTTTCGTCTGGATTTACAACAAGTGTAGCTTTAAAATGGTGTAAAATACTCGTATGCTTGAGGTATTTAAAATATGGGATTTCTTTTGTTTTGAGTTTGGCGCCCTGCAGTTTCACTGACTGTTGAAGGGGTGGGACGCTACCGTCCCACATACCCTAGAGAGGTTAACCTGTTTGGGATAGGGGGCAGCAATTTCACGTCTGGATGAAAAGAGTTCCCAGAGTAAACTGCCTGCTACTCAGGCCCAGAAGCTAATATATGCATATTATTAGTAGATTTGGATAGAAAACACGTTGAAGTTTCTAAAACTGTTTGAATGATGTCTGTGAGTATAACAGAACTCATATGGCAGGCAAAAACCTGAGAAAAATCCAACCAGGAAGTGGGAAATCTGAGGTTTGTAGTTTTTCAACTCATTGCCTATCCAATATACAGTGTCTATGGGGTCATGTTGCACTTCCTAAGGCTTCCACTAGATGTCAACAGTCTTTAGAACCTTGTTTCAGAATTCCAATGTGAAGGGGGAGCGAATAAGAGCTGTTTCAATCAGGTGTCTGGCAGAAGGCCATGAGCTGGTCATGCGCGTGGCCGTGAGAGCGACCTGCGTTCCATTGCATTTCTAAAGACAAAGGAATTGTCCGGTCGAAACAATATTGAAGATTTATGATAAAAACATCCTAAAGATTGATATTATACATCGTTTGACATGTTTCTTCAAACTGTAATATAACTTTTTGGACTTTTCGTCTGGACTTAGTGCTCGCGCCTTGTGCATTTGGATTACTGGACTAAACGCGCAAACTTAAAGGAGGTATTTGGACATAAATGAGTAGCAGGCAGTTTTGTCTGGGCACGCTTTTCATCCGAACGTGAAAATAGCACCCCCAGCCATAAGAAGTTAAGGTTAAAATTAACCAGGGCCAAGGATGAGTTTTGTCTGATGTTTATCGAACAAAACATACATGTATTGTGTAACATGAAGTCCTATGAGTGTTATCTAATGAAGATCATCAAAGGTTAGTGATTAATTTTATCTCTATTTCTGCTTTTTGTGACTCCTCTCTTTGGCTGGAAAATGGCTGTGTTTTTCTGTGACTTGGCTCTGACCTAACATAATTGTTTGGTGTGCTTTCGTCGTAAAGCCTTTTTGAAATTGGACACTGTGGCTGGATTTACAACAAGTGTATCTTTAAAATGGTGTGAAATACTTGTATGCTTGAGGAATTTTAATTATGAGATTTCTGTTGTTTGAATTTGGCGCCCTGCACTTTCACTGGCTGTTGACGAGGTGAGACGCTACCGTCCCACATACCCTGGAGAGGTTAAAGCGGAGAAGTATGAATTCCATCGCTCTACAATTTCCTTCCTATGATATATCATCGCTGCAGGGCATATACAGTTGGTTCCAGACAAGGTGGGAGCTGTGGTGGATTGGCCTCAACCCACATCCAGAGTGCATCTGCAACGTTTCCTGGGGTTTGCTAATTTCTTCTGCCGTTTCATCCGGGGTTATAGCATCCTGGCTTCCCTCCTCTTAGCGCTCACCTCTCCCAAGGTTCCCCTCACGTGGTCTCCAGCAGCTGATCAGGACCTCAAACGTCGAATTACTACAGCCCCCATCTTAATCCATCCGGACCCATCCCGTCAGTGTGTGGTGGAGGTCGACACCTCGGATGTCGGAGTGGGGGCCATTCTGTCCCAGCGTTTGTCCCCTGCGCTTTCCTCTCCCATCGTCTTAGCGCTGCTGAGAGGAACTATGATGTGAGAAATTGAGAACTCCTCACCATCAAGATGGCGTTGGAGGAGTGGAGGCACTGGTTGGAGGGGGCGGGACACCCATTCTTGGTGTGGACGGACCATAAGAATCTGGAATATCTTCGCACCGCCAAGCGCCTCAACTCTAGGCAGGCTCATTGGGCCTTGTTATTCACCCGTTTCAATTTCACTCTCTCCTACCGGGTCCAAGAACGTGAAGCCTGACGTAATCTCACGGGTTGTATTGCTCCGTTGCTACTCCGTCTGACCCCTAGACCATCCTCCCTACGCAGCGTTCCCAGCCAGACACCGAGGGGGGATGTTTGTCCTGGACTCTGCCTGTTCCCCGGTCCTGGAATGGGCACATTCCTCAAGACCGACCTGCCATCCAGGCTCCCGTCAGACCCTTGGCTTTTGTCCGACAATGCTTTTGGTGGCCTTCTGAGGACAGAGAAATGTGTGCTCAGGGGCTGTGTTTGGCTGTGGGTGTTTACGTGAGAAAGACACAGAGGAGAGCCAATCAGTAACAGTACAGCCCCCTTCATTACTGACGTATTGTGCCAACAACATCAAATAACCATTCCAGACTCTGAAGTCAAGTCTTCAAGAGTTAGCCAGACAAGTGATTAACTGCAATGGAAAAGTAATTGTTTGTCTGGCTACAACATAACACAATTTGAAGTCATATGGGGCAGTTTCAAAAGCATTAGAAACAGCATTGGGTGTGAATACGGTGGGAACATGTGGATCTGAGCAAGTGTGATGTCCTTAATGTTTGTGGATATGTACTGTACGTATGTACATGTTAAGTTGTCTATTGTTTTTGTCAATGTATGTTATTGTTAGAAAAAAAATAATTGTCTGCTTTACTACATATTGCTTAGGACTTGTACATTCTAAACCCGGACTGCTCGGGGAAACTCGCTGATAACTGGATCGCGGTCTTCAAGGGGAAAAAAACGTATCTTTGCCACCCCAGAGAGACACAGTCAAAAGAAAATGTATTCGAAGTGCAGGTATACCAAAGTTCTTAAGGCTGGGCCTAATATAGTGTATAAAAGGTCATACAATAAGTTTTGTAGTGATTCTTATGTTGATGATGTAAATAATATTTGCTGGTCTGTGGTGTGTAAAAAGGAGCAACCAGACGCTGCACTTCACACATTTATGAAATTGTTTATTCCAGTAACTAATAAGCATGTACCCATTAAGAAAATTATTGTAAAACTGTTAAATCCCCTTGGACTGATGAGGAATTGAAAAATTGTATGGTTGAGAGGGATGAGACAAAAGGTATGGCAAATAAGTCTGGTAGCCCAACTTATTGGCAAATTGAGTAATCATGTGACTAAACAAAATTTGAAAAAACTAAACTATGAAACAAAAATGAATTATATAAAGAATGATAGTAACAAGCTTTGTAGCACCTTAATTGACATTTTGGGGAAAAAGACAAACTCAGCTCCATCATTCATTGAATCAGATGGCTCATTCATCACAAAACCCATTAATATTGCCAACTACTTTAATGATGTTTTAATTGGCAAGAATAGCAAATTTAGGTGTGACATGCCAGCAACAAATTCTGACTACTCATCCAAGTATATCTGACCAAATTATGAAAGACAAGCATTGTACTTTTGAATTCCGTAAAGTGAGTGTGGAAGAGGTGAGAAACTATTGTTGTCTATCAACAATGACAAGCCACCGGGGTTTGACAACCTGGCTGGAAAATTACTGAGCGTTTTGTCACTCCTATTTGCAAATATCTTCAATTTAAGCCTACTGTAAAGTGTTCTCTCAGGCCTGGAGGAAGCTAAAGTCATTCCCCTAACCCAAAAATAGTAAAGCCCCCTTTACTGACTCAAATAGCTGACCAATCAGCCTGTTACGAACCCTTAGTAAACTTCTGGGAAAAAAATTGTGTTTGACCAGATACAATGCTATTTTACAGTAAACAAATTGACAACAGAGTTTCAGCACGCTTAGAGGGAAGGACATTCAACAAGCACAGCACTTACACAAATTACTGATGATTGGCTGAGAGAAATTTATGATAAAATGATTGTGAGGGCTGTCTTGCTAGACTTCAGTGAAGCTTTTGACATTATCGATCATAGTCTGCTGCTGGAAAAACGTATGTGTTATGGCTTTACACCCCTTGCTATATTGTGGATAAAGAGTTACCTGTCTAACAGAACACAGAGGGTGAGTAAAGCCTGTGTGTTTATGTATGCAGATGATTCAACACTATACACATCAGCTACCACAGCGACTGAAATGACTGCAACACTTAACAAAGAGTGGCAGTTAGTTTCAGAATGGATGGCAAGGAAAAAGTTAGTGCTAAATATTTCCAAAACTAAAAGCATTGTGTAATACCCTTGTTAAAACCAAGTATAGAGTTTGTCATAATTAATTGGTATTAGATTTAAAAGGTGATCGAATTGCTCCTGATTTGTAATGTCATTAATGCATTTCTTTTGAAGCAATGTTTCTTTAATGTACAAGTGAATAGGTTGGTTTCCTGTTAAGTTTAAGTTTTCCATGCATCTTGTTAAGTTTTGTTAAGCTGTGGCCAATGGGAGAGTTGACCTGGTTAACTTCTCTAGGATAGGGGGCAGCATTTTCACTTTTGGATAAATAGCATGCCCAATTTCAACTTCCTTCTACTCATCCCCAGAATATAAGATATGCATATTATTAGTAGATTTGGATAGAAAACACTCTGAAGTTTCTAAAACGGTTTGAATCATGTCTGTGAGTATCACAGAACATATGTAGCAGGCAAAAACCCAGAGGAGTAACCAATCAGATTTATTTTTTTTGAGGTCACCGTCTGTTCAATGCATTTTCATTGGGATACTAGATTTCTAATCAACCTGTTTGCAGTTCCTACCGCTTCCACTGGATGTCACCAGTCTTTGGAAATAGGTTGAGGTTATTCCTTTGTGCAATGAAGAAGAACGGCCATCTGGAATCAGTGTAACGTTATGTGTACTGTTTGAGAGTTGCGCAAGACTAGAAAGTATCGTTAGTTTGTTGTCATCCTGTATTGAAAACAGATAGACCCGTCTTCAATTTTATCGATTATTAACGTTTACAAATACCTTAAGTTGTATTACAAAAGTAGTTTGAAATGTTTTGGCAAAGTTTAGAGGTAATTTTTGAGATATTTTGTAGTGACGTTGCGCAAATTGGAAGCTGTTTTTTTCTGGATCAAACGCGCCAAATAAATGGACATTTTGGACATATATGGACAGAATTAATCGAACAAAAGGACCATTTGTGATGTTTATGGGACATATTGGAGTGCCAACAAAAGAAATTCGTCAAAGGTAAGGCATGATTTATATTTTATTTCTGCGTTTTGTGTTTCGCCTGCAGGGTTGAAATATGCTACACTCTCTTTGTTTACTGTTGTGCTATCATCAGATAATAGCATCTTATGCTTTCGCCGAAAAGCCTATTTGAAATCTGACGTGTTGGCTGGATTCACAACGAGTGTAGCTTTAATTTGGTATCTTATATGTGTGATTTAATGAAAGTTGGATTTTATACCTTTTTATTTTATTTGGCGCTCTACATTTTCCCTGGCTATTGGCCAAGTGGGACGCAAGCGTCCCACATAACCCAGAGAGGTTAACAGGAGGCCTGGGGGAAAAAATATAGAGAGAGACGTTGAAAAAAGAGAGAGGAGACGTGAAGAAAAACTAGAGAAGAAAGACATACCTAGTAGTTTTGAAGGGAAATCCTGATTTTATTTTTATAAGAGAGCATTATTATTTTGTTAAGAAATACCTATTGTAGACTGAAGCTGTCTTTGCATTGTGGAGACATTCGATATCCTCAAGGTTAGCCTAGCATCGTGCGAGGGCTGGAGAGAATTGCTTGGGGATGATCGATGAGTTCAGGTTTCCATGCGATGTCTGTTGCTGCTACGGAGTACTGGTGTAAGGTACTGGGTGTCGGAGTGTGAAGTCAGGCGCAGGAAAACAGAGAGTTCGATAGAATGTTCTTTTAATGCAACACGATGAACCTCGGCCACCCCACTCAACACTGGGTGCTCAAAATAAACTGCCCCAGACACGGGGAACGAAAACAGTCCAGCACTAAATATACGAACATACACAAACACGTCTGTCTGTAACAAACCACCAGGCTTACAATAAACACTCCCGCACAAAGAAACGGGCGGGCTGGCTGACTAATAAAGCCCAACTAATTACAGACACAAAACAGGTGTCACCAATAAACACATAAGGAGGGGGAGAAAAGAATCAGTGGCAGCTAATAGGCCGGTGACGACGACCGCCGAGCGCCACCCAAACGGGAAGGGGAGCCTGCCTCGGTCGGAGTCGTGACAACTGGCTGCATTGATAGCTGTGTTTGCTGTGGATTTTGTGAGGACACCTGCACAGAACTGCTATATGTTACTGAGGAAATATCTACGAGTAGTGAGTAACCACCAATGTGTGGTACTTTGAGACTTTCTGTATTTTCCGTAATTTCTTTGAGCTCCAACGCGCACCAATGGTTTAAGCAAGCTTGCAAGTAATTTGGACATGGGTTGTGTACGACTCATGGGTTTATTATTTGTATTTATTTTGATGTGGTACAGATCTTGAACCTTATGTCTGTTGCATTGGTGGAGTCATTTATTATTTCAGTTTAATTTAATGCATGGGGAAAGTATATCTTTATAATAATTACAAAATCCATAATCATTTTATCTGAATTCAATACCCTAGTTTGTCATCTCCCTAGCGAGTTTACAATAGGGATTCTTATTGGAGATGTCCTTCTCACCTAATATCCCGTGCTGTTCAGATATTCTAAGTAAGGGAATACCCCCCTGAAATAGACAAAAATGAATGGGAACTTATTGGCACCGTACGAAACATATACACGATGTACAACACCACTCAAATGGACGTCGTTTCATTCAAAACTTATTGCAAATGCCATATGGCAAATGCCAAGTGTCACACAGCAAAAATCCAATAGATGGCGAGCGCACTCCACGGTAAATTTTCATATTGCAAATGCACATCAAGTCAAAAAATCTAAAACTTATCACCCCCTTAAAAAAGTGCTTTCTGGACCATTTTTCGAAATTCTTTCGATTTTTTTTGTTGTCAATTATGCATGTATAAGAACTGTATGAACATACTTTTGTCATATTTTATTGTCATATTTTCTTTACTTGTTCATAAGGCATATGTTTTGTCCATTTGCAATAGGATTTCATAGGAAGTCAAAAGTCGAAGTCAAAAGTCAGTGAACCATTGCCAAATGCCATAAGAAATGTCCAAATGCAATATGAAAGTATTGATAGTGCCAAATCAGGGTGTTATGTCCATTTGCCATGTATGATCATAGGAAGTCGGTTTCCAAACCCAAAAGTCAGTGAACCATGTCCAAATGGGATGTTTTGTCCATTTGCAATATGATTTCATAGGAAGTCAAAAGTCGAATTCAAAGTCAGTGAACCATTGCCAAATGCCATAAGAAATGTCCAAATGCAATATGAAAGTATTGATAGTGCCAAATCAGGGTGTTATGTCCATTTGCCGAGGTGGTTAAAAACAGATCTCCATCCTCTGCTAGTTTGCTACCGATGGCCCGGCTAGCTGTCTGAATCGCCGTTACCCCACCAACCTCACTACTCACTGGACCCTTATGATCACTCGACTAAGCATGCCTCTCCTTAACCTGTTATGGCTGCAAGGGAAATTATTGAGTAGCCAGAAAAAAGGTGCCCATTTCAAACGGCCTCGTACTCAATTCTTGCTCGTACAATATGCATATTATTTATTACCTTTGGATATAAAACACCTTCTAGTTTCTAAAACAGGTTTAATTATTTCTCTAAGTGAAACATAACTCTTTTTACAGCCCATTTTCTGGAAAAAGTGAATTTTCCAAGAAGCTATGTCTCTCTTCAAGATACTCTCTATAAAAGGCCTTGGCACTTGGGACTGTACAAACACGTCACACATCTTCCCCTGGTTGTCATGCGGAAGTGAGAGAAAAAAGGACTTGATTATCTCTGTCAGGGACTGAAAGGAACCTCTTTGAGTGATAAGTGCGCACTTTATAATTTTTTCTGGGCGCGAAGTAGGAACTGGACCGCGCTCCTGGAAAACACTCGTTATAGGTGAATATGACCTCCAGCTTCGATTTTCTTTGATACATGTCACAAAATCATCCTAAAGTATGTTTTTTCAATATACTTTAATTATATTATTGAAATTTATTCTGGACTTTAGACGTGATGCGACGCAAGAATTTTGTCAAGACGGAGAGGTTAGCATGGCATGGCCAGTGTGTCATGCTAATTCAACAGGGACATCGTTCGTTCTAGGTCCAAATGAACACGGTTCTGAACAAAGGACCCTTTGGAGAACATTCTGATGGAAAATCAACAAAGATAAGGACCCAATTTGGGATGCTTTTTCATATATCTGTCGAACTGTGCTATCGCTAGCGTTTGACTAGAATCAATGCTGCTGTGTGCTAGCTATTGTAGTAAGCTAATATAACGATATATTGTGTTTTCGCTGTAAAACACTTCAGAAATCGGAAATATTGTCTGTATTCACAAGATCTTTCTCTTTCATTAGCTATCCACCATATATTTTTCTGAAATCTTTTCTGATGTGAAATTAGAAGTAGACGTTGGTGTCTGTTTTCTCTGGCTACTGCCGTGCGATTTCTTACTGTAGCTATGATGGTAGCAGTAATGTAAAACTGATTTATAGCTAAAATATGCATTTTTTTTTAACAAAACATAGATTTATTGTGTAACATGTTATAGGACTGTCATCTGAGGGAGTTTTTTCTAGGTTATTTAGGTTAGTTCTAGGTTAGTTAGGTTGGCTTTGCATGCTAGCTGCATGCTAGCTGCATGCTACCGGTGCTGTGAAAAATATGTCTCTCTTTTTGTATTTGGTGGTGAGCTAACATGAATATATGTGGTGTTTTCGCTGTAAAACATTTAAAGAATCTGAAATATTGTCTGTATTCACAAGATCTTTCTCTTTCATTAGCTATCCACCATATATTTCTCTGAAATGTTTTCTGAAGTGTAATAAGGTAGTTGACGTTGGTGTCTGTATTTTCTCTGGCTACTCCCGTGCGATTTCTTACTGTAACTATGATGGTAGCAGTAATGTAAAACTGATTTATAGCTAAAATATGCATTTTTTTTTAACAAAACATAGATTTATTGTGTAACATGTTATAGGACTGTCATCTGAGGTAGTTTTTTCTAGGTTATTTAGGTTGGTTCTAGGTTAGTTAGGTTGGCTTGTGCATGCTAAATGCAGCCTACTTGTGCTGTGAAAAATGTCTTTCTGTCTTTTTTTATTTGGTGGTGACCTAACATAAATATATGTGGTGTTTTCTCTGTAAAACATTTAAAAAATCGGACATGTTGGCTGGATTGACAAGATGTTTATCTTTCAAATGCTGTATTGGACTTGTTAATGTGTGAAAGTTAAATATTTTACAAAAATAGATTTTGAATTTCGCGCTCTGCACTTGGACAGGCTGTTGTCATATTGATCCCGATGTCGGGCTTGCAGCCTGAAGAAGTTAACTTGTTATGGCTGCAGGGGGCGTATTGAAAAACTGGAAATATGTGCCCATTTTCAAACGGCCTCTTAATCAATTTTTGCTCGTACAATATGCATATTATTATTACTATTGGATAGAAAACAGTCTCTAGTTTCTAAAACCGTTTAAATTATTTCTCTAAGTGGAACAGAAGTCTTTTTACAGCCCATTTCCTATCCGGAAGTGAGATTTCCAAAATCGATGTCTCTCTTCAAGAGCTTGTCTATAAAAGGGCATGTCACTTAAGACTGTAGAAACACGTCATACGCCTTCTTCTGGGTGTCATGCGGAAGTGAGAGCAGAAATGACTTGATTATCTCGTCCTGGGATTGAACACAACCTCTTGGAGTGAGACTTGCGCACTTTATTTTTTTTTCTGGGCGCGAAGTAGGACCTGGACTCGGCTCCTGGAAAACACTCGTTAAAGGTGAATATGATCTCTGGCTTCGATTTTATTTGATACATGTCACAATATCATCCTAAAGTATGTTTTTTCAATATAGTTTCATTATATTATTGAAATTTATTCTGGACTTTAGACGTGATGCGACGCAAGAATTTTGTCAAGATGGAGAGGTTAGCGCCGCACTGCCAGTGTGCTTGCTAATTCAAGAGGGAAATCGTTCGTTCTGGATCGAAATAAAGACGTTTCTGAACAAAGGACCCCTTGGAGAACATTCTGATGGAAGATCAACAAAGATAAGGACCCAATTTGGGATGCTTTTTCATATATCTGTCGAACTGTGCTATGCTACCGTTTGACTAGAATCAATGCTGCTGTGTGCTAGCTATTGTAGTAAGCTAATATAACGATATATTGTGTTTTCGCTGTAAAACACTTCAAAAATCGGAAATATTGGCTCTATTCACAAGATCTTTGTCTTTCATTAGCTATCCACCATATATTTTTCTGAAATGTTTTATGATGTGTAATTAGTAGTTGACGTTGGTGTCTGTATTTTCTCTGGCTACTCCCGTGCGATTTCTGACTGTAGCTATGATGGTAGCAGTAATGTAAAACAGATTTATAGCTAAAATATGCACATTTTTTGATTTTTTTTTGAACAAAACATAGATTTATTGTGTAGGACTGTCATTTGTCATCTGAGGTAGTTTTTTCTAGGTTATTTAGGTTGGTTCTAGGTTAGTTAGGTTGGCTTGTGCATGCTACTTGAATCCTACTTGTGCTGTGAAAAATGTCTGTCCTCTTTTTTATTTGGGAGCTAACATAAATATATGTGGTGTTTTCTCTGTAAAACATTTTAAAAATCGGACATGTTGGCTGGATTGACAAGATGTTTATCTTTCAAATGCTGTATTGGACTTGTTAATGTGTGAAAGTTAAATATTTAAAAAAAAATAGATTTTGAATTTCGCACCCTGCACTTGAGCTGGATGTTGTCATAGGTGTACCGGCGTCGGGCTGCAGCCATAACAGGTTAAATATGGCTGCAGTCCCGTTAACGGGATCGATATGACAACAGCCAGTCGAAGTGCAGGGCGCCAAATTCAAAAAACAGAAATCTCATAATTAAAATTCCTCAGACATTCATGTGTCTTATATCATTTTAAAGGTAATCTTGTTGTTAATCCCACCAAAGTGTCCGATTTCAAATAGGCTTTTCAGCGAAAGCACTACAAACGATTATGTTAGGTCACCACAAAACCACAATAACCACAGCCATTTTTTCCAGCTAAAGATAGCTTTCACAAAAACCAGAATAGATATAAAATTAATCACTAACCTTCGATTATTTTCATCAGATGACACTCATAGGACTTCATGTTACACAATACATGCATGTTTTGTTTGATTAAATTCATATTTTTATAAAAAAAATTGAGTTTACATTGAGGCGTTAGATTCACTAGTTGCAAAAACATCAAGTGACTTTGCATAGCCACATCGTTTCAACAGAAATACTCAACATAAATATAAATGATAATACAAGTAATACACATAGAATTATAGATATACCTCTCCTTAATGCAACCGCTGTGTCAGATTTCAAAAAAACTTAACGGAAATATTAACCATGCAATAATCTGAGACGGAGCTCAGATGATTAGCCAAATTAGCCACCATGTTGGACTCAACAGAAACCAGAAAATACATGATAAATGTTTCCTTACCTTTGATGAATTCATCAGAATGCAGTCCTAGGAATCCCAGGTCCACAATAAATGCTTGATTTGTTCGCTAATGTCCGTTATTTCTGTCAAATTAGCTACTTTTGAATTGTTTACCAAATACCCTAACCAAAGTCTCAAAGCGCGACTACTATAACGTGACGAAATGTCCAAACGTTCCGTTACAGTCAGTAGAAACATGTCAAACGATGTACTGTATCAATCTTTAGAATGTTGTTAACATACATCTTGAATAACGTTCCCACCGGAGAAATACATCGACTTCAATTGAGAGAAGGAACGGAGCTCACTCTCACGTGAACGCGCCAGTTCAATGCGTGGGCACCTCATGGCAGTGGTTACTAATTTCTGTCTCCTTCGTACCCCCTTCAAATTAGAGTCATCAGACTAAGTTCTATTGACTGTTGACATCTAGTGGAAGCCGTAGGAAGTGAAAACCCATCCATATCTCTCTTTATATTCAATGAGAGCTTGGTTGAAAATATGGCACCCCCAGAAAAAATCCAAACATGAAGTGGAACTTCACGTTTTTGCCTGCCATATGAGTTCGGTTAATCTCACAGACATAATTCAAACAGTTTTAGAAACTTTAGAGTGTTTTCTATCCAATACTAATAATATGCATATATTAGCAACTGAGACTGAGGTGCTGGCCGTTTACAATGGGCACCTTTTCATCCAAGCTACTCAATACTGCCCCTGCAGCCATAAGAAGTTAATGTCAATAGGCCTTGTCCATTGCTGTTCTGGTTAGTGTTTATTGGCTTATTTCACTGTAGAGCCTCTAGCCCTGCTCATTATACCTTATCCAACCTTTCAGTTCCACCACCCACACATGCGATGACATCACCTGGTTTCAATGATGTTTCTAGAGACAATATCTCTCTCATCATTCAATACCTAGGTTTACCTCCACTGTATTCACATCCTACCATACCTTTGTCTGTACATTATACTTTGAAGCTATTTTATCGCCCCCAGAAACCTCCTTTTACTCTCTGTTCCGGACGTTCTAGATGACCAATTCTCATAGCTTTTAGCCGTACCCTTATCCTACTCCTCCTCTGTTCCTCTGGTGATGTAGAGGTGAATCCAGGCCCTGCAGTTCCTAGCTCCACTCCTATTCCCCAGGCGCTCTCTTTTGATGACTTCTGTAACCGTAATAGCCTTCGTTTCATGCATGTTAACATTAGAAGCCTCCTCCTTAAGTTTGTTTTATTCATTGCTTTAGCACACTCTGCCAACCTGGATGTTCTAGCCGTGTCTGAATCCTGGCTTAGGAAGACCACCAAAAATTCTGAAATCTCCATCCCTAACTACAACATTTTCAGACAAGATAGAACTGCCAAAGGGGGCGGTGTTGTAATCTACTGCAAAGATGGCCTGCAGAGTTCTCTCCTACTATCCAGGTCTGTACCCAAAAAATTTGAACTTCTACTTTTAAAAATCCACCTCCCTAAAAACAAGTCTCTAATCGTTGCCGCCTGCTATAGACCCAGCTGTGCTCTGGACACCATATGTGAACTGATTGCCCCCCATCTATCTTCAGAGCTCGTGTTGCTAGGCGACCTAAACTGGAACAAGCTTAACTTCTCTAGGGTAGGAGAGACGCTAACGTCCCACTAGGCCAACATCCGGTGAAACTGCAGAGAGCTAACATTTTAAATACACCATTCGTTGTATTAAACATTCTTGTAAATACATGTATCTTACATCATTTAAAAGATGAACGTCTTATTAATCCAGCCGCTGTGTCAGATTTCAAAAAGGTTTACTGCAAAAGCAAACATGCGATTTTCTGAGGACGGCGCCCCACACACACAAGTATTACTAGCATTTTCCAACCAAGCATTAGTGTCACGAAAGTCAGAAATAACATTGAAATAAATCGCTTACCATTAAATATCTTCCTCTGGTGGCAATGCCAAATGTCCTAACTACACAGTGAATGTTCGTTTTGTTTGATAAAATCCATTTTTATACCTAACACGAAACATTTGTAAACCGGTTGCATCGTGATTTCCGTCTCATTCAACTTTGGACGAAGCGTTCGTGGTAATTACACACACTAAACAAACGTTTATCCAGTCATGGTTGGTTTCATTGCAATCCTCTGGTTGTTACTAACACAACCATACATGATGGCTCTTTTCCCGGGACGTATTGACCGAAACAAACCGATTTGAAGACACCAATCAATGTCCTCATTGCGCACCAATGGTAGGACCGGTCTATCGTTGATTGACTGTATTTTGGCCCAATGACCACTGATCATCTTGAAATCTAGCTTGGAAGATAGCCAATGAGCTGAGGTAAACGGCAATATGTAATGGTTATACGTTTGAAGACCAGCCTTTGTCGTAAACTCTGGCGTAAAAGAGGTTCATTCGCCATTGCAAATCCTACTTGACGGAGCCACAAGTGTTACGCATAGCAGTACATATTCAATAGCATTTTCAACAAGTTTATATATTTAAATTATGGCGAATAAATCAGGAAAAGCTAAAACAAAGTCTAGATATACAGATTTAACCCAAATTATAGAGGAAATTGATAGAGACAGCCCCCCATCTCACAGCTAGCCTTCAGGGAGCTGCTCATCCAGGAGCTTGCTAGCTACAGCAAGTCCACTGCAGCACCTTCTGCTCCAACCAGTGGTGTTCATCTGCCCAGATTCATCTCTGCAGGCATGAATGTGCCTCAGGGCAAAAAGGGCACAGTAGGGAGACGTCGTTGTGCCCTTTGTCACAGGAAATGCCCCATCACTTGCACCACCTGTTCAGTAAGCCTCTGCTTTACAGCAGAAAGAGACTGCTATGGGCCATGGCACCAGCAGCACAATATTGTGTAGAGGACTGAGGGTCTGCACAATATTGTAAATAGAAAATGTGTAAATAGTTACCCTTGTTATTTGTTTGTTTATTATTATTATTATGATTTTTTTTATATTTTTATATATATATATTTATTTTTGGGGGGTGTGTTAGAATAGCATTTATGTATTTTGTATATAGTTATTTCCTTCAAAATGTATCACTGTACCAATTCGGCCACTTGGGTACATTTGTGTGAGACACCTGGGTGACTTCATGCTCAATGTCATATAGCTCGCTCATTTTTGAAGTTATCTGACTAAAACTTTGCTCAGCTATTGTTGCCATCTTATGTTCGTCATTCAAATCCTCCACAGCATCTTATCTATATGTTTGGCTGTTCTTGGTCATTTGAAAGATGATGCAGCATCAATAAAAAACAGAAAACGTATGTTTATTTCCTTGTATTTTCTTCTACCAGATATATTTTGTTATATTCTCCTACATTCAATTCACATTTCCACAAAATTCAGAGTGTTTCCTTTCAAATGATACCAATAATATGCATATCCTTGCTTCTGGGCCTGAGCTACAGGCAGTTAGATTAGGGTATGTCTTTAGGCGGAAATTGAGAAGAAGGGGGGGTACCCCAAAGAAGGGCTGCAAGCCCGATGTCGGTACACTTATGACAACAGCCAGCTCAAGTGCAGGGCGCGAAATTCAAAATATATTTTTTAGAAATATTTAACTTTCACACTTTAACAAGTCCAATACAGCAAATGAAAGATAAACATCTTGTGAATCCAGCCAACATGTCCGATTTTTAAAATGTTTTACAGCGAAAACACCACGTATATTTGTGTTAGCTCACCACCAAATACAAAAAAGGACAGACATTTTTCACAGCACAGGTAGCATGCACAAAACCAACCTAACTAACCAAGAACCAACCAAACTAACCAAGAAACAACTTCATCAGATGATAGTCTAATAACATGTTATACAATAAATCTATGTTTTTTTCGAAAAATGTGCATATTTGAGGTATAAATCAGTTTTACATTGCTGCTACCATCACAGCTACCGTCAGAAATAGCACCGAAGCAGCCAGAGTAATTATAGAGACCAACGTGAAATACCTAAATACTCATCATAAAACATTTCTGAAAAATCGATGGTGTACAGCAAATGAAAGACAAACATCTTGTGAATCCAGCCAATATTTCCGATTTTTTAAGTGTTTTACAGCGAAAACACAATATAGCATTATATTAGCTTACTACAATAGCCTACCACACAACCGCATTCATTCATCAAGGCACGTTAGCGATAGTAATAGGCACGTTAGCGTTAGCGAATAAACCAGCAAAAGATATTAATTTTCACTAACCTTCATAAACCTTCCTCAGATGACAGTCCTATAACATCAGGTTATACATACACTTATGTTTTGTTCGAAAATGTGCATATTTAGAGCTGAAATCAGTGGTTATCCATTATGCTAACGTAGCATATTTTTCCCAGAATGTGCGGATATTTGTATTAGACTCTCACCTATTCTGACCAAATAGCTATTCATAAACATTACAAAAAAATACATGTTGTATAGAAAACGATAGATTCATTAGTTCTTAATGCAATCGCAGTGTTAGAATTCTAAAAATATCTTCATTACGACATAAGGCTTACGTTATGGCAAGAGATGCCCAAAACCTGGGCGCAAAACTACTAGTACACAGTTCGACAGATATATGTAATAGCATCACAAAATGGGTCCTACTTTTGGTGATCTTCCATCAGAATGTTGTACAAGGGGTCCTTTGTCCAGAAGCGTCTTTGTTTGGTATTAGAACGTCGTTTTTCCCTCTTGAATTAGCAAGCACACTGGCCAAGTGGCGCGAAGCTATCCTTCCTGAACATATGCAGACAAAGCAACACGCCTAACGTCCCGAAAAAATTTCAATAATCTAATAAAACTATATTGAAAAAACATACTTTACGATGATATTGTGACATGTATCAAATAAAATCAAAGCCGGAGATAGTATTCGCCTATAACGACAGCTTTTCAGAAGGCAATTACAGGTCCCTCCACGCGCCTTCCAGAAAACCGAAAATGGGGGACATGCCATTCCAAGAGGATTCATTCCATCTCAGACCAAGATAATCACCTCATTTCTCCTCTCACTTCCTCTTGACATCTAGGGGAAGGTGTATGACGTGCAAGTATATTCATACGTATCATGCCCATTTATAGGCAGGCCCTTGAACACAGCATCGATTTCAGACTTTCCACTTCCTGGTCAGAAAGTGTGCTGCAAAATCAGTTCTCTTTTACTCACAGACAAAATTCAAACGGTTTTAGAAACTAGAGAGTCTTTTCTATCCAATAGTAATAATAATATGCATATTGTACGAGCAAGAATTGAGTACGAGGCCGTTTAAATTGGGCACGAATTTCCCCCAAAGTGAAAACAGCGCCCTCTGTCCTCAACAGGTTATTAAGACAGAACCTGGGCCTAAAGGCAAGAGGGTTGATCTATCCAGGGAAAGAAAACATACGGAATCTGGATGGAGCGGGATATCGTGCAGGGAAAAGACATTGTCTGAACCAGACGGATCTTGAAGATGGGGATTTAGAGACTGATGGATGTGTTGGTTGAACATAGAGCCTCCCCCCTGGCCTTTTTCTGTAAGAAAGGAATAGTTCAATAAAATAACTAATTATAAAATGTTTAAAAGGTCTGTACTAAAGATTTAGAATTAAAAAAGGTTTTTAAAATTGTATCTTACATTTAATGAATGGAGTCTCAGTTTTTTCTCTCTCTCTGTCTCAGTGTGTGTCTCAGTGTCTCAGAGAAGGGCTTCTGTGAAAGAGAGGTGTGTGTGTGTGTGTGTGTGTGTGTGTTTGTGTGTGTGTGTGTGTGTCTGCATTTTTGTTTTGAAACAATGTTTTTTTCGGGGTGTGTGTGTGTGTGTCTCTGCAATTGTTTTATAAACAACGTGTTTTTCTAAACATTGTTTTAAACACTAGGGGGTCATTTGCACATAAGGATCTCCATACAACAGGTGTTATTTCCCAAGGATGGGGGTTACGAGCCGGATTTACACACACCTAGAGAATCTTCAAAATAATCTAAAGGCCTTATTTTATATGAATACAGTCTTTCCTACAACAGCCAATTATAAATATAAACATTTAAAGGGTATTAAAGTGTAGTACTGTGCGATAATAATATATATATATATATATATATATATATATATATATATATATATATATATGTATAAAAACATTCTGGCTTGGTTAAATGTTGCATAGTAACATTTTTAACTAATTATAACATGTTTAAAAGGTCTGTACTAAAGATTTAGAATTAAATAAAGGGATTTAAAATTGTATCTTACATTTAATGAATGGAATCTACGTTTCTTCTCTCTTTCTGTCTCAGTGTGTGTCTCAGTGTCTCACAGAAAGGCTTCTTGGAAAGAGGTGTGTATGTGTGTGTATGTATGTGTGTGTGTGTTTGTGTTTGTGTTTTGAAACAATGGTTTTTGGGGGGGGGGTGTGACTCTGCAGGTGAGTTTTAAACAATGTTTTTTTCTAAACATTGTTTTAAACACCAGGGGGTCATCCAAACAAAAAGGTTTATTCCCCTTACACACCAGGAGAGGTGCTCTCCAGGGGGTGGCTGTCGCAGTCAATCACAACATCCAACAAAGAAGATACCTATCCACCCCAGACCTATAAGTTCATTCCATATTCCATACAATGTCTCAGTTAGGTAACATAGGCTCATCTGAAAACTCTTTTCAAGTCTTTAAAAATCTGTATGGTTTGTTCCCCCTTCGGCAATCTTTTACACGTGGAGAATTTTGAAGGTGAGTTGCAATTACCCTCTAAAGAATGTTTGTCATATATTATATTAGATTTTGTGTGCGTTAGGTAGTTTGTCGGGAATTGTTTGATATTACATGTTAGATATTACTGCACTGTTGGAACTCTCTCTCTCATAAGGTTTCCTCAAATATTAAACAGTTGTTATAAAATGGTTTTTGCAGATATTCTAAAAGTGGAGAACATCAAATTTTTTTATGTCAATTGTATGTATTTTTTAAGTTAAAATGTATATATTTTGTATGAATATATTTTAATATTATTTAAAAAGTCTATAGGATACCCGACATCTACCCAGCTGCTACCGGGAATAATTGATTTGGATCATCCAACATTAGATGTTATAACTATTCTGAGGAACAAACGAAGGCCTGTTTTTCTTTACGCATTCCTACGCCCTCAAGCTATTTTCAACGTAAGTCAAAAAAATAAAATGCGTAATAATTTTTATACATTAAGCATTAAACAAAGTGTGTACACTATTTCAAAAAGCTAATCTTGTGTTTACAGCTGACAGCACCCCTACAAGAATACCCGAGGCATTATGGACTCTACCAGTGACTGACTACCGGGGTGATGAAACCGAGGATATTCTACCGTTCTATACGGCCGGCTTTGCCAAAACTCAAAATAACACAAGAATCGTAGATTTAACACACAGCTACACATCCCCAGGAAACTCCAGCCAATCGCTATATAATCTAGCACCTAAGGCGTATCCCAATACTTCACGACTCCACAGAACTGTGACTCAAGTACACCGCACAGAATCACCACGGTCCGAGAAGGCTGACTGGTCTGAAAACGATTGGATTTAAGAGCATGCTCTCTTTAGATACGGTATGACCAGTTTTTTTATTAGTTATAAATTGTTTTGATAGAATATGTTAAAACAATGTCAAATAATGTTTTTTTTCAGACTCCATGTCACGGCCGTCGTAAGAAGACCAAAGTGCAGCGTGGTGAGCGTACATATCCTTTATTTTGGAATGACGCCAACAAAACAACAAACGAAAGACACAACCGTGAAGCTTACAGGGCTAAGTGCCACAAACAAAGTCAACTATCCACACTGAAAGGAGGGAAAAGGGCTACCTAAGTATGGTTCCCAATCAGAGACAACGATAGACAGCTGTCTCTGATTGAGAACCATACCCGGCCAAAACATAGAAATAAAGAAACATAGAAAACAAAAACATAGAATGCCCACCCCAAATCACACCCTGACCAAACCAAATAGAGACATAAAAAGGCTCTCTAAGGTCAGGGCGTGACACTCCAACGATACCTATACGAACCTTGCAGAATCTACACAGCCAGAGGACATTGGGATAGAAACCACTTTATCAAGGATTCCTCAGAAGAACAAGCATCAAACAACCAGAGGTAATTTAACTTAAACCCCAAGGCCTAACAGTGAAAACTGTGTTAATATTTTTATACATTTGAAATGTACAGTTTAAAAATGCATTTTCTCTTTTAGTACTATTACTGGTTATTTTTATATAATATACAGTGGGGAGAACAAGTATTTGATACACTGCCGATTTTGCAGGTTTTCCTACTTACAAAGCATGTAGAGGTCTGTCATTTTTATCATAGGTACACTTCAACTGTGAGAGACGGAATCTAAAACAAAAATCCAGAAAATCACATTGTATGATTTTTAAGTAATTAATTTGCATTTTATTGCATGACATAAGTATTTGATCACCTACCAACCAGTAAGAATTCCGGCTCTCACAGACCTGTTAGTTTTTCTTTAAGAAGCCCTCCTGTTCTCCACTCATTACCTGTATTAACTGCACCTGTTTGAACTCGTTACCTGTATAAAAGACACCTGTCCACACACTCAATCAAACAGACTCCAACCTCTCCACAATGGCCAAGACCAGAGAGCTGTGTAAGGACATCAGGGATAAATTGTAGACCTGTACAAGGCTGGGATGGGCTACAGGACAATAGGCAAGCAGCTTGGTGAGAAGGCAACAACTGTTGGCACAATTATTAGAAAATGGAAGAAGTTCAAGATGACGGTCAATCACCCTCGGTCTGGGGCTCCATGCAAGATCTCACCTCGTGGGGCATCAATGATCATGAGGAATGTGAGGGATCAGCCCAGAACTACACGGCAGGACCTGGTCAATGACCTGAAGAGAGCTGGGACCACAGTCTCAAAGAAAACCATTAGTAACACACTACGCCGTCATGGATTAAAATCCTGCAGCGCACGCAAGGTCCCCCTGCTCAAGCCAGCGCATGTCCAGGCCCGTCTGAAGTTTGCGAAAGACATTTGGGGATATGTACCAGGAGTTCCAAGACAAATTGGAATCTTTACAGGCTGCTTATGGGTTGAAAGTGAATGTGATGTGGGAGCACGAGTGGACAGAACTCAAAAAGTCTGATCCTCATGTTCGAGCTTTGCTTTCCACCTTTGACATCCCCGAACCCCTGGAACCCCGACAGGCCTTGTATGGAGGTCGTACCAATGCTTTGACATTACGGTATGTAGCGCAACCCGATGAGACAATTGGATATGTAGATTTTACATCCCTTTATCCTCATGTAATGAGTTCCTCTTGTTATCCTATGGGTCATCCTGAAATTATTCACCCTGACTTTGACTTACCACAAAACTATTTTGGTCTGATAAAAGCAACTGTTTACCCTCCCCGGGGTTTGTTTCTTTCAGTGTTGCCTTACAAGGGACCTCAAGGAAAACTTTTCTTTCCCCTTTGTCGCATCTGCAGTGAAAACAACAACCAGGAAAAGCCTTGTAATCATTCAGATCAAGAAAGAGCCCTGACAGGTGCATGGGTCACCGTTGAATTCTCTAAGGCTCTAGAGAAGGGGTATTGTGTGGCCAAAATCTTTGAAGTGTGGAACTTTTCCAGGTAATCAGACACTCTTTTTTATTAAAGAGTACATCAAGACCTTCTTGAGATGCAAGCAAATGGCTTCAGGGTATCCTGCATCGGTCACAGATCAAGAGAGCAAAGACAAATACATTCAGGACTATCATGACAAAGAAGGTATACGTCTTGACCCAGACAGAATAGAGGTCAACAAAACCAAAAGAAATCTGTCGAAATTGTATTTTAAACTCGCTTTGGGGTAAGCTATCCCAGAGAAGCAATATGCTAACAACGTTGATCATAAAAGATCCTGAAGAATTTATGGAATTGTTTTTTTCAGACCAATACGAAATTTCACATTTTTCATTCTTGAGTCAAGACATTGCCCTGGTGCAATGGAGACGTAACAAGAAGTGGGTTCTACCCCCGGGTAATGTAAACGTGTTTCTTGCAGCATTTACCACGGCCTATGGTCGACTTGAACAGTACACACTCATGGAACAGCTGCAGAGGCGGGTTCTTTATCATGACACAGACTCTGTGGTCTATATAAGCAAACCGGGTGATTGGAACCCCCCTCTTAGCAACTATCTGGGTGGTTTAACAAGTGAACTCGAAGATGGTGACCATATCATAGAGTGGTCATCCTGTGGTCCCAAAAGCTATGCTTTTAGGACTAAAGACAACCACGTGGTGTTGAAAGCCAAAGGCGTGACTCAAAACTATGAAAATTCCCCGCGTGTAAACTTGGAATCAATCACACGCTTAGTCGAGGGGTTCATAAACGACCGGAATAGTGAATTGGAAATTTTGAACTCCTACAAAAAGATTGTTAGGGATAAAAGGGGTTCCATCTACGTAATGCCCCACTTACTAAAAGATTCCGGGTAGTCTATGACAAGAGATTGCTTTTACCTGACGGGACCACCTTGCCCTTTGGTTACTCACTTATGTTACAGGCCCCGTGTGTCTTAATTTCTCTAGGGTAGGGGGCAGCATTCGGAATTTTGGATGAAAAGCATGCCCAAATTAAACTGCCTGCTACTCGGGCCCAGAAGATCTGATATGCATATAACTGGTAGATTTGGATAGAAAACACTCTACAGTTTCCAAAACTGTTAAAATAGAGTCTGTGGGTATAACAGAACGGATTTGGCAGGCAAAAACACGAAAATAATCCATTCAGGAAGTAGTTTTTTGGGGGGCTTTGTAGTTTTCTATTCAGTGCCATTACAGTATCCATTGACTTAGGACTCAAATTTCAGTTCCTTTGCCATCCACTAGATGTCAACAGTCTTTAGAAATGGTTTCAGGCTTGTATTCTGAAAAATTAGGGAGTAAGAGCAGTCTGAATGAGTGTCACAGAGCTTTTTCATGCGCACGACCGAGAGAGTGACTTTCTTGTTTACCTTTTATATTGACGACGTTATTGTCCGGTTGAAATATTATTGATTATTTAGGCTAAAAACAACCTGAGGATTGAATATAAACATCATTTGATATGTTTCTATAAACTTTACGGATACAATTTTGATTTTTTGTCTGCCTGTTTTGACTGCGTTTGAGCCTGTGGATTACTGAAGAAAACGCGCGAACAAAACTGAGGTTTTTGGGTATATAATTGTTTTATTTTTTTATTTCACCTTTATTTAACCAGGTAGGCTAGTTGAGAACAAGTTCTCATTTGCAACTGCGACCTGGCCAAGATAAAGCATAGCAGTGTGAACAGACAACAACACAGAGTTACACATGGAGTAAACAATAAACAAGTCAATAACATGGTAGAAAAAAAGAGAATCTATATACAATGTGTGCAAAAGGCATGAGGAGGTAGGCAATAAATCGAATAATTACAATTTAGCAGATTAACACTGGAGTGATAAATCATCAGATGATCATGTGCAAGTAGAGATACTGGTGTGCAAAAGAGCAGAAAAGTAAATAAATAAAAGCAGTATGGGGGTGAGGTAGGTAAATTGGGTGGGCTATATACCGATGGACTATGTACAGCTGCAGCGATCGGTTACCTGCTCAGATAGCAGATGTTTAAAGTTGTTGAGGGAGATAAAAGTCTCCAACTTCAGAGAACTGGAAGGAAAGGCGGCCAAATGAGGTTTTGGCTTTAGGGATGATCAGTGAGATACACCTGCTGGAGCGCGTGCTACGGGTGGGTGTAGCCATCGTGACCAGTGAACTGAGATAAGGCGGCACTTTACCTAGCATAGCCTTGTAGATGACCTGGAGCCAGTGGGTCTGACGACGAACATGTAGCGAGGGCCAGCCGACTAGGGCATACAGGTCGCAGTGGTGGGTCGTATAAGGTGCTTTAGTGACAAAACGGATGGCACTGTGATAAACTGCATCCAGTTTGCTGAGTAGAGTATTGGAAGCTATTTTGTAGATGACATCGCCGAAGTTGAGGATCGGTAGGATAGTCAGTTTTACTAGGGTAAGTTTGGCGGCGTGAGTGAAGGAGGCTTTGTTGCGAAATAGAAAGCCGACTCTAGATTTTATTTTGGATTGGAGATGTTTGATATGAGTCTGGAAGAAGAGTTTGCAGTCTAGCCAGACACCTAGGTACTTATAGATGTCCACATATTCTAGGTCGGAACCGTCCAGGGTGGTGATGCTAGTCGGGCGTGCGGGTGCAGGCAGCGAATGGTTGAAAAGCATGCATTTGGTTTTACTAGCGTTTAAGAGCAGTTGGAGGCCACGGAAGGAGTGTTGTATGGCATTGAAGCTCGTTTGGAGGTTAGATAGCAAAAGAGACTTTATCGAACAAAAGGAACATTTATTGAGTAAATGAATGTCTGCTGAGTGCAACCATATGAAGATCATCAAAGCTAAGGGATTCATTTTTTTTCTATTTCTGACTTGTGTAACTCTTCTACTTGGCTGGTTACTGTTTGTAATGATTTGTCTGCTGGGCTATGTTCTCAAATAATCGTAAGGTATGCTTTCGCCGTAAAGCATTTTTTAAATCTGACACCGTTGTTGGATTCACAAGAAGTTAATCTTTAAACCTATGTAAAATATGATTTGTTTTCTGAATTTTTATAATGAGTATTTCTATATTTGAATTTGGCGCCCTGCAATTTCACTGGCTGTTGAAGAGGTGGGACGCTACCGTCTCACGTACCCTAAAGAAGTTAACCCTTAAGATATAATGGCTGCTGTGGAAGGTTTTGATCCCAAGTTGCAACTACCATTTTCGGCCTTAATCGCAGGCCCATCCAATAGCGGCAAAACTTGTTTTGTAAAAAGTATTTTAGAGAATTCTGAACATGTATTATCTCAGAAACCTGACAATACTGTGTGGTGTTATTCATGTTATCAACCTTTGTATGATGAGTTGTTGAAGAAAATAAAAATCAAGTTTGTTGAAGGAATACCCGCATGCCTGTCTGATTATGAACTTTTACCTCCTCATATAAACAATCTGCTGGTTTTGGACGATTTGCTATTTGCCGGTAGCGAACATCCTGAAATTGCACAAGCTTTTACTCAATATACTCATCATCAAAACCTGTCAGTGCTTGACTTGGTACAAAATGTGTTTCACCAAGGTAAAAATAGTCGTACCATTAGTTTGAACGCCAAATACATGGTTTTGTTCAAAAACCCTAGAGACAAACTACAAATAAACACTCTAGCTCAGCAGATGTGCCCTGGAAGGAAATCCTACTTCATGGAAAGCTATGAGGACGCTACCATTTTCTAATTTAATCGTGGATTTAAAATCAAATACTCCAGAACACCTGAGGCTCAGAACAGGATTGTTTCCGTGGGAGTGGTCGACGGTTTACATTCCTAAAAAGTAACCAATATGTCTCTGCGTTTTAAAAGAAACCTAACGCTCTTGAGATCCCTAGTTGGGGCTGCCCCTACAGAACGGAAGGCCATCTTGGGTCATTGTTCTTCAGATCTCATATTATCACTATGTGAGATTGCTTTGAATCTCCTCAAAGGATGCATTCCACTCACCCTGACACAATTAAAACAATTAACCTTTCTAGCTCAGGGGTTCCGCTAGCGGAACACCCACAACATTCCACTGAAAAGGCAGCGCGCGAAATTCAAAAATATATTTTTTTAAATATTTAACTTTCACACATTAACAAGTCCAATACAGCAAATGAAAGATAAACATCTGGTTAATCTACCCATGGTGTCCGATTTCAAAAATGATTTACAGTGAAAGCACAACATATGATTATGTTAGGTCAGAGCCAAGTCACAAACACACACAGCCATTTTTTCAGCCAACAATAGGAGTTAGAAAAAGCAGAAATATAGTTAAGATTAATCACTAACCTTTGATTATCTTCATCAGATGACAGTCATAGGACATCATGTTATACATGTATTGTGTGTTTTGTTCGATAATGTGCATATATATATATTAAAACAAATCTCAGTTTACATTGGCGCGTTACGTGCAGTAATGTTTTGATTCCAAAACATCCGGTGATTTTGCAGAAATACTCATAATAAACATTGATAAAAGATACAAGTGTTATTCACAGAATTAAAGATAAACTTATCCTCTATGCAACCGCTGTGTCAGATTTAAAAAAAAACTTTATGGAAAAATAATAATCTGAGAACGGCGCTCAGAGCACAATCCAGCCAAAGAAATAGCCTCTTTTTTGGCGTCAACAGAAGCTCCAAAAACACTATAAATATTCACTTACCTTCGAATAACTTCATCAGAAGGCACTCCCAGGATTCCCAGTTCGACAATAAATGACTGATTTGTTCCATAAAGTCCATCATTTAGCCACTTGTTGTTAGCATGTTCAGCCCAGTAATCCATTTTCATGACGCACGAGCAATCCCTCCAGACAAAAACTCAAAAAGTTCCGTTACAGGTCATAGAAACAAGTCAAATGATGTATGCAATCCATATTTAGGATGTTTTTAACATTAATCATCAATAAGGATCCAACTGGAGAATTTCATTGTCTGAAGAAAGAGCATTGGAACGAGAGCACTCTCTCTCGTGAGCGCGCACAATGAGACCGAGAATTTCTCCAGACCACTCAGTAAAATATCTCCTATGAGCCCCTCCTTTATAGTAGAATCATATAACCAGAATCTAAAGACGGTGACATCTAGTGGAAGCCCTAGGAAGTGTTTGCTCATCCATAACTAAAAGGGATATCATTTGGCACTGTTTTGAAAATCGAGTTCTCACTTCCTGTTTGGATTTCTTCTCAGGTTTTTGTCTGCCATATGAGTTCTGTTATACTTACAGACATAATTCAAACAGTTTTAGAAACTACAGAGTGTTTTCTATACAATAGTAATAATAATATGCATGTATTACCTTCTGGGACAGAGTAGGAGGAAATTCAGTTTGGGCACGCAATTCGTCCAAAGTGAAAATGCTGCCCCCTGTCCCGAAGAAGTTTTAAAGAGACAAAAGACCGTGATCAAACTCTTTGCCAATAAAAGGGCCAGTCTTCAAAAGAAAAGACATACCATACAATAGTCTGGGGGTTTTCTTTTACCTTTACTAAGTATAGCCGTGCCTTATTGCTGCCAGACCTGGGGGTTGAACACAGAGTGTGATGGCAAATAAAATGTACTTAGTGCCTCAACAGGAGTTGGACAGACTTAACTTCTTATGGCTGGGTGGCAGTATTGAGTAGCTTGGATGAAAAGGTGCCCAGAGTAAACTGCCTGCTACTGCGGCTCAGAGGCTAAGATATGCATATTATTCGTATATTTGGATAGAAAACACTGAAGTTTCTAAAACTGTTTGAATGATGTCTGTGAGTATAACAGAACTCATATGGCAGGCGAAAACCTGAGAAAAATTCAACCAGGAAGGGGGAAATCTGAGGTTTGTAGTTTTTCAACTCATTGCCTATCCAATATACAGTGTCTATGGGGTCATATTGCACTTCCTAAGGCTTCCACTAGATGTCAACAGTCTTTAGAACCTTGTTTCAGGCTTCTACTGTGAAGGGGGAGCGAATAAGAGCTGTTTCAATCATGTGTCTGGCAGAAGGCCATAAGCTGGTCATGCGCGTGGCTGTGAGAGCGACCTGCGTTCCATTGCATTTCTAAAGACAAAGGAATTGTCCGGTTGAAACATTATTGAAGATTTATGATAAAAACATCCTAAAGATTGATATTATACATCGTTTGACATGTTTCTACGAACTGTAATATAACTTTTTGGACTTTTCATCTGGACTTAGTGCTCGCGCCTTGTGCATTTGGATTACTGGACTAAACGCGCAAACTTAAAGGAGGTATTTGGACATAATGCAGTTTATCATAGTGCCATCCGTTTTGTTACTAAAACACCTTATACCACCCACCACTGCGACCTGTATGCTCTAGTCGGCTGGCCCTCGCTACATATTCGTCGCCAGACCCACTGGCGCTCCAGGTCATCTATAAGTCCATGCTAGGTAAAGCTCCGCCATATCTCAGTTCACTGGTCACGATAACAACACCCACCCGTAGCACGCGCTCCAGCAGGTATATCTCACTGATCATCCCAAAAGCCAACACCTCATTTGGCCGCCTTTCCTTCCAGTTCTCTGCTGCCTGTGACTGGAACGAATTGCAAAAATCGCTGAAGTTGGAGACTTTTATTTCCCTCACCAACTTTAAACATTTGCTATCTGAGCAGCTAACCGATCGCTGCAGCTGTACATAGTCCATCTGTAAACAGCCCACCCAATTTACCTACCTCATCCCTTTACTGTTTTTATTTATTTACTTTTCTGCTCTTTTGCACACCAGTATCTCTACTTGCACATGATCATCTGATGATTTATCACTCCTGTGTTAATCTGTTAAATTGTAATTATTCGCTCCTATGGCCTATTTATTGCCTACCTCCTCATGCCTTTTGCACACAATGTATATAGACTCATTTTTTTCCTACTGTGTTATTGACTTGTTTATTGTTTACTCCATGTGTAACTCTGTGTTGTTGTCTGTTCACACTGCTATGCTTTATCTTGGCCAGGTCGCAGTTGTAAATGAGAACTTGTTCTCAACTAGCCTACCTGGTAAGGTGAAATAAAATAAAAAAATAAGTAGCAGGCTGTTTACTCTGGGCACGCTTTTTCATCCGAACGTGAAAATAGCGCCCCCAGCCATAAGAAGTTAAGGTTAAAATGAACCAGGGCCAAGGATGAGTTTTGTCTGATGTTTGCCCAAGACGGTAACTTTAGTTTAAAAGTTTTATTTTTATTTTTTACCTCTATTGGGATCGGTGTCCCCCCGTGGCACGCTTGAGCTAACGTAAGCTTATGTGATTAGCATGAGGTTGTAAGTAACCCCAAACTTTGCAGATACACTGCTGCCATCTAGTGGCCAACATCTAAATTGCTCCTGGGCTGGAATAATACATTATGACCTTTCGCTTGCATTTCAAAGATGATGGTACAAAAAATCTAATGTGTTATATTCTCCTACATTAATTTCACATTTCCACAAATTTCAAAGTGTTTCTTTTCAAATGGTATCAAGAATATGCATATCCTTGCTTCAGGTCCTGAGCTACAGGCAGTTAGATTTGGGTATGTCATTTTAGGCAAAAAATTTAAAAAAAGGGTTGGATCCTTAAGAGGTTTTTAAGCTACCCTCAACCCCTTCCATCTATCTCTGAAGACCATCCAGTTTTGATTTCTAATTGCCATATATTTTTCCACTGTGCTGTGATGTTTAATAAAAGTTCTGAACCTTTCTAGTCTGGAGGCGTTTGAGGTGGAAGAAGCATGGCATATTTATTATATATTCGTTTTAAATCAACTTACTTAAATTTCCATGTGTCAATCCATCGTATTGCTTCCCGAAGGAAATTCAGTTTGAAGCTGTTCTCTTGTCTGAGAGCCCTCCTCCATGGACTTATTTCCCTGCAAGATCTAGAAGTAAAAAGCTTGTGTTGGTTTGATAGTGATGTATATGTGCAAGGTTTTCTACGGTGTAATACACCCTGTACTGATTGCATTTACATTTGATTAAACATACCTGGAGTTCAGAACGTGAAAATAACTTAATCATTTTTAGGCAGTTTTCCTAGCTGCATCATAGTTTGAATTCCTTGAGTAAGTAAAGTATTCATTAGTATTAATACATCATTTTTACTACATTATGTTTTATGATGTTCCATCTTTTCATGCCAACATTTATTAATATTTGTATAGTTGTGTGGTAATCTTTTCAAGCCATAAATGGTTAGTGTAGTGTCTTGAATGTATAATGTGTATGAATTTGTAAACTATTGTCGATATTTTCAGATTGTTACGTTCCCTAGTTTCTGTGTTGTTGTGGGTTTGTATGTATGTGTATGTATTTCAGGAAATGGCTCCCTGGATTCCCCCAAGCAGCTGATTGGTCGGGCCCATTGCAGATTGGAGCTGACCCCGCCCTCTCGTCAGGGGATACAGCTGTCTGCAATTACAGAGTCCTTCTCCAGCTGTATAAAAGCCAGTGTTCCTTTTCTCAGAGAGAGAGCTTATTGGTATGTCCTGTGTTGGTTGTTGCTCAGAGGGTGCTTATTGGTATGTCCTGTGTTGGTTGTTGCTCAGAGGGTGCTTATTGGTATGTCCTGTGTTGGTTGTTGCTCAGAGGGTGCTTATTGGTATGTCCTGTGTTGGTTGTTGCTCAGAGGGAGCTTATTGGTATGTCCTGTGTTGGTTGTTGCTCAGACAGTTTTTGTGAAGTATTTTGTAGCTGGTCCAGCTGAGGTATGTTTTTCTCACAAGGACTGTGTTTTGATTATTGAAATTGTTCACGTTACATTAGTATTCTGTTTTTTGTTCCCAGGGGGGAAGGGGAAGGCACCTTGGGAGTGCTTAGGCAAAAGGCCTGCGGGCATACATATACCCGTAGTATGTACTGTCTATGCACACTGGGTAAGACCTGGGCGGACCATCCCCTGTGTTTTGGTTAGTGCACCAGGTGGTGCTAGTAAGGTAGGAGAGGGGGCTCTTTAACTTTAACTTTCTTTGCTTTGGTTCTGTCCAGTACACATTTCTTTCTGTTGTGCTCATATTTCTGACTAGGAGTTCTCTTCTCGATGACAGTCAATGAATCTGGGCTTCAAAATATTAATTAATACGGTATTTTAGATCTCTTCTGAAAACATGCAGTCCAACAAATGAATTCTCTTGTAAGAGCAAAATGCAATATTTATTCTTACAGAAAATAAACCAATGGTGGGGGCAAGGTAGGGATGGAGGGTACTTATGGATGGCAGGATATTTTTGTTTCTGTGGTGGTACAGCTGAATTCCAAGTTGTTTTATCTCCACAGAGAACCTCCGCCCTCTTATTTCTCTGCACACTGCACTGTAGTTTGAAGAAGTTCTTTAGATGTGGAGTTAGCGACTCCATGGCCTCCAACATCATCTTTAGTTCTACAAATTATAAAGAGGATAGATGCATGATGATGAAATCACTATATAATTAACCCTAATGTTGTCTATTAGAATTGACATACTTGGTTTTGATGGCGTTCCGTCTTGTGGTAGGCCTTGTTTGTGTGACTTTGACAGCTTATTTTGCAGGAACGGTATTCTCTGAAAAAAGTAACATCTGTATGAAATTTGTAATAAGGTGATAAAAACATTTATTTATTCCAATGTGTGCACAATCACTCACTGTGGGTGTATTGTTATTATACTATAGACCTCTTTCAATTGGATGATGGCCTCCTCCTGCATGACACCTGTGCTACATGCTGCTTCCTCTGACACCTGAGCTTCCTGAATGCTCGTGAGGATGCCTCCTTCTGCCACCGCTGTCACCTGAGCCTCCTCCTGTATGCTTATGAGGATTGTTCCTGCCACCTCTGTCACCTGACAGACCTGCATCTCCTCCTGCAGACCACCTGAACTACATTTTTAAAATTTAACCTTAGCTGACTTGTCGAGTTAAATAAAGAACAAATTCTTATTTACAATGACGGCCGAACAGAAGGCAAAATGCCTCCTGCGGGGATGGGGGCTGGGATAATAAATAATATATATTTATATATAGAACAAAACACACATCATGACAGGACAACAACAGCATGGCAGCAACATATGAAAACACAGCATGGTAGCAACACAACATGACAACAGCATGGTAATGACACAACATGGTACAAACATTATTGGGCACAGAGAACAGCACAAAGGGCAAGAAGATATAGACAACAATACATCACGCGAAGCAGCCACAACTGTCAGTAAGTGTCCATGATTGAGTCTGAATGAAGACTGTTTTTTGCAGCTCGTTCCAGACGCTAGCTGCAGCGAACTGAAAAGAGGAACGACCCAGGGATGTGTGTGCTTTGGGGACCTTTAACAGAATGTGACTGGCAGAACGGGTGTTGTATGTGGAGGATGAGGGCTGCAGTAGATATCGCAGATAGGGGGGAATGAGGCCTAAGAGGGTTTTATAAATAAGCATCAACCAGTGGATCTTGCGACGGGTATACAGAAATGAGCAGTTCACAGAGTAGTACAGTGATGTGTCCTATAAGGAGCATTGGTGGTAAATCTGATGGACGAATGGTAAAGAACATCTAGCTGCTCGAGAGCACCCTTACCTGCCAATCTATAAATTACGTCTCCGTAATCTAACATGGGTAGGATGGTCATTTGAATAAGGGTTAGTTTGACAGCTGTGGTGAAAGAGGAGCGATTACGATAGAGGAAACCAAGTCTAGATTTAACCTTAGCCTAAAGCTTTGATATGTGCTGAGAGAAGGACAGTGTACCGTCTAGCCATGCTCCCAAGTACTTGTATGAGGTGACTACCTCAAGCTCTAAACCCTCAGAGGTAGTAATCACACCGGTGGGGAGAGGGGCATTGTTCTTACCAAACCACATGACATTTGTTTTGGAAGGTGTTCAGAACAAGGTTAAGGGCAGATAAAGCTCAGGGGAGGGGCCAGCTGAGTATGAGACTGTATCATCTACATATAAACGGATGAGAGAGCTTCCTACTGCTTGAGCTATGTTGTTGATGTAAATTGAGAAAAGTGTGGGGACTAGGATCGAGCCTTGGGGTACTCCCTTGGTGACAGGCAGTGGCTGAGACAGCAGATGTTTTGACTTTATACACTGCACTCTTTGAAAGAGGTAGTTAGCAATCCAGGCCAAAGACCCCTCAGAGACACCAATACTACTTGGCCGGCCCACAAGAATGGAATGGTCTACCGTATCAAAAGCTTTGGCCAAGTCAATAAAAATAGCAGCACAACATTGCTTAGAATCAGGGGCAATGGTGACATCATTTAAGGCCTTTAAGGTTGCAGTGACACATCCATAACCTGACCGGAAATCAGATTGCGTACCCGAGAGAATACTATAGACATCAAGAAAGCCAGTCAGTTGATTATTGACAAGTTTTTTCAACACTTTGATAAACAGGGCAAAATAGAAATTGGCCTATAACAGTTAGGATCAGTTTGATCTCCCCCTTTAAATAAAGGACATACTGCCTTCCAAGCAATGGGAACCTCCCCAGAGAGGAGAGACAGGTTAAAAAGGTCAGAGATGGGGCAGCATCATTAAAGAAGAAAGGGTCTAAACTATCTGACCCAGATGTTTTTTGGGGTCAAGTTTAATGAGCTCCTTTAACACCTCGGACTCAGTGACTGCCTTCAGGGAGAAACTTTGTAGCGGGGGAAAAATAGGAAGGAGCATCGGGGATAGTCGCATTAGAAGTGGTGGGAGATTAGGAAATGTTGGACAGGCAAGGAGGCATGGCTGAGTCAAATAGGAATCCTGACTTAATGAAGTGGTGATTAAAGAGCTCAGCCATGTGCTACTTGTCAGTAACAACCACATCATCAACATTGAGGGACATGGGCAGCTGTGAGGAGGAGGGTTTAATCTCCAGGTCTTGAACCGTTTTCCAGAACTTCTTGGGGTTAGACCCACAGAGAGAGAACTGCTCCTTACAGTAACTAACTTTGGCCTTCCGGATAGCCTGAGTGAACTTATTTCTAATTTGCCTGAGTATGCATGTGCCGAGTGATTTGCCAAATGGAATTCATGAGGTGGAGTAATAATCTGAGCCAGATCAGTCGAACCAGGGGCTAAATCTGTTTTTAATTCAAAATTTCTTTATGGCCGTGTATTTGTTAACGATACCATGAATATTTCAAAATTCACTAAGGTCATTACAGAAAACACCAGACTGAAACCTATCAGAATTATTTATACGGATAACATCAAGGAGAGTAGCCTTTTCTGGGTGTTTGAAGTCATATCTTGTGGGATTGGTAATAATCTGAGAAAGATTTAAGGAGTCCCATTGCTTTTGGACTTGGTCAGGTGGTTTAAGCATGTCCCAGTTTAGGTCACCTAGCAGGACAAATTCAGACTTAGTGTGAGGGGCCAGGAGAGAGCTTAGGGCATTTAGGGTACAGGCCAGTGCTGATGGTAGCCGATAACACCCAGCAACAGTAAACAAAGAGTTATTTGAATGTTTAATGCGTAAAACCAGCAAATCAAATTGTTTGGGGACAGACTTGGTGGAGACAACCGAGCACTGAAGGTGTTCCTTGGTAAAGATTGTCACTCCACCACCTTTGGAAGATCTGTCTTGCCGAAAAAGGTTCAAAACATTCTTTCTTAACCACGTCTCAGTAATGACCAACACATCTGGATTGGAGCTGTGAAGCCACACTTTCAATTGATCAATTTTAGGTAATAAGCTTCTAGTGTTAATGTGCAGAAAACCCAGGCTTTTACGAGAGCAGAAATCAGTGAAGCAGATATCAGAGCACAAATCAGAATTGGGGCTAGCAACAGTAGATGGGCCTGGATGATGTTATCCTTACTGCTGATTATATCTGGAAATGTGCATGTACACCCTGGCCCATCTACTGTTGCTAGCCCCAAGAGAGCTAATATTAATAATATGCATGTCAGTCTCTCAAAGTGGAGGAGAGCTTGACTTCATCACTGCTTGTATTTGCAAGAGGTATTGGCATGTTGAATGATGAGCTGTCTGTTTGACCTACTGGTTTGGAAATTGCTCCCAGGGATGAACCAGACTTGTGGAGGTCTACAATTTTTCTGAGGTCTTGGCTGATTTATTTTGATTATCCCATGATGTCAAGCAAAGAGGCACTGAGTTTGAAGGTAGGCCTTGAAATACATCAACAGGTACACCTCCAATTGACTAAAATGATGTCAATTAGCCTATCAGAAGCTTCTAAAGCCATGACATCATGTTCTGGAATTGTCCAAGCTGTTTAAAGGCACAGTCAATTTAGTGTATGTAAACTTCTGACCCACTGGAATTGTGATACAGTGAATTATAAGTGAAATAATCTGTCTATAAACAATTGTTGGAAAAATTACTTGTGTCATGCACAAAGTAGATGTCCTAACCGACTTGCCAAAACTATAGTTTGTTAACTTTGTTAACTTTTTTTAAATTTGTGGAGTGGTTGAAAAATGATTTTTAATGACTCCAACCTAAGTGTATGTAAACTTTTGACTTCAACTGTATGTGTTAGTGGTGGAGTAGGGGCCTGAGGGCACACAGTCTGTGAATGTATTGTAATGTTTTTAAAATTGTATAAACTGCCTTAATTTTCCTGGACCCCAGGAAGAGTAGTTGCTGCCTTGGCAGCAGTTAATGGGGATCCGTAATAAATACTACAGTCCCTGGTTCGAATCCAGGCTGTATCACATCCGGCTGTAATTAGGAGTCCCATAGGGTGGTGCACAATTGGCCCAGTGTCATCCGGGTTTGGCCGGGTTAGGCCGTCATTGTAAATAAGAATTTGTTCTTAACTGACTTGCCTAGTTAAATAAAGGTAAAAATAACTAAAACAATTATAATAATACAATCAGGGCACAGCAGAGGAGAGGGAGAACTCTGCAGTGTTGATTTATAACATTTGAATGTGCATTAGATGACAAGATCATATTGTACAGGTAACATGAATACAAAGCCGGCGAGAGGTGAGTAGAATAGAATGGGAGGCCAAGAGTCCGTGTAACCAATAGAGAATAAGTGTCCCGAGTGTGGGAACACACACAGACTGTCCCACGGTTGGGTAAACAAGCAAGTTAATTGTCAACAAAGCACACAGGAATCAGGAGGCAAATGGCATAAAGCACAAGAGAAAAATATATCAACTTGGGGCTAGCCATTGTTAGTTCAGAGTCACTTGCCCCAACAGTGCACATGTGCTGGAGGCGAGCGAACGCTCGGGAGCGAGGGGGGAGTGTGACGGGGGTACCTGAACCAGACAGGGGGAGACAGGCCAGGGCAGACGGTGAACAGATCGCCAGGTGGGATCAAAGCTGCAGTGGGAGCAGGCAACGGGAGTAGGTGTCACACCCACTTGGGATAAGCTTTTTTCGGGAGGCAGATTCCTTGTAGAACGTCCCAGCTAGCTAGCTAACATAGCTAGTAAGTCTCTATCCATCTTTTCCATGTGGAAAAGGAGGTCGTTAGCTAGCTATATCTTTTCAGTGTCGAGGAGGATATCTTTCAGTTTTGTGTTGGATGATATTTCCAGGTTACGCTGTGTTTCTTCTGCAGGTTTTGGCTTGTTAGAAGTTTTTTATTGATCATCCGTGGTAGCAATAGTCCATTCAGGTAATTTTGTCCAAAATCAAAGTTGTAGGTATGAAATTGTAATTTGGATTGAAGGTTTTGATGTTGAGGTTAGTGTCATGTATAAATCCTTGCAAAAAAATGCAGGTTTATCTGCTGCTTCCTCTGCTGGAGCTTGGTCCACGCTCTCTTTCACTCTCCTATTCTCTCTCTATTTCTCACCTAAATCTCCAACATCTGCTTCCCTGTCCTCTCCTTCAAAAATAGACAATTCAAGACTTTAAACCTGTTGTATTGATATAAAACAATAACAATGCATCTTTAATTGCTAATCTACAACCTTTATAGTTGGCTTACTTATTTTTCTACTACATCTGTTGCAGATCCAGAGGGTGGATTCCTGCAATGTATTCTGGTAGGTATTGCCTCGGAGGACAGTGTCTTCCATGAACCCTGTTGAAAGAGAGACATTTTCAACAGAAAAGTTTCAGATATGACTGAAATTCATTTTTATTGACAAAGATAGTAGCTCTACATAATCAGAATAAAACACTCTTCAAAGTGCTCCTCGCACACAGCATAACCCCCTTTCTTCAGGTCATCGAAAGACTTCTGCAGACTGATGTCCCTACGTCTGATGTTTGACAGCCATATCTTCCTCCTGAGTAATTGAAAAGTGTGTAAGGTTTAATATCACATTTATTGAATTCACAGCAGAGGTGTGTCTGAACACACACTGACTGAGATCCTTATTTTAATGTGTTAAATTAAGTGATTTGTGTGTAGCAAGCACATTTATATGTGAAGCTTGTCTTACTTCAATGTTCTACCTTCTATTAGTATTCATTAGTTGAATATTTCAGAGGCATGTTGTTGATGCATGCTATGTTGCTCATTGGTAGTGTTTGGTAGGACTGGTTGACGTAATCTTTCTCTTTCTAAAACTTGTGTAATTACGGTCTTTATGTTTTCCATTTTATGGAAATATGACTGGCTAATGTGTTCTCTTTCTCTCGCACGACTAGAGCAGCTTATATCCTTTCCAGGAGCAGAAGAGGCCTCTGAAGTTTCTGGTGTCTGATAATTAGAACCTGAGTAAGAACTCGACGGACACTATGAAAGCTTAAACCAAGTTTATTCATCCCAAAGGATCGAACAGCTAAACAGAAAAATACATATTCACACAAGCACTGATATTTAATCCTTTCTCCTATGCTGAGTCTCCTCCTACACATCTGAACAGCCAATGCATCTCTGTTGCTAGACAGAACCTTAGTGATATCTGTTCTTCCTCACTTCATCTGACCTGACCTCTGTCCCAACGCGCTCACTCCTCTCCAACTCACGGCGGTCATGGTGACTGGTACCAGACTGCGTCACTTCTCCTCCCATAGGATCCCTGATGGCTAAAAATAACATATCCTGACGTAATGTAAACATTATACATTCCGCTCTCTCCCTCAATGACATGAATAAGTACATTTTATGATTTCATAAGTCAAGAAATCAGAACCCATCACTGGGAATCACCAGTTGTTTTTAAACCTCTTCTCTGGGACCCCCAGTCATTGTGTGTATATAGGCCAGTACCAGTGTTTTTTGTTTAAATAAAGTTCATGGTTTATGGTTGTGTTCTAGATCCTTGTTCTTCTATTCTTCTACACAATACACTGAAGTTTAAGAAGTCCTTTAGATGTTTGTGAGCCTAAGGACACCTCCTTTTTACATTTACATTTTAGTAATTTTAGCAGACGCTCTTATCCGCTCCTTCTGCCACCTCTGTCACCTGAACCTGCTGCAGACCACCTGCAGACCACCTGAACTACATTTGGCATCATCTGCTGGAGTTGGGTCTATGCTCATGGTCTCCTGCGCTCTCCTGCTCTCTTTCTCATCTCTACTCTAGTTTCTGCTGGATGTTGGTATATGCTTAAGGTCTCCTGTTTATAGTTCATTTAGTAGTGTAGTTATTGTTATAACATCTGTGGTAGTATATATTGTAGTTTGTAGATAATAGTTTATGGTTATGTCCTCTATCCCTGTTATTCACCCTGATTTTATAAAATAGTACTCCACAGTTAATTTAACCTCTCTGGGATATGTGGGACACAAGCGTCCCACATGTCCAACATCCAGTGAAAATGCAGAGCACCAAATTCAAATAAATTACTATAAAAAATTTAACTTTCATGAAATCACACATGCAATACAACAAATTAAAGCTACACTTGTTGTGAATCCAGCCAACGTGTCAGATTTCAAAAAGGCTTTACGACGAAAGCACACCAAAAGATTATGTTATGACGTGTTGCTGTGCGTTTTGTTGCCAACTTTACTTTGCTAGCTTTGCTTTGCTAGCTGACAACTTTACGTTTATATTTTTAGTTTTTCCATCACAACTTTTTTCCCTCATTCAACTTTTTCACTCCGGACGCTTTATCTGGACATGGTTCGTCAGCACCTTCAACAGCCGAAGCTAAGTAGTAACTTTAACATGATGTCTTCTAACTGCATTCGCTGTACTCATAATATACAGGAGAATGATCGCCTAACGGCGAGGATAGCTGTGCTGCAAGCCCAGCTTCAGACGCAATCGTTAGGCAAGGGTAATTTCAGTGTAGGAAAGGGTGAAACAGCGTCTGTGCCACCAGTAAGTACAGATAGTAACGTTAGTATAAATACCCCCGCACTGTCCCCGCAGCCGGACAATTTTCTCATGGCTTCTGGAGGGAAATGCTGTTGGAATGCTCAACCGGTGTCGCTCATTCAGCCGACAGAAACTTTCAACCGGTTTTCCCCATTGAGTAGCGAGTCGGAGTCTGAGGCCGAGTCTTCTCTTGTCTCTACTCCTCCCGTTACGGGGTCTGAGACGCCGAAGGCTCCCACCATTAGCTCTGACAAATTGAAAACCCTAGTCATTGGCGACTCCATTACCCGCAGTATTAGACTTAAAACGAATCACCCAGCGATCATACACTGTTTACCAGGGGGCAGGGCTACCGACGTTAAGGGGTTATATCCTTCCTGTTTGGCCCTGTCCGGGGGTATCATCGGATGGGGCCACAGTGTCTCCTGACCCCTCCTGTCTCAGCCTCCAGTATTTATGCTGCAGTAGTTTATGTGTCGGGGGGCTAGGGTCAGTTGGTTATACCTGGAGTACTTCTCCTATCTTATCCAGTGTCCTGTGTGAATTTAAGTATGCTCTCTCTAATTCTCTCATTCTCTCTTTCTTTCTCTCTCTCGGAGAACCTGAGCCCTAGGACCATACGTCACGGCAAACCGGGCATGATGACTCCTTGCTGTCCCCAGTCCACCTGGCCTTGCTGCTGTTCCAGTTTCAACTGTTCTGCCTGCTGTTATGGAACCCCTACCTGTTCAACTCTTAATGATCGGCTATGAAAAGCCAACTGACTTTTATTCCTGATTATTATTTGACCATGCTTGTCATTTATGAACATTTTGAAAATCTTGGCTCTCTCTAATTCTCTCCTTCTTTCTCTCTCTCGGAGGACCGGAGCCCTAGGACCATACGTCAGGACTACCGGGCATGATGACTCCTTGCTGTCCCCAGTCCGCCTGGCCCTGCTGCTATTCCAGTTTCAACTGTTCTGCCTGCGGTTATGGAACCCCTACCTGTCCCAGACCTGCTGTTTTCAATTCTTAATGATCGGCTATGAAAAGCCAACTGACATTTATTCCTGATTATTATTTGACCATGCTTGTCATTTATGAACATTTTGAAAATCTTGGCTCTCTCTAATTCTCTCCTTCTCTCTCTCTTTCTCTCTCTCGGAGGACCTGAGCCCTGGGACCGTGCGTCGGGGCTGCCGTGCGTGATGGCTCCTTGCTGTCCCCAGTCCACCTGGCCTTGCTGCTATTCCAGTTTCAGCTGTTCTGCCTGCGGTTATGGAACCGCCACCTGTCCCGGACCTGCTATTTTCAACTCTTGATGATCGGCTATGAAAAGCCAACTGAAAATTATTCATGATTATTATTTGACCATGCTTGTCACTTATGAACATTTTGAACATCTTGGCATAGTTCTGTTATAATCTCCACCCAGCACAGCCAGAAGAGGACTGGCCACCCCTCATAGCCTGGTTCCTCTCTAGGTTTCTTCCTAGGTTTTGGCCTTTCTAGGGAGTTTTTCCTAGCCACCGTGCTTCTACACCTGCATTGCTTGCTGTTTGGGGTTTTAGGCTGGGTGTCTGTACAGCACTTCGAGATATTAGCTGATGTACGAAGGGCTATATAAAATAAACTTGATTTGATTTGATTTGATTATGTTAGGTCAGTACATAGTCACAGAAAAACACAGCCATTTTTCCAGCCAAAGAGAGGAGTCACAAAAAGCAGAAATAGAGATAGAATTAATCACTAACCTTTGATGATCTTCAGATGACACTCATAGGACTTCATGTTACACAATACATGTATGTCTTGTTCAATAAAGTTCATATTTATATCCAAAGATCTCAGTTTAACATTGGCGCGTTACGTTCAGCAATGTTTTCCTTCCAAAACATCCGGTGATTTTGCAGAGAACCACATCAATTTACAGAAATACTCATCATAAACGTTGATGAAAATACAAGTGTTATGCATGGAACTTTAGAAAAACTTCTCCTTAATGCAACCGCTGTGTCAGATTTCAAAAAAGCTTTACCGAAAAAGCACACCATGCAATAATCTGAGTACAGCGCTCAGACAACAAAACAAGCAATACAGATATCCGCCATGTTGTGGAGTCAACAAAGTCAGAAATAGCATTATAAATATTCACTTACCTTTGATGATCTTCATCACAATGCACTCCCAGGAATCCCAGTTCCACAATAAATGTTTGATTTGTTCGATAAAGTCCATCATTTATGTCCAAATACCTCCTTTTTGTTCACGTGTTTAGTACACAATCCAAACTCACGACGCGCGGGCAGGTCCAGGCAAAAGTTCAGACGAAACGTCATATTACAGTTCGTAGAAACATGTCAAACGAAGTATAGAATCAATCTTTAGGATGTTTTTATCATAAATCTTCAATAATGTTCCAACCGGAGAATTCCTTTGTCTGTAGAAATGCAATGGAACAAAGGTCGCTCTCACGTGAGCGCGCATGACCAGCTCATGGCACTCTGCCAGACTCCTGACTCAAAGAGCCCTCATTCCCCCCCTCCTTCACAGTAGAAGCATCAAACAAGGTTCTAAAGACTGTTGACATCTAGTGGAAGCCTTAGGAAGTGCAATATGACCCCATTGACACTGTATATTCGATAGGCAATGACCTGAAAAACTACAAACCTCAGATTTCCCACTTCCTGGTTGGATTTTTTCTCGGGTTTTTGCCTGCCATATGAGTTCTGTTATACTCACAGACATCATTCAAACAGTTTTATAAACGTCAGAGTGTTTTCTATCCAAATGTACTAATAATATGCATATATTAGCAACTGGGCCTGAGTAGCAGGTAGTTTACTCTGGGCACCTTATTCATCCAAGCTACTCAATACTGCCCCCCAGTCCCAAAGAAGTTAAACAGCAGCCATGTAGTTTTTCTCTCTATATGTATAAGAGGAGTATGACGTAGACCACAGAAGTCAGCAGAAAGGCAGCCATACTTGCTACTCTTTTGACCCAGTACCCAAATGAGGACCTTACAGTCTTTACTGATCGTGTCCTGCCATAGTTAGTTGTGTACAGTGCGTTCGGAAAGTATTCAGACCCCTTGACTTGTTCCACATTTTGTTGCGTTACAGCCTTATTCTAAAATCGATTAAATCGTTTTTTCCCCCTAATCAATTTACACAATTTAAACCCCATAATGACAAATCAAAAACAGGTTTTTAGACATTTTTGCTCATTTATAAAAAATAAAAAAATGAAATATTACATTTACATAAGAATTCAGACCCTTCACTCAGTACTTTGTTGAAGTACCTTCGGCAGTGATTACAGCCTTGAGTCTTCTTGGGTATGACGCTACAAGCTTTGCACACCAGTATTCTTCTCTGCAGATCCTCTCAAGCTAGGTCAGGATGAATTGGGAGCGTTGCTGCACAGCTATTTTCAGGTCTCTCCCGAGATATTCGATTGGGTTGAAGTCCGGGCTCTGGCTGGGCCACTCAAGGACATTCAGAGACTTGTCCCGCGGCCAATCCTGCGTTGTCTTGGCTGGGTGCTTAGGCTCGTTGTCCTGTAGCAAGGTGAACCTTCGCCCCAGTCTGAGGTCCTGAGCTCCGGTTTTTAGCCAGGACCTCTCTGTACTTTTCTCCGTTCATCTTTCCCTCAATCCTGACTAGTCTCCCAGTCTCTGCCGCTGAAAACATCCCCACAGCATGATGCTGCTACCACCATGCTTCACCGTAGGGATGGTGCCAGGTTTCCTCCAGACTTGACGCTTGGCATTTAGGCCAAAGAGTTCAATCTTGATTTCATCAGACCAGAGAATCTTGTTTCTCATGGTCTGAGAATCCTTTAGGTGCCTTTTGGCAAACTCCAAGCAGACTGTTGTCTTTTACTGAGAAGTGGCTTCCGTCTGGCCACTCTACCATAAAGTCCTGATTGGTGGTATGCTGCAGAGACGGTTGTCCTTCTGGAAGGTGTCTCCTATCTCCACAGAGGAACTCTGGAGCTCTGTCAGAGTGACCATCGGGTTCTTGGTCACCTCCCTAACCAAGGCCCTTCGCCCCCGATTGCTCAGTTTGTCCGGGCGGCCAGGTCAAGGAAGAGTCTTGGTGGTTCCAAACTTCTTCCATTTAAGAATGATGGCAGCCACTGTGTTCTTGGGGACCTTCAATGCTGCAGACATTTTTTGGTACCCTTCCATAGATCTTTGCCTCGACACAATCCTGTCTCTGAGCTCTACGGATAATTATTTCAAACTCATGACTTGGTTTTTGCTCTGACATGCACTGTCAACTGTGGGACCTTACAAAGACAGGTGTGTGCCTTTCCAAATCATGTCCAATCAATTGAATTTACCACCAGTGGACTCCAATCAAGTTGTAGAAACATCACATGGATGATCAATGGAAAAAGGATGTACCTGAGCTCAATTTGTAGTCTCATAGCAAGGGTCTGAATACTTCTGTAAATAAGGCATTTCTGTTTATTATTTTTAAGAAATTTGCAAAAAAGTATGAACCTGTTTTCACTTTGTCATTATGGGGTATTGTGTGTGATTTTGTATTTAATAAATTTTATAATAACATGCAGACCAGAACGCCCACGCACGTGCGTCCGTGTGCACAATAGCGCGCATGTTGATATTTAAAATAAAATAAAATGTTATTTGGCACATGCGCCGAATACAACAGGTGTAGACCTTACAGTGAAATGCTTACTTATAAGTTACACAACAATGACGTTTTAATAAAACACCCCAATTTTATAATTTTTTTCTAGTAGAGATAAGAATAACAAATAATTAAAGAGTAGCAGTAAATAACAATATCGGGGCTATATACAGGGGGTACCGGTAGAGTCGAAGTGCGGGGGCACCGGTGTCAAGGTAATTGAGGTAATATGTACATGTAGGTATAGTTATTAAAGTGACTATGAATAGATAATAATAGCGAGTAGCAGCGCAGAAGCAAATAGTCTGGGTAGCCATTTGATTAGCTGTTCAGGAGTCTTATGGCTTAGGGGTAGAAGCTGTTTAGAAGCCTCTTGGACATAGACTTGGCACTCCGGTACCACTCCGGTACCGCTCCGGTACCCTTATTTTACCAGGTAAATTAACTAAGAACACATTCTCATTTACAGCAATGACCTGAGCAATAAACTCAGCAAAAAAAGAAACGTCCTCTCACTGATGTGCCAGTTCTTGCTGTGAGATGTTACCCCACTCTTCCACCAAGACACCTGCAAGTTCCCGGACATTTCTGGGGGGAATGGCCCTAGCCCTCACCCTCCGATCCAACAGGTCCTAGACGTGCTCAATGGGATTGAGATCCGGGCTCTTCGCTGGCCATGGCAGAACACTGACAATCCTGTCTTGCAGGAAATCATGCACAGAACGAGCAGTATGGATGGTGGCATTGTCATGCTGGAGGGTCATGTCAGGATGCAGGAAGGGTACCACATGAGGGAGGAGGATGTTTTCCCTGTAACGCACAGCATTGGGATTGCCTGCAATGACAACAAGCTCAGTCCGATGATGCTGTGACACACCGCCCCAGACCATGACGGACCCTCCACCTCCAAATCGTTCCCACTCCAGAGTACAGGCCTCGGTGTAACCCTCATTCCTTCGACGATAAACGCGAATCCGACCATCACCCCTGGTGAGACAAAACCGCGATTCGTCAGTGAAGAGCACTTTTTGCCAGTCCAGTGACGGTGGGTTTGTGCCCATAGGCAACGTTGTTGCCGGTGATGTCTGGTGAGAAACTGCTTTACAACAGGCCTACAAGCCCTCAGTCCAGCCTCTCTCAGCCTATTGTGGACAGTCTGAGCACTGATGGAGGGTTTGTGCGTTCCTGGTGTAACTCGGGCAGTTGTTGTTGCCAACCTGTACCTGTCCCACAAGTGTGATGTTTGGATGTACCGATTCTGTGCAGGTGTTGTTACACGTGATCTGCCACTGCGAGGACAATCAGCTGTCCGTCATGTCTCCCTGTAGCGCTGTCTTCGGCGTCTCACAGTACGGACATTGCAATTTATTGCCCTGGCCACATCTGCAGTCCTCATGCCTCCTTGCAGCATGCCTAAGGCACATTCACACAGATGAGCAGGGACCATAGGCATCTTTATTTTGGTGTTTTTCAGAGTTAGTAGAAATGCCTCTTTAGTGTCCTAAGTTTTCATAACTGTGACCTTAATTGCCTACCGTCTGTAAGCTGTTAGTTGTCTTAACGACCGTTCCACAGGTGCATGTTCATTGATTGTTTATGGTTCATTGAACAAGCATGGGAAAGTGTTAAAACCCTTTACAATGAAGATCCGTGAAGTTAATTGGATTTTTACGAATTATCTTTGAAAGACAGGGTCCTGAAAAAGAGACCTTTCTTTTTTTGCTGAGTTTAGTTACAGTGGAGAGGAGGGGGATGAATAAGCCAATTGTAAATTGGAGATGATTAGGTGACCGTGATGGTATGAGGGCCAGATTGGTAATTTAGCCAGGACACCAGGGTTAATAAATATTAATTTGTGGACAGGTAAAAAAGCATTAAACATATATGGCATTTTAGCTAGCTAGCTTGCTGTTGCTAGATCATTTGTCCTGGGATATAATCATTGGGTTATTTGACCTGAAATCCACAGGTTCCTTTACTCAGACAATTAATCCACAGATAAAAGGGTAAACTGAGTTTGTTTCTAGTAATCTCTCCTCCTTCAGGCTTCTTCTTCTTCTATGGACTTTATATGGTGGTTGGCAACCAACTTTAAGGTGAATTACCACCACCAACTGGATTGGAGCGTGGACTTCAGTTCATCTTTCAATCACTGATGTGGTATATGCTCCTAAAAACCAAAGAGGAGATGGGAGAGGAGCCAAGTTCTATTTTAGCGCTAAGCTACAAAGATTCTCGTTGACGCGAGTAGTGTGGGTGCAATGATTGAATAACCTGTATGTGTACATTTATTTCGCAACGCTCGCACACGCGACGCAGGTGGTGTGTGGCCAGCGCATAAGGCTGTAACTTAACAAAATGTAGAAAAAGGGAAGGGGTCTGAATACTTTCCGAATGCAATGTATATGGACTCTATCCCTGTAGTCTTCTGACTTCTGGGGGTCTACATCACACTCCTTATCTTCAATCAAAACTAACACATTCCTCTCTGTGAGATACCACCATAACAACCATTGCCTGATTAGAACAGATTCTAGAACAAAGATCCACACTTTAGCTTATCCTATGAAAAATGTTCAGTTGCTGCCTTCTTGAACCTCCTGATTGCGCTTTTGAAGCGATGCTCTAATTCTACACATGGTGCATGCATGCTCAACGTGTTCTTCCAGGTTGTGATCAAATGCTCTTTATTTTCATGGTTTCTATATGTTCTATATTTTTCACCACATTAACTGGCCTTTCATAAATGTCTGTTAAATGTACAACCTTTTGAGTTTTGTCTATTTTCTGAAGATGCATATAATTATAGTGTTTTATGGTATTCTGAACTAATCTGATCATAGGGCAACAGAACTGAAGTTGTTGCCTATACAATGTCTTACAGACATCAACCATAACTTAAGAGGTACTTAATGGTGTTCTACAGCTGGATAAATTGCTTTGCAATGACCCAGTGTCACAAATTATGGCTCCTATTGATTGTGCAGCATACCCTGGGATACCCTTGGATGTAATATAACTGGGCACATTAGTCAACTAACGTTAGCTAGCCATGCTGCCTCATCATCATTATACTCAGCTATTGTTTCATTACTGGTAGCATGTTTTATCTATCTGTGATCACCAGTGATCATTGCTTAAGTGATTGATTAGATGGGTAGTCATGGATACAGCACACTATTGATTCTCTTTATTTATTATATACCTTTCAACGTCTGTTGGAAATTGGAAAACTGATTTTCCTCCCTTTCTCTGGACAGTATTGCAGCAGATTGCTGCACATAGCCTCATCTTTCTATCTCGTAATAATTGCAGTAGTTATTGGGATATTTGACAAACACATGAGATTCCAGCTCAACAATTTCATAATCAAGCGAGAAATTAGGTTTGCGTAACGATTAAAAAAAAAAATGTTGCTTCCCCTCCCCCTAAACAAAATCATAGAGAACATTTTACATTTATTGATGACGTATGTGTCTTATCGTGAATTTTTATTTTCCGAGACGGAGGACTAGTAGTGGAAAAACGTACAAAGACATCGATTTCTAGCTGTTTAAGCCAAGTACGTTTTTTGTTGTTGTTATTTGTGAGTTGAGAATTAGCTAGCTATCACCAAGAAGAGGACAAGTACCATTTGTGCGCATACTGAATATGCATGACATTTTTAATTAGGAAAACGCCCAGTACGTAGTGCACTCGTCCTAAACAAAGTAATCTCTATAAACAATTAGGTAAGTCTACCAACCTTAGTGCACTCTGTTTGATACAGATTTTAGTTTTGGAAACAGAAAACTGTATGTAGATCAAATGTTTAATTGATTAGAAAATTAGCAGAATGTCGGCCAAAATCCATCTTGTTCCAGTTTCTCCCACTGTGGCCAATGGGCTTCCTCACATCACCATATTTGGTAGTGAGTGGAAACGCCAACCGGATGCTTCACATTTATACATCCGGTGAAATCGGTATCCTTGTTCTATCTGTGAGATTATGGGTGTGTTCGTAAATTCACTCGGAAGTGCCAGAAGGCGTTTGTAAATTCAGAGTGTAGTCAGATTGTCCAAATCAAATCAAATCAAATGTTTTTGGTCACATACACATGGTTAACAGATGTTATTGCTAGTGTAGCGAAATGCTTATGCTTCTAGATCCGACAGTGCAGCAGTATCTAACAGGTAATATCTAACAATTCCACAACAAAACCTAATATCTAACAAATTCCACAACAAAACCTAATACACACAATCTAGTAAAGGAATGGGATAAGAATATATAAAATATATGGATGAGCAGTGACAGAGCGGCTAAGATGCCATAGATAGTATAGAATAGATAGTGTAGGATACAGTATATACAGTATATCACAAAAGTGAGTACACCCCTCACATTTTCATGTGACAACACTGAAGAAATGACACTTTGCTACAATGTAAAGTAGTGAGTGTACAGCTTGTATAACAGTGTAAATGTAGGACATTTTCACAAAATGTTGGACATTTTCACTTAGGGGTGTACTCACTTTTGTTGCCAGCGGTTTAGACATTAATGGCTGTGTGTTGAGTTATTTTGAGGGGACAGCAAATTTACACTGTTATTTCTTCAGTGTTGTCACATGAAAAGATATACTGAAATATTTACAAAAATGTGAGGGGTGTACTCACTTTTGTGATATACTGTACATATGAGATAAGTAATGCGAGATATGTAAACATTCTTAAAGTGGCATTATTAAAGTGACTAGTGTTCCATTTATTAAAGTGGCCAATGATATCAGGTCTGTAGGTAGGCAGCCACCTCTCTGGGCTAGTTAAGGCTGTTTAACAAATCTGATGGCCTTGAGAAAGAAGCTGTTTTTCAATCTCTCTGTCCCAGCTTTGATGCACCTGTACTGACCTCGCCTTCTGGATGGAAGCGGGGTGAACAGGCAGTGGCTCGGTTGGTGGTTATTGTTCTTGATGATCTTTTTTGCTTCCTGTGGAATCGGGTGTTGTAGGTGTCCTGGAGGGCAGGTAGTTTGCTCCCGGGGATGCGTTGTGCAGACCGCACCACCCTCTGGAGAGCCCTGCGGTTGTGGGCGGTACAGTTACTGAACCAGGCAGTGATACAGCATGACAGGATGCTCTCGATTGTGCACCTGTAAAAGTTAGTGAGGGTTTTCGGTGACAAGGCGCTGCTGCGCCTTCTTCTCCAACCTGTCTGTGTGCGTAGACCATTTCAGTTTGTCTGTGATATGTACACCGAGATGGCGTTTCCTACATTCACCACCTGGGGGCGGCCTGTCAGGAAGTCCAGGACCCAGTTGCGCAGGGCGGGGTCGAGACCCAGGGACTCAAGCTTTATGATGAGTTTGAAGGGTACTATGGTGTTGAATGCTGAGCTGTAGTCAATGAACAGCACTCTTACATAGGTAGTCCGTTTGTAAATTCTCTGGGAGTGTTCAGTGCGCACACTGGACGCTCTGGCCAAGGAGTAGCGTTGATCTGAACTTTCTGACCTCACAATGGCAGTCAAGTACCCAAGCTAACTGGGTAAAGTTAGCTAGCCACTTCTGTAAGTAAATGAGCGAACACCCCACTCTGACCATTTTTCTCGCCCTAGCAGAGCTGGTTAGGATGTTTTAATGTTATCTAGACTAGAGCGTTGGTAACTAACTGTGCTGCCGAAATCAAATTAATTACGTTTTTTTTGCCGACGTTTACTGACACTGGTCATATTCAACAGGTGTTTTACGTTCGTAAATCCATCAGTGCAGTCTGGCACACTCAGACAACAGCGCTCTGATATCGAATAGATAGCCAGAGTGAATTTCTGAACGTTGAAAACAACGTTCGGCCATCTTGGAGGCTATCTCTAGTTCATATGCCGCGTTCAAAACAACAGGGAGCTCGGTCCGACGTCTGAGCGTTCAAACTATTGGGAACTCGGGAAAAAAAACTAAATCCGACTGGGGAAAATCGATTTGAACGGCCATCCAACACGGAATTCCTACTCGGGAACTCTGGCCTCTTTCTAGAGTTCCGACCTGAAAATCACTGACTTCTTGATTTGACATCGTATTTTTCCGAGTTCCTAGTTGTTTTGAATGCGGCATTAGTATTGCTCAATGCGTAAAGGACGGTATGTGACGTCATTATAGAACTCCTGTGAACGGCGGGGTCGACTATTCGGTAGAGTACGGTACTTTCATAGTTACCACGTTATATTAGCGAGCGCTAAAGTTATCGTATAGCATACTGCCTTTACATTTGTATCTAAACCAACCTGTTTATACGTTGTTTCCATCAAGGTAAACTCAAAAACATGGCAGAAAGTGACTGGGATACCGTGACCATACTGAGGAAGAAGGGACCAACTGTCGCACAGTCGAAGTCGAAACAGGTAGTTAACGTTAGTTAGGTAGAGGCAGGCTTGTCTAATGCGTTTGCGAACGTTAGCTGATTACTAGCGTAGTCTGGCTAGCCAGCGTCTGAACACGCATGTCAGTGAACTGGGACCTAGCTGGCTTGGCTAGCTGGCTTGGCTATCTTTTGCCTTAAACTATTAGCATTTTTTTTTCTAGTCTTACTAGCTGTCTACCCTGCTAGCTTATTTGCATTCGAACTAGTAATAAGTTGGCCATAAATGGTTCCAAATGTACCTAACTAGCTAGTAACGTTAGCTAACTAACGTTACTATACTGTAGCAAGTTATGTTAACCAAATATGGTGGTGGTATTATTATTGACTTTCCCTTTAAACGGTGTGTGTCTTGTAATGTGGCTTTTAACAAGTTAAAATGTATGAACTTTCTACACAGTCAGGACACATTGACACAACAATGTGATACGTTACTGTCGTTTAGGCTGTTGCAGCAGCTCAAAGACGTGGAGAAGAACTTGATACCACTAAGAAATGTAAGAACTCCCATCAATGTTCTGCTGTCCTTGTATTATATTTTGGTTTGGTAGGATGTTGTGCCATGTCTGTGGTTATTATTCAATGTTGAGATAAGATGGATAGCTTGCTACACACACCATCTCAATAATGTCATCAAGGTCTTGAGTTTTTACTACATTTTTGTTCTTTCCTGCCAACTAGATTTTCATTATCTCCAATGATGGAATCATGGCAGTATATAGCAAATGTTTGAATTGTGTACTAAAGGGGAGTAAACTTATTCATATTTAAGCACAAACGCACACATTTGTCTGCGACATAAGTCTAGAAATCAAGTTATTTAAATCTGCCAATACAGGTTGCTAGAGCCTTTTTGTATATTCATATAGTGCCATTTTGTATGATATGTAACTAAAGGGGCCACCCATTGTCTTTCGACAACTAGGCTACATCAGAGCAGACTGCTGTAAATCTCTGACATAAGACGATGCCAATCTTGATTCTTGGGATCCACAGGGTGTACTTTTTCCAGCCTAGTTGTAACATACAGTAGTTGATTAAACTCAAGTGCTTTATGATTAGTTGAGTCAAGTGTGTCTACTGGGCTGAAACAAAAGCCTGCAGACCATGTGGGTCCCCAGGATCAGGAATGAAGAACAGAGGGTGGTCCTTTTTGTTTCAGTCTTGTATCTTAGAATTAATTTAAGATCGTGCAGCATTGGCCTGATAGTCCCAATAATTAGATCTTGTTGTTGAATTTATGTTAGCTTATTACCCAGAGTTTCCCAATCTTGGTCCTCTGGACCCTAATGGGGGCACATTTTGGTTTTTGCCTTAACACTACACAGATGATTCAAATGATCAAAGCTGGGTGATTAGTTGATTATTTAAATCATCTGTGTAGTGCTAGGGGAAAAAACAAAATGTACACCCCTTGGTCTCGAGCACTGAGTTTGAGAAACCCTGTTATTACCTTTCTCTCCCTCTCTCAGGGGCTGCAGGACAAAACAAACAGCACGTGATCACCAAGAATACAGCAAAGCTTGACAGAGAGACTGAAGAGCTTCAACACCAAAGAGTATCTCTGGAGGTGGGCAAGGTCATCCAACAAGGCCGGCAAAATCAGGGCCTGACGCAGAAAGACCTGGCCACTGTAAGTACACTCTCCCAAATGTGGATGAAGAGTTTAAAATATAGGAACTCAGTTCATTTTCACTGATGGTTGTTTATTGAAGTGTATTTACCTTGGCTTAGCAGGGCTTGGATCAAATAAATGTTCTATACCAGTCATGGATATGTTGTTGGTGTTATTTAAATTTTTAGAAAATCAATGAAAAACCACAGATAATTGGAGACTACGAATCTGGAAAGGCTATCCCCAATAACCAAGTCATGGGAAAGATTGAAAGAGCAATTGGTGAGTTTTATTTACAGGTCTTTTTTCTGTCATAGCTTCATATCACCCTTCTTGCAACATAGGCCTGTTTGACACCATTATTGGGTTATTTTTGTACTAACTAGTCTGATTACAATCATATTTGATTATATCAGTATCACTAATGGAACAATTAAGCCCAGGTGTTTAGAGATGGTGTCAACAAAAATCTGAGCGTTTTTCATCCATGTTATCCATAGGACTGAAGTTGCGCGGGAAGGACATTGGGAAACCCTTGGAGGCAGTCCCAAAGAAAAAGTGAAGGCAATGCCTTGAAGCAGCTTAGCCTACTGTACTACCACCACAGCTGACAGCCTTGTCAATTCTCTGGAGAGCTAGCACATCTTAACCAGTTTATTTAATTAACTTGGGCTGCTACTTTCTTTTACTGCCCTGATTCCAGTAATGAATGTCAAGCCTGTGGGACCTGATTTAAACAATATTGCATAACTAGATACAAATTTATTGTGGTTTTGTTTTGCATCTGGCTTTCAGCAAACCACAAGAAGAGAATTGATTTTACTGAATGGTTTTAATGTCTACAAAACTATATTCTATACTCCCTAAGGTCTGTCTCCATGCACGTTCTGTGGTCATTCCCTTTCAACTAGACATGGATAAGTTTGGCATTTTGGCTAAAATGTTTTATTGTAGTGTATGGTTTTCAAACATTTATGCAAGAATGCTGCTTTCATGGGCTGGTCTCTCCTGAAAATGTGATTTATTAATTCTCAAGGGCCTAAAGTTAAACTAAATAATGAAATATGGTATATGGAACCATTGTGTCTTAATCAATCATTCTACTTAGATTGGTTTTTGGACACAATGTTGCCATAAGCAGTACCAAAGACTTTAGCTGTATGTCCACCAGATGCACATTTGTTTTTCCATATGTTGTTTTTGCCGGATGTGTAGCCTGCATTTTCCGTACTAGATGCACATGTGCTTCGCAAGGCTGCAGAACGGTTTGCAGCATGGAGAAGATCATTTTCGCCCTGATCGACCAAAGCAAATGATTATAACAGATTAAAGTTATTCTCCTATTGACCTACTGGTTACATAGGCTGGGTGAGATACTAACAGACTGGTGCGCATTACAACAATTCATCATTACTGAACAAAAATAAACATAACATGAAACAATTTAAGATTTGATTAGTTACACTTCATATGAGGAAATCGGTCAATTGAAGTAAATTCATTAAGCTCTAATCTATACATTTCACATGACTGGAACTACAACATCGACAGCATCTTTTGGTCACAGATACCTTTAATATAAAAGTGGTGTGGATCAGAAAACTAGTCAGGATCTGGTGTGACCACCATTTGCCTCATGCAGCACAACACATCTTTGCATACTGTTGATTGTGGCCTGTGGAATGTTATCCCACTCTTCAATGGCTGTGTGGAGTTGCAGGAATTGGAACACACTGTCGTACACGTCAATCCAGAGCATCCCAAACAAGCTCAATGAGTGACATTTCTGAAGAGTATGCAGGCCATGGAAGAACTGGGACATTTCCAGCTTTCAGAAGTTGTGTACAGATCGTTGCGCCATGCATTATAATGCTGAAACATGAGGTGATGGCGGATGAATGGCACGACAATGGGCCTCAGGATCTCATCACGGTGTCTGCATTCAATTGCCATCGATAAAATGCAATTGTGTTTGCGCCTGCTCATACCATAACCCCACAGCCACCATGGGGCATTCTGTTCACATTGACAACAGCAAACCGCTCTCACACAACGCCTTACAACGTGGTCTGCGGGTGTGAGGCCGGTTGGACGTACTGCCAAACTCTAAAACAACGTTGGAGGTGGCTTATGGTAGAGCTTAACATTACATTCTCTGGCAACAGGTCTGGTGGACATTCCTGCAGTCAGCATGCTAATTGCACACTCCATCAAAACTTCCGCCATCTAACAGGGATGTAAAACAATTTGTACACAACATTTGAGAGAAATACTATTGTGTGTATTGGAATGTTTCCAAGATATTTTATTTCAGCTCATGAAACATGGGACCAACACTTCAAATGTGTTTATATTTTTGTTCAGTATAGTTTTCTTGTCTTCTGTCTCTAGCAACATCAATACATTTAACTGGTTCTAATATAGAGTACGGATTTCAAGTCACTAGCTTGCCCTGCATGATAAATTACACAAGTCCTTCAACCGGTGTCTTCTTGTCTATAACTACAATAGTCATAATTTTGGCCTCTATGGTGACTCTTCCCCATAGGGAACTTTTATGAACTTCTGTTTGTACCACCGCACGGTAATACAAAGTACGAGTTGAAAATATTGAACTCGTGGTACGTACAGCAGCCTAGTGCTTGATCCCAAATTTAGCGTTGCGGACTGCTCCATTGACAATGAATGACTTCCGCCGGAACGCAGTTTGATGCTTCTGGTGGAACTTAAGCGTTGACTTAACTCTGCCAGCAGCGAAAAATACATCTCGGCTCAGCCATGTCTGCTGAATTTGTGCTGTAAAACCTGCGCCAATATTGCAAATCACTACGGAAACGCATTGAACAAACCCAGTTGATAAACGTATATGTATTTTTTTTAAGGAAGCTGGATCGCTAACAATGACTGTTACGTTAGCAACAAGCTAGCTAACGTTATCTATATCCACAAGTACGTGTAGTCGTCAACGTTTTACACGGTTGGGTGTCACAACAGTATTGTTGGTGACGATGCCATTTATTAGCTACTGCCAACCAGAAAATTTTGTTAGCTAGCTGCTTAATCTGTCGCGCAACCCGAACCGTTTTCTTCGAGAACTACGACAACGCTACCCCAGCCCTGCCCATCCAGGCAGTCAGTGGTAACAAAACAAGAGATTGGAGCGATGACGGCAACATCATGTCTGAGAGATATCCTTTAGTCGAGAAAGCCCTCTCGGAGAGCTATGCTCGGTTTAGGTTCAAGGACACGTCACTGCTAATTTGGCAACAGCAGCAAATGGAGCTGGAACAGGGACCACCGAGTAACTACCTCAGTCGGAGTCAAAGTACGTGGTACAGTCAGTATGGAAACCAGGCAGTCGTGGTACGGGACAAACGAACTGTCACAATGGATCCAACTGCTGACACTGGAAATTCCAGAATATGTTTGATTATGTGACAGTTATAGTGACACATACATTTATTCATATGCCCTAAACTTCAATATTTGTAAACTGTTTGTGCAAAAATATATGGTGCAGACTGAAGTTGAGTATTTGTGTCCTGAAAGACGTCTGCCAGAAACATGTCATGACCATTCACTGGGCAAATATGTGCTGGTCAAAGCAAAGTAAGCCTGTGCATGTACATTGGGGTATGGAAGTGTTAGCTAAGGCTTACATTGGGGCGGCAGGTATCCTAGTGGTTAGGGCGTTGGACTTGTAACCGAAAGGTTGCAAGATCGAATCCCCGAGCTGACAAGGTAAAAATGTCGTTCTGCCCCTTGACAAGGCAGTTAACTCACTGTTCCTAGGCCGTCATTGAAAATTAGAATTTGTTCTTTACTGATTTGCCTAGTTAAAGGTAAAAAATAAATGATAATTTTTGTATTTCAATGCAGTATTGTCAATTTATGCGCTTGTCTCAAAAACACTTGTAACAAGACAATTGTTGCAACAGCAAGTGGAGGTTGATTATGTGTATTGTCCTGTAAAATAGAAGTCTGCACTTTCAATTCAATTTCTGTCTGTTACATACCACAAACCTTTAACATAGCTAATGCCCCTGCCAGCTTTAACAGCTGTGATGTGGATAGTATACAAAGACTCCAGTAGCTTACAATTGTATGTTTTGTAGTTTATTAATTAAAACAAAGGAACTCAGAAAATAAGGGCTCCCATGTAAATAATTACATCAAATATTCACTTTGTTTGCCCTGTATCCCCATGTAATTTCATCCTTAAAACAACATGAATCTTTCATTTCTCAAAGACATGTCTACAGAAGTTACTATACTGTGCTACAAAATATGTAAGTTGCAGCAGGAGGGTATGCAAAAACATTTGTTTTGAAATAAAAATTACCTATGACCAAGAACTAAAAGGAACAAGTCAGTGAAGATGGTGAAAACACTTTAGAAAGTATTCACACCCCTAGACTTTTGCCACATAGGGGTATTCAAATTAATATAATTTTCTGTCAACGATCTACATGTCAAAGTGGATTTTTTTGTAAAAAATCCGGGGAAAAAAAATACAACTCTTGATTAGGTAAATATTCAACCCCTGAGTAAATACATGTTATACTGATCAAAAATAAACGCAACATATATCTAAACCTGTTTTCGTTTCATCATGGGGTATTATGTGTGGATTAGAGGAAAAAAAGTATATTTAATCAATTTTAGAATATGGCTAACGTAACAAAATGTGGAAAAGGTCAAGGGGTTTGAATACTTTCCGAAGGCATGGTATAGGGTCAGTTCCAATACCATATTGCTCTGGCTCCAACGGGACTCTGGAAACTGCAATATTCTTTGCTTTTCTGAAACATGGCTCTCAGACAAGATACCCCCCATGGCTATCCATCTTGATGGAGTCTCCATTCACCGCGCGACAGGACAGTGGAGTCAAGGAAGGGGGGTTTGCCTCTACATCAACTGGTGTGCTAACTCCAGTGCGGTGGAAGTGCCGACCCACTATTCACCTGTCTTGGAATACCTGATGGTCAAATGCCAACCCTTCTACCTCCCGAGGGAGTTTTCAGCTGTTATTGTGACTGTTGTATACATTCCACCCCAGGACAAGAAAAATAAGCTGGCACTTAACGAACTGTACAAGGCTATAAACAAGCAAGAAAACCTACATCGAGGCTGCTTTTCTGGTTGCCGGCGATTTTAATTCCCAGTCACTAAGACGCGTGATGCCCAACTTCCATCAACACGTCTCCAACGCCACAAGGGGCGATAAAGTCCTAGATCACTGTTATTCTTTCAGCAAGCAAGCATACAAGCCCCTCCCTCGTCCGCCATTTGGTAAATGACTCCGTAGTCCTGCTTCCTGTTTACAAGCAGAAACTCAAACAGGAAGTACCTGTGACTCGCTCTATTGAGAAATGGTCACCAGAATCAGATGCTACAGGACTCTTTTGCCACCACTGATTGGAATATGTTTAGAGACTCCGCCGATAACATTGAAGAGTTAACACACCTCTGTCATTGGCTTTTTTGAAAATGCATCGGCGACGTTCCCACTGAGGGTTCGCTGCTTCCCCAAGCAAAAGCCCTGGATTAATACAGAGATTGGCACTAAAGGACAGGGCTACCGCACACGGAGCTAACGTAGACAACCCTGTCTATGGCTGAGGACAGGAATAAGTACAAGAAGTCCCGCTATGACCTCGGCAGAGTCATCAAACAAGCAAATGGACAATATAGGAATACGGTGGAATCATATTACATAGGCCAGAAACCGTCTCAGAGATTAGGGTGAGGGACAAATACCAAACAACTCAATGATGGAGAGAGGGGATAAGAGAAGTTAATAGGAGGGGAGGCCACAGATGAATCCCTGTTTCAGCTGTACCGGGCAGACAGTGTGTATTGCGGCGTGTGGGCAAGCGGTTTGCTGATGTCACCGTTCTTCCATGGCCTACAATGTCACCCATTGAGCATGTTTGTGATGCTCTGGATCGACGTGTTCGACAGAGTGTTCCAGTTCCTGCCAATATCCATTAACTTCGCACAGCCATTGAAGAGGAGTGGGACAGCATTCCACAGGCCACAATCAGCAGCCTGATCAACTCTATGCGAAGGACGTGTCGTGCTGCATGAGGCAAATTATGGTCACACCAGATACTGACTTATTTTCTGATCCACGCTCCTACCTTTTAAAAATAAAAAGTATCTGTGACCAACAGATGCATATCTGTATTCCCAGTCATGTGAAATCCATAGATTAGGGCATAATGAATTTATTTCAATAGACTGATGTCTTTATAGGAACTAACTAGGTAAAACCTTTGAAATTGTTGCATGTTGCATTTTTATATTTTTGTTCAGTGTAGAATCACCTTTGGCAGTGATTAAAGCTGAGTTTTTCTGGGTAAGTCTAATAGCTTTGGACACCTGGATTGTACAATATTTGCTCATTTTTTTTTTTAAATCCTTCAAGCTCTGTCAAGTTAGTTGTTGATCATTGCTAGACAGCCATTCAAGTCTTGCCATAGATTTTCAAGACGATTTAAATCTAAACTAACAAGAACTTTCAATGTTGTCTTCGTTAGCAACTCCAGAGTATATTTGGTCTTGTGTTTTAGGTTATTGTCCTGTTGAAAGGTGAATGTCTCCCAATGTCTGTTGGAAAGCAGACTGAACCAGGTTTTCCTCTAGGATTTTGCCTGCGCTTAGCTCTATTGTGTCTTTTTAGCCTAAAACAACTCCCTAGTCCTTGCCGATGACAAGCATACCCAAAACATGATGCAGCCACCACCATGCTTGATAGTGATACTCAGTGACGTGTTGTTGAATTTGCCCCAAACATAACGCTTTGTATACAGGACATAAAGTTAATTTGCCAAATTTTTTGCAGTTTTACTTTAGTGTTTTATTGCAAACAGGATGCATGTTTTGGAATATTTTTATTCTGTACAAGCTTCCTTCTTTTCACTCTCATTTAGGTTAGTATTGTGGAGAAACTACAATGTTGTTGATCCATCTTCAGTTTTCTCCTATCACAACCATTAAACGGTGTAACTGTTTTAAAGTCACCATTGGCCTCATGGTGAAATCCCTGAGCGGTTTCCTTCCTCTCTGGCAACTGACTAACGAAGTACGCCTGTAACTTTGTAGTGACTGGGTGTATTGATACACCATCCAGTGTAATTAATAACTTCACCATGCTCATAAGGGATATTCAGTGTCTGCTTCCAATAGGTGCCATTCTTTGCGAGGCATTGGAAAACCTCCCTAGTCTTAGTGGTTGAATCTGTGTTTGAAATTCACTACTTTACTGAGGGACCTTACAATTATGTGTGGGCTACAGAGATGAGGTAGTTATTCAAAAATCTTGTTAAGCATATTTTTACTCCTGAACTTATTTAGGCTTCCCATAACAAAAGGGGTTGAATACTTAGACTCAAGACATTTCAGTTTTCATTTAATTAATTTGTAAAAACATAATTCCACATTGACATTATGGGGTATTGTGTGTAGGCCAGTGACGATCTCAATTTAATCAATTTTAATTTCAGGCTGTAACACAAAATGTGGAAAAAGTCAAGGGGTGTGAATACTTTCTGAAGGCACTGTATATACACTGCTCAAAAAAATAAAGGGAACACTTAAACAACACAATGTAATTCCAAGTCAATCACACGTCTGTGAAATCAAACTGTCCACTTAGGAAGCAACACTGATTGACAATAAATTTCACATGCTGTTGGGCAAATGGAATAGACAAAAGGTGGAAATTATAGGCAATTAGCAAGACACCCCCAATAAAGGAGTGATTCTGCAGGTGGTGACCACAGACCACTTCTCAGTTCTTATGCTTCCTGGCTGATGTTTTGGTCACTTTTGAATGCTGGCGGTGCTTTCACTCTAGTGGTAGCATGAGACGGAGTCTACAACCCACACAAGTGGCTCAGGTAGTGCAGCTCATCCAGGATGGCACATCAATGCGAGCTGTGGCAAGAAGGTTTGCTGTGTCTGTCAGCGTAGTGTCCAGAGCATGGAGGCGCTACCAGGAGACAGGCCAGTACATCAGGAGACGTGGAGGAGGCCGTAGGAGGGCAACAACCCAGCAGCAGGACCGCTACCTCCGCCTTTGTGCAAGGAGGATTAGGAGGAGCACTGCCAGAGCCCTGCAAAATGACCTCCAGCAGGCCACAAATGTGCATGTGTCTGCTCAAACGGTCAGAAACAGACTCCATGAGGGTGGTATGAGGGCCCGACGTCCACAGGTGGGGGTTGTGCTTACAGCCCAACACCGTGCAGGACGTTTGGCATTTGCCAGAGAACACGAAGATTGGCAAATTCGCCACTGTCGCCCTGTGCTCTTCACAGATGAAAGCAGGTTCACACTGAGCACATGAGCACATGTGACAGAGTCTGGAGACGCCGTGGAGAACGTTCTGCTGCCTGCAACATCCTCCAGCATGACCGGTTTGGCGGTGGATCAGTCATGGTGTGGGGTGGCATTTCTTTGTGGGGCCGCACAGCCCTTCATGTGCTCGCCAGAGGTAGCCTGACTGCCATTAGGTACCGAGATGAGATCCTCAGAGCCCTTGTGAGACCATATGCTGACACATGCACATTTGTGGCCTGCTGGAGGTCATTTTGCAGGGCTCTGGCAGTGCTCCTCCATGCACAAAGGCGGAGGTAGCGGTCCTGCTGCTGGGTTGTTGCCCTCCTATGGCCTCCTCCACGTCTCCTGATGTACTGGCCTGTCTCCTGGTAGCGCCTCCATGCTCTGGACACTACGCTGACAGACACAGCAAACCTTCTTGCCACAGCTCGCATTGATGTGCCATCCTGGATGAGCTGCACTACCTGAGCCACTTGTGTGGGTTGTAGACTCCGTCTCATGCTACCACTAGAGTGAAAGCACCGCCAGCATTCAAAAGTGACCAAAACATCAGCCAGGAAGCATAGGAACTGAGAAGTGGTCTGTGGTCACCACCTGCAGAATCACTCCTTTATTGGGGGTGTCTTGCTAATTGCCTATAATTTCCACCTTTTGTCTATTCCATTTGCACAACAGCATGTGACATTTATTGTCAATCAGTGTTGCTTCCTAAGTGGACAGTTTGATTTCACAGAAGTGTGATTGACTTGGAATTACATTGTGTTTAAGTGTTCCCTTTATTTTTTTGAGCAGTGTACTTGTCTCAACTCGTATGACATCACTCAGGCACACCAAGCTGTTTTTAAATGTTTTAATGTACGAGGTTGTCTGAATCAGTCTTAATGAGAATTTAGCTGATAAAAGTAAAACATATCACCACTACTAGCAACTAATTTAATGATCTCAGATTCATGAACTGCCATTGTAAATGATCTCTAATCGATCGAAAATACATTTACCACCTCACATACATAATAGTAAAAACCCAGTCATAACAGGTGTATTTGTAAAAGGGTAAAGAAGCAGTTTGAATACATTATTCTGAATTTGGACTACATTGTTTATCAAGACACTTAACTACACGAAACAAAAATATAAACGCAACATGTGAAGTGTTGGTCCCATGTTTCATGAGCTGAAATAAAAGATCCCCAAATTTTTACATATGCACAAAAAGCTTACTTCTCTCAAATGTGTTTACATCCTTGTTAGTGGGTATTTTTCATTTGCCAAGATAATCCATCCACCTGACAGATGTGGAATATTAAGAAGCTGATTAAACAGCATGATCATTACACAGGTGCACCTTGTGCGGGGGACAATAAAACGTCAGTCTAAAATGTGCAGATATCTCAAGTTGAGGGAGCGTGCAATTGGCCTGCTGACTGCAGGAATGTCCACCAGAGCTGTTACCAGAGAATTTAATGTTAATTTCTCTACCAACATCGTTTTAGAGAACTTGGCAGTACGTTCAACCGGCCTTACAACCTTAGACCACGAGGAACCACGCCAGCCCAGGATCTCCACATCAGGCTTCTTCACCGGTGGGATCCTCCAGCCCGCCTGATGAAAATGTGGGTTTGCACAACCGAAGAATTTAGTCAGAAACCGTATAAGGGAAGCTCATCTACGTGCTCGACGTCCTCACCAGGGTCTTGACCTGACTGCAGTTTGGCATCGTATCCGACTTCAGTGGGCAAATGTTCACCTTAGATGGCCATTGGCATGCTGCTGTTCATCCGCCGCCATCACCTCATGTTTCATCATGATAATGCACGGCCCCATTTTGCAAGGATCTGTACACAATTCCTTCAAAGCTGAACATGTCCCAATTCTTCCATGGCCTGCAAAATCACCAGACATGTCACCCATTGAGCATGTTTGGGTTGCTCTGAATCGATGTGTACGACAGTGTATTCCAGTTCCCGCCAATATCCAGCAACTTTACACAGCCATTGAAGAGTAATGGGACAACATTCAACAGGCCACAATTAGCAGCCTAATCAACTATGCGAAGGAGATGTTTTGCGCTGCACAAGGCAAATGGTGAACTGACTGGTGTTCTGATCCACGCCACTACCTTTAAGGTATCTGTGACCAACAGATGCATATTGGTATTCTCATTCATTTGAAATCCATAGATTAGGCTTATATGAACTTTAACTCAGTAAAATCGTTGAAATTGTTGCATGTTGTTTATATTTTTGTTTAGTGTAGCTTTTTTTACAGAGGTCTTTGCAATGCTCAAATGTTAACAAAATAATTTTCTGTCTTGAGTAAACCAATTGAGTTTTTATACATTTGGTGTTTAGTCGATTACCCAGATGAGACGGAGAGCCCATTGCTCTCCACTCTTAAAAGAAACAGGCTATACTGTAAGTGTTAATTCACCTACATTTGGAATATAACCATCATGTTCAATGGAAAGACTAGCCCATACACAGACAAAGGAAATAGTTATTTCATTCAATGATGAAAGTTGTCAGATATGGCACATGCCAAATATACAAACAGGCCAGGAAACAAATCACAAGAGTATGTGATGTGTGTTAAAACATCTTAGGAGGGGAGCATTTAACATTAAACACTGGCTGCATAGAGATACATGTAAAGGACAGTGACAGTAGAAGTGTCAAGAACTATCGAATAAAATTGAGAAAAACATAGAACTCCAAACTCAGTCTTAACTGCTTGATAAAAGAAATCACCTGACAAAATCATCAGGTGAACTCTTTATAAGAAGTAGATGTTAAAGGTATGAGTACATCTAGTAATACATTACTTTGGGAAGTATCAAACCAAACAAGTTAACTTGTATATGCTCCACATTCTTGATGCAAAATATCAAAGCAAAACACTGCTAAGAAAATAAGACACAAAAAATGATAATTAGACAATCAGCAAAAGGTGTTCGAATAGCAACTTTACTTTGCCACAAATGTGTATATAAAATATCCTCAGGAAATACAGATAGGGCCATGATTAAGTCAATGTTCTATTCAACTGCAGTCTAGTGTTAACCCACAACTATATTTCAACAGACCCTTGAGACATAACAGATTTAAATACTGATTGGAGCATGGAAGATTGATAACAAAAATAAATTCTTTGCGATAGATGACTAGTAACCATTTGTTTTACACTGTCAATGGAAATTAGATTTATGATCATAAAAATAACAATTATCTTAATTTCTTCAATATAGCTGTATACATAAAGTAAAAGAAAATGTAATGGAATGTTGTGAGGTGGCAAAGGTCAAACTACAGGCAACAGCCATCCCAGGAAGAGAAAGACTGTATTTGTCCCTTGAGACAATGTTGTCCAAACCAAAATCAATCTTAGTGTTTTTAAAGATTTCCTACTGGTATAACAGTCTTTCAAAGTTGATTCAGCTACGAGCACCCATGTAAAGCAGAAATCTTTTTTCTCTTCAATTAAAATAACTAACATGTGGTTCTGGTGATACCAGGCATTTCCCTTTGAGGGCCAGCAAAAACAAACCCTGACTATGTTCAGTCAGCTATATCTTCTTACATGTTTCCTACTTTGTCTCTAAAGGCATTTCTAAATACAAAACATGATCAATATCTTCAGTCATCGAAAGTCTTCATTATCTTATAAAAGTAATCCAGGGGAAGAAAAAAAGAGAGTACTCTACTAGCTAAAAAGGAGGGTAAATTACCTAAGGTGAGAGGGGGACTCAGGGTATGGGGGTCTTTCTCTGATCAATCGGAGTCACTGCTTTCTGAGCTGGAGCCACTGGAGCTGCTGCTGCCAGAGTCAGAGGAGCTGCTGCTGCCGCTCAGCCGAGAGGCGCCCCCTGCTGGCGCCGAGCCTGCCTTCTCTGCAGAGAAGAAGGAAGGAGGTGAGGGTTAATACTGAGGCACACAGTCAAACACAGACAAATCAACTAGAGAAAACAGACAACCATCCTTTTCACAGAGAGCGTCAATGGACAATATATTATACACAGCCCAAAGCGGCATAATTAGTAATAGGCCACATTCAGTCAATACTACTTAAATTGAAGATGCAGTTATGGTGACATTGTTCAATGACAAACACTTTTGAGGTGCATGGTTAGAGGAGAAAAAGAGGTAGCCATCCAAGCAGTCAGAGAGTTTCCTACAGAAATGTCCGAATCTGTTCTATTTCCCTCCATGGCTAAAGCCTAACGCAGAAACACCGAAAACGTGTCCCATTTAGGGCTGTCCCCAACATCAACAAAAATCTTGGTGACCAAGAGTCATCTGTTCTTTCGACCAATCGAATGGTCAACATTTTAAAATGTGTATTTTTCCATATATTGACACATCAGACTCTGTCTTTCCACCCTCAGCCTCTGACGGATTGTCTCCACCTTCCACCACCATGCACCAAATACTCTGACTGTTCACAGCCATAAAGGTATGTGAAAACAGTTATCACTCATAATAACGTATTATTTGTTGAACAACAATTACAGTCCATCCATTCCAGCTGACCCCATTCCTCACTTGAACCCTATGTAAAGTGATGCTCTACAATACGTCTTCTTATTTGTCTCCCTACCAGCAGACTCCGTCTCTCCACCCTCGGCCTCTCTGATGGACTGTCTCCACCTTCCACCACCGTACGCCAAATACTCAAAATGTGAATCTGAAGGCTGGCACCCTGAGCTGGTTTGGCTGTACAGTAAAAGGAGTCGACCTCAAATATGAAAACTGTGCAAGGGTGTGTAGACTCACTAGACACTGTATACCCATTGATTCTTGAAGAAAATAAGTTATAAATACTTGTTGAGCTTAGTTGAACTGTTCTTCCCCATCAGAACCAAACATAGGCCTGTTTAACTTCTTTGGGATAGGGGGCGCTATTTTCACTTTGGGATAAAATCGTGCCCAATTTAAACGGCCTCGTACTCTATTCTAGATCGTACAATATGCATATTATTATTACTATTGGATAGAAAACACTCTCAAGTTTCTAAAACCGTTTGAATTATATCTGTGAGTAAAACAGAACTCATTTTGCAGCAAACTTCCCGTCAGGAAGTGAAAAATCTGAAATCGAGGCTCTGTTCCAGGGCCTTCCTATTCATTTGCTTGAAATCTATGGATATACATGCACTTCATACGCCTTCCACTAGATGTCAACAGGCAGTGAGAGGTGAAATGGGGTGTATAGCTTGATCTGAGGTCAAACGAGAGCTCTTGGAATGACATGACCCCAAATGTCCTTTGTTCAGCAAGGCGCGGGAAGGAACCCTGGATTGCGTTCTGAAAAGCTTTCGTTATAGATGGCTAATATCTCCGGCTTTGATTTTATTTGATAAATGTGATAATATCATCGTAAAGGATGGTTTTTCAATATAGTTTTATCAGATTATTGAAAGTTTATCGGGAGTTTGGCTTTTTCCGTTCTCTGCGTTTGGTGATGATGGACAGCTTCGCGCCACTTGGCTAGCTTTGGTTGCTAATTCGACAGGAGAAAAGGACATTCTAAAACCAAACAACGATTGTTCTGGACAAAGGACCCCTTGTACAAGATTCTGATGGAAGCTCAGCAAAAGTAGGAACCATTTATGATGTTATTTCGTATTTCTGTGGAAAATGTTTAGTACTATTTTCTGCCCTCATTGCAGGCGCTGTCTCGCTATAACGTAAGCTGTATGTCGTACTAAAGTTATTTTTAGAATTCTAACACGGCGATTGCATTAAGAACTAGTGTATCTTTCATTTGCTATCCAACATGTATTTTTTAGTAAAGTTTATGATGAGTTATTTGGTCAGATTAGGTGAGTGTCAGAAATATATCCAGAGAAAAGTTGCTACGTTTTCACAATGTTATACATTGGATTTCAGCTCTAAATATGCACATTTTCGAACAAAGCATAAGTGTATTGTATAACCTGATGTTATAGGACTGTCATCTGATGAAGGTTGTCAAGATTAGTGAAAAATTATATATTTTGCTGGTTTTTTGCGATCGCTAACTTTTGCTGCTGATAAATGGGTTGTGTTTTTGGCTATTGTGGTAAGCTAATATAATGCTATATTGTGTTTTCGCTGTAAAACACTTAAAAAATCTGAAATATTGGCTGGATTCACAAGATGTTTATCTTTCATTTGCTGTAAACCATTTATTTTTCAGAAATGTTTTATGATGAGTATTTAGGTATTTCACGTTGGTCTCTGTAATTGTTCTAGCTGCTTCGGTGCTATTTGTGATTGTAGCGGCAATGTAAAACTGTGATTTATACCTGAAATATGCAAATGTTTCGAACAAAACATAGATTTATTGTATAACATGTTATAAGACTGTCATCTGATGAAGTTGTTTCTTGGTTAGTGACTAATTCTATCTCTATTTGGTCGGTTTTGTGCAAGCTACCTGTGCTGTGAAAGAAATGTCTGTGCTTTTTTGTATTTGGTGGTGAGCTAACATAAATATACGTGGTGTTTTCGCTGTAAAACATTTTTAAAAATCGGAGATGTTGGCTGGATTCACAAGATGTTTATCTTTCATTTGCTGTATTGGCCTTGTTAATGTGTGAAAGTTAAATATTTAAAAAAAAAATTTTTTGAATTTCACGCGCTGCCTTTTCAGTGGAATGTGGGGGGGGGGGGGGTTCCGCTAGCGGAACCCAGGGGCTAGACAGGTTAACTGAAAACAAACACTGTATAGCCTCAAAACATGGTTAAAACTGTCATGACGTGGCCCTTTCTGGGTGTAGATCGTTGCCCTTTCTGGGTGTAGATCGTGCCCCCCCCCCCCCCTCACTCTCTCTCCTACACCCAGGTTCTGTTATCTCAGGTCATAAATTCCTGGCAAAGACTCTCTCCCCCTGGTCATGCAGAAAGAGAGAGCACAGAGAGAACAATGGACTTCACTTGGAGACACCTAAATCCCCAAAATGGGAGAATTAAACAATGTTTCTGTTTTTGAGAATGTGGGAATGATCCGTGAACACTTAAGGGACAGTCATGTTGAGTGTGTTTCATTTGGTGATCTCATGAGGTACAGGAAACACACATAACGGTATCTCTTAAAGTGTACATTTCCCAGCTGTCAGGTTTACATCTAAATATTGTGAAAAGTATGTGATTAAACATGAAACTATTAGTGAAAAGATGTAATGTGATATTAACCTTCTAAATGAGAGTATGGATTTTCATATAAAGATTAACTAGTCAGTGGCCACACCCCCGTGAGCCCAGACATCACATTAGGCGTCATGGACCGCCCTTTTCCACTGTTACGTATAAAACCCACTCGTGACCCAATTCACGATAGACTAAGCAAACCCCAGCGTGAGCTGAGGTTGCAAATGGTTGAATTTCTGAGACCAAAACATGCCGGGTGATGCTGGTGTGTGAAGTGGTTGAAACTACAACTCTACCAAAGGACAAGACTATTCCACGTGGAGCATTGGCTACGGCTGGAAATTGTTAAACTCTGAGACTATCGATCCCTACACAATAAGAGCAAATCTTAGACACAAATTACTAGTCTGCAGCTAGAAATTACGTAAACCGAGGACGAGAATACAGACAACCGCCAAAACATCTATTCTACCATTTCTGAATGGTACTCTGAAGTATACATTCTAACCACAAAATACTTTGATATTCAGGGAAATGCAACCAGAGAGACTCTGATGAACTCTCCAGCAGATGGAACGGATTCCAACAGAGAAGACAACAATGACATATGGGTGTAAATATATACTTGCATTTCAATGTATATAATTATAGACTGTGTGTAATGAATCCATTTGTCTTTCCCGCTCTCTCTCAGTCCCACCCCTTTCCCTTTGTCCACCAAGCCGTCATATCGGCTTAGCCCACTAGGGACTCTTTCCTATCATTGTTAGTAACCAATATCTACTGTTTGTTTATGTATTTCTGTGATTATTTAATTAGTTAGTAAATAAATAAATAATTGAGCAAATTGGTGTATGGATGATTCATAGTAAAGGCTGGGTTTATGCAGATAACCAACCATTTACGACGTTCAGATGAGACTGATTAACTTCTCTAGGGTAGGGGGCAGCATTCGGAATTTTGGATGAAAAGGATGCCCAAATTAAACTGCCTGCTACTTGGGCCCAGAAGATACGATATGCATATAACTGGTAGATTTGGATAGAAAACACTCTAAAGTTTCCAAAACTGTAGTGTCTGTGAGTATAACAGAACTGATTTGGCAGGCAAAAACCTGAGAAAAATCCATTAAGGAAGTAGTTTATTTTTTGGTTTTGTAGTTTTCTATTCAATGCCATTACAGTATCCATTGACTTAGGACTCAAATTGCAGTTCCTATGCCTTCCACTAGATGTCAGCAGTCTTTAGAAATTGTTTCAGGCTTGTATTCTGAAAAATGAGGAAGTAAGAGCAGTCTGAATGAGTGGACCCTAAAGTGTCACAGAGCTTTTTCATGCGCACGACCGAGAGAGTGCCTTTCTTGTTTACCTTTTATATTGACGACGTTATTGTCCGGTTGAAATATTATCGATTATTTAGGCTAAAAACAACCTGAGGATTGAATATAAACATCGTTTGACATGTTTCTATGAACTTTACGGATACAATTTGGATTTTTTGTCTGCCTGTTTTGACTGCGTTTGAGCCTGTGGATTACTGAAGAAAAACGCGGTTTTTGCATATAAAGAGACTTTATCGAACAAAAGGAACATTTATTGAGTAAATTAATGTCTGCTGAGTGCAACCATATGAAGATCATCAAGTCTACTTGACTGGTTACTGTTTGTAATGATTTGTCTGCTGGGCTATGTTCTCAAATAATCGTAAGGTATGCTTTCGCCGTAAAGCATTTTTTAAATCTGACACCGTGGTTGGATTCACAAGAAGTTCATCTTTAAACCTATGTAAGATATTACATTACATTTACATTTAAGTCATTTAGCAGACGCTCTTATCCAGAGCGACTTACAAATTGGTGCATTCACCTTATGATATCCAGTGGAACAACCACTTTACAATAGTGCATCTAACTCTTTTAAGGGGGGGGGGTTAGAAGGATTACTTTATCCTATCCTAGGTATTCCTTAAAGAGGTGGGGTTTCAGGTGTCTCCGGAAGGTGGTGATTGACTCCGCTGACCTGGCGTCGTGAGGGAGTTTGTTCCACCATTGGGGTGCCAGAGCAGCGAACAGTTTTGACTGGGCTGAGCGGGAACTGTATGTAAAGTATGTATGTAAAGATATGTTTTGTTTTCTGAATTTTTATAATGAGTATTTCTGTATTTGAATTTGGCGCCCTGCAGTTTCACTGGCTGTTGAAGAGGTGGGACGCTACCGTCTCACGTACCCTAGAGAAGTTAAGGTAATAATAATACTTCATTAATAGAAGACTAATTGATCAGATATAAAGATATATAAAGAGTTATTCGGAAAATTCTAACTTTGTAATCTGAACATTTTCCATGATTAGTTTAATCACGTAATAATAATTACAGATAATTGATTTCATAAAATAAGTCTTCACATTTAATGACAAGCCAGAGACACAACAAAACTATAATCTTGATATAATGGATGGCCAGTCCTTGCATCCATAGCTCCTATATGTTTATGACCAGTGCTATCTGGGATCCTTGGGACGTCCCTACCCCAAATCATAACCCTTACCCTAACCTTACATATAACCAAACCCCATACCTAACCTTAACCATTTTAAAATGTCAACTTCAATGTCAACTGACCAATAAACAATGTGGGAATGTTCTGATACATAAATGCATATCAAATCAGACACAGATATTTGTATTGTAATCAAACTTCATATACGGTCTATAATGTCTAAATACACCACTATATACATTTATATTCCAGACTCTGACCTTGATATTTCTTACTTTCTTTCTTTCAATTTTTGGGGGATTTGTGTGTATTATTTTGTATTGTTAGGTATTGGAGCTAGAAACATAAGCATTTCACTGCACCTGCGATAACATCTGCAAAATATGTGTACGCGACCAATAAAATTGGATTTGATTTGAGATAAACTCTGCGGGAAAATATTGCTTTGGTAGCCCCTCGATGCAAAAAACACAGCAGTTTCTGTTTTCTTCCTACAAATGTGGCTCTATCTTTTGATCCATTTAAGCTACAAAATATTATGACCCCATCAAACCATTCTCAGGAACTCGATAACTTGCACCAGACAGAGACGGAGGCAGAAAAGAGAGGGCGGATAGACCCAGAGAGACATAGATACACACATACAATTGAAGTCGGAAGTTCACATACACTTAGGTTGGAGTCATTAAAACTAATTTTTCAACCACTCCACAAATGTATTGTTAACAAACTATAGTATTGGCAAGTCGGTTAGGACATCTACTTTGTGCATGACACAAGTAATTTTTCCAACAATTGTTTACAGAGATTATTTCACTTAAAATTCACTGTATCAGAATTCCAGTGGGTCAGAAGTTTACATACACTAAGTTGACAGTGCCTTTTAACAGCTTGAAAAATTCCAGAAAATGATGTCATTGCTTTAGAAGCACCTGATAGGCTAATTGACATAATTTGAGTCAATTGGAGGTGTACCTGTGGATATATTTCAAGGCCTACCTTCAAATTCAGTGCCTCTTTGCTTGACATGGGAAAATGAAAAGAAGACCTCAGAAATAAATGTGTAGACTTCCACAAGTCTGGTTCATCCTTGGGAGCATTTTCCAAACACCTGAAGGTACCACGTTCATCTGTACAAACAATAGTACGTAATTATAAACACCATGGGACCACGCAGCCATTATACCGTTCAGGAAGGAGATGCGTTCTGTCTCCTAGAGTTGAACGTACTTTGGTGTGAAAAAGTACAAATCAATCCCAGAAAAACAGCAAAGGCCCTTGTGAAGATGCTGGAGGAAACAGGTACAAAAGTATTCATATCCACAGTAAAATGAATCCTATGTCGACATAACCTAAAAGGAAGAAGAAGAAGCCACTGCGCCAAAACCGCCATAAAAAAGCCAGACTACGGTTTGCAACTTTACATGGGGACAAATATCGTACTTTTTGGAGAAATGTCCTCTGGTCTGATGAAACAAAAATAGAACTGTTTGGCCATAATGAACATCGTTATGTTTGGAGGAAAAAGGGGGAGGCTTGCAAGCCGAAGAACACCATTCCAACCGTGAAACACGGGGATGGCAGCATCGTGTTGTGGGGGTGCTTTGCTGCAGGAGGGACTTATGCACTTCACAAAATAGATGGCTTCATGAGGACGGAAAATTATGTGGATATATTGAAGCAACATCTCAAGACATCAGTCAGGAAGTTAAAGCTTGGTCGCAAATGGGTCTTCCAAATGGACAATGACCCCAAGCATACTTCCAAAGTTGTGGAAAAATGGCTTAAGGACAACAAAGTCAAGATATTGGAGTGGCCATCACAAAGCCTGGACTCAATCCTATAGAAAATTTGTGGGCGGAACTGAAAAACCATGTGCGAGCAAGGAGGCCTATAAACCGGACTCAGTTACACCGGCTCTGTCAAGAGAAATGGGCCAAAATTCAACCAACTTAATTGTGGGAAGCTTGTGGAAGGCTACCTGAAACGTTTGACCCAATTAAAGGCAATGCTACCAAATATTAATTGAGTGTATGTAAACTTCTGACCCACTGGGAATGTGATGAAAGAAATAAAAGCTGAAATAAATCATTCTCTCTACTATTATTCTGACATTTCACATTCTTAACATAAAAGTGGTGATCCTAACTGACCTAAGACAGGGAATTTTTACTAGGATTAAATGTCAGGAATTGTGAAAAACTTTAAATGTTTAAATGTATATGGCTAAGGTGTATGTAAACTTCCGACTTCAACTGTACGTGTAAGGGATAAACACTGATGCTTTGTACATTATCTGGAAATAATGGATGACTTGGTACTGCCCGTTTTTATTAGTTCCAGAAATTGTACAGAGCAGAGGCGTTTATCCCACTTATACCACGGTTGCCAAAGAAAACAAGCACACATTCACTGGTAAAAATTCCATGTAAATTCATACTATTTCATCCTTCCACTGGTTGTTAGGTTGCTAGAGAAGCGGACTTGTTGTTCATTCTATTTGTTTGATTGCTATGCAGGCTGGCAATGTTCTTATCCCTTGCTTGCTAGGTAGTCAATTATGGCTAACACAGTCATGTCAAATCTGCAGATAAAATAACAACAAAGTAGCTGCATTTGCATTTGTTTAAGCTGTTTTCTAGTGACATTTATTTGGGTACATCCATGCTTCTGTACATACGTGTAGTGCCCGTTGAGGGATGGCACGCACACAAAGTCAATTTCATCTATTTAAATAAAAGTTTTAAAATGAGAAAATGTCATGTATTTTTTTATGTTTATGTTGTTCATATTTCAGTTGATAACTGCAATATAACTACCTACATTTAATATAATATTACTAACTACATTTAACATAAATAAGTTTTAGTGGGGGAAGGGTGGGGTAGAATCGAGTGGATTGGGACATTGCTGGGCCGATTCTGTCCCAAAAATAGCAGCTTTGGCTCAGTTAAAGGCTCCCGAGTGGCGCAGCTGTCTAAGGCACTGCATCTCAGTGCTAAAGGCGTCACTACAGACCCTCGTTTGATTCCAGGCTGTATCACAACCGGCCGTGATTGGGAGTCCCATAGGGCGGCACACAATTGGCCTTACGTCGTCTGGCTTAGGGTTTGGGCTGGGTAGGCCGTCATTGTAAATAAGAATTTGTTCTTAACTGACTTGCCTAGTTAAATAAAGCTTAAATAAAAAATTAAAACAAAGTTCAGGCTACCAGATCTGGGCCGAATGACTCGGGCCTAGTCTATACTGTCATTCATTTCGGACTCGGGCCGGATACGACTGCAAGCAGTTTTCGATTTGGAATGCTGTTATCAGGCCAGATGTGAGCCAGACATTTGTGCTACCTGGGACAGTGCAATTGCACTTGAGATGCGTTTTAAGGCTATGGATGAGAAAGTTATCATTTCCAAACGTTTACGTCAGTTGTATGCGGCTTTGCGATCTATTAACAGCAAGGGTTGCATTAAATAGGTTAAATATTTTTTACTGATGCATTTGAAAATTTTCAGTTCATACGCACAAAAGCATTCACTGTGAAAGTTGATAGGCTACAATTAGGACATTCATATATAGCTTATGCGCAATTTATTGAATCACTTAATGTTTTCTTGCGCAAACCGTGAGCAACACCTGTCAAACTCAGACATGTCTCAAAACACAGGGATTTCGATTCGCACAGGACTAGTATTATCAGAGGACCTTGGAGTAGGTTATTCTGGATGGAATTGATGCTCTCCTGCAATGTTAAAAATTACTGACATAGTAGATTTGGACGGGACTAGAATTACAGATGTGGTGTTTTGTGTTCGTGCACATACACTACCGTTCAAAAGTTTGAGGTCACTTGGAAATGTCCTTGTTTTTGAAAGAAAAGCGCAATTTTTGTCCATAAAAATAACATCAAATTGATCAGAAATATATAAGTATACATTGTTAATGTTGTAAATGACTATTAAAGCTGGAATTGGCTGATTTTGTCATGGAATATCTACATAGGCGTACAGAGGCCCATTATCAGCAACCATCACTCCTGTGTTCCAATGGCACGTTCTGTTAGCTAATCTAAGTTTCTAATTTTAAAAGGCTAATTGATCATTAGAAAAACATTTTGCAACGATGTTAGCACAGCTGTAAACTGTTGTTGCTGATTAAATAAGCAATAAAACTGGCCTTCTTTAGACTAGTTGAGTATTTGGAGCATCAGTATTTGTGGGTTCGATTACAGGCTCAAAATGGCCAGAAACAAAAATCTTTCTTCTGAAACTTGTCAGTCTATTCTTGTTCTGAGAAATGAAGGATATTCCATGCGAGAAATTGAACAGAAGATCTCGTACACCGGTGTGCACTACTCTCTTCACAGAACAGCACAAACTGATTCTAACAAGAATAGAAAGAGGAGTGGGAGGCCTACCACTGTTGTGCCATTGGAATACATGATGATGGTGTTGGAGTCGTGCCTGGCCATCAGTCATGAGTGAACAGGGAGTACAGGAGGGGACTGAGCATGCACCCCTGAGGATCAGCGTGGCAGATATGTTGTTACCTACCTTTACCACCTGGGGGCGGCCGATCAGGAAGTCCAGGATCCAGTTGCAGAGGGAGGTGGCCAAAAGTTGAGAATGACACAAATATTAAATTTTCACAAAGTCTGCTGCCTCAATTAGTATGATGGCAATTTGCATATACTCCAGAATGTTATGAAGAGTGATCAGATGAATTGCAATTAATTGCAAAAACTGAATCCCCAAAAAACATTTCCACTGCATTTCAGCCCTGCCACAAAAGGATCAGCTGACATCATGTCAGTGATTCTCTCGTTAACACATGTGTAAGTGTTGACGAGGCTGGAGATCACTCTGTCATGCTGATTGAGTTCGAACAACAGACTGGAAGCTTCAAAAGGAGGGTGGTGCTTGGAATCATTGTTCTTCCTCTGTTAACCATGGTTACCTGCAAGGAAACACGTGCCGTCATCATTGCTTGCACAAAAAAGGGATTCACAGGCAATGATATTGCTGCCAGTAAGAATGCACCTAAATCAACCATTTATCGGATCATCAATAACTTCAAGGAGAGCGGTTCAATTGTTGTGAAGAAGGCTTCGCGCGCCCAAGAAAGTCCAGCAAGCGCCAGGACCGTCTCTTAAAGTTGATTCAGCTGCGGGATCAGGGCACCACCAGTACAGAGCTTGCTCAGGAATGGCAGTAGGCAGGTGTGAGTGCATCTGCACGCACAGTGAGGCGAAGACTTTTGGAGGATGGCCTGGTGTCAAGAAGGGCAGCAAAGAAGCAGCTTCTCTACAGGAAAAACATCAGGGACAGACTGATATTCTGCAAAAGGTACAGGGATTGGACTGCTGAGGACTGGGGTAAAGTCATTTTCTCTGATGAATCCCCTTTCCGATTGTTTGGGGCATCCGGAAAAAAGCTTGTCCGGAGAAGACAAGGTGAGCGCTACCATCAGTCCTGTGTCATGCCAACAGTAAAGCATCCTGAGACCATTTGTGTGTGGGGTTGCTTCTCAGCCAAGGGAGTGGGCTCACTCACAATTTTGTCGAAGAACACAGCCATGAATAAAGAATGGTACCAACACATCCTCCGAGAACAACTTCTCCCAACCATCCAGGAACAGTTTGGTGACGAACAATGCCCTTTCCAGCATGATGGAGCACTTTGCCATAAGGCAAAGTGATAACTAAGTGGCTCGGGGAACAAAACATTGATATTTTGGGTCCATGGCCAGGAAACTCCCCAGACCTTAATCCCATTGAGAACTTGTGGTCAATCCTCAAGAGGCAGGTGGACAAACAAAAAAACACAAATTCTGAAAAACTCCAAGCATTGATTATGCAAGAATGGGCTGCGATCAGTCAGGATGTGGCCCAGAAGTTAATTGACAGCATGCCAAGGCGGATTGCAGAGGTCTTGAAAAAGAAGGGTCAACACTGCAAATATTGACTCTTTGCATCAACTTCATGTAATTGTCAATAAAAGCCTTTGACACTTATGAAATGCTTGTAATTATACTTCAGTATTCCATAGTAACATCTGACAAAAATATCTAAAGACACTGAGGCAGCAATTAATATTTGTGTCATTCTCAAAACTTTTGGCTTCGACTGTATATTTTAGATTTCAGATTCTTCAAAGTAGCCACCCTTTGCCTTGATGACAGTTTTGCACACTCCTGGCATTCTCTCAACCAGCTTCATAAGGTAGTCACATGGAATGCATTTCAAATAACAGGTGCCCCTTGTTAAACGTTCATTTGTGGAATTTCTTTCTTTCTTAATGCGTTTGAGCCAATTAGTTGTGTTGTGACAATGTATGGGGTGGTATACAGAAGATAGCCCTATTTGGTAAAAGACGAAGTCCATATTATGGCAAGAACAGCTCAAATAAGCAAAGAGAAATGACAGTCCATTACTTTATAACATGAAGGTCATTCAATCCGGAACATTTCAAGAACTTTGAAGGTTTCTTCAAGTGCAGTCGCAAAAACCATCAAGCGCAATGATGACACTGGCTCTCGTGAGGACCACCACAGGAAAGATAGACCTAGAGCTACCTCTGCTGCAGAGGACAAGTTCATTAGAGTTAACTGCACCTCAGAAATTGCAGCCCAAATAAATGCTTCACAGAGTTCAAGTAACAGACACATCTCAACATCAACTGTTCAGAGGAGACTGCGTGAATCAGCCATTCATGGTTGAAATGCTGCAAAGAAACCACTACTAAAGGTCACCAATAAGAAGAAGAGACTTGCTTGGGCCAAGAAACACGAGAAATGGACATTGGACCGGTGGAAATTTGTCATTTGGTCTGATGAGTCCAAATTTGAGATTGTTGGTTCTAAACGGCGTGTCTTTGTGAGACGCAGATGATCGTTAAACTGAAGATCACCAGTCTCAACGTCAACAGTGAAGAGGCGACTCCGGGATACTGGTCTTCTAGGCAGAGTTGCAACGAAAAAGCCATATCTCAGACTGGCCAATAAAAAGAAAAGATTAAGATGGGAAAAATAACACAGACACTGGACAGAGGAATTCTGCCTAGAAGGCCAGCATCCCAGAGTCGCCTCTCCACTGTTGACGTTGAGACTGTTTTTTTGCGGGTACTATTTAATGAAGCTGCCAGTTGAGAACTGGTGAGGTGTCTGTTTCTCAAACTAGACACTCTAATAAACTTGTCCTCTTGCTCAGTTGTGCACCGGGGCCTCCCACTCCTCTTTCTATTATGGTTAGAGACAGTTTGCGCTGTTCTGTGAAGGGAGTAGTACACAGCATTGTACGAGATCTTCAGTTTCTTGGCAATTTCTCACATGGAATAGCCTTAATTTCTCAGAACAAGAATAGACTGACAAGTTTCAGAAGAAAGGTCTTTGTTTCTGGCTATTTTGAGCATGTAATCGAACCCACAAATGCTGATGCTCCAGAATCTCAACTAGTCTAAAGAAGGCCAGTTTTATTGCTTATTTAATCAGCAACAACAGTTTTAAGCTGTGCTAACCTAATTGCAAAAGGGTTTTCTAACGATCAATTAGCCTTTTAAAATGATAAACTTGGATTAGCTAACACAACGTGCCATTGGAACACAGGAGTGATGGCTGCTGATAATGGGCCTCTGTACGCCTGTGTAGATATTCCATAAAAATATCTGCCGTTTCCAGCTACAATAGTCATTTACAACATTAACAATGTCTACACTATAATTTCTGATCAATTTGATGTTATTTTAAATGGACAAAAAAAATTGCTTTTCTTTCAAAAACAAAAACAACATTTCTAAGTGATCCCAAACTTTTGAACAGTAGTGTAATTACATTACTGATCTCCCCCAGTAAAACAAATCCCGTCCGAATAGGGCAAAATAGAGCCTGACCTATAGCATATCATAATCACATCAATAAATTGGTTATAACAAACTGAACAACATAACACGTGACAGAAAAATGGATGCAGAGGATGTGACAAACTCAAAACGGGGGAATGTTTACTGTTTGCTCAGGACGTAAAGGGAAAGTCATGTGTAGAATAATTTTGACTAGTTGTGAAAAATACTGGAGATCAAGAAAAAGAAGGTAAGGAGCAAGCGCTGCGTGCATATTATGTGTGCCAAACAGGTGCTGTTAGATTACAATATCATTTCTGACCGTTTGGAACAATGTAAACACTAAATAAATTATAAGCGTACCAGAGAGTCTGTTGTTACCTTTATTACAGCAAAAACTAAAAACAGTCGCATTCATTCGTGAATGCAATTTGCAAAATGGAACGGTTTATTTACTGTTTAACTTCTCTAGGGTAGGTGAGACGCTAACGTCCCACCAGGCCAACATCCGGTGAAACTTCAGAGAGCTAACATTTTAAATACACCATTCGTTGTATTAAACATTCTTGTAAATACATGTATCTTACATCATTTAAAAGATGAACGTCTTATTAATCCAGCCGCTGTGTCAGATTTCAAAAAGGTTTACTGCAAAAGCAAACGTGATTTTCTGAGGACGGCGCCCCACACACACAAGTATTACTAGCATTTTCCAACCAAGCATTAGCGTCACGAAAGTCAGAAATAACAATAAAATAAATCGCTTACCATTGAAGATCTTCCTCTGGTGGCAATGCCAAGTGTCCTTACTACACAGTGAATGTTCGTTTTGTTTGATAAAATCAATTTTTATAGCCTAACACAAAACATTTGTAAACCGGTTGCATCGTGATTTCCGTCTCATTCAACTTTGGACGAAGCTTTTGTGGTAATTACACACACTAAACAAATGTTTATCCAGTCATGGTTGGTTTCATTGCAACCCTCTGGTTGTTACTAACACAACCATACATGATGGCTCTTTTCCCGGGACGTATTGACCGAAACAAAACGATTTGAAGACACCAATCAATGTCCTCATTGCGCACCAATGGTAGGACCGGTCTATCGTTGATTGACTGTATTTTGGCCCAATGACCACTGATAATCTTGAAATTTAGCTCAGCCAATGAGCTGAGGTAAACGGCAATATGTAATGGTTATACGTTTGAAGACCAGCCTTTGTCGTAAACTCTGGCGTAAAAGAGGTTCATTCACCATTGCAAATCCTACTTGACGGAGCCACGAGTGTTACGCATAGCAGTACATATTCAATAGCATTTTCAACAAGTTTATATATTTAAATTATGGCGAATAAATCAGGAAAAGCTAAAACAAAGTCTAGATATACAGATTTAACCCAAATTATAGAGGAAATTGATAGAGACAGCCCCCCATCTCACAGCTAGCCTTCAGGGAGCTGCTCATCCAGGAGCTTGCTAGCTACAGCAAGTCCACTGCAGCACCTTCTGCTCAGTCAACCAGTGGTGTTCACCTGCCCAGATTAATCTCTGCAGGCATGAATGTGCCTCAGGGCAAAGAGGGCACAGTGGGGAGGAGACGTTGTGCCCTTTGTCACAGGAAATGCCCCATCACCTGCACCACCTGTTCAGTAAGCCTCTGCTTTACAGCAGAAAGAGGGACATGGCACCAGCAGCACAATATTGTGTAGAGGACTGAGGGTCTTCACAATATTTATCTATTTATTTATTTATAAAATATACAATATTGTAAATAGAAAATGTGTAAATAGTTACCCTTGTTATTTGTTTATTATTATTATTTTATTATTTTTTTCATATATATATTTATTTTTGGGGGGTGTGTTAGAATAGCATTTATGTATTTTGTATGTAGTTCTTTCCTGTACCAATCACTGTACCAATTCGGCCACTTGGGTACATTTGTGTGGGACACCTGGGTGACTTCATGCTCAATGTCATGTAGCTCGCTCATTTTTGAAGTTATCTGTCTAAAACTTTGCTCAGCTATTGTTGCCATCTTATGTTCTTCATTCAAATCCTCCACAGCATCCTATCTGTATGTTTGGCTGTTCTTGGTCATTTGAAAGACGATGCAGCAACAATAAAAAACAGAAAACGTATGTTTATTTCCTTGTATTTTCTTCTACCAGATCTATTGTGTTATATTCTCCTACATTCAATTCACATTTCCACAAAGTTCAGAATGTGTTTCCTTTCAAATGATACCAAGAATATGCATATCCTTGCTTCTGGGTCTGAGCTACAGGCAGTTAGATTAGGGTATGTCTTTAGGCGGAAATTGAGAAGAAGGGGGGGTACCCCAAAGAAGTTAAGCTAATTATTCAAGCCTCACTTTATTTTATCTTAAAACTAAAATGCTTGATTGCATTTCAAATTATGAATGACTCGTATGTGTAATAACATGAACAAATTAATTATTGATTGATACAGTAGCCTATATAAGTATTGAAATATAGGCCTAAGTAAGGTACAGTATTAAGACTAAACAGGAAGCGCTCTTTGGCTGCTATACTAAGCTTACTAATGATAATGACATTACTTATGATCATAATAGTAATAATAACAATAAGGAGATCAAGAAAAAGCAGCGATATTATTATTATAAATATAATTTTTCTGACAATTTGGAAGACTAAATAAATTATAAATAATACCAGAGGCTGTTCTAACAAAATAAAGTGTAAGGACTTTATTACAGCAAAGATTAAAAACAGCCTAATTGTTTACTTGACATGTCATTGCGGGAGGCTTTTGCTCGCGAAATCAGTAGGCTATTAAACAAACACTCAAACAGGCAACAGAAGCAGGATCTTATTCCTGTAGATATATTGATGATTTATAAAGCCAGACAAATGTAACAGGCTACTGATTATAGACCTAATTAAGTTGGAGTTTCCTTTCCTCACTTTTCTTAGAAAATAAGGCAAGGGCTGTTTTCCTCCGCTGCATTGTTCCCAACACCAATATGCTTGTTAAATGTGCTTATATGCACATAGCAACATGGTCTAGGAAAAGGCGCCAATTCAACAGCACACTGATGTGTTTCTGAACTGCGGACAGCGGCCACTATCCAATGCAGGAGGAAGCGGATTTTATATCAAATAAGGTTATTTTTATTAGTGTTGCACCATTGTTCTTATGTAATATAACCATATACAATTTCAGTAGCACGTCTTAGACTGATGGACTGTGTCATCCCCACGGCCTCCTCAATGAATCAGTTCACTCAGACAGGTGTTGCGAACACAATGAAATAAAAAAAGGTTTTTGCTACTGCTCGAATTAAGAAATCTCGGTCGGTCAACAGCCTATCGACCAAACAATCGACGAGTCGACTAACTGGGGTCAGCCCTAGTCCCATTCCATGTTTGTATTATTTCTATTGATTGTCTATCACTATGTGCCATCAGGGTGATTGCCCACGAAACTCGAACAAAAGAGGACCATGATTCTATTGATTTTCACAGATTTTATCCATAAAAGGATCCTTTGGAAGAAGGTGTGATTACATTATTTGACATTTGTATCTTAAAGCACAATTGAGAAATAATTAATTGAAGCTTTGGCCTTACATTTTGGCCTTACTCAGGCCTACTTTAGAAACCATAATATTTCATCTGTCATATGAAGCTTTACCACTTGCTCTGTAATATGAGTAGTATTTAGATTTATTTTTTTAAACGATTTTCTTGCATTCATTTATGAATAAAGATACATTTAAACATGAATATTGAAAAACATTTTCCAATATGTTGTTGATCATAATATAAATCTACAGCAGGGGTTCTTAAACATTTCTAGCTCGAGACCCAAATGAGAAATGAATGGTCACCTCCTGTGACCCAAATCGTCCTCCAAACGACCCAAATGAATTATAGATGTGATTATAGATGTATTCTCATAACTCGCGATCCACCTCTTACATGCCCAGGTTCCACTTTGGGTCCTAACCAATAGTTTAAGAAAGAAAACCTGATCTACAGGCATATATATCAAAGTTCCAGAGTGGGATCTCACCTAGTTTTAGAGTTATGATAAAAAATTGTAGCATTATGATCCAATTCCCTTGTAGCACATACAGATGAAACATTATGGACTCTTAAAGGAGGCCTGGGTCAAAATGTCACAAATGTTCCAACTTCAATTAAAGGAATAATCCACCCAAAACCACAAATTCGTAAGATTTACAGTGTTAAATAACACTAACATGTGGGAACAAGGTTATAACAAGCTTCATAGCAGCATGTGAAAATCTGTTGCAGCACAAGTCGACTACAAAACCCATAATTCAAAGCTATCAATTTAGGAGTCTACAATCTCATCATGTTCAACTTGCAGTTCATCTCAGTCTGCCTCAATGTGCAGAGTGCAGACGTTGCTAGCTATGACAACGGCCCTTTCCTACAAACACACAGGGAGCATTGTGTGATAGAGTTTAATAATTTGGTACACTGTTTAGATTGAGCACATCTAACTGAAATATATACTTTGTCTTGACGATATAAACGGATGATTTGGTGATCTGGAGTGCAAGTAATTGTTTTAAAAGCGTTATGAAATGTTATATTGTGTTTTTCTCCCATCTCCAGTGATGAGTACCGTATATGTATGACGCGTTCCTACATGATTTCCTGATTTCACAGACAGACCACTTAAAAGTTAAAACATGGTGAAGATAGTTATTTTACCCACTCATAAAACATTCAAAAAATTGACAGGAGTTTAAAGAGTTTATTTTCTGGGGGTGGATTATCCCTTTAATTATTTCTCAGTTACACTTTCAGACACAAATGTCAAATATCTGTCAACAATCCTTCTTCCAAAGGACCCTTCTATGGATGCGATTTCACAAAAATCCCCCAAATCATGGTCCTGTCCTAGTTCGGTGAGGAATCACTCATCATAATGCTACTGGACAGTGACGACTCAAGTAGGTCTATGCCACTTCCTGACATGAGGACCTCCATGCCTAGACAGTCGCTAGGTCGGGGGGGTAACTGATCCTTGAAACTAGAGAAACATCTCCTAATTCTACAAAGCAACAACAAAACTGCCATCAAGGCCTCAAGTTTTCCTGGCCTAGTTTTCACTTGCCCATCTCTTGCCTAAACTATTCTAGACCATTTGGCAGGGTGTTGCACAGTGTGAGCTCTGAAACACAGGCGGTTTCTTGTGGTTCAGTTGTTCACTCACATCCCGTAGTCTCTTTTCTAACTCTTTCTTCTTTTCCTGAACCAGTTCTTCCTTAGAATTGGCACTGTTTTCCTCAATGCCCGCTGCGAGAGACACACAGTGCCATGCAATACGTTCCCACATGCTGTACCTTGCTGATGTGGCAACAAGCTGCACATCTTGGCCTCTCTAACATCTAGTTTTTTTCTGTGTTTTGGTGGTGGTAATGAGTCCACTTAAAATTCTATTGGACCAAAACAATAGTTCCAGTTCAAGTCAGTTTTGCTCTCTTGAATTAGGATATATTTCTGTTGTCGCATTCAACACAGAAGTACTGTACGTGAATTGCCAAACTGCTCTGCATACAAGAGACAATTTTATCTGAACTGAAGGCCAATTTTCAATGAACCACTAAAACCAGACATGCAAAGGGTGGGAGGGTAAGTAACCTCAGTTCAAAAGGGGGGGAGGAACAAATGCAAGGGAGCTTTAAAGCATTTAGGCAACAGACAGAGAAAGGAGAGGTTTATCCCTGATGAAGCCGTAACCATTAGTGACTGGAGAAGGGCATCTGTGAAAACACCAAGAAAGAGGAATAGTTCACAACTTACGTAAAAGTTTCCGCTGCTTTTTCTGCAAACAGGACTTGACGTATCGTTCGAGCTCACGAAGGGTTGAGGGTTTGAGTGTCTCAAAGTCTATCTCTATCTCGTCTGGATTGGAGTCACGCAACGATGGCTCCCGGGACTGGATGATGTGGACCACCCTGCCCAACTTCTCACCCGGAAGACGGTTGATGTCAAGGCTGAGCTGGCGCTTCTCGTCGTACGACATGGGAAGGGACGGCTCCTCTTCTGACTCATTGTTCGCCACCACCCCCTTGGACCCTTTCTTCGGTTGCCTGAAATTGTTTTGGTCAGATATTTGTTAGGCCTACAGCTTTTGCCTCTCTGAGGATGTTCAGCTTAGCACTGAGAGAAGTTCAAAGAAAATATGATTTGTGACAGACTGACATGTCTGGATCAGGCTATATGGGGATACGAGTTAAAGTGTAACACAGCAGTGCGTAACACTGTTGCAACAAGAGGCATAGTAACAATGATTCATCCAAAAGCAAAAGTTACTGGCAGTTTTGAGCAAATTACTTGTGATGCTCCGGACAGTGTGATGAATTACGAAACACAGATATGAAAAGACTGGGCAGTAGTACCTGGTAGCCACCACCATGCTGTTTGGTTTCCGGACTGGAGCCTTCTTCTGATTAGCTGGCTTGGCTTGGGGTGCCGACTTGGGTTTCTTCTTGTCATCAGCCTTCCCCTTGTCCTTCTCTTTCTTCTTATCTTTTTCCCTTTTCTCCCTTTTCTTTGGTTTACTTACTGGGGCCTGTGACAGAACAGCCAGCTGTTCGTGAACGGCCTTCAGCTGAGGAGAAAAGCAAAGTCAAGAGTCACCTATGAGTCCAGATGTTGGTGTATGTAGGTTGAAGCTGATGCAGGGACTGGGGCAAGATACTTGGAGTGATGGCAAAATACAGGCATCGATGGTTAGCTTAATGTGTGATGTTGGCACGTGTAACTTGTTGCACGCCACAATTATGACTGATGTTAGTTATATATTAGCCCTGGGAGGGACATTTTCTTTTCCCTTTGAAGGAGTCTCATTTTATCGCCAATTCATGCATTTGCTTGATTGACTTGGCTTTTGTGGCATCTTAAATCATCCTCAAGTTATCTTATTCATGTATTGTTATGTGCATTAATTAATGGACTATTCAGTACTCGTGTTTCTGCATATCTTCTCAAATGAAAGCTGAAAATGTTAAGAGGAAACAATCAAGTGTGTGATGTGTATAATGTACATTGATTTATCGCAGAAAAACAGTAGGATACTGGCATGCAAATGAGGTGTCTCGATAAATAATTTCCCATTGGCCTGGGAAAAAAGCGGTAGGAGAAGCACACCGGGGCCACCCAGCCTGTACCGCAGCTATCGAACACTTTAAAACAAGAAGCACATGCTGACTCCCCAAGTGACCCATTGACTGATTGCTTTTTGAAGAAACAAATATGTAATATAGAACAAAAAAACAAACAATATAATAACTTAATTAAACACCCTAATAACACTGACATTTCCTTGTCTTCAGCACAAAAACATTGGTCTTTTTTATTCCACTTGAAAAAAGGAGGAAATATTTTAAGTGAAGCTACAATGCGGAAAAAGCATTTGAAATCATTGCCAGAATCATAAAAAAATACTGCTAACACTATCTCCATTCGCCACCAGCCAACACTGTCACAAAGTTTTATTAGTCGTATTTACAGAATACACATGGTTTACGTCGTCCAACGAAATGCTTACCACCATGAAAACTAACATTTCCTTTAAAAAACACTAAAATAATGCAACAATGGAGGGAAAAAGTAACTATCAACTTACAAAAAATCTTAGAAAGGACTATCTAGGCCTACATGACAAAGAGCAAGCTGACTACTGAGGGAAAGACCATCTGCTAGGGATGGACAATAGTATTCGAATACTTTAACACGGAAAATTGTATTGAAATATCCATGTGACATTGTAACATACTACAAAGATATACCATTACATTTCAAATTATTAATTTAATAAAACAAACTTTTCAATGTAGTTTTTATGACATGAGCCCCATAAAAAGACTGGAGGCCGACCGGTAGCATTCACGTGTGTAGCTTGTTTTTTATGTTGGCCAATCAAAGTGGAATAAAGACTCAATGTAATTAAAAGTTAGAGATATGAGAAGGAGTAGGCTACAACGAGAAACCAACAGGTAGGCTGTTTAATCTTAATGGGGTTGGGTAGAAAGCGCAGCATGTACAGTGCATTCAGAATACATTCAGACATCTTCCCCTTTTCCACATTTTGCTACGTTACAGCCTTATTCAGAAATTGTTGAAATATATATATTTTTTTTTTACATCTATCTACACACAATACCCCATAACAACAAAGCAAAAACAGTTTTTTTGAAATTTCAGCAAATTTCTAAAACGTAAAAAAACTAAATATTTACATACGTATTCAGACCCTTTGCAATGAGACTCAATAGAGCTCAGGTGCATCCTGTTTCTATTGATCATCCTTGAGATGTTTCTACAACTTGATTCGAGTCCACCAACTGTCTATATAAGGTCCCACAAGCCTTGAGGTCGAAGGAATTGTCTGTAGAGCTCCGAGACAGGATTGTGTCGAGGCGCAGATCTGGGGAAGGTTACCAAAAAAATTCTGCAGCATTGAAGGTCCCCAAAAACACAGTGGCCTCCCTCATTCTTAAATGGAAGAAGTTTGAAACCACCAAGACTCTTCCTAGAGCTGGCCGCCTGGCCAAACTGAACAATCGGGGGAGAAGGGCCTTGTTCGGGGAGGTGACTAAGAACCTGATGGTCACTCTGACAGAGCTCCAGAGATCCTCTGTGGAGATGGAAGAACCTTCCAGAAGGATAACCATCTCTGCAGCACTCCACCAATCAGGCCTTTATGGTAGAGCGACCAGACGGAAGCCACTCTTTAGTAAAAGGCAGTTTGCCAAAAGGCACGTAAAGGACTGTCAGACCATGAGAAAGAAGATTCTCTGGTCTGATGAAACCAAGATTGATATTTTTGGCCTGAATGCCAAGTGTCATGTCTAGAGGAAATCGGGCACCAACCCCTATGGTGAAGCATGGCGGTGGCAGCATCATGCTGTGGGGATGTTTTTCAGCGGCAGGGACTGGGAGACTAGTCAGGATCGAGGGAAAGATGAAAGGAGCAAAGTACAGAGAGATCCTTGATGAAAGCCTGCTCTAGAGCGCTAAGGATCTCAGACTGGGGTGAAGGTTCACCTTCCAACAGGGCAACAACCCTAAGCACACAGCCAAAACAACGCAGGAGTGGCTTCGGGACAAGTCTCTGAATATCCTTGAGTGGCCCAGCCAGAGCCTGGACTTGAACCTGATCGAACATCTCTGGAGACCTGAAAATAGCTGTGCAGTGACGCTCCCCATCCAACCTGACAGAGTTTAAGAGGATCTGCAGAGAAGAATGGGAGTAACTCCCCAAATACAGGTGTGCCAAGCTTGTAGCGTCATACCCAAGAAGACTCAAGGCTGTAATCACTGCCAAAGGTGCTTCAACAAAGTACTGAGTAAAGGGTCTGAATATTTACATAAATGTGATTTCAGTTTTTTTTGTATAAATGTGCAAAAATGTCTAAAAACAAGGTTTTTGCTTTTCATTATGGGGTTGTGTGTGGAGATTGATGATAAAAAAAATGTTTTCATCAATTTTAGAATAAGGCTGTAACGTAACAAAATGTGGAAAAAGTAATGCGGTCTGAATACTTTCCGAATGCACTGCAGCCTCAATTAGCCTAGTTAGCTGTAGCTGAATAGCTCAGCTAGCTAGCTAGCTTGTCTGGGCTAATCCAGTCAAGAAAGGCACTGTTATATCATAGGAGGACAGGCTCATTGTAATGGCTGGAATGGAGTCAAATATGTTTCCATGTGTTTGATGCATTTGGTACCATTGCATTTATTCCATTCCAGCCATTACAATGAGCCCATCATCCTATATCGCCCCCCACCAGCCTCCTCTGTGTTTTATGGGATGTTAAATAACATTGGGGCTGCTACAAGTTAGCTAGTCTTGGCTGTAGCCGAGTTGCCTTGGCTAAAGTTACTTCGTCTCTCTCTCCCCTCCGTCTGCTCGGCTTGCTCCCATCTCACACACAACGGCCCCTCCGCAGCTGCAGCAATAGCGTGCCAATGCCTCTCCCTCACGCAGCAGTGCTCAGATTAAAAACTATTTTTTTTAAAAACACATGTATTTCGAATATCCGGATATCCAACATTTGATTTCAAACCCCCATCCCTACCATCTACCAAGCACACTTACAATCCGTTTCAGAGTGCTGGTCCCCACCTGTAACCCTCTACCGCTCTTTCAACAAGGTGCAATACAAAAATATAAATAGTTTTGTGGGGACGGGGAAGTAAGAGATAAATCACCTGAAAACGTTTGGCACACCCGTTTTTTTCCCCCGCCCTGTTACCATTGGGGTGCTCCACAGTGATTTGCTGGTAAGAAAGCCAAAGGGGAAATCAGTGGACAAAGATAGAAAACTCCAAAGATCATGTTAACATCCTAGCAGCACAACAAACTATTTCATCATCAGAGCTAAATACTGTCACCATTGGTATGAATGAAATGTAAAACATTGCTCTAAATGTGAGCTCTACAGTTACAGTATGCAAGCCATGATACCAAGATATTCTAACAGTTTGTGGCGGTAGAGGGTTAACTATGTCACTTTTACTGTGAATCTCTGAACATCATGTAGTGGCTTTGATTTTTAAGTGGTAGCGGTCTAACTCTGAAGTGGGGGACGAAGGGGGCATCTCCCTGTTCATCCATCCATGGGTTTTGGATCTTGGTCCTTGGTTGTGAGAACCCACCTGTTCCGAACCCACCTGTTCCTGTAGTTCGGCGAGCCGCGTGGCCCGCTCCTCCTCTGAGTCCGAGCTCTCCGAGCTGGAGGTGTTGCCGCTGCTCTCACTGCTCTCTGTACTCTTGCTTACCACCGGCATGGTGGAGGGCTGGGTGGCGTCAATGGGCTCGTCCGGCATCTTGGCAAATCGCATCTCAAACACATCCTGAGAAACAAGAAGACAAGGGGCAGTTCAACCGACAGTGCTCTAATGAGGTGATTTAAAAATCTGATGAACTTTATCCTACCTGTAGCTTCCTGGCCATGGCTACAACCTCGTGGTCGGGGGGGTTGTACTTGTAGCAATTTGAGAACATTAACCGGACGTCCGTCGCAAAGCTTTGGGCATCTTGGTAATCTTGACTGTCAATTTTTTTCTGTGGATACAGCGCAAACAGTCAGAGTCTTATTACTGAGAAAGCTATCTCTTCAAAACTCAAAAGCAAAACTACTAGTAAAACAAATGTAATCATCCTCCCCTTAGATGTTACGGTGTCAACTGTCGTTCAGGGACAGTTTTAACCACAAAATAAATAAACAGGGTCAAATTATTTTCTTCCACCAAGTAAACAGCCAGGCTTTGGAGGACAATTTAGAAGAGTTAGGAGTGGGTCGAGGGAGTGAATAGGGGACCTACTTTGACAGTGCTGAGGTCCATGGGGTGCTTGATGATCTCATGGTAGTCATGCAGTTCTAGCGCCTCCGCATCTACAGGCTTATAGAAAGGCCAAGCGTAGGCTGCGTGCTTCTTGGAGAGCATCTCCTTCAGGATGAAGTCGCAGTGCTTGAGCTGCTCGCCGAGCTTGCCTTTCTTGCCACCGAGCAGTGGCACCTCTCCGTCCTCGGTGCCCTTCTTGGGGGGCTTGACGGGTCGCACCGTGCTCTCCCGCCTGGATGAGACTTTCCCCTGTTGGGATTCCAGGAGCTGGGTAGGGGAGTCACTTCTACTGGCCGAGATTGCTGAGGTTGTGGGAGTTGTTGTGTCTGCTTTCCGCTTCACCCCCTTTTTCTGTGAAAATGACGATGGCCAAACAAAAAAACATCAGTGGCTTGCTTCTCTTTATCAAGACATGGCATATTCAACATTTTATCTGATTTCTAATAGATTACATCCTAAGACAACATTTTGAGGAGCAGAATTGTAAAATACGTTCCCCACACGAAATCTCATTAGACTGTAGAAATAAATAAAAAGACCCGAGAGAGGGGTCTTTCTGGACTTAACATAATTTTTTAATATAATTTTAAAAAATTACATACACACATACATACAGACATACATACATACATACAATTGAAGTCGGAAGTTTACATACACCTTTGCCAAGTACATTTAAACTCAGTTTTCACAATTCCTGACATATAATCCTAGTAAAAAGTCCCTGTCTTAGGTCAGTTAGGATCACCACTATTTTAAGAATGTGAAATGTCAGAATAATAGTAGAGAGAATTATTTATTTCAGCTTGTATTTCTATCATTACATTCCCAGTGGGTCAGAAGTTTGCATACACTCAATTAGTATTTGGTAGCATTGCCTTTAAATTGTTTAACTTGGGTCAAACATTTCGGGTAGCCTTCCACAAGCTTCCCACAATAAGTTGGGTGAATTTTGGCCCATTCCTCCTGACAGAGCAGGCGTAACTGAGTCAGGTTTGTAGGCCTCCTTGCTCACACATCATTTTTCAGTTCTGCCCAAAAAATGTCTATAGGATTGAGGTCAGGGGTTTGATGTTGTCCTTAAGCCATTTTGCCACAACTTTGTAAGTATGCTTGGGGTCCTTGTCCATTTAGAAGACCCATTTGCGACCAAGCTTTAACTTCCCGACTGATGTCTTGAGGTGTTGCTTCAATATATCCACATAATTTTCCCTACTCGTGATGGAATCTATTTTGTGAAGTGCACCAGTCCCTCCTGCAGCAAAGCACCCCCACAACATGATGCTGCCACCCCCGTGCTTCACGGATGGGATGGTGTTCTTTGGCTTGCAAGCCTGCCCCTTTTCCCTCCAAACATAGCTATGGTCATTATGGCCAAATAGATTTATTTTTGTTTCATCAGACTAGAGGACATTTCTCCGAAAAGTATGATCTTTGTCCCCATGTGCAGTTGCAAACCGTAGTCTGGATTTTTTATGGTGGTTTTGGAGAAATGGCTTTTTCCTTGCTGAGCGGCCTTTCAGGATATGTCAATATAGGACTCGTTTTACTGTGGATATAGATACTTTTGTACCTGTTTCCTCCAGCATCTTCACAGGGTCCTTTGCTGTTGTTCTGGGATTGATTTGCACTTTTAGCACCAAAGTACGTTCATCTCTAGGACACAGAACGCGTCTCCTTCCTTAGCGGTATGACGGCTGCGTGGTCCCATGGTGTTTATAATTGCCTACTATTGTTTGTACAGATGAACGTGGTACCTTCAGGCGTTTGGAAAATGCTCCCAAGGATGAACCAGACTTGTGGAAGTCTACAAAAAAATTATTCTGCGGTCTTGGCTGATTTCCCCATGATGTCAAGCAAAGAGGCACTGAGTTTGAAGGTAGGCCTTGAAATACATCCACAGGTACACCTTCAATTGACTCAAATGATGTCAATTAGCCTATCAGGAGCTTCTAAAGCCATGACATCATTTTCGAGAATTTTCCAAGCTGTTTAAAGGCACAGTCAACTTAGTGTATGTAAACTTCTGACCCACTGGAATTGTGATACAGTGAATTATAAGTGAAATAATCTGTCTGTAAACAATTGTCTGAAAAATTACTTGTGTCATGCACAAAGTAGATGTCCTAACTGACTTGCCAAAACTATAGTTTGTTAACCTCCCTTGAGTAGGGGGCATTATTTTCACCTCAGGATGAAAAGCGTGCCCAAAGTAAACGGCCTGTTACTCAGGCCCAGAAGCTAGGATATGCATATAATAGTAGATTTGGATAGAAAACACTCTAAAGTTTCTAAAACGGTAAAAATAATGTCTGTGAGTATAACAGAACTGACATGGACAAACCTCGGGGTCAGCCTACCACTATTTTCAATGGCTGTCACTTTTATTACAAGGCGAAGTCCTCCCAGATTGCAGTTCCTAGGGCTTCCACTAGATGTCAACAGTCTTTAGAAAGAGTTTCAGGCTGGTTTTTGGAAAAATTAGCCAGAAATGGTAGTTTTTCTAGGTGGCTCCCATTTTGTCTTGTTTCCAAGCGCGTGAATGAGAGCGCGTTCTTTGGTATTTTTCTCCGGTAAAGACAATAATGATTCTCCGTCTTAAATTTGATTGTTTATTTACATGTTAGGGTACCTAAGGTTTGACTATAAACGTTGTTTGACTTGTTTGGAAAAGTTTATTAGTAACGTTTGGGATTCATTTTGTATGCATTTTGATGGAAGGAAACTGGGTGGATTATTGACTGAAGCACGCCAGCTAAACTGAGTTTTTATGGATATAAAGAAGGACATTATTGAACAAAAGGACCATTTGTGATGTAACTGGGACAGTTTGGAGTGCCAACAGAAGAAGATCAAAGGTAAGGCATTTTTATATCGCTATTTCTGACTTTCGTGTCGCACCTGCCTGGTTGAAATATGTTTTTCATGGTTTTGTATGCGGGGCGCTGTCTTCAGATAATCGCATGGTGTGCTTTCGCTGTAAAGCTTTTTTGAAATCTGACACGGCGGCTGGATTAACAAGAAGTTAAGCTTTATTTTGATATATTACACTTGTGATTTTATGAAAGATAAATATTGATAATTCTGTAGTTTGAATTTCGCGCTCTGCAATTCCACCGGATGTTGGCCAGGTGGGACGCTATCGTCCCACCTGCCCATAAGACGTTTTAACAAGAAATTTGTGGAGTGGTTGAAAAACGAGTTTTAATGACTCCAACCAAGTGTATGTAAACTTCCGACTGTACATACATAGACAAAAACAATAAACAAATTAACATTTACAGTGGCTTACGAAAGTATTCACCCCCTTGGCATTTTTCCTATTTTGTTGCCTTACAACCTGGAATTAAAATAGATTTTTGGGGGGTTTGTATCATTTGATTTACACAACATGCGTACCACTTTGAAGATGCAAAATATGTTTTATTGTGAAACAAACAAGAAATAAAAAACAAAACAACTTTAAACTTGAGCGTTCATAACTATTCACCCCCCCCAAAGTCAATACTTTGTAGAGCCACCTTTTGCAGCAATTACAGCTGCAAGTCTCTTGGGGTATGTCTCTATAAGCTTGGCACATCTAGCCATTGGGATTTTTTCCCATTCTTCAAGGCAAAACTGCTCCAGCTTCTTCAAGTTGGATGGGTTCCGCTGGTGTACAGCAATCTTTAAGTCATACCACAGATTCTCAATTGGATTGAGGTCTGGGCTTTGAATAGGCCATTCCAAGACATTTAAATGTTTCCCCTTAAACCACTCGAGTGTTGCTTTAGCAGTATGCTTACAGTTATTGTCCTGCTGGAAGGTGAACCTCTGTCCCAGCCTCAAATCTCTGGAAGACTGAAACAGGTTTCCCTCAAGAATTTCCCTGTATTTAGCCCCATCCATCATTCCTTCAATTCTGACCAGTTTCAAAGTTGCTGCCACCACCATGCTTCATTGTGGGGATGGTGTTCTTGGGGCGATGAGCGGTATTGGGTTTGCGCCAGACATAGTGTTTTCCTTGATGCCCAAAAAGCTAAATCTGACCAGAGTACCTTCTTCCATATGTTTGGGGAGTCTCCCACTTGCTCCATGGGATGTTCAAAGTTGTGGATTTTTTTTTAGAACCCAACCCTGATCTGTACTTCTCCACAACTTTGTCCCTGACCTGTTTGGAGAACTCATTGGTCTTCATGGTGCCGCTTGCTTGGTGGTGCCCCTTGCTTAGTGGTGTTGCCGACTCTGGGGCCTTTCAGAACAGGTGTATATATACTGAGATCATGTGAAATCATGTGACACTTAGATTGTACACAGGTGGACTTTATTGAACTAATTGTGACTTTTGAAGGTAATTGGTTGCACCAGATCTTATTTAGGGGCTTCATAGCAAAGGGGGTGAATACATATGCATGCACCACTTTAACTTCTCTAGGGTAGGGGGCAGCATTCAGAATTTTGGATGAAAAGCATGCCCAAATTAAACTGCCTGCTACTCGGGCCCAGAAGATATGATATGCATATAACTGGTAGATTTGGATAGAAAACACTCTAAAGTTTCCAAAACTGTTAAAATAGTGTCTGTGAGTATAACAGAACTGATTTGGCAGGCGAAAACCTGAGAAAAATCCATTCAGGAAGTAGTTTATTTTTTGGTTTTGTAGTTTTCTATTCAATGCCATTACAGTATCTATTGACTTAGGACTCACATTGCAGTTCCTATGCCTTCCACTAGATGTCAACAGTCTTTAGAAATGGTTTCAGGCTTGTATTCTGAAAAATTAGGAAGTAAGAGCAGTCTGAATGAGTGGACCCTAAAGTGTCACAGAGCTTTTTCATGCGCGCGACCCAGAGAGTACCTTTCTTATTTACCTTTTATATTGACGACGTTATTGTCCGGTTGAAATATTATCGATTATTTAGGCTAAAAACAACCTGAGGATTGAATATAAACATCGTTTGACATGTTTCTATGAACTTTACAGATACAATTTAGATTTTTTGTCTGCCTGTTTTGACGCGTGAACAAAACGGAGGTTTTTGGGTATATAAAGAGACTTTATCGAACAAAAGGAACATTTATTGAGTAAATGAATGTCTGCTGAGTGCAACCATATGAAGATCATCAAAGGTAAGGGATTCATTTTAGCTCTATTTCTGATTTGTGTAACTCTTCTACTTGGCTGGTTACTGTTTGTAATGATTTGTCTGCTGGGCTATGTTCTCAAATAATCGTAAGGTATGCTTTCGCCGCAAAGCATTTTTTTTAAATCTGACACCGTGGTTGGATTCACAAGAAGTTAATCTTTGAACCTATGTAAAATATGTTTTGTTTTCTGAATTTTTATAATGAGTATTTCTGTATTTGAATATGGCGCCCTGCAGTTTCACTGGCTGTTGAAGAGGTGGGACGCTACCGTCTCACGTACCCTAGAGAAGTTAAACAAGTTATTTTTTTCATTTCACTTCACCAATTTGGACTATTTTGTGTATGTCCATTACATGAAATCCAAATGAAAATACATTTCAATTACAGGTTGTAATGCAACAAAATAGGAAAAACGCCAAGGGGGATAAATACTTTTGCAAGGCACTGTATATGCATTTTCACAAACACTAATGACATCACACTTGCTCAGGCCCACATATCCACACCCAACGTTGTTTCCAATACCTGAAAGACTTTCTGGACTTACTTTGATGACTGGCTGTGCTGTGGGAACCACAGCCATTATGGAGGCAGCGGGAGACACAGCTTGGACAGGGATAACAGAGATGATGGTTGGCACTGGCGTGGCTGCTATGACAGGAGTCTGACACACAGGTGGAGGGGAGCTGGGATAAGTGGATGGGGGTGAATCTGTTGGCTCAGCCTCTGCTTGGCTGCCTGAAAGAAAGACGCAGGAAGCAAACTTTTGTAAATGATAGACATTTCCCCTCAAACAACTTTTCCTCAGCACACGAGTTCCTCCCAACTGTGAAAGGATGGAGTTACCAGCACTAATAGGCCCTCCTGGTTTGTGGGCAGCTTTAACTTTGGGGGCCGGTGGTAGCAGCTCCACCTCCTCCTGAGGCATTTGAGCCACTTTCTGTAAGAAGATTTTCTCCAGAGCTTGGGCCATCAGCACAATGTCATCTGTAGGCTGTGGGAATACAAGAGGGCATGAGTTATGGGTCAAGATGAAGGCGAAGGTCAGACGGAGCGCCTGATCAAAATGATCACAGTTACAGTATCAATAATACCTAGAAAGGTGATGGGGCGCCTCTAGCCAGAGTAGAGAAAGTGTAAATACATTCAAATCACAATCCTCATCTTGAAGAGTCAAAATAAAGTTCACAAGTTAAAATCAATGTCACTGGAAAACTATCTGTGTGTGTAAATGTCAGTGTATGTGATCCTGTGAAAAAACGGCAAAAGGAAGTATGCTCTTTGAACTACTTGTTATTGCTGTTTTTTGTATTTAGATTTGGAATTAATGGTAAAGGAGAATTTACCTTGTTGTAGATGTAACAGTTGGTAAACATTGTGTTGAAGTCCTGCATGCACTCGCTGGCGCTCCAATAGTAGTTATTCTCTAGCCTCTTCTTTATTGTTCCCATGTCCATTGGGCTCTTGATAACTTTATGATAGTCCTATATGACAGCATCAATTGGAAAGAACCATTCAATATGAGGGAGCAATAAAATAAATGGCCAGGAAATAAACAACATGTTTTAAGATGATGAATGTTGAACAATGAGGGGTTCATCCTTTCACACATCGTAATGTTACTACTACTTAGGAACCACACAAAAATGTACATACATCCACACAGAGTATTTACATTCAAATATAAGAGCCTACTTCTACCCAGAGCCAAATGTAGCGTTAAAGCTAGAATCCTTAGCTATTACATCCATTTCTGGACTTATACATGAATGACATATACCCATTGATTCTTTGAGAATATAACTTATACATGCCTCATGAGCTTAGTTAAACTGTAATACCCTATTAGAACCCAAAATATAAGCTTGTTTTACTCCAATGTTTGTAAAAGTAAAATCTAAACAAACACTATATAGCCTCAAAACATGGTTTAAGGTCCAATGCAGACGTTTTTATATCAAAATCAAATCATTTCTGGGTAACAACTAAGTACCTTACTGTGATTGTTTTCAATGAAAATGGTCAAAAAGAAACAAAAATAGCTTCTTAGCAAAGTGGCATTTCTCAAGAAGTTTGCTCGGACTGTCTGGGAGTGGTCTGAGTGGGGAGGGGAGAACTGAAAATGAGCTGTCATTGGCGGAGAGGTTTGGAACTCTCTTTCTTATGGGTCTTGCACCAGGCAGGCTAAGACTTTATCCCATCAAAACAGGCTGAAATTTCAGCGGTCTATTCAAACAGTCCTTTCAGTACAAGGGAATTATCATAATTTTCACAGCATTTTTACAAATTCTAGCATTCAGTCTGTTGGTCAACCGAGATTGTTTTAGTCGAGCAGTAACAAATAATATAAACTCAGCAACAAAAGAAACAGCCCTTTTTCAGGACCCTGTCTTTCAAATATAATTCGTAAAAATCCAAAGAACTTCACAGATCTTCATTGTAAAGGGTTTAACCTGATGAGGACAGGGGGTGCTATTTTCACTTTTGGGGAAAATCGTATGATATTTAAACGGCCTCGTAATCAATTCTTGCTCTTACAATATGCATATTATTATTACTATTGGATAGAAAACACTCTCTAGTTTCTAAAACCGTTTGAATTATTTCTCTAAGTGAAACAGAACTCTTTTTACAGACCATTTCCTATCCGGAAGTGAGATTTCCAAAAGCGAAGTCTCTCTTCAAGAGATTGTCTATAAAAGGGCATGTCACTTATGACTGTAGAAACACGTCATACACCTTCCCCTGGGTGTCATGCGGAAGTGAGAGCAGAAATGACTTGATTTCTCGTTCAGGGATTGTATACAACCTCTTGGAGTGAGAAGTGCGCACTTTATTTTTTTTGGAAGGCGCGAAGTTGGATCTGGAGTCGCCTCCTGGAAAACCGTCATTATAGGTGAATATGATCTCTGGCTTCGATTTTATTTGATACATGTCACAATATCATCCTAAAGTATGTTTTTTTTCAATATAGTTTAATTATATTATTGAAATGTATTCTGGACTTTAGACGTGATGCGACGCAAGAATTTTGTCAAGACGGAGAGGTTAGCACAGCACGGCCAGTGTGCTTGCTAATTCAAGAGGGAAATCGTTCGTTCTGGTTCCAAATAAAGACGGTTCTGAACAAAGGACCCCTTGGAGAACATTCTGATGGAAGATCAACAAAGATAAGGACCCAATTTGGGATACTATTTCATATATCTGTCGAACTGTGCTATCGCTAGCGTTTGACTAGAATCAATGCTGCTGTGTGTTAGCTATTGTAGTAAGCTAATATAACGATATATTGTGTTTTCGCTGTAAAACACTTCAAAAATCGGAAATATTGTCTGTATTCGCAAGATCTTTGTCTTTCATTAGCTATCCACCATATATTTTTCTGAAATGTTTTATGATGAGTAATTAGGTAGTTGACGTTGGTGTCTGTATTTACTCTGGCTACTCCCATGCGATTTCTGACTGTAGCTATGATGGTAGCTATGATGGTAGCAGTAATGTAAAACTGATTTATAGCTAAAATATGCACATTTTTCGAACAAAACATAGATTTATTGTGTAACATGTTATAGGACTGTCATCTGAGGTAGTTTTTTCTAGGTTATTTAGGTTGGTTCTAGGTTAGTTAGGTTGGCTTGTGCATGCTACCTGCATGCTACCGTTGCTGTGAAAAACTGTCTGTCTGTCTTTTGTATTTGGTGGTGAGCTAACATAAATATATGTGGTGTTTTCGCTGTTAAACATTTTAAAAATCGGAAATATTGGCTCTATTCACAAGATCTTTGTCTTTCATTTGCTATCCACCATATATTTTTCTGAAATGTTTTATGATGTGTAATTAGGTAGTTGACGTTGGTGTCTGTATTTACTCTGGCTACTACCGTGCGATTTCTGACTGTAGCTATGATGGTAGCAGTAATGTAAAACTGATTTATAGCTAAAATATGCACATTTTTCGAACAAAACATAGATTTATTGTGTAACATGTTATAGGACTGTCATCTGAGGTAGTTTTTTCTAGGTTATTTAGGTTGGTTCTAGGTTAGTTAGGTTGGCTTGTGCATGCTACCTGCATGCTACCGTTGCTGTGAAAAACTGTCTGTCTGTCTTTTGTATTTGGTGGTGAGCTAACATAAGTATATGTGGTGTTTTCTCTGTAAAACATTTTAAAAATCGGACATGTTGGCTGAATTCACAAGATGTTTATCTTTCAAATGCTGTATTGGACTTGTTAATGTGTGAAAGTTAAATATTTCAAAAAAAAATTTTTGAATTTGCCGCTCTTCCTTTTCAGTGGAATGTGGGAGGAGTTCCGCTGCCCAGACAGGTTAAACACCGTTTCCCATGCTTGTTCAATGAACCATAAACAATTAATGCACCTGTGGAACAGTCGTTAAGACACTAACAGCTTACAGACGGTAGGGAATTAAGGTCACAGTTATGAAAACTTAGGACACTAAAGAGGTCTTTCTACTGACTCTGAAAAACACCAAAAGAAAGATGCCCATGGTCCCTGCTCATCTGTGTGAACGTGCCTTAGGCATGCTGCGAGGAGGCATGAGGACTGCAGATGTGGCCAGGGCAATACATTGCAATGTCCGTACTGTGAGACGGCTAAGACAGCGCTACAGGGAGACAGGACGGACAGCTGATCGTCCTCGCAGTGGCAGACCACGTGTAACAACACCTGCACAGGATCGGTACATCCGAACATCACACCTGCGGGACAGGTAACAACAACTGCCCGAGTTACACCAGGAATGCACAATCCCTCCATCAGTGCTCAGACTGTCCACAATAGGCTGAGAGAGGCTGGACTGAGGGCTTGTAAGCCTGTTGTAAGGCAGGTCCTCACCAGACGTCACCGGCAACAACGTTGCCTATAGGCACAAACCCACCTTTGCTGGACCAGACAGGAATGGCAAAAAGTGCTCTTCACTGACGAGTCGCTGTTTTGTATCACCAGGGGTGAAGGTCGGATTCGCGTTTATTGCAGAAGGAATGAGCGTTACACCGAGGTCTGTACTCTGGAGCGATTTGGAGGTGGAGGGTCCGTCATGGTCTGGGACGGTGTGTCACAGCATCATCGGACTGAGCTTGTTGTCATTGCAGGCAATCTCAATGCTGTGCGTTACAGGGAAGACATCCTCCTCCCTCATGTGGTACCCTTCCTGCAGGCTCATCCTGACATGACAATGCCATCAGACATACTGCTCATTCTGTGCATGATTTCCTGCAAGACAGGAATGTCAGTGTTCTGCTATGGCCAGCGAAGACCCCAGATCTCAATCCCATTGCGCACATCTGGAACCTGTTGGATCGGAGGGTGAGGGCTAGGGCCATTCCCCCCAGAAATGTCCGGGAACTTGCAGGTGCCTTGGTGGAAGAGTGGGGTAACATCTCACAGCAAGAACTGGCAAATCTGGTGCAGTCCATGAGGAGGAGATGGACTGCAGTACTTAATGCAGCTGGTGGCCACACCAGATACCGACTGTTACTTTTGATTTTGACCCCCCCTTTGTTCAGGGACACATTATTCCATTTCTGTTAGTCACGTCTGTGGAACTTGTTCAGTTTATGTCTCAGTTGTTGAATCTTGTTTTGTTCATACAAATATTTACACATGTTAAGTTTGCTGAAAATAAACGCAGTTGACAGTGAGAGGACGTTTCTTTTTTAGCTGAGTTTAGATATTCCATTAAAAAATCTGCTGTTTCCAGCTACAATAGTCATTTACAACATTAACAATGTCTACACTGTATTTCTGATCAATTTGATGTTATTTTAATGCCACGCAGCCAAGTCAATCAAGGTGTGGATGGAGGACCACCAGATCAAGACCCTGTCATGGCCAGCCCAATCTCCAGACCTGAATCCCATTGAAAACCTCTGGAATGTGATCAAGAGGAAGATGGATGGTTACAAGCCATCAAACAAAGCCGAGCTGCTTGAATTTCTGCTCCAGAAGTGGCATAAAGTCACCCAACATCAATGTGAGACTGGTGGAGAGCATGCCAAGACGCATGAAAGCTGTGTTTGAAAATCAGGGTTATTCCACCAAATATTGATTTCTGAACTCTTCCTAAGTTAAAACATTAGTATTGTGTTTAAAAATTAATATGAACTTATTTCTTTGCATTATTCAAGGTCTGACAACACTGCATCTTTTTTGTTATTTTGACCAGTTGTCATTTTCTGAAAATAAATGCTCTAAATGACAATATTTTTTATTTGGAATTTGGGAGAAATGTTGTCAGTAATTTATAGAAAAAAACAAAAATTATCATTTTACCCAAACACCTGGCAACATTAGATGAGTAATGGCAGAATCTACGAAAGCCAGCAGGAGAGGGAGAATAGTAGGGTCAGGTTACGTTTTTTTAAATTCTGGTTATCTAGATCTATGGCGCACTCTTGCGGCATTTGTCTTATTTTATCAAACCGTAAGCTTAAAGCATCAGACAAGCTCAATGCATATATTTGATGTTATATGGAAAAATACACTTTAAAAATGTTGACCAGTCGATTGGTCGAAAGAACAGACAACTTTCGGTGGACCAAGATTTTTTTCTGTTGGGGACAGCCCTACTAGCTTAAAGGATCTGCTTCTACCTATTACTAACTACCAATAACAAAGAGAAAACTACAGAGTGTGGACTCGACTTACAGCAAGACATAATTTGATGGTATCCACAGGCGTATAAAAGGGCCACGCAAACTGATGTTTCCATAGAGTCTTCACCACAACATTCTGCATGTACTGTAGTTGGTTAGTTTTCCTGCCAGGCTTGTTGGGGTTGAAGAACTCTGGTGGCGGTGGATTAACAAGCGTCGGGACGGCCGCAGGAACAGCCGACATACTGGCAACAGGAGAACACTTCTTCCCAGTTCTGCAAAACGTCTGAGTGTTTTCAATGGATACTTTGCTCCTCTTTCAGCTCCTTATTCCTCCAGCAGTACACACATCCCATCTCATGACCTGAGTGTCCGTGCCCTGCAAAACAAAATAAACAAATATTGGAATTAGAAAATGAAGGGAGCTGCAGTTCAGAAAATATGAGACACTCAGAGTTCAAGATAGCATCCTCGCAGACAGTAAAGTTTACTTGAGTCAATGAGGCTAACATTTTATGACAAAGACTTTGAGCTCTCAGTGGTAGCTAAATAATAAACAAAAAATGTAATTAATAAAAAATGTGAGTACACATTACATCTAGCCTAAGTAATATAGCCTGCACAGACACCTGATCACGTAGAAATGGGCAAAGAATTTAGCATTTAACTGGGCAACAGCTAGCTAGATTGTTAAACCAGATAATTTCCCCCCCAAAATTGGTATCCATTACTGGGAGTTACAGGTTAGGTACTGTTTGTTTGCTATACAAAGGGTGGGTCTAATCGTGAATGCTGGTTGGTTAAAAACGCATTCCAGCCGGTGTCTATTCCACAAATTACCACCTGCTAAATCTATGACGTAAAAGTGCCTATTTACTCTGTTCCATCTGACTGCGCAATCCACTGTCTCATCAGCTGATATAAACTTGATCTCCACATTTAAATTAGACTAACATTTAGTTTTTTAACAGTGGAGATTTGTATAAACCTTACTGTCTGTCTCTGCAAAATTGTTTCAATATTCAAATTCTATCTCCAACTGTCCCATAACAATGAACCTGTACGGGTCGGGAGGAGAGAGGCAGGCAGCGTCTCTCATCCTGTCGAAATCACGAATCAGCTGCCATAATTTTTATGGATATATAAAGAAATGTCAATTGAAAAAAGGTATAACGAAACTTAGTGCATCTAGTTTGCAGTCTTTCAGACAATACCCGTGCCAATATATCCTCCAAACACCGGCTTCTCGGGCATTATCACTTACTGTAAGTGTAGCAGAGAATTTTCGACCGACCTTAACAATACTTTCTTCATTCTCAATTCGCCCAAAATGTATCTTCTAAAATGTCCGTGTCCAGTTGCAGGTGGAGCGTTTGAATTAAGAAAATGCTCCATTATTAAAATAAATGTTTTGCTCCATGAAGTCATCCAACAATGTGTACGCTGCCATCTTGTCTATTTCAAATATTCTCCCATTAATCGAGACAGATGGGTGTCCACCCCAAAAGTGCTGCATGTCATGACAGCCCTGTCTCCATCAATGAGAGAACACTTGAAAGAGACAAGATGGCAGTGTATACACATTGTTGGATTACTTCATGGAGCAAAAATATATTTTATTTTAATAACGGAGCATTTTCAAAATTCAAACGGACCCCCTGAAACTCATTTTATGGGACTCCCGTTTCCACAAATCGAGAACGAAGATTGTATAGCCAATACCAGTTTAGCATAAAGTTATCTTGCAGCTTCTGTACAGGCAAACCTGTAATTACATTATATGGTGTTACAATCTGTAGCTACACCAAACAGTACCAAACCTGTAACTCCCAGTAATAGATACCAACAATATTTGGTTAAATCACATCTGTAGCTAGGCAACATCAATGATGCAGAGATAAAACATTCCCAAAAGCACATCCCCCCCCCCCATGTTACGTCCAAGATCTGACACGCTTAGCAATTAAAATGCATATTGCTAAATGTACACAACTACTTATCCACCCTTTATCTCACAAAATAGTAGCTATTTTACATGTAGCGATTGTGTGCATGTTTACGTATCATCACATCTATTCCTTTAAAAAGATGGCTGGCAGGGCAACGCAATGCTAGCTTGCTAACTAGCCTCTCAATCGGCAAAATCCTAAATGTGCACGCCATGCAAAGAGCTAGCTAGCAACGTACATACTCCACTAGTTCGCGTGAAGTAGCTACACCTAAAATGTTAAGTAGTGTGTTATAGAAGTGTTGAACATGATATAATTAGATAGCTAGCTTCCCATTTAAACTTCGCATATGATAAATGTAGCGTTAGCTACTAGCCTAACAAATCCTAGCTGCTTTGTAGCTATGCATTGTTTCAAGGCGCCGAGCGGGCCGGCCGAATCAGAAAACAACCTAGATTGAGTGTATTTGAGAAACACTTAGATATGTATCCTGTCCTTTAAATTACACAAACCAGAACAAAATAACATTTTACTTTATTACTTTCTCCTCAAATGGCTCCAGTGGTGGTTCGCTCGCAGTTTTCAGGTACCTTTTATTTCAGCGAAGTAGCTAGCATATTAGATGAGTTATCAGCATAGAGCTAGATAGAGGACAAATATTTTTTTATCTGTGCCATTATAGCGTCTGTGGTATCTCCAATGTATCTCCAATGTGAAGAGGTCAATTTTCTTCTTCACGATTGGCTGATCACTAATGAGGACCCGGTTGGACATGACTACAACAGGGTCACCAGGAGGGATCAGCCAATAAAATTGAAGTCCCACCCAGTTGACCACATTAAAATGGTGGAAGCGCTCATTGGCGCTAATAAAGTATTATGGCCATTAGATGCTGCTATCATTCTTTATGGTCATCAACTGTCTGCAATATACATGCGCAATTTCGAGCAGCATCATGGTCCTTGCTGTGTTTTGATGGTTAAAGCATTTAGAATTGGAGGTATGTCCCTAAATTACCTACTACATATCCCAAGATGCACCTCCTTATTGCACAAGCCATGTTTTGGCCAAACATGTCGTCATGAAGGGAAACGTATTGTTCGAAGCTATCAATTGGCTTTGATACAACATTATTAAATATAGAATCAGATATTACCTACAATAATACATCACTTATAGGAACAATGGATTTAAAGGTAAATGTGTCCGATAGAATGCTGTAATTGCACAACTCCCTGCATTCCCAGCTAACAAGTCTAGGGAGAGAACGTGTTTCTAATGTTACCTGTAATGTTCCCCTAATGTTTTAGTGTCCCGTTTTTCATTAGTAAACGGAATATTTTCATCTACACTGAACAAAAAATAAACTCAACATGTAAAGTGTTGGTCCCATGTTTCATGAGCTTAAATAAGCAATCCCAGACATTTTCCATATGCACAAAAAGCTTATTTCTCTAAAATGTTTTGCACACATTTGTGTCCTGTTAGTGAGCATTTTTCTTTTGCCAAGATAATCCATCCACCTGACAGGTGTGGCATATAAAGAAGCTGATTAAACAGCATGATCATTACACAGGTGCACCTTGTGCTGGGGACAATAAAAGGCTACTCTAAAATATGCAGTTTTGTCACACAACAGAATGCCACAGATGTCTCAAGTTTTGAGGGAGCGTGCAACTGGCTTGCTGACTGCAGGAATATCCACAAGAGCTGTTACAAGATAATGTTAAGTTTATTTCTCTACCATAAACTGCATCCAATGTCGCAGCCCATGTGTAACCACGCAAGTCCAGGACATCCACATCCGGCTTCTTCATCTGCGGGATCATTTGAGGCCAATCACTCGGACAGCTGATGAAACTGTGGGTTTGCACAACTGAAGAATTTCTGCAGAAACTGTCTCAGGGAAGCTTGTCGTCCTCACCAGGGACTTGACCTGACTGCAGTTTGGCATCGTAACCAACTTCAGTGGGCAAATGTTCATCTTTGATGGCCACTGGCACTCTGGAGAAGTGTGCTCTTCACTGATTAATCCCGGTTTCAACTGTACCGGGCAGATGGCAGATAGTGTGTATGGCGTCATGTGGATGAGCGGTTTGCTGATGTCAATGTTGTGAACAGAGTGCCCCATGGTGGTGGGGTTATGGTATGGGCAGGCATAAGCTTCAAACAACGAGCAAAATTGCATTTTATCGATTGCAATTTGAATGGACAGAGATACCGTGACGAGATCCTGATGCCCATTGTCATGCCATTCATCCGCCGCCATCACCTGATACTTCAGCATGATAATGCATGGCCCCATGACGCAAGGATCCGTACACAATTACTGGAAGCTGAAAATGTTCCAATTCTTCCATGAAATGTGTGTAGAACATTAATATCTTATGTTCTGAGAACATGGCAACCATGTTCTGTGTATGTTTGGTGGGATGTTGATGGAATGTTGTCCTAACCCACAGAAAACTGGACACGTGGATGTTCTTGCAACGTTCCCATGAAATGTGTCTAGAACAACATCTTAAGTTCTGATAACATGGTAACCACTTTCTGGGTATGTTCCATTTGACAGTAAGGGAATGGTGTCTTGGAAACATTACTTGCACATCACAGGAACATTCCTATGAAAACATTAGTTAATGACCTAATGAGTCTCTTAAGGGAATGTTCTCTAAAGTTGTGGGAACATTTGCTGTTAGCTTGGTTGGCCCAGAAGTCAAGTGAATCAGTTGACAAGCTCTGGAAGTCTCTGAAGTAGCTAAGGATATAGTAACATACTTTAGACCAAGACTAGTAGTCTCAGCCTGGATATTAAATGTCAAGTCAGTTCTGACAAGACTTAAGTGGCAGACAGTCTTAACAAGAAGTTTATCTTTAAAATGGTGTATAATACTTGTATGTTTGAGAAATTTTAATCATGAGATTTCTGTTGTTTGAATTTGGCGCCCGGGACTTTCAATGGATGTTGGTCAGGTGGGACGGTAGCGTCCCACGTACCGTAGAGAGGTTAACTGAGCTGGTCTTGGTTAATTTACCAGTCATTGTTTCAACGCAGCCTTGAAATGTGTGCACAGAGTCCAGGAGCCAAGATGATTTAGATGGACTCCGTCATTCCTGTAGAGTATCTTCTGTTTCCAGAAGGTGTCAAATGTATCAATAAAAGTGACTCCAGCAGAGCTATAGTAGTCTATTAGCCAGATGTGTAATGCCAGCAGTTTGCTGAATCTTTCACACCCGCGGCCCAACGATGGTACTGGACCTGAAGTTATTGGCCGTTTTTTGGAGTCTTTTAAATGTTCCGAGCTAGCCCTCCTGATATCGTTGGACCCCACATGGACTACGACAGTGTCAGCTCCCGGCATCTGTGGTAGAACAGTCGGAAGCAGCCTTTTTATGTCCCGTACTCATGCTCCTGGTAGCACAGGGTTTTTGCCTTAGGGCCTGAGATGTTTCTCACCATAGAGCTGCCTATGATGACAGCTGGTGATGTTGAATGTGCCAGTCTCTCAGGCAGCCTCACGGTCTGGTGAGGCTGGGAGCTCCAAGGATCTGAACCCGAGGTAGAAGCCACCGGAAAGGAAGACAGAGCCGAGGACGAAGACGCAGGTACCTCCGGATCCGATCTTGATTGGAAGGCCACCAAGGACGAAGGCGCCGGAACCTCTGGATCGACGGCGGCAAAGCTGTTTCTGGTCTGTGTCAGTTCCGGGCTCAACATCTCCATGGAGACCCCCGATGCCAGAGGACACCTTCTTCGACTTCCACCGTGAGTGACGTATCTCCATGGCTGGTTGGTTGGGTTGAGATCGCTCCGTTCTCCAGGGAAGGGGGAGACCCCTTCGGGGATGGAACCCTGCCTTGCACCGGTCCATCGCCTGTGGAGACCCGACTCGGCGGCAAAACTTCCACCAAACCAGAGCGGCGTCCGGCTACTGGGGTGGAAGAAATAGAAAAACTAGGTGGGCGTGGGATCCCAATAGCTTATAGAGATGGGTGGGGCTAAGGCTTAAGAAGGTGTGAACAATGCTGAATGGGTGTAGACAAAGAAGGGTTCTCCAATAGTAGTACCAAAACATTGAAAGACGGTTTTCTCAAAAGTGAGTTTACAAGTTGATCAACTTTCAAAGCAGAATTACTTTCCAATTGTTTCCTCAAATGCAGGGTATGATATACCATTTTGTAGCTCTGTCTCTACTTTTATCCAATGTAAAAAACAGAAATTCAAATGTCGCTACATAAGACCGAATCCAGGTGGTGAGTCGCATTTACCATGGTAGAAAAAGAGTAAGTTCCGGTTTGCTTAAGGGGGTGGCTCTGGTCTGCTTAGTTCAGTTACTCTATATGAACCAGAAAAAACTAGCGAGTGGGATGTCTCGCTTCCGCTTCCATCTCTGGTAATACTCTCTGCAGCATCCTTCAAGAACCTGGAAGGAATGTTATCAAGACCCGTTGCTTTGCAGTATTTTCTTTAACACAGATGTTTCTGAAACTTTACCAAATGAAAAGGCAACAGCTTCAACCCCCTGCTTAGAGTAAAACTCCCAGACTTTACCCTCTCTGTAAAGGCCTGAATGATCTGGTAGATTTTCAACCAACTTGTTGGCAACAGTAGTGAATAAGCATTAACCTCTCTAGGGTATGTGGGATGGTAGCGTCTCACCTCGTCAACAGCCAGTGAAACTGCAGGGCGCCAAATTCAAAACAACAGAAATCCCATAATTAAAATTGCTCAAACATACATGTATTTTACACCATTTTAAAGATACACTTGTTGTAAATCCAACCACAGTGTCCAATTTCAAAAAGGCATTACGGCGAAAGCATACCATGCGAATATGTTAGGTCAGCGCCTAGTCAAAAAAACATACAGCCATTTTCCGGCCAAAGAGAGGAGTCACAAAAAGCAGAAATAGAGATAAAATGAATCACTAACCTTTGATGATCTTCATCAGATGGCACTCATAGGACTTCATGTTACACAATACATGTATGTTTTGTTCCATAAAGTTCATATTTATATCCAAAAATCTCAGTTTACATTGGCACGTTATGTTCAATAATGTTTTGCCTCCAAAACATCCGGTGATTTTGCAGAGAGCCACATCAATTTACAGAAATACTCATCATAAACGTTGATGAAAGATACAAGTGTTACACATAGGATTAAAGATAAACTTCTCCTTAATGCAACCACTGTGTCAGATTTCAAAAAAGCTTTACGGCGAAAGCACACCATGCGATAATCTGAGTACAGCGCTCAGCCACCAAAACAAGCCATACAGATACCCGCCATGTTGTGGAGTCAACAAAAGTCAGAAATAGCGTTATAAATATTCACTTCCCTTTGATGATCTTCATCGGAATGCACTCCCAGGAATCCCAGTTCCACAATAAATGTTTGTTTTGTTCGATAAAGTCCATCTTTATGTCCAAATACCTACTTTTTGTTTGCGCGTTTAGGTTACTAATCCAAATGCACAAAGCGCGGGCACTAAGTCCAGACGAAAAGTCAAAAAAAGTTTCATTACAGTTTGTAGAAGCATGTCAAACGATGTATATAATCAATCTTTAGGATGTTTTTATCATAAATCTTCTATAATATTCCAACCGGAGAATTCCGTTGTCATTAGAAAGGAAAGGAAAGAGAATGGAGCTCGCGCTCACGGTCGCGCACGATAAACAACTCATGGCTTTCAGCTGAGCCTCCTGCTTTGAGTGGTCTTATTCTCTCCCCTTTCACAATAGAAGCCTGAAACAACTTGCTAAAGACTGTTGACATCTAGTGGAAGCCTTAGGAAATGCAATCTGAACCCATTTACACTGTATATTGGATAGGCAATCACTTGAAAAACTACAAACCTCAGATTTCCCACTTCCTGGTTCGATTTTTCTCAGGTTTTCACAGACATCATTCAAACAGTTTTAAACTTCAGAGTGTTTTCTATCCAAATATACTAATAATATGCATATCCTAGCTTCTGGGCCTGAGTAGCAGGCAGTTTACTTTGGGCACCTCAGTCATCCAAACTTCCGAATACTGCCCCCTACCCCGAAGAAGTTAATCCCTACCATTGTTACACTGAGTTGTAATAATGCTGCATCAAATGTACATGATTTTAGGGGCATTGGCAAACACAATGTAAGTAATTTAATTTATGTACTCCTAATTGCACCGAATACATATGTTTATCCTACAGCTATTGTAAGCAGTAATCATGAGCCTATAAACCAGAGTTACACAGTTAGCACTGAGGCGGTGTGCAATAGTAGGAAGACCACTTTATGCAGCTCACCCTGCATCAGTTCCAATGTACAAAACATGGACAGAAAAACAGAAAAGTGCTAAAAATAGAACATATTAACATATGTACCCTAAGAAACAAGGTCCATGAAGTCAATAACTTGCTTGTAACAGATGGCAATCAGATTCTGACAATCTCTGAAACTCACTTAGATAATACCTTTGATGATACATTGGTAGGAATACATGGTTATAACACCTTCCGAAAAGACAGAAATGCCAACGGAGGCGGTGTTGCGGTCTATATTCAGAACCACATTCCTGTAAAGCTAAGAGACGATCTTATGTTAAATACTGTTGAAGTAATATGGCTACAGGTTCATCTGCCTCACCTAAAGCCCATTCTTGTGGGAAGCTGCTATAGACCACCAAGTGCTAACAGTCAGTATCTGGATAAAATGTGTGAAATGCTTGATAATGTATGTGATATCAACAGAGAATATATTTTCTGGGTGATTTAAATATTGACTGGCTATCATCAAGCTGCCCACTCAGGCAAAAACGTCAAACTGTAACCAGTGCCTGCAACCTGGATTAGGTTGTCAGTCAACCTACCAGGGTAGTTACAAACAGCACAGGAATGAAATCATCAACATGTATTGATCACATTTTTACTAACACTGATGATATTTGCTTTAAAGCAGTATCCAAATCCATAGGATGAGTGATCACAATATAATAGTCATAACTAGTAAAATTATATGAAGAATGATAGTAGAAAGCTTTGGGACACCTTAAATGAAATTTTTGGGAAAAAAGCTCGGCTCCTTCATTTATTGAATCAGATGGCTCATTCATCACAAAGCCCAGTGATATTGCACACTACTTTAATGACTTTTTCATTGGCAAGATAAGCAAACATATGGATGACATACCAGCAACAAACGCTGACACTACACATCCAAGTATATACTGGACCAAATTATGAAAGACAAGAAATGTACTTTTGAATTCTGTAAAGTCAGTGTGGAAGATGTTAATTTTTTGTTGTTGTTTATCAACAATGATACGCCCCCGGGGTCTGAAAATCTGGTTGGAAAATTACTGAGGATAATAGCAGACGATATTGCCACTCCTATTTGCCACATCTTCAATTTAAGCCTACTAGAGAGCGTGTGCCCTCAGGTCTGAAGGAAAGCTAAAGTCATTCCGCTACCCAAGAATAGTAAAGCCCCCTTTACTGGTTCAAATAGCCGACCAAAATCAGCCTGTTACCAACCCTTAGTAAACTTCTGGAAAAAAAATTGTTTGACCAGATACAATGCTATTTCACAGTAAACAAATTGACAACAGAATTTCAGCATGCTTATAGGGAAGGACACTCATCAAGCACAGCACTTACACAAATGACTGATGATTGGCTTAGAGAAATGTATGATAAAATGATTGTGGGGGCTGTCTTGTTAGACTTCAGTGCAGCTTTGACATTATCGATCACAGTCTGCTGATGGAAAAACTTATGTATTAAGGCTTTACACCCCCTGCTATAATGCGGATGAAGAGTTACTTATCTAACAGAACACAGAGGGTGTTCTTTAATGGAAGGCTCTCAAATATAATCCAGTTAGAATCAGGAATTCCCCAGGGTAGCTGTTTAGGCTACTTGCTTTTTACAATTTTTACTAATGACATGCCACTGACTTTGAGTAAAGACAGAGTGTCTATGTATGCGGATGACTCAACACTATACACGTCAGCTACTACAGTGACTGAAATGACTGCAACACTCAACAAAGAGCTGCAGTTAGTTTCAGCTCTTTGTTGTGGCAAGTGTGTGGCAAGGAATAAGTTATCCCTAAATATTTCTAAAACTAAAAGCGTTGTATTTGGAACACAACACTCACTAAACCCTAAACCTCAACTAAATCTTGAAATAATGTGGAAATTGAGCAAGTTGAGATGACTAAACTGCTTGGAGTAACACTAGATTGTAAACTTTCATGGTCAAAATATATTGATGCAGTAGTAGCCAAGATGGGGAGAAGTCTATCTATAATAAAGCTATGCTCTGCCTTCTTAACAACACTATCAACATGGCAGGTCCTACAGGCCTAGTTTTGTCGCTCCTTGACTACTGTTCAGTTGTGTGGTCAGGTGTCACAAAAAATTTCACTTGGCTCAGAACAGGACAGCAGGGCTGGCCCTTGGATGTACACCGAGAGCTAATATTAATAATATGCATGTCAATCTCTCCTGGCTGAAAGTGGAGGAGAGATTGACTTCATCACTACTTTTATTTATGAGAGGTATTGACATGTTGAATGCACCGAGCTGTCTGTCTAAACTACTGGAACACAGCTCAGGCACCCATGCATACCCCACAAGACATGCCACAAGAGGTCTCTTCACAGTCCCCAAGTACAGAACAGACTATGGGAGGCACACAGGCACTACATAGAGCCATGACTACATTGAACTCCATTTCACATCAAGTAACTGACGCAAGCAGTAAAATTTGATTTAAAAAACAGATAAAAAACACCTTATAGAACACCGGGGACTGTGAAGCAACACAAACATTGGCACAGACACACAGACACACACACACACACACACACACACACACACACACACACACACACACACACACACACACACACACACACACACACACACACACACACACACACACACACACACACACACACACACAATAACATGCGCGCTATACATACACATGGAGTTAGTAATGTGGATATGAGGTAGTGGTGGAGTAGGGGCCTGAGGGCACACAGTGTGATGTGAAATCTTTGAATGTATTGTAATGTTTTTAAAATTGTATAAACTGCCTTAATTTTGCTGGACCCCAGGAAGAGTAGCTGCTGCTTTGGCAGCAGCTAATGGGGATCCATAATAAATACAAATACAAATTGTATTCTTCAAACAATAAAATAAGAAAAAATAATAATGCCACGGAATTCAACTTTTTCTCTGCTAAATGAACTAGTGTAGCCCACAGCCATATGACATAGCTATTTCAGGGCCTAACATAAGGAGAACTCAGAGTATGCTATTCTGTTCTTCTGAAATAGACTATATTATCTTCATATCATGTTTCTTTAGAACTGTCTAAAATAAATTATGGATGTATTGTGACGGTGTACACTATATTAATGGGTTTATTAGACTTTTAAAAATGTAGATGTTCCAAAGGTCTGCATCAGAGGCTTGCAGGCTATGCGTGGAAGCCAGGAGATGCTAAACTTGTTTATGCTAATTAACGGTACATGTGAGACCGGCAGTTATTTGCTTGACAATCACCGGCTGACAAAATTTTATGAAATTTTTTCTCTCCGCCACAGCCCTAGTTGCACCTGTATAATCAGTTTTCTAGTTGCAAAAAATATTTGCAAACATGCATCTTCTTTTGAGAATAAATGCAACAAAACGTAAGTTGATATGTGAATAAATTAAATAAGATTTTCAAGATTTTCAAGATTTTCACAGCCCTAGTTGCACCTGTATAATCAGTTTTCTAGTTGCAAAAAATATTTGCAAACATGCATCTTCTTTTGAGAATAAATGCAACAAAACGTAAGTTGATATGTGAATAAATTAAATAAGATTTTCAAGCACGCAACTACATTTGAGAATTAATGCAACTCGTTTACTAAACTTGCGACTGGTGAATCTTCTTCTGTGAATCAAAACGACATTTGCAGATGTCAAATCTGTACGCCCAGAGTTTTGGCACTAATTTAGTGACTAACCTCAGCCAAAAATTTTGTAGTTGTACAAAAAAATACACAAGCTCTGGTGGACAGGGCTTTTTCTTCCGACCAATCAGGTGAGGTGTGGTCTTTGTGGAATGTGCTTTCACGTTTCACAGGGTTCCAGTATGGATCAAATTTGTAATAAATACTAGCTTGTTAAATTATATTTATCGATTTTGAAATCTAAACAAGGCATTGGTGAGGATGATGAAGAGAAGAATAAAAATTTGCATAACTGCTACAACGGTGATGCTTGCTAGCTAGCCTCTTTTCTATGGCTGGTTAGCTAGCAAGCATTATATTTTTCTGGCTAGCCTGTATCTAGTGGTTCTTACATTGTGTAACAGAGCAATAGGTCTAACATTAGTTTAGAGTATAATTGTTTGCTCTGTGTATATTTGGTGTGGGGTTGGTTGGCTTTCCTAGAATGCAAGCTGAGATCTCTGCTCAAGTTTTCTAACATTAACTAGCATGCTAATAAGGTTTTAGGGGAACAGGCTAGGGGATGGGGAAGAAGATTAGATGTGCCGTTGCTTCATCTGGCTGATGCAGTGTCTAGACGAGATGAGAGCTAACTGCTACAGAGATAAAAAGGTACATTCTCCCAGATTCTAGACAGACCAATACCTCACAGACCAATACCTCACAAGGCTTCTGAGACCTTGAAACTGAGATATCTTTCGTTCTCAAAACAATGTCTGGGCATACTGCCAAATTGCAGCCACCGATAGTGAGGATTCATTCAGTGAGCCACTTGCATGAACACAGAAATTGGTTTATAGAACAGCACATTAATAGAACACAGAAATTAGTTATAAGAAAATCACAAACATCAAAATTCCCATCACACTACACATTATAGCAATAACACAAATAATCTATACAAATATCCAATTAAAATAATACAATTACTACCTACTGGTAACTAGCTCTCTCCATGCCTTTCCTGATTTTTTAAAATCAGATATTATAAATAAAATACAATTTTATTGGTCACATACACATGTTTAGGATATGTTAGTGTGGGTGTTGCGAAATGCTTGTGTTTCCAGCTCCAACAGTGCAGTAATATCTAACAATTTAAAAAATATACACAACACACACAAATCTAAAGGAAAGGAATGGAATTAAGAATATATAAATATTTGAACGAGCAATGACGGACCGGCATAGACTAAAATACAGTAGAATAGAATAGAATACAGTATATACTGTACATTTAAAATGGGTAATCAAAATATGTAAATATTATTAAAGTGACTAGTGTTCCATTATTAAAGTGGCCAGTGATTTCAAGTATAGGTATATCTATCCTATGCTGCCTTTCTAAAGTCTTCGGAAGCCAAGTTAACAGATCACAGACCATTTCGAATCCCACCGTACCTTCTCTGCTATGCAATCTGGTTTCCGAGCTGGTCATGGGTGCACCTCAGCCACGCTCAAGGTCCTAAACGACATCATAACCGCCATCGATAAAAGACAATACTGTGCAGCCATAATCATAATCATCGACCTGGCCAAGGCTTTTGACTCTGTCAATCATCGCATTCTTATCGGCAGACTCAACAACCTTGGTTTCTCAAATGACTGCTCGCCTGGTTCACCAACTACTTCTCAGATAGAGTTCAGTGTGTAAAATCGGAGGGCCTGCAGTCTCTATGGGGGTGCCACAGGGTTAAATTCTCGGGCCAACTCTTTTCTTTGTATACATCAATGATGTTGCTCTTGCTGCTGGGGATTCTCTGATCTACCTCTACGCAGACGACACCATTTTGTATACTTCTAGCCCTTCTTTGGACCCTTCTTTTGTGTTAACTAACCCTCCAGACGAGCTTCAATGCTATACAACACTCCTCCCGTGACCTCCAACTGCTCTTAAATGCAAGTAAAACTAAATGCATGTTCTTCAACTGATCGCTGCCCGCACCTGCCCGCCCATCTAGCATCACTACTCTGGACGGTTCTGACTTAGAATATGTGGACAACTACAAATACCTAGGTGTCTGGTTAGACTGTAAACTCTCCTTCCAGACTCACATTAATCATCTCCAATCCAAAATTAAATCTAGAATCGGCTTCGTATTTCGCGACAAAGCATCCTTCACTCATGCTGCCAAACATACCCTCGTAAAACTGACTATCCTACCGATATTTGACTTTGGCGATGTCATTTACAAAATAGCCTCCAACACTCTACTCAGCAAATTGGATGCAGTCTATCACAGTGCTTTTGTCACCAAAGCCCCATATACTACCCACCACTGCGACCTGTATGCTCTCGTTGGCTGGCCCTCGCTTCATATTCGTCGCCAAACCCACTGGCTCCAGGTCATCTATAAGTATTTTCTAGGTAAAGCCCCACCTTATCTCAGCTCACTGGTCACCATAGCAGCACCCACCCATAGCACGCGCTCCAGCAGGTATATTTCAGTTCTCTGCTGCCAATGACTGGATCGAACTGCAAAAGTCACTGAAGCTGGAGACTCATGTCTCCCTCACTAACTTTAAGCATCAGCTGTCAGAGCAGCTTACAGATCATTGCACCTATACATAGCCCATCTGTAAATAGCCCACCCAACTACCTCATCCCCATATTGTTATTTTTTTTGTTGCTCCTTCGCACCCCAGTATCTCTACTTGCACATTCATCTTATGCACATCTATCACTCCAGTGTTTAATTGCTAAATTGTAATTATTTCGCCACTATGGCCTATTTATTGCCTTACCTCCCTAATCTTACTTCATTTGCACACACTGTATATAGACTTTTCTATTGTGTTATTGACTGTACGTTTGTTTATTCCATGTGTAACTCTGTGTTGTTGTTTGTGTCGCACTGCTTTGCTTTATCTTGGCCAGGTCGCAGTTGTAAATGAGAACTTGTTCTCAACTGGCCTACCTAGTTAAATAAAGGTGAAATAAAATAAATTAAATCCATAAAAAAAAATATATAGCCTACACCTTCACAATAAATCCATTATTTATTTTAGACAGGTCTAAAGCAGTATGATATGAAGTGCTTGATAATGCCTCAAATTTCATGGAGGCATCCCCTTTGTGTGGCCATAATGCACACTAAAAATATCCATGCCTTTAGCGGCCAGTGGCCATTGTGCCCTTGGCCCAGAGTGCTGCATTGTGCCCTTCAACATAAAGATGTTGATGAACAAATACTGTACAGTATATGCTTTATCCAACATTTTGCGGTTGCATGAGGTTTGGAGTTAGAAATGTTACACTTAGAGTACCTAATACATTGCAAGTTAGTGGGATTTTTTTTACACACCTAGCCGAGCTATTAGACTATCCTTTTGTAAATAAATGTAGGTATGAAGAGTCTATTGTCCTGCTAATAGCCCATATTGGAAACGTTGTTTGCAGAATTCACAGCCTGCTACTTGTGAAAAACCAAATACCTCCAGCTGTCCATCACTACTGTAAATAAAACCACAGCATCTACAGTGGTACAAATATTTAATTGAATTCGATAAAAAAATGTAACTGCACATCATTTTCCTTTTATACTAACAAGTGGTTGCCATGGTGAATAATCCAATAATAATTGGTATGACACGGCTCTCTGAACTCATTAAGAGGTGGCTTCTTAATGAAAATACTTGCAGATCAATTAAATGTCCCTGTAGATCTAATTACATTTAGAGGATTGGAGGATTCTAAATAAATATCTAAGGTGCTTTTATACAATTATAATGCAGGATTAATAATAAATGAATATATTTGAAGGGGTTGATGCATTTTTCGTTAGGGCAAATCTGGTCTGTGATATTGAGTTAGAAATGTAAAACCTTACAGAGAATATCTAAGGGGCTTTTATGTCATTATAAGGCAGGGTTAATAATAATAATAATAATACTCGTTGGATAACAGATCAGCTCTTGGAACTCATTAAGAAGCGGCTTCTATCTTCAATATAATCATTAATTCAGAAGGTTAAAGCCATAGGTTTTAGGCCTGCAGTAAGTTTTAATAATCCATGCCTTCTACAAATGTTAAAATGTCAAAACGTTATGGGTGGAGTTAGAATTTTATCTGTCAGAAGTATTCAAATCAACCAATGTCAGCCTTTAAAACCTCTTAGGAATAGGGAATAGTATTCAGAAGTTCAGATGAATGACATGCCCAAAGTAAACTGCCTGTTACTCAGGCCCAGATGCTAGGATATGCATATAATTGGTAGTATTGGATAGAAAACACTCTTAAGTTTCTAAAACTGTTAAAATAATGTCTGTGAGTTTAACAGAACTGATATGGCAAGCGAAAACCCAAGGGGAATCCATCCGGACATTTTTGTTGTTGTTGAGGTGACCACCCATTGAAATGCCTGTCTGTGGGAAAATCAAAGGAAATCCTCCCAGATTGCAGTTCCTATGGCTTCCACTAGATGTCAACAGTCTTTAGAAAGGGTTTTAAGCTTGTGTTTTGAAAAATGAGCTAGAATTTGTAGTTTTCCAAGGTGGCTCTCATTTTGATTGTAGTGTTGTGGCACACGTGGATGAGGGTGCGCACTTCGTTATTTATCTCCGGTATTGAACACACTATTCTCCATCTAAAATTTGATCGTTTATTTACATATTAGGGTACCTAAGGATTGATTAGAAACGTTGTTTGACTTGTTTGGATGAAGTTTATTGGTAACTTTTGGGATTCCTTTGTATGCATTTTGAACGAGTGGAACAGGTGGATTACTGAATCAAGCGTGCCAACTAAACTGACTTTTTTGGGATAAAAATAAAGACTTTATTGAAAAAAATAACCATTTGTATTGTAGCTGGGACCCTTGGGATTGCAAACAGAGGAAGATCGTCAAAGGTAAGTGATTTATTTTATCGCTATTTCTGATTTTTGTGACGCCTCTGCTGGTTTGGAAAATGTTTTTAATGCTGGTGTATGCGGGTCGCTGTCCTCAGATAATCGCATGGTATGCTTTCGCCGTAAAGCCTCTTTGAAATCTGACAAAGTGGCTGGATTAACAAGAAGTTAAGCTTTTAAATAATGTATGACACTTGTATTTTCATGAATGTTTAATATTACTATTTTTGTATTTTGAATTTCGCGCCCTGCAATTTCACAGGATGTTGTCGAGGCAGGTCGCTAGCGGCACGTCTAGCCCAAAGAGGTTAACTTCTTTGGGAAAGGGGGGCAGTATTGAGTAGCTTGGATGAATAAGGATTCCCAGAGTAAACTGCTTGTTACCCAGGTCCAGAAGCTATGATATGCATATAAGTAGTAGATTTGGATAGAAAACACTCTAAAGTTTCCAAAACTGTTAAAATAATGTCTGTGAGTATAACAGAACTCATATGGCAGGCAAAAACCTGAGACAAATCCAACCAGGAAGTGGGAAATCTGAGGTTTGTAGTTTCATTTAAGTGATTGCCTATCCAATAAGCTGTGTCCATGGGGCCAGATTGCACTTCCCAAGGCTTCCAGCAGAACTCTTTTGACTTTTCGTCTGGATTTTGCGCTCGCGCATTGTGCCTTTGGAATAGTGAACTAAACGCGCGAACAAAACGGAGGTATTTGGACATAAATATGGACGTAATCAAACAAAACGAACATTTCTTGTGGAAGTGGGAGTCCTGGGAGTGCATTCTGACGAAGATCAGCAAAGGTAAGTGAAGATTTATAATGCTATTTCTGACTTTTGTTGACTCCACAATTTGGCGGGTAACTGTATGGCTTGCTTTTGTGGCTGAACGCTGTACTCAGATGATTGAATATTGTGCTTTTGCCGTAAAGCTTTTTTGAAATCTGACACAGCGGTTGTATTAAGAACAAGTTTATCTTTAATTCTATGTAAAACATGTATCTTTAATCAAAGTTTATGATGAGTTTTTCTGTTATTTGAATTGGCTCTGCAATTTCTCCGGATGTTTTGTCGGCATTTCTGAAAATGGCGCCAATGTAAACTGAGGTTTTTGGATATAAACATGAACTTTATCGAACAAAACATACATGTATTGTGTAACATGAAGTCCTATGAGTGTCATCTGATGAAGATCATCAAAGGTTAGTGATTATTTTTATCTATATTTCTGCTTTTTGTGACTCCTGTCTTTGGCTGGAAAAATGGCTGTGTTTGTCTTTGATTTGGCGGTGACCTAACATAATCGTTTGTGGTGCATTCGCTGAAAAGCCTATTTGAAATCGGACACTTTGGTGGGATTAAGAACAAGATTACCTTTAAAATGGTATAAGATACATGTATCTTATATGTATGCACTTTCACTGGCTGTTGTCATATGATCCTGTTAACGGGATTGCAGCCATAAGAATTTTTAAAGTGACTAGAGATGACAAAGTTTGAGACCACAGGTTTAAGGGTTTGGGTTCACTGGAATGAAGAGCTCTACAGTGTCCTGTTTTTCCTCAGAATGTGTGTGTGTGTGGTCCTGCCCTCCAGTTATTCTGAACACATCTCCTTGAATACCATTCTTCAGTCATGCGTTCACTAACCATGTTTTCATCCAACCTTTTTATGTGAGTAAAGTACATGTCGGATAAAAAATGTAATTACAGGCCTGATGAAAACATAATTTAATGGAGTACAATTTCCAAATGTCGAAAAAAGAAAATACCTTAGACAAGGTGGGATTTTTTTGTGTCTGTAAAATTAATTATGTATGAAATGTCGGTAGAAATGCTTTTATGCACAAATATTGATATAATTACCATCATATCGAAGTAAACTTAGAGTCATGCATTGACATGTTGTGTGGTCCTCCCTCTACAACTCTTGAATTGTTGCGTCACGGGATGTCGTTGTCCTACAGTGTCCCTTTCTTGAATTAGCCATGGATGGAGATAGGGATTTGGACTTGTGGTTTTACTTAATTATTCATAGGCTACTGCCCAAGGATTATAACAGCGATTCTGATCCAACCATAAATTAATGCATTGTGCTCCTGGCCTGAGAGGATGGAAGTTAAATATGTAGCTAGATGTAGTAGGCTAATGTCAACCAGCTGGCTCATCATTGCAAGGAAGTTGGCTAGCTGGCAAGCATTTTAGCCAGGTAGCCTAGGACAACAAAAACTAAAACTGTGTACTGTGTACTGTATGCCATAGTCATAGTGCGTTTCTGCAACATTTGTATTTTTTATTTAACCTTTATTTTGACAGGGAAGACAAATTGAGACCTATGTCTCTTTTCCAAATGTGCCCTGTATAATACAATATAAAATACAGATTCAACACAAAATACAGTACCAGTCAAAAATTTGGACACACCTACTCATTCAAGGGTTTTTCTTTATTTTTCTATTTTCTACAGATATATGCAATCCCATCTGGTTTGCAGTTAGTGGGATTATCATTTGTTTTTCAACAGAACAATGACCTAACACACCTCCAGTCTGTGTAAGGGCTATTTGACCAAGAAGGAGAGTGATGGAGTGTTGCATCAGATGACCTGGCCTCCAGAATCACCCAACCTCAACCCAATTGAGATGGTTTTGGAGGAGTTGGACCGCAGAGTGAAGGAAAATCAGCCAACAAGTGCTCAGCATATTTGGGAACTCCTTCAAGACTTTTGGAAAAGCATTACAGGTGAAGCTGGTTGAGAGAATGCCAAGAGTGTGCAAAGCTGTCATCAAGGCAAAGAGTTGATACTTTGAAGAATCTCAAATATAAAATAGATATTTTGATTTGTTTAACACTTGTTTGGTTACTACATGATTCCATATGTGTTATTTCATAGTTTTGATGTGTTGGGGAATTTATTTGTTCGAAGCGAAGAGAGACTGCAGAATCTTAAAACAACAACTTTATTATAATATTTGCACAAATGGAGCAGTTAACTATGCACTTCAACAGTGTATAGTTAAGGCCCAACAAACAGAGTTGGCTCTCAGCTTTTATAGAAAGTCCAACCTCTGTCTATGTGGCAGTTAGATGTGTGCAAACAGGGGTGGGGAACATAGTGTATCAAAGGCGTTTAGCTTGTCTGTGCAGATTAAGATAGCTGACGTTGCCATCATTGTCTGTTCCTTCCTGCAGAGGATTTCCTGTAGATAGTACAAACGGGATGTCCCATACTGCGGTCTAACCCGGCACTTATCTGTTCGCCCAGACTTATGACTAAGTAACACAAGACAAGCCTGCACCAGCAAAAAAAAGAAAACAAAAAAAAGAAATACACTAGCATATAACAAGACACAATTATCTAAGTAAAAACAGCATAGTATGTCTAATTTTGTAATTTTCCATGACATCTCCTCCCTTTTGAGACTCAACCTAATGGAAAATGACTTACAAGCATTTTCATCAAACAAGCATTAATCAACTTCTCTGGGATAGGTGGGACGGTAGCGTCCCACTTGGCCAAAATCCAGAAAAAATGTAGCGCGCCAAATTCAAATATATTACTATATGAGGTATAAATCATAGTTTTACATTGCAGCTACCATCAAAAATATCACAAAAGCAGCCAGAATAATTACAGAGAGCAACGTGAAATACCTAAATACTCATCATAAAACATTTATGAAAAATACATGGTGTACAGCAAATGAAAGATAAACATCTTGTGAATCCAGCCAATATTTCAGATTTTTTAAGTGTTTTACAGCTAAAACACAATATAGCATTATATTAGCTTACCACAATAGCCAAACACACAAATGCATTTATCAGCAGCAAAAGGTAGCGATCGCAAAAACCAGCAAAATATATAAAATTAATCACTAACCTTGACCAACTTCATCAGATGACAGTCCTATAACATCAGGTTATACAATACATATATGTTTTGTTCGAAAATGTGCATATTTTGAGCTGCAAACCGTGGTTATACATTGTGAATATGTAGCATCGATTCACCAAATTGTCCGGAGATATTTTGGACACTCACCTAATCTGACCAAAGAACTCATCATAAACTTTACTAAAAAATACATGTTGGACAGCAAATGAAAGATACACTAGTTCTTAATGCAACCACCGTGTTAGATTTTTTAAAATAACTTTACCATAACAAACAGCTTACGTTATAGCGAGACAGCGCCCGCAAAAAGGGCGGAAAATAGGACTCCACATTTTCCACAGAAATAAGAAATAAAATCATAAATTGTTCCTACTTTTGCTGAGCTTCCATCAGAATCTTGTACAAGGAGTCCTTTGTCCAGAATAAATCGTTGTTTGGTTTTAGAATGTCCTTCTCTCCTGTCTAATTAGCAACCTTAGCTAGCCAAGTGCCCATCTTCTCCTGACGCAAAGAAAGGAAAATTCCAAAAGTCGCAATAAACGTTGAATAAACTGATACAACTCGGTTGAAAAAAACTACTTTATGATGTTATCACATCTATCAAATAAAATCAGAGCCGGAGACATCCACCGTGTATACCGAACGCTTTTCAGAAGCCAATGGTGATGTCCTTACCGCGCCTAGGTAGAGAAAGGAAATTCTGGTCACGTCATTCCAAGAGCTCTTGTTCGACCTCAGATCAAGCTAGACACCCCATTCCACCTTCCACTGCCTGTTGACATCTAGTGGAAGGCGTATGCAGTGCATGCAAATCCATAAATATTAAGCAATTGAATAGGCAGGCCCTGGAACAGAGCATCGTTTTCAGATTTTTCACTTCCTGTCTGGAAGTTTGCTGCCAAATGAGTTCTGTTTTACTCACAGATATAATTCAAACAGTTTTAGAAACTTGAGTGTTTTTTATCCAATAGTAATAATAATATGCATATTGTACGATCTAGAATAGAGTACGAGGCCGTTTAAATTGGGCACGATTTTTTCCCAAAGTGAAAACAGCGCCCCCTATTCACAAGAAGTTTTAAATTCAGAGGGGATGTTTGGGGAAAAAGATCTTTGACACTTCTCTGTTTTCTCAATGACATTCAAATCAGCAAGTTTAAATTTGTTCTACCTGAGCGAGTCCGACCACAAGTCAGAGACCACTATGATGACACCCCAAATGTGTCTGATGGATCGCGAGAAAAGAGCAGGGATAGGCTTTTGTCTTCCAATGGTGGGATTGCTGTCAAAGATTATCCAACTTGAATACACGCTTGGAGGTAAGGATGACAGAAGTGGTGTAGTCTACGGCAATATGGATATCCCTTAACCTGTCTAGCCCCGGGGTTCCGCTAGCGGAACTCCTCCCACATTCCAGTGAAAAGGCAGAGCGCGAAATTCAAAAAATATTTTTGAGAAATATTTAACTTTCACACATTAACAAGTCCAATACAGCAAATGAAAGATAAACATCTTGTGAATCCAGTCAACATGTCCGATTTTTAAAATGTTTTACAGCGAAAACACCACGTATATTTATGTTAGCTCACCACCAAATACAAAAAAACACAGACATTTTTTTCACAGCACAGGTAGCTTGCACAAAACCAACCAAACTAACCAAGAACCAACCAAACTAACCAAGAAACAACTTCATCAGATGACAGTCTTATAACATGTTATACAATAAATCTATGTTTTGTTCAAAACATTTGCATATTTGAGGTATTAATCAGTTTTACATTGCAACTACCATCACAGCTACCATCACAAATAGCACCGAAGCAGCCAGAGTAATTATAGAGACCAACGTGAAATACATAAATACTCATCATAAAACATTTATGAAAAATACATGGTGTACAGCAAATGAAAGACAAACATCTTGTGAATCCAGCCAATATTTCAGATTTTTTAAGTGTTTTACAGCGAAAACACAATATAGCATTATATTAGCTTACTACAATAGCCTACCACACAACAGCATTGATTCAAGGCAACAGTAGGGCCTTGTTTTATATACTTTTATTTTAATCATGCGGCTCTGTTGGGCTAAATTGCTGTGAGTGCTGCTATCTGTCCCGGGATCCTGCCAGATTCTGTAAAAGGGGAGAGACGCAAAAGCCCAGCTAGCCTAGCTAGCTCGGCGGGATCAAATAGAGGCCTGCTATTGAACGTTTTCAGTGTTGCAGGAGCTGTGTTTACTTTGCTTTGTGTTCTGGGACAATGTGGATCGCGCTGACTTTCAATGTAGCAACTGGACTAAAGAAGCGAAGTAGCTACTCTTAGCAAGCAAGTAGCAAATCTACATAAGCTACTGGGGAACCCACGCCCACCTACTTTGAATTTTTCTTCCACCCCAGTAGCTGGACGCTGCTCTGCTCTGGTGGAAGTTTTGCCACCGTGTCGGCTCTCCACAGTTGACTGGCCGGTGCTAGGCAGGGTTCCATCCCCGAAGTTGTCTCCCCCTTCCCTGGAGAACGGAGCTGATCTCGACCCAACCAACCAGCCATGGAGGTACGTCACTCACCGTGGAAGTCGAAGAAGGTGTCCTCTGGCAACGTGGGTCTCCATGGAGATGTTGAGCCCGGAACTGACACAGACCAGAAACAGCTTTGCCACCCTGGATCCAGAGGTTGCGGCGCCTTCATCCTTGGTGGCTTCCCAATCAACAAAGCATCCTTCACTCATGCTGCCAAACATACCCTCGTAAAACTGACCATCCTACCGATCCTCGATTTCGGCGATGTCATTTACAAAATAGCCTCCAACACTCTACTCAACAAACTGGATACAGTCTATCACAGTGCCATCCGTTTTGTCACCAAAGCCCCATATACTACCCACCACTGCGACCTGTACTCTCTCGTGGGCTGGCCCTCGCTTCATACTCACCGCCAAACCCACTGGCTCCAGGTCATCTACAAGTCTTTGCTAGGTAAAGCCCAGCCTTATCTCAGCTCACTGGTCACCATAGCAGCACCCACCCATAGCACGCGCTCCAGCAGGTATATTTTACTGGTCACCCCCAAAGCAATTCCTCCTTTGGCTGCCTTTCCTTCCAGTTATCTGCTGCCAATGACTGGAACGAACTGCAAAAATCACTTCAGCTGGAGACTCATATCTCCCTCACTAACTTTAAGCATCAGCTGTCTGTAACGGTGTTCCTCCTCCCCTTCATACGAAGAGGAGGAGTAGTGATTCGACCAAAATGCAGCGGGTTTTGAATACATAATGATTTATTAAATCAATCGACGAGACACGAAAACAAACACTGGGAAGGATTACAAAATAACAAAAAACGAATGTAGACTGACCTACACCATGAGTACTTACATAAAACACGAAGCACGTAGGAACAGGTACAGACTATAACAAACGAACGAACAAACGCTACAGTCCCGTGTGGTACGCAGACACAGACACGGAAGACAATCACCCACAAACAAACAGTGAGAACAACCTACCTTAATATGACTCTCAATTAGAGGAAAACGCAAAACACCTGCCTCTAATTAAGAGCCATACCAGGCAACCCAAAACCAACATAGAAACAGCAAACATAGACTGCCCACCCAAAACTCACGCCCTGACCATCACACACATACAAAACAACAGAAAACAGGTCAGGAACGTGACACTGTCAGAGCAGCTCACAGATCACTGCACCTGTACATAGCCCATCTGTAAATAGCCCGTCCAACTACCTCATCCCCATACTGTATTTATTTATTTAACCCTCCATTCAGGAGGAAAGTTATTAGAAGTCATGAACCATGATCACACCGCGTATGACTGGTTCAGTGCTTATAGAGTACTTCCGTCAGGAGGTTAGCTCCTCCGTGGATAACATAGCTATGAAATAGACTCCTTCATACCTATCGCTACTACAATGGTGTAACTGACGTGTAGTCAAACCACTACAGGTCCCCTGAACACATGTCTTGAGGTCGACATCAATTCTTACTGACCTCCAGGCATTGACCTGGAAATTAGCTGATGACGTCAGACTCATTCTAAACAGGTTGCAGCCTACACAGACACTTGGTTTCTTTCCCTTGGTATGTGCGCTTATGTAAGCATAAACGCACACGTACAACGGAACATTTAATGAGGATTTATGCTCACTTAAGGATTCGAGCAAAATACCAGCCTTAGTAAAATTGAACATTTACTCTGAGGCCTTTTGACTCTACAGCTACAGTACTCACCAGTTTCTCCACAGAGGTCCATAGGTCATCCCTGTAGACTGCCCGAAGCTGGTGCCTTACAGCTGTAGACTTATCATGTAGTTATCAACTTAGGATATGTCAACTGTCATGATGTGCCCCTTTTGGGTTAGGATCTTAGCCCCCTCTCTCTCTCAATTCAAATAAATTCAAGGGGCTTTATTAGCATGGTAAACATATGTTAACATTGCCAAAGCAAGTGAGGTAGATAATATACAAAAGTGAAATAAACAATAAAAATGAACAGTAAACATTACACTCACAGAAGTTCCAAAAGAATAAAGACATTACTGTCTTTCTCTCCCACCACAGGTTTATGGCGGTCGTAAATACCGAAATTCATTTCCCCATTCTGCCAAAATGAAAATTGAGAATCCCTTTGTTACTACAGAGAAAGACTTTGCAGTATCGTAACCTCAACAATATTTCTGTATTCCAACCAGGTGAATTTGTCCGTGGGTATTTAAAGAACAATCCTGTCGAATATGTTAATAATTTGTGATGTAACTTAAGACGGTAGGTAGAGCTGGGTGATATGACGATATATATCATGTGACGATTGAATAAAGTCAATCGTTTCATATTATGCTCTATCGTTGTTTTCGTTGTGTCGCAAATCCCACTCTTTAGGCAATATTTTTTTGGCAATTGGAAAACGTATTGTGTGCCATGTGGAAGGAAATTTGCAACACAAACAAACATGGAGGAGAGTGAACATGACACAGAGCACGGAGATACGGAGCTCAAACCTAAAAGAGGGGCTACTTCGGTCGCATGGACGTGGTTTGGGTATGAAAAGTCTGACCAGAAAACCATCCTCTGCAAAATATGCCCACGTCCAGTCCCGACAACAGGCTCAAACACCATTATTCTCTTTCACCACCTACTGAAGAACCATGTGAAACAGTAAGGAGAGAGTCTACGGATGAGACCCAAAAAAGTACAGTCGAGTGCTCAAAACAAACCCCAGACTCAGACGTTGCAAGAGGCTTTTTCCCGTGGCACCCCATATGGCAAAGAATCACAAAGATGGAAGGAGATAACAGCTGCCGTTACAACTTACATCTGCAACAACATGGCCCCAATTTACACGGTCGAGAAACAGGGGTTTCGTGAGTTGGTGCTAACACTCAACCCAAGGTACCAAATGCAAATTGATATGTGACACGTATTAATGCCAAAATCACATGCAAAACAGGCAAGCCCCCCCCCCCCCCAAAAATAAATAAATATATATAGTATATTTATATTTTAGGCCTATAGTTATTTTGTTTACAACTATAGTTGAAGTGTTTTCTATTTACCTTTTTAGATTTTATACATTAATATTTTACATTTTGTTACATGCTTAAATTGAAAATTAAGGTTCTAAATAAAAGGAGAAATAATCAAATATGAGTAAGTACCTTTTATTTGTTGAGTATTTTTCAAAATGTAATAAGAAATAGGCCTCTACATGTGGTCATTTTATATAAACTATTTATTCATGGTATTTACAGAAAATGTGCTATATCGTGATATGTATCGTTATCAGGAAATTAAATGACCTATATCGGGATATGAGATTTTGGCCATATTGCCCAGCCCTAATTGTAGGACAACACAACTGTATCTCTTATTGTATATATTTCCCAGATGTCAGGGTCACATCTAAATGTGGGGGAACGAATATTATTAAATATGAAACTATTTGTGAGAAGATGAAATGTGATGTTAGACTTCTAAATGAGAAAGGAAATGTTTTTCCATGTAAAGTTTATCCAGTCAGTGGCCACACCCCCGTGAGCACAGACATTATATCCAAACGTATTGGAACGCCCCTTTCCACAGTTAATAAAAGGACGCGTGACAAAATGTACATTTATTCAAGATAACGCAGGGACGGGATCCTCACGTTGAAATGGCTAAGAAATCTACAAACTGAAGAACAATTATTCAGTCTCCAGCTGTTTAAATACTTTAGTCTGGTAAACGCATCCGATCTAAGAACAATGGTACTCTGAAAGATCCATTCTCAAGAACATTTCCGAATGGTACTCTGACGTATCCATTATAACAAGCTACAACTACAAAATACTTTGATCTCTGGTGGACAAACCAGAGACTTTCTAAAGGCATACACTCGTCAATATGTAAATCACAATGAATTTTCTAGTGAGTGGTTGTTCATGTTCAAAGTATTAGCATTTCCATGAGTGTAGTTATCAACTGTATTACGTGGGTCCACTCTGAGTTTTCTGCTCTTGAGCTGTCCCCACCCATTTCCTTTGTCTACCAAGCTGTCATATTGGTTTCATCCACTAGGGACTTTTCTTTGTGTCATGTTAGTAACCAATGTATGATCTACTGTGTGTGTGTTTATATAATTCTGGGATTGATTAGTTAGTTATTAACCTTTTGTCAATAGGGGGGCGTATTTTCACTTTGTAAAAAATCGTGCCCAAATTAAACTGCCTCGTACTCTATTCTTGGTCGTACAATATGCATATTATTATTACTATTGGATAGAAAACACTCTCAAGTTTCTAAAACGGTTTGAATTATATCTGTGAGTAAAACAGAACTCATTTTGCAGCAAACTTCCTGTTAGGAAGTGAAAAATCTGAAATCGAGGCTCTGTTCCAGGGCCTTCCTATTCATTTGCTTGAAATCTATGGATATACATGCACTTCATACGCCTTCCACTAGATGTCAACAGGCAGTGGGAGGTGGAATGGGGTGTCTAGCTTGATCTGAGGTCGAACAAGAGCTCTTGGAATGACGTGACCCCAATTTCCTTTGTCTAGCAAGGCGCAGGATAGACATCGACATTGGCTTCTGAAAAGCGTTCGGTATAGATAGTCTAATAACTCCGGCTTTGATTTTATTTGATACATGTGATAATATCATCGTAAAGTATGTTTTTTCAATATAGTTTTATCAGATTATTGAACGTTTATCGGGAGTTTTGGCGTTTTCCGTTCTCTGCGTTTGGTGAAGATGGACATCTTCGCGCCACTTGGCTAGCTAAGGTTACTAATTTGACAGGCGAAGAGGACATTCTAAAACCAAACAACGATTTATTCTGGACAAAGGACTCCTTGTACAAGATTCTGATGGAAGCTCAGCAAAAGTAGGAACCATTTATGATGCTATTTCGTATTTCTGTGGAAAATGTTTAGTTCTATTTTCCGCCCTCATTGCAGGCGCTGTCTCGCTATAACGTAAGCTGTATGTCGTACTAAAGTTATCTTTAAAAATCTAACACGGCGATTGCATTAAGAACTAGTGTATCTTTCATTTGCTGTACAACATGTATTTTTTTGTAAAGTTCATGATGAGTTCTTTGATTAGATTAGGTGACTGTCCAAAATATCTCCGGATAATTTTGTGTAGTTTGGCTACGTATTCACATTGTAAAACCACGATTTGTACTGCTAAATATGCACATTTTCGAACAAAACATATATGTATTGTGTAACATGATGTTATAGGACTGTCATCTGATGAAGTTTGTCAAGGTTAGTGAATAATTTTATATCTTTTGATGTTTTTTTGCGATCGCTACCTTTGCGGTGAATGAATGCGGTTGTGTGGTTGGCTATTGTGGTAAGCTAATATAATGCTATATTGTGTTTTCGCTGTAAAACACTTAAGAAATCTGAAATATTGGCTGGATTCACAAGATGTTTATCTTTCATTTGCTGTACACCATGTATTTTCCATAAATGTTTTATGATGAGTATTTGGGTATTTCACGTTGCTCTCTGTAATTATTCCGTCTGCTTTGGTGATATTTTTTATGGTAGCTGCAATGTAAAACTATGATTTATACCTCAAATATGCACATTTTCGAACAAAACATAGATTTATTGTATAACATGTTATAAGACTGTCATCTGATGAAGTTGTTTCTTGGTTAGTGACTAATTATATCTCTATTTGGTCGGTTTTGTGATAGCTACCTATGCGGTAAAAAAATTGTGAAAATATGCGGTTGAGTCTTTTGCTATTGTGGTTAGCTAATAGAAATACATATTGTGTTTTTTCGCTGTAAAACATTTTAAAAATCGGAAATGATGGCTGGATTCACAAGATGTGTATCTTTCATTTGGTGTCTTGGACTTGTGATTTCATGATATTTATATGCTAGTATTTACTTGTGGCGCTATGCTAGGCTATGCTAGTCAGCTTTTTTACTGATGAGGATGCTCCCGGATCCGGGATGGTGACCAAGATGTGGATCCGTCCCGGATCCGGGAGCATCCTCCGATTTTTAAAATGTTTTACAGCGAAAACACAATATGTATTTCTATTTTAATATGGGCACGATTTTTTACAAAGTGAAAATAGCGCCCCCCTATTGACAAAAGGTTAATTAAAGTTTACATGCTTAGTTTAATCACATAAGGAATAATTACACATAGAGAATTGATTTGACAATATAACAGTCTTCACATTTGATGATAGTCACGTTATGACAGCAGCTTCCCACAATAATGGGCTTTAGGTGAGGCAGATGTATCTGTTGCCATACTACTTCAACAGTATTTAACATTAGATCTTCTCTAAGCTGTACATGAATGTGGTTCTTTACATAGAACGCAACACCGTCTTAGTTGGCATTTCTGTATTTTCGGTAAATGCTATAACCATGTATTGCTACCACTGAATAATTAAAGGTATTATCTTGGTGAGTTTCAGAGATAGTCAGAATATGAATGTCATCTGTAACAAGCAAGTTATTGACTTCATGGTCCTTGTTTCTCAGGCTGCATATGTTAATAGGGGCTATTTTTAGCACATGTCTGGGTTGCTTGATTGTTTTTAATGCTTTACTGGGAAGCTTATCAAAGGTAGACTTGATAGTACAGGGTGAGCTGCAGAAAGTGGTCTACCTACTAGGGCATACCTCCTCAGTGCTAACAGTGTAACTCTGGTTCATAGGCTCATGTCTTATCATCTGACAAACATCGCTGTAGCTCGGCAGATGTGGAAGGCCACCATTGGCGGAAGCGGTGGATTGAGATGCAGACCTTGCAAAATAAGAAGAAGATATCTCTAGTGTAAGGGAGTGAATGTTATTTATAATAAGGGTTACATGGAGAAAATCTGACCTCTCTGAAAAGAAAATGAATGGCCCTCTTTTCAGGAAAATATATATTTACCCAAACCCTTCTTGAATGCTTAAAAAAAAAAAATTACCCTCCCCTATACCCAAAATAAGAATTAAAACAAAGTAGATAGCAGAGAACGGAAGTTATGAATGTAACTATGGTTCTACAAATAACTGGAAGACCGTCAGTACGGTTGAAAGTATGGATTATATCCCTTGCGCTCCATGCAGTTCGAGTAATAATAACAATAAAGTCACGCCGGTGACGTTACAGCATGGGAGGACATGCCCCCGAAGGTTCATATAAAACCGTACGTCAGACCACGCACTGTCTCAGAGATTCTTCTCGCTCAAAAGATTCAGAGTGAAAGGAAAGTACTGACGGTCTTCCAGGTATTCATAGAACCATAGTTACATTCGTAACTTCCGTTCTACTTCATACCTTTCAGACCGTCAGTACGGTTGAAAGTATGGATGAATCATACCAACAAGGTCACGAGGAATAACACTACTAACCTCTGATTAATGCACCAGTGCCACTGGAAGAATGACAGAGCCCATGGTGTGGCAAGATGCGACATCGACCTTGTATAATCTTGAGAACGTGCAGGGCGATGACCAGGTAGCAGCTGCACATATTTCATTCAGGGGGACACCTCTCAGTGCAGCCCAGGATGTGGTGACACTTCTGGTTGAGTGACATATCACACCTTCTGGACACAGGAGATTTGCTCGCTCGTCTGCCTTCCATCGTAGGCAGACCGGGCTCATAGAGAGCGTGTGGAGCTCACTCACATGTTTCGCTGATGAAATAGCTAAGATGAAAGCCGTTTTCAGAGATAACCATTTTATGTCCGGCTTCTCTGTATGCTCAAAAGGACGTTTCGTTAAAGCCTCCAATTCTAGTAGTAGGTCCCAGGATGCCGCACGGACGGTCCTGGGGGGATGCAGCTGGCGGACACCTTGTAAGAATTGGCAGATGAGGTAGTTGGCCCCTGCCGATTTTCCATCGATGCGTATATGGTTAGCCGATATGGCTGAGGCATACACCTTCAAGGCAGAGTGACCTGAGTCCAATAGCTTCTCAAGGATGCTCAGTATAATAGGTACAGAGCAGGACACCGGTTCCTCCGCCCTGGTAGAGCACCATTAGTTAAACAGCTTTCAGCGACCAGCATACATCATCCTGGTTGATGGTGCTCTGGCGTTCTGTAACGTCTTCATAATAGCAGGATCACTGCTGATCAGTAGAGAGTCGGGCTCTTCAGAGGCCACACCCATTGCTGTAGTTGGTTTGGGATGGGTTGCCATATCCTGCCATCCAACTGTAAGAGCAGGTCTGTGACGGAGCTGCTATGGCTCTCCCTCCAGAAGACTGAGGAGGGTTGGAAACCAGGTTCTTGCTGACCATATGGGGGCTACAAGCAGCAGCCTTTGCTGAGCCTGAGAGACCCTGTGCATCATTTTTAAGGTCAGGGGGGTCGAAGGGAAAGCATACAGTAGGCCCTCTGGCCATGTGTGAGCAAAGGCGTCCATGCCCAGGGGGCTCTTGGACTCTGACAGAGAGAACCAGAGGGAGCAGTGGGATGTTTGCTCTGAGGCGAACAGGTCCAGGTGTGCTGTTACGAACCACTGCCATATCATCTTCACTACTTGTGCGTGAAGTCTCCATTTCCCTGGGGCCAGTTTCTGTCACGACAAGAAATCTGCCACCTTGTTCACCTTGCCTGTGTAACCGGTGCTGTATTGCACCGCTGTAACTCTACATTTTGTGTGGTTGATTGAGAATATAGAAGTGGACTTTGGATATCAGGTAGTTTTAATTAAGCAGAATTCACTCTCTGCATCCTGCATCTGCATCTGCAAAATAAAATAAAACATTTGTAGAGCACATATGTTCTGGGAATCGTCGCCTCTTTCTCTCATAGTGCATCAAAATGATTTTCGAATACAAAAATTAGTACAGCCTCTCCTTATTATGCATCAACACATAACATATTTTACATAGATAAAACCACATACCTGCATCCAAAATAAAATAAAACATTTGTTGATCACATATGTTCTACGAATCGTCGCCTCTTTCTACAACAGATGCACAATATAAGGGACTGGGATCATTCGAGGAGCTAGCCTTCGTTCACACATACAATAGCCTGCTAAAAGCTTAGCTAGCTATTAACCACATGTTGAATTCAGAATGTTGATATCATCCTAAAAAGTACAATTACAAGTGCATCTTAACAATACCATCCACTTATGAGTAACCTCTAAATATACAACATTATTCATGAACAAAACACTGTGTGTATGACTTTGTGCTTAAAAGAATCAAACTTTTCTGAAGTCGACAGAAAAAGCGTGCCTACCTCTCATAGTGCATCAAAATGATTTGAGCACGAACACGCAGGGCAAAACGTAAGCACACACTCCCCTACTCCCAGGATGCAGGCATGCATAATAACAAATCAAAATGACATATTAATATATGAACCTGGTGAAATTCACATAGTACTTTAACAACTGTTACACCTGGGAGATGAATGGCTCGTAGGGGGGCCAGATGTGGTAGGGCCCATATCAAGAGTAATTGGGCCACCTGTAGGGACCGTACATACCTCGTTCCCCCTTGATGGTTGATGTGGAACACTATTGCCTGATTGTATCAGGACATGTTTGTGTTTGAGAACCGTCAGAAGGTTATTCAGGACTAGGTAAACTGTCTGAAGTTCTAGTACATTGATGTGCTCTTTCCTCCAGCGGGGGCACCACTCTCCCCATACTGACCTGTGTTGCCACACTGCTCCCCAGCTTGATCCAAGATGGCGTAGCAGTGTAGGCGTGTTTTTGTTCGTCCTCTCTTGTACTTTTGTATTTTTCGTATTTTTTGTATATATTTAAAAAAAAAATCTATCTCTTTTCGATTTTTAATTCGATTATACCTTCCGGTAACCTGCCTCACCCAATGTGATACGGAATCGCTATTATTTTTAACTTTGGAACACATTAAAGAACCTCCAGTAGCTAACCAGCTAATCAGCTACAAGCTATTTAGTCATTTTTAGCCACTGTTAGCGGCCTTTACCTTCTGCACAGACACCAGCCCTGTTCTTAGCCTGGATATTACTCGCCAATCTACCAGCATCGGACTGTCTCTCCACAACAACGACGGATTCCTGCCGTAATCCCTGAGCTACTACTTCTGATCCTCACAGCTAGCTTGCAGCTAGCTAGCTCACAGTTTGCAGCTAGCTAGCTCACAGCTAGCTTGCACCCTCCGTGGCACCCAGTACCGACGCTATCCCTGAGGCCCACCCCCGGCCTACTCAGCTGTTTACCCGAACCCCACTCATACACGACTAGAGCCCAATACTCCACCGGATCCTTGCTGTTAACTCTGGACCTTGGCACCGGATCACCACTGCTACCGATTGGCTATAGTGGCTAACGCCACTGCCACGAAGCTAGCACCAGTTAGCAAACAAAATTCTACAATACCTCTTTCGCCATCTGGCTTGGATTCTCTGTCGACACGGCGCCCCGCCGCACCACCACGTCTGGTCTGCCGATGAATACTCCATCCGCTGTGCCCTCAACCGGCCTCCGTCTGAGCAGACCACCCCCGGGCTACTAACTTTAAACGCTGCGTGCTAGCATGGCGACGGCTTCCCTGTTCCATCCACTGCTCCCCCCTGGACACTATGATCACTTGGCTACATAGCTGATGCCTGCTGGACTGTCCATTAATCACGGTACTCCATTCTGTTTCTTTGTGTTTATCTGTCGGCCCCAGCCGCGAACTCAGGCTCTGTGTGTAGTTAATCCGACCCTCTCTGCCTAGTCATCGCCATTTTACCTGCTGTTGTTATGTTAGCTGACTAGCTGCTGTTGTCTCACCTGTTGTTTTAGCTAGCTCTCCCAATCAAGACCTGCGATTACTTTATGCCTTACTATATGTCTCTCTCAAATATCAATATGCCTTGTATACTGTTGTTCGGGTTAGTTATCATTGTTTCAGTTTACAATGGAGCCCGTAGTTCCACTCCTAATACCTCTGATACCTCCTTTGTCCCACCTCCCACACATGCGGTGACCTCACCCATTTTAACCAGCATGTCCAGAGATACAACCTCTCTTATCATCACTCAGTGCCTGGGCTTACCTCCGCTGTACCCGCACCCCACCATACCCCTGTCTGCACATTATGCCCTGAATATATTCTACCACGCCCATAAATCTGCTCCTTTTATTCCTTGTCCCCAACGCTCTAAGCGACCAGTTTTGATAGCCTTTAGCCGCACCCTCATCCTACTACTCCTCTGTTCCTCGGGTGATGTGGAGGTAAACCCAGGCCCTGTATGTCCCCAGGCACCCTCATTTGTTGACTTCTGTGATCGAAAAAGCCTTGGTTTCATGCATGTCAACATCAGAAGCCTCCTCCCTAAGATTGTTTTACTCACTGCTTTAGCACACTCTGCCAACCCTGATGTCCTTGCCATGTCTGAATCCTGGCTTAGGAAGGCCACCAAAAATTCTGAGATTTCCATACCCAACTATAACACTTTCCGTCAAGATAGAACTGCCAAAGGGGGAGGAGTTGCAATCTACTGCAGAGATAGCCTGCAAAGTTCTGTCATACTTTCCAGGTCTATGCCCAAACAGTTCGAACTTCTAATTTTAAAAATGAATCTCTCCAGAAATAAGTATCTCACTGTTGCCGCCTGCTACCGACCCCCCTCAGCTCCCAGCTGTGCCCTGGACACCATCTGTGAATTGATCGCCCCCCATCTAGCTTCAGAGTTTGTTCTGTTAGGTGACCTAAACTGGGATATTCTTAACACCCCGGAAGTCCTACAATCTAAGCTAGATGCCCTCAATCTCACACAAATCATCAAGGAACCCACCAGGTACAACCCTAAGTCCGTAAACATGGGCACCCTAATAGACATTATCCTGACCAACTTGCCCTCCAAATACACCTCTGCTGTCTTCAATCAGGATCTCAGCGATCACTGCCTCATTGCCTGTATCCGCTACGGGTCCGCGGTCAAACGACCACCCCTCATCACTGTCAAACGCTCCCTAAAACACTTCTGCGAGCATGCCTTTCTAATCGACCTGGCCCGGGTATCCTGGAAGGATATTGACCTCATCCCGTCAGTTGAGGATGCCTGGTCATTCTTTAAAAGTAACTTCCTCACCATCTTAGACAAGCATGCTCCGTTCAAAAAATGCAGAACTAAGAACAGATATAGCCCTTGGTTCACTCCAGACCTGACTGCCCTCGACCAGCACAAAAACATCCTGTGGCGAACTGCAATAGCATCGAATAGTCCCCGCGATATGCAACTGTTCAGGGAAGTCAGGAACCAATACACGCAGTCAGTCAGGAAAGCAAAGGCCAGCTTTTTCAAGCAGAAATTTGCATCCTGTAGCTCTAACTCCAAAAAGTTCTGGGACACTGTAAAGTCCATGGAGAACAAGAGCACCTCCTCCCAGCTGCCCACTGCACTGAGGCTAGGTAACACGGTCACCACCGATAAATCTGTGATAATCGAAGACTTCAACAAGCATTTCTCAACGGCTGGCCATGCCTTCCTCCTGGCTACTCCATCCTTGGCCAACAGCTCCGCCCCCCCCCCCCCGCTGCTACTCGCCCAAGCCTCCCCAGCTTCTCCTTTACCCAAATCCAGATAGCAGATGTTCTGAAAGAGCTGCAAAACCTGGACCCATACAAATCAGCTGGGCTTGACAATCTGGACCCTCTATTTCTGAAACTGTCCACCGCCATTGTCGCACCCCCTATTACCAGCCTGTTCAACCTCTCCTCCGTATCATCTGAGATCCCCAAGGATTGGAAAGCTGCCGCGGTCATCCCCGTCTTCAAAGGGGGAGACACCCTGGACCCAAACTGTTACAGACCTATATCCATCCTGCCCTGCCTATCTAAGGTCTTCGAAAGCCAACTCGAATCCCACCGTACCTTCTCCGCTGTGCAATCCGGTTTCCGAGCCGGTCACGGGTGCACCTCAGCCACGCTCAAGGTACTAAACGATATCATAACCGCCATCGATAAAAGACAGTACTGTGCAGCCGTCTTCATCGACCTGGCCAAGGCTTTCGACTCTGTCAATCACCATATTCTTATCGGCAGACTCAGTAGCCTCGGTTTTTCTAATGACTGCCTTGCCTGGTTCACCAACTACTTCGCAGACAGAGTTCAGTGTGTCAAATCGGAGGGCATGTTGTCCGGTCCTCTGGCAGTCTCTATGGGGGTACCACGGGGTTCAATTCTCGGGCCGACTCTTTTCTCTGTATATATCAATGATGTTGCTCTTGCTGCGGGCGATTTCCTGATCCACCTCTACGCAGACGACACCATTCTGTATACTTCTGGCCCTTCCTTGGACACTGTGCTATCTAACCTCCAAACGAGCTTCAATGCCATACAACACTCCTTCCGTGGCCTCCAACTGCTCTTAAACGCTAGTAAAACCAAATGCATGCTTTTCAACCGGTCGCTGCCTGCACCCGCACGCCCGACTAGCATCACCACCCTGGATGGTTCCGACCTAGAATATGTGGACATCTATAAGTACCTAGGTGTCTGGCTAGACTGCAAACTCTCCTTCCAGACTCATATCAAACATCTCCAATCCAAAATCAAATCTAGAGTCGGCTTTCTATTTCGCAACAAAGCCTCCTTCACTCACGCCGCCAAACTTACCCTAGTAAAACTGACTATCCTACCGATCCTCGACTTCGGCGATGTCATCTACAAAATAGCTTCCAATACTCTACTCAGCAAACTGGATGCAGTTTATCACAGTGCCATCCGTTTTGTTACTAAAGCACCTTATACCACCCACCACTGCGACCTGTATGCTCTAGTCGGCTGGCCCTCGCTACATGTTCGTCGTCAGACCCACTGGCTCCAGGTCATCTACAAGGCTATGCTAGGTAAAGCGCCGCCTTATCTCAGTTCACTGGTCACGATGGCAACACCCACCCGTAGCACGCGCTCCAGCAGGTGTATCTCACTGATCATCCCTAAAGCCAAAACCTCATTTGGCCGCCTTTCCTTCCAGTTCTCTGCTGCCTGCGACTGGAACGAATTGCAAAAATCTCTGAAGTTGGAGACTTTTATCTCCCTCAACAACTTTAAACATCTGCTATCTGAGCAGCTAACCGATCGCTGCAGCTGTACATAGTCCATCGGTATATAGCCCACCCAATTTACCTACCTCATCCCCATACTGTTTTTATTTATTTACTTTTCTGCTCTTTTGCACACCAGTATCTCTACTTGCACATGATCATCTGATGATTTTTCACCCCAGTGTTAATCTGCTAAATTGTAATTATTCGCTCCTATGGCCTATTTATTGCCTACCTCCTCATGCCTTTTGCACACATTGTATATAGATTCTCTTTTTTTCTTTTATTCCCTACTATGTTATTGACTTGTTTATTGTTTACTCCATGTGTAACTCTGTGTTGTTGTCTGTTCACACTGCTATGCTCTATCTTGGCCAGGTCGCAGTTGCAAATGAGAACTTGTTCTCAACTAGCCTACCTGGTTAAATAAAGGTGAAATAAAAAATAAAAAAATTAAGTGAAGCGTCGGTCGTTACTACTTCCCGCCTTGCCGGAATTGATCTGAGAGGGACACCTGTAGTCAGATAGGCTCTCTTCCTCCACAGCTGCAGAGTAGAGTAGCACGCCCTTGTCACCTGTATTTTGATGTTTCTGACCCGCTTGAGTTCCAAGCAGGGGTCGTTGAACAACATTTGTAGTGGCCTCAACTTTAATGGGATATGTGGGACGCTAACATCCCACTTGGCCAAAAGCCAGTAAAAATGCAGAGCGCCAAATTCAAATAAATTACTATAAAAATCAAATCTTCATGAAATCACACATGAAAGATACCAAATTAAAGCTACACTTGTTGTGAATCCAGCCAACATGTCATAATTCAAATAGGCTTTACGACAAAAGCACACCAAATGATTATGTTAGGTCAGAGCCAAGTCACAGAAAAACACAGCCATTTTTCCAGCCAAAGAGAGGAGTAACAAAAAGCAGAAATAGAGATAAAATTAATCACTAACCTTTGATGATCTTCATCAGATGACACTCATAGGACTTCATGTTACACAATACATGTATATTTTGTTCGGTAAAGTTCATATTTATATCCAAAAATCTGAGTTTAGACTACTGTCTCACTTGGCCAAAAGCCAGAGAAAATGCAGAGCGCCATATTCAAATAAATTACTATAAAAATCGAACTTTTATTAAATCACACATGAAAGATACCAAATTAAAGCTACACTGGTTGTGAATCCAGCCAACATGTCAGAATTCAAATAGGCTTTTCGGCGAAAGCAAACGATGCTATTATCTGAGGATAGCACCATAGTAAACAAAGAGAGAGAAGCATATTTCAACCCTGCAGGCGCGACACAAAACGCAGAAATAAAAATATAATTCATGCCTTACCTTTGACGAGTTTATGTTGTTGGCACTCCAATATGTCCCATAAACATCACAAATGGTCCTTTTGTTCGATTAATTCCGTCGATATACAGTGGGGAGAACAAGTATTTGATACACTGCCGATTTTGCAGGTTTTCCTACTTACACAGCATGTAGAGGTCTGTAATTTTTATCATAGGTACACTTCAACTGTGAGAGGCGGAATCTAAAATCAAAAATCCAGAAAATCACATTGTATGATTTTTAAGTAATTTATTTGCATTTTATTGCATGACATAAGTATTTGATCACCTACCAACCAGTAAGAATTCCGGCTCTCACAGACCTGTTAGTTTTACTTTAAGAAGCCCTCCTGTTCTCCACTCATTACCTGTATTAACTGCACCTGTTTGAACTCATTACCTGTATAAAAGACACCTGTCCACACACTCAATCAAACAGACTCCAACCTCTCCACAATGGCCAAGACCAGAAAGCTGTGTAAGGACATCAGGGATAAAATTGTAGACCTGCACAAGGCTGGGATGGGCTACAGGACAATAGGCAAGCAGCTTGGTGAGAAGGCAACAACTGTTGGCGCAATTATTAGAAAATGGAAGAAGTTCAAGATGACGGTCAATCACCCTCGGTCTGGGGCTCCATGCAAGATCTCACCTCGTGGGGCATCAATGATCATGAGGAAGGTGAGGGATCAGCCCAGAACTACACGGCAGGACCTGGTCAATGACCTGAAGAGAGCTGGGACCACAGTCTCAAAGAAAACCATTAGTAACACATTACGCCGTCATGGATTAAAATACTGCAGCGCACGCAAGGTCCCCCTGCTCAAGCCAGCGCATGTCCAGGCCCGTCTGAAGTTTGCCAATGACCATCTGGATGATCCAGAGGAGGAATGGGTGAAGGTCATGTGGTCTGATGAGACAAAAATAGAGCTTTTTGGTCTAAACTCCACTCGCCGTGTTTGGAGGAAGAAGAAGGATGAGTACAGCCCCAAGAACACCATCCCAATCGTGAAGCATGGAGGTGGAAACATCATTCTTTGGGGATGCTTTTCTGCAAAGGGGACAGGACGACTGCACCGTATTGAGGGGAGGATGGATGGGGCCATGTATCGCGAGATCTTGGCCAACAACCTCCTTCCCTCAGTAAGAGCATTGAAGATGGGTCGTGGCTGGGTCTTCCAGCATGACAACGACCCGCAACACACAGCCAGGGCAACTAAGGAGTGGCTCCGTAAGAAGCATCTCAAGGTACCGGAGTGGCCTAGCCAGTCTCCAGACCTGAACCCAATAGAAAATCTTTGGAGGGAGCTGAAAGTCCGTATTGCCCAGCGACAGCCCCGAAACCTGAAGGATCTGGAGAAGGTCTGTATGGAGGAGTGGGCCAAAATCCCTGCTGCAGTGTGTGCAAACCTGGTCAAGAACTACAGGAAACGTATGATCTCTGTAATTGCAAACAAAGGTTTCTGTACTAAATATTAAGTTCTGCTTTTCTGATGTATCAAATACTTATGTCATGCAATAAAATGCTAATTAATTACTTAAAAATCATACAATGTGATCTTCTGGATTTTTGTTTTAGATTCCGTCTCTCACAGTTGAAGTGTACCTATGATAAAAATTACAGACCTCTACATGCTTTGTAAGTAGGAAAACCTGCAAAATCGGCAGTGTATCAAATACTTGTTCTCCCCACTGTATATCCAAAATGTCCATTTATTTGGCGCGTTTGATCCAGAAAAACACGGGTTCCAACTTGTGAAACGTGACTACAAAAAATCTCAAAAGTTACCTGTAAACTTTGCCAAAACATTTCAAACTACTTTTGTAATACAACTTTAGGTATTTTTAACGTAAATAATCGATAAAATTGAAGACGGGATGATCTGTGTTCAATACAGGATTAAAACAAACTGTAGCTAGCTTTCTGCTTACGCGCCTCTATTAAACAGTACACAACAAGTGACCCTCGTTCAAAATGTCCGCATTTCTTCATTACACAAAGGAAAAAACCTCAACCAATTTCTAAAGACTGTTGACATCCAGTGGAAGCGGTAGGAACTGCAAGAAGATCAATTAGAAATCTGGATTCCCAATGAAAATACATTGAAAAGAGAGTGACCTCAAAAAATTAAAATCTGAATGGTTTGTCCTCGGGGTTTCGACCTGCTAAAAAAGTTCTGTTATACTCACAGACATGATTCAAACAGTTTTAGAAACTTCTGAGTGTTTTCTATCCACATCTACTAACAATATCATATCCTTTGCATATCCTATCTTCTGGGGATGAGTAGCTGGCAGTTGAATTTGGGTATGCTTTTCATCCAAACGTGAAAATGCTGCCCCCTATCCTAGAGAAGTTAAAGAAAGCAGGCCTAACGGTGTCACCGCGGAGGCTGCCGCGAACATGCCCATCAGTTGTTGGAACGTTCATACCTTCCCCAATGCATTTAACTGGAATTGTTGCAGAAGAAGAAGAATGCTGTCCACGCACTAAGGTGTTATACATGCCCTTATAGTGCGGGAGTTTAGAGCCTTGCCAATAAAGGGGACCTTTTGGCTTGGTGTGAATGCCTAGGTTGAGTAAAAGCCATCTTGCTGTTCTGATGCTTTTACTCTTGTGATCGCACCCTTCTCCAGGAGAGATGTAATCTCCTGATTGAGGGTGCAAGCTTTCAGGGGTTCTGTAACTGAAGTCATTCTGATCCCTGAGAAGGGTGGGGGCCAGCGTCAGAACTGTAGCCTGTACCCTTGTGAGAGGGTCATCACCACCCATGGGTCTGAGTTCTCAGTAGGTCAGGTGCTGCTGGGTAAATCAGCCAACCCCCACCATTCAGTTTCTGCCCCCACACTTGTTTGTGTGGTGGGGGGGGGGGGGGGGGGTGCCTCCACAACCATGGCTTCTTGGGGGTTCGGGGGGTGCCTCCATTGCTGTCTGGGGCTGGCAAGCACCTGTGTTAGGCCGGTTGTAGGACCAAGGGCATGTGTAAGGCTGGAATGAGTGAGAGCAGCGAGGTTCAAGCGTGTTAGGCCTCCCTTTGCCACGACTCTGTGATGCCTGGTTTCTGGGCTGTGGATTCCACAGCGGTGTAGCCTGACTCAGCTTTCTACGTTCGATGGCCCGCTCGTCCGTGGGGCCGAAGAGCAGTCCGGGGACCACTGGGAGCTTTCTTGGCATCCGTCTGGAATCATCTTCTCCTTTCCCCCCTCTGATAACCAGGTGGTGAATCGCATCTCTGCATGTCTGGCAGACATATCAGTGTGGATGACGGATCACCACCTCAAGCTGAACCTCGGCAAGACGGAGCTGCTCTTCCTCCCGGGGAAGGACTGCCCGTTCCATGATCTCGCCATCACGGTTGACAACTCCATTGTGTCCTCCTCCCAGAGTGCTAAGAACCTTGGCGTGATCCTGGACAACACCCTGTCGTTCTCAACTAACATCAAGGCGGTGACCCGTTCCTGTAGGTTCATGCTCTACAACATTCGCAGAGTACGACCCTGCCTCACGCAGGAAGCGGCGCAGGTCCTAATCCAGGCACTTGTCATCTCCCGTCTGGATTACTGCAACTCGCTGTTGGCTGGGCTCCCTGCCTGTGCCATTAAACCCCTACAACTCATCCAGAACGCCGCAGCCCGTCTGGTGTTCAACTTTCCCAAGTTCTCTCACGTCACCCCGCTCCTCCGCTCTCTCCACTGGCTTCCAGTTGAAGCTCGCATCCGCTACAAGACCATGGTGCTTGCCTACGGAGCTGTGAGGGGAACGGCACCTCCGTACCTTCAGGCTCTGATCAGGCCCTACACCCAAACAAGGGCACTGCGTTCATCCACCTCTGGCCTGCTCGCCTCCCTACCTCTGAGGAAGTACAGTTCCCGCTCAGCCCAGTCAAAACTGTTCGCTGCTCTGGCACCCCAATGGTGGAACAAACTCCCTCACGACGCCAGGTCAGCGGAGTCAATCACCACCTTCCGGAGACACCTGAAACCCCACCTCTTTAAGGAATACCTAGGATAGGATAAAGTAATCCTTCTAACCCCCCCCCCCTTAAAAGAGTTAGATGCACTATTGTAAAGTGGTTGTTCCACTGGATATCATAAGGTGAATGCACCAATTTGTAAGTCGCTCTGGATAAGAGCGTCTGCTAAATGACTTAAATGTAAATGTAAATCTGACATTGTGACTTGAGCGAGCCAGACCTGGCGACGAGTCACAACAAGGGTGCACATCAATCTTCCTAGTTCTCTGGTCATGAACGCAAACGCTTGAAGAGATGCATCATTCAGGTTGCAGAGGTCCAGGTCTGCGTGCTCTGGCTGGAGCATCCTGTTCTGTGCTAGCATGAGCACTGAGAAGGAGTTCCCAATGCGGGCCATGCGTGCCGCTGTGTCATAGGCCCATGACAGTAGCTCATCTGTGGCCCTGCACTGAAGTCTGGGGCAGCGGGCATCATCCTTCAGTGCTTCATCTGGAGAGAGCATTAGCTCTGCAATGTATTCATCTACCTTAGGCATATGATTCAGCCCTTGTTGTTCTGCGTCGCACATGTCAGATAGCGTCCTACTGTCTTTACCGTGGTGAGCAAGTGCCCGCAGGTCAGCCCAGCATCTCTGAGGCCGCACGCAAAACCGTGCGTAGTGAGGCAGAGCGTTCTTCTAACTCTGTGTGATTGAGCATCGGAATGACTCCTCTAACCCATCTTTAGCGTTGAGACTGAATGGGTCCACAGCACTGGTTGGCACCTCCTTCATCATGTCTGACTCAGTTACACCAGCTTTGTCAGGAATGGGCCAAAATTCAACCAACTTATTGTGGGAAGCTTGTGGAAGGCTACCCAAAACGTTTGACCCAAGTTAAACAATTTAAAGGCAATGCTACCAAATACTAATTGAGTGTATGTAAACCTCTGACCCACTGGGAATGTGATGAAAGAAATAAAAGCTGAAATAAATCATTCTCTCCACTATTATTCTGATATTTCACATTCTTAAAATAAAGTGGTGATCCTAACTGATCTAAGACAGGGAATTTTTACTAGGATTAAATGTCAGGATTTGTGATAAACTGAGTTTAAATGTATTTGGCTAAGGTGTATGTAAACTTCCAACTTCAGCTGTATATATATTTTTTTTCAGAATATTAAACGTGTGTTCGCTTGTTTTGTACTGTTCTGTAGTTTCGACCCAATGATTCGTCTGATAAACAAAGAACTTTGCGTCCAGCAGGCTCAGGCATTGATCAATTTTGGCGAGACATTCAATGACGTCATCTTCACAGAAGAATCAACCGTGGCCCTTGAGTAATTTGCTCAAAATTGCTACAGAAAAAAAGGAAGAAGATCAAGCAAGTCGAGTCCCAAACATCCTCTCAAACTCCATGTGTGGGGGGCAATTTCTCGCCAGGCACCAGGCCCATATTTGATTTTTGATGGTAAGTGTGGCTATTTACAAAGCAAAAGGTACATAAAATATTGTAGCCTACACCTCACGGACTGCTATGTGTTCCACAATAATTCACTGTTCAGGTATCATGGCTCAAGATTTCTTTGATTTCTCTGTACCTAATGTTGGCTGTTAAGCTAAATGTATTTTTTTCTTCTCCAAATGCAGACAATGACCCAAAACACACCGGGTTTGTATTGCAAATGAGGGCATAAACTGGGTCAATACATTGATCATCTCAGCAAAATTTTACTCGTGGTCGTGGAGCTGGGTGGAAGTGCAAGTAAAATATAGTTTAAATAAACATCTGCATTTTGAATGTTTTTTTTCTCGTTATTTTATTAATGAAAGCATAAAGATGTTGATGAAGAAATACTGTACTGCTGTTTTGAGTTCGAAATGTAACACTTTAGAGTACTTAAGGATCGAATACATTGCAAGTTGGGGGATGTTCACACCCACAGTAGCCGGGCTATAAAGAGTCTATTGTCCTGCTAATAGCATAAAGCTATTAGCATAAAACACCTGCTACAATACTACAGTACACTTGTGAAAACAAGTGTTTGAAAACCTGTTTCAAAATGCCGCCAGCTGTCCATCACTACTGTAAATAAAAATACAGCATCTTGTTAACTTCCTGTTTAGAGTTTGGGATTTACAAATGTGCGCTTTTCTTTACATTTTTCGTCAAATCCAGTTCGGATTTAAATATAACTTTTGACTGACACCTTTAGTGAATGGTCTAATGCTTTAATATTTTATCATTTCTGGGGGCATTTTTCACGCCATTATTAGTTACATTGTTTTAGTTTGAACGTGCAGACAAGCACTAAGAACAGCAGGAACGTTTCCCTAGTCAGCTCCATTATTAGTGCAATGCCCCTTAAAGTGTTGTTCTGTGCTACCCAGTGAGGCGGGGTCTCCCCCCCTCCTCCCTTCCCCATAGGCTAGGTCTTCTGTACGCTGCTCTGTGACCCGCCCCGTGCCCTCTGCCCTCGTGGCTTTAGCCTCGTGCGCCCACTGCTATCTCAATGGATAAAGCTGGAGAACTGCAAGGCAATCCCATTGTGCGCCACTCGGGAGCCATGATCAATATATATTGTCCTGCTAATAGCCCATCCTAGAAATGTTGTTTGCATTGTTCACAGCCTGCTACGCTTGTGAAAAACAGGGTTAATAATATATCTGTGAGAATATCTAAGGGGCTTTTATATAATGCTAAATTAATTAATAATAATCGCTTTGTTTAAAAATAACGAGATTTTGGAGATGATTTTGTTTTCAAATAACGTAAAGTGAGCGAGAAAAAGGCCATTCTTGAACATGGGGTGAGACAATGTTACTAATTTGTAAATAAAGCCAGTTCGTTATTTAGAATGATTAATTTCTGTTATTAGAGGGAGAGGAACCAAAAGCCTACCATTGCCTCATGGGTCTCCCGGTCGCAGCCGGCACAGGTATTGAACCAACATCTGTAGCAACACAGTTTGCACTGCAATACAGTGTCTTAGACTGCTGCGCCACATGGGCACTGTACAATGTGACTGGTTGGGATTAGGCTACAGCACTACAGTAAGAGAATAATAATCCTAACATTTCCACACCCTAATTGTAGTCTAAGTTTCTCTAAGAATAAAAACATTAACTTCTTATGGCTGGGGGCAGCATTGAGTAGCTTGGATGAATAAGGTGCCCAGAGTAAACTGCCTGCTACTCAGTCCCTGAAGCTAAGATATGCATATTATTAGTAGATTTGGATAGAAAACACTCTCAAGTTTCTAAAACTGTTTGAATGATGTCTGTGAGTATAACAGAACTCATATGGCAGGCAAAAACCTGAGAAAAAATCCAACCAGGAAGTGGGAAATCTGAGGTTTGCCTATCCAATATACAGTGTCTTTGGGGTCATATTGCACTTTCCAAGGCTTCCACTAGATGTCAACAGTCTTTAAAACCTTGTTTGATGCTTCTAATGTGAAGAAGGGGGGAATGGGAGCTGTTTGAGTCAGGGCTCTGGCAGAGTGCCACGAGCTCACTCAGGCGTGCCCCCGTGAGAGTTAGCTGCGTTCCATCGCATTTCTACAGACAAAGGAATTCTCCGGTTGAAACATTATTGAAGATTTATGTTAAAAACATTCTACGTTTGACATGTTTCTACGAACTGTAATGGAATTTTTTTACTTTTCGTCTGGCCTGTGCGTCATCAATTTGGATTTTGGAAGTAAACGCGCGAACAAAAAGGAGGTATTTGGACATAAATTATGGACGTTATTGAACAAAAAAAACATTTATTGTGGAACTGGGATTCCTGGGAGTGCATTCTGATGAAGATCATCAAAGGTCAGTGAATATTTATAATGCTATTTATGACTTCTGTTGACTCCACAACATGGCGTATATCTGTATGGCTTGTTTAGGTCTCTGAGCTCTGTACTCAGGTTATAGCATGGTGTGCTTTTTCCGTAAAGTTTTTTGAAATCTGACACAGCGGTTGCATTAAGGAGAAGTTTATCTAAAGTTCCATGTATAATACTTGTATCTTTTATCAATGGTTATTATGAGTATTTCTGTAAATTGATGTGGCTCTCTGCAAAACACCGGATGTTTTGAAGGCAAAACATTACTGAACATAACGCGTCAATGTAAACTAAGGTTTTTGAATATAAATATGACCTTTATCGAACAAAACATACATGTATTGTGTAACATGAAGTCCTATAAGTGTCGTCTGATGAAGATCGTCAAAGGTTAGTGATTCATTTTATCTCTATTTCTGCTTTTTGTGACTCCTCTCTTTGGCTGGAAAAATGGCTGTGTTTTTCTGTGGCTAGGTACTGACCTAACATAATCGCATGGTATGCTTTCGTCGTAATGCCTTTTTGAAATTGGACACTGTGGTTGGATTTACAACAAGTTTATCTTTAAAATGGTGTAAAATACTTGTATGTTTGAGGAATTTTAATTATGAGATTTCTGTTGTTTGAATTTGGCGCCCTGCACTTTCACTGGCTGTTGTCAAGTCGATCCCGTTGACGGGATCTCAGCCATAAGAAGTTTTTAATGTAACAACCATCTCTCATGGTGTTTTTTTTTTCCGGTATTGGAAACAGTTTATTCCGTCTTAAATTGTATCAATTATTTACATATTAGGATACCTGAGGTTGGATTACAAATGTTGTTTGAAATGTTTGGACCAAGTTTACTTTTTACATTCCTTTGTAGGCATGTTAGGCGAATTGGTACAGGTGTATTTCTGAATCAAACGTGCCAAATAAACAGACATAATTTGCAATAAAATGCAAATTAATTACTTAAAAATCATACAATGTGATTTTCTGGATTTTTGTTTTAGATTCCGTCTCTCACAGTTGAAGTGTACCTATGATAAAAATTACAGACCTCTACATGCTTTGTAAGTAGGAAAACCTGCAAAATCGGCAGTGTATCAAATACTTGTTCTCCCCACTGTAGGTCCGTTATGGTGCAATCAATGTATTGTTTAATGTTGTGTAGTGGCTTTGCTGGAATGCATACATGTTTGGGGGGGGGGGGTTTGCCCCACCAAGATTTACATGCTAAAATCGATCTATTTGACTCAGAGTTATTACATTTGGCACACACGTTCATGCAAGCTATTATGTTTTAGCTAGACTCTTGGAAAATGTTGCGTTTGAAGACGTCCATCTATATATGCTATATACCTAATTTGGTCCAGAGGTTCTGGAGAAAATGGTGTTTAAAATTGTCAACATCATTACAAATGGTCCAAAATACATCAAAGGCATATTGAATGATCTGTTTGATGTTGAGTTCTGATATTTGGCAAGCATCGCAAGGAATACAGAAGTAGTTCATCCTAGGGTGGTGTGTCCAATTAGTCCTAATGGTGGCACATTGCTTGAACCCCTGCATTTCTGCTTGCAGCTTTAATGATTGTTATAACTATACCTATTCTGCCATTATTGTGAGAAAAAAAAACGAATTCTCGTGAGATAATAAGACCTAGGGGGATGCACATTTATGATGGTAAAGGGCCATGAGAACACCCTCTCATGCAATGCCATGCCAATTGGCCACATGGTGGCGCTATAGCATTGAACATTTAAAATGATCCAAGAAGCTGCAGTCCAAGACCTCCAGTGAAGTCATCATTGCGCACATCTGCTGTCATCATCTGCTGTCTACAGGTAATGTATTCCACCTCCTCCTTTTCCCACACTCCCTGTCCCTCCTCCTTTCATGGCCCTGCTTGCTCTGCTCTGTGTATGTCTGTAAGTTCTGAGGCATATTTTTGAGAGGTTTCCGGTAGTCGGCCACTCTGCTTTGTGTCAGTCTGTATGGTTAGGGCAGGCCTAATTTCTTCATCCCACTTCCTCAGCTTTTCATACCGCACTGCCTGCTCTCCCTGACTTCTTGTCCGACTCCCACCCGCTCCCGCAAGAACTGGTCCTGAACCCGACCTCAGTCCTGCAAATGTTATTTTAGACATATGTAAGGCAGCTTGCTTGGCAGCCCGGGCCAAGCAATTTTGTGCCATATAGGCAAAATCAAAATATGCAAAAATAGCCCCAAAAATACCTGAGATTCTCACATGGCCCATTTATCTTAGGCTATCTGTAATATTGAGCTATGTCAGCCAATAGGCTAGATGTAGTTTGAAACAGCAAAATAGAATACTTGCACTTGACTTGAGTGAGCTACGTTTTGAGCTACATTTTTAGGAGCGGGACGATTGGCAGACAGAGTAAAATAAATGTGTTATTAATAATTATTTCCAGTCGACTTAAAAATAGCATATGTACGACATACATTTCTTCGAAAGACAACTGTAACATGCTTCTCCGACCGTGCAGCCTGCAGGCTATTTAACTGAGAACACACATAGGATAGGTGCACCTGTTCTCACATGCCTGGCAAAAGACAGGAGGTAGGCTCCTGAACTTGAAGCAACAAGAATTAGGCTATTAGTTTGTGAATATTGCGATAAAGAGGTGATTTTAATACAATAGATAAGGTATGCAAAACAGAAAGACAACCCTTTTGAAAACAATCTTGCATAGCTTTTAGGAGCAGGACGATTTGCAGGCATAGACAAATGCATTATCAATATTCAGTCAATGTTGGAGCCTCAACTATAGCTTATCATAGAAAATTACTTTCCTTGACAAGACAACTGCGTCATGCTATTGCGCCCATAAAGCCTAGAGGCTATTTTATTGAGACCATACAGAGGCACATTTATCTCACATGTCCGGAGTGACTTAAAATCAGTGCATTTACCTAAAACAACAAGATATCATGTAAAACAATGACATATCACCATCATTACAAGTAAAGTGTTTGCAATGAAAAGCATCATCACAGCCAAGTCTGTACAGGACAGGAAGAATCAAATTACAGATGCTGTAATCTAATTACTAAATGACATATTGGGTTGTTACATAGGCTACATGTTCTGGTGAGATCTGTGTCACGTGCCAATCCCATTTCCTGTTGAGCTGTCCCACTTCAGTGGAGCAAATTCCATGTCTGAACAGATTGATACACAGTTTAAGTTATTGATTCCAGTTGGCAAGCCATGCAGTAGGTAACAACTTACTATTACATTACTACATCTACTAGTCTGCTATTATATCATGAGACTTTTTTTATTTTTGATATCTCTCTCTCTCCTGCGCTCTCTCGAAGTGGCGGCAGAGATCAGGATTAACCTGACTGAGGAGCATTCTCAGTCCACCTTCAACATCCTGTCTCACAGGAAGGACCAGCCATCCATGTATGAACAGCTCCGGGACATCTTCATCGACAACATCTAGAGGTACCCACAAGTGGTGCACTCAAACATCTTACGCCCACATAGGTGTAGGGTGAAGTTGGCTTTAGATGTGGATCTTGGGTCAGTTTTGCATCTTCCCAACTAATCGTTAAAGTTAGGATTGCGGTTAGGACTCCCACATACACCTGGGAGGCCCCCCCCAATTGATTACTTATAGCATTAAACAACCTTACTCCCTTTCTCTCTATCTCAGGTGTCAAAGTAGAGGCTTTCCTGGCCAGCCTGTCCAACCGTCTCTATATCTCCCAGGAGAATAACAAGTAAGACACATTTCTGTGTTCTTTTTTAACATGATGATGATGATGATGAAGATTACTGGGGATATGATGACGAGATCCCTTATTGCCCATTTTACTGATGATAGCACTGCTACCCATGATTGACCAATTCATTGTCTCTCTCCCCCTTTTACTTTTTTTATTTTTTTATTTTTTATTATTTATTCTTTAACTAGGCAAGTCAGTTAAGAACAAATTATTTTTTACAATGATGGCCTACACCGGCCAAACCCGGACGACGCTGGGCCAATTGTGCGCCGCCCTATGGCACTCCCAATCATGGGCGGTTGTGATACAGCCTGGATTCGAACCAGGGTGTCTGTAGTGACACCTCCAGCACTAAGATCCCTCAGGAACCCTGTTACTAATGATAATCTTGCCCATGAATGATTGACTCACACTCTGACCAATCCGGTGTTTCTCTCTCTCCCTTTTACTAATGATAACACTACCTATTATTTGACAGCCACTCTGACCAATCCGTTGTCTCTCTCTCTCTCCCAGAGAGGCCACCTGATCCTGGACCACACAATCAGGGCGCTGGGTCACATCGGGCTGGCTCTGAGGGACACTCACCGAGTTATGGAGCCCATCCTGCAGCAGAAGTTCTGCCAGCCGCCCTCTCAATGTTCTCATCACCAACTGGGCTGCATGGTCATCACAGGCAATGTGAGTTGTCCATGCACGCACGCAAACAAATTTCCCCCTCAGTGAATTCACTCCCTTCTCTCTCAGTAAACTCACTTCCCCCTCTCTTCCTCTCTCTCTCTCCGTGGCCCTGTGTGGCTCAGTTGGCAGAGCATTAGAGCATGGCACTTGGGTTCGATTTCCACTGGGGCCACCCATACGTAAAATGTATGCATGGATGACTGTACGCGCTTTGGATAAAAACATCTGCTAAATGGCAAATACTATATATATTCTCCTTAGCAGTATATCTACCAGGAAATGTGGAACCTGTTTCAGCAAATCAGTGTGAACGCCAGATCAGTGGTGAACTACTCCACTAAGGACTACAGAGACCATGGATACAGGTGGGTTTTTCCTCAAAGGAGTACAAATACCATCATGGGTGTCAAAAGGGCTTCATGGGCTTTCATGAAGTGTTGAAATGACAAAGTTGTGTGCGGTATTTGTGTATACTGCAGACACTGCTCCCTGGCTGTGATCAATGCTCTGGCCAATATCTAAGTCAATCTCCAGCAGGTGTACCTACTGGTTTAGGAGCTGTTTGTCCTGTTTGTCCAATGGAGACCACTTTAGAAACATTTTTCATCTGAAGAGTTTTGGCAAATAAATGTTGACTTGAATAAATGAGGTAATACTGTAATAACAAGTGTCTTATAGTGATTTCCCCTCCTCCTTCAGGCATCCAGCAGTGCAGGCAACCTTGGGGTTCTTATTCCAGTCATTGCTGTGTTAAGTACTGTATGCTATCTGTGCAAAGTGTCTTCCCATTTTGCCTGATTTCCTGACTTGAACCATTGGTGGTCAAATCACTCATTCGCACTTAGATGGGCAATCGTCTATCGACGATGATTGACAGCCATAATCCTATTTGCTTAGCCTATTTCAATAAATATGTTATGTACAGAACACAAAAGAGGTATGTGGGCCAGGCAGAGCAGAGAATTCCACCAAAGCAGCACAAAATGTCTCGTCAGAAAGTATTTGTTTTCTCTCTCTCTGTCGAATGCATGGGCCTTAGCCTATAGACTAAACCTATTTCTTTATAACGGACACTCCTTAACTGTATTGTGTCTGTTTACATTTTTTTACTTATATTCCCATCTCTTTCCAGTCGATAGGCTATGAATGACTTTGGGCTATAGGCTCCACTTTCATTGTTTTATTGTTTTAAACCATGAATAAATATAACAGAGTTCCTGCTCAAAAAGTTGTTTTAATAGACTAAAAATGTAAAGTAGTCAGGGGACTAACAATAAGAGAGAACAAACCATATCGAATGAAAAGTTTAATCAAGCATATTAAGAAGGAAATCATCCATGCGAGGCTAGGAAAATCCCTCCATGCGAGGTTGAAAACCAAATAGCCAATAAACTATCCTCCTACTAAGCTTATTCTAAAAGCTTCAAGACAAGTTCAAGTTATGAACATTAGCCTATTTACCAAATATTCTAGATTAAAAAGGTGTTGTCCTAAAGTTGCCGCTTTCAAAAAGAAGAAGAATGAAAGTCTATAAGCCCAGCAGTGTTCCCCCTTTATTCATTTAGCAGTAGCGGGCCGCCGACACTGCTAAATCGTTGCCACTCCTTAGAAATATAATATTTTATTTATTTTATTAGAAAAACATTTTCAGTGGTAAAACATTGTCAGTCTAAACGTATATGACTAACACCAGATATAAACTATGTAGAAAAGATAAAGGAGCTATATACTGTATTTTTAAATAAAATCATCGTTGAAAACTAACAATCACCAATGAAAATAGACTGTCAGAAAATCTAACATAAAAAAATGTCATGGCATGGGGCCTCCCAATTGATTTTGTATTAATGTTTCCTCACTCAAATTGCATGAGAACATGGTAAAATGTGTACAATTTTAAAACTGCTAATTTTCTTTCAGCCCAATTGCAAAATGTGTAGAATTGCAGGAAATTAGCTTTATAAACTGATTTCAAAGATGATAGTACAAAAAAAACATGTTTTTTTCTTTGTGTTATCTTTTACCAGATCTAATGATATTATATTCCCCTACATTAATTTCACATTTCCACAAAGTTCAAATTGTTTCCTTTGTCACGATCGTCGTCAGGGTGGAAATAACAGGACCAAGGTGCAGCGTGGTCAGCGTACATTTTCCCTTTATTTTTAAATGTCGCCAACAATAAACAACAAAATGAACGTGAAGCTCCGTAAGGCTATACATGCATTAACGAAGACTAAGGTGGAAAAACAGGCTGCCTCAGTATGATTCCTAATCAGAGACAATGATAGACAGCTGTCCCTGATTGAGAACCATACCTGGCCAAAACATAGAAACAGAAAACATAGAAATAAAGAAACTAGAATGCCCACCCTAGTCACACCCTGGCCTAACCAAAATAGAGAATAAAAGCCTCTCTATGGCCAGGGCGTGACATCCTTTCAAATGGTATCAAGAATATGCATTTCCTTGCTTCAGGTCCTGAGCTCCAGGCAGTTAGATTTGGGTATGTCATTTTCGACGAAAATTTGAAAAAAAGGGTCCGATCCTTAACCGGTCTCCTCCACTTCATCTACACTGATTGAATCAATAAAGGATCATAGCTTTCTCCTGGATTCACCTATGTCATGGAAAGAGCAGGTGATCCTAATGTTTTGTGTATAGTGTATATACGGGCAGCTTCATTAAATAGTCCCCTTAAAACACCTGTCTCAATGTCAACAGTGAAGAGGCGACTCTGGGATGCTGGCAGAGTTGCAAAGAAAAAGCCATATCTCAGACTGGCCAATAAAAAGAAAATATTAAGATGGGCAAAAGAACACAGACACTGGAGAGAGGAACTCTGCCTAGAAGGCCAGCATCCCGGAGTCGCCTCTTCACTGTTGATGTTGAGACTGGTGTTTTGCAGGTACTATTTTTAATAAAGCTGCCAGTTGGGGACTTGTGAGGCGTCTGTTTCTCAAACTAGACAGTCTAATGTACTTGTCCTCTTGCTCAGTTGTGCACCGGGGCCTCCCACTCCTCTTTCTATTATGGTTAGAGACAGTTTGCGCTGTTATGTGAAGGGAGTAGTACACAGCGTTGTACCAGATCTTCAGTTTCTTGGCAATTTCTCCCATGGAATAGCCTTAATTTCTCAGAACATGAATAGACTGACGAGTGAAAGAAGAAAGGTCTTTGTTTCTGGCCATTTTGAGCCTGTCATCGAACCCACAAATGCTGATGCTCCAGATACTCAACTAGTCTAAAGAAGGACAATTTTATCGCTTCTTTAATCAGAACAAAATTTTTCAGCTGTGCTAACATAATTGCAAAATGGTTTCTAATGATCAATTAGCCTTTTAAAATGATCAACTTGGATTAGCTAACACAACGTGCCATTGGAAAACAGGAGTGATACTTGCTGATAATGTGCCTCTGTATGCCTATGTAGATATTCGATAAACAATCAGCCGTTTCCAGCTACAATAGTCATTTTCAACATTAACAATGTCTACACTGTATTTCTGATCAAATTGATGTTATTTTAATGGACAAAAATTTGCTTTTCTTTCAAAAACAAGGACATTTCTAAGTGACCCCAAACTTTTGACTGGTACTGTATATATACAGTACCAGTCAAAAGTTTGGGCACCTACTCATTCAAGGGTTTTTCTTTATTTTTACAATTTTCTACATTGTAGAATAATAGTGAAGACATCAACACTATGAAATCACACATATGGAATCATGTAGTAACCAAAAAAGTGTTAAAGTTTTTAGTTTTTATTTGAGATTCTTCAAATAGCCCTTTGCCTTGATGACAGCTTTCCACACTCTTGGCATTCTCTCAACCAACTTCATTAGGTAGTCACTTGGAATGCATTTCAATTAACAGGTGTGCCTTGTTAAAAGTTAATTTGTGGAATTTCTTTCCTGCTTAATGCGTTTGAGCCAATCAGTTGTGTTGTGACAAGGTAGGGGTGGTATACAGAAGATAGCCCTATTTGGTAAAAGACCAAGTCCATATTATGGCAAGAACAGCTCAAATAAGCACAGAGAAACGACAGTCCATCATTACTTTAAGACATGAAGGTCAGTCAATGCGGAAAATGTTAATAACTTTGAAAAAGTTTCTTCAAGAACAGTCGCAAAAACCATCAAGCACTATGATGATACTGGCTCTCATGAGGACCACCACAGGAAAGGAAGACCCAGAGTTACCTCTGCTGCAGAGGATAAGTTCATTGGAGTTACCAGCCTCAGAAATTGCAGCCCAAACAAATGCTTCACCGACTTCAAGTCACAGACACCTCTCAACATCAATTGTCTAGAGGAAACTGCGTGAATCAGGCCTTCATGGTCGAATTGCTGCAAAGAAACCACAAGAGCAATGGACATTAGACCGGTGGAAATCTGTCCTTTGGTTTGTTGAGTCCAAATTTGAGGTTTTTGTTTCCAACCACCGTGTGAGATGCAGAGTAGGTGAACGGATGATCTCTGCAGGTGTGGTTCCCAATGTGAAGCATGGAAGAGGAGGTGTGATGGTGTGGGGGTGCTTTGCTATTGACACTGTCAGTGATTTATTTAGAATTCAAGGCACACTTAACCAGCGTGGCTACCATAGCATTCTGCAGCAAAACACCATCCCATCTGGTTTGCACTTAGTGGGACTATAATTTGTTTTTCAACAGGACAATGACCCAACAGGTGCCAGGTTGTGTAAGGACTATTTGACCAAGAAGGAGAGTGATTGAGTGCAGCCTCAGATTTTTGGCTCCCGAGTGGCGCAGTGGTCTAAGGCACAGCATGTCAGTGCTAGAGGCGTCACTACAGACCCTGGTTCGATTCCAGGCTGTATCACAACCTACCGTGATTGGGCGTCCCACAGGGCGCCGCACAATTGGCCCAGCGCTGTCCGGGTTAGGGGTTGGCCGGGGTAGGCTGTCATTGTAAATAAGAATTTGTTCTTAACTGGCTTGCCTAGTTAATTAAAGGTTAAAAAAAATCTGATGACCTGGTCTCCACAATCACCTATCCTCAACCCAATTTTTTTTAACCTGTCTTTAACTAGGCAAATCAGTTAAGAACAAATTCTTATTTACAATGACGGCCTAGGAACAGTGGGTTAACTGCCTTGTTCAGGGGCAGATGACAGATTTTTACCTTGTCAGCTCGGGATTCAATCTAGCAACCTTTCATTTACTGGCCCAACGCTCTAACCACTAGGCTACCTGTGGCTACCTGATGGTGGAGGGAAGGAAAAGCAGCCTACAAGTGCACATCATATGTGGGAACTCCTTCAAGACTATTGTAAAAGCATTCCAGGTGAAGCTGGTTGAGAGAATGCCAAGATTGTGTAACGCTGTCATCAAGGCAAAGTGTGGCTACTTTGAAGAATCTAAAATATAGAATATTTTGTGTGTGTGAGATGGATCTGATGGTGCCATTACATACCAACCCCAAAAGATCTGAGCTCCATCTAATTAGAGTTTAACTCAGCCGACAAATATTTACTCTTTGCAAAATATGTAACTGGGTTTTTATCTTGGAGCTTTTGTTTTCACCCTTTATTGGAAAGCTTACTGTATTTGTACGTTTTCTTTATTTTAACATAAGATATGTCATTTTAGCAGATGATTTTATCCAAAGCGACGATACCTTTTACATATGGGTGGCTACTGGAATCGAACCAACAATCCTGGCATTGCAAGCGCTACCGACTGAGCCAGACCGGACAATTTTGAATTAGGTAATTTTTTTGTATTGCTGAAAATGTACTAGAGAAAGAAATGTTGCACCTGCATTTTAACTTGTAAAGCGTTTAAATGTTTGTCATACAACACAAAAGCATTTTCAACAGTCTCAAATGCTTTTGTATATCATTTTATCTAACATTCTAGACAGAACTTTACATACACAGGTTTGCTAAACACTTTTCAGAAAATCCAAACATCCAACATAAAAAAAACTAAACAAGAAAGTCATGGTCAAATTGACTATATTGTTTTCCCCTAAAACATTTATTGAATAGCCAAAGCTTAGTGTTTCAAGTCGAACAACTTCCACTGTAGATGTATAGAGAGATGGAACATTAACAGACAGCAAATATCAACACTCCTGACTAACCTCTCTCAGACACAGGTTCATACAGTTCGCCATGACAGCTAGTAGTCCCATTGTAGGATCAGCAGAATTGGTTACCAGGCCAATATTTTTGAAACGGCTTCCTACTTTGGGTGAATGCTAGCTGAAAAGGACATTTTAAAAGATAGTTCATTAAAAAAAATAGTATTTTGTTAATTAGTCCACTGTTAATACAATCCCCCAAAAAGTATTAATGTTAGTAGGTACATTTTTCTAGATAGAATGAACTACAGAGTTACCAAGCGTTTAGCTCTGTGAGGGGTCGACCACGCGGCCCATGAAGACGAGGCAGTCTGTGCGGTGCTCATAGATGAGGAAGAGGAATGGCCGGTCTATAACGAATCGTATCTGTGAGGAGAGGGGCATGAAGCCCACCTGGGTCAGGGCCGCAGCCTCCGTCCCCTCCTCGTTCACCGTGATCGTCCCCTGGTGCTTCAACTGGTGGGGAGAGAAGAGAGAGAATCGAGTTATGACCCAATCGAGTTATGACCCAATCGACCCTAACATTATTAGATAGCAAAAAAATTATTTGGCCTTGACAGCGTATTGCTGGTGTTAGCATCGAGCAGTGAAAGTTAAGATTGTGGTGTTTGCTCTCTTGGAGGTTTGTTTACCCAGTTAATTGCGATCTTCTCTGAAGTCATCCCAGTGAAGTCACCCCTCTCCTCAAAGAGGTCTGTGAGGCCCATCTCCTTAAGGTTGTCTATCAGGTCATAACTCTGCTCCAGCTTAAACCTGGGGAACACCACCTCACGCGTCCTTGGGTAGAGACCAATACAGAATATACTCTTTAGACCCTTAGAGTGGTTTCAGAAAGTATTCATATCCCTTGACTTATTCTACATTATCTCACCCATCTACACACAATACCCCATAATGACCTCACCCATCTACACACAATACCCCATAATGACAAAGTGATATTTTCTTTTAGAAATGTATTGAAAATGAAATACAGAAATATCGAATTTACACAAGTATTCACACCCCTGAGTCAATCCTTTGTAGATGCACTTTTGGCAGTGATTACAGCTGTTTCTGGGTAAGTCTCTACGACCTTTCCACTCCTGAAATGTGCAACATTTACCCATTTTTATTATTTTTTAAATCTTCAAACAGAACTAGGTTTTCTCCTAGGATTTTGCCTGTGCTTAGCTCCATTATGTCTAAGCTTGAAAAAATGGAGAGTGTTACTCAGTAAGTGGATTTGCCCATAACACTTTGTATTCAGGGTAAAAACGTAATTGCTTTGCGAAATTTTTTGCAGTATTACTTTAGTACCTTATTGCAATGAAGTTGCATGTTTTGGAATATTTGTACTCTGTACAGGCTTCATTCTTTTCACTCTGTCAACTAGGTTAGTATTGTGGAGTAACTATAATGTTATTGAGCCATCCTTGGTTTTCTCCTATCACAGCCATTAAACTCTGTAACTGTTTTAAAGTCAACATTGGCCTCATGGTGAAAATCCCTGAGCTGTCACCTTCCTCTCTGGCAACTGAGTTAGGAAGAACGCCAATATCTTTGTTGTGACTGTTTGTATTGATACATGATCCAAAGTGTAATTTATAACTTCATCATTCTCAAAGGGATATTCAATGTCTGTTTTTTAAATAGTTTTTTTATCTACTAATCTGTGTTTGAAATTCACTGCTCGACTGAGGGACCTTAGAGATCATTTTATGTGTGGGGTACAGAGATGAGGTAGTCATTCAAAAATCATGTGAAACGCTATTATTGCATACAGAGTGAGTCCAAAAAATGTATTATGTTACTTGTTAAGCACATTTTCACTCATTAACTTATTTAGGCTTGCCATAAAGGGGTTGAATACTTATTGACATTTGAGCTTTTCACTTTTTATAAATTTGTAAAAAAATCTAAAAACATAATTCTACTTTGACATTATGGGGTATTTTGTGTAGGCCATTGACAGAAAACATCTCTATTTAATAAATGTTAAATTCACGCTGTACCACAACAAAATCTGGAAAAAGTGAAGGGGTGTGAATATTTTCTGAAGGCACTGTGTCTCTTATCCCATAGCTTCCATAATGTGGTACTTTTGGCCCTATACTCTAACCTAGTGGTCATATATTGTTCATAACTTTACAGTGTTTATTCCTGTTCACCTTGGGCCAGGTCTTGGGCCAGGTCTGCTCACATGTTGGTCAAGTTTTGTCTGGAATGGCCACCTGTTGTCTTGTATGGTCATGTGTACTGTTCTCTTTTATCATGTATGCCTGTCAGTCAGTCAGGTTCTTACCTATTGGTCAGATGTGACCAGGTGTGGTCATATGTTCTCACCTGTTGGTCATGTTGCTGAGCCATTTGTTGACCACTGTGGGGGAGATCTCTTGCTCCAGGTTCCTCATGCCGGAGATCTTCCTGGGCAGGGCGATGAGCATGCTGATGTTCCCCACATAGGGGAGCTAGAAGAATCATGACGATAAAGATATGATCATCTTTTTTATGACGGTCTTCATCCATAACCGTCGGTTACACATTTATACGGTAATTGTGCCAGCCCTATACTGTAGGCCTATATTGCACTGCACTGAATCTTCTTTTTTATATATAGCTCACTTCCCTGAACTAAATGTCTACCACCCACCTGTAGGATGTCACACTGCAGTTCGTGGTCTGCAGCCGCCAGGTAGTTCCCTTTCTTCTGCATCATTGGCACTCGAACATTTATTTTCTCATTCACACGGAAGTTCCGGTAGTGAGTCATCTCCTTTGGGAATTTCTGCTCCCACGTACCTGTTTGTGTGGGTGGGGATTTGTTGTTTGTGTGGGTGAGATATTGTTTGGCTTGTGTCAATAAGATGTTTCTCAATTTTCTTACAAAGAGAGGATTTTAAGTTCGTTGTTAAATCCTAGGCCTAATGGAAATGTAATATAGACCATAATGTATCACTTTAAAAGATTTTACTTAATGTTGACAAAATATAATCAGAGACAGACAGATACTTGGTGCTTGGTCCATAGACATGGCATAGTTGAGGCTTATTGCTCTGATGTTGTCTTTACCTTTAAAGTAGAGGTAGTTGAGCAGCATCAGCACCATATTGGGGTCCACATTTTTTAGTGGTTCTCTGATCAGTCCTTTGGTCAGCTTTGAGATGCGCCGGTTAGCCTTGTCCAGAAACGCCTTGTCCCTGAAGTCCACCGATTGGGGCTCTGCAAAATAGTATGCCTTGGTGTCTGCCCGGAAACTCGGTTCCACCGCCACCTCCTTTTTCACGTACAGGTCATTAACGGATCGCAGCGTGTACCCGAAATTGCGTCGGAAGAGTCTGTGTGTGAGCTTCCGGAACAGCTTGTGCACCGTGGCGTTGTCGTAGTGATTGCTGGCGTTGACGAAATTGGCGAATCCCAGCACCCGGTAGAGCTGAGAATGTGTTCCAGGCCCCGCTCCCAGTGACATCATGCCCATGGCGATGGAGATTCCGGCAGGCGCCAGCAGAATGTTGTGGGTCTGGTTGACCTTGTTCCGAAGGCTGCGGTAGAGGTTGAAGCCAAAGTGGGCGTTGACCACGTTGATTCGTTGGAGGCGTGAGCGGTCGTGAAATAGGCTCAGGAGTCGGGCGCGCCGCGTCTTTGGATCTGAGGGTTCAGCGAAGATGTCGATATACGGAGCGGGAGTTGCGATCTCATCAATCTCATCCCCCTCACTGTAATAATATAAATATTATGAAAATATGGTCATTTAGCAGAAGTGTTTAATCCAAAATGATTTACACAGTCAATCAAACCCACAAGCATGCACCATGCTCCAACCACTGCAATCAATGGATTTTGTGTCTATGGAGCGTCCCAGTGCTTAAATCCCTTTCATCACCCACCTGTAGTCGTCCCCTCCCTCAGCCAGGATTTTGTCAAAGTCGATGTAGTCTTCGTCCTCAAAGCCTTCCAGGGGAAGATCATTGGTCACAGTGTTCTCTTTGTGGAACTCCAGAGGAATGTTCTCCATGTCCAGAGCTCCACCCTGGCCGAGGCCTCGTGGGTCCGGCTCAGTGTTTGGGGTCGGACTCTGGTCATAGAAGCTGAAGTGAGAGCCCAGGTCCTTGACCCCGGCGAGAGAGGGACCAACAAGGACACAGGACACAGCGATGACCGTGACAACCCACATCCTGACACGGACACAGCAGACAGATATAGAAGGCGACAGACAGAGCTCGAGCTCATCACGACAGACAGAGCTCAAGGAGATTGATCACACTTTTCTATTGTGACTCAAAATAACCTAAATCCAGTGTTTCTAGTCTAAGTCTTCAGAAAAGGAATCAGTCACAACCCACCATTTGAGAAACACTGACCTAAGGTATTTATCAAGAACAATGATCAATATCAATAGCAACATGCTTAACCTTCTTTTGGTTGAAGGCATACACACTAAAGAACATCCAAACTTCTTCAAAAAGGTATTCAGCAGTTGTTCAAAACTCGCAAACATTTCTGCTTAATTTCAGAGGAACTTTTCAGTTAATAAATAGGAGTTATGTACGAACACGACAGTGATAGTCTTTATCTTGTTAGGATTCATGTATTTGACGGCAGTCAGTCAAGGACTCTAAAATGGCTTACCTGTGCGTTCTCTGTGATGGCGGGAACTGGTCTGTTTGCAACACTGTGAAGAAAGAGCAGAAACCCCAAACTGAACTTTGATGTCCTCTTACCCTGAACAAATAGCTCAGATCAAACAACAGTGTACAAAGTGCTGCATCCGTCTGAAATCTTTAACTCTGCCCCAGTCACTTGATCACTTAATACTGTATCTGTATTTTTTGTCCGAATTTTGTCCATTTAACTGGTAACTTTAATTGATACTTTAATTGACGTATCAGATTATTGGAGATTACACAGTTTTACACATTTAATCATTAATACAGTAAAAATTTGCTATTTTGTGAAAAAAAGTTTTACATGAAGTTAATGATATGCCCATACATTGTTACTCTAGATTTTACAATGCCATTGCAATCCAGATTCACTGGCCTTCGTTGGAAAATAAGTTATTATTTCTCATGGCACCGTGGACCACTGAGTTCTCCTCAGTGACATTCAATCTCTGTCTCTCCCTCTGTCATCCATCTATACCTGTGCAAAGCCTGTGGGCTAGCGATAATGCTCCCAGCCCGTCTCCCCTTTGTTTCCGGCTGTCTGAATAAAGTGTGAAATAAAAAAAATGTTTCACAAAAACCTCTCTATCCATTTCCATTGTCTCTTCCTTTACTGCTGACCAGACGGCTGCTGCCAATCATTGAGGCTAAGCCACTCCTTCAGAAGCTCTTGAGGGACTTCTGGCTGTACTCTGTTGCAGGGATGCAAACTGTTGAGGCCCCAAAAAGGTGACTGAAACATGCAAAAAAAACATCCCTGCTAGGGGGAAATGCAGGTTTAACTAATTAAACAACAAAGAAAATGATCTACATGATCAGTCTCTGTGTTTAAAATAAAAAGCTCATGTGAAACTAACTCACAGCTAAAAAATGTAAAGAAAGCAATCCAATGTTATTTGTTGCTTAGACTTTACTGCAAATGATACTCAAGTATTGAGAAAAAAACAATACACTAATATTGCAGTTAGCCATTACAGCCTTTATAATAGAATGCTTGTGACCAGACACATCTAAATATTGCACTTGGGAAAAAAACATCTTCAAGTAGAAGTAGAATGAAACAAACAGGCATTCTATTTTTGCTCTATTATAGTGGCCCGATATAGTAGACATCGATGAAGTGCACAAGGCTACATGTGTGCAAAAATAACGTTCACCGAGTTAAACATTAAATAATCCCCCCTCACTCACACACAAGTGTCAAGTTCAATACAACAAAAGCAATATCTTCGGGCTACACTGCACATGATTACATTGTACACTTTCTGCCTGTGGACATCTGTTCTACAATGTGCCAGCAGAGCATGATACCCTTTGTTGGCATAATTGATCTCGTTCAGGCAGAGAGTATACCTGGCATACCCCTTTTTATCCACTGTATTGAAAAAGTGAGAAAGAGGGAAAGTGTGTGGTGTTCCTTTCACCATAGTGGCATCCAGCTTAAGCCAGGCCCAGCTCCAGCTACACTTGATCCCTGAATTCCCTTGTTTAACAAGCAAAGTCTAATTTTCACCTAATTCTCTCATTCTGAAAATTAACCACATAGTGTAGTAGTTCACAGATAGTAGTTAGTTCATTAGCTAGTTAACTAGTTAACATTTCACACAGATTGCCAGGGTCCAGTAAGCAACTAACACGTTATAACTTGAGGAACGGCAAGGGGTCATATACCAGTTAATACTATAGCGAATTGGTTAGGTCACTAACGTTAGCTCATCTGATGTTGTAACGTTAGCTAGCTAACAACATCAGATGAGCTAACGTTAGTAACTAACTAGCTAGCTAACGTTAGATGTCTGAATTTATTAGCCAGCAAATTTTCACACCATAAACTGAATTATTTGATCAGTTAAGTTGGCTAATGTTGCTCAACATTTCTCTGGCTAGCTAACGGGGAATTCGATCCAGCTAGCAAGATACTTAACAATGCTAACAATACTTGTTCCACCACACTTTGTCCCTCACCTCAAACTTTCCAAATGCTAGTTGTTTTTCGATTACAGCTCATGAAGTACATTTCATCACCTTCGTTATCGTTCAGGAGATGCCCTGCTGTAACTGGCAAACTGCTTTTCCACTCTCTGCTGTCTTTCCAGAGCGCAAGCTGATGCTGTAACTAGCAAATTGGTTGTCTCTTCTCTCTTCAGTCGCGTGATGCATTCTGTTATGAGAATGATTGGCTGACCCTTGGATACAGCCAGTATTGCTCCAAACCTCTCATTGGATCTATATGAATCATGTAGGTCACCTATTTTTGGATTCAAAACGGCTAATTTCGCTGAAAGGTTACTAGTTTGCATCTCCGTTGTTGTCATGGCCTTTGCTGTGGAGGGCTTGGGTCTGTGGCCAAAGGAGTGGTATGAGGGAGTGTGTGAGATCGCCACCAAGTCTCCTCTCCTCATTTTCCCCAGCGGTGAACCGCTCCACTCCGAGAGTACAACTCTGCCAGACACACACACACAGACACACACAAAGACCAGCACAGTCATGTGGTCAAGTCACCTACCCTAAATGATGGCACCTGTATCTTTATTGGAACTCTACTTGTCCCTTTCGAAGTCTAACTTTACCTGTCTCCTTTCTGTAAGTATAACTACCTGTCTATCATCAAGGCCGAGCTTAGTGACCTACAATCCACCATCATCAACTTGTTAGACCCCTCCCCTGAAGGATCTGCTCTGATCAACAAACTAGACTTCGCCATGTCAACGTACCTACTGTCTGTTTACAGGCTAGAGTACATGAGGTGATGTTCCAGTACTTTGAGGACAAAGACATCCAGAAGGACAAATCGGGTGGGTGTAATTTTCTATTATGGATCCCATTAGCTTCTGCCAAAGCAGCAGCTACTCTTCCTGGGGTCCAGCAAAATTAAGGCAGTTTATACTATTTTAAAACATTACAATACATTCACAGATTTCACAACACACTATGTGCCCTCGGGCCCCTACTCCACAACTACCACATATCTACAGTATTAAATCCATGTGAATGTATAGTGCGTGTGTGTGTGTGTGTGTGTGTGTGTGTGTGTGTGTGTGTGTGTGTGTGTGTGTGTGTGTGTGTGTGTGTGTGTGTGTGTGTGTGTGTGTGTGTGTGTGTGTGTGTGTGTGTGTGTGTGTGTGTGTCTGTGCCAATGTTTGTGTTGCTTCACAGTCCCCTCTGTTCCATAAGGTGTTTTTTTATCTGTTTTTTCAATCTAATTTTACTGCTTGCGTCAGTTACTTGATGTGGAATAGAGTTCCATGTAGTCATGGCTCTATGTAGTACTGTGTGTCTCCCATAGTCTGTTCTGGATTTGGGGACTGTGAAAAGACCTCTTGTGGCATGTGTTGTGGGGTATGCATGGGTGTCCGAGCTGTGTGCCAGTAGTTTAGACAGACAGCTCGGTGCATTCAAGATATTAATACCTCTCATAAATAAAAGTAGTGATGAAGTCAAACTCTCCCCCACTTTCAGCCAGGAGAGACTGACATGCATATTATTAATATTAGCTCTCTGTGTACATCCAAGGGCCAGCCGTGCTGCCTTGTTCTGAGTCAATTGCAATTTTCCTAAGTCCCTTTTTTGTGGTACCTGACCATGGGACTGAGCAGTAGTCAAGGTGCGACAAAACTAGGGCCAGTAGGACCTGCCTTGTTGATAGTATTCTTAAGAAGGCAGAGAATCACTTTATTATATAGACATCTTAGCTACTACTGCATCAATATGTTTTGACCATGACAGTTTACAATCTAGTGTTACTCCAAGCAGTTTAGTCATCTCAATTTGCTAAATTTTCACATTATTTATTACAAGATTTAGTTGACATTTAAGATTTAGTGAGTGTTTTGTTCCAAATATAACGCTTTTAGTTTTAGAAATATTTAGGGCTAACGTATTCCTTGCCACCCACTCTGAAACTAACTGCAGCGCTTTGTTGAGTGTTGCAGTCATTTCAGTCGCTGTAGTAGCTGACGTGTATAGTGTTTAGTCATCCACGTACATAGAAACTCTTTACCTTTTACTCAAAGTGAGTGGCATGTTGTTAGTAAAAATTGAAAAAAGCAAGGGGCTTAAACGGCTACACTGTTATCTGTGTTATAATGTTTTATATTGATTGTATATACGTTTTTGCTCCTCGTGAGGTAGATGACCAGGGTTTTTTTCTGTTTCTGATTCAATGTATCATTAGGTTTGATGCAGTGTGTGATCTGTGTTGCTGATAAAATCTTCAATGTCTTCCTCAAAATTATGGCTGAAAAGGTAGGTGTGCTCTTAACCTTTTCACATGTGAGTTCCAAATATCTCTAAGGGTCGTCCCAGCGTGAGTTTTTTATACGTGATGTCAAAATGCGCTCACTATTCCAACATGTGATTGTTACTCAACAGGACAGTTAATCCGCGCTGCCCTCAAACTAAGGCACTCTGCCTGCTTTTATTTATAGGCTGTTTCATATTGTCAATTTCAAGTTGTATTTTCTAACAACAGTTTGAATTGAGGTGTGTTCCGCCTCCTCATTAATTCACATAGGCCATTTCACATTTGTGGACAATATTTTTTGGGGGCATTACTGAGCCGGAAAAACTTCCCCAAGCACTTCGCCATTGTTTACGCAGATCAAGTATGCAGACATTTGCGTATCTCCAGTCAGAACAGAACCTGCATAAACCTTTTCACATTTTCCGTCTGGTGCCCGCATCATCTTCATTGTTGTTTTCATTACTACATGATAATAACTTTGGAGATGTGTGCGTTTCTACCAACGTAAATGCCTTATTACATTCTAATAGTTTCTGTATGTCATTTCTACTGTTGCTCACTGTATGTATTGAGCATAATATATTTGTGTGTACTCCTTATAACCGTGGACACGCAAGGTAACATTACTAACTTCATAACCTTTATGGTGTTATACTCAGTCGTGCTTATATAGCTAGCTACATTCTTCTATTAGCTCTGTAAAACAATGCTAATTGCGGCAGGGAAATATCAGTTGTGTTGTCTTTTGAAGCTACCCTGGCCTTATGACCATGGTTTGTTTTCATTTGGCCTGTTTAGCATAGCTCTGTTCTGCCCTGACCCCCTTGTGGAGCTCAACAGTTACTGTTTTTTACTGTTATATAACTCATATTTGTGATTTTGTCAATGCAATTTATTATTTTGATAGCAGAGTTATGTCACGTCTTTGTAGTATTGTTTTATTGCTATATCCTTATATTGTATTCTAATTAATAATTCCTCTTTATTCTGTACTTTCAGAAACCACAAACAGTATTTGCCAAAATCATAACTGGAGCTGGACATCTTTCAAGCTGAAGATTGAGGCCAGATTTTGTATGCTAGCGTACACTCCTTAACAGTTTTACTGGATGAAAACACAGCAAGAAAACAAAGATGTAAGTCGTCTATTTTATTGAATTATTGGTGGTGGTTGAACTGCAACAAAAACTTGTTTGACTAGAGGAAAAAAACTGCAAGAAAAGACTGACAACTTATGAATATGCATAACCGATAATTCATATTCATGCAGTGATTGAACAACAACTGCATTTCCACCCCCTACCTCTCAGCATAGTATCATGACAGAATACCGTTCAAGTCACCTGTCAAGTCAGTCAGTAATTGCTGCAGATGTGCTCAATAATGCTTTATAAGGGCACAAGGCGAGACCCAAACGCAGACACAGGAGCCAGATGGTTGAGCTCCGATATTTATTATAACAAAAGGGGTAGGCAAAAGGCAGGTCGGGGACAGTCGAGAGTTCATAACCAGGTTAGAGTCCAAACAGTACCAGGCGATAGGCAGGCTCGAGGTCAGAACAGGCAGAGTGGTCAGGCAGGCGGGTTCGGCATCAGGACAGGCAAGGGTCAAAACCAGGAGGGCTAGGAAAAAGCAGAGACTGGGAAAAATAGGAGCTAGGAAAAACACTTGTTGACTTTGCAAAACAAGACGAACTGGCACAGAGAGACAGAAAACACAGGGATAAATACAGCGGGATAATAAGCGACACCTGGAGGGGTTTGGAGACAAGCACAAGGACAGGTGAAACAGATCAGGGCGTGACAGCTTGAGCATATGGTACCGTCAAAGCATGGTGAAACACATAGAGGTGTGTCACAAGCTAAACACATGTACTTTGTCAACCTCCTCTGCTTACTTCTCCTGGTGCCAGACAGGCAGACTTTGCAGTGCCTCCGTGTGCGACTACCTTGAGCAGCAGTTTGAGGGACTTCGATGGGATAATACCGTGCAGTGAGGCGTAGGGGATTGTCCGCAGCAGGGCGACCCCCAATGGATGGGCGCCGAGGGGTGTGGTGCTCCTCCAGCAGCTCTCTCATGAGGTTCTCTCTATACTTTTGGTAGGTAATTACTTTACCTATGAGGGAGTGGGGAGGATGAGGGAAGGGAGAGGATGATGAGGCAGTGGATAGGTGGGTGAGATATTGTCACTATAATTGCATAATGGAACTGTATGTGATGTGTGTGAACTGTACGTTCAATAAAAAAATAAAAAACCTTGTTCAGTAATCATCTCACCTGTTAGTTGGCGATGAACTTATGTGGCCATCTAGGGCTGTGTTGATCAGATGGAAAAATATCGTCTTATGCCACTTGGTCGTTTTCTGAGTCGTTTTCCACAAAGCTGTTTATCATGTCCGCTTTATCCACTGCCCCCATTTTTAGGTTATAGTCAAGCACACAGTCTGGTTTGATCTTTCTCCCATCAGGCAATCCACCTTTCCTGTGGCCGACTTGGTTGCTGTATGGACAGTGGAGAGGACACTGACGTCTCGTTTGTCATGCCACTTTACTGCCAGTGGTTGACCGTTCTCCTTGAACTCCAGCCACCCCTCTGCTGCATCCGAATGCCGGCATCCCCTTCCTGTGCTGTTGGAGAGCAGATGCTGGAAGAGTGTGAGACTGCTGTACAAACTGTCTACATACAAAGTGTGTCCCTTGCTGAGATGAGGAGCCAGCATGGTCATCACCGTGGACCCGGACACCCCAAGCCCCTCATAATGTTGAATGTCAGTGGTGGACCCTGTATAGACTATAATGTCCTGGACAAATCCTGTCTTCACGTCACACATAACAAAGAACTTGACCCCAAACCTGTGCCTTTTGGAGGAAATATATTGACGGAACGCCAGCCTACCCTTCCATAACATCAGGGACTTTTCTTATTTTGTGTGATGGGTCATTTAGGTAGGCAGTAGCATTGGTGACGAAATGCAGGCATCGCAGCAGAAAAGATGGTGGCAAAGAAGGGTGTTGCAAACATAGGATCTGTGATCCAGTATTCTCTTAGGGAGTTCTTTACTATCCCCATGAGAAAGACTGTCACCAGGAAGGTATACATTTCACAAATTGTGGTTGTCCCCCCCACTTCTGGCTCTCTCTTCTCCTGTAGCTCCAAGGCATAGCGATTGATCTCTGCTATGTCTCCCACCAGCTCCTCTGTCAGAAAGAACAGATGGAAATGGCAAGGGACTCCAGACTTGGACTCTCCAGACTTGGACTCATCAAAGCAAACAGCAGGCCCAGGAGGGATGAAATGGCTGGCAGCCTTCCAGCTACCACAGACCTCCTGTACTCCATCCACTGTCGGTCTGCCTCCATCACCACCAGCATCTTCAAAGGGACCTTGGACTTCGTCAGTGGACAAGGGGTCATCAGATTCAGGGTTCTCAATGGCTACAAGGTTGGGGGGCAGCTCCTCACTGTCACTGTCAGAATCTGATTCCTGACTTTCATGCTCAGACTCACTGTCAGAATTTATAAAAATCTCCATAATTTCCCCATTTGTGAAGGAGATTGCTAATGCTACAGCTTAGCCTACTAACTACATAAACAACAACACTGAATGGCTCAGAGTGGGAGTCAGAGGTTATGTGATTGACTGCCGGCACATCCCTAAACAGTGTTAAATGCTGACTGTTGCGTCAATCGAAACTGGACGTTCTAAATAAGCCCTCTAATCACACCGGTTTGAGCGTACGTTGTAGAATGATCACACCTGTTTGTTGCTCCGTGTGAAAAGGTTAATACCAAATGTTGCTTTGGGTTTTTATTATTTTACAGCCCGGGAAAATATGTGTTAACTGTAGTCATTTTTGACATAAAATAAATTGTTTAAGAGTTGTGTATCAAAATGTACAGTGTGTTGAGTTTTCTTTAGGAAAAGGATATGTTTGTTTATAGAAACCCCATTTTATTTAGGTTATTTTGCCACCTGCTGGCCAATTAATGTTTCACACTCTAGAACCGCGTAAGGGGTTACCTGGCAAGATGGCACCAGTTAGTAATTTACAACAGGTGAACTAGCTGTTATAGATGTCACAAAGAGCTACAGTTTTCAACAGTGTCCTTTTATTTCATATCCTTTCATTTACCGTTTTTTTGTTGATCTTTTTATACTTTTTAAAGTTAGCTTTTACCATCATTATCATTTGGAATCTGTTCAAATAACCTGGTAAACAACCAATGCTTTAATTATCTAAACCTTGGAAATGTGTGACAAACTGGACTGCAATCAATAAATCTCAAGATGTTTATTGGAAAATATGGGTTGGAACCTACCTGTATTTTGATGTTTAATATAATTGGTTAATTCAAACCTGTGGAACCGAAGTCATAACAAAAGTTGAAAACTATCTGATACGGGAATGGTGTCATTGAAAGTGAAATTAATTGCTTTGCTTGTATTGCCGTGAAGGAATGAGGACTCTGGAATTGGTTGATTGCGGAAGTGGTGAATTGTGGTGGAGTTGTGCATTCATTGTGATTCAGGTGGAGTGTCGAAAGTATTACCTACTGTGGATTTGATGTGAATTGATGATTGTGGACGTACACAATGTGGAAATACGGGAGAAGATTGTCATTGTGTCACTGGCTTTGTGGCACTGTGCTTGCTCGTACTGTGGCCTTCCCATTGCATTGCAAGCGCTCTGCCGCGTTCCACTCTATTAAATATATATATTTTTAATTTAACCTTTATTTAACTAGGCAAGTCCGTTAAGAACACATTCTTACATGGACGAAGCCCGCATCTGTGAACCGAAACTGACGTCACATTACACATGTGACCGGGTGCCATTTGTGAAGTCCAAATGTTGCAAAGAGTTTTCATCTCAGATGAACATTGTTGTGTATGCAAACGTGGATTATTGAAAGTGAAACAATTGATGTGAAAGAAAAAAAATCTCTGAAAGAAGAGAGTTTTTGGGGGTATCTTACAACTTATACTTTTATTTCACTACATTCCTAAAGAAAATAATGTACTTTGTACTACATACATTCTCGTTACATTTTGAATACTTAGCAGTACAGGAAAATGGTCCTATTCACTAACTTATCAAGAGAACATCCATGGTAATCCCTATAGCCTCTGATCTGACAGATTCACTAAACATAAAAGCTTCATATGTAAATGACGTCTGAGTGTTGGAGTGTGCCCCTGGCTATCTGTAAATAAATAAAACAAAGGAATTGTGCTATATGGCTAACTTAATGTAAGTGATTTTCATTGTTAATTTTATTATGTATTGCTGTAATATCATTAATTTATGTGATTGTTTTCTGTGACACTGATACTAATTACTGATAGTAATCTCTTTTGTCTAAAGGTTGCTGTTCTTCACGGCAGTATATGCCCAGCAAGCCAGCAAAGTATGGCATCAAGATATGGGTGACCTGTGACGCACAATCCAGCTACGCTTGTAAGATGTAAGTCTACACAGGGAAGCCGACCAGTGGAGGCCCGAAGAAGAACCAGGGGATGCGGGTTGTGCTTGATGTGACAGATGGACTGAGGGGGCACAATGTCACGTATGACAATTTCTTCACCTCTCATGACCTCAGCCAGCAGCTCCTGAAGAGGAAGGTCACCATGGTTGGCACAGTTAGAAAGAACAAGCCTGAGCTCCCTCCTGCACTCCTCGCAACAAGGGGGAGAGAGGCCTTCTCATCCAAGTTTGCCTTCACCCCGACCACCACTCTAGTTTCTTACCTCCCAAAGAGGAACAAGAATGTGGTCCTACTGAGAACACTGCACAAAACGGCTGAGATCAGTGATCATGAGGACAGGAAGACAGCCATCATCCTGGACTACAACCACAACAAAGGAGGTGTGGACAACCTGGACAAGGTGATTGGAACTTACAGCTGCAGGAGGATGACTGCCCGCTGGCCCCTGATCATCTTCCATAACCTCATTGATGTGTCCTAATACAATGCCTTTGTGATATGGAGCCCTAACTGGATGCCTGATAAGCGGAAAAAGAGGAGGGTGTTCCTGGAGCAGCTGGGAAAGGCACTTGTAACAACACACATTCAAAGAAGTGAGCGCCTCCCCCGCACAGCAGCCTCTGCAGCGCTTGTGAAAGCTGTTCAGGGATTGAATCTTGTCCTGATCCAACTGAGGCTGTAGCTGGGGCAGGCAAGAGGAGGAGATTCCAATTCTGCCCCCCAAAGAAGGACTGTAAAACAAATACTATGTGCTGCACATGTGAGAAATATATCTGCAAAGTCCATGCACAGCTTGAATACTGTCCTACATGTGCTAATTAAAGTTGCTTGATTTATGTTCTTCACATTTTTGTTTTGTATCTATTATTTTATTCTTATTTATTGTTGTTGTTTATACACCTTGTGGGTGAGGGGCACTGGTTCAAAAAATGGGAGAAGACCAGTATATTTGTCACGCCCTGACCTTAGAGAGCCTTTTTATTCTCTATTTTGGTTAGGTCAGGGTGTGACTATGGTGGGTACTCTAGTTTTTTGTATTTCTATGTTGGTCTGGTATGGTTCCCAATCAGAGGCAGCTGTCTATCATTGTCTCTGATTGGGGGATCATATTTAGGCAGCCTTTTCCACTTGTTGTGTGTGGGATCTTGATTTTGTATTGTTGCTTTTTAGCCCTACAAAGCTGTACGTTTAGTTTGTTACTCTTTCTTGTTTTGTGCCGGTTATCAATAATACAAATTATTAACCTACCACACGCTGCATCTTGGTCCGACCATCCTTCCAACAACGATCGTTACAATATTGGAGTTGAATTTCTCATTGTACAGTATATAAGAACATATCACTATGTCGCCAAAAATGTTCAAGACTGTTAATGTTTCCCTTGAATAAAGTGCATTCAAAATTACTTTCTGAAAAATTTCTGCTATTTTCTTAGGCTACACAAGTACTATCTCTTGCTAAAAAAAATATGTTCACACCTGTGCAGTACCTTTAGTAATAATAATAATAAACCTCTACTTTAGTAAAGAAAACAATTATGAGAGGTGTGTTGTAATAAAAACAAGTGGTGTCCACTGATTAAATGCAGTCTTTCTGCATTGTGAAGAGGAAAAACCCAGATATTCACAAAGTTTGTGATGAATGACTGTCACGGCCGTCAAAGGAAGTAGATCAAAGCGCAGCGTTGTGAGCGTACATATTCCTTTTTATTTAGGTCATCCTAAATAACGCAGACATAAACAATAAATAATACAAAAACAACCGTGAAGCTTAAGGCTATAGTGCCAAGAAACAAAGACAACCTCCCACTTTGAAAGGAGGGAAAAGGCCTAGCTAAGTATGGTTCCCAATCAGAGACAATGATAGACAGCTGTCCCTGATTGAGAACCATACCTGGCCAAAACATAGAAATACAAAATCATAGAAAACAAAAACATAGAATGCCCACCCCAAATCCCAAACCTGACCAAACCAAATAGAGACATAAAAAGGCTCTCTACGGTCAGGGCGTGACAATGACAGGTTGTTGCGTCATGCAAAATAGATTTAAAATTCAATTAACTTCTCTGGGATATGTGGGACGCTAACGTCTCACTTGGCCAAAAGCCAGTAAAAATGCAGAGCCAAATTCAAATAAATTACTATAAAAATCAAACTTTCATCAAAACCCACATGAAAGATACCAAATTAAAGCTACACTTGTTGTGAATCCAGCCATCAGATTTCAAATAGGCTTTACGACGAAAGCACACCAAACAATTATGTTAGGTCAGAGCCAAGCCACAGAAAAATACAGCCATTTTTCCAGCCAAAGAGAGGAGTAACAAAAAGCAGAAATAGAGATAAAATTAATCACTAACCTTTGTTGATCTTCATCAGATGACACTCATAGGACTTCATGTTACACAATACACGTATGTTTTGTTCGGTAAAGTTCATATTTATATCCCAAAATCTGAGTTTAGGCGTGACGCTACTGTCTCACTTGGCAAAAAGCCAGAGAAAATGCAGAGCGCCAAATTCAAATAAATTACTATAAAAATCTAACTTTCATCAAATCACACATGAAAGATACCAAATTAAAGCTACACTTGTAGCTACACCAGCCAACATGTCAGAATTCAAATAGGCTTTTCCGCGAAAGCAAACAATGCTATTATCTGAGGATAGCAACAGAGTAAACAAGGAGAGAGAAGCATTTTTCAACCCTGCAGGCGCGACACAAAACGCAGAAATAAAAATATAATTCATGCCTTACCTTTGACGAGCTTCTGTGGTTGGCACTCCAATATGTCCCATAAACATCACAAATGGTCCTTTTGTTCGATTAATTCCGTCAATATATATCCAAAATGTCAATTTATTTGGCGCGTTTGATCCAGAAAAACACAGGTTCTAACTTGTGCAACGTGACTACAAAAAATCTCAAAAGTTACCTGTAAACTTTGCCAAAACATTTCAAACTACTTTTGTAATACAACTTTAGGTGTTTTTTAACGTAAATAATCGATAAAATTGAAGACGGGGTGATCTGTGTTCAATACAGGATTAAAACAAACTGTAGCTAGATCTCTGGTCACACGTCTCTAACAAACAGTACACTTCAAGTGACCCTCGTTCAAGATGGCCGTACTTCTTCATTACACAAAGGAAAAAACCTCAACCAATTTCTAAAGACTGTTGACATCCAGTGGAAGCGGTAGGAACTGCAAGAAGGTCAATTAGAAATCTGGATTCCCAATGAAAATCCATTGAAAAGAGAGTGACCTAAAAAAAAAAAATCTGAATGGTTTGTCCTCGGGGTTTCGCCTGCTAAATAAGTTCTGTTATACTCACAGACATGATTGAAACAGTTTTAGAAACTTCAGAGTGTTTTCTATCCAAATCTACCAATCTACTATGCATATCTTATCTTCTGGGGATGAGTAGAAGGAAGTTGAAATTGGGCACGCTATTTATCCAAAAGTGAAAATGCTGCCCCCTATCCCGAAGAAGTTAAAGTAAAACTGCAAAGAATTTAGCATAGAAATTAACTTTATGTCCTGAATATAAAGCGGTATGTTTACGGCAAATCCAACACAACACATCACAGAGTACCACATCATATTTTCAAACGTTGTGGTGGCTGTATCATGTAATGGGTATGCTTGTCATCGGCAAGGACTAGTGAGTTTTTTAGGATAAGACGAAATGGAATTGAGTTAAGCACAGGCAAAATCCTAGAGGAAAAAGACACTGGGTGTGACACCTACTAACGCTCCATTCCTCTGGCACGGAGGCAGAGCCTGAGGCAGAGCCTGAACCCATGGAGGTAGGGGTCACACACCTCTCCGCGGCAGAGCGGTGTCGCCGGAGACAGCTTGGGCTCTATCCTTATTGCGGCCAGGAGGGACACCAGCTTCAGTGGTGTCCGGTGCGTCCTACCCTGGGGTCCACTAGAACAGAGTGACAGGGTTGGCATGGTATTGCATTGTCATCGTTTTCCGCCAAACCCTTTCTGGTTCCCATTTCACCGGCTGGTTGTCCCTCAAGTGTTGTCTCTACAGCTCTAGTGGACTTTGGTGCCGCAAGCGTCCCACATATCCCAGAGAAGTTAACTTCTTGGGACTATAGGGGGTGCTGTTCCGCATTAGCATATTTGGGTCTCCAAATTAAACTGCCTCGTGCTAAATTCTTGATCGTACAATATGCATATTATTGTTATTATTGGATAGAAAACACTTTCTAGTTTCTATAGAAGTTGGAATTTTGTCTCTGAGTGGTACAGAACAATATCTACAGCACTTTTCATGACAGGGGTCAGATTTCAGAAATTTTTACCCCTGATCTGGAGTCTGTTTTTAAGGCGACAGTGAATGCTATGAAGAAACCGACACTGCCTACGTCTTCCTCTGGGTGTCTGTACGTCATCACGTTTTGAATGGAGTCTATTGCACAATCCCAGCCCATATAAAACCACAAAACGTGGGAGGACCTCTCTCTCTTCTCCGCGCGCCACAAGCAAGATGGACATCGGACCTGCCTCATTCCAAATCGTTGTTTAACTAGTTATATTTCTCCGGTCATGTTTTCAGTCGTTATAGTTGTTAAAAACATCATAATGTAGTTAATTTGAACCGTTTTATAGCAATTTATATCCGTTTAGTGCGATTTTGAGGAATTTCTTTGTCGTGCACTTTTTAGCTTTGGAAACGTTTCGGGGTGTCGGTCGTTGGTGGTGGACATTTCGAAGGACAGAGGACATCTATCGACCAAAAGACGTTTATAACATAGAAAGGATACATTGCCCAAGAATCTGATGGAAGAACAGCTCAAAGTAAGCAATATTTAATATGATAAATCGTTGTTCTGTCGAAATATTTTAAACGCATATTTCGCCATTTTGTTTGGTATAGCTTCACTTGGCGAACCCTGTATTGAAAAGTAAGGATAATTTTAAAAATGTAAATCAGCGGTTGCATTAAGAACTAATTTGTCTTTCGATTCCTGTCAACCCTGTATTTTTTAGTCAAGTATATGATTAGCTTTCGATTAAACTAGATCACTCTGAAAGCTGACGTTCCTCATTTTGAGGCTTGAGTTGTGACTATTTCCATTGTATAACCACGGTTTTGTATGGCTAAATATGCACCTTTTCGAACAAACTGTATATGTATGTTGTAAAATGATGTTACAGGAGTGTCATCGGAAGAATTCTGAGAAGGTTAGTGAAAAAATTAATATATTTTGGCGGTGATTACGTTATAGCGCTCTTTGGCTGGAATCGATGCTCTGGTAACGTTTGCACATGTGGTATGCTAACTTATCGATTTATTGTGTTTTCGCTGAAAAACGCTTAGAAAATCTGAAATATGGTCTGAAATCACAAGAACTGGGTCTTTCCATTGCTATGCTTTGTCTATTTTTATGAAATGTTTTATGATGAGTAAATTGGTCATACACGTTGCTCTATCTAGTAATTCTAGTCGATTTGTGATGGTCGGTGCAATTGTAAACTGTGATTTCTACCTGAAATATGCACTTTTTTCTAACAAAACCTATCCTATACCATAAATATGTTATCAGACTGTCATCTGAAGAGGTTTTTTCTTGGTTAGTGGCTATCAATATCTTAGTTTAGCCGAATTGGTGATAGCACCTGAAGTAGTAAGAAACTGATGGAGTTAGAAAAGTGGTGTATTTTGCTAACGTGTTTAGCTAATAGATTTACATATTTTGTCTTCCCTGTAAAACATTTTAAAAATCTGAAATGGTGGCTTTATTCACAAGATCTGTATCTTTCATCTGGTGTCTTGGACTTGTGATTTAATGATATTTAGATGCTACTATCTACTTGTGAAGCTATGCTAGCTATGCTAATCAGTGTGTGGGGGGGTGGGGGGTGATCCCGGACCCGGGGTAGAGGCTCGTTAGAGGTTAATGCTTTATTGCAAACAGGATGCATGTTTTGGAATATTTGTATTCTGTATTTGTCGCACCCTAATCTGTTTCACCTGTCTTTGTGATTGTCTATACCCCCTCCAGGTGTCGCCCATCTTCTCCATTATCCCCTGTGTATTTATGCCTGTGTTCTCTGTTTGTCTGTTGCCAGTTCGTTTTATTTCGTCAGGCCTACCAGCGGTTATCCCTCTGCTCCTGTCTCTCAATTGCCCCTGTTTCCTAGTTTTCCCGGTGTTGACCATTCTGTCTGCCCTGACCCTGCCTGCCGTCCTGTACCTTTGCCCCACCTTTCTGGATTACTGACCTTTGCCTGACCTGACCCTGAGCCTGCCTCACGTCCTGTACTGTTGCCCCACCTATCTGGATTACTGATCTCTGCCTGCCCTTGACTTGCCTTCTGCCTGCCCCTGTTTGATTAATTAACTGTTGTTACTTCGACGTCGTCTGAATCTTCTTTGCGGGGCATTGGAAAACCTCCCTGGTCTTTGTGGTTGAATCTGTTTGAAATTCACTGTTCGACTGAGGGGACATACAGTTAATTGTATGTGTGGGGTACAAAGATGAGGTAGTCATTCAACAATTATGTTAAACACTATTATTGCACAAACATGAGTCCATAAAACTTATTACGTTACTTGTCAAGCACATTTTTACACCTGAACATATTTAGGCTTGCCATGACAAGGGGGTTGAATACTTATAGACTCAAGACATTTCAGATCTGAATATTAAATTCATTTTTAAAGATTAAAAAAAACATAATTTCACTTTGCCATTATGGGGCATTGTGTGTAGGCCAGTGACACAAAATCGAAATGTAATCCATTTTTAAGACAACTGTAAGACAAACAAAATGTGAAAAAGGTCAAGGGGTGTGAATTCTTCTGAAGGCATTGTATTTATATCTATGATGCATTTTCTGTCCCCTTTTCGATGTTCATTCCTTTTGTATGTGAATGTCTAGGATATGAAATCAAATAAAGATCGATTCAATTAAATAACTGTTTGTCATTATTTTTAATATTGTGTAATTAATTTGCTTGCAGTATGGTTTTGTTAATTTGGTGGGTCAAAACAGAATTTAAAAACTGCCAAGATGAAACATGAGATGAATTCACGTTTTCACCAGCAGGGAGCAGCACACATCACAACATACTGTATCACCATTCTCAGAGAGAGACCCTGTGGTCTCAGGCACACAAACACTAAAAGAAAGACATGCTGAAGCAGCAATAAAAATAAATTAATAAACGCTTTTTAAAATAAAAATGGTCTGTTGATATGTGAGACTATAGTGGTGCTGCAAAAGAATATCAGAATGATTCTTCAAACATTAGCTGGATTTAGTAGGTCCCGACTTAGAGCGTTAAAAGGAGGGGAAAAAGCCATGAAGTTACACCTGTTAAACCTAACAAGAAACCAGACAGAAAACAATGCTCTCTCACTCTCGCACACTCTCTCTCTCTCTATGCTTTTCAAGTAGCCTACAAATGTCTGGTGGATGTGAATGGCGGCTTACCTGTGCTTACATGTTTCTGCTGGTCTATGTAAAAAGAAATGAGCAGGCACTGTATCTGAGTTGCACTGGTGAAGGCCTAGGTCTTGCAAAACAGGTTTGGTAAAAGTAGCTTTCTCCACAGTGATATGATTTCATTATGAAATTTTAATTGAATTTTAATGAACTGAAAGATGAGGATGAAGAAGGTGACTGAATTTAGAACAATAGTGTAAGAATTGCTATTCCTCTGTCCTGCACACGCACCCGGAAAAATACACTTATTTTTCTGTTACTTCTCGTTAGTATTACTTAAAACCTCTTAAGTGTAGGTGCCAGTATTTTCGTTTTTGGCTAAAAAACGTACCCATTTGAAACTGCCTATTTCTCAGCCCCCGAAACTAGAATATGCATATAATTGTCAGATTAGGATAGAAAACACTCTAAAGTTTCCAAAACTGTCAAAATTTTGTCTGTGAGTTTAACAGAACTGATATTGCAGGCTAAAACCTGAGGAAAATCCAATCAGGAAGTGCCTCTGTTTTTGAAACCTCTCTGTTCTTATGCAATCCTATCACCCATTTAAAGGGATATCAACCAGATTCCTTTTTCTATGGCTTCCCTAAGGTGTCAACAGTCTTTAGACATAGTTTCAGGCTTTTATTTTGAAAAATGAGCGAGAACGATCACATTGCGTAAGTGGATAGGTGGGGGCTCTCAGAGTGAGTTGTGCGCAACAGAGAAAGGTGGCCATTGTTACTCCCGGTCCTATTGAAAAACCAACACTCCCGGTTGATATATTATCGAATAGATATTTGAAAAACAACCTGAGGATTGATTATAAAAAACGTTTGACATGTTTCTGTGGACATTATGGATATTATCTGGAATTTTTGTCTGCGTTGTCGTGACCGCTTTTTCCTGTGGATTTCTAAGCATAACGCGCCAAACGAACGGAGGTATTTGAATATAAAAATATCTTTATGGAACAAAAGGAACATTTGTTGTCTAACTGGGAGTCTCGTGAGTGAAAACATCCTAAAATCATCAAAGGTAAACGATTAATTTGATTGCTTTTCTGATTTTCTGATTTTCGTGACCAAGTTACCTGATGCTAAGTGTACTTAATGTTTTGTCGAGCGATCGATAAACTTACACAAACGCTTGTATTGCTTTCGTTGGAAAGCATAATTTCAAAATCTGAGACGACAGGTGGATTAACAAAAGGCTAAGCTGTGTTTTGCAATATTGCACTTGTGATTTGAATATGAATATTTTCTAGTAATATTATTTGACGGTGGCGCTATGCTATTCAGCGTTGCTGATGACAATTATCCCGGATCCGGGATGGGTGGTTCAGAAAGGTTTAATAAAACTGTTGTTACACTAAGGTTTTTATTCTAAGAGAAACTTACACTTCAATTAGAGTGTGGAAATGTTAGGATAATTTTGCTCTTACTGGAGTACTGTAGCCTACTCCCGACCTGTCACATTGTACAGCGCCCATGTCTCCTAGAGATGAATGTACTTTGGTGCGAAAAGTGCAAATCAATGCCAGAATAAGAGCAAAGGACCTTGTGAAGATACTGGAGGAAACAGGTACAAAAGTATCTATATCCACAGTAAAACGAGTCCTAAATCGACATAACCTGAAAGGCCGCTCAGCAAGGAAGAAGCCACTGCTCCAAAACCGCCATTAAAAAGCCAGAGTACAGTTTGCAACTGCACATGGGGACAAAGATCGTACTTTTTGGATAAATGTCCTCTGGTCTGATGAAACAAAAATAGAACTGTTTTGCCATAATGACCATCATTATGTTTGGAGGAAAAAGGGGGAGGCTTGCAAGCCGAAGAACACCATCCCAACCATGAAACACGGGGGTGTCAGCATCATGTTGTGGGGGTGCTTTGCTGCAGGAGGGACTGGTGCACTTGACAAACTAGATGGCATCATGAGGAAAGAAAAATGTGTGGATATATTGATGCAACGTCTCAAGACATCAGTCAGGAAGTTAAAGCTGGGTTGCAAATGAGTCTTCCAAATGGACAATGACTGCAAGCATATTTCCAAAATTGTGGAAAAATGGCTTAAGGACAACAAAGTCAAGGTATTAGAGTGGCCATCACAAAGTCCTGACCTCAATCCCAAAGAAAATGTGTGGGCAGAACTGAAAAAGTGTGTGCGAGGCCTACAAACCTGACTCAGTTACACCAGCTCTGTCAGGAGGAATGGGCCAAAATTCACCCAACTTATTGTGGGAAGCTTGTGGAAGGCTACTCGAAACGTTTGACCCAAGTTAAACAATTTATATTCAATGCTACCAAATACTAATTGAGTGTATGTCAATTTCTGACCCACTGGGAATATGATGAAAGAAATGCAAGCCAGTCCTGGTTGTCTCTACTATTATTCTGACATTTCACATTCTTAAAATAAAGTGGTGATCCTAACTGACCTAAGACAGGGAATTTTTACTAGGAATACATTTCAGAAACTGTGAAAAACTGAGTTTAAATGTATTTGGCTAAGGGATATGTAAACTTCCGACTTCAACTGTATATAAAAGCCCCTTAGATATTCTCACAGATCAGATTTGCCCTAACGAAAAATTCCCTTTAGATATTGATTTAGAATACTCTAATACTCTAAATGTAATTATTGGCAGAGAGCCACGTCATTGAAAAACATATTTTTTGATACACTGTAGGCCTACCGTAGGCGACATGAGTCTCACTTCTGTTGAGTAGTGTGCTGTTAAAGTGGTGTAGGTCTTATTAATTTAAAAAGCATATTGAAGTTAGAAGCAATAGGATTTGAAGGCATAGCCTACCCGCGTATGGTCAACTATTTCAGCATCATTTCACACCGCTCACAGACAAGCATGGGGACTGGTCTTGATAAATCAATGAGATTTTAGTTTTTCACCGAATCTCTGTTTGAGTGTTGGTTAGACTACAATTACGGTGTGGAAATGTTATGCTCTTAGTACTGTAGCCTAATCCCGACGTCACGTTGTACAGCGCCATATCTTCCCCTGAGGGTTTCGTTTGAGTTTTTTCTTGGAATAGAAACACCATAATATTAATCAAATTAATTAAGTAACATTTCTTAAAATCAATCCCATATGTTCTTACAATTTTTTTTTTTTTTTTTAGTACAGCCAATATTGAAGACTATCAAATGCTTCTCAAAGATACCCTCTGGTTGTCAAACTAGCAATAACTAGCATTAATGGCAACAGTGGCTGACAATTAAATAAGGTGCCATAGAATTCTGCGGCAGCCCGCAAGGTGTGTTGCAGTATGACACAACTTTTACAGGAAGAACCACTGTACTCCTGTCATGCTCATCACATCCTTCTCCCATATCACCCCATCCCTCTCTATACCTCCATCTTCACAGTAGCCTACCAATAGGACTAGGCCTACCTTCCACAGTTCTACCATCTAAATCCTGCCAATAGAAACTGTACCATAAGGGCACAGAGTACGTTAGAGGAAAAACAAAAAGAAATGGAGGAATTTATTCAAGAAAGATTAAGTGTAATATATTATAAAAATAAAGAGAGCTGGATGGAATATGGGGAAATATGCATTAAACAATTTTGTAATCTTCAACATAGCAACGCTACCGCACATATTTTTCGGAACATTTTTACAAATGACAGAGATAATCATGATTCAACAAAAAGTATTTTGAAAGAGGAAGCAAAGTACTTTAAGCATATAATTCTGTTTCAGTCTCCTCCATCTCCACTAACAGAAGTTCATTGTAATACTTTTTTTGTATTATTATTGTAAAATTAACAGCTGTACAGAAAGTCTCATGTGAAGGCCAAATTACATAGGAGGAACTGGGCTGGATGGTATACCAGTTGAGGTATACCAAACCTTTTTGATGTACTCAGAGGCCCGTTTTTTGCATGTTTTAACCACACCTTTAAAATATTAGATTATCAGATACTCAACAAGAAGGTCTGATTTCATTATTACTGAAACAGGAACCACGTGGTAAATATCAATATAATTCACACTCAGATTTCTTCAAACAGAAGCATTATTTGAATCAATTTCTCAGAAGTGCTTCTCTTTGGGGTAGTCTTAATTGTGTATCTTGGAGGTCATTTTTCTTAGCTCTCTGCTTTTATCTCAGTATTTCTTGATTTGCATGATGCTGCTGCTGAAATCTAACTTGGTGCATCTGGTGGTAGGCAAACTACTGTTAGTAAGCTAGCCGGCTAGCACGCCTGCTTTGAGTCTGATGGTGGGTGAACCAACATTAGCTTGCGACTAGCTAGCTAATTTAGCTAGCCTGTCCTGACTCGTACAATAAACCAACCAATTTAACAATATTGAATGAATTACTATGATTTCATGTAAGGAAGAATAACCAGCCAGGCATGAAATTAAGCCAGGATGTACAGTATTTCTTCATAAGGAAGAAAATAAAAGGTACAGAGGCAGGCAGAGCCAACCACAACCAGCAGTGAAAGTGAAGCCTGTCAGACAAAAGCACTGTTTCACATGGACTTATAGAGCCCAGAAAACATTACAGAAAAAAATTATTCAATCATTCAACCTAATTCTCGACACTACATTGGCATATCTGAATTTCTTTAACAATTAAACACCACACTCCACACACAACCTGTTCTTCAGTTTTTAGTTTCAGCATACAATATTAAGTTAGTATAGCAAAAGATGACACTGATTTTAACCTATATGTCCAGCTATTAAATCCCATCTGCACATCAGGGTGTCAACTATCTCATGCCTTTTCTCATTTCTGTTGTTTCCACCTCAACATTTCCAATCAATTGCCATTAACTTTCACATTCATGTGACTTGCTTCAAATGACTAACCTGTAGATGTCTTAATTTCCATTTGTCCTTCACTCAGGAGTGAGCAACATTCTTTAAGTGGTAGCAGTGATGAGCACCCATCAGTGTCCAAACTTCCATCTGCACAGCAGGGTATGTCAAGTTCTGCCAGTTTCCATTTACTCTCCCATTTGATATTATCTAATTGGAATGGGCAACTGATTTGCTATTATACAGAGCAAATGCCACACTGTCGTGTATCATTCAACAATGCAAAACACATTACTAAAAGACAAAGCACAAGATGTGACACGGCTCCCCAGTCGCCTAAGTACTTCTCTTGACTTCAACACAAAATATTGCACAAAGGAGTCACAATGAGACAGAGTCAGTTTAACTTCTCTCAGTTACGGATCCCTTTTACGGGATCACTTTCCTACACAACCGCTAGAATTGCAGGGCGCCAAATGCAAAAATATTACTAAAAATATTTATAATCATGCAATCACAAGTGAAATATACCAAAACACAACTTAGCTTGTTGTTAATCCACCTATCGTGTCAGATTTTGAAAATATACTTTACAGCGAAAGAAATCCAAGATTTTGTGAGTGTAGCTTTCAATGCTACAACAAGCTAGCCTTATATTAGCTTGGTTAGCTTGGTCACAAAAGTCAGAAAAGCAATCAAATGAATCGCTTACCTTTGATAATCTTCAGATGTTTCCACTCACGAGACTCCCAGTTACACAACAAATGTTATTTTTGTTCGATAAATATTACTTTTATCACCAAAAAGCGCCATTTGGGTTGCGCATTATGCTCAGAAAATCAAAGCCGTGTTCCGTTCGACAAATTCCAAAAAGTATCCGTAATGGTCGTAGAAACATGTCAAGTGTTTTTTATAATCAATCCTCAGGTTGTTTTTAACAAACATAATCGATAATATTTCAACCGGACCATTACCTATTCAATAAGAGACAAACGGAGAATGGGGTGCTCCTCTCGCGCGCGCAGGAACTATTCGGAGGACACTTGACTAGTTTTGAAAAAACTTGTTCATTTTTCTAAATAAAAGCCTGAAACTATGTCTAAAGCCTAATCACAGCCTGAGGAAGCCATTGGAAAAGGAATCTGGTTGATACCCCAGATTACACGTGCCAGGAAACACAGTTTTTTTTTTTTTATATCACTTCCGGTTACATTTTCTCAGGGTTTCGCTTGTAGAATAAGTATTGTTATACTCACAGACAATATTTTGACAGTTTTGGAAACTTTGGAGTGTTTTCTATCCTAGTCTGTAAATGATATGCATATTCTACGATCTGGGCCAGAGCGCTAAGAGGTTTTAACAAGGATGGGGCCATGCATGAAGGCTTCCTAGACTTCCAACAAGCCACCCATTTACATCCTCTGCCTGGAAAGATATGGCCTAAATTCCAGATCCAATCTTGTTTGGCAAGGCTATGATGGAGCATCAATGATGAGTGGTAAACACTCAGGAGTGGCAGCCAGAATAAAGGAAGAGGCTTTCTATGTACAATGTAATATTCATTGCCTTAACCTGGTGCTAGTTGACACTGTTAAGTCAGTCCCGAGGCAGAAAGCTTATTTTCGCTGCTGTAAAAGCTTTATGTGTTCATGTCTGGAGCCTTCGTGCACCGAAAGTGGCTAGATGCTCAAAAAGATATGAACAGAGGTAAGTCCAGGGAGATTCACTACTCAGCGATACCAGATGGACATGTAGGCACATTGCTTGTAGGAATCTAATGGATAGATTACCTGCTGTATTGCGTGTCATACATGAGATAGACAATAAAAACATTGGGGACAGATCTGTAAACGTTTGAGGTATACTTTCTCAAATGGACCTCACTTACTAGTCTTCTAACTACCTATAGAAACACCTTTGGAGATGCAAAGCTGCTCTCTGATCTGCTCCAGTCATCTTCACTTGACTTAGCTATGGCAGTATATTTAGTGCACATTGCAGTACTACAGAAGTTCTGCATTTGTTGATGAGCTGTGGGAAGAGATTCTAGACACAGCCAGTGCAATGTTGCTGTTGAAAAAGCTGAGAATTGGTCACGAAAACTCAGTGGGGAAATTGTAAAATCCACAGTGGGCCAGTGTATGTGTAACGATGGGGACAACGATACCTTCAGGACCAAGATCTTCAACCATATCCTAGACACAATAGTGGATGATTTGTGGAGGTGTTTCCAGACCAAATTGTGAAATTATGAAGGGGATTCAATTACTTCCCCCAAAAAGCAAGACGTTCTTGTTCTTTCGCTTTTCTGAGATCTATGACTGTGATATTGAAAACATCAGTCATGAGCTGCATCAGACAAGACGAATACTGGAGAGGGAAGTCTAGAGTGGATTGTAGCTGTCAAGTGTGTTGGAATTTACAGTGTACCTTACAAAGTGGTCTATAATGAACTTTACTGCCTGTGCAGGGTAGCAGTAGCTCTGTCTGTGAGCAGTGCTGCATGTTAGCGTACTTATAGTCTATGGCCCAAATTCTTTCATAAAGTTTAGGCCATCATTGGATTACAAACTGCATCTTTAAATCAGCTGAATCTGCCTGTTTTTGTGCTGGGTAGCAAAAAGTTTGATGAACTTGTTAATGTCAGATGCCTCGGCTCTTCTAGCCTCAATGCTGAGAACACCCAGTTTACTCAGTTTGTCGTCTGCCATAGTTGTGCGAAGATGGGTCTTAATGAGTTTGAGAGCGAAGAAACATTTTATCCTTCAAACTACCTAGTCTGAATACCAACTACCTGTCCTGTTATTCTCCATTCAGAAATGGAGCTTACTTCCTCAGAGTTATGGCTGCATACTCTTGGTTCCTTTTGAAAACACATTTGGTTAACTTCCTGTTAGTAGTCTAATGAAGCGTGTACAGTTACATATTCATATTCAGCCACAAAACATTCTTGACAGCTTTCTTTCAACATGGGTAAACACAATCTGGACAGACCAAATACAAACGCCTACTCACTGTGTATGTGTATGTGTGTGTGTTTATATCTCCGTGTGCTATCAGGGATTGGGATGATACCCATTTTTTATTGTAAGTGTTCACCCCCCTTGGATTTTGTCACATTTATTGCATTACAACGTGGGATTAAAACCTTTTGTCAATAGGGGGAGCTGTTAGCATTATTTTTTTTTTTACATTTCCAAATTAAACTGCCTCGTACTCAATTCTTGATCGTACAATATGCATATTATTGTTATTATTGGATAGAAAACAGTCTATAGTTTCTATAGGAGTTGAAATTTTGTCTCTGAGTGGTACAGAACAATTTCTACAGCACTTTTCATGACAGGGTTCAGATTTCAGAAATTTTTACCTCTGATCTGGGGTCTGTTTATAAGGCCACAGTGAATGCTATGAAGAAACCGACACTACCTACGTCTTCCTCTGGGTGTCTGTACGTCATCACGTTTTCAATGAAGTCTATGGGACGTTCACAGCCATTATAAATGACAAAAATGTACAGAGACCCCTCTTTCTCAACGTGCGCCTCAAGCGTGAAGGCCATCGGACCTGCCTCGTTCCAAATCGTTTTCTAACCAGCAGTATTTCTCCGGTCATGTTTTCAGTCGTTATAGTTGTTAAAAACATCATAATGTAGTGAATTTTAACCGTTTTATATCAATTTATATCCGTTTAGTGCGATTTTGAGGAATTTCTTTGTCGTGCACTCTGAAAGTTTGGACACGCTTTAGGGTGTCGGTCGTTGGTGATGGACATTTCGAAGGACAGAGGACATCTATCGACCAAAAGACGTTTATAACATAGAAAGGATACATTGCCCAAGAATATGATGGAAGATCAGCTCAAAGTAAGCAATATTTAATATGATAAACCGTGTTTCTGTCGAAATATTTTAAACGCATACATCGCCATTTTGTTTGGTATAGCTTCACTTGGCCAACCCTGTATTGAAAAGTAAGGATAATTTTAAAAATGTAAATCAGCGGTTGCATTAAGAACTAATTTGTCTTTCGATTCCTGTCAACCCTGTATTTTTTAGTCAAGTATATGATTAGCTTTTAATTAAACTAGATCACTCTGATAGATGACGTCAGACATATTGAGGCTTGATTTCCTAGTATTTTCATTGTGTAACCACGGTTTTGTATGGCTAAATATGCACCTTTTCGAACAAACTGTATATGTATGTTGTAAAATGATGTTACAGGAGTGTCATCGGAAGAATTCTGAGAAGGTTAGTGAAAAAATTAATATCTTTTGGCGGTGGTTACGTTATAGCGCTCTTTGGCTGGAATCGATGCTCTGGTAACGTTGGAACATGTAGTATGCTAACTTATCGATTTATTGTGTTTTCGCTGAAAAACGCTTAGAAAATCTGAAATATGGTCTGAAATCACAAGAACTGGGTCTTTCCATTGCTATGCTTTGTCTATTTTTATGAAATGTTTTATGATGAGTAAATTGGTCATACACGTTGCTCTATCTAGTAATTCTAGTGGATTTGTGATGGTCGGTGCAATTGTAAACTGTGATTTCTACCTGAAATATGCACTTTTTTCTAACAAAAACTATCCTATACCATGAATATGTTATCAGACTGTCATCTGATGGTTTTTTTTATAGGTTATTGGCTATCAATATCTTAGTTGAGCCGAATTGGTGATAGCACCTGAAGGAGTAAGAAACTGATGGAGTTAGAATAGTGGTGTATTTTGCTAACGTGTTTAGCTAATAGATTTACATATTTTGTCTTCCCTGTAAAACATTTTAAAAATCTGAAATGGTGGCTTTATTCACAAGATCTGTATCTTTCATCTGGTGTCTTGGACTTGTGATTTAATGATATTTAGATGCTACTATCTACTTCTGAAGCTATGCTATCTATGCTAATCAGTGTGTGGGGGGTGGGGGGTGCTCCCGGATCCGGGTTTCTGAGGCAGTAAAAGTTAAAATGGATTTAATTCCATGTTATTTTTTGGATTAATTACAAATAACACACTAATATACTTTAATTAGTATTCAACCCCTTGAGTCAATACATGTTTAAAACCCCTTCGGCAGCGATTGCAGCTGTGAGTCTTCTTTGGTAAGTCTCTAAGAGCTTTGCACACCTGGATTGGGCAATAATTGACCATTATTCTTTTCAAAATTCTTCAAGCTGCTTCAAGGTGTTGGAGATAATGGCTAGACAGCAATTTTCAAGTTTTGCCATATTCAATGATTGATTTGTTATTGTTACCCATCTACCAATCACCACCCTTCTTTATTAGACTTTTGCAAAGCTCCCTGGTCTTTGTAGTTGAATCTGTGCTTGAAATTCAATACTTGACTGAGGAACAGATGTCGCATGTATGTTATTTCACAGAGTAAGTCCATGTAACTTATTATGTGATTTGTTACGCCCAATTGTACTCTTGAACTAATTTAGGCTTGCCTAGACAAAGGGGCCGTATAGTTATGCAACAACTACGTATATTTCATTTATTACATTTTTATTAATTAGTAAAAATGTGTATAAGTTTATTTTCACTTTGACATTATGATCAAAAGAAATTGAGAAAAAATTACAATCTATCAAATCTATTTCAATACCACCTTGTAATGCAACAAAATGTGAAAACATGTTTTTTGGCACACGGATGGTTTAAAAGAGAGCACTCATATTTTTCTCTGAACTTGAGCCTGGCCTCCCACAATTAAACTGTGAGGAAAGTTTTATTTACGTAATTTTAATGCCTAAACAAAGCAGTTTTATTTTTATGTTATTTAAATGTATACAGTGCATTCGGAAAGTATTCAGACCCCTTGACTTTTCCCACATTTTGTTACGTTACAGTCTTATCCGAAAATGTATTATTCTTTTTTGGGTTGAAAGGTACACACCTGTGTCAGAGAAAAAACCAAGTCATGAGGTCGAAGGAATTGTCCATAGAGATCTGAGACAGGATTGCGTTGAGTCACAGATCTGGGGAAGGGTACCAACACATTTCTGCAGCATTGAAGTTTCCCAAGAACAAAGTGGCCTCCATCATTTTCAAATGGAAGAAGGAACCACCAAGACTCTTCCTAGAGCTGGCCGGCCTGACAAA